>NC_053466.1:8704615-9904615 GCF_015227805.2 Hirundo rustica | reverse complement strand
AAGCAGGATCCCTGAGTGGTCACGGAGGCTTTCCCGGTCGTCTCCAGCCTGCCGTGGATTTGGCCAGGATGCTCGTCCCCCACAGCAGATAGCAGACGAGGGACAAAGAAACCCTATCGAGGACACAGCGCTGGGCAAAGGGAATGAGGCGGGATGTTGCCGTGGTGTTAAAAGGGAACAGGATCTCCGTGCCTAGACATGGGAATCACGTTTTCACCAGGATCGCTGGGTTGCAGTGCTTGAACCCGACCTTCCCGAGGACTCCGATCGCTCTGCTCTGCTTTCTGCTCCCGGCTCGCTTTTTTCTGGCACATATGTAATACTGGAGGTTTAAAAAAAAAAAAAAAAAAGGAGATTTAAAAAAAAAAAAAAAAAAAAGGCAGCCCGATCCAGGGATTCGGAGGCATCCTGCTAGCGATCAGCTGACACGCCGAGCTGCAATGTGTTGCTTATTCATTTTGTACGGTGGGAGCTGCCGGGGCTAAGCAGAGAGCTGAACTATGCCTCTCCTACAGCCGCGCTTGTGCAGACAGAGGGGTGAGAGAGAGGCAGCCGCCGCGGGAAGAGCACAGCCGGACTTTCTCCTTGTTTTTATCCATTTCTGCAGGATCATGTATTTATAAGGGATGAGGTGGGCCACAGGGATCGCAGGCCTGAGGTGCGGCCTACCCAGTCAGTGCAGAATCAGGCCCTCCACTACCGGAACCGAGAGCGCTTTGCCACAATCAAATCAGCATCTTTGGTAAGAGCCCCCATCCCACCCCACCCCACCCCATCCCACCCCGCTCCGCGGCCCCTCGCTGCCATCGCCGCCCGTGCTGTTGGTGCTGTTGGCATAGCAACTGGATATTGCACTGAAAGAGATTTTACCTCTGTGTGTGTGTGTGAGTGAGAGAGAGATGGAAATGTGAAATATGTTTAATTTCTCTGTGCATTTCCAGTGTGAGATAACCCACCTTCCTGGGTGAAGTTAATATCATCTCATTCCCACCTCCCCCCCCCCGCCCCAGCCTCCATTTCCCACCTGTCCTTTTTGTTAATATATTTATCTGCATGTGCATAAAGCGTGTGTGAGGTGTGTGAGAGCTGCTGGAACGCTGTGGAGGTGCAGATGCAGATGGCTTTGGGAACAATAAGATCGGTGCTGCCCGCCCTGAGCTGCTGCCTGGTGGTTTTATTTTTTTTTTTTTTTTCCTTCATTCATTCATTTATTTCAAGCAACCGTACTGTGACTGCATTTTCCAGCCTGATCCCTCAGAAGGATTGCTGGGCTGCAATAAGGGAGAGAGAGGGCTTACAGTGGGCTGTGGGCTTACAAAGGGGAGGGGGATGGGATGAATCCATCAAGATTTGTACTATTGCAAATGTGATTGCTGTGGATGCCTTTGTAGTAGGGAAAGGGGTGTGTGCCGGAAGAGTTAGTTGTGTGCCGCCTCCCCCACCCCGCATCCACCCGGGCTGGGAGCAGCCTTTTCCAGGGAAAGCGGTGAAAAATGGCCCTTCCGAGGTAAAATGAATGTCCTATTAAATATTTCAGCTCGCTGGTATTAGAGGTCAGATGGACGGGAAGCGTTAGAAAGTCCCCACGGTTTGGCCATGGCACTTGCTCAGTGCTATGACATCATCCCGGACCAACCCCGAAATTACACCAGCGAGCCCTCCCCTTCCCGCTTTCTCCTGCCTCCACCATGGGGGTTCTCCTTCCACACCACCATTTCTGCATCCCCAGAATCGCTTCCCATTCCTGCATGCACAAGGTGTGGGGTGAGGGGGTGTGTGTGTGAGACCACAGCTAAAGGTTGTGACTGGAGGGAGGCGGCAGCAGCGGTGCCAGCAGCCCAGATTTTCCTGTGTGATTGTTGCTGCTGCTGCTGTTAAAATCTAAAATGATGCTGTGGCATTCAGGCTTCTGCCCAGATGCTTCCTGGGAGCATCTGAATCCCATCTTTTGCAGGTGTATTTCTGGGTGCCCGTAACCTGAGTGCCCCCCAGGCTGGCGTCCCTTGCTCCCCCCAGTTTAGAGTGACCTAGAAATGTGTGTCTTAGAGGACTTCATGCAGCACATCTGACAGGGTGCAGGATCCCTGCTCTCCTGGAGATCCTCTGCCCTGGGAATTCTGCCTTTTTGTGTGTGTGTGTGTGTTTGCACCCAGTGTAGTGCCAGCTCTTCTACTGCCTGCACTGAGAAGATAAAAGTAGGACCCAGTTAGGTTGGCTGGAGGGTAGAAATGATGAATGACTCATGTATCATACTCCAGACATGCAATTTCATTGATAAATTGATATGTGTGATGAATATATTCATGTTCTTTTACTCCCTTGTGCAAAGCTGCTGCACCTTGTGTCATGCCTTCAGCAGCAGAGCCCAGAACTCCTGTCTCCCTTGGAAATGTCACCTCTGGGCTACTTGGGTGGCTTGGAGGGATTGCATGGCCAGGCCCCCTTGGGACCTAATGAAAATATGGGCTGTGAGGTATTCCCACGTCCCTGAGCTCTGGGGAAGACAGCTGATATCCCAAGGTCACTCCTGAATCCCATGGAAGCCTCCTGGGGGGCTGGGATTGTGTCTGCCTTAATTCCTTACTCACTTGGATTTGCTGAATCTCTCTGCTTCAATGACTAAGTGATGATAAAGATAAAATTTTGGGTGGGGAAGATGGAAAGCTTTTTGGAGAGCCTCTGTTTTTTTGGGTTTTCTGTGGAGCATGCTCTGTTGTGCCCCATCATACACACACGGATCTCCCCAGTGCAGAGGGAAGTTCCCAACACACCACCTGAGCACTCCAGGAGGTGTTGGTGTGTCCTTACTTCTGAGGTTGTGTGTTGGGACAGAGTTGTCCCTGTGTTTGCCGCAGAAATATTTCACGGTGATGAGCTTTCCCTTTAACGGTCTTCCATTCCCACCTCTTCCAAAATGGAAATCTAGGGTGAAAAAATGAAAGTTTAAACCCATTGCACAGAATTTGGGTGCCAGTGCTTGTGTTGGAGCACTTTTTATCACTGTCACCATTCAGTGCCTGGATAATGGCCCTGGGGAGAGGTGCTGGATGCTGCTGCTCCTCTGGCCAAGGGAGAACTTCTTCCTGCTTCCCTGGCTGATATTTGTGGGGGGGGCAAGGTTAGTCATGGAGCTGACATGGGGAGAAAGACCTGAACATTGCTGGAATTTGTAGTGCAAACCCAGAAATTCAGGCTTTATTCATCTTCCTGTGTTAATTTACTCTTTCAATGGCAACTGGAAAAGATTTTTTCCTGTGTGAATGGGTACTCAAGGTCCCACAGTAGTTGAAAACAAGCAAACTAGCAAGCTTTGATGGTTCCCCACATCCTGGCTGCTACCCCTTTCTCAGCAGCTGGCAACATCTTCTCAGGCACACAAAGGTGCAGTTGGGAGCATCAGGTGCCCTGTATTGCGGAGAATCAAAAACGGGAGTTCTGGCCCCAACTTCAATAACATGGGATGATATTTGGGTGTAAAAACTTCCTTTTATGGGATTTGCTGAAAACCACCCCCAAACATGAGACCAGGGCAGTGTTTTTAGAAGAAAAGCACCAAGTCTGACTCTGGTCACTCCACAGCTGTTCCTGCTGGTGCAGTCCAGGGTCTGGGGCCCTCAAGGCCTTGCTCTTCTCCCCATAGATTGGGATGTTGCAGATGGAGGTAAAACTGGCATTCCTAAAAGGAATCCAACGTTCAAGTTGGATCTTTTTCCAAAAATAAGCTGAAGCAGTTTCAGGGAGTGCAGAGGTCACAGAGGAACTTACATTAGACAGATGGATGCTCCAGGTGACCCCATGGTTTGAAGAGTGATTGTCTTGCCCTGTTACTCTGCAAAAGCACCACCTGAATATGAAGGAAACTGGACAGACCTCCAGAGAAAATAGTCAAATGAACTGTCCACAAAGAAACAGGCTGTGGATATCCCCTTTTGAGTCTTAAAGTAGTGTTTTCATATTGCTCAGATGAAAGAAAATTAAGATGAGCAAATGTGGGTAAGAAAGATGAAGGAGCTTAACTTTGGTCATAATTCAATCAGCAATTTTTAGTCATTTTTTTTTCTGGACCACTTTTCTCTTTATCAGTTTTGTGTGGTAACAGTAACCATCACTCACCTGGAACAGTGGTGGGAAATACCCTGCATATTTCTGCTGTTGGAGTAAAAGTTGCCATCTGAAATGGAGACCAGGCACCTACATCTCCATATTATTTTGCAGATTATTGGTGATCCATAAGTTAAGAGTTAAACAACCAGAAATATCTTGAAGCTCAGCAAGCTGTTGTTTGAGAAGAAGGGCAGAGGTTCTGCATGTTGATGAGACTACACTTCTCCATGTTTTCAAGAGAGAGCTGTTTTTTGAATCTCTTCAGAGCTGCATTGATCTGCACTTCTGGGTGTCTTTCAAGCTTGACCCCTTAGGTCCCCCTTGCCTCATGCATCTCCTCAACAGCTGCTTTTACAGTTTTCAAAGGCAATGATCAAGTAGTTAAAACTTCATAGAAACCCAGAATGGCTTGGGTTGGAAAGCATCTTAAAGCTCATCTCATTCCACCCCCTGCCATGGCAGGGACACCTTCCACTGTCCCAGGCTGCTCCCAGCCCCACCCAGCCTGGCCTTGGGCACTGCCAGGGATCCAGGGGCAGCCACAGCCTCTCTGGGCACCCTGTGCCAGGGCCCCAGCACCCTCACAGGGAAGGATTCCTCCCTCACATCTGTGGCATCTCATTTCTCAGAAAGACCAGACAGTGAGGACTCTATCAAAGGCCTTGGTGTTCTCTTTGAAAATCCAAATGCCAGCAGAAGAACAATGTGATCTCATCCGGGGCCTGCAGAGCCAGGTGTCTGTGTCCATGGGAGCAGGATTCCCTGGATGTGGCCAGGAGAATGGCACCAGGGCAGCCTGACTCCAGAACCAGGTACCTTCACATGGAGCTGTTCCTTGCACCCTCTTCTACTGAAGTGTTGATGTTTTATCCCAGAGGGTTGAGTTTCTCCCAACGGACTCATCTGGCTGCTGCCTTAGTAGATCTTTCCTCTAAAATTTTGGACTTGTTCTTTCTCATCTCCGCTTGCTGTGGGAAGCAGCTGGCAGCATTTTGCTCAGAGCTCTGTGTCCTCCAGCACAGTGGAGCTCAAAATTTTGGTTATCAAGGGGTGAGAATTCCTGTCCCTTAGGAAAGGGTTCAGTGTCTTGCATAAACAGTGTAGAAAAGGGAACTCTAAACAGCTGCTGGTTTGAAGGAGAAGTTGTGAGCTCAACTTTCTTACATAAAGCTAAAATCTTGGAGGGATGAAAGAAAGTTTGGATTTTATGGCAAATGAACTGCGTGTGGGAGTAGGTTGGAAAAGACATCTCTGTTCTCATTTCTGTGTGTGCCAAAGATGCAGAGAGGTAGGAAACTGAGAAAATGTTACACCTTAATAAAAGCTGTTCCAGTTTATACAGGTTTTTGGTTCTCCTGGTGACCTGATTGATTGTTGTGTGCTGCAGGGAGAGCACCAAGAAACTGCAGATTTCTGGTGTGGAGGATCCTGACATTTCCTGGTTATATGGGGAACAAATTTTGTAGTTATCACCTTTTACCTCGTGGTAATCTGCGGGGTTATGTTTGTGGGCTTCTTCCCGAGGGGCAACTCTGATCTCTGCTCCCTGTGACCAGGGACAGCACCCAGGGAATGGCTGGAGCTGTGGCAGAGGAGGTTGAGGTTGGATTTTAGCACCCAGAGGGTGCTGGCGCTGCCCAGGCTCCCCAGGGAGTGGGCACAGCCCCGAGGCTGCTGGAGCTCCGGGAGAGCTTGGACAGCGATCCAGGGATGCCCAGGGTGGGATTGTTGGGGTGTCTGTGCAGGGACAGGGGTTGGACTCCATGATCCCTGTGGGGCTCTTCCCACTCAGGATATTCCAAATAGTAAATGGAGTTCCAAGAGTCTTTCTCTAAGAACACCAGAAAGATGATTACTGGAACATCCCCAAATTTTCTTGTTAAAGTGGTTGCTGGAGCTGTTCATTCATTAGGGGCTTAATCTTTAAAACCATAATCCTTTATTCATTCATAGTCTGAAGGACTTCTCTGGTACTGAACGGGGCATGTTCAGTAACTGATGTTCATTTCTTCCACATTCTCCCATCCCTGAGATCACCATGTGCAGACTTTGTCTTTGAGAACTGTCCTGAGGAGTGTTGGACTTGACTGGAGATTACGGTGACAAATTAAGTCTTTATCGTGAGCTTGCTGAATACAGACATTAACTCCATGAGATGTCCACCAAGTCTGCTGCTCTCCTCTCTCATCTTTAGGATGAGACACTGCTTTTGTTTTCTCCTGATTTTTTAATGTCTCATCTTCTGTTGTGACTGGAGGACTTTATCAGCTAGGCTTGTAATTAGCAATTGCATCCCATTGTTAGGGATAACTGCCCTAGATTTCATGGGAAGTCTTTCCAAGATGGAATTCTTGTCATGATAAAGCTGAGAAAAATTGGAAATGGGGTGCAGAGGAGCAGGGAAGAAAACCAAGGATAAAAGTTAATGAGTTTTGCTGTAAATAAAACAAGTGCACGTTCTACATCTCATTAGAGATCAGACCAAAGGAGACTGGCAAATTTGCTGGAGGATCCTTAGATCCATTTTTTCTTAGGCTCTTGCTGTGTGCTTTGTTCTGCCAACGTCTGGGAACAGAGCGTGCTGTGCAGAACATCCCATTGCTCACAAAAGGGCCTGGCCACAAATATAGCACATCCAGAAAGATCTTGTACTGCTGGTGGCTCCCAGATCTCCATTTCTCTTCAAGTGCCTGACCAAGGCTGTTCTCTCCCAGCTGGATGTCACTGAACGTTGTCAATGGCATGTGTGAAGTGTTGGCGGTCTGCCTGTCTTACCTGGCATCTGCCTCTTATCATTAACATGGATTCTCTGAGAAATTTTCCTTACCTGGAAGCTTCTGGCAGAGATCTTACTCTTGCTGAACTTGACTGAAATGTCCAAGTTCCTAGGAACACTTCCCAACTTCTTCCAAGTGTGTGTGTCCTTGGTACACTTGGAAAAACCAAAAGCTTTTTGAACTGTAGCAGAACACAGGGTTCACACACGGTGTTTGTGTTTCTGTGGTCATTCTACAATTCCACACAGCCCTGGTGGCTGCCTTAGATCTGTTTAGGTCTCAGGGATGTACAAGCTGCTCTGTTACACCAGTTGCTGAGGTGTAAGTGTATTTAATCCAGCCTACTCCAAAATGACGTTCTGAAATTCCTTGAAAAACCTTGGTGGTTTGTCCCTCATCACCCCGGTGGATTCTCAGCCTCGCTGAAGTGATCAGCCCGAGTGTGACAGTGCTGTGGTCAGGCTGGCTCTGTCCTTCCTTTGCAGTTTTTGGGAGGCTCCTCCCGAGTTCCTCTTGCACTGCTCCCAAGTGTTGGGAGTCATTTGGACCAAGACAGGTGGCACTTGCTGCCTGCCTTGGGTGACCTCAGTCAGGGTGTTCATCTGTTGATTTTGGAGCTCTGACTTGGCTTCCTGTCACCTCCCAGTCCTGGAGCCAGCAAGTGCACTGGGATGGCAGCTCCCTAAAGCAGCTGTTCTTCTGTTGAACCTGAACCTTCCCAGCTCCGTGGGTGTATCCCATCCTTCACCTCAGCTTCAGAACTCTGCACAGAACTGCCTTCAGATGACAGCAGTGCTGTGGTAGGGGCTGGGTTTTGGGGCTGCTGTGGAGGAATCCATCAGGAAGGCTGGGCTCCTGCGGGCTGCAGAAGGGATTCTTGGTTCATAAAGCTTCAGTGATGGCCTTCAAAGGACTGAGCTCTTCACACTTAGGTGTCAAAGCACTTAGGTGTCAAAGCAAAGGTCCTCTTGCACAGAATCAGGGGCTGCAATTCCACACACGTACCAAGGTTTTGGTTCACATAAAAATGATCAGTAGATCTTCATAAGTGAATAAAACCCAGTCTTGGACCCTTTTCTTCTTTTGAAATGGAAGCATCACAATTTGCATTTTCTTCTGAAGATTTTTGGCACAGCCTGTTGGGTTGTTTTTTTTTTTTCCTTTCTTTCACATGGATACACTTGGGCATGGAAATGAATGTGGAACTTGTGAGTTTGTTTCAGCTGAGCAGGGTTTAAAATCTGCTTAGACCATCTGATCAATCTTGTTAAGAGCACACAGTTCCAGAACAGCGTTCCCTTGTTAGAAAACTTTCAATTCTGGGAAGGAATGAGCTCAGTCTGCCATCAACTCGAATTTTAAGGGGGAAGTTTGAAGGAGGCTCCTTGTAGCAGAAAATAGCTGTTGAGGGATTGAATTGCCATGGGGGTGACTTGAGGAGGAAGGAAAGAACAGGCGGCTTGGGGGAGTTCTGGCTGCGTCTGGGGAGTCCATGCCACCCTCAGGATCTGAGTGCTGTGTCTGAGTGAGGTTCCCTGTGTCTGAAGAACACTGTCCATCAGCCAGCTTTGTTTCCAGATCTCCTCCTCTGTGTCCTGAAGTGATAAGTAGCCAGTCCCTCCCTTTATCTGTAATATGACATTTTCTGCTGTGTTACTGAAAACACATAAAAGTCTCAGGAAAAAACGGGGGGTTAAAAGTGTGGGGAGATGAACCTCGTGGCTGTGTGAAATCGAGCAGCAGCACCTCTGAAACCTGACGATTCCCGAGAGCGCAGCAGAGCAGCGCCTGGCTTCCAGTGAGCAGCCAGCGTGGCTCTGTGTGGCAAGCAAGGCCATGGAGCACTTGTTGCCTGTCCCTGCCCGCAGGTTACAAGACAGATCCATGAGCATGAGCAGGAGAACGAGCTGCGGGAACAGATGTCAGGATATAAGCGGATGCGGCGCCAGCACCAGAAGCAGCTGATCGCCCTGGAGAACAAGTTGAAGGCCGAGATGGACGAGCACCGCCTCAAGCTGCAGAAGGAGGTGGAGACGCACGCCAACAACTCGTCCATCGAGCTGGAGAAGCTGGCCAAGAAGCAAGTGGCTGTGATGGAGAAGGAGGTGAGTGCAGGGAGCTGTCCCTGAGGATCTGAGGGACGGGAGAATCCAGGTCTCCAAGGGGGGCTGTGGGAGCTGCCGCTCAAACCCATGGTCTGAGGTGCAGAACGAGAGGACGTGGTCTTAAGCTGCGCCAAGGGAAATGTAGGTTGGATGTTAAGAAAGAGTTTTTTACAGAAAGTGTAATAAAATACTGGAATGGTCTGCCTGGGCTGGTGGTGGAGTCACCGTCCCTGGATGTGCTTAAAGAAACACTGCATGTGGCACTCGGGGCCGTGGTTTAGTTGAGGTGTTAGGGCTGGGTTGCACTCAGTGATCTGAAGGTCTCTTCCCACCTGATGATTCTGTGACCTTGTGCTCCCTGGTGAAGCAGCCTGGAGTTCACCTTGCTGGCTGATGGGCACTGTTGGCATCCAGCAGTGCCACAGCTGCATAAAAGGAGCTGGGGGGACCTTGGTGAGAGCTTTGCCTCAGCTGAGGGGGTGAAGAGCTGTCACTCAATGTAAAAATCAGTACCTTAATCCACATAATAAACTGGTGTGGTTGTGCCCTCTGGGGAGATAAGGAACACAAGGAAGCCCTCAGACTTAATGTGAGCATTTTCTGTGCCAGCAGCTTTCCTGTGGCTGAGTGCTCATGGCTTTGTCTAGCACAGTCACCAAAATGACTGACCAAAAACCACAACACTGATTTGTGCTGGATTCTTCACCTGCCCACATACCTTTTTTCTTTTTTTTTTTAATTTTTTTTTCTCTCTGTACATTACAGGCAAAGGCAGCTGCAGCAGATGAAAAGAAATTCCAGCAACAGATTTTGGCTCAGCAAAAGAAAGACCTGGCGACCTTCTTAGAAAGTCAGAAGAAACAATACAAGCTTTGCAAGGAAAAGATTAAAGAGGCAAGAAACCCTCATTTTTGGGGCTGAAGGGGTGTGGAATGAACAAGAACCAGTCTTTGGTTTTGATAAGCCTGGGCCAGCCCCGGGGTTTAAGGGGTGCTGTCAGGCTTGGAAACAAATTTGGATTCTCAGCAAGTAAATTTTCAGGAACTGGGAGCATCTGGCAGCACTTCCAGAACAATTTGTGAGGGTGGTTACAGGTGCCTTCACAATTTGCTGTAGAGCAGAATCTTTGAAACTAAGGGTGATGAGGGAAAATGGGACTTCACAGAGAGTTCTTCTTCCCCTTTCTCCTCATCTGTTTTTTTTCTGTTGTTTTTTTTTTTCCAAGTAATCAGAGCAGCCATTCAATGTCCGTTGACTAAAAGTCCTGTGATCACTTACGTAAATTAGGAAGAGAAGTAACTTCATATGTGGCTTATCTGTGCCAAAATGCATTATTTAAGTAGTTTCTCCACCACATTGCAAAAATAATTTGCAGTTAAGGTGAGAAAATGATTTATCAAGGAGCTCAGTTCCTCGTACTCTTGGTGTGGGTCCTGGTACAGCTGTAGGGGCAGCAGGGCAAGCATGCCCAGGTGATAGGTCTGGCCCTGTTGGTTTTGTAGTAGGATTTTGGTGTCCTCTCATGAACTGAATGGCAGGGGAGGAGCCAGGAAGGTCCCCAAAGTCCTGTGGTGCTAAGGGAAGCCTTGTTCTAACACTGCAGGAAATGAATGAGGACCACAGCACGCCCAAGAAAGAGAAGCAAGAAAGGATATCCAAACACAAAGAGAACCTGCAGCACACACAGGCTGAAGAGGAGGCCCAGCTTCTCAGCCAGCAGAGACTCTACTACGACAAAAACTGCCGTTTCTTCAAGAGAAAAACGATGATCAAGAGGCACGAGATGGAGCAGCAGAACATTCGGGAAGTATGGCACTCCTCACTTCCTCTCCCAGCCTTTCTTTAACTGCTTTAGCTTCGTGTCTTGGCTGAAGTTAGGTCTTCACGTTTCTAGCTGCTAAATAGAACCGGGAAAAGTGTAAGAAAAGAAGTGTTGGGAATAGTTTTCCATGCAGCTGTGGCTGCTTTGGTCAGTTGAGGGATGGCAGCGTTGAGTGCAGACAGAAACGCCCTGTGGGCCCTTCCCTGGGCCTGATGCCTCATCCCAGCTCCTCAGTGCTGGGTTTGGGGGTCCTGCCCCAGTCTGGGCTGTGGGGAGGGCCAGGGAGAGCTGTGGGATGGGGATATGGGTTATCAAGGAGCAGCTTTCCACACCCTGCTTCCCCTCGTTGGTTTTTGCCCCTTGCCTCACGGCTGCCTGTGGTCAAACACCACCTTGGAGACAGTGTTTCCACTTGGACGTGTTCCTGTGGCCATCACTGTAGTATCTGAATACTTCATTGGTGTTATTTTTGGATAAAGACTGTCAGATGAGAGGGTGTTTCAGTGAAAACTGAGTGAGGAGTGGTCAAAAGTTTCCAATTGTGCTTGGCCTGCTACCCTCAGGTTTTCCAGTGTATTTTGTATTTGTTTAGAGCTTTGCTGCCCTTGGGTCCAGATGCACCTGGAGCTGCTCAGCTGCTTTGCTGAGATCCAGGTATCTCAACCCAGGCACCCTGAAAACAATTGACCGCAAAAATTCAGATTTGAGCACCCTTATCACAACATGTCAGCCCTGTGGCAGGGATGAGAGCAGAGTTCAGTTACCTAGTGTGGCATTTAACCAGAAACACACCTCTGACCCCGTGCATTTAAGCTCTTGTGGGAGCTGAAATTCCAGAACGATCTGAGTGTTTCTTCCCTGAAAATTACATCCCTACTAATTCAGCTGTGCCAGTACTAACTACTTGGATCACCTGAAGTAAACAACGCTTTCAAAATGTGTTTACCATATTTTAACTAACCACAGATGTTGTTTTTGTGCAAGTGGGAAAGCGTGTGAGGGAAGTGGAATGACGGTGTGTGTTTATGCTGTGTGAACTGAAATCAGGTGTTGAATGGGCTTGGGAGAGGCTGGCTGAGCTATCCTGGGATGAAGGCTCATGTGCCACAGCTCCCTGCCTGGTCAGTGCCCCCCCTGCCTTTGTGCCAGTGGGAAGTCATTTTGGCACAGAAGGGCGTGTCATTTCTAATCTTGGCTGTCAGGGGTTGAGTTTTGCTTAAATGTAAACACATGCTGCGTGCTCAGGGCCAAGAGGGCAGAGGGAAACCCTGGCCCTGTTTCCTTCCCTGTCCTCACAGCTCAAACCTGTAGCAGCCACAGGGGCTGAAGCTTGCAGGTGCTCCTGTTGAGAGCTACAACAGGATTACCACATGTGAGCAGCAGCTCGGAATAATTACATTTTTTTGCCTCTGCTGCAGAAACTCGTTAGGCTGAGGCAGCCCTGGGCTGTCCCCGTGCTGGGCACGGTGTGGGGTGGGGCAGCCCTGCTGCGCCTGGCTGATGCAGCACGGAGCACAGCGCTGTAACCCGAGCCTGGATCAGGGATGCACCAGCGCCATCTGTGAAGGGGCACAGCTGGAGTCAGCTCCGTGCTGCACACGATGTGGCTGACACCTTGAGACACAAATACTTGCAGTAATCGGGGAAGGAAACTGGTGTCTTTCCCCTCCCGGGCTTGTAGCTTGGGGAAGGTTTTCCTGGGCTGTGGACACCGTGTGCAGGAGCTCTTGGTGTGGACACTGCAAAACCCTCTGAGCCTCAGACTCCAGCCTCATTTTAAAAATGTGCTGCACCTTGGGCAAATCCCACCTGGACAATTGATTTTCTCACCTGAGATGGTGTTAGAGCCGTTGACCTCTGTCTAGTGCAGGTGATGGGGGGGGGAGCTCATTCCCAGTACCCGCCAGGGGCACAGGGGAATTTAACGCAGACAAGAGCCCCTATTCTGTCCCCCCAGCCCTGAGCGCCCTGGGCTGTGTTCACTGAAAGCTGCTGCGAGTTTCCGCAGGCACAGAGGGCTTGCGTGGGGTCCTGGTGCCACCTGCTGGGGACTCCTGGGGCCATCCCAGAGCTGCCAGAGGAGCAGGGGATGGAGGGATGATCACTCTTAGTGCCCCGTGCTGCTGGGTTTGCGTTTCCCTGTGACACGTGAGGTCCCTGCAGTTGTGCAGAGCAGTGAGCAGGACCCCTCCAGCCGGGACTCCCGCTCAGCCCTGTGTGTGTGTGTGCGCAGGAGCTGAACAAGAAGCGGACGCAGAAGGAGATGGAGCACGCGATGCTGATCCGGCACGACGAGTCCACGCGGGAGCTGGAGTACAGGCAGCTGCACACGCTGCAGAAGCTGCGCATGGACCTCATCCGGCTGCAGCACCAGACTGAGCTCGAGAACCAGCTGGAATACAACAAGCGGCGCGAGCGGGAGCTGCACAGGAAGCATTTCATGGAGCTCCGGCAGCAACCAAAGAACCTGAAGGTGCTGCGAGCTTTCCTTCCTCCTCCTCCAGCCTCTGTCCTCCTGTCTGTGCCTCCTCCATGCAGCGCCCGTGCTGTGGGACCACTGCTCTCCACACCCTGTGCTCTCCCTTGCATCCTCCCCCCTCCCTGGATAAGGGAAGTTATGGGCTGGGATAGCCCGGAGCTCACAGAGGGTTGTTAAAGTGTTGTGCTAATTGAGGCTGTTGGGTGAAATAGTCCAGTCCTAAGCAAAGTGTTACAGAACTTGTTTCTGACAAGCTCTATGGTTCAGGCCCTCGTTGGTGTCAGCTTGGAATGATGAGGAGAGGTGGCTGGTTGTGGTTGATGGGTGCTTTCAGAGTGCAGAGAGAACACAGAGCACTCTGTGTGCTGAGCTCTGTGCACACCCCAGTGTGGTTATACACCTCTGAGCTGCTCTCTGTGGGAGAGGCGTGTTCCTCCTCCCCATGTCACAGAATCACAGCATATCCTGAGTGGGAAGAGCCCCACAGGGATCATGGAGTCCAACCCCTGTCCCTGCACAAACTCCCCAGCAGTCCCACCCTGGGCATCCCTGGAGCGCTGTCCAAGCTCTCCTGGAGCTCTGGCAGCTTCAGGGCCGTGCCCATTCCCTGAGGAGCCTGGGCAATGCCAGCACCCTCTGGGGGAAGAACCTTTCCTGCTATCCAAGCTCAACCCCCTGCCACAGCTCCAGCTGTTCCCTGGAGTCACTGGTCACCAGAGAGAAGGCACATTGCTGTCACTCTGTCACACCCTTGCTAGTTCTCAGATCTGCAGTCTCCACATAGTGCAAGGTGTGGGTGGGAAGGATGTGGAAGGGGAATGATGCTGTGAAAAACCAAATGTGTTTTGGGAGGCAGGTGATGGGCTGGGTGATGTGCAGGAAGCAGGGGCAGAGGATGGAAGTGCCCTGGCTTGAGGAGGGCTGAGTGGGTGCTGTTCCTGGCCAGGCTGCAGCGGGGCCTCAGCTGCTGCTGCTGCTGGTTAAGGCCTGTGGGAAGCACACACAGGGGAGCTGTGGTTCCCACCACCCCACCCATGATGTGGATGTACCACAGCCTCTCCATTCCCAAAGCCCTTTGCGCTCTTCACGTCGTTCCTTCCTTGGCAGGCTATGGAAATGCAGATCAAAAAGCAGTTCCAGGACACATGCAAAGTGCAGACTAAGCAGTACAAAGCACTGAAGAATCACCAGCTGGAAGTAACTCCAAAGAGTGAGCACAAGACAATTCTGAAGAGCCTGAAGGACGAGCAGACACGGAAGCTCGCCATCCTGGCCGAGCAGTACGAGCAGAGCATCAATGAGATGATGGCCTCGCAGGCAGTACGTGCGGGGGGCTTGGGGGGCTCTGGGGCCTGGCAGCACCCTGGGGCGGATGTCCCCAGGCACTGAGTTACAAAAAGTGTTTAAATAACACATCAGGTGACAGTTTCCCTCTTGGAATAAGTGTCCTGTGGAAAATGCGTCCTTCCCCTGCTCCCCTCACGTGCTGAGGTTTAGAATTGCATCTTCTGAGGCTCTGCCTCAGCATGAGCAGAGAAGCTGCTGTTCGTGAAAGCCTTTCCTGCTTTCTCCCTCTGCCACCAACTCCAGCTGCTTTGGGAAGAAAGAGTGGTGTGTGTGACTTGTGTGGCAGCAGAGGAATTCCCAGCGGGGGTTTGAGTGTTGTTTTCCCGATGCTCTCACAGCTCCGGCTGGACGAGGCCCAGGAAGCAGAATGCCAAGCCCTGAGACTGCAACTCCAGCAGGAGATGGAGCTGCTCAACGCGTACCAGAGCAAAATTAAGATGCAGACAGAAGCACAGCACGAAAGGGAACTCCAGAAGCTGGAGCAGCGGGTGTCGCTGCGCAGGGCACACCTGGAGCAGAAGGTAGGTTCCCTGGGGGGTTTTGGGGACACGGGGCAGGGTGGAGCTGTGCCGGGGGGCTGCTGACCGTGCTCGTTGCAGATCGAAGAGGAGCTCGCCGCCCTCCAGAAGGAACGCAGCGAGAGGATCAAGTTTCTGTTGGAAAGGCAGGAGCGGGAGATCGAGACATTTGACATGGAGAGCCTGCGGATGGGCTTTGGGAATTTGGTGGCATTAGACTATCCCAAGGAGGACTATAGATGAGGTTAAATTTTTTTGCCATTAAAAAAAAACAAACAAACAAACAAAAACCACAAAAAGCAAACAAAGTAAGGATAAAACTTGCAAACCCAACATTCCCCATGTTGACGGGCGTGCTCTCTCTCTTTCTGTCTCTCTTACTGACATCGTGTCGGACCAGTGCCTGTATATTCTTATCCATCAGGGGCCCCTTTCCCCCGTCACATCCCGGTGCAGGACAGCTCCTGGCAGTCTTTTCCATAGTATGTCACAGTATTGATGTCTCTGTGCAATGATTAAAAATGTTTCAGTGAAAACTTTGGAGACAATTTTAATGGAGAAAAATATATAAAAACCACCAAGTGGATGTATGTTGCTTCTGAGCAATCACTCATTTTACCACCAATCAATGAAAGTACAAGCAAAAAAAAAATATTAATAATTAAAAGATATCTACGATCCCAGGGGGAGAGAGACTGAATCCGCAGCCTTACCTTAACTAGCTGCTGCATAATTTTATTTTATTTTTATTTTTTTGGTATTTATTCATCAGGAATAATTAAATAATAAAAAAAAATTTTATTAAAGATTGAAAAAAAAAATTTGATACATTTTACAGAAAAAAAAAAAACTTAAATCGTGCTGTACATATCAGTGGTGACATATTATTACTTTTTTGGGGGTGGGGAGGGGTGGGTGACGACGTGGTGATTTTTAGGAGAACCATGCCAGGGGCAGCAGGGACGAGCCCTGGCCCCCTGGGCATATTCTTGATTGTATCATAAATCATTTTCTGCTGTCGCAGAGAATGTGAATACACTTAAATGAGCCCACAGGATCCCAGTAGCACAAATTGGGCTTTGTCAAATCGTGTATTTTGTGTATAGAAGGAATTTAAGGAGAGCTTTTACTTATTTTCATATTGTATTTTAACTGTTTCTCTGATCAAAAATTTTTTTACTTCTTTCCCCCCTTCCTTCCTGCTCCAGCCACCCCCCACTCTCCAGTTCCGTTCTGGAGCTCAACACTGTCTGTTAGATCATCCCAGCCCTTTTCAGTTTTCTTTTATTTGTTTTTTGGGGTTTTGTTTTTGGTTTTTTTTGGTTTTTTTTTTGTTCTTCCCCCAAGTCCACCCCCAACCCCACGATCTTGGTCATAAATATTGCATTATTCACACTTTCAAACTGTGTATTTTCTTACAATAAAAAGAGAAAAAAAAGGCTTTACTTCTTTTGCATGCACTTTAAAAAAAAAACCAACAAAAAAAAAAAAGGACAAAAAAACCGACAAAACAACAAAAAACATTTTTCAGGTTCCAGGGAAGAGCATGAATAACTGTCAGAGCTTTTAATTATATTTGTAAATAAAAGTGTTCATCACGATGCCTGGCTGTGTCATTGCGGGAGGGGCGGCTCGTGGCCCAGCACAGGTGCAAGGTGGGGACAGGGAGGGGACATTCCACACGTGTCCCATCCCAGAGGTGCCCCTCAGCCTGGGGCTGGAGGAACCGGAGGTTTCCTGACAGTGGAGGTTTTTAGGGTAATGGATTTTATTTTTTTTTTATGTCCTCCTCCCAGCCTGAGCTGTCCCAGGATGGATCAGCCTTGTGAGCACTGCTCCACTTAACTCTGGTGAGCCTTGGGCTGGAGTAGCTGGGGATGTTTTCCTGGGAAACCATTGATCCTGTTGAAATGGTTTAATTGCTGGGCTGATAAAACTGCCCTGGGGCAGCACCACCAGAGTTCTGGAATCCCCAGTTTTCACAGGGATGCTGCTGCTTCTTGTCAGACCACGTCACTGCAAAGCTTTGATACAGCAGCTTGGAAGAAGGGAGGGCTTCTGATTCCATGAAGTTGAATTGCATTGGCTTCACCTTCTTTACCTTTTTTATAGCCATCAGTCTCTCCCAAAGGCTCATTTCTGCTCTAGGCACTTAGGAGACACCTCCAGGCCTCACTGCAAAGCTGCTGGAGGAGCAGGAAGCACCTGGGACCTGCAGCTGGGCTGGGAAGTGGCCTCAGGTCAGTAAAGCTGGTGGTGCCCAGACTGTTGGGGTCCCAGATCTGCTGTGGTGCTCCTGTGGAGGGAAGGAGCCTCCATGGGTCTGGGAGTGTGGGGAGAGCCCTTGGGAAGGAACTGAAGCCTGGGAATGTTTTTAAGATAGAAACAGGTGACAGCTTTGAGCTGTGTCCCTCCAGCATCGATGAGTCCCAGGAAGGGGGAGCCCTTTGTCCCAGGAACACAAAAACACCACCCCACTACCCCTGAGCACTGCCCTCGTCCCCCAAGAAGACACCAAGCACACCAAGTACCTTGGGAAGTTTTTAATTGCACTGGGAGCAGAGCGCAGATCACCACAGGACTGAACAAAACAAAGTGGTCTCAGCTTTGAGTGGCAGCAGAGAACAGAAGGAAGTGCTCTAGGCCAGCTCCTCTCTCCCCCTTGAGCTGCACCTTCACTACTGTAGTGGTGATGTGGAGGCACTGACCAAACATAGGAGGGGGGAAAGACACAAAAAAGGGGAGGGAGTTTCCCTTCGACCGCCCTCTCCTCTCCTGGAAAAAGGAGGCTCCACAGCCAGCACCCGCTGCAAAGTGGTGACGAACCCACACCCCTGCCACCTCAAGCCATCCCAAGACAGGAGAAACCCCCTGAATTGACACTAATTCACAAAGGCTTTTGATTCCCTTAAGCAGGTCAGTTAGGATGGAGTGGCCCTTCCCAGGACACCCATCAGCAGCTCTCTAACTAGGATTCCACGGGCACCAGCACAGGCCTGGATGCAGGGACACAGGGCAGGGACAGCAACAGAGTGACATTTGCAGCGGTCAGAGCGGGACACTGGGGTTCAACTCATTAACAAAAACTACAGCGCCGTGCCCGGCCCCCCTCACCCACGGGTGCTCCAGCGTCCCTCGGGCCCTACTTCCCCGAGAGCTGCTCGTAGAGCTTGGGCACGTAGTCATCCCACTCGGCCTGGTAGCAGGTGCCCGCCACCGGTGCCCCCAGCCCGTACTTGCTGCGGAAGGCGGCCACCTTGAACTTGCCGCGCTTGTCCCCGGAGCGGTTGGACAGCACGGGCTCGCTGCAGGCCAGCTGCTGCGGCTGCTCGTACACCAGCCACACATAGCGGTGCAGCCCTGCGGGGAGGGACAGCGTCACCAGGGTGACCCCCGCAGCTGGCTACGGACGATGGAGCTCGGGGAAGATGTACCAGATAGGCTCGACCCTGCTCGTGCTGGCTGCGGCTAGGTGCGGCCCCCAGCAATCCCGCCTGGATCGTTTCCACAGGCAGTTTCCTGCAGGCTCCCCCCCACCCCACCCTTCTGCAGTGGGTGTGATCCACGCAGCACCACGTGGGAGCTGCTGCAGGTACCGACCTGTTCCCTTGGGAGGCCCCGAGCCAACGTAATCCGACATCACGGTCCCGCTGCCCACGTTGTTGCCTTTCATGTTGGTCACCAGGAAGTGATGCCATTCCCTGAAAGAAGGCAAAGAACAATCAAACTGGCAGAGTCAGAGATAAGAAGACCCTTTGTCACTCCAAGCTGCTGCTTGTCCATGAGGCTGTCAGAATGGGGTAAACAAACAGCTGCCACTGCTGGTTTGCCAAAGCCGAAGAGCACCAGTCCCAAAGCAGGCACTGCTTCACTGGGATGCACAGCCTGCCAAAACCAGCTCCACGTGGCTGCAGGAAACCCACAGCCTGACCTCTGAGACTGGGTATCCCACACACTGCTGAGGAAGGCAACCTGGTCCCAGATTTAAGATTCTGCTGCCAGCCAAGACCTAATTCCAAATCACGTATGTGCTAAATTAGAGCAAACAATAATTGCTGTGCTGCTCCCGCTACAACAGACCTTTGATCACCCCTGATGAGATAACACCCTTGTATCCTGATAAGAACAGCTGCTCCTCCCGATGCTGTCCCTGGCTCAAGGAGAGATGCAAGGACACAATTTCTATGACAAGCCACAGCCCCACAGCTGCACTTTAGGTGGAGCACAGTCCCCCTCCTTAAGCCTCTGTTCAGCCCAACAGAGACGCTCCTTTTTCCCCATGCAAGACACGGAGCTGTCCATCCCCGTTACCTGAACTTTGGGTCCTTCCGACTGGGCGCATCAGGGTCTGTGAGAACCAGAGTGTAAAGCTTCTGGGGATCGCAGCCGTCCCACTCGATACTGGTGGGGCGATGCTGGACCTGCAGGGATGACCGCCTTAGCACCGGCCCCGCTGTCAGCGCCAGCCGCCTGCCCTGCACACAAGGGCCAGCGCGACCTGCGCTGGCAGCAACGAGCGGCTCAAGGCCATTCGTGCCAGCTCGCCCCGGCTGTGAGAGCCACGGGCCTTCTCTCCTGCGGCACGGCCGCCCCGGAGCAAGGCCACCCCCAAAGCTCAGCCGCTCTCTCTGCCCCCGCACGAGGCGAAGCTCCGGCGGCAGCTGCCGGAGGGACAGCGCAGGAGGCCCGACCGCATCCCGCCATTTTGCCGCGCCAACCCCCGCGCGCAGGGCCGGGTGCTGCTCACCTGAGTGGGCGTGAGCACCTTGCCCAGCTCGTCGATCTCCACGGAGCCATACTTGACCCTCAGAGGGTGCGCCGGCCTCTGCTCCACCTCGGCGAGGCTCAGGGGCCCGTCCCACTTGGCCAGGTCCACCGGCATGGCGACGTTTGCGGCTGCGACGGCGGCGGCAGCGGCGGCTCTGGGCTGCCCCCCCACCGTACCCCTTGGCGGAGGCACCGCCCCGCTCCTCTCCCATTGGTGGAGACGCCCCTATGCTCCTCTCCCACTGGTGGAGATGCCGCTATGCTCCCCTCCCATTGGTGGAGACGCACCGCTGGCCTCCCCCGCACCAGCTCCATGGCGCCCCCAGGCGGACCCGAGGGCGGCCGGCCAAGCTCCGGTTACCTGGGTCAGCAGTGTCGCCCCTACCGCTAATTAGGTTAATTAATAATTAATGTGCCAGGGCCCAGCGGGGCAGCCCTGTGAGTCTCAGCGCTCTGCTTCACGCCCTGGTGCTTCCAAGCTGCCATGTGTAAGATGTCCTGGAGAAACCCGAGGGTGGTTGCGTGGTTACGGCCCTTGCCACGGGGTTACACAGAGGCATAACAGTTTATCTCCGCTCTTCCCGCTCCGCTGCTTGTGGGGTGTGTCTAAGTGGGTGGATTAGAGCAGCTCTCTGGACGTGGGGTCGCTTCCCCTCAGCGAACACCACTGAGGGAACAGCACCCTCTGCGGTTCCAACACTCGCGATCCGCGGGTGGCACCGTGCGGCAGCGCCGGCTCCGCTCCGCCGGGGCCGCCCCACGTGGCCGAGGGGGAGTGAGGTGACCCCAAGATGGCGGGCGGGGCCGAGGCGGGGGGGGGCAAGATGGCGACCGCCCAAAGCGGCTGCTCTGAGGCGGCGGGACCCCATGGACGACCCCATGACGGGCCCCTCACGGGCCGTGGCGGGCGGGTCCCCCCGGCCGGGCACGCCCGCCCTCCCCAGGCTTCTCGCCGGGGCGGCGGCCGGGCAGTACCGCCTCCGCGGGGCCCTGGCAGCGGCACAGAGCCATGCAGCTCCTCGGCGGGATGCCGCCGGCGCGGCTCTTCCTCGCCCTTTGCGTCTGGAGGCTGGTGCCGCGCCGGGAGGCCGCAGGTAGCGCGGGCTGAGGGGAGGGGAGCAGGGAGCTTGTCCCTTTTCCTGATCCCGGTCTGCGCTGGATGGTTTTAGTCATCTCAGAGGTCCCTCGGCAGTCCCCCAAGAAGCACCTCAGAGGGCTGACATAGATCAGATACCCAGGTCTTTGCTGGCAGAAGGCGGCTTTGCCCGTTCCCTACATCCCTAACGCCGTCCCTTCTCTCTTCCAGGAACAGATGAAGTGGTCTTTGGGCAGGTGGGAGGAAGCATCCTCCTTTTATGCCGGAATGTGTCCAAGGAAGCCACCGAGGTGGTCTGGTTCCAAGGGGATCCGCACTCCTTCCCACCTCTCTTCTCCTCGAGGGTCTCCTTCCCCCCGGACGTCCGCTTTTCCCTGGTGGACAACAGCTCCCTGAGCATCACAGAGCTGCGTGTGCAGGACGAGGGCAACTACACCTGCAGGGAAGTGCTGAACAAGACGGACCATGAGCACAGGGTGCAGCTCCTCGTGGCCAGTAAGTCATCCCCACAGCTGAGCTTCCTCCCCTCAGTCTTCCACATCCCCAAATTCATCTGGCGCTGGTGGAAAAATAATATTTAGAAAGTGCAAACGGCTTTATGGTGCAGAGTGTGATTTACATGTGCTTACAAGCAGCAAAATGTGTGCCAAATGGCCTGTCACAGATCTGGCACATGCAGGGGAAATGCCAGCTCTCGAGTCCTCGCTGTGTCTCTTCTTCATTGCTGGTGATAAATGAGTTTTTAGGCACATCTTCCATTCCCTGTAGCTGTTCCAGGGGGATCCTTTGCCTCAGAATCTGGCTTACTTGAGTCTCCATAAACCTTGGGGTAAGGGCTGCTGCTTGCTGTCTGCTTTCCCTTGTTTGGGATAGGTGTGCTTTGCCATCCCTCGGTGCCATCCTTTTAGTGGGAGAACTCTTCCCAGCTGAGGAGTTATACATCAATGGAAGCACGAAATTCCTTCAGGTTTACGTGGGAGCAGTGTCCTGAGAGCGTACCTGTTGTCAGCACAGGCCAGTTCTTTCAGCCCTTTTGTGTCTTCTGGTGCTTTGTCCCTTTTCCATCGCTATTGCATCCATTCATTCCCTTAGAAGTGTTCGGAGCACAGGTAGAACTTCAGGCTGGAAAGCACTCCAGCCAGCTAATCCTTCCTGCCTCTGCCAGGGAACCTTTAGTGTGCCCTGGTTCCTCATGTATTCCATGAGAACAGCCCCCTCCAGATTAGCACAGACCCTGTGCCCGGTGCCACTCTTGGTCCCTTTGGGATTGGGAACAGGAAAAATCCGCTGCTTTTCCCATTTTGACCCTCTGTACTCCCTTGACTCCTTCCTTTCTTGCTGTTCTTCCCATGTATGAAACGTGTTTGCCTTCAGGGTGTTCCTTCCTTTTACCTGTGTGTAAACACTGCACCTGTTTTGTACAGATTAACCTCTTGAAAGTTTACAGGAATAAAAATTCTCTTCCTGCAGCAAGGAACGTGCAGATGGGGTGTGGAAGGATTGAACCCCAGGCTGCTTCAGGGCATAGATATGTAGGCACTGCACTTAGGAGTGGGGAGCCCCAAATCTGGAGCACTGGGGCAGAGCACCTGGGAGCAAAACGTATTTATAGGGTGCCAAGTGTTGGTGCTGCACTCTGAACTTCATTTATATGTCTGGAATTAATTGTGTCAACTAATTTCCAAGTGCAGCAAAGGTGATGTGAGTGTTCCCTTTCATAGGTGAGAGAGATTTCTGGAAATACTTTAGGTCAGCAGGAGGAACATCAGAAAAGTTAGATGTTTAACCTCTGACCTGTAGCAGCACCCCGTTTTTCACAATCCCTCTTGGTAGAACATCTTGTCTTGGGCTGGAGCGAGTTTTGAACACAGACTTGGCACTGCTGTGGAAGACCCTCCCAGGATATGAGGAGGTTTTGTGTGGGAATAACCAGCTTACAGTCTTCAACCCATACCATGGGTGTTACCAAAAAGTTCTCGTTTTGTTTGAAACCGCACTTTGAAAACCCCACAAGCAGGAGAGTAAACATTCTAGTGACAGGACAAAGGTGCAGCCCTGCCTTGGGCTGTGATTCTGTTTGTTTTGGATGGGAAGCACCTGTGAAGGAGACGTGCAGTTCCACACCTCCAGGGATTCCTTGGCACGTCTGCGTGTGGGTTGATGCAAGCGCTGTTGGCTCTTCTTTGGGTCAAACCACAGCAGGTGCTTTTTGCTGGTGTCTTGTGGGGTTGGGAGGGTGGAGATTTTTAGGCTTTTGGTTTGTTAACTTTGTGGGAGCAGATTTCTATTTATAGAGTTGTGCTGGGAGAGCCTGGGAGTTCAGGATGTAAAGCTGATGGCTTCAGGAGACTGTTCCTGAGGTCAGCACAGAAAGCACAGCCCTGGCTGGGCATCCTGGAGGGGCTGTGTCCACCTGGATGTCCTGGAAGAGCTGTGTCCCATCGACGTGGGGCGGCTTCTGCTGGTTCAGATTGACAGGATGCCCTATTAACCACAGCCAGGGTTTGGGAACAGTTTGATCCTCCCCAGAGCTGGGACACAGGGAGTGTTGCAGAGAACTTTCTTGCCAGAGCTGGGTGGTTTCAAAGATCACCTGAGGTGTGTGTACAGTTCCTGGAGAGCCAAGCCCCAGGAAGGTGTGTTCTTGCAGCTCACATGAGGGTTTGCCACGATGGCTTCTTTATTAATTCAAGTAATTTCAAAATCCACTGAATTAACGCTCCCCAAAATAAGCCTCAGACATCCCTCTTGACACCTCTGGTGTGGGGCTTGCTTTGGTTTGATCTGTTGGTGGGGTCTTTTTCAGTACTGCATTAGGCACACGCAGGGGCACAGCCTGTTAATTCTGCCTGGATCAGAGTCCAGAATCCCTCTGGCTGTTAAATCAGCACGTGTGTGGATCTGTGTGTGGAAGGAGCAGCTGGGAGAGAGCCAGAACTGTGCCTTGTTCTCATGTGATGACTCAGTGTCCCTCCCTGGCAGCTGTGCCATGAGGAGCAGGGCAGTGGGATTTCATTCTCCCGCTGTGTTTATCTCATTTCCATTGGATAAAGCTGTGGCAGTAATTTTTTCCCTCCCTCAAGGCTTGGCTGTGGGGACTGTGACAGCCCCTCTTGTTCTCTGCTGGCTGTCACTTACAGCTGTGTACTCCTGGGGCTGTGGGACGCAGGTCAGGGAGCAAGACTTGCAGGGGAGCAGGGAAGATTTTTCAAGGGGAATGACAACAAATTAATTCCAGCCCTGCAAGTGTTTCTGACCACGTGCTGTCCTTGCTGATAGATCCACCACAGGCGACCCCCAAGTGCTGGGCTGAGACCTCCTCGTCAGGGCTGATGCTGCAGCTGTTCTGCAGCTGGCCCGGGGGGTACCCCCACCCCACCCTGCACTGGAGAGAAGAGGGGCAGGATTTGGAGAACTCCAGCTGGGTCATCAGCTCCACCAGCTCCTCAGACACCCACGTGGAGACGCTGAACAGCTCCCACCTCTCCCACCGAAAGGTCTTCAAGTGTGTGGGCAGCCACGTCGTGAAGCAGGAGCAGCCTGCCTGCACTGTGGAGATAAGTGAGTGGATTTGCTGCCTCATTAACTGTTAATGAAGCTGGTGAACGTGGGGCAGGTGATTCCCTGCTCTCCAGAGCACTGGGGGGGCCAGGGAAGGAAGGAGGTAGCATGGCAGGGCACATGTGCAGCACGAGGCACTGATGTCCTGCAGCTGAGATCCATCACAGCAGAGTTGTAGGTGAGCTTTCTTGGGCCCATCTTCAGGGGCCAACAAATTTCACCCCAGCAGTGTTTTCACCTGTAGAAAACTTCCACACAGCTGTGTGAAAGTGAGAGGTGGTTTGGGGGCTGTGGGCAGCTTGAGATGAGGTTTGGTAGGGTTGGGTTTAAGGGTTGTTTGTGCCCTTCAGGGGTCTGAGTGGCTGATGAAAATCTGGGCTGTATTTATCCTCTGAGGGTTGTCAAGGCTTCACAAGAGCTCTGCTGATCCCAAGGAAAATAATGCCTGGGCTGCTCTTCTGCTGTCTGCCATCTACCTGCGGGCTACCCTCAGAGCATTTTTCCCTGGGGACACGAGGACAGGTGTCAGAAGGGACTGGGCACCGTGAAAGCTGCTCAGGGCCCTCCTTGGGAGGCTCCTGAGTGAGCCAAATGCCAAACCCATAGCGCTCAACTCCCAGACTCCTGCCTGCCTCCCTTCTGTTAATGATTATTAATCAGCCAGAATCTTGATTGCTCGTTACGTTAATTGCCTCCATTCCTTCCTCCTGTTTTTGTTTTCTTTTCCCCCGGGGCTGTTCAGAACTCCCTTCCTTGGAATCTGAGCCCCCCCAGACGTGCTTTGTGGGTGACAATGTGACCCTGACCTGCCGGGTGACCGAGAGCACCCCGGCAGCTCGGCTCAGCTGGCTCCGGGACATCACGCAGCCCGAGGTGGAGATCCAGCCTGGGGGGAGGTTCCTCATCGCCCAGGAGGGCAACGTGTCCCGGCTCACCATCCAGAACTGCTCCCAGGGCACTGACGGCGGCTGCTACGTCTGCAAGGCGCAGAACCCCGTGGGGCTCAGGGAGCTCTTCGTCTGCCTCACGGTGAAGCGTGAGTGGGGCTGTGGAAGGAGGGCCTGGGGACGCAGCGCACCTGCTCTTTGGCGTGCACTGAGAGTTCCTCATCCACCTGTGTCCCCTCTCCGCAGAGCCAGTGAACATCCTTGGGGTCGTGGGTGCTGTGGTGGTGCTGTCCATCCTGGCTGTTCTCACCGTCACCGGCGTTGTGTTGTACTACAATCCCCTCCTGTGCCTCAGAGGTAGGGATTGGTTCCTCCTTCCTGGGGCTTTATCCCTAACCTGCTTTTCCCTCCCTGTGTGCTGGAGTCAGTCAGGGTTGTCTGGGCAGGTCTGTGCCTCTGCGTGGGGCTGCCAGTGACCGTCTGGAAGAGGCACAGATGTGGAGACAGGATTGGCAGGGGTTGTGCAGTCTGGTAGAACCAGTGGCACTCCCAGAGGGGCAGTTTTTCATGCTGTCTTCTCTCTTCTCTCCCACTCAGGTGCTGCGTTCAGGTGAGTTGACATTCCTTGTCCCAGTCCCTCATGGCATTACTACTCAGCCTTCCTGTAGGGCACAGAACAGGCTCTCCTCAGCCTTTCAACCAGCTTGCTCTGCTGTTCCCAGGAATGCAGACTCTGGGGATGTCTTAGTGCTGGTGGACTCTGAAGATGATGAGGAGGGGAAGGGGTCCGAGGAGGCCCTGAGCAGCTGCACCGAGCACGAGGCCATGGCGCTGGTCAGTGGCAGCAGGGCCCAGGCTGCTCACCTGAAGCACCTCAGGGAAGGTGAGGAGCCACCTGCTCCCTGCTGAGCTGTGAGTCCTCCCAGAGCAGCTGCCAGGGAGGGAGGAATTCTTGATGGCTGCTGTAGCTGAGATGCTGCTGCTCTTGCCCTTGTAGGTGACGATGACGAGCTCCATGGCGGGGTCTCTCCACAGGAAGTGAGAGAAGAGACACGAGGCTCATAGCTTCTGTTCCTTCTTGAGGAAGCACATGGAGCTCCAGCTGGAATCCAGCATCAAGCAGGCCCTCACTGTGTGTGGCTGAGCACAGGCTGTCGGTGTCCTGTCCCAGGACACTTCAGGGAGAGCCTTCCCACCTCTTTCTGCACCTACCCTTCCACAGTTTCACTCTGTCCTTCACCAGCCATTTCTTCTCTTCCATTTTCCTCCTTGTCTTGGGTGTCCCTAAAACAAGGTGACATCCAGCACAGGCAGAGCATGGGAACACCCCCTCACTTCGATGCCTGTGACAGACTCAAATTCCTCTGTGAGGTTCTGGCTCAGTCCCCATGAGCAGCTCGGGGATGGAGAAAGTCACCAGGGGGTGACTGCAGCCAGTGGTCCTGGGGCAAGGGAAGAAACAAGGGGTGTGTGGGCAGGAGGTGGGTGATGCTGGCTCTGAGGAGGCTGAGTTGTTTGTATTATAAATATTTCTCCTGTATTCCTTCTGCAGTGTTGCTCTGTCCCTTGTCAAGTGTGGGTGTGGGGTAATGGGGACATGAGCACACATCTGGGGGGACAAAGGGGAGCTGACAGCACACGGGGGATCGCAGGGGATCTGATGGCAGTGGAAGGGAGGCGCTCCTGGGACACAGAGAGAAGCAGGGTCTGTGCTGTGGGTGAAGTCAGGGTCTGAGGCACCCATGGGTGTCAGAACAGTGTGGGCTGGAGCAGGCCGAGGGGGACAGGAGGGGGCAGTGGTTGGGGTCTGGCTGTGCTCAGTGGTCTCTGAAGGGCCGTGGAGCCTGAGGGTTCTGGGAGGCTGCAGCAGGGTCTGAGGGCTGGAGGGAGCAGAGCGTGGGTGGAAGGATGGGATGGGTTGAGGGCTGAGAGTGGGAGCCTCCCTCCCTGGTGCATTCCCTGCACCCAGCGCCGCCCCCTCACAGCGGCGCTCGGAGCAAAGCCAGGAAAATCCCAGGGAGCTGCGGGAGCCTCTGGCTGCCCCTGGCAACTCTGTTGTGCTGCCACCGCCTCGCCTGTCCCGGCGCCAGCTCCTCCGCAGCCCCCTGGCGAGGAGCAGGCACGGGCCGAGATGGACTCGGAGCTGCAGGAGCGGTTGCGAGCGGCTTTCCGGGACAAGCTGCGGCTGCTGTGAGTGAGACCCCTCTGCCCTCCCCCCGGCAAATGACCAAAGGGATTGACAGCCAGGCTGTGTGCCCCGTGATCCCGGTTTGTGTTCCCATCTCCGGGTGCCACTGCCAGGACGGGTGTCACTGGGTGGGCGCACTGTCCCCAGCTGGGGCTCCCGGGGAGGAGAGGGCACTGCAGCCATGGGCTGGGAGGGATTCCCCGGGTTCTAACACGAAAGCTGAGGTTGTGGTGTGACTTGCCCTTCCTTCCCTGGGCCGGAGCGCTGGTGCTGAGGGTCTCCAAGCGGGGGAGGCTGAAGTGGGAGGGACGGGCAGGAACGAGGGAGGGCACGAACGCGGATGCAGGCGGGGCTAACCCTGTGTGGCTCCCGGCGGTCCCTGCACACGAGGGGGAGCGGGCCAGGCTCCCCGCGCTGAGCCCGGGGGCAGCGCTGCCCCGTGGCAGGTGGCAGATGCCCTGCGCAGGCTTTCCCTCCGCAGCCCAGCCGAGCTGCCCGCAGCCCGTGGCAGGACGGTGCCAGCGCGGGACCCCGCCACGCTACTGCCATCCACTCGTGTGCTCCTGAAGAGGAGGGAGCTGGCGGAGGTGGAGAAGGAGCTGCAGAACCAGCGGCAGGTGAGGGCGGCCCCAGCCCCGGAGCGCTGCAGGTGTGCCGTGGGGACTTGGCGGGCGTGTCCCCAGCTCTCCAGGGGCTGGCACCCTGGGCCGCACGACGCGGTGCTCCCGGCACCCTGCAATCCCGCAGGAGTTTCAGCAGCGGATGCAGCGCCTGGCGGAGCGCCGGCAGCGGCTGGCCCGGAGGCGAGAGCAGCACCGCGACGCCGTGCTCCGATCTGAGTCCTTCCTCAAGGTGCCGTGCCGGGGCCCGGGGCCGGGCTGGCCGGAGGGTGGGCGCTCACCCCGTGCCCGCCGCGCAGGCGGTGGCGGCCGGGCGGGAGCGGGCGCTGCGCCGGGCGGGCGAGGAGCGGGCGCGGGCGGAGGCGGAGCGGGCTGAAGCCGCCCGGCTGCAGCGGGAGCTGGAGCAGCTGCTGCGGCACAGGGAGCGCCTGGCCCGGCGCCTGCGGAGCCTCCGGCCCTTCGGGGACTACCTGCGGGACGTGCTGGCCAGGATGGGGCAGGTGAGCGTGGGGTCCTGCGGTGCCACCCTGCGTGTCCCCAAGCCCTTCGCGGGGGTCATCCCTCCGGCCCTGCGGCCTCTCAGCCGCCTCCCACTGCCCAGTTCCAGGACGTATCGGCCATGCTGGAGCATTTCGGGGTGCTGGCGGGGGTGCGGGCGGCCCTGGCACGGGAGGCAGAAGCCGAGCAGGAGCTGCTGGCCCAGGGCAGGGCACAGCTCCAGCGGTACCGTCAGGACACTGGCACCCAGCTCCTGGGCACCAGGAACGAGCTGGCCCGGCTCCACGCACGCCTGGAGGCTGCCCGCCGAGATGTGCTCCAGTGGGTAAGGGGATGGGGGCGTTCCCAAGGACCCCCCAGGCAGAGGGACAGCAGTACAGACCCCAGGTGTGCTGCACAAGGGAGATGCCCAATGTGGTGGAGGTGCCAAGCTGGGCTGCACCCTCTGGGCTGAGCTGAGGATCCCCACACGCCCAAAAAGCAGCAGCTCTGCGTGGGGAGAATACACAGCCAGGACTCCTGAGTCCCTCTGGCCTGGCCTGGGGGGTGCAGAAGGACACAGGGCAGTGGCCAGGGGCTCACTCTGTCCTCCAGGAGTCCTGCTGGACCCACATCCAGAGCACAGCTGTCCAGAAGACCCTGCTGCTGGGGCAGATCAAGCTGGCTGTGCTGAACCTCTTCCAGCAAACCACTGCACAGCTCAGGATCCCCACGGACAGAGCCCAGGAGGACACGAAGGCGCAGTTGGACATGGTCAGCAGAACCCTCTTCCTGGGGCACTGAGGCTGGGGACACACAGGGACATTTACATCTCTGGATGGCTGTGGCATCAGGCTTCCATCTCCACAGGTGCTGCTGTGCATGCAGGGCCTGGCCGATATCTGTGCCACTGGCACACACCCACAGAACCACAGGGGTGCCAGGCTGCTTCAGGGCCAGGAATAGCCCCTGGGGACACCCGCCTGCTCCTGGGGCTGGGGAGAGGCTGTCAGGACCAGCACGGAGCCGCAGGACCCCTGGGGATGGATGTAATTCCCTGCAAGTCTGGAAACGCCACATCAAGAGGCAACATGGAATGGCAGTGGCACAGGCACACTGGGGTGGCACCACACCCAGGCATGGCCAGGGCACTCCCGAGGTTCCCTCCTGCACAGAGCACCCCAGGCAGGGGAATGAGGGGGAGGGAGCTGCTGATGGCATCTCTGAAGGTGTTTCACATTAAAATACATCCAGCAGTGCAGCTGCAGCATCTGCTTGTTCTCGTGTCTCCAGGGAAAGAATTTCCCCAGGCACGATGCTTCGAGAAAGGACAGAGAGAAGCTGGGATTCAAAACCAGGCAATATTTACTGTCCCCTTCCCCAGCTCCCGGCCCAGGCGTAGGGGACGTGTCCCCTACATCCTCTTCCTCAGCTTGCCCTTCTTGGCAGCGCCCACCCGGCGCCCGAAGGCCATTTGCCGCAGCTCCTGCACCCGCTGCCGGTTCCGGGCCTTGAGGCGCTTCAGGCCCCCGCTCTGCAGGAAGCGCTGCTTGGCCGCCTTCTTGCGCTGCTTCAGGATCTGCTGCTTGTTCTTCAGCTCCGAGCGCACCCTGCCCTGCGCCGGGGGCTGCGTGGGCCCTGCAGGGGGACACGGCTGTGCTCGGGGCAGGGCACAGAGCCAGGCCCAGGGGAACAATGCAGGGCTCTGCTGCTTGCTTCAGGTACTCACCGTGCCCACGCCTGTGCTTCCCTCTGAACTGCTCCCTGCTGCGGGGCCCTTCCTCATCCTCATCCCGCTCGTCAACCTTGTACTTCTGCTTCCATTTCTCGTAGCTGGGCAGGGTGGGTTAAGGGAACGTGTGGTGACTCCTCACTCGCCCCTGGGCTGAGGTTGTGCGACCGTGCTCCCTCCCTGGCTGCTGCCCTGGCAGGGGACGGAGCCCTGACACATGGGTCCAGCCCTGCTCCCGCAGCGCCCAGCCCAGGCAGGCAGCGCCCATGGCAGGATACAGGTTGTTCTTGTAGGAGCTGCTGATGTAGCGCCCGCTCTCCGTCCGCACCTTCTTCTTGTCCTCGTGCCCCGTCTGCCCCACAAACCGCTTCTTCTTGCGGTCCCTGCGAGAGACACGAGGGTGGTGGGACTGAGCAGCGCCACCCCAGCCCTGATTCTCCCTCCAGCCCACGGGCAAACCCCACTCACCACTTGAGCAGCTGCTTGCTCTTGTTGAGGTTGTGGTTCTCGTCGCCCATGAGATCCAGCACGGCCCCGGCCGCCTGCTGCTCGAAGGCGCTGCCCTCGCCGCCCACGCTCAGCCTGCAAAGGGGGGTGATGAGAGCAGCCCCCACACGGGCTGGGATGGGAGAGCAGCAGGAGCCCCCCCAGACTTACCCCCGCTCACTCTCAAAGTCCTTGGGCCGGTATGGGATGTAAAAGTCCTCGTCCTGCTGTGCCGGCTGCTGCGGCTTTTTCCTGGGACCATCTTCTCCTTCTCCTCGGCCACGTTTTCGCTTCTGGCTCCCCACATTGGAGAACACGTCCTGGATGGGGACAGTGGAGGGGTTCGGGACCCACGTTCCCCCAACATTCCCCCAAGCCTCTGCACCAGCCCCCAAGCTCCAGCATAATCTGGGGGCCCTGCTGCTGCCAGCACGGGGCCAAGGCAGCTCTGCAGCAGTTCCTGCATCCATGACCCCATTACCTGGAGGTCCTCCTGTTCTCCTTCCCCATCCTGGGGTTCGGGAGGGGCTGGGCACAGCCCCTGCCCTTTAAGTGCTGCTGCCCGCTTCTCCTGCTGCCCACGCTGGAACTTCTCGATCAGGGCGTGGTCGTGGCGCCGCTTGGATCGCATCACCGTGCTGGCCGGTGTCCGGGATGTGGCGTTGATCTCAAAGATGGTCTGTTCCCAGGGCAGGAGCATGATTCCCAGTGAGACACATGGACATGCCAAGCCATGCCAAGCCATGCCATGCCATCCCATCCCCAACTCACTGCCTTGGACTTGTAGGTTTTGATGCTATCCACCAACTTCAGCCTCTGCAGCTCGGTGTCTTCGAAGCGAGCTCCTGGGGAAGGCAGGCAGGGAGAGAGGCACAGATCATTTTCCTGGGGAGGACAACGGGGTCCCCTCCCTCGGCATCCCCTCAGCACTCACTGAAGAGGGGGTGCATGCCCAGCTGGGACACATCCAGGTCCTTGGCTCTCTTGATGGACTCTGGCGAGGGGCCGGGCCGGGAGCGCAGGTACTGCTTGTGGGCGTTGTCTGCGACGCGGCGGAGGCTGCGCAGCTCCAGAGAGCCCTCGTGGTCTGTCAGCAGCAGGCATTCCTCGTCATCCACCAGGCTCTGCGGGACACGGCCCAGGACCCCGCCAGCATCTGCAGCCCGGGGGACACCGTGTGAAACTTGGCCAGCTGAATTCAGTGAACGTGAAACCACCGCACCTCCCCAGCACCCGCCCTGGATTTATCAGAGCACAGCTGATAGCTCCAGGGAGCTCAGCGCTGTTCGATCAGCATCCCCTGCACACACGGTGTATCACAGCCCCCAGCACCCATTGCCCCCATCACCCCACTGTGTGAGGGCCCACCACACGACCACAAACTCCAGCACTGGCCAAGGATAACACCCCAGTGGCCACACAGCCACCCCTCACCAGCAGGCATCTCCTGGGCTCCGGCGAGGACGAGCGGGCGCCCCAGGAAGAGGTGGAGGTCGAACACGTAGGGCATCTCGTCGGGAGCCACCAGCGAGTAGGCAGTGCCACTCCGGCCAGCTCGGGCCACGCGGCCTGCCAAGGGCAAGAGGAGAATGGGAAACCATAGCCAGCCTGCCTGGGCACTCCCTGGCGTCCCTGGCAGCCTACACACATGACATTTACCATGGGGGCAGGGCTGGCAAGGGGCTGTGGGTGCCTGGGGAAGGGGCAAGGGGAAGCCCTACGGGCAAGGCACCAGTCCTGCCCCCAAGAGCCCTCACAGTCCAGCTGGGACACCAGGGACACTGACACTGCTTTGTCCCCAGTCTGTCCCGCAGTATCACAGCACAGTGAGGGCACTGGCACCCACCGACACGATGCAGGAACAGCTTGCCCTTGGCGGGGAAGCTGAAGTTGATGACATTGTCCAGCATGGGGATGTCCAGCCCCCGGGCGGCCACGTCGGTGACCAGCAGCACTGGGCACTTGCCCTGGGAGAACTTGGCAATGTTGATCTTGCGGGCAGTCTGGTCCAGAGAGCTGTAGATGTGGGTGCAGCGGATGCCCTGTGCCGTCAGCAGCTGGGAAGGGGGAGAAAGAGATTGGATGGATGTGCCCTCAGCAGAGAGACAGGGCCAGAGACTCCAGAGAGGCCACCTGGACCTCCAAATCCCACTGTGCTCCCTCCTCTCTCTGAGGGGTGAATGGAGGCAGCACCTCTGTGATCACATATCGTCGAATTCTTCCTTCAACCCAGTGAACAGAGGGAGTGATTCCAGCAGGGACCTGCCACAGCTGCAGACCCCACACGGGCACCCCCAAATGCCACTTACCTCCCTCAGATACTCTGTGTGGTGCTTGGTGGCCACGAAGACGACTGTCTGGTCCTGGGGCTTCACCACGCTGCGGAGCAGGTGGAGCAGCACGGCCGGTTTGTCGTCCCCACGCACGTGGAAGAACACCAGCTGCAGCATGAGGGCAGCGCTCAGCCCTGTGCCACCACTGCCACCCTCGTCCCCTCCTCGGGAGCACGTGGCTTGCAGGGGGTAGGGGGCACAAAGCCCATCTTGAACTCCCCCAGCTCATCTCACCTTGAGCTGCTCACTCAGCTTGGACTCCACATCCAGGCGGATCAGCATGGGCTCAGTGAGGCCTGCGGTGACACACGGGACACGGGTCACACATGGGGTGTGCTGCTGGGGACACCCACTTGGCCCAGCATGAATCCAGCTTGGCTTTCCCAGTGCTGGGCTCAGCCTGTGCTGTGTCCCCGTCCCCAGTGCTCCTCACCAGCCCGGGCAAACTCGACGAGCAGCTTTGGCAGCGTGGCGGAGAACAGCACGGTCTGGTGGCAGTCTGGGAGCCGGGCGATGATCTCCTGGAGCTGCTCAGCAAAGCCCATCTCAAAGAGCCTGCAGGGAGGGGATGTGGGATGTGGCAGGTCCCTCCCTGCCACTCCCTGGGCCTCTCACCCGGGTGGGGACACTGCCAGCCCTGGGGACGCCCCTGTGCCCCGCTGACCTGTCGGCCTCGTCGAACACCACGTACTCCACGGTGTGCAGCTTCAGCTTCATCTCCACCGCCACGTGCACCAGGCGCCCAGGGGTGGCGATGATTCTGTGGGGACAGAGGTGGTGACAGGACCAGGCCGAGGGGGAGAAAGTGTCCCCACACCATCCTGGGAGCAGGTCCCAATCCAACCCAAAGATGACACAATGGAGACCCTGTTGTCCCACAGGAAGTTGCTCCAAGGGAACACCAGGAATGCCCACCGGGCACACCAGCTCTAAACACCAGTGACATCCCGGGACAGCTGGTGGCCATTTCCCCACTGGGTCCCCTCCCTGTGCCCCACTCACATGTCGGGGTTCTCATGCAGGGCAGCAAACTGATCCTCCATCCTGTGAGAGAGGGGAGAGACTGGGGTGGCACCAGGCAGCTCAGCCCCTCAGCAGGTTTTGGGGAGGCTCAGGGAAGCAGGGATTGGAGGGGACATGGGGACAGCTTACTTGTCTCCTCCCAGGATCAGGGCTGTCTTCAAGCCGGTGAACTTGCCCAGCTGCAGGGTGAGGAAGAAACACATTGGTGGGATGTAAAACCAAGCCCATCGCCCCCGTTGTTCCCACTGGCCCCCACGTCCCCTGTACCTCCTTGGTGAACTTGAGGGTCTGCAGGGCCAGCTCCCGGGTGGGCGAGAGGATGAGGGCGCGTGCCCCGGCCTGGCTGGGCGCCTTGAGCCGCTCGAACATGGGGATGAGGAAACAGGCCGTCTTCCCGCTGCCCGTCCGTGCCATCGCCACCACATCCCGGCCACGCAGGATGGCGGGGATGGTCTGTGGGACACCACCGTCACCGTCACTGTCCCACTGCCACCCCCTGGGGCGCAGACTCACCGCTCCCCGTGCTCACCTTCCTCTGGATGGGAGTGGGCACCTTGTAGCCCTTCTTCATGATGCCCTTGAAGACAGGGTAGCTGAGGCCTAGGGGAACAGGGATAAGTGAGGGGGCATGGGCAGGAGGGGACAGTCACTTTCCCAGAGACAGTTGTCCCCTGCCTCACACGCACCCATGGACTGGAAGCCTCCAGATTTCTTCTTCTTCTGGTTCTGGGCCCGCACCATGGCCTGAGTGTCCAGCTCAGCATCGGCACCATCGTCCTCCTCGGCGGTGGTAGGGAAGGCGGGCAGTGGGTTCGCAGGGACCTGGGGACAGTGGGGGACATGGCTGTGGTGATGGGTGCTGGGGTCACTGCAGCTCTGCACTGCGGGCATGGCAGGCAGGGGCACCAGTGCTGGTGACTGTGGGATCTGGGGACATTGGCTCTGGGACACTGGTACTTCCAACAGTGGCAATGGGACACTGGTACTGGGGACACAGGCACTGGGGCCACTGGTAGTGGGGACACTGGTACTTAGAACAGCGGCACTGGGACACAGGTACTGGGGACACTGATGTTGGGGCATTGGTACTTAGAACAGCGGCACTGGGACACGGGTACTGGGGACACTGGTACTGAGGACAGGGGTACTGGGAATACTGACACTGGGACATTGGTAGTGGGGACACGCGTGCCAGGAATACGGGCACTGGGGACACTGGCACTAGGCATACCGGTACTGCGGACACCGGCGCCTGGGGACCGGGGCCCCAGTACCGGGCGCAGCGGCACGGGGTGCAGGGACACGCCTGGCTCGGGCCCGCCCCGCTCCCATCCCACCCCACCCTACTCCCGTTCCCGTCCCGTTCCCGTCCCGTCCCGTACCGGCGCTCCGCGGGGCTGGCGGCGGGCGCGCGGCGGCGCCATGTCGGTACCGGCGGCGGAACCACGTGTCGCGGGCGGGGGCGGAAGGGGCCGGGCCCGGCCCGTGCCCGCCCCGGGGCCGCGGCCATGCGGGCTGCGGGGCCGGCCCGGGACGGTGGCTCCGCTGCCGCCGCCCGCCCTCCGCGGGGATCCCGGGGCCGCCGCCGGGTGCAGGCGTCCTTCGTGGATGAGTCGCTGTTCGGCAGCCCCGCGGGGGCCCGCCCGCCGCCGCCCGCCTTCCCTCCGCCCTGGGCGGCTCCCGCAGCCGGCGGCTCCCGGCCCGGGAGTCAGTGCAGGTGAGCGGTGCCTCGGGGCGCTCCCTCGCGTCTCCGCTGCCCCGGGTTTCGGGGCTCGCTCCGCGTCGCTGTCCCCGGGGCGCCCTACGGAGCCCCTCGACTCCCCCAGCCCGGGCTCGGCTGCCCCGCCGGCTCTCGGTCTCTCCTCCTCTGATTTCCCCCGCTGTAACCGACACGTGTTTCTCCGCTTGTCGCCCTCCAAGGTCTCGAAGCCACGCTCCGTCCTTCTGTGACGAGTCCCTGTTTGGTGCTAAGCCCCAGGGTCCTGCCTGGGCGACTCCGCGGATGAGGAAAGAAGATGTAGCCAAGCTCCATTCGCTGCTCTGGAGCCCCCCGCCTGCCCCCCAAAACCAGCCTGGCCTTTCCCCACACTGCAGGGGGACTCCCCTGCGAGCCGTCCACCCGCCGGCCTCCGCGCCTCCGGCCACATCTGAGCCCGGCCACAAGGAGAAGTTGTGTGGCCGGAGGCATCCCAGGAGCGATGCTTGCTCCAAAGGCTGGGATGCTCCTGGCAGAGGACGTTCCCAGTCTGTCAGCCGGCTGAGCACCCCTCCGGACAGGATTCGCCTCTCTTCCAACCTTGGCACAGAAAGGTGGAAGAACCAGAGCCTTCCAACAACCCCTGCTGCTCCCCAGGGCCCTCTGGTGCGGGCTCGGTCCAACAGCGTGTCTGGATCTCCTGTGCTCAAGAATGCCAAGGCAGCAGGTGGCTGCAAAGCCAGACCCCCCTGGAAGTGATTCCAAATGTTCCTCTGGATGTACATACAGCCTTAGTCCACCTCAGGCCTCCTGTGACTGAGCCCACAAGGATCCTCGGCTTTTCCATGGCTGGAAATGAAGGATGGGGCTATTCCATGCTGGAGGACAAGCCAGGAGCCAAAGGTGCTGGGAGCAGTGAGCTCCTTGTTCAGGGCACGACCTCATGGCACCAGAGTGGGATAGCCTTGGTGGGAACAGCTGCTTCCCGTGATCTCCAATGGTTGTCAGAGGAGGTTCCTGCTGCCTGGGAAATCCAGCTGGGAGGTTGGAGCAGCAGGAGACAGGAGTGCCCACGGTGCAGTCCAGGGCCCATCCAGGCACAGGTACATGGACAGTGTAGCTGCGTGGGGACAGGCAGGTGTGAGCTCCGTGGAGCTCCCAGAACAGGGGGTGCTGCTGGGGTGGGGTCCCAGCTGAGTCTGGCTGGGGCAGTTGAGGTGTGAGGGCCCTGACAGGGACCTTTGCTGACCACGTGTGGTGAGAGGAGTCCTGCTCCATCCCACCTGTGCCTGTGGGAATGCACGCCTACTCTGACCTGCTCAAGGCAGGTCCAGTCAGGTGGTGGGAACCCTTAGGAAAAGAGGCTGCACAGCCCCTCTGGGCTCCTTCCCAGTGCTCCACTGTCCTCAGGGTGAAAATTCTCCCTTTGTCCAGTCAGAGCCTTTCTAGTTTGAACTTGTGTCTGTTCTCTCATTCTCTGCCTGAGCACAAAACTTAGCCCAACCCTCACGGCTGCCTCCTCTTTGCAGGTATTGAGAGGCTGCTCTGAGGCCCCCCCAAAAGGTTCCCTTCTCCAGGAAATGAGCTCCACTCCCTCTGCCTCTGTGCACAGGATGTGCCTCGGTGTCTCCCTGCTGTCCTTGCTTTGTGTCACCAACGCCTTACGGACTCCTCTGACAAAGCAGGACAGGGGAGGACGAGCACAGAGGTGAGGAAGGCATTGCCCTGCGTCCTGCTGGCAATGGGATGTCCCTGGCTGGATGGGGTTTGTGACAGAGAAGGATCTGAGCGGGGATTTTGGCAGCTCGTGGTGATGAGGAGGTGCTGAGTAGATCCATAATTGTGTGGCTGGTGCTGAGGGTTGTGAGGTGCTCACAGCAGTGCTCCGAGACAAATCTGGGATCTATGGGATGCTGCTGAGTGATCTGGGCACCTCCAAAACTCCTCAACTTCCTTTGCTGAGGTGGGAAAGAGCAGCTCTGTATGGAGGTGGATAAAGGACATGGGGTGGGTGACTTGGGGTTTGCAGTCACTGCTCCCTGGGGAGAGGGCTGCGGTGAGGAGCTGCTGAGCTTACTGCGAGTTTGGTAACTCCCATGCTGAGGGAAACACTCAAATTCACCCAAGGACACACACAAGGTTAAGAACATCATTCTGCCCCCAGAAATTGTTTTATTGCACCTTGAGCAGCAGCAGGATCAGGCCTTGACCCACACCAGCACGTGGAGCTGGAGCCAGCCAGGAGCCTGCGCTGAGTGGAATTCCTGCTCATTTCTTGGCCTGATAGGAAGCAAGAACTACCTGACGTTATTAAAACCCGAGAAGGTGAGTGAGGATCCTTGTGATTACCTCTGAGCTCTTGGATCTCTTCCTCTGCTTCCCATTGAGGCAATCCAGCAGCTCTTCTCCACCTGGGGACAAATTGGAGGGACATGAAACAGTTGTGGCCTTCTCAGAGGAGGGGTTGGGAGTGCTGGTGTCAATCTGAGCCTGATCAGCTCTGTTTGGGATGTGGGATGTGCAAGCTGTGAAGGCTGCAGGTCTCACTGGGCTGGGAGAGAATCCAGACGCGATTTGGACACTAGATGGAGACAAGAGAGTTGAGGATTGACACAGAAGCAGGAAGGCTCTTCCCCAGCAGCAGGTGGGTGAGTCAGATCCAGCTAGGCACGCTGTCAGCAAACTGGGGGAAGGGGAACTGCCCTGGAATCTAAGGAGCACAGAACCAAACCAGCACAATCTTGGAAAGCTTGGAGTCCTTGAAGGAGGAAGCCTCTTGAAATATGGAGAGACCTTATCTGAAAATCAAGCTGACAGTGGCCTGTGTGGCCAGGATTGGCCACTTTACCCGCCCTGCTGTGCTCAGGGTCCAAGTAATCAGTGGGGGAAACTAGAGCCCATCTCATCAGCCACACTTTCTTGTCCCACACTGGCCCGGGTTGTCACCAAGGGCTTCCAGGAGGTCAGAAGTGGCACTTCCTTGCTATTTACACATGAGTACAATGTTGGTTAAGTATAAATGGGTTGTTTGCATTTTGTTCTGTGATTCTCCCTCACATTGGTGCTTTACTGTTGCCCTGTCCTCTTGTTCTGCCAGAGCTGTGCAGCCCAGCATGACAGCAAAAGCTGCTGTTACTGCTGGAACTGGTGCTCACGTGCAAAAAAACCACATTAAATCTGAATCAAACGAGGTGGGGGAAATGTTCTGTTGTTTCTTACCTCCAGATCCAGCCTGTCCAGTGTCACTGGTGCTCAGCTCAGGCCAGAGTTGTTGATACAGAGGCCTCAATCAAGCTGGGGATCCTCCCTGCTGCTGCTCTCATTTTTCTGTCTGCTCAGCACTGATAAAATCTCACTCTCCACCTTTGACTCCACCCTGACTCCTTGACTTGTTGCTTACTTGGGGGTTAAAGTTGCGTTGCTGCAGGGCTGCTTTCCACTGAGATCAGGAGAGCGTTGGGATGAAGTGGGTACACCAAAAACCAGTGTAGCTGGCAAGAGGCAGCAGCCTGACCTTTACAGGCTTCGTCTCCTGCAGGACCTTTTGAGAGCCAGTGCTCCTGGGTACCCCTCACAGCATCTACAGCGCTCGGAGCAGGGCTGGGCTCAGGGCCCCGCTCATTGCTACCGCCAGCGAGGCCTGCGAACAGGGACGTCTCCATTTGGAGTGGGGAGAAGCCGGTGTTCCAGCCCGGGAGCGGCTCCGGGTCCCGGGCCTGGTCCCCTCAGGATCCCCGAGCCGCTCCCGCGGTTCCCGGTGGCGGCTCCTCTCCTCCCTGACCCGGGAGCGGGGCCTCGGGGCAGCCAATGGTAGGCCGCGCTTCCGCCATAAAGCCCTCCCCCGCCACCTCGGACCAATCAGCAGCCTTGTCTGTCTTCAGGGACAGCTCTTCTATCCAATGGCGAGGCGAAATGCGTGAGGCGGGGAGGGGAGGCGGGAATAACGCGGAGCCTCGGGCAGGGGGTGGGGGCGGGCGCGGCGCGCGGATTGGCGAGAGCTGGGGCTCCGCCCTTTGGGGCGTGACCATAGCTGCAACAGCCAATAGGAAGCGAGGGGCGGGGCGCGGAGGAGCCGCGTCGCTGCGGGCGCCGGTTCGGCGGGGCCGGGACGGGCCGGGGGGCGCGGGGGGTCCCGGGACGGGACGGGGGTTCCCGGGAGGGTTTGGAGGGTCCGGGGAGTCCCGGGGCCGCGGGCACGGGGTGCTGGTGAGGAGCAGGTTCACCCAGCGCGGGGAGGAGGGCGCGGGGAGGGCGCCGGGCCGGGCCTCCCAAGCGCGGTGACAGCGCCGTGCCGGTGTCCCTCTCCCTGGACAGGGACAGCGGCTGTGAATTGTCCCCGTGGCGCTGTCCTGGGCCTGCTTCATTCTCCTTTTCCGTCACCTTTTAGAGAAATCCGTGACCTTGTGGCATCGCGCAGTTAAAAAAAAACACAAAAACCCTCCTGGAACTTCATGTGTGCGGACTCCAGGCGGCCTCCGGCGCTGCCGCGTTCGCTTCCGCAGCTGCGGTGCCGGCGCTCGGGCACGGCGGGGGACAGAGCCATGTGTGACCGGGACACTTAGCGCCATGCTGGCCCCGGGTGCGTCACGGCGCTGCTCCCGGTGCCGCGGGGTCAGGAGCTCGCCGAGGATCGGTGTCTGCCGCGTCCCCGCTGTCCTGCGAGCCGTGCGCCGGCCCGGATAGGCGGCCCCGGCGTCGCGTCGTGAGCTGAGCTTTGGCACAAATCCATCGAGCGCGGTGTCCTGCGCCGCTGTTGGGAAGCGAGCGGCTCGGCCCTGTCGGGAGCTGCGGTGTCCGGGATGGGTGCGCGCAGTGCCGTGTCCCTGTGTCTAGCAGACGGCCCCGGGGCAGGACTGGCCGCGGAGAGGTTCTGACACAGGCGTTTCCCACGTGGAACTGCGAAGAGCCTTGCTTAAAGCTCCGCGAGCAGGAGCCGCAGAAGGGACGGGATGGCGGTGAGCATGGACGATGATGTTCCCCTGATCCTCACCCTGGACGACAGCGGGAGCAGCGCCTCAGCCCCTCTGGATGAGCTGGATCGGGAGGAGCTGCCTAACGAAAGTAAGAGCCCTTTGTCATTGCCTGCCCCGTGTTTGTCCCCTCGGGGTGCCTGCTCTTCCCGGTGGCACTCCAGAGCTGCCGGGGTCCTGGGGCTGCCCCATCGAGGCAGGTCACAAGTTGCTGGCTGTGCTGCTTGCTGCTCACAGCCCCGTGTGACAGCGCGGGGCAGGGCAGCTCCGACCAGTGCTGCTTCCCACACACAGTTTTGTGGTTCCCCCGTAGCAGCCTGTGACCTTAAGCCCTTCCCTGCACGTTGTCCCAGAGCGTGTCCTTCCCTTGGCGCTGGCCCGCTGCGGTTTCCTCGTGTGGCGTTACAAACATCTGCGCTTTGTGAGGCTTGGTTTGTCTGCTCCTAGTTTACATTCTGACTTTTCCAAGAAGGGAAGTGTTGATAAATCCCTTCCACGTCTTTATTGTGTTGTTATCAAAGAACCTGGAGTGCTTTTAGACAATGTATTCATGTTTAGTGGGGTGTAGCCAGCCTGTGAGCACTGGGAGGGGGAAAGCAGCGGCCACCAGCCCTCAGAAGCTTTGCTTTTCTCTTCAGTGTGTCTTCATTAAAGCCCTCAGCAGGTTGGATGTGGCCAGCAGATGTGTCTGAGCGTGTTCAGAGGGTTTCTGGTCAGTGTTACGCCTTACTGGATGTATCTGTGCAGGTTTGTCCAGCACATCCCCATGATTTCCAGGTGCAGGTGCACATACACAGGTCTGTTACCCTGTACCAGCCTTTGCTGCCACAGGCTGAACATTTGGAACAAATGCATAATTTCCTGGCCAGGATCCTTTTTTTCCACATTATACCTCTGTGCCATGCTGCCTCTGAGATGTGATTCCTCTTGCAATAAGATGAGTTCCTTTAATTTTCTCATTCTTGACTTCCCAATTCAGGAATTAATTTTGGATAATCAAGATTCTTCCTCCCTCCTCCTCCTCCTCTGCCACCCCAAAATACAGATCCCTGACTAAATTGCCCATTTGACTTTCCCTAAGTTCTGTTTTATCCTTGCTTCATCCCATCTGTTTGTCTTTTAAAGTTTAGCCCTCTATTTTTAAGTTAAATAGAAGAGAGATTTCTTCCTCCATCCACGGGTGTATTTATAGGATTCCTTGTGACTAATTTTAATCACTCTTCCCTCTTTCTTTCCCCCTCCTCCCATCCCTTCAAAAAAGAAGTTGTGCGAAGCTTAACAATTGCTTGAAGCCAGCGTGACTGTGCTAAAGCACGGGCACGAGAATGAATGTATTAATAAATAAAATTCTCCACATTGAAATACAGGGAAGTTCTTCAGGGACCAATTTTGTGCTTCTTATAGGATCGCTGTGCGGTTTTTGAGAACTCATTTCCTGGGATATTTCAAATGAAATGTCTCTAATTCGTATGTTTTAATCACTGTTAAAGCTGGATTTGCTGCAGAAATATGAAGCGTATGCTGTGGGAGCAGTAGGGAGTGATACAGAGCCTTCTGAAGTCGGGGTGGGGTGAAGGATTAGGAGGGGCAGGCTGGCATCAACAACTTGAAAGGCACGTTTATCTCTGGGAAGTGGGCAGCTTAAATCAGGGAGTGAGCACACTGACACCAGCCCTGGCAGAAGTAAGCTTGTTTGAAAACCAGCACGTGTAGCTCAGCTTTTGCTCTTTGCCTGCACAGAAAATCTGCTGTGAAATGCAGCAAAGTTGTGTCTCGTGGAGGCTGTGAGGAGTCAAACGTGTCCCCTCTGCTCTGCCTCCCCTTGGCTGCTGAGGACTGAAATGGCACTGACAAGAGCTGTGTGATGTCACGTTTTCAGTCAGAAGCTTTTCTTTTCCAGGGAGAAAGTGTGTGAGAAGTCCTTGTCAGGGGAGAGAGAGCCTGCCAGGGTGACGGTGGGGACACGGGGACAGGGAAGGTCACGAGGCTCTTTCCTTCTGGCTTTGTTTTCCCTTGGCCCAAACTCTCATAATTGAGTATTCAGCCAGAATTTGGAGGAACAGCTCGCTCATTACTGTGCCTGGCCAGGCAACTCCGTCATCAGCTCCAAGGAATTCAAGGGCAGGTTAAACACAAAACTTCAGTGAGGTGTCTCCAGAGCAGGCTGGGACTGTTTGCAGTGAGGAACTCACCATCCTCTTCCAGCTGACACTTGGGGAAAGACAAAGTGGCTGTAGCTGCCCCTTCTTTAATCACATTTAAGGCTGCTAATAATTAAGTCTGACTCCTGCTTTGTGCTCCTCTGTGCACAAACTCTAAATTTTAGTCCATTCTCCAGCCTGTCACAACCATGTCACTGAGTGCTGTGTGCCTGTGTGGTTCATTGTATCAGCTCTCGTGCTTTTTAAGGAACTTCTTCTGCTTCTAAATTTAGAAAAAACCCAATCTATCCGAGGTCTGGCTTTGTTCCAGTCAGGTTTTTGGATAAATGAATTTGTAGTTGTGGATTCTTGGTGTTGGTTGCATGGAACTGGAGACAAGTTTCTGTGTTGAAATAAGTAGAAACAGGGTTTTCTGAAAGGTAGCTTGTAGCAGATGGTAAAAGGAAGGACCAAAGTGCAGGAGTGAATTCCTTTCCAAGCCTTGTAGGAGAGTCCTCTCCTGGGTAAGTGGGTGTCTTGGGGTTAGAGTTAAAGAAAGCTAAAGGAGAAAATTGTCTGGAAAATTGCGTTCGTAAAGAAAATGTCCAGCTGCAAAAATTAATCTCCCAAATCCTCCAGCTCTTAAGCATTTAATGAGAGGAAATACTTGCATGGGGAGCAATATTAAACTCTGCCTTGCTTGGCTTGTGCTGGGATACAGGGTTTCGAGGGAGCTCGCATCTGCAGCCACCACAAAGGGTCAGAATCCTGCAAAGTTGACAGGAGTTCAGACCACAGCCAGAAAAATGTGGTGCTGATGGTTTCCTGACCGTGTAGGGGCTGGGTGATTTTTCTTTGCAGCTCCAGCAGCTGAAGGAGACAGGGAGAAGCTCTTGCATCACCTGGATCCACTGCAACGAATGTGATGCTGCCCTTTGCTAGCACATCTTATCTGAGCATCTCCATTCAAATTCCAATTAAGTTCCCCAGCCCCTGCCTGAGGGCAATGACTGGGAGGAAACCGAATTTCTCCGGAGGCCAAGAAGGGAGATGTGAACCTGGCTTGGCCTTTCCCAAAATCCTGTCCTGAGAGTGATGAGAACCTGCCAGGGTTTAGTGATTTCCCATCCCTGCTGAACTCCTGGGAAATATTTGAACAGAGCTCTCAAAATACCTCCTAAGTGCAGTGCCTGTTTTCCATCTACAAAGGCAGCGTGGATAGCCTTGAAACTCTAGGACAGTGTCTCTCCTTGAGCTGATGGGAGCTATAAACAATAAATGAGTGCACATTGATTTATCCTGTATTAGATCAGATACGAGATTCTCCTTTGCCTCCTGCATGGAAATTGCTGTAGCCTCAAGTAGAGTTTCAGTGCGTTCAGAGCAGAAAGTACAGCTCGCAGTGTTGTACACGGAACAATGGGATATTGTCTGTTTCCCCACACAATGGGTGATGGCAGGGGGAAAGGAGTCATCTTTCGGCTCCGGGTTTTTGCAAGAAAGCAACTGCATCTGCTCTTGAGGTAAAAACTAATTATTGGGGAGGTGGGGGAGCAACTGCAACAGCCAAGAGCGATGCTTGCGAAAAGGATTGTTGGAAAATGGGGAGTTACAACTTCGAGTGAGCCGCCTTTGCAATCTCGCTTTCTGCTGCCCGAGAAGTGAATTGTCAGGAAAACCAGAGCCAGCCTGGACTTTTCAGGAAGGTGAATTATTTGGGAAGGTGGATTATTTGGGAAGGTGACTGTCGCTGGTGGCAATGAGCAGGCGGCCCAAGGTGTGTGGAGAAAAGGAGATTTCTCTGTTGGTGAGGGTGGAGGGGCTGCCCCAGGCATGCTTGGTGAGGAGTGTGGGTGAGGAAAGCCCAGGGCCTGTTGGTTGTGCCTGTAGGACAGAGGGTGGGGTGTGCTGGCCTTCCCAGAGGGCTGGAAGGGACCCTCTGCCCTTGCACTGGGACAGTTCCCTGATGGAATGTGGGGAGCGGCTTCCAGCAAAGCTGTTCCTTTTGTGACTGGCTGGTGGAGACTCAGGTGGTGCTTCTGAACACGGAGTCTAATTGCAGCACTAATGGATGTTGTAGACACCAAACTTACCTTAAAAAAAAAATAAAAAATCCTTTACTAAGGCCCAGGTAGACACCTGGGATTTGGGACAGTTAATGTTCTTTTTGAGGCATGGGAGTTACCTGGATCTTGATGTGTTTGGTAGCCAGTGCAACCTGAAGTGACAGAAGTCTCTCCTGGCTTGGATCTGGCTCCAGAACACGTTTGTATTGGCAGTGAGAGAGTTAAGTCTGTCCATGTAGTCCACAGCTTCAGCCCATCTGGTGATGGAATCATCTCAGAGAATCCTGGAACGGTTTGGGTTGGAGGGGCCTCAGGCCTCATTCCTGTTCCACAGTCCTGCCATGGGTGAGATTTCCAGGTGTAAAGCAATTCCTAAAGGGCTGAGGAAGCAGAGAATAAACACCTGACCTTTGGGAAAATGCTGCAGCCACACAAGCTCTTGGGACGTGTGCCTCTTGTGGCACCACTGGAGCTGCTGTGGAGGCATTCTGGCTTTGCTGCCTTTGGAGGAAAGGAGGCATTTCAAATGTCAGCCACCTGGTGGATTTAATAAATCCTTCAGGACCTGTAGGGTTTGATCCTTGTGTGGAAGCAAGGGTTTCAGAGGTGGCTGTTTGGGCTGAGGCACTGGGTATGGAGTGCTGTAGCTGATTGGGGTGTAGGAATGAAGGGGATGAGGGAACAAGCGACTGCTTGCATTGGAGCTGGCAGATTCCAAGATTTCTGACAGCCACTCACTTAAACAGCCTTTTGGATTATCTGGTGGCTTTCTTGGATGCCATGCAGGATATTTCCTCACGTCATGGCCCCTAGTTCTACCAATTTGCCTTTAATTAGTTCCAGCAGCAGCGCTTCTGCTGCTGCCTTTAGAGGTGAAACATGGCCAGAGCGCAGGGCTGGGATCTCATTTTGGGAAGCTGTCTGGTTCCGCTGCTGGAGCAGCTCCTCCTTGCACCTAGGGTAGGTCAGGTAATGCCCCTGTGGGTCACAATCTCGCCTGGAAAGTGCTGATCACTCCTGGTGTGGGAGTGGACAGGTAGGCTTCATTCCTTTGTTATGAGAAGGTGCTGTTTTGCATTGCTGTGTATGATTCATTTTTTCTTAATATGCACCTGCTTAAAATTTATAGAGAGAGGAATTTATTTTTTTTTTTCCAAAGCACGAGTGGTGGTTTTGTGGTGGATTGTTGGTTATGCCTCCGAAAGTCTCATTTCTCTGACCTAACAGCCTTGCATTTTGCAACTTCTGCCAGGGCTCCTCTAATCCTTTCCTGGCCTAGATGACTTAAAATGAATGTTTTAAGCAAGCAAAGCGAAGCAAAACTGCCTCTGAGATGAGTGAGGAGTGAAAATCTTGGAAAGGGAAACGAACACCCAAAACATAAGGAGATTATTGTTTTCTCCTTCAGTCCAATTCGTTTCCCTGGGTGATGAGCTCCGTAAGCTCAGAGGAAGGAGGGAAATGCTGCTTTTTAGAAGATGTTGGGGATCTTTTGCTATGATGTTAGAAATAGCGAAAAATATGTTTCTGCTCTGAGCCATCCCCTGGAATCTCACTTTCCCTGAGGATTCAGGTTTTAAGGCAGGGCTGTGCTTGAATACTTGGGTAGAGCTGGTGCCTTTCTTTCGTGAGAAAGAGCCCTGCGTTGTCCAAAACTCAGAAGCATTTGTGTGGAAACATTCTCACCGTGGCTGTGTGAGCGCGGTGCCTGTAGAGGAAGAGCCCCGAGCACAGCAAAGTACCAGGGGGTATGGAGGGCTGCAGTCTTTGTGGGTATTTTTCCCAAGCCTTCCTTGTTTTCTGAGCTCTGCAGGAGAGCGGTTTGCACAATGCACACGTTGTGTGTCTCACAGTGGGATGCTCTGTCAAACAGAATCTCGGCACTGTTGACTCTTTCACGCAGTGAAAAAAAAAAAAAATAAATAAAATCCCAGTGATTTTTTTTGTCTTGAATGCCCCATGCTGTTCAAATCTGAGCTGGTAACTGCCTCTACAAGGTAGAGAAGACTTGGGTTAGTGTTCCATTATCCTGGAGTCAAATGGTTCTTTCTCCTTTGTCATCTCCTGGAGCACTGGGGGTGGAGATCATCTTGCTGTAAATCCAGGGGGGATACTGCAGAGTGGGGAAGGAGTCTGGAAGCTCCACACTCCCTTCCTCAAGATGGGGGTGATGACCTTGATGCTGTGAGGGAGGGAGGGAGGGAGCCCCTGCCCTTTGTGTGCTCTTCTCCTGCACAGCTCCCACCTTTTTGGGGTGAGAGCAGAAGAACAGGGTAGCCTTAGGTGTTTCCTCCCTGCTGATTGCTTTCATTGGAAAACGTGGGATAAGGCCACGTGTCGTGTCATCAGAGGGCTCCGCTTTTTTGAACAGGTGGTCCTGGAATTATAAAAGATGTTAGGGAGTTTGAAAGTGTTGGAGCTGCAATTTTAGGTTGACAGCTTTCCAGCTCGAACCGGTCACTCCTCAGCCACCACAGCTGACTTGGAAACATTTGGCTCAGGAAGCGGAACAACAGTTGGAAACAAATAGTGATTAGTTTTTTCATGGCTTCCCAGGGAACGCATCAGTTTGTTCGTTTCCCCCCTCATTTTGTGGTTCCTGTGGATTTTTAAGGCACCGTAGATGCAGGATGTTCAGTTCAGCCAAGCCTGCGTACTGGCAGATTAAAATGAGCAAAGGCTGAGCACGCTGAGTTCACTCATCATAACCAATATGATGCTTCTCAGAACTTCCTTTGCCCTTGGTATCTTCACTGAGGAATCCTGCCTGCTGCCGTCAGCCCCCCTGCGTTGAAATCCCATTTTACCCATTTCAATGCTGTAAGAAGTGCTGTATAAACTAAACAGGAGCATCTGTGAAGTGGTTAGAGTTGTTGTTGATTGCCTTTTCCTTATTGCCTTCAGGGGATTTAGGCTTGAATTTGCTGGAAGTAGAATTTATGAGCCAGAATGCTCCATTTCTGATCCTTAAGCTGGGAAAAGTGCGGCGAATTTGATCGGTCTTTTCTCCAGCCTCCCGCGTCTCTGGCTTTGGATCTGGACCTCGCAGGGCTCTCTCTGTGTCTTTAACATAATTGCTTTCTGCATGTGGAGAAGAAGGCTGGTTTTCACACGGCTGCTTTCTTTCTGGGGAGCTGCGGGAGCAGCGTTGGGGTTTCGGCCATCTGCTCGCGGCTCAGGCACCTGTGCCTCACCTGGGGACAGGCAGGTGCCAAAGGTGGGCTGGGTGACACACCTTGAGTGTGGCAGAGGTGGGCTGGGTGACACACCCTGAGTGTGCCAAAGGTGGGCTGGGTGACACACCCTGAGTGTGCCAAAGGTGGGCTTGGTGACACACCCTGAGTGTGCCAAAGGTGGGCTGGGTGACACACCCTGAGTGTGCCAGAGGTGGGCTGGGTGACACACCCTGAGTGTGCCAAAGGTGGGCTTGGTGACACACCCTGAGTGTGCCAAAGGTGGGCTGGGTGACACACCCTGAGTGTGCCAAAGGTGGGCTGGGTGACACACCCTGAGTGTGGCAGAGGTGGGCTGGGTGACACACCCTGAGGTGACACACCCTGAGCGTGCCAGAGGTGGGCTGGGTGACACACCCTGAGTGTGCCAAAGGTGGGCTGGGTGACACACCCTGAGGTGACACACCCTGAGTGTGCCAGAGGTGGGCTGGGTGACACACCCTGAGCGTGGCAGAGGTGGGCTGGGTGACACACCCTGAGTGTGCCATAGGTGGGCTGGGTGACACACCCTGAGTGTGCCAGAGGTGGGCTGGGTGACACGTCCTGAGTGTGCCAAAGGTGGGCTGGGTGACACACCCTGAGCGTGGCAGAGGTGGGCTGGGTGACACAACCTGAGTGTGCTAAAGGTGGGCTGGGTGACACACCCTGAGTGTGCCAAAGGTGGGCTTGGTGACACACCCTGAGTGTGCCAAAGGTGGGCTGGGTGACACACCCTGAGTGTGCCAGAGGTGGGCTGGGTGACACGTCCTGAGTGTGCCAAAGGTGGGCTGGGTGACACACCCTGAGTGTGGCAGAGGTGGGCTGGGTGACACAACCTGAGTGTGCTAAAGGTGGGCTGGGTGACACACCCTGAGGTGACACACCCTGAGTGTGCCAAAGGTGGGCTGGGTGACACACCCTGAGTGTGCCAAAGGTGGGCTGGGTGACACACCCTGAGTGTGCCAAAGGTGGGCTTGGTGACACACCCTGAGTGTGGCAGAGGTGGGCTGGGTGACACACCCTGAGCGTGCCAAAGGTGGGCTTGGTGACACACCCTGAGCGTGCCAAAGGTGGGCTGGGTGACACGTTCTGAGCGTGGCAAAGGTTTGATTCATACCGTGGGGGTTTGGAGCATCACAATCACGATCTGGTGATGTCTGTTTGGAACAAAAGGCTTTTCTTCTCCCGCTTATGTGTGGGGGGAAGAAGATTGAGGATGTGTCTCTCGTGTTAAACGCCCCGATTCTGTGGGGCTGGGAAGCTCAGCTACACTCGTGTTTCCCACATAACTTGGGAATGCTTGTGTTTTATTCCAGCTATAACTGTTTTGCAGAGGGAGAGAGCATTTTCACTATCCCCCACAGATTTGGGAAAGTTTATGGCACAAAAGCAAAGTGGATTTCACTGGAGTGCGCAAATGTGTTCCCAGTCTTCATTAACCAAATGGAGAAATGCCTGTAGAATTAAGACTAAGTGATCAATCCTGGGAGCACTGAGGAAAATTTTGGCATTTGGGTCGAGGGGTGAAGTGCCCAAGTCAAAGCCCTTTCCTTTCAGATACAAGGCTGGTGGCAGGACCTTATCTCTAGTGGTTGCAAAGGAGAAGACTTAAACATTCAAAATTTTCTGTACTTTGAGGCAGCACAAATGCCTGGAAAACAGAAATGTTCATGGAAGCTTTAAAGCTGTTGGAGAGTCACAGTACCAGCAATACCTGGGCTGGCCGACACAGAAGATATACAGATATGTAGATAAATACATATCAGATGAAGGAATAGCACCTGGGGGTGGAGGAGAATCCTGAAGAGAAATGTGTTCAGCAGAGTTAAATGTGCTCTAAAGGACTTGAGGAATAAAAAAAGCATATTAAATGATTCCAGCCTGTCAGGAGTTCAGGGTTTAACACTCCAATAGTGTGAGAGGGAAGCTCAAGAAATACTGAATGTATTCTGGATTTGCTGAAAAGCCAGATGACACAGTCATTGTATGACCTGTTCTTCCATCCCCACAGTAAATAGAGATTGAACAGCTGATCTAAAGGTTGGCATTTAAAAATCAGCATATGACTTTTGATTTCTAAGGCTGCAGCTGAGGCAGTCTGTACATTGCAGTGTGAGTGACTTTCTTCCAGCCCCAGAAGGTGCTTTGCACCAGGCAGGAAACTGCAGGCCAGCCAGCCAAGATTTCCAGGCAAAACAATGGGGAGGCAGCAGTAGCTCTTCTAAAATCTGGATTCAAAGGACATGTTTTTGTGTGTATGAAGACTTTTGAAGTCAAAGTTGTCCATTATCTGAAGATATGGTTATGTGTGAGGGCTGTAGGAGTTGAAGTAAGGACCAGCTGGGGGAAAACCAGCTGTTTAGCAGATGCCACATTAATGGTTGAACTCTTTCCTTCCTCTCCAGCCAGTAAGTGCAACCTCCAGTTCCTGCCAGCAGTGGTTTCCACCACACGTGCAGAAGCCTTTTTTCCTGATGGAAAACAGCTCCCCAGCACTCGGGGCCGGGGTTTTCCCTGCTCCTTTACATGTGTCTTCCTCTGAAGTTGGCAGCTTCTCTTTCCTGTCTGAAGGACAAGGCAGAGGGGATGTGGCCGTGTTGTATTTCAAAGGAATCAGCGTGGTGGAGTCGTGTTCTGACACTACAAAACACAATTACCTCCTTATCATTGCTGCCCCACAGCAAATAACTTTAATTGGTCTCAGCCTGTCATGGTAAGATGTTGAGAGTTCGTTATTTAACTTTTAAATTTATGTCATTTTCCTGCTATCCCTCTTTCTTTGGGGAGAAAAAGGTCAGCAAGGCACATACCTTATTGCTGCCTTCTTCGTTCTAGTGCTGCTTTGGCCATGTTGGAGGTTTGTTACCCAAATTAATCCTGGGTTTTCCCAAAGGGAAGAGCTTCCTCTCTGCTTCCCACTGCTGACTTTGTGACTTCCCTGGAGAGCCGCTGGCGGCTGGAGCTGGCAGTCGGTCCTGGCAGCACACTGCTCTCGTTAAAAAGGCCAGATTGCAGCTTAATCAAACATCTTTCCAAACTGCATCAGGGAAATCCAAAGGCTCTGCTTTGGAGAATTGAAATGAGGAATGTGCTCTTAAACTGCTGACATAGTGTTGTTACCGAAGCCAAAGCAGATCTTTAATGTGTTCAAAGCAGGAGACACTGGTTTCCCTTTTTGGAACAAAAAGAGGAAATTCCTTCATGTGCAGGATATGTTAAAGAAATGCTATAGCTGAGGGACTCAGATATTGTCTCTTTCTGTTACTTCCTCAAAAATGATGAATTAGAAATGTGTGTGTATTTGTGTGTTTCACGTCTGGCCTCACTCTCTGCCTTAGGCAGAGTTGTCTCCTCTCCTTTTCCTTTTTGGTTCGGTTCAGCAAAGCCTTAACTGTTTCCAGTTGTTTTTCCCATTCATTAGTTGTTCCGTAGAGCCCCTCAATGACTCCGATATTTAACTCCAGTTATGGTATAATTTTATCTCAGTGTGTGTAGAGCCTTTGTTGCCGTGATACGATCGGACTGATGAGATTATGGAGCGTATTGGCTGCTGAAAGGATGGGTGATGTGAGTTGTAGGTGATCCTTCTGTTGTGGCTTTGGCTTCTCCTTTTTGTGGTGTTGTGGTTCATTTGTTAAGATAAGAAATAAAGGATATGAAACCGGCAGCAATTTGGCTTGAGACAAGTGAGATTCTTAATTATAGCTCCCTAATGCAGCCTTTTGTTTTGTGGGACTTCCACTGAATAAAAATGCTTTGGATTCGACTTTGCAGCTCTGTTAGGAAGCTGCAACTCCTGTGTTCCACAGTTTCGTGTTGAAGGAGTGCCTGGTTGCAGCTCTCCCTGTGATATTCCGTGGACTCTCAGATGCAGGAGGATTTAATCCCACATCTGTCAGGAGGCAGCTTTGTGGAACAGGGCTTACACAGGGGGTGGTTTGCATCTCTCAGTTCATCTTCAGCCACTGAAGTCTTGCTAACCTAATTATGGATCCCAAACATCCCCAAGAGGAGGGATCTGCCCCTCTGCCTCTTGCTGCTATGTGTTCAGGAGTGAAAGTTGTCCCAGGATCAAACAGTTTCTGGCCAGAACTTCCCACATAATATTTCAAGAGGGGAGGAAAAAAAAAAAAAAAAAGAAGCCAGAGTGAGTCAGGGATGAGATCAGAGGAGAGCAGGTGTCCTGGGGAGGCGAGGCAGTGAACTGCACAGATGAGGATCTCCAACCAACCGAGCTTGGCTGCTGTAGATGGGTAAAATTATCCTCATCCTTACTTTCTTGGAAGCCTTTAATCTTATTTTTTTTATTTTTAATTCTTCCTTACAAATGTGGAGGGTGGTGCAGGAAGCGAATATCCAAGTGAATCATCATGGCTCTTCTCCCGGGCCGCAGAGCGAAGGGTTAACTGGCTCTGCCTCGCTCAGAGCAAGAGCTGGATGGAGCCAGGGTTTCTGCTGGGACTAAACCATTTCCTACCATGCTGTAGCTCTTCTGGCATCGTGTTCAGCGTGTGCACCGGGGGTTTTACATGTGTGCAGTGCAGATGTTAGCAAGGCTGCAGCGGTCCCCTAATTAAACAGTGCTGGGCATAAGCTGTCTTCCGAAGAAGAAGCTCGGCAGCACGACTGAGAAGAGGCAATGATATATAAAATGTGACTTACCATGCTGAGGGACATCTGCTCCTCCTTCACGAGGATTCAGCTCCCTGTGGTGATGAAGGCGTGATGTGAGCTTGTGTTGGTGCTGGAGGAACTCGCTGCATCCTCGAGTCAGGGTGAGGACGCTCGGCTCCGGCCGCCTTCTGCCACTGACAGGAAGCGGCAACATCCGTATTTTTTTTTAAAAAATAACAACTTTTCCTGTGTTAAATAGGAAGCTGAAGTGACTTTATTTGTTGAGCTTCACAGCAAGTGAGTGCTGTGAGAATACAGCAAGACAAAGAGCCCCCAGGCCTTTGCATATGTTTCTGCTGTGCCGTTGTCTCCAAGGAAGAGCATGACTCAGTTACGCTGGCTCGGAATATTCCGAAGCAGATTATTCCTCTTGTAGCAGAAGGGCTTGGCGCTGCTCTCTGTTGGAAATGCCCTTTTTTTCCTAGGCAACAAACTGACAGCAAATTGTTTCGACTTCCCCGTGGCTGTTCTATTCCCACAATGTCCCCTGAAACAGGACAGGCACGAAGAGGTTTGGGGCCGCAAAGACCCAGTCCTGCCACGCTCCCGTTGGCACGGCGCTGAACTGGCAATCAGGCAGCAAGGGCGGTGATTTCCCCGCCTGTCTGTCTCACCTCTGAGATGTGTGGCCAAGTGCCAGACCAGCTGTGCTTTCCAGGCAGCTTCCAGCTTTTTTTTCCTCCCGGGTAGGTGAGCCTGGCCTTGAAGAGACAAGCGCACGTGTGTTTGTGCCTCAGTGCTCGGAAGCAGCAGTTTGTTATCAGCCTCCTTGGAGGAGGGAGGGAACATTGATCCTCTGGAGGTGAAGCTACGTGGCCTGCGAGCCCTTGGAAGGGAAAATGCCATCACTGGTGCTGGGACAACTCCAGCACTTGACTTAAAATGTTGGCTTTGGGCCTGACGATGCCTGCACAGATTGTGTTGGGGAAGGGTAGGCATCTACCTTGTTTCCATGGTTTTTTCTGGATTTGCACCTGCTGTGGTGAGTGTTCCCTGTGGTGCAGCTGATGAGAGCTTTCCAGGAGTGCTTCTGGAGTGCTGTCCTTCTCCTTGTCCATCCTCACCACAGGGAGGATGTCGCTGAGAGAGCCAGAAACCTCAGCCAGCACAGGGATCCTGCACTGGGACAGGTCTTGGATGAGAGCTCAGGAGATCCAGGAACACCAAGAGAACCTTTGGTCCTGCTGGGATCTGCCTTCTTCCGTGGGCTCACGTTCAGTGCTGTGGGGTGCCTGGTGATGTTTGTATTAAACCCACGTGGCTGAGTTTGGGAATTACAGATCCAGTGAAGGTGGAGGGTGTGAGAAATAGAGGGGGTTATGGCAGTGAGGAATGCAAAGCCTGAAAAAAAAAAAAAAAAAGGCTCCAACTGAATGGTAAAATCATGGAATGCTTTGGGTTGGAAGGAACAGACACATTCCACTGGGACACCTTCCCCAAGCCCCATCCAGCCTTGAACACTTGAACAATGCTGGTGACTGGAGCTGCCCAGATCGTGTGCCCTGGGCAGTCTGACCTTTCCCAAATGCAGGAGGTGATGCCTTCCTTCCTTTTCCCTCTTTTGGTGAATGAAGGTGCGTCCCGTCTCCGAAGCTCTGTGTCCTTGGTATTTATTTTTTTGCCCGCATATGGAACTCACTGCAGCCACTTACATGTTGCATCTTTCATGCTCTCTTACACTGACACGTGATGTATGAACAGCATGAATGACAGAATAAGGATAATTTTTGCTGATTTAAGTCACTCCTGCCTTCACATGTTCTGCTGTGTTCTGTCATCAAAGGTGCAAAAATACTTGCTAAAATTGCAGTATCTGGGCAGGGTAGAAAGCAGCATCCAAACCCCCCTCAGCCATTTAGGAGAAAGCCCTTGGTAAGTCCAGAGAAGGCTTTGGAGCCAGGCAGTGAGCCAGTTAGGGAATCTCAGGCTGTTTCAGTGCAAGGCCATAAAAAGTGTGTGCTGTCTGGAAAGCAGAACATCTGCCAAACTGGCTAATGAGAGCCAGACTGGGGGAGCTCCGAGGCAAATGGAAGAGCTGCCCTGTAGGGTTGGTTTATAACTCTTAGAATTTGTAGGAGGTTAATCGTTTGTTGGATTTTTTTTTTTTTTTAAATATATTATTTATTGAAAGAAGTGCAGACACCAAACCCCATGGAATTCCAGAGTGACTTCAGTTTGATATATAATAGCTGGCTGGGAAGGGTGATTTATCCCAGCCTCCTGTGGATGTTTTTTGTCCCTTATTCCCCTCTCAGCTCTGCCCTGGTGATCCCCCATAGCTGCATGAGCTCCTCTGAAAGAGGAGTTTGTCTGCTCTCAGCCCATGGAGAGTTTTTCCTTCCCCTAAGCAGGGAATTTGTTTTGCGGAGGGAGAGGTTTGGGCTCTGGAAAGTTTATGCTCCTTCTCTTTCTTCCTTGGTTGTTTCTTTTTGTTTGTTTTTTGTTTTTGTTTTGTTTTTTATTGTAATGATGACATATGGAAACTATTTACACAGGAGCATGCTCCGCTGCACTGAATGGAGATGCTGGAGTCCCGGCAGTCTCGTTCCGGATGCCTTGTGTAAGCAGCCAGCTGGTTTTGCTTTTCCTTTTTGGTTTTTGGTTTTTTTTGTTTTTTTTTTTTTTTCTTTTTCTCCCCTCCCTCCCTGCCTCTCTTTTCAGGGAACGACTGGGATAAGTTACACAAGTGTAAGGAAGGAAACTTTGCCACCTGTGACCGGCTCCGTTCCCTTCCTTTGGCGCGCCCCTTGCGCTGCGAACTTCACGAAATACCTGTTTACTTTATTTTTTTCCTCCCCTTGTGCTGGAGCTTCCTCGCCGTGCCTGCTCAGCACTTTTGCCTCCCCTCCCGTTAGCTCATCGTGCTCGCCTGGCGAGCGAGTCGTGCTAAATGCCAGAACCCCCGAGCGCAGCACACGCGTCCCCGCTCCGCCAGCGCGCTTGTGCCCGGCGCCTCCTCGTCCTGCGGCTCAGCCTGACAAAACCTCGCCCTGGGAAACACCCGGGGAAGGGATCGCGCTGAGGTCTGAGCCTCCTTCCTCAGAGGGGAGGGGAGAAGCCGTGCGGCTGTGCCGGCGGCGGAGCGGAGCCTCCGGCGCGGAGCTTTCCCCTGAGGAGGCTGCGGGAGCGGGGCTCGGCGCTGGGGAGGCAGGAGGAGCCGCGGCGGTGCCCGCCTGCCGCCGCCGGCCATGCAGTGGAGAGAGCCGCCTGCCATCTACTTCCAGGACCCCGGGAGCCCCGCGGAGAGATCCTCCTATCTCGTTGAGCTCCATGCTGATGGTAAACGCCGTCGGGGATGTGGTGCGGCACGAGCGGAGCCGAGCTTGCATTAGTCTGTGTCATTGTTATCAAGGGAGCAGCTGAGGAAATTAGCTCGCTGGAGGGCTGCCAAAGCGCGCAGTCAGAGGGCTGCTCTTCAGATTTATTATTATTTTTTATTATTATTTATGACCCAGATGATGCTGTTGCCTCAGGGATGCTAAGATCGACCTTCTGGTACCTGATGGGGAAGGAGCTGATCCACAAAATGCAGCTCCCCACCGGAACACTTGGGTGCATTTTCTGTTGTCCGTGCCCGGTTTAGACAGCAGGGAAGCATCTTGGTTTCTAGAGCTGTTTTTCAGTTCTGATTTGCATCTCTGAGTGCTGTTTTGTGTTTGCAACCTCGGTTTCGGAGCTGGGACGGCTCTTCTGTTTTCAGCTTCTCTGGGGAGCACTGAGCAGGGTCCTGTCCTGGGTTTTTGCTGGGGTGTGTCTTTTCCTAGTGCCAATCCTCTCCAGGGAGGTTAATTTTTGCAAAGGAGCTGCTTCAGGGTTAAAGGTGATTGTGGCATCTTTTGGCAGGGTCCGGTGTGTAGGTGTTTAGATTAATGCTACAAACCTTTGCTGTTTTGGCCACAGTGTGTTTTGATCCTCTTAAATTTTGTATATTCTGTCAGGTAAAGTCCAGGTGCTGATGAAGATATGCTCCTCCTGTAACTGTTAAGCATCAAATGTGAAAAGGTTTTGCTCTCAGGCTGCAGTTTGAAAGAGTCTGGTCTTTTTTAGAGACATCCCCAGCGAAAGCTTTATAAATAATAACATTTAAGAACTTTTTAGAGCTTGCAATATAACGCTTCTGATTTTTGCATATGGCTGTCATCTTAGTTAAAAAGCAGACAAACCAGAAGGCTGCCATTCCAGCTCAGTGGATAAATAAAAACTCCATCATTCAGGGGGTTTTTTTGTTGGTTTTTTTTTTCAAGAGCTGTGCTAAATCAAGGGGTGTGGGGGAGGAAACCGGCCTCATTCAAACATTTGTCCAGATTTTGAGTGGTATTTTAAGGGTGTGGGGGAAGCGAGGAAGAGAAACAGGCTTCGTGCTGCAGAATGCTCGGCAACCTGAGCGTGCAATCTGGATGGTCTTCACAAACCCCAGAGAAATGTTATCTTAATTTGATTTGGGGGTGGAAGAGGCAGCTGTGGCTGTGCACTGGTGAAGGGGTTCTGATTTCTTCCCACTCCCTGCCTCTGCCAGGAGCACACGGTGCCTTTTCTCTTGGCGGGTGTGGAGTTTTTGGCATGGACTCCCTCTCCACTCCAGAGGGTGTTCTGGAGAGACTGAATCAGTAATTCATCGAGGATTATTTTGTCACAGCAAATCTTCAGCAGGCTGTCATGAGAGGGGAAGAGAACCTCGTGGTGCTTTTTGCCCACTCTCAGATAACAACTTGGAGCACAGGGAGAGCGAGCTGCCACGCCACGGCTCCTGGGCTCATAAAGCAAGGGGGGAAATCAGCACTGCTGTGCTGGCAAGCTCAATTTCACATGTACCCACTTTGGGAACATGAGGCACTGGAGGAGGGAAGTCTCTTCTGAAAGCAGGAACAACCATGTGATGTGGGAAATGTTTGAAACCCTGGAGAACTGAGAGTGTGGCTAGCTCCACCACAGGCCCTAAGCAAGTCTCACTGCTGTGGGTTCTCTGCTCTCTTTGTCAAACATAATATAAAACCCCCAGACCCAGAAGAAGAAACCAAGTGACATTCACTTTTGGTACAGTAATTGTCTTCTTGCTTAGTGTTCATCTGTCTTCATAGCACTGAGGCTGCAGAATGCGAAAATGGCAATTATTTTGGGGTTTACAGGCATGCCGTGTATAACTCTCCCATGGGAAGGGCACTGTGGATGTGTAGCTCTGCTTGGGAGTTGCTTCTTTTGCAATTGAATCGTCTTGGGGTTTTTTTTTAAAACAAAACCTTTATTTACAAAATCTGGTTGAAATGTTCAGTATGGCGTTGTTCTATAGTTCTTCGCTGGTGAGAAGGACAGGCGCTCAGAAAGTTCAGAATTAATGTGGAGTGGGAACAGAAAATTCATCTTGCAGTTTGTTTGCATCAGAGGGGTGTCAGTACTCGGCAGCACTGTGAAGATGTGTTATTTAGTGACTCTGAAGTGCTGTGAGAAATGGGGCTTTCCACTCCAAGTGCTGACAGCGTCTCTCCTCACACTGGTGCCCCGTGGCAGTGCTGTGTCCATCCTTCCATGGCCTCTGCTCCAAGGACATGAGCAAAAGCTTCTTGCTCCTTCAGCAAACCCTCTTTCCTTCACTGGGCTGGGCATCCTGGGAGGCTGGTGGCTGTTTCCTGCCTGGTTCTAGTTTCTGATGCTGATAGCAAGCTTCAGGCATGACAGCACACACCTCTGAGCCAGGAGAGCTGCTTGCAGTGTTGAATAGGAAGCTGTCTCTTTTGATGATCTGCCGGGAGCATTCCCGTGTGGAAGCGCTGGCTTTGAGTGCCTCTTTAAAGCTCCTACCTGCCAAAAAAAGTCCATTTGTCAGTGTACAAGCTGCCACTTCCCCAGCTACTCTGCCTGTGTGTGTGCTCCCAGAGCCTCCTGCTCCATCCCAGCTTCCCTGATGGTCGGTCCCTGTTTCTCTGATGCAGATGGAGGCAGCTATGACGTTGTCAACGACGCCTCCAGCCCCGCGGCCAGGGAGTGCTGCGCCCAGCAGAGCTCTGCCCGGCACAACTGGGAGATGAACTACCAAGAGGCAGCCATCTACCTCCAGGTGAGCCCTGCTGGGTCGGGGGGAGGATGCTCTGCAGGAGCTATGGTGGCTCTTGGCCATGGGAAACAAAACATCTTCCATTCTGGGGCTGAAAATTCGGTGCTTTGCCAAGGATCCTGCTTCAGGAGTGGAGGCACCTCCAGATAGGCTTTGGAAGTCACGTGGAGCGACTGAACAACACAATACCCACCCTCTCCCAAGGACTGTGCCGTTCGGAGGTTCAGCACGTGCACAGTTCTGCCACCTTGGCGTGGAGGTTTTTGTAGCCGGTCACAGATTGTCATTTCATCTCTACAGTCGCCCCAGGGGAATGGTCAGTGCTCTGCTGGGATGAGCCCAGTTCTGCAAGGGCAGGTCCCAGTCCTGCCTTGGCCGTGGGTGGGTGTCAGTCAAGTGCTGCAGGTCATGTGAGGTCTTGATTTCTACAGGATTAAAGGATGCTGGGATTAGGATCAGCCCAGAAGTGAGCAAAATTTATAATATTTAAAACAATGAAGAATCAAACCCCACTCATGTCTCAGTTACCAGGACCACCATCCTTACTGCAGCAAAGGGTTTGCGTTTTTAAGCTTGCTGTACATCTGGTGTGAGGAACTAGCCACCAAAACGGAGCTTCTCCCAGAGCTGGCCAGTCTGAAGTGGTTGCTGGTTCCATTACTGTCCATCCTTCCTTCTCTTCGTTCCCTTTAAAAGCTCGGGGATGGTTTTTGTTTAAGCCACTGCAAGGTGACAGAAACCATTTGTTCTTCCCTGCTCCTGACCCCACAGGACTCAGAATTCTCACTTCTCAGATGTTTTAAAACAGTGTAGGCCGGACCTTGACAACACTTGAGCTCCGCGGTGTGCTGGAGCAGCCCTGACAATGGCAGGGTGGCTCCAGCCTCCCCCCCAGGCTTTTGTTTCAACTCCTGATTATTGGAGCAGCCCTGCAAAGGTCATTGAGCTGCTGCAGCTCTGATGGTAATGGGCACAGCAGGCCTGGCCCTCCGGATGGGGATGATTGCTGCTGCTGCCTTCACCAGTGGCCACGATGACAGTCCTTGAAATGAGGGGGAATCACTCGAAGAGAGTCCTGTGAGCAGTGGCTGCAGGCAAGGGTCAGGTCTGGGTAAGAGGGCTCTGCTCTCCAGCCACGCTTGGAATTGCCTGGCTCCCGAGAGGCAGCGTTTGGGCTGTTTGTCATTCTGCAGGTGTGTTCTGCCAGGCGTGGATGGGAAGGACCCTGCTGATCTCAGCCTGAGCTCTTTGCAGGGCTGGCTGTGTCCTGCTCCAGTCCTGCTCTCTGACCCGGCCGTGTTTGTTCTGAAACCCAGCGTGAGCTGGAGCGAGTGAGAAGCGTTGGGACCCCTCTCCTGAGCGAGTCTGGAGAATGCTTCCCTTCCTAAAGGAGAGCTCCCTGACCTCGTTATCCATCTGCAATCACAGCTATTCTGCTTTGATAGTAATAGCTTGACTGTCCTTGCAGTAATTGCCTGCCTGCAAAGATGTTAATTTAAATAAAACCTCGCCACTTCTTGTGCATCCATGTGGCCCTGCTGGGGAAAAGGGATCTCTTATGACAGTTCCCAAGAGGCAGCAAGTTTCCTGTGAGTGACAAAAGCTCCCTTGCCAAAACTGTTGACTCGAGAAAGAGAAGAAGCTGTTGGGTGGTTCTGCATGAAAACCCTCTAAAATCTCCCCGAACTAAGTTTCATCCTAGGGGTAAAAATAGTCACGATGTAGCCGTTTGAAAATCAGTTGTAGGCAAAGTGTTAAGATGGAGTATCTGACCTTTTAATGTTAATTAAGCTTTCCAGTTAAGAGGGAATGACAGATCAGCATAGAGGCTTGTTAATTTTTCATGGAGTTTGTCTTACATTCCTGAAGCAGAAAACACTGTGTGTGCTCCAGTGTTTTCTCCAAGACATTTTGCAAGGCCAAGATAAGGAGGAACAACTGTCAACCAGGTGCCCTGGAGCTTATCTGGGTGTTTTCGTGTTCTGTCCCGGGGAAGTTTAATCAAATAAGTCTGTAAACATGTGGAAGTAGTTGCAAGTAAATGAAGTGCTGTGTTTATGTTGGGATGTTGGCTGAAGTCTCTTTGCCTGCCTTTATAAACTCTCCCAGCTCTCTCCCTCGTCGTGAAAAGGCTCAGGAGTTTCTGAAGCAGGAGTTTGTGGATAATAAAGAGTTTCATTACTGAAATGTGGTTATGAACAGAAGGGGATGTCCCGTGTGCGTCGAGTCCATTCCTCAATAAACACGTCAACAACAGGCTGTAAATGGCAATTGTCTGTTGGGAGCTGTATCCAATCCCTACAAAAGTCTGCATTCTTCACTCTTTTATAGTACTGAGTCACTAATTCTGAGTCTTTATTCCTGCTGCCCTAGGAAGGAGAAAATAATGACAAGTTCTTCACTCACCCCAAAAATGCCAAAGCACTCGCTGCCTACCTCTTTGCACACAACCACCTTTTCTACCTGATGGAGCTGAGCACGGCCCTGCTGCTCCTGCTGCTGTCCCTCTGCGAGGCTCCAGCGGTCCCCATGCTCCGTCTGGGCATCTTTGTAAGTACCTGCGGCTACGTGGGAAAGTCTGCAGGAAAATGATGGCCACACAGAGAGGAAGGAGGAGGCAGTAAGAGGAAAAAAATCCACCTGGCTTGTTCTGTAGCTGGTTGATAGCAGAGAGGCCAGACAGCGAAATCTGATCTAGGCAGAACACAATGAAAGTGACACTCGTTTCGTGTTACCGATTCGTGCAGTTCTTCATTTTCTAACAGAAATGGGGTTTTTTTTCCATTTTCATGAGATGAATCAGCAATTTGTATGCTTTAATGGGGTGGCTTCAAAGTTGTTGTCAGGGCTGGTCCCATTACCCCAACACCACCGCTGGTTCCTGGAGCAGAGATCAGGACCCTCCCTGTGATTGTCCAGAATGTCTGATACAAGAGAAAACCCTTCTCTTTATGAAATCTCTCTGCCCAGCAGCTCTCCTTCCTGTGTTTCACTAAAAAAATTACACTCTCCATCTTTTTTCAAAGTGTTTCTGCCCAAGTTGTTGACGTCTTGGCCTTTTGTTTTGAATGCATCAGTAAGTTTTTTTCTGTGTTGCTCAAGCTGAGAAGGGATATGGATTTCAGGGAATTCTGGCCTGGTACTGCTTAGAGGAAAGTTGCACAGGCTCTAATAAAAACTAGAAATTTTTGAAAACAGCGCTATGTTAGCTGTAAAAAGAGTGGCTTGGGGTTGTCCTGCATGCCACAGGGTGATGCTCAGACTGCTGTCAAGCCCACCTGCTCCTCGAAAAAGGAGGGGCAGGAGCGTGGCCTGTGCTGTGCTGCCGTTCTCACCAAACCCGTGCTGTGGCAGGTCCACGCAACCCTGGAGCTGTTTGCGTTAATCGTGGTCGTCTTTGAGCTCTCCATGAAGATGAGGTGGCTGGGCTTCCAAACCTTCATCAGGCACAAAAGGACTATGGTCAAGGTGAGTTGTCTGCCTGATTGTCAGGGTTTCTCCTTTAGCACCTCCAAGACCCAAAGAGCCAGATGAAATATCGGCCTGCGCTGCAGCAGGGATGACAGAGCCTCTGTGTCCCAGCTGCCAGATGATTCATGCGAGATCCCTGAACTCTCAGGGACACCTCCCACCCTTCAAATGTCCGAATAAACGGGTGGTCAGCCGGAGCTTTGCCTCTGATTCCCCCCTTTCTTGCAGACGTGCGTGCTGTTCGTGCAGTTCATCGAGGCCATCGTGGTGCTGGTGCGCCAGACCTCGCACGTGCGCATCACCCGCGCCCTGCGCTGCATCTTCCTCGTCGACTGTCGCTACTGTGGGGCTGTCAGAAGGTGATGCTGGGCTGCCTGGGGGCTCTGCCCTCATTCCTGGGGCTGGGCTGGAGGGAAGGCACTCAGATCCTGCAGGCATCCCAGGAGAATCAGTGTCTTTCACGGGCGTTAGTGTTGGAGGCGGTTCCGTTGTGACCTAAGCGTGGATGTGCTGATGGTTCACAGGGCTTGGGTGTATGAAGCGCCTCGGAGAGCAGCACGGGGGTGTGGCTGCATTGGCTCTGCTCCTTGGCTTGCCTGGAGACTGCATAGTGAATCAGGGCTGGTCTCTAGTCTGGAGAAGGAGAGTTGACAGCGTGACATTAGTGTTGTTTGCAGTACCTGAGAGCTGACTGCAAAGGACAGATGGGTAGCTTGGAAATGATCTTGATTTAGCAAGCTTTCTACTTTTAATCCTTGGAGGGAGTGGGAAGAAAGCCCTCAAGTGTGGGGTGGTGGTGGTGGGTATTTTTTCCTTTCCCCTGACAACCTGGAGGAGTAAATGTGCAAATTTTAGTTTATTAATGTTTTCTTATTTTTCAGAAATCTGCGACAGATCTTCCAGTCCCTCCCACCATTTATTGACATCCTTCTCCTCCTGCTTTTCTTCATGGTGATTTTTGCTATTCTGGGTGAGTTGTATTTATGGATGGAGAAGCGATGCTCTTAACCAGTGATTGTCCAAAAGCAGTGTGAACAGCCTGGATGAATATAAAGCTGATTAGGTTCAAAGTGTTGCCAGGATCTTCCCTTTATCCCATTTCATCTGCAGTCAGCCAGAAGGCAGAGCTAAAACATCCAAAAAATCTGAAAGCTGGGTGTTTGATTTTGAGACAAAAGTCCTTTTGACCTCTTCCAGAGCACAGTCAGTGGTGTGTGTTTTCAAGCCCTGCTTCCACCAGCTCTTCCCCAACACTGGCAGTTTAATCTGCATCCCCACAACTGCGTGTGTCTGGAGTGTACCTGCTGCACTCCAAACCACTCCCAGGAAGTTTATTTTCCAAAAGGAGCAGTGAAACGCCAATGACACCTATTGGCAAATCTCTGTGGAGAAAGTCTTCCAGACACTCCCATCTTCAGGGTGTCAGAGAGGATTTACTGTTCGTGGGCCCTTCCCTTTGGGAACTGCTCCACTGCTCGACATTGAACTGACTTTATTTTTGTTTCTTCTTTCTCCTTCCTTTCCTCCTCTATTTTCTTTGCTGCCTCTTTAGGTTTTTACTTGTTTTCTCCTAACCACTCGGATCCAGTGAGTACCTTGATTCTTTCGTTAAGAACCCAACATTACAGAGCAGTCACAGTTGATTCCGTGTGAGACCAAAGGGGCTGCCTGGCAGTGTCACCCTGCTTTACCCTCTGCCGGGGAGGAAGGCTGTGGAGGGAACTTCCTCCCAGGCAGGATGTCCCAAAGGGAACATTCTCAGAGTTGTTCCTTGTTCTTGATGCCTTCATTCAGCCAAAAGAGCCACCTGCCACTGTTCCCAGGGAGGAGGTGTCTGGGGCAAAGCTTGGCCACTTCCACTGCTGTGGTCAGAGTCCAGCAGCCGCTGGTTCCTGCTGCTGCCAGGCTGTGGCTGGCTGGGAGAAAGTACTTGTAAAAATGTGCTTTTGGTTTAACCTTTCACTCAGCATTTCTTTAAAAAGGCCCAGTGCCTGAAGTACTTTTCCCTAGGGAAGGCATCAGGAGATTGTGGGAGTGCCACATCCAAAGGGGTGGGGGGGACTGGTTGTTTCTTTGAACAAAATGTCCCTATGGATTCCTGCTGGCATTTTGTCATGGGAATTTTTTTTCTTTCAGTACTTCAATACCTTAGAGAACAGTCTGGTGAATCTCTTTGTGCTTTTGACCACTTCAAAGTAAGTTCATGCTCTTCTGTCTCAGTCTGTCCCTTTGTCCCAAAGGAGTCTGGCAGAGCCATGAGTTTATCTGCAGACATGCTCTGGCTCCAAATGGGTCACCCCTTTCCTCTGTCTGAGAGAGAGAGAGAGATGTCCAGGGTCAGCCTGCATGGGAAGAATTGGTATTTCATTTTACTTTAGGACACTGTGACCTCAGCTGCAGAGTTATCTCTCAGGACTCAGACATCTTCATCACTGTGAGGCCAATAAGGGGAGAAAGAGCTTTGTTAGGCCTTGGTCCAAGAAGGGAAAATTTGTGTTTGTGCTCCTTTGTCAGCCAACAGCTCGCTGTTGAGAAGGAACTTCCTATTCCTGTGCTGCAGTTCACCTGTCTGCTAGGAAATTGGGATAACAGCAGTGAGTAAATATTGATCTGCTGTCAGGGAGAGCCCTGAGGATTAAGAAATTAGCAAAGGATGGAATAAATCTGAGGTTGTAACACCTGCACCGAGGCTGTACTGCTGTTGTTAAGTATCGAAGCACAGCCCTTAACCACTTCACAAATCCCATTTGGTGTTTGGGGTGCACGAGGGGTGTGCTTGCCATGCTTATTTTTTTTTCCACGAGTTTTGTACAAACGTGCACATCTTTAGGTGAGAGTTTACACACACCCACACCCACACACCCCCCTGTGCCTGTTGCCTGTGCAGTGGGATGTGTTATTGTTACCATGAGTTATTTGTTGTTCACCTTTGTGTCCTTTGGGGTGCAGTTTCCCTGACGTGATGATGCCGTCCTACGCCCGGAACCCCTGGTCCTGTGTCTTCTTCATCGTGTACCTCTCCATTGAGCTCTACTTCATCATGAACTTGGTGAGTCCTTGGGGGAGCACTTCCCTTCCCTCTGCCTGGTTTTGGAGCTCATTGCTCCGCAGAGACTTCCCCGTTCCCAGAACTGCTCTGCAATCATCTCAGACCCTTTGGCAGAATACTTCTAGAGATGGCAGCTCGGCTACAGATAGAACTCTTTTAATGTCTAACCACGAGGAATTGAACTAAATCACAGAAAACCAAATTATATGAGCATCTTTCAGCTACTCTCCCATTAATATTGTGCTTGGAGTGACATACTCGGTTGCTTGGAATTTATTATCCTTCTCTGTCTTAATTATTTATCATAAAGTGGCATTTTATTATCTGGACTTGCCCGAAATACTTTGTAAATCAGCTTGAAGGGGACGGGATTACTCAGTGCGGCAGGACTGCAGTGCTGATCACTGCAGAGTGAGAGCACGGCTGCCCAGGGCAGGATGTGAGTGCTGGAAAAGGGCTTGCCAAAGGAGCTGAGGAATTCTGCCACCCAGGGTGAGGGATTTCATGCTTGTGGATGGGTTTCACTGCCTTCCCAGATGGAGAGTTAGCTTTGCTATGCCAAAGCTCCCAGGAAGTGAGTGCAGAGAGCAGCCCTCAAACCCTGCTTTCCAGGAACAGATCAGGGCGCTTTCATGAACCTTTTGGTACGGTTTTCTGCTGGCATTTGTGTGGTTTAGCCATAGCCCTTAAAATCCACTAGCAAGTGTTGAGAGGCCAGAAACATCTGGACCTCCTCCAAGAAGTGGATCAGAGCCATGATCCTGAGGATGCCTTTGTGAGATCCCTCGTGCCAGCGGGACCTCGCTGACTGTCCCTCCTCCATCAGCATTCCTGCTGCAGGCAGTGCCTCTCCTTGCTTCCCTGAAACCCTGCAGATTAGAAGGGTCAAAACAACCCTTTATTTTTTTTTTTTTCCCCATCTTCTCAGCTTCTGGCTGTTGTGTTTGACACTTTCAACGACATTGAGAAGAGGAAGTTCAAGTCCCTGCTGCTGCACAAGCGCACGGCCATCCAGCACGCGTACCGGCTGCTGGTCACCAAACAGGTACAGCTGTGTCAGCAGCACCCCTGGGCTGGGCTGCTTAAACAGCACCTCCAAAAAAAGGCCATTTATCTCTGCTGCCTGTGATCGGCCTCACCACGGGCTGGTGGGTTTTTTCAGTCGTGTAACTTGTTCACCCGTGTTTCTGGAGAATTCTGAATTTCAGCCCTGCGTGAGGTTACGGCTTGGTAGAATGAGGGATATTTGTTCTGAAGCGCATGTGATCATTGATTTCTCTCTGATTCAGTCTGGGTCACTTGAGGACTTGTTTGGCTTACCAGGCATCACTGCTGAGAGGAGGGATGGGTCGTACAGTTGAATATAGAATCCATTTGCCAGAACCTGCACAAGTGAACAGTGCAGAAACAGAAGGAATTCACCTACAATCAACTTTTTACAGGGACAAGCGCAGTGGGGAGAAGGTTGATTTCTTGCTTAACTTGTTGGAGCAGCAAGAGAAATAAGACCCAAAAATAACTAACCCACTTCTAGTAGATGAGTTCATGTTTAGTGCACATAGCTGATGGTCTTTAAAAAAGTGCCATGATGGGATCTGTGAGGCTGCCTGCTAATTTCCCAAGGAGAGGGCTTGAACTCTGCTTGGGGTGTCTGGTTGGACAATTTTCAGGTGATGGGGCAACAGGGAGCAGTTCTGCATTTTCTGGAGGGACCAATTGCCAAGAAGGCTTTCTGATCTCTGTGACCTGGGATGTTAAAGTAATAGCTCGGGGTACTTAGGGGGCTCAGTAATAATGTATGAAATCCTGCTTAAAACAAACCCAGAGTGAGAATTAAAAGCCTCTGTGCGTTCCTGCTGCTCCTGACAGCATTCCTTTGTTGCCAGAGGCCGTCTGGAATTTCCTTCAAGCACTTCGAAGGGCTGCTGCGGTTCTACAAGCCTCGGATGTGCGCCAGGGAGCGATATCTCACCTTCAAAGCACTGAACCAGAGCAATACCCCTTTAGTCAGGTAGGATGCTCCTGCTGCTGCACGCCCTGCAGCTGGGCTGTGCTGCGGGGAGGATGGCTGGGTTTGTGGAATGAGCCTTGTCTGACACGTGGGGATAGGAAGGGTTTTTCTGGGAAGCGGGGGGAGCTGGGTACCCTGCGGGCTGAGGTTTTCCTCGGGAGGTGCTGGAGTTGCTGCGTGCCCTCTGGTGGATACAGCGCTGTGCTGGCACTCACAGGCAGGAGCTGCTTCCCCCTCCCGTGCCGGAGCAGAGCTGGGGAGCAGCGCTGCAGCCTGCGAGGAGCATTTCCTCACGCAGCGCAGCCTCGCAGCCCAACAAGTCTGTGCTTTTATCCGGCAGCTGGCTGTCCCCCCCAGGGTTTTGTTAATTAAAATTTGGTTCTGCTGGTGCTTTCAGGGCTGCCATCCTCTGTGTTATGAGGCAGAGAATTGCCGTTCTGGTGGGGGGTGGGCGCAGCTTAACTCCAGCCAGCGAGGGAGCAGAGGGAATTAGAGCAGGAGACCTTCTCTTCCTTTTCCTTTGTTCTGGCCACAGACAGGTTCCAAGTGACTCTCCTATGAAACTGGTGCTGATGCTTCTCCTTGAAGTCAAGTGCCACAGAGAAGTATTGAAAATGGCACAGGGAGAAAGACTGAGTTGTGAAATTTGGGCACCGGTGTCACCAGTAAGGGTCTGAGAAGTTCAGCATCCTCACTTGCAGACACATAAAAGCTGTTACAGGCCTGACCCCGAGCACCTAGACTGGCACTCATGTTCTATGAGTTTCTTTGCTTTCATGTCCTTTCTCAAAGTTAATTTTTACCTTGAAAAGAAAATGTGCAAAGACGTTAGAAGAGGACTGTACGAGTAATTAAGCCAGTCCAGGACTTCTTCATGAAGAGCAGTGCAATCTCCATCCCTTGGAGCTGGCATCTAAACCTCAGGTCTTTTCTCTCAGTGGTAAAGTTCTGGAGTTCAGCAGAGCCAGAGTATCCCTTAAGGGCTGAAGCATTACAGAAAGGAGATTCTGGCTATTGTCAGTCAGGTACCTTTGGGCAGGCTGGGAAGAGGTCACGGTTGAGTTCTGTCAGCTGTGGCTGCAGTTCTGATAAGGAGTTAATAACTTCCAGGGACTCTCCACTGGTGGTGTCTGACAGGGACAATTAAGGAGCTGCTCACCCTCAAGGCCCTGATCAGATGTTTCTTTCTGTTTTGCAGTCTAAAGGATTTTTACAATTTCTATGAAGTTGTTGGCTTAAAATGGAAGGTAAGAGTTTGTTGGGTGGAGAAGAAGGGAACCGTGTGTGTGGGAGGGAGAGAGGGAGAAAAGGAGTGGATAGAGAGGAGCTGGGTGAGAAACAAAGGCAATCCAAGAGAAGCAGGTGTTGTGGGGAGGGTGGGTCTCCATCCCCGCCCTTTTTTTTTGCATGGCTGCTGCTCTGGCTGCTGCTGACCGTGGCTGTTCTGCTTGCAGGCAAAACGGAACCGCGAGCACTGGTTTGATGACCTTCCGCGGACTGCCTTCCTTATTTTTAAAGGTAACACACTGTTTTCGTGGCAGCCTGGGTTCAGCGGGCACAAAGGGTATTTCCTTACCAAGACAGGACACTCTGAAGGGATTTTCTCCTATGTCCCTGGCAAACACCTGAGGGAAGGCCTTCTCACCAGCTCCCTGTGTATCCTCCGACGCCAGAGACTTGGATTCTGAGTCTCCAGGGACAATTTCTGTCCTGTAAATATTCCTGCAGTGGCTGTGGAGTGGGATTTGGTTTGTCTCAGAAGCTGTTTGGCTGCCTGGTCCCAAGGTGTGTTTGCAGCTCCCGTTCAGGTCAAGGACAGCAGTTTGGGAAGGGAGAAGAGGCCTGAGATCCCCATCAGAGCAGTGTCTGGCCAATTTACCTCCTGTGTCCCAAGGTTCCTGACTGGATGTAGCCATTCAGAATTAAGAACCTGCAGCTCTTCTGAGGTGTTGTGAACAGCTGTGATCCAAACACAGCTGCCACAGGAGCCCTCAGAGCTTTGCTGATGCTCCCAACCCTCCTTGTTCCCAACACGGACAGAGCATTTACCTCTGTCCACACCTCAGAATTAGCACATGGAGACCAAACAGAGCATCCTGGGGGCTAAGGATAATGACTTCATTGCTGCCAAAATTCTAAAGGAATTTAAACTTGCTCCTGAAAGGTGAAAGTTGATCATCTACTGATCTGTTCAGCTTCTGTGCTGAGGATTGGTGTGGAAAATGTCTCTAAGGATGAGATAGAGGGATCTGTGGTATGGAGGATGGTGTAATCACTTGTTTTGTCATCCTTTCAGGCATCAACATCCTGGTGAAGTCCCGTGTGTTCCAGTACACTATGTGTGAGTAGGAATCATGAGCTGTCTCTGCTTGGCTCCCTTCCTCATGTAGCTCTGCTGTGCTGTGTCTGCCAGCCCTCCAAGGACTTGGTGTGGTTCATGGACAAATTTTGGGAGTCTTGGTGGGGAGGGAGGGAAGTGCTTCATTGTACCAGCAGCCTGGGCTCTCAGCTCTGCCTCTGGAGAGGCTCCCTGGCTCACCACTGAGCACTCCCGTGGGGCTGGCGCTGGAGGAGTCAGCTTGTTGCCTTCAGGTGGGTTGGTGATCAGCTGTCCCAAGCCTTGGGGGGTTTATCTTGCAGCTGAGGGATGCTGGATGAGGAAGAGTTTGCCAGTCAGCCGCATTCTGTCTGCTCTCAAGGAGCTGAGAGCATCCTCACTGCTGGAGGGATTGCTTGGCAACTGAGCTGCCTGTGAGAAGGAGTCTGTGCTTCTCTAGAGGAGGAAGAGTGCTTCCTCCTGGTGCTGCCTGCTGGCTTCTAAGTGATCTATTCCTACTCAATAATATGGGATTTTTTTTTTTTTTTTAATTTTTTTAGTTTTGTTTCTTTTTGAAGATAAAGGCACTGCATCTCTTAAAGGCCTGGAGAAAGATGTGGGGGAAGATTTCCAAATTATGAGTTCAGTTTGTTCATTGAGTTGGAACCAATGACCCTGCCACTTGTCCTATATTATATTCTTTTTGTTAGCCTAAAAAATGGATATTCAGGAGTGGTTTTGGTATGGGTTTTTCCTTTGTTTTCCAGACACTGTGGTGGCTGTGAATGGAATTTGGATTCTTGTTGAAACCTTCATGCTGCAGGGTAGGAAACATCACAGCTTGTTCCTGGACTGTGGTGCTGGGGGGTTGGAAAAAAAGGGAAGACTTGAGAAAGCTGTTCTTGTGTCTTGCAGGAGGGAATTTCTTCTCCAGGAATGTCCCGTGGAGCTACATAGTCTTCCTCACAAGTAAGCTGATGCCTCCCAGCAGAGCTGTGTCACTTCCTGAGGAGCTGGGAAGGGAATTGGAGTTACAACTTAACCAGGGGTGTAGAGCCTCCACCCAGAACAATGCTGTGCCTGGCAGGGATTGTTCTGTGGACTTTCCCAGAGAGAAATCTCCATCAACACAGGAAACTCTGTTGATTTGGAGGGGAAGAGTCTCTTGGGCACCTCACTGAGAATGAGGAGGGTGGGTGGGGTCTGTTAAACCCTGTTCAGAAACCCTTTAAAATCACCCCACATCCAACAGGGCAAACCTTCCCAGGAGCCTTTCCTGCTCATTCCTGATCCCTTGTTTTGCAGTCTATGGCGTGGAGCTGCTCCTGAAGACCACTGGGCTGGGGCCTGTGGAGTACCTGTCCTCAGGCTGGAATCTGTAAGTGCACATTCACCTTTTTGGGTCGGAAATGTCAACTCCTGAGCCAAGCCTATAGAGGAGAGGCCATCAACCAGCTTTCACAATTCTGCCCCTGGCCTCGTGCATCTTGTTAGGCTGGAGCAGCACCAATCCCTCTTCTCTGCTGAAGCACTGCTGATAAACCGCTGCTCTTAGTTCATTTTATTTTATTTTTCTTTCCAGCTTTGACTTCTCAGTCACCCTGTTTGCATTTCTGGGGCTCATGGCACTGGCGTTTAACATGGAGCCCTTTTACTTCATCGTGGTCCTGCGACCCCTCCAGCTGCTGAGGTGAGCTGGGAGAGGCTGGGGTTCCAGAGGGCAGGTGGGAGGAAACAGCTGGTTTTCCATCAGTCCCACTGGGCACTGAGCTCCCCAGCAGGAGAGGGCGAGGATTGCTCTGTGGGAATGTGACCGTGGCAAACGGGAATTGCGTGGCGTAATGAGATTAGCCCGAGTTATCGGAACGAAGGGTGGCAAAAACTTGGGATGGGATATGAAAACCCCGTGCTTTGGAGCTTAAGCTGATCTCTAATGGAGATCAGGGGATTTACTGGGGGCAGATTATCCTGTGTCTGCCTTCGTGGGGTTCTTATACCTCCTCTAAATTGTCTGCTGCTGTTCAGAGAAGAGCTTTTCCGTCGGGGTGAGATGTTTGAGCCAGTTTAATAATTTCCATTGAATTACCAGAAATTACAGTTCTCAAAGACTGCTGCTTTCTAGGGTGAAGTACTGCCCTGCTCTAACTGCATCTCACACTTTGAGCAAGACCATGGCCTGTAACCTCTCTGCAGTTCAGGGAGCTGGGGCTGATTAACCCTCTCATGCCCAGGTACACTCACCTTCACAAACACCCCCAGAGCCACAGGGGGAAGGGATTTGAGGCGAAATGTTTCATTAAAAACAAGCTAATGTAATTTAGCTCTTCAGCGAGGATTTTCAAAACACTTCATGACACTCAAGAGGGGAAAAAAAAAAAAAGTTTTCTGTTTTCCTCCCCTGCCAAAGCCTGTTTGGCAGCTGTGTTTTCTCTCTAAAGGCTGATGGGGTTGCCAAATCTTAAATTAGCAGGCACAGTGTAGTTTTCTTTCATCAGTTTTTATTGGGTCATGGGGGGGAGCACAGAAAAGCTTGTGTACATGGGACTAGAGTAAGTTCTTACGATTTTTAGGAGTTTTAAACAGCTGTTTATGCATCATGGCATGTAAAAATACAGCCTTTTTTCCCCCCCTGAGATCCTCAGTGCTGTAAACAGCGGAATGTGTCATAAACATTCAGAGGGACAGCAGGACAGTGGAAGGTGAGCAGAGATCACTTGAGCGAGAGCAGTGAGGTGCCAGGAAACCTCGCTGTCACTGACCTGCCAGGGAGAGAGAGCTGGGGTTCTCCTTTTAGCTCTTTCCCCCAGCACCAGGAAAGCTGCAGGGGGTGGGTAACTCCCGGCCTCTCCTTCCAGGCTGTTCAAACTGAAGAAACGCTACAGGAACGTCCTGGACACCATGTTTGAGCTGTTCCCTCGCATGGCCAGGTACCAACTTCTGCTCTTTGGGCGATGGCAGGGAGAGGGGAGTGAAGGTTTGGGGTCAGGATGGGGACCTGTCCAACCTGCTGCCATCTGCCTGTGGGTCGTTACCGATTCTTCTCAGCCACCGGAGCGTTCATCTTGCAATCCCTCGGAGCAGCAGCGCTCCCACACCCTGGGCCTCCTCCTGCTTTTGTGTTAGGGTAACGAAGAGTCCCTGCTTGTTTGAATGTTTCTCTCCCGTCCCAGCTCTCGCTGAGGGCCGAAGCCCACATGGGAAGGGCATTGGCAGGATCCCCTCGGCCCCGGGCGCTCCCCTGTCCTCAGCAGAGCGTTATTGTGAGCTGGTGGGGCAGAGGGAGCCTGGTGCTTGAGTGGGGCCCCCTCAGCCCTGCTTCCCTCGCAGGAGGCCTGAGCTGGCTGGAGAGCCCTGCTCTTGGCACCGTCCCTGCTTCCAAGGATGTGGAGAGGGCAGAAACACTGTGTGGTGTTCTTTAGTGAAGGAGCTGCGGAGAGATGTTTGTTTAACAGAAAAAGGACAGACTGGGAGGGAATCCAGGCTGCTCTTTAGTTTCTCTCTTCAGTGAGTGGCAAACTCCTTGTCCAAGGACTCCCTGAATGAGAGCAGGCCAGGAACTGCAGAGCCGCAGCAGCAGGGAGGGTGGGCTGGGGTTTCCAGTGCTGCTTCCCATCCCTTGGAAATTCCTCCCAGAGCAACCAGCCCAGGATTTTGTGTTTGCCTGCCTTAGCAACTCTTCAGCAGCACAGTACTCTTTCTGTTTCTGCCTCCAGCCTGGGTTTAACCCTGCTGATCTTCTACTATTGCTTTGCCATCGTTGGCATGGAGTTCTTCGCTGGCGTGGTCTACCCGAACTGCTGCAAGTGAGTATCTCAAATCCAGCCCCCTCAACAGCGCTTCTGGTGCTCAGCCAGCAGCAGGGAGCTCTGGCAGCTCCATTTCCCCTGTGGAGAAGTGGCCAGAGGATGGGGCTGAATGGGGTTTTGTAGCTAAGGCAACACGTGGCAAAAACCCAGGGCATAATTCATTTCTCTTGCCCCATGCCTGGAAGTGTCCAAGGTCAGGCTGGATGGGGCTTGGAGCAACCTGGGATGGTGGAAGGTGTCCCTGCCCATGGCAGGAACTGGATGAGCTTTTAAGGTCCTTTCCTACCCAAACCATTCTGTTTCTATGATGCAGAGTTGCTTGTCCAGCAACAAATTCACCCAAGATAAATTCACCTGGTGCTGGACTCTAAGCTGTCCTGAGCCCTTTTCACCTTTAATGACGGCAGACCACTTGGAAATGCCAAGCTTGAAGGGTGTGAGGCAAGGAACTCAAACTCTCAGCTTCTCTGGTGTGATATTGGCTGAATTATTAAAAGGACTCCATGTGCTCCCTGGGCTTGTGCTGAGCTGTGAAGGAGAGAGGATTCCTTCCAGAGGAAAAGACAAGCGTTGGCCAAGAGGTGGAAATTGCCTCGCTTCTTCTGGAAATTGCTTCTACAAGGGCTGATATTTATAATTTTTTAGGTTTTCCTTGCCTTTCCAGTCTCTGCTGATTCTGTGTCCTGTTTTCTCCAACCAGCACAAGCACTGTCGCAGATTCCTACCGCTGGGTGAACCACACCGTTGGCAACAAAACAGTTGTGGAGGAAGGTTATTACTATCTCAACAACTTTGACAACATTCTGAACAGCTTTGGTAAGGGCACTTTTGTCCCTAGGAAAGATTATCCCGTGTTCCTGCGGAGCTGGATGGCTCTGTAATGCTGTAATGCTCATGTGAGCCCGGGACTCTCCCAGGGAGTCCTGCTAATGCACCTCGCTCAGCATCCTGCTCTTTCTGTCTGGAGAGCTCCAGCTGACTAATTGTGCCAGGACTGCTTTGCAGGCTGAGCAGAGGTCTCTCAGAGGCAGCTGGAAGCCAGCAGATCAGTTCTGGCTGGTGATCAGACCAGAGGTGTTTAAGGAGGCCATTAAGTCACTGCCCTTCTAAGGAACCAACAGCGATGCCGCTCTTTAAACCCTCTGATGAAGGATAATTTGAATGTGTTGATTACTCTCCGTGATTTTTCCTAATGTGTGAGCAGAATGCTTATCTCCTGGAGATTTCAGAGGTCTCCATGCTCTCCGGTGAAGAGTCAGGTCTGGCTTCTTTAGGGAACAGAGACAAATCCATGCTGCAGGTTCTGTGGGTCTGACCCCCTTTGTCTGAAGCCATTGCAGTGGGGAGGGTCTGCATTCTCTCCAGATCTGCTGTCTTGTATCAGTCCTCCCAGTCAGATACTTTATCTACAAACCCCTGTAGAGCGGGTCAGGATGGATGGAACAATTACCTGTGTGTGTTTTCTCCCTCTCCTGTGCAGTGACGCTGTTTGAGCTGACGGTGGTCAATGACTGGTACATCATCATGGTGAGTGAACCCTGCAGGCAGCACGGACCCTGTCAGCTCAGGCTCACCTTCCACACCACCACTGCTTTCTTCCCACCGTGACTTGTTGCCAGATATCTTTGGGTCCTGAATGCTGGGAGGCATTTGACCCCTGCCATGCTGCTGGGCACGTTTCCAGGCTTCACAGGCTGGACTGATGCAGTCACCCTGTGCTCCAGTTTGTCACCCTGCTGTCCAGGCTGTGTTCTCGTGGCACAGGGGCTCTTACAGCCACCAGCTTTGGATGTTGAGTGTGTTTGCCTGTAGGAACCTCTCTCGTGAGCTATGAGGACCTGTTGGGGCACTGAGCATTGCACAAGCAGTCCCTGGGGCCAGAGTGTTTCTGCTGCTTTGTGCCCCTTGACAAGCAGTGAACGGCGCCTCTCCCTTCTTTTGTGCGCTGCTCACTTCTTCCCTCTCCTCTTTAGGAAGGGGTGACATCCCAAACCACTCACTGGAGCCGTCTGTACTTCATGACCTTCTACATTGTGACCATGGTGGTGATGACCATCATCGTGGCTTTCATCCTGGACGCTTTTGTCTTCCGCATGAACTACACCCGGAAGAACCAGGATTCAGAAGGTCAGAACTGAGGCCTGGCTCACCTGACACGTTGGGTCTTCTCTCCCTGGTACTTTATGTCTTTAGGAGAGAATGAGACTGGAAAAAATACTTTTTTTTTTTTTTTTTTTTTTTACAATTTTTTTTTTTTTTTGTGCCTGACATCCTGAGCTAATTCTTTTGCTTTGATGTGATATTTCTGTCTGGTCTTTCTGCTCTGCCCCTCATCTCTCCACCAGAATTCCCCAAAAAGCGTGTGTGGGTGTATTTATGTGGGTTTTGTATACGTCTGTATGTTTGTGTGCACACACACACACAAACTTCAACCACTTGAGCCATCTCAAGCAAATTCTTTGAAAATAGGAAGTCGGTGTGCATTTCATGCAGGGTTTCTAGGAAACATTGCAGCAATGATGTCGCAAAGCTCAACGAGTGACCTGACAGGAAGGGAAGATTGATAATTTTTTTTAAAACCAATTTTCTTTCCTCACTGGTGGCAGGATGTGTCTCCGAGGTGATTTGCCGTTTTTGCCACGACCTGGAGGACAGCAGACACTGCCTGTCCAGTTGTTCCCCCATTCTCTGGTTGTACTTAGGACATGCCTTTTCCTCTAGGAACTGGCAGTGGCTGAGCTCTCCATCGCCCTTGTCCCTTACTCACTGTCCTTTTCCTCAGCTGGGGGGCATGGAACTGCAGGCACCTTCCTGACCTGCTAATTCAGCTGCCAAAGCTACACTAATGCCTTACAGCCCTTCTCCTGCTGTTCCTTCAGGTGAAGGCCCCAGCCCCCTGCTTTTTTAAGTGCCAGAAGATCAAATTTGTGTGGCCCAGGAGCTAATTAATTAGGGAAACACTTGGGATCCTTCCTGCACCCAGTTTGAAGGGAGCAGTGAAGGACATTGCTTAGCCCAGGGCTCCCAAGCTCTCTGAGGCAGGTGAAGGTCAGAAGGCAGCAACTCTTGTGGGATTATTTGATTCCTTAATTTACTGGCCAGCAAAAAAAAAGCTACAAGATTTATTTATGTTTTAAGATACCAAGGAGCCTGATGAGAATAGTTTGAGTCAGAGGTTTGCTGGCCTTACACACCAGTTAACTTTCTCCATGCCTTGTTGGGGGTCCAGCATATCCATGTCATAGTCCCAAAAGCAGGTGCAGGCTGTACCTGACCTCTGGCTTTGTCCTGTGTGCTTTAGACTTTGCCTTCCAGGGTTATTGTAGCAGCTGTTGAAGCAATGCTCACCTTGGAGACTTTGGGTTTTTTTTTTTTTTCCCCTCTGTTTCTTGCCTCTCCAGAAGATAATGGCATTGTGCTGGAGAAGGAGATCTCCAAGGAGGAGGTGATTGGCATAATTGAGCTGTACAAGAGGACTTCAGCTGCCACTGAAACAGCTCAGCTGCAGAAGATCGTGTTGCAGATGGACAAATACGGGGTAAGAGGAAACTCTGCAGGTTCTCACCTTCAGGAGAGGGAGGTGTGCTGGGACACTTGGTCTGTCTGGAAAGAGAAGATCCACCTGCCTCTGTAGTGTTGAGGGCTGAGCTGCTGGAGGGACTCAGCAGCAGCACAAAATTTTGCTGCTCTAGAGAAGGAGCAGCTGCTCCTTGCATAGCCTTGACAAAGGCTCGTCCCTGCTGCCTGCAAACTTCCCTTGGAGCTGTCCTGACTGGAAAAAAGCATATTTTGTTTTCCTCTAAGGAAGCCACGATCTCATAATTCTGCCTGTCTCTCTCTGTGCCATCATGCACTAAGGTTTGGACAGTCCTGGAGCATTATTGATTCCAGGTCCTTCCTTTCCCCCTGGCACTGCTTAAGCTTCCATTCTAAAACATTCTAAGTGGGGAAAATGAGCTCTTGTCTCAGGACTGTTGTCTCGTGCATCTGGGAAGAGCTGAAGTGGTTGTTCTAGCACTGGCCACGATACCCCCGTGTCACCATGACACAGGGCAGGTGCTGCAGCCTCCCAGGTGACAACAGAAGGAGCCTGGGGTGGTCTGAGCTCCTCAGTGGGTGAGGGGTGTCCACAGGAAGGATGTCTGCAGTTCCAGGGCAGATCCAGCTGCTCAGTGACTGATGGATGTCTTTGTTGGTGTTTGCTCCTCCTTGCCCCGGCTCTTTAGCAAATGTCCACGGTGTTTCTGGGACGCAGGTCGAGGACCAAGAGCGATCTGAGCATGAAGATGTATGAGGAGGAGATACAGGTACGTGGGCCTGAGCTGGGGCTGCCACCAGCTCTGTGCTGAGAGCGTTCCCTGGAATGACAGCCCATCCTTTCAAACACTGGGGACTGCTTTCCTCTGAGACCAGGGCTTTGTTAAACCACAGCGCACATCAGAGCTGTGTCAGGCTGTGCACAGTGACCACACTGGGGGTGTGCACAGGCACTTCTGCTTCTCTGAGCTGCCCGGGGCTCCCCGGCTGTGAGCTGGGGCTGTGAGCACGGTTTGGTGCTGCCTGGTGCTTGGCTGCTGAGCACAGAGCTCTTAAACCTCTGGAATGTGGTTGTGTTTGAGCTTAGGCGTGTCTGTCTGACACAGAAACCGAGGCCTGGCCCAGGCTGCCCGGTTTGCAGGCTGAGCAAGATGGGTGATGATTAAATCAGCAGTTTTTAGCACCTTGCTGCCAGTGCTATCTGTGGTCAGGAGCTTTCTGCCATGGGTTTGCTCACTGTCCTGCCAAAGACAGTTGAAGGTTGTGGGCTGATGTAATCATTAGTGCTGAAAGAATTATCTGGTAACCATTAGAGCCTGTCCTTTGTCCCCAGAGCAGACAGACCGGGGATGAGTCTTGAGTCCCCCTAAGGAAAATGCACATTATTTACCACGGGGCTGGGTCATTCTGCCTGTTGTGCTTGGTCTGTGACTGAGGATGTGACATCCTGGAACACCCTGGGTGCTGCCCAGCGCCAGGAGCAGCTCTGCAAGCCCCAGACACCATGGGAATAGCTGTACTCAAGCCCTGGGTGTTCAGGAGGGACATCCTGAGGGAGGGAAGTCTCCTTGGGCTGTGGGTGGCAAGGTCTGAGTGCAGCCACGACAGCCAGGCTGCAGTTAGCTGGGTTGTTGTGATGCCTTGGGAGGGCTGAGCTGGAACAGAGACTGGACAGAGCTGGGGAATAAAGGAGATATTTATTGAAAGGCCTTTAGGGTTCAGCTTGGGCAGGGCAGTGCCTGGCCAGGGCTGCACCCAAGGTGGACTGAAAATGGTCACAAAATGTCTAAGCAGTCACAGTCTTACATTTTTATGTTTTGGTCCATTTGCATATTGGGGTTTAATTGTCCAGTTACAGCTCCAGGCTGTGAGGTCTCATCCTTCTTGTTCCTCCCTTTAGCCACTGTTGTTTGTGCTTTTGGGCTGGAAGTTGTCCTTGGTGTGCAGCAGGAAAAGGATTTGTTCTGTGTCCCTGCTGTGTGCAGAGAGTTGAGTGACCCTGAGTGTGAGCTCAGAGCTGCGCCCTGGGCAGCGCAGAACCTGAAATACAGCAGAGATAGAACTTAAGGCATCAGTTCCAGGTGTTTAGGCTTTATCTAGGGCTTTGGAAAGAGTGCCTGAAAAAATGTGCCCTGACATGGCAGTGACAGAGGACTCTGCCCTTCTGGGGTGTGTGGGGCACAGCCTGATCCCTGCCTCTTTGCTCCCCTGCTGCAGGAATGGTACGAGGAGCACTCCAGGAAAGAGGAATCTCAGACACCACTGCAAGAGCCTGCATCTGCTTCCAGCAGCTCTCTGAAGCCCCTGAGCCTCCGGCAGCGCTCCCAGACTGTCATTTAGGCCTAGCTAACGCGAGCCACCTTCTATGCAATAACCTAGAGTATTCCTCCCCAGCCTGTCTCTTGGCAGGGTGTATATAGATCTGTCAGTGTACCATGTAGGGATCAAATCTCACCCCAGCAGTGGCTGCTGAGAAGCCAGAGGCCCAGGGGGCTCTGGGGAAGGCTGCTGCACACGGATTGAGCGTGGTGCCCATGCTCAGCACATCTGGGCAGGACAGAGCCCTTCTCCCTCTGAGCCCCTGCCCAGGCTGCAGCTCCTGCTGCTCGTCTTACCACTAACAGACCTTGGGGAAAGGGATGTGTAATCCATTAACAGCAGGGAATTCGCTGAAGTCACCTGCTTTACAGTAAAACTTCGGCCCTTTTGGAAGATCCCTGTTGCTCAAAGGGTACCATTAACCGAGGGACAAAAGATCTGGGAGTGAGTTTTTGTTTCTTCTCCACCTTCCTTAGCAGAGAAGGGGGAGGTGGTGTCAAATCTCGGCACTTTTGGAAGGGCAGCCTGCCCTCCCCCTCCTTTTGGCACACCTAGATGCACACCCTGTAGTAGCTCCAGCTCTGATTATTGAATTTCGCTGTCCCCGAACAGTTCTGAGGCAGAACTGAGGGCCATCACCTCGTTATGGTATGAGCATAGGTGGGACAGGGTTTGGAGACTCTGTCTCTTCTGTGTCTGCATCGCTGCTGGTCAGTCCTGCCCGTGGCACTGCCTGGGCTTGGGGTCACCTCTGCAAACCCCAGAGCTCGTGTCTCTCTTTGGGGAGGGGGTTCTGCAGGGTGATGTGGCTGTTGGGCTCTGCCACTTGGCCAGCAGCTCTGTAAAACCTCTCTGGCTGCTCCTCAGCTCTGGTAAATGACTGGGAACAGGAGTGGGAGGCGTTGCAACTCCAAGTCTGGCGTTTTTCTGCCTGGCTCTGCGTTAAGGAGAGCTCCTGGGCGTCACACACTCCTGCTGGTCACTCCTCAGTCCAGCTGAGCACAGAGTGGAGCTCCTCCCTTGCAGGAATGTTTCTCAGGCTGGAAAACGTCAGCTCAGTCAGATCTTGGAAGATCCACGAAGGGCTCTACTGTTCCCCTGGGTTTTGGATGCAGGAGGAATGTGGGAGACGAGGACTCTTCTCACCTGTCTGCTTTTCTGCACCTGAGAGCTGAGGGATGAGGAGGAATGGGAGGGAAGGGATCCCCTCCCAGCTCTGCCACGTCTGTGGGAATGTGGCAGTTGTGTCTTCAGCTGTCACAGTTTGTCTCTCCAAGTCCCTCTTCCCTGTCAGGGCCGGAAGTTCTGAGGGCTGGAAGTCCCTGGCAGCTGGGAGGTTCCATCACCTCTTGCTGTTTGATCTTTCCTCAGTTCAGACGAGGAGTGGAGCTTCCTGGGGCGGCATCAGGCAGTGGGAGGTCTGTGTCCGCATTCCCTTTGTCCCACGTGCCCGTCTTTTCCTCGGTGGCCTCACCTCGTGGCACAAGGACAGCAGGAGAGGGCTGATCCTACCCGGGCAGCTCAGGAGCATTTCATGGCTGGGTGAGACTTTCAGAGGGAGGCAAGACAGACAGAGCTGCTTCTGGAAATCTCCCCCTCCACGGGAGCGCCTGGAAGGAGCGGGTTTGCAGCTTCCCGGGCAGCACACGCACCGGTGGCTGCTCCCAACCCTTGCCCAAATTCCCTGGGTGCCTCACCAGCAACTCTTTGTTTCCTTTCTGGATACTTGCAGGTATGAAACTACTTCTGAGCTGACCCGTGAAGGACCTTAAAGGGCTGTTTTCCAAACCATAAATTCAACCACAAATTAACGAGCAGTGCAGTTGTTGCTCTTGCAGTTGCTCTGCGTGGAGTCAGAGCCCGGGAGGTTTATCCAGATTAGTCCTGGGGCTGCAGGAGATGGTGTTTATTGTGCTTTAAGTTGTGGCCAGGATGAATGAGCATTGTGAAGGTTAGTGGGGGGAAAAAAATGTGGCTGCGTTTAATCTCCGCATTCCCCTACAGCAAATTTCTCCTGGCAGGGCTGTCGGTGACTTTTTCTATTTTTTTTTTTTGGGGTGGTGTTTTCTGGGTATGAAAGAGCTGTGGCTTTAAGCTGTGCTGAGGAAGGCACTGAGGGCCGATGATGCAATAAAGGGCTCCCTGGAGGGCTGGGGTCAGGCTGCTGCCTCCAAGGTGTTGATCCTCCCCCACATACCCGCTGTGTTCATTACTTTTGTAAAGCCAAGGAGGGTGGCAGGAGTTCGCTTCTTCCATATGACTTTGGAAGGAAACAAAGTTTGAGTACGGGGCATCCCCTTCTATTTATCCTCCTCTCCCTCCCCCGACACACCGACTGACGACGGAGACAATCATTTTGTAGGGAGCACGGGAGGAAGCACTGAAGGATTTTGTATGCTGGCGTTTTGTTTATAAAAAAAACCCCGATTTTATGGACGTGTCTGTCAGATGTTCTCTAGATTTTTTTCAGGCGCACTAATAAAGAGCATCCTCGGCTTCGTAAAGGCAGCGGCTTCCTTTCCTCTTTCCCTCCTTCCTTATTCCAGAGGTGGGGTTTGGCCAGGCTGGAGCATTTCCAGTGTTTGAAGAGGAGCCTGCCCATCCTCTACGGTGGCAAGTGTTTGTGTTGGGAATATTGTGCTTGCATGCCCTGCTGAGCTGCTCCACATTCCTGTTCCAGGGCATTCCAGAGCCTGCCTTCCCCTCCGCCTTCCCCCCTGCCAGGTTTTTCCCCTAAACATCAAGGTAACGCTTTCAAAGTTCGTTCTTTTAAAGCTGCCCCGGTGCAGTGTTGAGGCCAGAAGGGGTGTTTGACCCTGCACCTCTGTCCTGGGATGTTGGCCAGGGTTTCGATTGCTTTAGCCCTGCTTGTGGCAGGAAGTGGGCGTTGTGTCCAGGATCATTCCGGCAGCTGCCGGGGCGAGTTCGGGGCAGAGCCAATGGCTGCAGGCACAAGGAAGGGTTATTTGTGAAAGCTGCTGGTATCTATTAGAAAAAGGAGAAATGCTCCAGGCCCAGGAGTAAAGGAGGAAGGACCAGGTCTGACAGTTGTGGTGTTTGCTCAATGCGCCGCTCTCCCGTGGAGCGGGGCTGTGGTGTCCCTCCGGAGGGACAATTCGCTTTCCAGCCCGTGCCCCTGGACCCTCCAGCCGGGAGCACAACCACCAGCCCCCCCATTCCGTTCTCCCGGCCCTGTGGGCCCTGCAGGAGTCCCTGTCTGCAGGGACCGAGCCGTGCTGACCCCGTGCCGTGGCCGTTCCCAGTGTGGCAGCACGTGAGTGCTCTTGGGACTTCAGCTGCTGGAAACCACTTCCCCACTCCCTCAGGAAAAACCACTCTGGGTCCTGGGCTGTTCCCTCTCCCCTCCCAAGGCTCCGTGCTGACTAAGGGCTGTGTCACACCAGCACAGAGCAGGAGTGGCCTTTGCAGCAGGCAAAAGTCAAGGTTGGGTTTGTGTTTGTTTGTATTTTTTTTTTTTTAATTTATTTTATTGCAGTATTTTTACAGTGCCTAAATCTAGTCCTGCCAGAGGTCAACACTGTGTGTGGAAACCTCCAGGTCCTTTCCTACAGCTCTGCCCACCCCAGCAGGAGGAGAAAAGTAGGATCTGAAACTCAGGTTGAAAAACACTAAAACAAACCAGGGGAAACCCGCCTCCCTTGGTTTGGTGTTTGTTTTTCCCTCAGGCTTTGCTGTCCCAGTTCGTCCCCGGAGCTTTGTGTCCCCTTAACCCTGTCTGGCTCTGCCCTGTCTGCTGTTCCAGCCCATGGTGCCAACAGGGACCGTCCTTCCCAAGGACAAGCGTGTGCCTGGGCAGAGTCACAAGTGCCCAGCTCTGTCCCAGAGCACTGCATGGAGCTGAGGAGGGGGAGGTGAAGCAGCTCTGGAGACAAAACCTCTCCTGCTGCACCCCTGAGCTGGAGCTTCCCCATCCTCTGGTCCTGCGACCAGACACGGCTGAGGCCTGGATGTTGCTCCTGCCCGGAGTTCCTTAAGTTACATGGATTAGAGAGTGAGGAGAGGATGTGGGCACTGACAGCTCCTTCCCCAAAGGACAGCAGGGGCCGAGGGCTGGGCTGGCACCTCTGGCAGCACGGTCACGTCGAGGTGCCCTCGCCCCCCTGCCAGGGACAGGGGAGGGGACAGAGCGAGATCCAGGGCTGCATGTCCTGGGGCCCTTCACAGGGTGGAGAAGTGGATCACCCTGAACTCGGTGAGCAGGGCCACGCACAGGAACACCAGGTAGCAGGTGATGAGGCAGAGGCCGTAGGCCTTTCCCAGCTGGAAGCACTGCGCCGGCACCATCACGAAGGAGAACGCCAGGCTCAGCCCCAGCGTCCCGGCCAGCACCCACACCAGGGGGCTGTCGGGCTCCAGCTGTGGGAAAGGAGGGTGATGTGGGGTGACCCCGGGGTGCTGCCGCCAGCCCGGCCTGTGTCACCGTGCCACCACGGCCTTACCTTCACCAGCGGCTGGCTGCTGGTCATCTGCAGCAGGCAGCCCAGGCCCACGCCGACCAGGATGTCTGGAGCACGTTCAGGATGGACACACAGCACAGGAGAGCTCAAGGGAGCTACGGCACTGAGCACATCCTTCATATCCCTCTGCCCCACGTCCTCCTCCTTCCTGCACCTCCTGGCTAAAGCATTCTCTCTCTGTGGTGAACACAGCCCTGAGGCTGTCTGGGGCCCACCCACAACCCAGGGAGCGAGGCACAGCCCCCTGCCCTCCTCCTTCCCTTTGGCAAATCCCGAATCTGCCAGGCTCCAGCCCAAACTCCCGCCCAGCTGGGGCAGCCGTGGGGACAGGGAGGTGCTGCTGGCTCTGTCCCTGCCCCTCCCAAATAGCTCCGTGTCCCCTTGCACCGTGGGAACACTGCGGGGTTTGCCAGCCTCGGAGGGACTCTGGGATGGATCCAGCTCCCCTCCAGCGATCCCGCAGCGTAAGGGGCTCTAGGCAGGGAAACTGGGGCAGCTCCTGCCCCTCGTGCCACCACCCTGGCCCTGGCAGCCACAGGATACTGAAGATGATGCCCCCGAAGCAGGCGGAGAAGGCCATGCGGGGATAGCCCTGCCGGGCCATGGTGAGGTCGGAGAAGGCGTCTGTGGAAAAAAGGAGGTTGGCAGGGGGAGCCCAGGGTGTGCCAGGGGGGCACTGGGGAGCGGCAGAGCCCTCACCGCCGATGCTGTTGCCCCAGGCCAGCAGTGTCAGGCCCAGCACGGTGTTGCTGAGCTGGAAGATGATGCCCAGGGTCCGCAGGACGTTCACCAGCTCGGTGGCCGCGGCGTTGATCCACATGGCACTGGCCAAAAACCCAAGGAAGGCAAACACCTGACAGGAAGAGGAGCAAGCTGGTCCATGTGTGCATCCCACAGGGCCCTGCACAGCTCCTGCTGTCCCTCCTGGGGACTCGGGAGAGAGGTCCCAGCTTCTGCTCTGCCCCAGGAGCCTCAGCGCAGCCTGGAGCGGGCTGTGCCGGTCCGTGGTGGCTGATCAGGGCGGGGGGACACCTTACACAGTGGTACTTGGGTGGCTCCTCATTGCTTGTGGTGATGAAGATGATGAGGGCCAGGGCAGAGGCAACCAGTGTGACCAGTGCCCAGACTGGGAAGATGCCCTGGATTTGGTACAGCCCATCTGCACACGGTGGGGAGAGGAGGCGTCAGAGAGGCTGGGACAGGATCCCACCAGGCTCGAGGCAGGAGGTAAAGCCTCGTCAGCTAAAGCCACCTCTACCCTATGTTCTCACAGAGCTGCTCCCCTCTGTGCCTCAGTTTCCCCAGGCAGACTGGGCCTGCTCCATTTTCCCCCCAGGGCCAGGATGCAGCCAAGCCCCCCACCCTTGTGAGGGTGTATCCAGCTGCAAACACAGCTTGGCTCTTCCCCGCCCATCCTCCTCCTCACAATGGGGAGCAGCTCTGATGGGCTCTCACAGTCCCCAGGGCTTTGGTGGCACTCTCAGCCCCGTCCCCTCCTGGAAGCTGGGACTGCCCCAGGCTCTTACAGGCGCCCGATTTCAGGGTGAGGACGCAGAGCAGGGGGCTGGTGAGGATGTGCAGGCAGTTGAGGGGTCTCTTCCAGTTCAGGTCATCCTTGTCGGGGTCCACAACGGGAACGGTGAGCAGCAGCACCAGCTCCACGGGCACCTGGCATGGGGGACACCCATGTGGGACACCCTGCCAGGTGCCCTGCTCCTGACCCCACTGCCCCTGTGCCACCATCCCCACTGCAAAGCCCCAGGGACAGAGCCCCAGGGGCCAGCAGGGACGGGGATGTCCCCTTGGGGGGCTCCTCCTGGCTTGTGTTTCCCTAGGTCACCTTGAAGGCCTTGAAGAGCCGCCAGTACCAGGGCTTCCTCCTCCACTTGCGGTAGTCCAGGGGGCTGAGGGCCGTGGTGAGGATGCGCAGGGAGGTCTCCTGGGAGGGCAGCAGGGGCCGGTACTCCTCCCCTGTGAGGGGCCACAGGGACTGAGCGGGGTGGGGGCTCCCTGTCCTCCCCAGCCCTTCCAGCACGGGGCTGCGGTTCTGTGTGTCCCCAGGGCTCAGTCACACCTGCGGCAGCCTGGGGGGCTCTGGGACCCCCGAGGATGGAGCAGAGCCAGCCCCGAGCCCACAGGGAACAACGTACCATAGTCGCCACTGTTTGTGCCCGAGGGCTCCGGCTCTTCCACATTTGCCGGCATCTCTGCGGGGAAGAGAAGCGGGCAGGGGAAGTGGAAGGGGACCCCAAATCACAGGGGGTCCCATCCCAGCTGGGCAGCCCTTACCTGGCTCCCAGGGTCCGGGAGGGGCCAGCCCGTCCCTGCGCTGCCGCCGGTGGATGCAGGTGCAGAGCACCACGGTGAGCACGTAGAACACGTAGAGCCCCAGGTAACCTGAGATGGGGCAGTGATGGGGGGGGTCACGGCACCCCCAGGCTGCCCCCATCACCCCCAGACTGCTCCCACCATCCCCAGCTCCCACAGCGCTCACCCAGAGCCTCTCCCAGCCGGATCCTGCCCAAGTAGAGGACCACGAAGGTGAGGAACACGGCCACCATGTAGAAGATGACATCCCTGAGGAAGGGCCTGGAGGCGGCCGTGAAGGGCTTGACCAGGGCGATGCCCCCGGCCACCACCGTGGTGACAAACACACCGGCACCTGCCAACACAGCGCGACGTGGGAACGTCCCACGGCTCCAAAACGCTGCCCCGTACGACACGGCAGTGGGGTCCCCTTACCAAAGACGGCCCCGATGGCCAGCCCCGCTGTCCGGGGGTTGGAGAAGGCCACCACAGCACTGAAGACATCAGGTGCCCCGTTTCCAAAGGCCAGGAAGGTGACACCATGGAGAGGGGACGTCAAGGAAAAGACCTGGTGTGCTCCTCCCCGTGGGGACATGGGTGCTGTGTGCTCCTGTGCAGCGCCAGCACATGACCACTTGTCCCACTGTCACCTCCAGCTCACCCTCCAAACTGGTTTCCCCTGGCACGGTGCCGAGGGGACACAAAGTGACCCTGTCACGGCCACCTCCCCTGCTCTGTCCCCACACCCCTCCTGGCTGAGGGCCCCTGTGATTTGCCAAGGATACTGCCACGTTGTGGGACAGCTTCAGGGTGGTGGAGATGGCTGATAAATTGGGGCAGAAGCTGGAAGGGCAGAAAAGGAGACAGAGAGAGGTGATGGGGCTGCTTGGGGTCCACGGGGCTCCTGGTCACTCTGGGGACAGTCCCCTCCTCTGTGAGGCCACTCACAACTTCTCTGCTGTCACACCAAGGATGATGAACAGGTACAGGAGCCAGAGAGCCTGTGGGGTCAGGGGTGGCACAGAGAGGGGTCAGTGGGGTCCCCACCCCATGCCCCCACAGCAGAGCATCCCCAGCACCGCCCTTTCCCCTCCTTACATAGAGGGTGACAGCCAGGGGCAGCAGCTGGGGCGGGAAGACACAGAAGACCCCACCGAGGTAGTCGAGGAAGCCCCCATCCAGCTGGCAGTCGGGGTTGCTCCGGATGAAGTGGCACCACTCGGAGCTGTTGTGCTTCCGAACCTCCCAGCACTGCAGGGCAGAGGGGAGGGGGCTTGGCCTGGCCCCCCCGAGCACCCACTGCCCCCACAAGCGCTGCCATGGGGCACCCTGAGCGGACACTGCCCCCACAAGCGCTGCCATGGGCTGTTTTCGGCAGGTTACTGTCACTCCTACCTGAGTTTCCCCACCTGTGCTCCATGTGCGTGGGTCGAGGGCTGTGCCAGGGCCAGCAGAGATGGAAGCCCTTGTCCCCACCCCATCCTTGTCCCCACACGGCCCACACCCACCCTGGGCCATGGGAAGACGCCGGCCTGGCAAGCAGCGATGTTTTCAGAGGAGAAAACCAGCAGCGGAGGAAATCCTGGTGAGATCCCTGCTGCGATGGCGGGGACATGGAAGCGGGGACGGGACGGGACAGGACCCCACCGCCCCGGCAGCGCCAAATCCCCCCCGGCGTCCCCCCCAAATCCCACCGCAGCCCCCAGACTTACATCCAGGCCCCGTCCGCGGCTCAGAGCATCCCCCGCGGGAGGGAGCGTGTGCCCCACGTCCAGCAGCAGCGGGGTCCCGGCCGGCAGAGCCCCGGCCAGGCTGAGCACCACGGCCAGCCCCGTGGGCCCCTGCCCCATGGCCCCCTGCCCCTGGGGACACCTAGCACCGGCAGCGGTCCCCGCGGGCAGAGAGCGGGGGCTGCCCCCGGACCCCCATCCCGCGCTCCCCGTGCGGGGCGAGGAGGCGTTAAAAATCAATAATAAAAATGGAAATTATAATTAACGCTAAAAATAATAAAACGGATAAAAAGCAGAGCCCTCCCCACCGAGGGCAGGTTGAGCCCCGTCCCCGTCGGGGGTCTCAGCCCGGGGCCACCCCGAGCGGAGGGAGAGGAACGGCACCCACACCCCACGGAGAAAGACCGGGGGCACCCCCGAGGGCAGAGAGGCGACAGAGAGGCCGCGGTGCGAGTGGCGACGGGCACCCCGGGGGTAAGTAGGGGATCCCGGGCGGGGCTGCGGGGATGGATGGGGGTACCCGGAGACCCCACCCACGGCGCGGCCCCACCGTGTCGGCGCGGCCCCGCTGCCGTGCGCGGGCAGCTGATCCCTCCCGGCCCCCCCGCCTTAAAGGGGCCGCCACCCTCCGCCCTTAAAGCGACAGCGACGCTTTCCCAGGCGGCTGGCCGCTCTCTGCTCCGTCCCGTCCCTCTCAGGCCGGGACACCCACCCTGCGTGCTGCGCCCACCTGCGGCCCCCCTTTGGGGCGACCCTCTGAGAACGGGCGAGCTCAGCGCAGGCGTGCCCGGGGATGGTGTCCCGCGATGGGGCAGCCCCGGCACCCCGTGCCGGCGGTCCGACACCCCGCAGAGGGGCCGGTGCCCCTTCCCGGGCCGGTGTCCCGGCTCCAGGACACCCCAGCCTCAGCCGTGCCCCGTGCAAGCGCCATGCCCTGTTTGTGGGGTGCAGGTTGGCCCCCGCGGCCGGAGCCCCAAGATCCTGATGGGATTCGAAGATCCATTTCCTGGCCCGGGTAGTTTCTCCCCGAAGCTGCATTCCGCCCTTCTCCCCGCGGAGAGGTGAAAGGAATGGCACAAGGCCGGGGCTGCCGCGGGTCGGGGGCCCAAGGGAGGCACCCGCACCTGGTGTGTTCCCCCTGCCCCGGACACAGCGACACGCCTGGGCCGGGCTGCACCCGCGAGGACTCCACGCGTGTCCCCAAAGGAGGGGTGTAAGAGTCTGTCTGAAGTTCCCCTCATTTGCCTCACGATCGTCATAAGGACCCCGAGGACCCCACTGCAGTTTTGGTGTGCTCGAGGTGGATACTTGCCAGTCGTCTGCAGGTGCATTTTCCTGCATCACCACGCCACGGTACACGGGCTTTGAGCAGTGTAATGGCAGTTCTGTACCTGAAGATTACACCTGCTGCACGGTCCCTGCTTCATGACAATAGCCTATGAATTTCCCCACCTCTTGGCCAAGGGAACTTTCTGGGGTAACTTTGGGAGCCCCCACAGAAAATCTCTCATCTGCTTTGCAACCACTGTGACAGACAGAGATCAAAACCCCCTTCCAAGGACTGAGATTGAGACCCCTATATGAAGCCCCTCTCAAGGACTGAGACATGAGACCCCTACAACCCTAATTCAGGGGGTGGGGACTGACTTAACCGAAGCGAGATGTTTGCCTGGAGGCATGATCGTTGGACCAAGAGGACAGTGGCTCTCGCTTACTGCTAAGAACATGGACTACCTGCTCCCCCTTGGTGGCTTCAATAGATTTACCTGTTCCCCCCCGTGATTGAGGACTATAATAAAAACCCCTGAGTTAACCAGAGATTTAGAGAGACTCTCCCTGACGTGACAGGCGGACCCATCGACCGGACCACGAGGACTCCGTCTTCACGTTTGGTAGCTATATCTCCCCTTTCCTCTATCTCTTTCTCTCACTCTTAATCCCTCTATCGCATTTGCTATGGTCAATCAATAAAAGGTGCGTTTGTTTTAATGCTGAAATCCCCTCTGTGCTGTGTTTTGCACTCTGAGATCAGTAACCGAACCATCACGACCCCCGCTTGCAGGAGCGGATCGTGACAAGGGGCAGGGCTGCGCAGGGCGGAGGAACCTGCTCACACCTCCTGTGGCGCTGGGAGAGGCCAGGTGGGAGCGTGGGTGTGAGTGTGGGCTGACATGGGGGGACAGGGGCTGCTGTGGGGGGCTCAGGGGCCCCACGGCCTCAGAGCGGCCGGGGGCGTGCCCACAGCAGAAGCCCCGCCCACTCCCCGCCCCGTGCGGGGCGTTCACAGAGCAGCGCTTCAGGGGCGTGGCCAAAACACGCCCCGCCCCCAGAGGGGGCCCAGCCCATTGATCCCCGCTGCGCCGCTGGGGGCGGGGCCACACACCCCCGGTCCCACCCCGCTTCATTAACGCCGCCATGGACCGCGGGGCGTGGTCACAATTACACCGCGCCCCAGCACCGCCCCTTCACACACCGCCGGGGGCGTGCCCCTTCCCTGGCACCGCCCCTCGGTGTCCCCGCCATGGCGGCCCCGCGGGTGCTGCTGGTGGCTTCGCTCCTGTCCCCGCTCCTGTCCCCGCTCCTCTCCGCCGTCCCGGCCGGCGCAGCCCCGTCCCCGGTGCCCCGCAATGTCTCCGTGCTGCTGGAGCCCGGCTCCGAGCGCCTGCGCGTCCTCCCCGGCCGTCACCCCGCCGCCGTCGCCTGGGCCAGCCTCGATGACCGCATCCCGCACGTCGGGTACGAGCCGGGTGGGACGGGACGGGACGGGGCCGCATGGAGCCCAGCGGGGACAGGATGGCCGCGGGGGAGCCATCGTCGGCCAGGTGCCTTGTCCCACCCGTGTCCGTGACCCACCGTGACCGTGTCCCCGCAGCTGGGCCTTCCTGGAGGTGGCCACCAACGCCTCGTACAATGACAGCCTGCAGGCCTACGCTGCTGGGCTCGCCGAGGCTGCCGTCACCGAGCAGGTAACGGGGGACCCCTCCCGAAATGCACGCCGTGGTCCCTCCCCGGGCTGTCCCCCGCCGGTGACACCGCGGCCCTGTCCCCCAGCTGATGTACATGCACTGGATGAACACCATGGTGGGCTACTGCGGCCCCTTCAAGTACGAGAGCGAATACTGCCAGAAGCTGCGGAACTACCTGGAGACCAACCTGGCCTGGATGGAGGAGCAGATGGCGAAAGGGCAGGACCCCGAGTACTGGCACCAGGTGAGGAAAGGGAACCCCCATCCAGGAACACCCCGGGATCCTCCTGGGCCTTCCATCCAGAGGACAGTACAGGGAGCCAGCTGTCCTGGCCAAGCTCCAGGTGGGATGACAGGGATGTGATCATCCTCCTTCCTGGGGTGACTCGTGACTTTCTCCTTGCCAGAGCCTCGCATGCTGCAGTTGGGGTGCACGGGATGTGGCTTTGTCACCCTCGGCCCTGCGTGCTGAGTCATGACCTTGCTGACAGTGACACTTCCCCCCGTGCCTCTGCAGCGGCACTGAGACCCGCCTGATCTGCTCTGTCCCCTGGGGCAATGAGGGAGCCTGTCCCCCAAAACCTCTGAGCCCGCCTCCTCACAGGAGCCGGGTGCCAGCTCTGTCCCCTGTCCCCAGGTGCGCCTGGCCCTGCTGCAGCTGAAGGGGCTGGAGGACAGCTACAACGGGCGCCTGGACTTCCCCAGGGGCAGGATCACCCTGGCACCCTTCGGCTTCCTGTAAGCTCCTTCAGAGGTGGTGGGGGATGGTTGTCCCAGGGTTCAGAGAGCTGTGGGGACAATTCCTGCCTGGCTAGGAACAGCCAGTTCTATTCCCAGCCCACTTTGTCCACCTTGTCTGGGCACTTGTCTTCTGCTGCTGGGGCAGGACAGAGACAAGGCAGGTTGTCCCGTTCCCCACCCCATGGGCTGGGTGGTGGGTTCCTCCCACAGCCCCTGCCTCAGTTTCCCCGCTGCTGTGCTCCCCCTTTCCTCCCTGCTCACGCTACTGGGGTGCTCCCAGCACAAGTGCCTGCACTGGGGTTTGGTGGAGATGGACAGACAGACAGACAGCTCCGAGCCAGCTCAGCTCCAGGACTGGCACATCCCTCACCTGACATCTTTGCCTTGCTTGCCCCCAGGCTGCTGCAGTTGGGGGGTGACCTGGAGGACCTGGAGTCTGCCCTGAACCGCTCCTCCCCGCAGCGTGTCCTGGGCTCGGGCTCCTGCTCGGCTCTCGTGAAGCTGCTGCCGGGCCACCGGGACCTGCTGGTGGCCCACGACACGTGGAGCTCCTACCAGGCCATGCTGCGCATCATCAAGAAGTACACGCTGCCCTTCCGCACCTCGGCCGGCGGTGCGTGGGCTGGGCTGGGGGGGCTGCGCCTCACACCCCCCTTCTGATGCCTCTGCACCCCCCTCCAGGCAAGACTCAGATCCCGGGGAGCGTCCAGGTGTTCTCCTCCTACCCTGGCACCATCTTCTCCGTGGATGACTTCTACATCCTCAGCAGCGGGTTGGTGAGTGGGTCTGGTCCTCAGGGACCTTCCCCCGGCCCTGCTGCCCTCCCCCATCACTCCCTGCCCTGCAGGTCGCGCTGGAAACAACCATTGGGAACAACAACCCGGCCCTGTGGAAGTACCTGGAGCCCCGGGGCAGCGTCCTGGAGTGGCTGAGGAACATCGTGGCCAACCGGCTGGCCCGCAGTGGGCCCGAGTGGGCCGCGGTCTTCCGACGCTTCAACAGCGGCACGTGAGTGGGGTGGGGTGTGGTGGGGCCTGGGGGTCGGTCCTGGGATCGGATGGAATGTGCCCAGGCTGCCAGAGGGATGCATTCCTTGCTCTCCGTGCCAGGTACAACAACCAGTGGATGGTGGTGGACTACAACGCCTTCACGCCGGGCAGAGCGAGCCCGGCGCTGGGCGTGCTGACAGTGCTGGAGCAGATCCCGTGAGTGGCTCCGTTCCTCCCTGAGCCCCTGCTGTCTCCTCTCCCATCCCGTGGGTTTGGGAAAGCCCTGAGGGCGGTGCCTGCCCAGCCCAATGGGTGGTCACAGGGCAGTGCGGTGTGTTTGTGGCTGAAGGCTCTGGGGTGCTGGTACTGAGGTGTTGGGTGCCCAGCACCTCTGGCTGGGGTGGGAAACCCGCAGTTCCCCACAGCCCAGCATGGCCCCCACTATCCCCAGTGGCTTTTCCCCCCTCTGCTCTGACCAGTGCTCTTCCTCCCAGCACAGGGGCCTGGTGGTGGTGGCCGATCGGACAGAGCTGCTGTACCAGCAGGGCTACTGGGCCAGCTACAACGTGCCGTGAGTGCCATCCCTGGGCAGAGGGGCAGCAGTGCTTACCTCGCACCCCCTTGATGCCAGCTTGCTGGCTTCCCCCTCCCCAGGTACTTCGAGGAGATCTTCAACGCCAGTGGGAACCTGGAGCTGGTGAAGAAATACGGCGACTGGTTCACCTATGACAAGAACCCGCGTGCCCAGATCTTCCGCCGGAACCAGACGCTGGTCCACGACCTGGACTCCATGATCCGCCTGATGCGGTGTGTGCTGGGGGCCCCCAAACCCGGACGCTCCACTGAGGAATTTGTTTTGATCCATGGGCTTTTTCCGTGTCGTCACCGTGGCTCTCTCTGCAGGTCCAACAACTACCTGCAGGACCCCCTGTCGCGGTGCCGGGGCTGTGACCCCCCCCAGAACGCCGAGAACGCCATCTCCGCCCGCTCCGACCTCAACCCTTCCAACGGCACCTACCCCTTCCCTGCGCTGCGCCAGCGCTGCCACGGCGGCATCGACATGAAGGTGTGCGTGCCAGGCAGCCCTGCGGGGGCTCCTCTGCGGGGGGGCACCCCCCAGCACCCACCCCTGGTGCTGACTCGCTGCCCTGGTGTGTGTCCCCGTCCGCAGGTCACCTCCGCGGGCATGGTCCCCACCTTCGGGCTGGTGGCAGTCAGCGGCCCCGCCTGGGACGACGTTCCCCCCTTCCGCTGGAGCGCGTCCCCCTGCAGCTCTCTGCTCCACATGGGCCACCCCGACCTCTGGACCTTCCCCCCAGTCAAGGTCCACTGGGACTGAGCAGGCGCTGGTCCCGTCCGTCCGTCCGTCCGTGGGCGTCTGTCCTGTGGGGGGTCCCTCTGTGGGGGCAGTTGTGTTTGGGGGTCTCAGCTCTGTAACACCCCCGGCTCTCCCTGTTCTTTCTGCCTCTCAGGGTCCTGGCTGTGCCGCACAAGGGGCTGAGCCTGGGTGTCCCCTCCCTGCCATGGGGCTCTCCAGTCCCTTTCCCTGGGTGCTGCTGCCTGGTTTGGGGGGGCTCTTCCCACGAAAGGGGCACCCTGGGAGGCTGGGGCTCGCCCTCGGGGCAGACAGGAGGGCAGTGAGCTGGTTTGGCTGTGGCAAATAAAGTGCTCTGTGCTGGTGGCTGTGCTTTGCTCTCTGCTCAGGTTCTCTGGTGGCTTCTGTTAGGGTTGGGCTCACGCAGGGGTCTTGCCCCCTCTCCATTAACAGGGCCATCTCCTCTGCTGGTGGGAGGGTGTGGCCAGTGGGGCCGGGGCTTTTGGGGTGCAGGCTGTGATGGGTTCTGTGCTGCTGGAACGGGGGAGCCCCACTGCTCACCCCCCAGGAGTGGGAGACCATCCTCCTGCCTTTTGTCTTCCTTCCCTCTGGCACCTGTGTGCCCCCCGTCCCCAAAACCCGCCGTGCAAAATCCTCTTAGGCAGCTCCCTTGATCCGCTCTGCCTCGTTAGGAATAACGAGGTCATTACTGGGGGATTAATGAGCTGCGGCTCGGCAGCGCTTTGAAGGCGCCAGGTTCCCACCGGGGCTAGGGGCCCCTGGCGGCTGTGGGAGGTGCAAGGGAGTGGGTCTGGGCTCTTGGCACCCCAAAAACCAGGATGGATGCCCTGGGGAAGGTGGGGTGTCCTTACCCCACCGTGCTGGGACGCACTGCAGGTAAGTTGAGGACGGCAGAGCCTGTGTCCCCTCGTGTCCCCATGGTATATGAGCTACTGTGGAACGGGGGGCTGCTTTTGGGGTCCCCGTGCCTCAGTTTCCCCAGATCACCATCACTGGGTGAGGGAGCAGCAGGGAGGAACGGGACACGCTGGAAATGCCGCAGTGTTGCCGATTCCCTTTTTTTTTTGTTTCTTCAAAAGTGGAAAAAACAAACAAAAAGTTGTTAAATACCATCCCAGCTGCTGCCACAGTGTCAGCCAGGGACTCTGGCCAAGGGAAGTGACCAGGTGACGGCCTGGCATGCCTTCCTCACAGAGAGATGGAGCCAAAGTGGAGCAGAAGAGGGGCAGGGGGGTGGGTAGGGGGTGGAAAGGGGCCCTGAAGCACCCCAGGGCTGAGCTGAAATGCAGTGTCCTCCCCAAGGGGACCTCCAGCCTCATCCCTGTGAGCTGGGGGAGGCTTTCCCAGCTCCTGCTACTGTCCCACCCTCATGGAAGTGGCTGCAGTCTCTGCCTACTGTGAGGTGGGGACGAGGGTCACTCCAAAGGGCCCCAGAGGGACTGGAGCTGTGTCCCCCACCCCGATGCCCCCATTCATGAAATCCTCCTCACTGCCTTCCTCTCCAGGCCCCCATGTCCCAAAAGCAGCGTGGCTCTGTGCAGAGGTGCAGTGCTCTGTGCCGGTCACTCCGGAGCCCAAGGACGGTGTGGGAATCAGGGATGTTCTGTTGGCACCAGAGATCAGGAGCGGGGCTGCTCCAGAGCTCTCCCCCTGCTCGCTGCCTGCCAGTAGTGCTGCTCTGGGGGGGGTTTGGCAGCGCAGTTTGGGCCAGGGGACCGAAATCCTGTGTCCTGGTTTCACTGCTGTCTGCCTGGCACCGGGGCAGAACGGGGCACGGTGTGGGGTTCCCAGTGCGCCCTGTTTGGTGTGTGTTGGTCCAGTGCAGTGTCCCCTCCTCGGGACTCCTTGTGCCCTCTGCCTGCAGGCTGCGTCAGCTTGGCCAGAGCAACAGAGGAACCTTCTGCGGCTGCGGGGCTGCCAGCCAGGGCTGGGCCTTCCTCCAGATCCCACCTTCCTCCTCCTCGCCTGCTGCGGACAGAACCGGCCCCTCAGAGCAGAGGTAGGACTTTAACCCTGGGGCTGTCACCAGGGCTGGGTGACAAGGAGCACTCCCAGAGGAAGGGAGTGGGCTCTGCCTGCCCTGCCCGGGGGCTGCCGGACCTTGGGTCTGGCTGGGTCGCTTGGGACAGCCCCTCTCTGAGGGGTGATCTTTGCTCATGGGGTGCCCGCTAGGGCCAGCTGGAGCTGGGGGGGCTCGTGCCAGGGGCCCCCAGAGCTGGAGGGGCTGAGCCCCCCGGGGATGGGAATCTTGGAGAGGACTCAAGGGATGGCTGCCATGGGGCAGGGGCTTGGCAGGGTGAGCAGAGGGGTGTGACGGCTCATTTGGGGGCAGTGAGGGGTGCCTTGGCTGAGGGGTTGGGGTGTGCAGGCTGCCCTGGTTACACCAGGGGTTCGGGGGCAAAACCCTAAAATCTGCTGGTGCGTGTTTCTGGCCAGACCCGATAATATCCACTGCAAACCCTTGAGGGCCACCGAAATAATTAGTGAGCTGCCTCTCCTCTTCCCCCATCTCCTGGGAGCCCACATCCCGTCTCCCGGGCATGTGAAAGCCGCCGGGATCTGGCTGGCGGGGCCACACGTGTTTGTCCCCTTCGTGTCACCCGGCAGCGTGCCCGGTCATGGCCGGCCGCCTTCGGCCCCGCTCCAGCCCCGCGGCTGTAAAACCGGCCCGGGCTGAGCAAACAGCGGCTCCGGGGCAAGGTCTGAGCCCCGGCCCTTGCCCTGCGGCGTGACCGAGCACGGGGGCCCGCGGACACCGGCACGGCCCCTCGGACGCCGCCTCTCCCCCGTCGTGTCCCGCAGGCTCGGCGGTGGCTGAGGACACCAGCGCGGTCCCGCGGGACACCAGGTAATGCCAGCCGCGGGTTACGGGCCAGGGTGCGCGCCTGGGGACGCCGGGGCTGTGGGGACCGCGAGGATGGAGGCGGCACAGCCCGTCCTGGGATCTTCCAGGGAGAGCCCATCCGTGCTGCCTCATGCTAGGGATGGGAGGGGACACTGGGGACAGCGCCGTGCCTCCCCAGAGCCTCCTGTGCTGCGCGCCCAGCCCGCAGTGGGCAGCGGGGCTGCGGGGGGGAGCCGTGGGGAGCAGCTGGTGACTCCACCGCCCCTCCCTGCCAGAGCACCCGTTGTCAGGCCATGGCAGCCCAGCCTGTCGGGGGCCAGAAGCCCTTCCACGTCGTTTCGCCCGTCCTGGAGAGCCTGCCCCTCTCCAAGGCCGTGGGCGCCAAGGTCTTCATGAAGCTGGAGAACGTCCAGCCCTCGGGATCCTTCAAGATCCGGGGCATCGGGCACCGGTGCCAGGATGTGAGTGTGGGCATGGCGTGTGCGGGGGGCTGCTCCTGCCCTGGTGGGGGGCACAGCAGGGGCACACAGCCGTTCCCTCCCCTCTTTCTCTCCTGCCTTTCAGGCTGCCAGGAAGGGCTGCCAGCACTTCGTCTGCTCCTCAGGTACCTCCATCCCGACCTGGGGGGATGCTCCTGAGGAATGTGGGGACGCACGGGGGGGTCGAGCCGTGCCTGATGCCCGCTTTGCACAGGAGGAAACGCGGGGCTGGCAGCGGCATACGCGGCCCGGGAGCTGGGGCTGCCCATCACCGTGGTGGTCCCCAGCAGCAGCGGCCCCACCCCCGTGCGCAAACTGCAGGAACTGGGGGCCACCGTCGAGGTCTATGGCAAGGTACCCCCAAAAGCGGGGTTTGGGGGGTCCAGAGGGGGCCGAGCCTGACCTCCCCTGCTCGTTGGTGCTTGGTAAACCCCATCCCAAAATGTCCCCCTCCTGCACCCCAGCAGGGTCACCCTGGGAACCCTCACCCGTTCTGGTGTCCCCCAGCCCTGCGGTGACAGGGGACCCATCCCGGGGTTGTGAGGGCTCTGCGGAGCCCTGCTGAGCCGCCCGTTGTCCCCCCCAGGTGTGGGATGATGCCAACAGTAGAGCCCAGGAGCTGGCCAAGACAGAGGGCTGGGTCAGCATCCACCCCTTCGATCACCCCTTGGTGTGGTGAGTGCTGCCAGGACTCGGCTCCTGCCCCCGGTCCCCATCCCCGGGATCCGGGCCTGCCCGGGGAGCCCCCAGGCTGCATCCTGCCGCCCCTCACCCCGCAGGGAGGGTCACTCCAGCCTGGTCCGGGAGCTGAAGGACTCTCTGGAGGCCAAACCAGGAGCCATCGTGGTGGCGGTGGGTGGCGGGGGGCTGCTGGCCGGTGTCGTGGCCGGCCTGCACCAGGTGGGCTGGCAGGATGTCCCCATCGTGGCGGCCGAGACCCAGGGGGCTCACAGCTTCCACGAGTCGCTCCAAGCCGGCCGGCTCGTCACCCTGCCCGACATCACCAGGTGAGCGGCCACGCGTGCAGCGGGCTGGCGGGGCTCACCGAGGCGTCCTCGCCTCCACCGCCTCCTCTCCTCCCGTCGCAGCGTGGCCACGTGCCTGGGAGCCAAGACGGTGTCGGCGCGGGCGCTGGAGTGTGCCCGGGAGTGCCGGGTCATCTCGCAGGTGGTGGAGGACGCCGAGGCGGTGCGGGCTGTGGAGCAGTTCCTGGGTGAGCGGGGGTGCCGGGGACGCTCCGGACCTCGGGGGCGGCGGGGCTCGGGGTGCTGGAGGATGTCCTCGCACACTGTGAGGATGGCCGCGATGTCCCCCCGCCCCGGTCCCCGCAGATGACGAGCGGATGCTGGTGGAGCCGGCGTGCGGGGCCCCCCTGGCCGTGCTCTACTCGGGGCGGCTGCAGCGGCTGCAGCGGGAGGGGCGGCTGCCGACCCCGCTGGGCTCCGTGGCGCTGGTGGTGTGCGGCGGCAGCAACATCCACACGGCCCAGCTGCGGGCCCTGAAGAGCCAGCTGGGGCTGGAGTGACACCCGGCCCGGGCAGGGGGTGTGACAGAGCCCGGCTGGAGCGCTCTGCTCGCTTTCCTTCCGAAATAACCGAAATAAAGCCTGGTGAAGCGGGACCCGCAGCCTTCTCCAGCACACAGCGCCCACGCAGGGATGGGGAAACTGAGGCACGGGGGAAGATGGAGCCAGGGTGGTGCCTGGGCTGAGGCCTGGGCTCCGCACATCCCACTTTTCCCCTGGGACGTGCCGGGCATCCTCCCTACAACCCTCCGCCCCCCTGCTCCCTCCCCCTGCTCCTCCCCAGGCCGTTCGGGCTGCAGCTCCGCACCACAATTAGCAAATGCTCCGTCTCTGACTAATTACTTTGCTACTGTCTTTATGCATTATTATTGTAATGATTATTAATTAATACAATCTTCTCCCGTCCCTGCCACGCTGGCTGTGGCCAGACGAGAACAACGCTGTCGTTACGGTGATTTATCCGAGGGGATCCCCGGCCGGGGTTAACGCCTGCGGGCTCCGGGCTGCTCTGACATGTGGAGGGGATATATACCCCATCCTAGACCCCCTAAGATCCCTTTTCCCCCCATCCCACTCTTTTTCCCGTTCTTCCTTTCCCCCGGGCTTTCCTGCGCTCCCTCATTTCCACTCTGCAATGCTGCGCTTGCTTTTAGCCCTTTGCTGTGGCGCCTCCTGGGGTTTGTTTTTTTGGATCCTCCCAACGTTTCTCCCCTCTCCTTCCTCCCATTCCGGCTGATGCGGGGTTTCGTTCCTGCTGGTGCTCCCCAGCCCTGCCTGGTTCCCCTGCTGAGCCTGTGCCCCGTGCTCTGCCGTGTTGGGCATGGAGGGAAGCCTTTTGCTGTCCCCAAACCTCACTCGCCCCCCTCCCTTTTGGAGCAGAAGGGTGTCAGCCCCAGGACCAGCTCACCCACAAAGCCCTTTACACTGACCTGGCTGCCAATCCCCCGAAACCCCTCCCTGCCCTCAGCCCCTTGGCCCTACACCTCCCACCGCCCAGGCCACCTCCCCAGGTGCTTCGAGGAGGCCAAACCCCCATAAATCAAAACTCTGCCACTCCATCGCGAGCAATATCTTATGTAAAAAGGTGTTTCCAGGGAGCACCGAAGGCTGGAGAATCCTATTACGAGGCACACTATTAATTATAAGGAGTCAGCCCAACCTACTCCAGCTATTTTTTATCCCAGGTCCAAAACCTGATTACTTTCCACCTTCTGCAGACCTTCCCCTTCCAAAAAACAGCCCTCCCCCCAAAAAAAAACCAACAACCCAAACCCCAAAAAAACCCCAAAAAACCAAAACAAAAAACCACAACCAAATAACATTGTTGTTTGCCCAACAGGTTTTAAAAAGGGTTTTATTCCCGTGATTCTGCTCGGGGCGAGGGTCAGGGTGGGGGTCAGGAGCTCACGATGGTGGTTCCTCAGCACGGTCCCACAGAAGGATCATTCATTGCTGATGGTGACACAGGCAGGACTCTGGGGTGTGGGTGACTCCCCCAAGCTCCCAAGGGAGTTTCCCCCTCCTTGCCTTCATGAGGGGGCACTTGGTTTTGGGGTGACAGCTGGGGGCATTGGGCTTTGTGTGACCCCGGCAGGGATGTGGGGTGCAGGGTGGCTGGGGACACCCCTATGGGGTGGCATGGCCCCAGCTGGTGACCTCTGGTCACTCTGCAGCTGGAGACCGGCAGGAATCCCGAGTGCTGGTGCCTTCCTGGCACCTCTGGGATGATGGGGACCCCAGGTTTGGCTCCTGCACCCAGCTCGGAGCTGCAGAGCTCCACAGTGCCAGGGCATTATTCCTTGGGATCATCCCTGCTCTGATGTTCCTGCTGAGCCCCATCCTCCTGCGAGCCTCCAGCTTGGAGCATCATCCCCATCCCCCCCCACAGCCTCTTCTGTCCAGGTCTCTGAGATGAGGTGTCCCAGCAGCCTAAAAACAACACTCAGCCTTGGATTTTGAATTAATAAAAATGGTAATAAGAATGATAATAGCGACCGGTGTTCACCCAGTGGCTGACCATTTCATACTCCTCAAAATGATGCTGTGAGCGCGTTATTTACCAGCACATGGCCCAGTCTCTATGAAAAGTCCCCACTACCTGCTAACACCGACAGCCTGGAAGTGCTGGAGCCCAGGGCTGCGCTCCTGCCTCAGTTTCCCCATTTGTGAAAAGGAGAGAAGGTGTTTTCCTTGGAGGGGTGAGGAGGGGACACCAGCGTCCGTGCTGGCCCCAGCTCCTGGCCGAGGGCTCTGCCTGGCTCGTTGGCCACCCTGTTATTAATGCCGGTAATGATATAGGAAGGATAAATTCCACCACTTGGCTGAACAGAGAAAATATGCAGAGGAGTGACTGGCTTTCCATAAATCATCGGTGCTCCGTGCTACAACCGAGCCAGGACTTAAAATTCAGGTCAGGAGAGAGGGACTCTCGTAAGCCAGCAAGGGAAGGTAATTTATTCTGTTTATATCGTTTTACTGCAAGACAAGGAGCGGGTGGGGGGGGGTGCGAAAAACTCTGACATGATTTTGCATTTTAAATATTAGTTCAGAGCTGCAGCCTGCCTGGGACTTTTTATTGCTGTATCTCAATGGATAGAAAGCAGGGGAGAGGAGTGAGCTGGGGTGCTGGGGTGGAGACCCCCCTCTCCTGCCACCCGTGTGCCCAGGGAAAAGGGGACAAAAGCTGCTGCTGGCATTGCTGAACCCCCACTCGGGGTGTGCCCCCAGCTGACCCCTTGGGGCTGCTCTGCCAGCAGGGCTGCAGGTGCCCCTGGGTGGGTCTTGGGTGCCCCCAGGAGAAAGAAATAGTGCATTGTGCTGCCCGCTGTGGGGGAAGGCGCTGGGCTGGGTAATGTGCCCCTTCCCAGCTCCGGGGAGATGGGGGGTGCTGGGGCAGGGGCCGGGGGATGCAGCAGCATCACCTCGTTCAGGCGCACGTCGCTCAGCCAGGGGAGCGGTGGGAGCGGCTCCCCCAGGCCCCACGCAGGGCTGGGTGACAGTGGGGGAGCCCGGCCAGCATTTCTCACGGGCTCGTGTGAAATGAAAATAAAATAAAATAAAATGAAAGGGACCAGGTGACCGAACAGTAGGTAACTAAAAGGTTTTTTATTCACATTGAACAACAAGAGCCATTCACACTAACAGCCTCCGCAAGAGGCAGCGGGGACAGGAAACCCACGACGCTTTCAGAAAACAACTTTTTTTTTTGTCTTTCCTTTTCCATTCTCCTTCCTTTTATTCCCCCCCGCCCTCTCTCTATGCTCTCAACCCCTCCCCGGTGCCATCCCCTCCCTGCCTTCAAAATAGAAAAATTCGGAGCCTCCGATGACTAAAGTACAATAAATAATCAGTAAACACAAAAACATACTTTATTTGTTTCTCCTTTATACAAAATAAAGAAACTAGAAGCAAAAACTATAATACATCCTTAAATTGACGGAGCCTCTGGGAATCGTTGGGGCGGGACTCGGCGTCGAGGCTCGGGTGAAATTTCTGCTGTTGTGGCTGGGTTGGTTTAGTTCTGGGGTTCATGGTTTGTTTGGGGTTTTATTTGTTGTTGTTGTTGTTGTGTTTTTCCCGTTTCTGCCTCTTTCTGCTGCCTGTTCCACCACGTGGGAGCCCAGTCTCAGCCAGTCACTGGGGCAGCCCCGGGCCTGGCCCCTGCACAGCCCCCTCCTCCCCACCGCCAAAAACCGGCTCCGAGCCCACCTTCGTCTCGGGGGTAAAACGGGAACAATAAAAACGAGGGCAGGGAGGGGCCGCGGGGGGGTTATTCCTGCTATTCCCCATTTCCCCCCGCCCCTTCCCGTGGCAGGGGATAATTAAAAAGGACGCTAATTAGCAGGGCCGCAGCCCCCCCGGCCGCGGTGGGACCCGTGTCCAGGCGAGTTCAGCTTTGGTCCGAGAGGCGGTGGTCCCGACGCCGGCGGGCTCTGCGGGGCTGGGCACCTTTCATCGCCCCCCCCAAAAGTGTCGGGGGGAAGGTGCCGGGAGGGGGGAGGTAGCGGGGTGACCCCGAGGTGCCGGGGGGTGCGGGGATGGGGAGGACGGGCGGATGCCGGGATGCGTTTTGGCACCGGGCTGGGGAGGCAGGGACGGGGAGGGCTCTATCCGGCCACGGGGACGCGACGCGCCCTTGCTGCGGGGGACACGCGTGGGCTGGGGGGAGCGGGGGGGGCTTTCCCCCTGCGCACACGCACACGCGTGCCCACGCCGGGCCTACCACACCGCCGCCTCGCTGAGCTCCGGGTTGGGGTGCGACAGAGCCCCGCTGTAGCCGCTATTGCTGGACATGGAGAAGGGCGGGCTGGGCCCCCCGCTGAAGACCTCCCCCGGGATGGGGTGCAGCGAGCCCGTCATCCCCGGCTCGGGGCTGGGGGTGTCGGGGTGCGAGATCATATCCGTGTACCTTTGGTTTTCTGAGGAGTGGTGTCCGCTTAGGGGGGGCTCCAAGGGTCCCAGGGGTGTGGAGCCGGGTCCTGAGTTCTGAAGGTAGCTGGAGTCGGCCGGGGACTGGGCTTGGGAGGGCGGCCCGTGGGGGAAAAAGTCATAGTTGCCTCCCGGCCCGTAGTAGTCACCTTGGTAATCTGTGGGGAGGTGGGAAAAAAAGGATGGATCCGGTCTCCTGGGGATAAAAACCTCCCGAAATCCCTCTGAACCCCAAAGCAGCCCCGTGGTGTCCCCTCCAAAACGCTCTGCTGGCTCCCGAAGGGTCCCCGAAGGGGGACCCGAAGGGCGGGCGGGATTTGAGTCGAGCCTGAGAGAAATGAGCCCGTCCTAAGAGCTGCACTGCCCATCACCCTCGCTTTGCCCGGCCTGGAGTGAGGGAGGGCGGGGAATTCGGCCTGGGAGAGGTGAGGGGACGGGGAAAATGGGCTCCGTTTAGTGCTTAATTAGTAACCCAAAACAAAACAAAAAAATGCATGTATTTCTATATATTAATATAAAAAGGGAAAAGATAGATATAAAAAGAATGGGCAAATATATGTGTGTGTGTGTGTGTATATATATATGTATGTATGTATGTAACGGGGAAATGTATATAATGGGAAAATACATATGTACATTGGGGAAATTATATCTAATAGAAAAAAAAATTATATGTATAATGTGGAATTCATATATGGATTTAAGCAGCTCGGAAAGGATCTAGAAACTAACTGCAGGGCAACAAGGAGTGCCTGGAAAGCCCCTGCTCAGACGGGAGGCTGTGAAAATGCAGCTTTTGGGGGGCAGCTGGGGGAGAGGGAGGCGCGGGGCCGCGCCCACCCCCGTCCCGTCGGGGCAGCGGGGGGCGGCCGGGCCGCGCTGACCTTCCATATGCTGCGGGCCCGGGAGGTAATTGCAACAAACGCGGCCTGAAAGGGGCACAAAAGCCCCGCAGCTGGGGCTTTGTTCGCGGGAGAGGGGCCCCGCGATGCCGTGGGGGTGCGTGGGGCCGGCTCCGCGTGTGTTGGGCACGCGTGTGTGTGCGGGGGTGGGGGGAACGGGGGGAACGCGCGGGGAACGGGATTGAGGAACAAAGGAGGAGAGGGGGCACAGCGCAGGGACCCCGCGGGCCGCCCCTCACCTCCGTAGTACGTGTAGGGCGTGGAGCCGAGCATCTCGGACTCGTCGAGGCGGCCGCCGAGGGGCCGCATCCTGCGGGGGCTGCGGAAGAAGGCGTGCCGGCGGGCGCCCAGCGCGCTCAGCTGCTTCATCCGCCGCTCCTTCGACCGACGGTTCTGGAACCACACCTGTGGCCGGGCTGGTGTCAGTGCCCACCGCGGGTGGGCGAGCAGGGCCCCCCTCCGCCTCAGCGACATCCCATCCCCCGGAGTCTGCGCGGGGAAATCTTGCACCCACGAGGGTTTTCCTATATCTGGGTATTTTTGTTTTTACCGACACCACACCACCCCCCCCCTTTCCTGCTGCTGTTGCCTCAAAAAGTACATGGGGACACCGCATCCCAGAAATTATTTAAAATCCTGCCCCTCCTTCCCCCAAGCTGCATCCCCACACGCTCATCCTCAGCCGCTCTGTCCCTGCAGATGGAAAATGCAGGAGCGGGAAATTTCCCCTCTGGATAGGGGAAAGAAGGGAGGAAAGGTGGGAAGGGAAAAGAGGATTGGACTCTTGATGGTGGCAGAAGCCGGCAGAAACTGGGAGCAGGGGGATGAGCACCTGGGCCAGCAGGCAGGGAGTCGGAACGGCCGGCGGTGAGGATGCGAATAAAAGGGAACGGGGAGATGCGGCCGCCTCTCCACGGGCATTGCCTCCTCCTGCTGCCTCAGCAGCCTGGCGGGGCGTCTGGATTATTGTCTCACTGCCCCGGGGATGGGGCAGCTCAGGGGTACGAGCACAGCCCTCTCCCGCGGGACTTGTGCTCCCTTCTGCCGGGAGCCGGGAATCGCGGCTCCGCTGCCGGCAAAACCGGAGAACCCTCCCCTATTAACGCCTCTATTAAAGCCCTTTAATCCCTGCATTTCCGCAGGGATTTTCTGCACGGGGGCAGCGCGGTGAGGGAGCGCCGGCTGCCTGCAGAGCGCGATGGATGCTCCTCGCGTCCCCAAGGCCGGAGCATCCATCTCCGGGCACACCGGGGATGCTGCTCGGCCCCGCGCAAAACCAGCCTGCTTCCTTGGCGTTTTGGGAATGGCTTTCATCCCTTCCCGTGGGCTGGGGGATCCCCGCTCAGCCACGAGGGCGTGGGGTGGCGCCGGGCTGGGCCTGGGGTGACGCTGGCAGGGGATAGATGGGGTTCGCCCGTTCCCGTTTCTTGAGGGACCAGCCTGCGTGTCCCGACCCCATCCCGGCACCCGGGGGGGAATCTCTCCACCCTGAACCGCCCGGGCTCCTAGCGGGATCCCTTCTCCTCGCCCCCGGCGGGCTGCGGCTGTCCTACCTGGATGACTCTCATGTTGAGGCCGGTCTCCTGCGCCAGCTGCTCCCGGATGTGGCGGGTGGGTTTGGGGGTGGCGGCGAAGGCAGCTTTGAGGGTCTCCAGCTGCTTGGCTTTAATGGTGGTGCGGGGGCCCCTCCGCTTGGTGCCCGAGTTCTGCTCCTCGTTCTCGTTGTTGGTGGTCTCCTTGTCCGAGGAGGTCGAGTTGTCCGTTTCCTTGGTGTCGTCCTGCATGGGGTCCTGGAGATCCGGGGACAAACTCCTGTCTGTACATGAGGACACTGTAAAGGAGACCCAAGAGGAAAGGGGGGGTGGATGACTTAGGGGAGAGACTGTCCCCCCTCTCCTCAGTCCTCCCCGGCCCGCCCGCTTCCCAGGAGAGGCTTGGGGGGTGCTGGAGAGCAGCGAGGGGTGCAGACGGCCTCTGCCCCCCCGGTTCCCCTAAAGCATCGCCCCCCCAACTCCACGCGGAGCTGCGGGCGAGCGCCGCCCGCTCCGGCGCTGAGCCCCGTGCCGTGCCGGCGGGGGGCAGCTGGGGAGGGGGCGATCCCCCAGGCCCACCGCTGCCCCCCTCCACGCTCCCCCTGTACCCCCCGCGCCGGGAAGCGGGATGCGCCGCTGGGGAAAAACACAACCGGTCCCTGTCGGGGTTCGGGGAGTCCCCCGGTCACTGCCTGGAGCCTGGCTCGTCCCCCGCCCCCGGCCACCGTGCTCCCCCCGGGGACCCTGCAGCCAGCACCCCCCCAAGGCCAAGCTCTACTCGCCTCGCTCACAGCAGCGGCCCCACTGACTGGCGTGGCAGGATCCGGCCCCGGGCGCTGGACGGAGAGAGAGCCCACGGAAGGGGGTGAGCAGGGGCGCCCGGCATGGCTGGGACAGCAGGAGGGGGCCTGGCCCTGCTCTCCTGACGCAGAGACAGCTTCCAAGGAAGTCAAATGGGAGCTTTGCCTCTGGGTGAAAGGAGGCGAAGGATCAGGCCCACGGCGCGGGGGGACCGGGCGCACTCGCAGGGGGGGCTCTGGGGAGGGAGGGGCTCCCGAGCCGGCCCTCGGGGGGATCCTGGCTCCCCCCGCCCCGCAGCCCCGCTGCCGAGGGGCCGTGCGCGGGGCGGGAGCCGAGGCTGGAGCGGGGAGCGCGTCCCACGCGTGTCCGCGTCCCACGTGGGGGTGTCGCGGAGGCTTCCGCCCGGTTCGAAGCCTTTCGCCCCAAATCGCTCCCTCCCTCGACGGATCAGCTGGCCGCGGGGTGCAGCCCCTCACCCCACAAATCCAAACCTCCTCCACCGGGAGGTGCCGGCAGCTCGGGGCTTCCGCCCGGCGCTCTCGGCGCTGCCCGCTCCTGCCGGTGCCGGTGGCAGCGATTACCGGGGGGGGTCGGGCCGTCGCCCCAAAAATCCAAACCTCCTGCCCGGCCGGGAGGTGCCGCCGGGAGGAACCCACGGCGGGGACGCAGCGGTGGGCGGGCTGAGCAGCTCGTACCTGAGTTGAGGCTGCCTTCCTTCAAACTGGGAGAGTTCAAATAATCCTCTTTGCAAACAAATTTGTTTTCGTCGATGATATAGAGTTCCTCGCCAGTGGAGAGCTGCTTGTTGCAGACCATGCAGGTGAAACAGTTCAGGTGAAAGACTTTATTCCGGGCTTTCCGGACGAGGTCACTGGGAGAGATCCCTTGGGAGCAGCCGGCGCATTTGGTACCAAACCTCCTGGGAAGGGGGAGAAAAGCAAGAGCTGGAGCCCCGGCAGGGACGGGCGGCGGCAGGGGCTGTGTGCGTGTGCCCTACCGAGCCCCCTCCCCAGACCCCACCGCGGGAGCCCCGATCCTCCAGCATCTCCCGATTCGGGGGAGCGGGAGAACCGCATCTTTGGGGCGAGGATGAGGAGAGCCTTCATCCCCGCGCAGCCCCGGCGCCGGAGCGCAGGTTTGGGGTGTCCCCACCCGCGGGGGACACACACGGGCGTCCCCGCCCGGATTTGGCCCCAGGAGGGACGCGCGAGGGGGGAGAGCGGCCGGGATCCCCCTGCACTCCGCGGGGCAGGATTTCGTTTCAGCCGGTGCCCCCCGGGAGGGGAACGCGGGGCTCCGGCCCGAAAATCCCGTGGGGAAAACGGGGCCGATCACGGCCGGAGAGACGGAGAAAGGGAGCGGCGGGTGCGGGGATCAGAACAACGGGCGGCGGCGGAGGGGGCTGCGCTCCCCAGAACATCCCACGGTCCCAAACCCGGCATCAGGTCCCCAGCCCGTCCCGCTCTCCCGAGGGGGGAATATTCCCGGTCGGGAAGAATGCTGTGTAAATCTCTGGTTTTCCTTCCCGTCCCAGAGCTGGTCTGCGTTTAGGTGTTGTGGGGGTTTTTTTGGTTTGTGGTGTTGTGTGTTTTTTTTTTTTTTTTTTTTTTTTTTTTTTTTTTTTTTTTCCCCTGTGGGGTTTTTAATTTCTTTTCCCCCAGGGGATTTTTTTTTTTTTTTAAATTAAAAAAAAAAAAAAAAAAAAAAAAAAAAAAAAAAAAAAGAAAAAAATTCCAGGGAATTCGAATCGGTTGGGAATGATCTCCCAAGGGGAAAAAAAAAAAAAAAAAAGGCAGAACCAAACAACCAAACCTGCCAAAAACCCCAGAAAACAAAACCCAAATTGCCACAAAAAAAAAAAAAAAGCAACGACAAGAACAAAACATAAAACCCCCAGAAAAAAGAAAAAAAAAAAAAATTACAACAAAACCCCTCAAACCAACCGAGCAAACAAAACCCAAAATGATACAAGAAAAAAACCCAAAACAACCCACACAAACAAAAATAAACCCAAACCCCTCAACCACCCCAAAACAAACAAAAAAACCTTCACAGAAACACAAAAATCTGCTCCCAGAACGGGGAGCAGGGGCTGTCGCTGCCGGCTCCCCGAGGTCCCGGGGGGCCGCCAGGCCCCGGGGTGCCCACGCAGGGTCCCCGCTTTTCCCCTCGTGCCTCCCTCGCTGCCCGCCGTGACGTTGATGTAGTGCGAGCATTAGGAGTCATAAGTCACGGCCCCCCCGAATTCCCTCCCGGCACCTTATCGCGGTCATTAGGGGCGTTTAAGGTGCGGGGACCCCCGGGGGGGCGGCCGGGGAGGTTCTGGCCGTCCTTTTCACGGGGCCTGCGGTGCCGGGAGGGGAGCTGGGGGCGCCGGGCCGGGCCCGGAGCGGGGCCCCCGATGCCCGGCGAGGCCTGACGCGACGGGGCGGGCGGTGGCACCGGCGGAGCGGGGCCCGGGGCTGGCGGGGGAAGGTCGTGGGGAGATGGGGAGGGGGGCACAGCCTCGCCGCCCCCACCTGAGGCTGCAGCAGCGGCCGCAGCGCGGGTCCCCCCGGGGCTTCCCCGGGCCGGGGGCTGCCCACGATGGAGCCCTGGGGCTGGGGCGGTGCGGAGCCCGGGCAGCCAGGGACGGGAGCAAAACCCCCCCGAGCTCCCCAAAACTGCTGGAGACACCCCGGGGAGGCAGCGATAAAGAGCTCCGCACCGCCGGGGTGGGGGTGAGGACTCACCTGAAGAAGTCATTTTTGCAGTAGAGTTTCCCTTCCCTGGAGAAGCATTTCTCGGTGAGGTTGCACTTGCACTCGCAGCACTGGACGCATTTGATGTGCCATGCCCTGTCCAAGACGTTCAGTAGGAAGCGGTCCAAAATCGGCCTCTCGCAGCCCGCACAATGCACCATCATAACCTCCGCCGGGGGATGGAGACGCTCGAAAGGAGAAGCCAGCCCCGCGCCGGCACACGGCGGCGGCAAAAAATAAGAAAAAAACCCCCACCCCACCCCCCCACAACAAACAAACAAACAAAAAGAACAACCAAAAGAAACCACCAAACAAAAAAAAAAAAAAAAAAAAAAAACCCAAACAAAAAAGCAGGGGAAAATAAAGCAAAAATAAAATAAAATAGGGAAAAAAAAAAAAAAAGGGCAGGAAAAAAAAATCAAATGAAATCAAATGAAATGAAAAGAGAAGAAATCAAATAAATTAAAATGGAATAAAATAAAGGAGAATAAAAACAAAATAAAAATTAAAAAAACAAAAGAAAATAAAATCGAATTAAATTAAAAAAAACCCAAACAAACAAAAACCCCAAAACTAAAAAAAAAAAAAACAAAACCAAAAAAACCCACCCCAAACCTAACAAAACACAGAAGAAGGAACAACAAAAAATTCAGGGGAGGGCAGCGGGGCGGCTGTCAAGTTCTTCCCCTTCTTCTCTCCGGAGCCTCGACGACGGCAGGGAAAAAAACGACGTCGCCCCCCCCCCCAAAAAAAATAATCCAAACCACCCCCTAGAAATAATAAGAAGGCGAATACTGAACACCCCCGCGGAGCGGCCCGGGAGCCGGCGGAGCGGCGGCCGCGCTGCTGGCGGGCTCTGCGGCAGCGGGCGCGGCGGGAGGGGCGCATGAACCCCCCCGTGCAGCCGGCAGCCCCGGTGCCTCGCTGTGCTCCGCCGCCGCCGCGCCGCCACTCTCATGCTGTCCCCATCGCCAGCTTTGTCCCCCGCCTTAGTAATTCGCGCATCCTTATTCAGATTTGGTGACGCCGGGCTCCTCGTCACCGCGCCAGGGGCCAATGGGAGGGCGGTAACCATGGCAACCTCTTAATTTATAGCATATCTAAATTGGCTCCGGCCTCGCGCTTGGCACAGAGGGAAAAAAACAACGCGCCTCTATTGTTGAGGGTGGCTTGTACCTGGGCCGCGAAGTGAGTACGCACCTGGCTGGGGGGCCGGGGGAGGGGGGCACGGCCGAAAATCCGCCCGCCCGCCGCTTCTCCTTCCCTTTTTATTTTAATTGGCGTTTATTTCTCTTCAAAGGGATGCTCCGGGGAGGAGTTGGGGGGTCCCGAGTTGCTCCGGGCGAGAGCATCACCTGTTCTTTTGGGGGGGGTTGTATTTGTTTTGCACAAGGAGGAGAGACGCTTTTGTCTGGAAGAGCAACAAGTGGGGAAAAGAAGGGGAGGGGGATGTATTTGGGAGGGGGAGGCGGTGGCGGGGATGGGGATGGGGAGGAGGCCGGGGGCTCCTTCCCGCAGCGCAGCGGGATGAAAAGTTCTCCCGGAGGTATGCGGCCCCCCCGACCCCCCCGGCCTTTGTGCCCCGGGCCCGGGGGGCTCCCCCCTCCCAATTAAAGAGTTTTCTCTTTAATTCCAGGTGCGGCGGAGCTGAGACCCCGCGGGAGGGCCGGGGGCAGGAGCGGCCCCGGGGGTCAGGGTGGGTTTTGGGGAGGAAGATCCAGCCTGGGGCCGGGGGCTGCTGCGCCGGCCGGGGTCTGCAGGTCTCCCTCCGTTTGCCGGGGATTTCGGGAGGGCACGAGGCAGCCCTGGGGTCCGGAGGAGGAAAGCGGCGGGGCAGGCGGAGGCCGAAGCTTTCTTCCCATTCCCCGTTGTTTCCTCTAGCCAAAATCTCTGAATTTTTATATTAAAAAAAAAAACCTATTTTTTTTTTAAAAAATTTATTTTATTTTTTTATTTTTAGTTTTCCCTCGCTTCGGCCCGAAGTAACCCGTAGCGGTGGAGCATCCTGCTGCTGGGAAATGCTCCTGGTAGCAGCAAGAAAAAACAACAAAAACCCCTCAAAACCCCCACCTCAAAATCCCAACAAATCCGCGAGGGCATCGGTGGGAAGCGGAGCGGGTTTTGTGTGCAGGGATGTTTGCGGAAAAAAGGAGAATCGAAATAAGAAAATACACAGAGAGAAGAGATTCAGGGAGGACAAATAAAAGAGAAGGAAAGGGGAAATAAAAGAGAAAAAGGGTAGGAGGAAAAGGAGAAAAACCTATGCAGGGAAAAAAAAAAAAAAAAAAAAAGAGATAGAGAAAGGGAAAGGAAAAGAGAGAGAGGAACAATACATTAAAGGAAACGAAAAAGGAAGGAACTAAGAAGAGACAGAGGAAAAACACGAAAACGGAGGACAAAATAAGAGAAAGGCAAAGAAGCAAAGAAAGAAGAAATAAATGAACGAAAGGGAAAATATACATAGGGATAAAGAAGGCAAGGAAGAAGATGGGGGAAAAATGAAGGAAAAATAAGGAAAAAGGAAAAATAAACAGAAGAAAGAAATAAAAAGGCAAAAAATTCGGCGAGAATAAAATAGAATGGAAACCTAAAAGGGAGGAAAAAGGAAAAGCGCCAGAGCGAGGGAGAAAGCAAGAGGAGGAGGAAGAAAAGAAAACAAAGACAGAAGAAGAAGGAGGGAAAAAAAAAAAAAAAAAAAGCCAGGGAAGAGAGAAGAAAGGAAATTGAAACTGCAGCGCGTTAAAAAGGGGAGAAACGGGCAAGAAAGGCGAGGGGAAGGAGAAGGAGGAGGAACCGGACCCACGGCCGATCGCTCCCGCCGGGCTCTGCCCAACTTTGCGGGATTCCCTGGGTGCTCCTGAGGAATTTGGGAGCAGCGGAGCGCCGCGGGGATGTGCGGGGATGTGCGGGGCCCACTCCCACCGCGGCTTCCACGGATTTCGGGACAAGCTCCAGCACGGGAGAAGGGCCGGGGCACCGGGATGAAGGTCCCTCCGGCGGCCGCGCACGGCGGAGAAAAGCCGGGAGACCGAGGGCCCGGAGATCCGCGGCCACACGCGTGTCCCGGGTGGGGATGCGCGCTCGCACGGCACCGGCTCCGCTGGCACACGCGTGGCCCGAGCCACCGCGGGCTGCTCAGGGCCGGCCCAGCGAGTGCGTCCCGCATCCTGTGGATGAACCCACGGATAATCCGGGCCGTACGGAGCCGCTCCCGCTCTCCTTGGTGCCCACGCACCCGCGCTGCGCTCCCGCGGCCTCGCACACCCCCGTGGGTCCCTCCCGGCCACCCCCTGCTCCCCAGCCCGGGACCCCCACCCCGTCCGCTGCTCCCCGCCGCCGCTCTCGGCTCCGTTTTTCGTTCGAAAGTCAAGGAATAAATAAATCCAAGGGGAAAGGGAGGAGGGGAAAAAACCAGCCCGAGCCCCAAGGAACTCCCCTCAGCCACATTCCCCCACGGAAACAGATGGTAATTCAGGGCCCATAAGACCGCCTATATGTAACTAATAAACCTTTTGTGTTTTAACAGGGTAATGCGTGGAGAAGCAGCGTCGCTTACACAAGATGCTGATGGAATTTACTATATTATTAAAGGAAAAAAAAAAAAAATCCCCTTTCAAGAATAAAGTGTATCAACTTACAACACAACAGACGGCAGAGGGATAAGTGAAACAGACAAAAGACAAACAAGATAATAATCTGTTTCCAATCAGTTAAGCCCTGTAGAATTTGTAATACGCGGTTTGCATATTCCCCCTGTGTTTTGTAATTAATTATCTATCCGTTCGGATGCTCCGCCGCCGACTTTGTAGATATTACCAACTATTTTTGGAGTTGTAGGCGGTGATCACGCCGGGAAAGGAGCGCGGAGCGGGGCCGGGCTCCGCGGCTCCTGCCGACCCGAGGATGCCGAGCCCGGGCGCGGTGGGAGGCGGAGGCTCCGCGGCGCTCCGCGCTCCTCCGCGGGGCCGCTGCCGGCGGGCGAGGCTGCTCCCCCCGCGCTCCCCTCCTTTCCCCTGGTAAGAGGGGGGACGGGGCAGGTTTTAACATTAAACAAACCCAGCAAGCATCTCCTCGCCGGGCCATAGGCGTTTCTGAGTGACTGCGTTACAAATTGTAAATTTAAATAGCTCACAGGATTCATTACCTCCCGCGTCTGATTTCACCCAGCCGTGAAAAATTGTCCTGGTGTACCACTGAGAAAGGGTTTGCTGCAAAGAGCCACAGTCTAATCACCAGCTTTCTCTCGCCAACAAAAGTGTAATTATTTTGTTTTGGGTGTAAATATAACCCACGGTACAAAAAAAAAAAAAAAAAAAAAAAAAAAGGAAAAAAGAAATATAAACCTCCAGCAGCGTCTGAATGCATTATAGGGCTGTTTAAAAAGATCCGTCCTAAATTAATACCAAGGTTAAAAGGGGAAAGCAGCTGGGACGTGGAAATTTCCGTGTTATTGGGGCGGGGGGACACACAAACACACACGAGGTGAGCGTGAGTGCGAGTGCGAGCGCGCACAGCGCCGGCGAACAATGCGGGACCCCCGCCCCGCACAAAGCCCCACGCAGCCCCCACGGCCCCCGCCGGGCCCCCCCACCCCCGGCTCCTTCTCCCCCTCCTCCCCATCCCGAAAGGGGGCCCGGGAAGGTGCCGGGGAGAGGGGATGCTCCAGCTCCTCGCTCCCAACGGGTGTCTCTGGAATCGCCGGGGGGTGTGAAAAAGAAAACAAACAAACCAAGCCCTCCAGCCGCACCGCAGCCCAAATACAAACCAACAACCGGGGCATTTTTAATTCGGGTTTTTACCCCTTTTACTTCGTTCTAACGAATTTTTGTTTCCTTCCCTCCGGGCTCCGGCACGGGGTTTCGGTGCAAGAAAAGGCACAAAACGAGCGGCGATGCCGGCGGCAGGGAGAAGCCCCGGGAGAGGAGGAGCGGCCGCGGGACCGGGCTCTGTTGAGGCGGTTTAACGGGAAAAAAGCAGAACAAAACCACATCATTAAGAAATAATAATTTAAAAAAAAAAGAAAATAAATTCCGAACCGAAGTGAAGACACGAAAATCTCGAGCAGGGGCAGAGAAGCGGGTGCCGCCGGCGGTGGCGGAGCTCGCAGAGCCGTCGGTGCGGGCTCGGTGAGCAGCGCGGATCCCGGAGCGCCCCGGGACCCCGCGGGACCCCGGCCGGGGCTGCTGCTCCCGGCTCTGGGGGCAGCGAACGCCGAGCGCGGTGCCGCGGTCACCCCGCACCTTCTCCACAGCCATTTTAACCAGTCCCCCGTTTTTTTTTTTTTTTTTTTTTTTTTTTTTTTTTTTTTTTTTTTTACTTTTCCCTGCGGGTTGCGGTAATTGGCGAAGCTTTAATTGCACCCCCCAGCCCTTCCGGGACCCCCATTCCCAGCGCCCCGGGGCTAAGCCGGCCCTGGCTCTGGGTGCTATGCGCCCGGAGCTCCCGTGGGTGCCGGGTGGGCAAAGGCCGGCCGTGAGCAGCGTGCGCTGATAGAAACGAGCCGGAGACGGGCAAACCCAGACCTTCGGAAACTTAGTGACTCGAGGGGCATGCGGCAAAGAACTCGCTCCAAATTTCCTCGGGTGATCCCCGGCCCGCTCCAACCTCCCGTCGATGCGACCGCCCCCCCGGAGGGGCTGCTCGAGCCGTTCCCACCCGCTCCCCCCGCCGCCTCCCCGCTAATGAGCGTGTGTGTTGACACGGCGAGGCGATGCCCCCGTTTGCTTTTGTTTGGGAGGTGTGAAAGAGGGAATCTGCATGAGAAAAGCCGGCGGCAACCGCGGAGCTCCGCATAGCAGCGGCGGGACGGAGCGAGCCGGTGCGTGGGGAGCCCGCCGTGGCGGGGCAGAAGCCCCCGGAGCGGGGGGGGGTCGGGGGGCGCACGGTGGGCAGGGCTGGAGCTGTGGCCGTGGAGCTGTCGGTGATGCAGCGAGGGGAAGGGAGCGCGCCCCGGGGCTCCCGTCGGGGGTCGTGGCTGAGCAGAGCACTGGCAGAGGTCTCACCCCGGACACCCCCGCACAGCGCACCCCCAAAGCTGTCGGGGTGTGGGGTGACCCCCGGAGGCCGCGCCCCTCCGGGACCTCCTCCCTCCCTCGGGTTTGTTTGGGAAATAGAGAGGGGGGAGAGCTCGGCCCGCACGGCGGGGGGGCACCACGGGGGGACACGGGGGGGGACACGGGGGGACACACGGGGGGGGCTGAGCGCGCCCCGAAGCCAAGGGGGCCGGCAAGGAAGGGGGGCGGCTCCAGGGAGAGGGGGGAGGGGGCGGTTTTTAGGGGAAAGCGGAGCAGGAACGCCGCTCCTTGCTTTCCACGTCCCGAGTGGAAGAGGCGTCCCGCGGCAGGACAGCGATGTGACAGCGATGCCTCCGGCAGGGCTGAGCCCCGGGATGGAGGAACCCGCCGGGATGGCGGCCCCGAGCCCTGCCCGCCCCGGCCCCGCCGTGTCCCCGGTGTCCCCGGGGTCTCTCGCGGAGCTCTCCAGGGTGCTGAAGCGCTCGGCCCCGCCGGGCCCGGCCACCCCCGGCCCCGTCCCCGCCGCGTCCTGCGGGCACCGGGCACGGCTGCCCCCGCCACCCTGCCCTATTCTCCATCGCCTTCGTCCTCTCCACTCGATATTCCCGTCTCTGATTTTTTTCCTTTTTGTTTTCTCCCTTTTTCTCTCTATCTCTCTCTCTATTTTTTTGTATTTCTCTGGTTTCCTATGTTTCCCCCCGTTTTTCTCTTTTATTTCTTTTTTTTTTTTTTTTTTTTTTTTTTTTTTTTGTGGTTGTTATTATTTCTCTCCCTTTTCCACCTATTTCTCTCATATTTTTTTCCTGCTTTTCTCATTTTATTTTTTCTGTTTCTCTCCTTTTTTTCCCCGCCTCGTTTCCCCTCGTTTTCTTTTTTATTTGTCTCCTTTCCTTTTTCCTCCCTCACTTCTTTCTCTTTTCCTCTCTCGATTCTTCCTCCCTTTCTCTCTCTTCCTTCCTCACTCCCCTCACCCTCCTGCTCTATTTTTCGTTTCCCCCTCTCATTTCCCACACATTCCCTCCCCATCTCTCTGTCCCTCTCTGCTTTTCTCTCACTCCCCGTTTCCCTTCTCCCACAGCGAACCGCCTGGGCCACAAAGCTTGGAAAATCTTGCCGACACCGCCATAGAATTACCGGACACCCACTGGACCCCCGCGATGCCCCCCCAGTGCCTCGCCCCGAGGGGAGCGGGGCCGCTCTGCCCAGGACCCTGCGGGCCCCGGCCCTGCCGCGCCCCTTGGGACAGGCGGGATCTCAGCGCGGTTTTATTTTCCCTTTACAGCGGCCGCGATTAAAAAACGACCCCCAAAAAAGCCGGGCCCTGCCCGCCCCGGGCTGCCAGCGCAGGGAGGGAGCCCCGGGGGAAAAACGAAGCTGCGAGCCCCGAGCCGAGCAGAGGCGACGCTGGGGCATTTGTGCAAACGCTGCTGTCCTTACACACTCGCACACTCAAAAAGCAGCCCCGGCACAGCGAGCGGGGGCCGCCTGCGGGGTGTTTCCCCACCCAGGGCTGGCCGGGACCCCCCCGGGAAGGGCTCGGGGTGTCCCCTGCCCGCCCGCAGAGCTCTTTGTCTGCCTCTGCCTCTCCCGCAGCTCCCCCGGCCGCCCTCGCCGCGCGTTCCCCGCATTCCTCCGTGCGTGTCCACGCGTGTGCACGGCCCCTGCTCACACCCACGCTCCCCGCGCGTCCCGAACCCTCGCTCCCCACAGCTCCGCGGCTCGGGAGCGCGTCGCTGTGCCACGTTACACGCAAAACCAGCCCTTGCACACGCACATTCCCCCTGCTACACCCATCTCCGTGGCCCTGCCTTCTCTGACGTACCCAGGCTCCGGGGGAGCTGAACCATCCCTCAGCCCCATCTTTTGATATCGGGGGATGAGGTTTTTCTCTCTCTGTGCGGGTCAGAGGAGGGAGCCCTGTCCGGAGCTGTCCTGGGACCGGGGATGGGGCTGAGCTTGGCTCACATCGCTCCAACGCCCGTTTCGCAGCCCGGGTGAGAGGCCGGGGCAGAGGCGCCTGGCGATGGGCAGGGACGGGATAATTCCTCCATTGCCTCAGGGAATGGGAAGAGCGCACGGGACCTCTCTAACCTCATCAGCTGCCTAATGCGCGGCTGTGCTCGGTGTGCTCCGACCGTCACTGTCGCCCCGGCGCAGGGCCGCGCTGCTTTCTCTCTCCTGCGTTCCCCGCTCCTCCACCCCGCTTCCTTCTGCTGACATGTCCTCACTGGAAATGCACACCTGCCTCCCTTAATCACGATCAGGACCACGAAAACAGCTCCATCTGATCTGATCGAGGGGGAATTCCAAAGGTATCTGGATATCTGGGCTTTCCCAAGGCGTCTGGAAATCAGGAGAGAAGATCCAGAAGCGGGGTACTCCATGGGGCTGGGCAGGGCTTAAAGGGGATCGGAGCCCCCGGGGGCTTGGGAAGCTGCGGGGTTTTTTTGTTTTGCTTTGGTTTGGTTTTTTTAAATATATTTCTGGCAGGTTTTAATTTTTTTTTTTTTTTTTTCAATAGCAAGAGGAAAATAAATTTAAAAAAAATAACAATAATTAAAAAAAAACCACAAAAAGCCCCCAAAACCAAACAAAACCAAAGCATCAGGAGAAGAACTTAGGTTTCGCTTTTCCACGGAAGTAACTCCTCACACAGGAGATAGGGATGGCCAAGGACCAGTGCAGCCCGGATGAGTCCCAAGGCAGGGTCAGCCTTAACCCTTGCAGTGCCTGGGGGATGACAAAATCCCCTTGTCCCAAGCACTGGGACAGATTGGACAATTGGAATAAAGAGAATTCCAGGAGTTGAGGACTTGCTGGGAGCCATGCTGCTGTCCTAAATTCCTTAATTCCTGTATAGAAATGGGCATCTTCCCGTGTGGGCTCATGTCAGCACGACAAGGGACTTTGGGCAGGGATTTTAGGCCAGGCTGGTGCTAATTATGAGAAGATGAGGTACTTGTGTGTGTACATGAGTGTGAAGGTGTTCCACACATGCCCTAAACCCTCACGAAGCACGCAGGGCAGGTCTGGGGTGCAAACCTTCCCCTGACACCCCACACCCAGAGCGCTCCCCTCCACTTGCACACTGCACAGGGTTTGTGGGTGTGGAGGGAGTGGGGCTGCAGGGGGGACCCCGTTCCTGCTGTGCCCCCACAACCCCGAAGCAGCCACCAAAGAGGCCATTCTCCCTCTGCAGGGTCCCAACCTGAGCCTGCACCTGAAAGCCGGAGGGGGTTAAACCTGGCAGAGGTAGGCTCAGGTCTTTGGCTCGCAAATGCTTTGTACATCTTGTCCAGACTTCGTCAGGGACAGAGCTGGGAGCAGCCCCCAGCCCTGGCTCTGAATTTCTTCACGTTGGTGGGTGAGAGGAGATTACCAGGGAGAGCAAAACGCTCTGAACTCCTCGGGCACACCTCGTGCAGCTCCTCTCTTTGTTTTCCCTCACATCCCCATCCCAAACCCTGCTCAAGCCTTTGCTTGGCCGCAAACCGCAGGCGCCAACCCCGCCGCGGGCCTGGTACAATTCCTTTGTAATTTTTATTTTATTTATTTTTTTTCCCCCTACAGAAACATACGGGATAAACACAATAATTTCCAAGGGGCAGAAGCTTCCCTCTGGAGAAGCCAAGAGGGACCTGCGGCGGAGTCCTGGTACGGTGTGTCAGTGACACTGATTCCATCTGACACCTGGGTGTCTCCAAAGCCCTCACATTGTGTGCTGCAAATGTATATTAACATTAGTATGCATTGGCACAATATGGATCCATTATTCCAAACGCTTATGAGAACTAGGTGCTGCGTAGGAGCAGCTGCTGCTTTTTAAGCCTCAGAGCATCAATAGATTCATAGATTTTAGGGCCAGAAGGGACCCCGGCGAGCGTGGAGTCTGACCTCCCACGGAGTGCGAGCTGGGGGTGAATTTTGCATCCTGCCCCACAACTCGTGGGCAGGCAGCAGCCTCCCCTGCGGCCGGCTGCCAGCTGAGGGTTGACGCGTCCCTCTGCAAATTCGTTCCCTTGTTTTATCACGCTCCTCGTTAATCCTAAAAGGGCAGATTTTCATTTCAAAGCTCGGCTTGTGTAGGTCCAGTTTTCCACCTCTTGGATTGCCTCTCGTGTATAAGAAAGCCCGTTTTCCCCCTTTTGTTGAGGTAGCAGGGATGCTGGAGAAAAGGGAAAAAAAAAAAAAAAAAAGAAAAAAATCAATGTCCTGGAATGTCATCGGGAAAAAGGATTGGTACTTCTTAAAGGTGGAAATGGTACATGGCAAGTGTTCAGATCTTTTGGTGATTCCCTGAATGTAAGCACTTCAGCTTCAGTCTTTGTGTTTAAAAAAAATAAATCTGCATTTTGCAGAGAGGGGTGATGCTGGAGGACTTTGGGTTTATAGTGCTTCCAGAAAATGGAAGAAAAGAGAGAATGAAAATCCACTAAATCAACGAAATAAAAAGAGCTGAAAGTCCTGTATTATGGTCACAACAATTCTTCACGTAAACACCCCTTGGGTGACAGCTGAAGATGGGTAATTATCATTCAAACCACCTCCGGTCCCCAAATCCCTGGCAAAACCTCACTGAAAAGTGAGCCAGGCTCAGATGCTGAGTTTGCCTTCCTGCAGGGGTTTGTCCCTTTTGTTTTCCCCTCTTCCCCTCATTTTGGGGACAGCAGCTCTGTCCCCCACTGCTCTCCCATCCCATCAGGGGCTTCAAGTGGGGTTTTGGCCAGCCCCAAAACACAGGGCTCCCCAGCTTTCTGGAAATCACCTGATGTGAGCCTGTATCCAACTTCACACTCAAATTTTAAAGCAGAAACCAGCTGAAAGGAGATGTTTTCCAGTAACTTCACCCTGTGTCTACTGCTGAACGTGTGGGAAAGGAATGATCAGTTCATGGGTTGGATTGAAAGGCATCATCCGATGGGAAAAATAAGAATAATTTGGTGATCTTCAGTTTGTCCCTCATGAGAAGGGAGTCACCTGAGAGCCGGGGGAGAAGAGACAAGCCCAGCACCGGGGCATCAGAAATCCAGAGAGCAGAGGGATGCGGGGATGGGACAACTTCCCCGGGGTTGTACAGGGCTGGGGGAGTGCCTGGAACTGGGATGGGGGATGAGGAGTGGCCTGGTGGCCACAGGCCAAGGGATCTGTCCTGTGCACTCTCTTAGGGTAATTCCCAGTTCCCTCCCCACGCAGGCCTGCTGTAGGATGGAAACTTGTGCATTCCCAGGGGAATGTCTTGGCTGACCTCAGGAGTTTTTTGCTTCCTTTCTGACGTTATGTGCTGTCTTTGGCAACATTTCCAAATGTCTGGAGGGGCCAAGCCCCATTTCACGCCTTCAGGTGAAGGTGGCAAAATCTAAGACAAACTGTGCTCCTTGCAAGCAGTTATCTCTGGAACTCCTCGCTGCAGGAGCTGGATGGATCGGGAGGAAACTGGGCAAGCTCTTAGGAGAGAAATTCCTGGGGGATGTTCAGAGTGCTGAGCCCACAGCTGATTTCCCAAGAACATCCCGAGGAACTGTGATTTTGTCTCCTGGGAGCAGCAGTCTGAGGGATGTCCTCTCCTCACTTGGGATGTGGCCATTCCTCTATCCTTGGGAGATGGCTGTGGTTCTCCAGCTCAGGGTTTTCTCCTGATCTGAGAAAGTGAGGAACAACCGTGCTCCCGGGAAGGATGCATAACTCCTCCCACCCCACCTGCCATGAGCAGCTTCCTTCTCAGCTGCTAAGCTGGATCCTGGTTTGCCTTTTCTCTTCTGTTGCTCGGTTCATGTGGGAGCAGACACATCCCTCACCTCTCCCAGGCTCTGACAATGAGGAGAGGAAATGAAAAATAGATTATTTAGTATAATTTTTTTTCCCTCTGATGAGACGTTTCATGTAGGAAACACTTTGAAAGAAGAGGGATGAATCATGCAACCACAGAAATTAGAGATGGAAAAGACCTTTTAGGTCAGCCAGTCCATTTTCCTGCAAATGCAGAGAAGCTTCTGAGTACAGTTAGATTTTTTTTCAAGGACTTTGTCCAGTCTAAAGCAAATTTAGCGAGAAAGCTTCAGCTTAAATCCGTTCCAAAGTGTCTGTGGCTGGAAGAGGGACAGTCTTCGGCTCAGTGTCATTTGAATGCTCCGGAACTTTCAAGGGAGGTGTGAAACTCAGCAGAGCTTTCCTGAGGAGAAGCTGCAGGCTTGTGTGCCTGGAGCAGCCAGAAGGTCTTTGGCTGGAAACCAGCCCCTTCCCAGCCCACAGAGCCGAAAGTGGGGGATTGCATGGGGAGATTCCAGTGGGAGGGGCTGTGGGAGCGTGACGGGCAGAGATCTGCTGTGACCACCACGGGTGGCAAGCCGAGGGCCCGAGCTGGATGGCCACGGGGCCACCAGAGCCACAGGATGGGTCGGGCTGGAAGGGACCACAGTCAGGTCAGTGGTCCGAGCACTCTGCTCCAGCACAGGGCACAGGATTGTGTCCAGATGGTTCTGGGATAGCTCCAGTGAGGGAGACTCCACAGCCTCCCCGGGCAACCTGTTCCAGTGCTTGCTCATGGGAAAGAAGCTCCTCTTTGTGTTCAGGTGGAGCTTCCTGGGAATCATTCCCTGCCCGTTCCTCTTGTCCTCTTGCATGGCACTGCCAAGAGGAGCCTGGTCCGTGCTCAGACCCCCTCCCTGCAGATATTTAACTGCTCCTCCGTTTCCCGTTGCTTTTTCGGGAGTTTGGGGCTCTGCACTCCTCAGGGCTCTGTGCATGGGACTGGCACACTCCATGCTATGAATGGAAAGCAACCATTCCCACCCCAAGCTCTGAATTCCGTGTCCCAGGCCACCTTCTGAGCCGTGGAAAACCTCCCTGGAGCTCCAACTACAATTAACTAAAAATACAGCTGGAATTAAAAGGGAAAAGATCCGCTCAGACATTTCATCTCCGACTGGAGTCACTCCCCACACAGCCTGGGGACTGAGCCCTCCCAGCCAGCTCCTCCTGCTTCCAGCCTAGGTGGGGACATCCGTGCCCAGTCCAGGTTCCACAGGAAACTCCTTCCTTCTTCCCAGGGGAGGAAGAGGGTGGCAGAGAAGCAGGGAAGGGGAGGTGAAACCACGATGATGTTCAAAGGAAGCTCCCCAGCCCGGGGATTTGTGTCGAATGCAGACTTTTGGCCACGTGAACTTTTCCCTCAGTGACTCTGCAAATCCTTATACTTACCTTTTTCGGGGGTGGATTTCAAAAGACACCTTGCCTCCGAGCATGGGATGCGGGCGGGAAGGGCCCCTCTAATTAACCCAGGAGGGAGAGCATCCCTCTTGCCTGCTCTGACCCTGCGCCGTCAGGGAAGGAGCAGGACTGCCAGAGCTCCCCCAGAAACGGAACCTTAATCCGCCTCCCCAAAATCCCCGACCCCTGATCCGCACAGAAACAACCATTTTAAAGAGACAGTGTCACCGTGTGCCACCTCCTTCTCATAAGTGGTCACCTGCCAGCTTCCACTGAAGGCGTAATTACCATCCTCGAGGCCTGATCCATCTTATTCCCCTTGAAGTCGATGAGGAAACCTCCCCGACTCTGCTGGAAGCGGTGTTAAGATTCCTTCCCCCCTCCCCATCTCTTTTCCCAGGATTTATCTCCTCGCGAGGCTGGAGGATCTCGCCAGCCCTGAGGCTGGAGCGGCCGGGGATGGAGGGATCTGCGGGGAGGCACTGCCTCCGGGAGGGAGTGGGTGAGAGGGGGAGAGAAAGAAGAGCAAACACAGGTCCATTAATCCGCAGTTAGTCTGCCTTTTTTGTTAGGAAGATGAACTTGATGAGTTAATTAAGCCACAGCCTGTAAAACCAGTTTATTTGCATAGCAAACTCCTGGGCCAGTGTGCTGTGAGCGGGCATAGACGTGCAGACAATTCCGGGGAAATTACAGCCTCATTAATATGCTAATCTGGTTGCAGGCCTGGAACGAGTTTTGGGTTTGCGGTGCTTTGGGGGGGGGGCGCGGGGGGGGGTCGGGGGGAGGGGTTGCTTAGCAACCCTTTCCTCCAGGTAACCCTTCTCTTCCTTGCCCTTGATATCCCCCAAGGATTGCCAGGGGAGGGGGGCTCGGCGGTCACGCAACGGCGAGCAAACCCAAAGGCGAGCGGGGCGGGGGCTGCAAGGGGGGCGGGCGGCGGCCCCGGCACAGCATCCAGGCTGCACCCCCAAAAGCCGGGGGCGGCTCCCCCTCCCCGGCGCGGGGTTGGCGGCGCTGGCCGCGGATGCGCAGCCGTGCCCGGCGAGCGCGGAGAGCGCAAATGCGAGCGGCGGGCGCGGCGGAGGGTGGGCAGCGCCCGCAGCCCCCCGCGCTCCACCTCCCCCGGCCGCGCTCTTCTGGGGGTCCCCGCGGTGTCCCCAGTTCCCTCCTGGCTCCCCTCTCCGTCCGGCAGGGCTGCTCCAGCCTGCCCCGCCCGTGCCCCCCGCCAGCCCCGCCGCTGCCCTGGCTGCCCAGCGCTCCCCGCCTGTCCCAGCTTGCTGCGGCACCGGTGGGGACCGGAGGATCGGGGGTGCGATCGGGGGATGCAGCAGCTCTGCCCCGGAGCAGGACGGGGATCTCATCCCTGCGCCGCGTTTGTTGCGCAGCCAGCACCTTCCTCCTGCGCCTTCACCTCCGGGGCACGTCCTGACACCGGGCAGCGCTGGCTACCCGGGCAAGGTTCGTGCCCTGACTGTCCCACTGTCCCACGGCGCTCGTGTCCACCTGTCTGGGATCACAGGGGAAAGAGGCAGCAGGATTTCTGCTGGAATAGCAGGGTTTCTCCAGCGAGGGGGCTGGTCAGACACGGCACCTCGAGAGTTGTCTGCACCCTGAGGTCAGGAAGACAAAGCTGCAAGAGCAGATGGAATCTGGGAGAGCCCCACGTCCTCCATCCCGAGGGATCTCACTCCTGTTCATCCCCAGCCCTTTTCTCCCCGCAAGTGCTCCTACCTGCCAGGTCCCTGTTGACAGGTAAGCAATGGGAATTCACACATTCCAGTGTTTGCTCTCTAAGCGCAGGTTTCAAACCCTTCCCTGGGTCACCAGACCTATCCTTTCCCTCCTGACACGTTCCTTGTTTGGGATTACAAGATTTTCCTCATCCGTTCTAGGCTGCTTCCCTGGAAGCTCACACATGGCTCTGGGATGAGCTGGGGCACTCCTGTGGCACCTGGCTGGTGTCAAAGCAGAGTGACTTCCTCCCAATGCCCCGTTCTCCCCGTTCTTGTAACCCAGAGGTGGTGTGCAGAGCTGCACCAGCTCCAGCAGAGCTTTGCACCCAGCTGCTCTCCTTAGGCCGTTGTGTGCCTGTCTCCTGTCAGACATCAAAGCCTTCTAATTCAGAGCCAGTACCCGAAAACAAGGCCAGGCCAGGAGCCTTGGGGCTGATGGTGACATCTGGGCCAGGCCCATGCAGTGCTCTGCCTTTAGGACATTGCCTCAGCTGGGGTTTAAAATTCATGCTCAGCTCCCTTGCTGTGCCACCAGGCCTCAGGTGAATCCAGAGCTGGCTGCATGAGGAATTAGATGACTAAAAAGCTTTGAGAGCCCTTTGCTGACCAAATCTGGCTCTTGTTTGGAGGGAACAGAGCTTGTGCTGTAATGGATGTGGTTTCCCTCTCTCCATAGGTTTGTCCCGTGATGCTTGGAAACATCCACCTCTACTCATTTCCCAGCCCAAACATTTGAAGTGTGCACAAGTGTGCTGGGCAACAAGTTTTAATGTCAAACTCTTCCCTGCCAGGAAGAAACTCTGAGTTCTCAGGAGGAGGCAAATTCCTTGGCTCGCTACTGGAGACACTGACATGTGGAAAGGAACTGCTGCCTTCCTACCTGGGGAGTCCCAGTCTCCAGGGTTATCCATCCGTTAACCTCCATGAGCTCAAATATTTATTATTCATATTACCCTGAAATGCGCTAAAAAGATGAAAAAAGGAATTAATGTGCCAGATCTTGCATCCACCTTTTAGCTTATTACAGTGCTAAAGCAGTATTAACATTTACAGTGTGTGAGCTCTGCTTTGCTCGTGCCTGGGGCCAAGGAGTTTAAGCCAGTGCTGAAGTTAATAGCGAGCGCTGGTTAGAAAAAGCCCATTATGTCATAAAGTTGGAATTTTACTTGGGCAGTGGCCACTGGCTCTTTCCAATTGGGATGCAGTGCCATCCCCTCTATCCCTTTCTGCTCCGCTGCCCGCTCCCGCTCGCTCTCCCTCTCACAAACAAAAACAGAACGGGGGAAAACGGTGTTTTTCTTTTCAGTGCTGGGGAGTCGAAGGGCAGCACGCCTGCCAGAAGAGAATTGCTTCAAACTCTGTCCAAGGAGCTTCTTGGATTGATGCTGGAGATGCCATGTGATCAGAGGTGTTCCTGGGCTTCATTCCCTCTGCTGGGTTCCTTGACACCTCCTCTTTTACAGCTTGAACGTATTTATACACCCAACATCCGCGTGTTCTGCGGGGGGGTGACCTTATCAACACCTCCCCTTAGGAGGGATCATTATAATTGCAGGAGGGGCAGCTCTGCTTTTTTGGGTTCTCCCTCCAGCCTGACAGCCCCTCCATGAGGCAGGCTGTGTCCAGGTGCCCGTTCCATGGTCCCTACCTGGCAGAGCCCTGCTCTCCCCTCTCCCCACACCCCCTGCAGAGCCCTGGGTCTGCTGGGCAGTCCATGCCCTCCAAGGACAGAGGGTCCCTCGGCCACTCCAGTGGTGGCCAGGGCTCTCTTGGCTCTGCCATCAGCAGGAGCTGCTGAGGACAAGGCTTTGATCCACCCAAAATCACTCACGTTTCTTGGAGAGGCTGGAATGGGGTTTGCTGTGCCCATGCACCTGTTGGGCATGGGGACTGCGCTCCATGGAGCCAGGAGGAGCCCTTTGCCGAGGTCAGTGTGAGTTTGGTACAATTCAGTTCGTTTTTGCTGTACTTGAGGCTCAGCTGATTTTCTTCTGAGCACGGGGTGTGTTATGGTTTTTGCTATTTTTATAACTCAGTTCTCCTCCTGTGCACAGGGTAGCTCTTCCAGTGATCCCATCAGGGAAGAGTTTGTTTGGAGGAGAGGGCCTCACCCTTCAGGAAATCAATATTCCTTCCAGCTCTCCTTGTCCTTGGTGTGTGTGTGACCCAGCAGTGACGAGCTGGGGGTGCTGAGTGTCCAGCAGGACGAGTGACGAATTCACAGCCCAGTGTGCTGAAGGGCTGCTTTTCTGGAGGCCCTGCCATCAGGATTTTTAGCAGATGGCTGGGTTTGGATGCAAACAGAGGTGTGGGAAGGCTTGGAGAGCTTGGTGGCACTGGGAGAGTGACTCACGTCAGCACCTTGGAGCTCAGGCTTACCTGAGCACCCCATCACCCCGCTTAGCCTGGGACTTCTTGTCTTCTGCAGTTCACCCTCTGGTGCTGGCAAGGCCTTTGGAGCACTCTCTGGGGCTGAGATCCATCAGGGGACCTCTGTGACCATGGGACACCTGAGTTCCATCCCTTAAACCCCCGTGCAAGGGGCCAGCACTACACTGAGCCCCCTCGGCAGGATCCAGGGATCGCACAGAGCCCCGGGATCTGGGGAGCACCATTCCCTTTGTGAATGAAGCTTGGGGGGCTCTCTCTCCTGCCCGTTCTCCAGCAGAGCCACCCAGACTATGGAAACAGAGCCGAGTCCTACTTGGAATTCAGAGGGCACCATCAGTCCATGTCATTGGCAGGGAATAAATAAATTCCTCTTTTGAGCGCGTCAGGAGTGATGTGTTGCTGGGCTCATTCAAGGTCACATCCGTAAACATGGGATGGAGAGGCACGGAGCAAATCCAGGCTGGATCCAATCCCAGCCCCGGCTTTCCTGCGGGACAAACATCCCCCCGACTGCAGGAGCACCACTGGGGGGACAGGGCACTGCTGGGGCTGTGTGTGTGTGCTCTGTCCTTGGAGGGGTGCTGGGACGGGGCTGGGGTGACTGGGAAGGGTCAGCGTGCCACCGGGCAGGGAGGGTGAGTTCTGAGGGTGTGGCCTGGGGTGTGACACCCAGCAAGCGAGGTTCTCCCTGCGAGTGCCTGATCCTGATCCAGCAGCTGCCTCAGCACTCCTTGGTGGATCCCAACCTGATTTTGGTTTATCAGCGTCTGGAGCAAACCTTCCCTGGGGAAGGAGCTCTGTTCCTGAGGTAAAGCCCAGCAGCTCTGTGGTTGATCCAGCCTCTTGCCCAGCCCCATTTCCCCTGCTCCAGGCACTGCAGAGCCCCTTGCTCTGCGCAGGGCCTTTGCCTGCTTGGCTGTGAAGCTGTTCCAGGGCCGTGCTCCTCCCCAAGCTCCCCTCCACCAGCCCTTCTGCTTAACCTATGGAAGAGAGCAACCAAAGAGGGACACTCCAACAAAACCCCAGCCCGGCTCTGCCAGGAGCCCCTTCCTCCCATGGCAGGGCTCAGACCCAAGTCCGAGCCTGCTCAGCTCTGTCTCGGTGGCGCTCCTCACCCTTCGACAAATCCCGGCATTTGCAAAGTTATTATACCTCATTATGAATTGGATTTTAATCTAGTGTAAATAGTCCTACCATTATAGTGTCATAAGAAGCAATTAGCCCCCCTGCCTGCTTCTATGCATGAGGGGAAAGCTTTAATATCACCGAGCTGTGAGGGCTTGATGGGGCTTCACCCTCCACGCACACGTGCGGGCAGAGGCTCCGCTCTCCTGGCGTTAACCCGTCCAGCGTGCGCTGAAGGTGTCTCCTCTGTGTCCCAGGAGGTCTCCAAAGTGACATCTCCCCGGCTCCAGGGTTGATTTTGGCCCGGGATCTCTGCCTGCCGTCGGGTTTGCTCAGCAGCAGGACCGGAAATCATCTTCCAGAGGATGGATGTGGTTCAGGCAGATGATAAATCGTGGTTTCCTCGCCGTGCCCTCGGCCCAGTCACAAAGGGGATTATCCTCCGCAGGGCGAGAGGCATCCACGGTCCGGTCCCTGCCTCGCCTCGGGGTGATTATTTCCAATCTCGGTGAAGCTTCCCTGCGCTGCCTCGTGCAGGAAATTCATTATCTGGAGCTGGCCCGCACGGTTATAAACCAATCCCACTCTTTCCCGTGTCACCTGGAGCCGGGCCGGGGGAGCTGGCGGCAGCCTGGGCACTCACACGGCAGGGCTGCCCCCACTGGGCAATGTTGCGTGATTAATAACAACGCCAGGTTAATGGGGTTCTAATGTTCCTCGGCAGCGGAGAGAGGCGGTGGCACCCTCAGCTCCGAGCAGGGGCTTTGACCTTTGTTGTAGGGAGGCACCGAGGTGTCTTTGTGCTCCGTGCTGCTCAGCCTGGCTGTGGACACTGGGCTGAACAGCACGGGCACAGCCAGGTGTGCTCCAGGGCTGGGAATCTGGGCGTTTGTGGCGCGTGTGTGGGATGGATGTGAGTTAAACGCTGGCCCCAGTGATCCGGGGGGGTTTCCAGTACAAGGTGGGGGATTGCTCAGTGTGGCACAGCACAAAGATCCATCCTTGTGCCGTTTTATCGAGCAGGGGCTCCCTGCACCCCGGGCTTAGCAGAGGAAAGGCTTTAACTCTCCCAAGGATGGGAAAGGACCCAGTTTGTGCACGAAGGGAAATCAGGGCTGGGCAAAGGGGCCTGTGGTGCATCCCTCCCTGCCCCGGGGTCCTGGTCACAGGCTGTGCTGTGCTCCCTGCTCCTGTGAACAGGCCTGCTGGAACTTGCTCTCAGGGGATGGGTACAGAAAAATACCCTCCCAGCCCTCCCCATCCTTTCTTTGTCACATGAAAGAAAAGCTGGCTGCCTGTTAATTACATGAACCTTCTCATGGGCAATTGAGCTGGCCGTGTGTGTGTGTGTGTGTGTGCATTCACGCCGCCTGCGAGTTCTTGTCTGATTCGTGCTCACAGGTGACTGAAAGGAAGCCAAATTTCACAACAAAGCAGGGCCCTGCTGGCTGTGTCCAGCTGCATCCGGGCCCTGTCCACACAGCAAGGCACAGGCTCCTTCTCCCAGGGCAGGGACAGCGGACACCTCCACCCCAAACTCACTTTTGGAGTCCCGTGATGTCTCATCCCCACGGCCAAGAGGTTTCAGAGCCCCAGAGGTGCAGACATCCCTCTGCCTGTCCCTTCTTCTCCCTGACTTTCCCAGGGAAGCTTTCAGCCTGAGTTTTCCTCCTTCTCTGGGGAGGACGTGGCTCCTACTCCTTGCTGGAGCCTGGTGCTTTGGGGAGGGTGTGTGGGAGAGGGTACCTGGAGTGGGGACCCTGCTGCTGCTCCGCGTGTCCTGGACCTCCCCGTGTGGCCCTGTGACCCTGCTGGCTGGCTGGGGACAGTCCTCTGGTGGCCCTGCCAGCCCTGGGACTCCAGTCCCCGTGGCTGCCTGTCCTGTGTACGCAGAGGAGCTGCTGGAAGCCCAGGGAGATGCTGGCTCCTGCCTCTGCATCCGAGGTGCTCCTCAAGCGCCCTTCCCTCCCGCTGGAATTTGCTGGGAATGTTGGCCAGCAGGGCTCCCAAAGCCTCTCTGCTCCCTTCCACGGGGTGGAGAGAGTTCTGGATGAGAGTTCCGGACATCTCCCTGTCTCTCCCGGCACAATTTTGGTGCGTTCCAACCAGTCCCTGGGAACAGCTGAGGGTCGGCGCAGGACACACGGGGGGATGTGCCACAGCCTCCCACGACTCTGCAGCTCATCTCCTTCCTGCCAACCTGACTCCAGCCTCTCCAGCGCTGAGCTCCCCGGCCTTCATTTCCAGCTCTCATTGCTATTCATCGGTGCATCTGAATATTTTAATCCTTGGGGAGGGGGGAACTGGAGAGCAGCCTCCTCCCCCTGCTTCCCCAGCCACCTTCCCTGGCTTATCTGCTGAAACCAGGGCCAGGCTGTCCCCGGCCTCAGTGGGTGAGACAAATCGTGGAAGAAGCTTAAAGCAAGACCAGCATCTCCCACCTTGTGCTTGGAGGGGGCTGGGGAAGGAGAGGAGGGAGGGGGTGAGGGAAGCAGCTTGTAATTACAGAGTAAGAGGCAGCGATAAAATGATAATGGAAGAGTTCTGACCCGGCTGAGCCAGTTCTGCAAAGCTGTGAAATAAATTTAGCAAAAGAGCGAGGGCACGGGGGGCTCCCAGGCTGGGTTACAGCTGAAATGCTGGTTTCACAAACAAGACGTAAATTGGATTGCAAACATCTAATTAACCTCCTTGCATTTGATTTATTTATTTATTTATTTGTGGTGGGAGAGGCGACAGATTCCAGCTAAAGCTGATACCGCGGCTTGATATCCCTTTGCAGGAGAGAATCTGGAGGAGAGGAGAGGCAATTGACGCGGTGGTTTCACCTGCTGGCTCTCTGCTTGCTGTCCTGGCACTGGGGAAAGGAGAATTTGGATCTCTCCTGACCCCTCTGCCGGGCTGCGGAAGCTGTGTGTGCTGTTTGTGATAAGCTCGTCTCGGAAGGAGAAGGTGCTGGTGGAGCTTCTCCCCGTGTCTCTTTGTTCTTCCTCTCACCTGGAGATCCCCACTTCCAGGGGCACAGGGATGGGGATCCCCCCTGGCCTCAGCTGGCTCCCTTGGCTGCTGCCTTGCCCTGGGCCAGAGCTGCTGACTTACTTTTGGATTTGACCCAAACCTCTTTGGAGAGCGGAGTAAGAGCTGAAAAACAACCCTCTCCTCCCTCCCCTGGGCTCCAAGGGTTGCTGTTTATATTTCTGGAGGGCAGCCATTCCATGTGGATTTCGGGAGCTCCGTGCCCCCTCCCTCCCTCGCCAACCCCTCACCCCAACCTCTTCTCTTTTTCACCCCACCTTCCCCCAGGGGCATCCAGCCAGTGCAAATGGTCCCTTGGCAGCAATGATGAAGATGGATGTCTGATTGATTCTCTCTCCTCTGTGCAGCCCCCTCTCCAGCCCCCCCCTTTCCCCTCTCCCCCCCTCCCCATGCCCTTCTGGCAGAAAATTAAAAGGCTATTTGTTAAAGGGCGAAAGCCCTCAGGTGCAGCCCCCGGCTGGACAATTTGTCTCCATGAAAAGGATGCTATTATGAGAGCGGCTGGATCCAGGAGGAGGGGGAGAATTTGCCAGGAAGGGAAGGGAGAGGTGGGGAGGGGGAAGGAGGCATCTCCCGGGGACAATGGCGTTGGGCTGGGGGGGACGGGACATTGTCGGGGCTCGCCGGCTGGGCTGCCGTTCAACCCGGAGCCGTGTGCCGCGGGGAGGGAAGCCAACCCTCCTGCTCCGAGGCTGCCGCAGAGCAGAAGTGCCGACCTGCCAAACCCTCTCCCTCCGCCGGTGCCCGCTCCGAAGGGAACAGACGCTCGGGCCGGCCGGGCCCCCCATGAGGGGCTGGGACCCCCGCCCGGCCTCCCCCTGCTGCTGCTGCCTCACGTCCCCGCTTGCTGCTGGGCTGCCCTGCGTGGCCCCCGGGCTGGCTGTCCTCTCCTGTGCTCCGGGGAGGAGGAAAAGGAGGACATAATGCACCCGTGAGCCTCCTGTCTGCTGAATCTGCTGCGCCCCGTCCCGCCGTGCCCTCCCCTGCCTGCACCCCGCTGCCGTTCCATCCTCCCTTTCATCCCCGCCCTGGCACCCTGCAGCCCCTGTCCCCACACACTCACCTGTTTGTTTGTCTCTGATTTTAGGGTCTGGCCGTGTGCTCCCTGAGGATGTGCAGCACCAGCCCGCAGGAAAAGCCCCGCGGGAGCTCGGAGAGCCTCCAGCTCTCTCCCTCTGAAACTCTGCAGAAACTCTTCCACAAAAGTCACGGCTGCGAGGAAACGACCGCAGGAGTGGGATCCCCTTGGCCGGGTTTGAATTGAGCTCTGAACTGGGAGAGCCTGAGCATCACTGAGCTCCCCGGGGCAGGGCTGAGGCCTCTGCTTCACCGCTGGAGCTGCAAGCGGCCTGGCAAGGTGACAGCAGGGGAACGGGTCTGGGACTTGGGTCCTGTGGAGCTGGGGAGATGCCCTGGCCGTGCTCTGTGCCCAGCAGGATCCCTCCACCGCAAGGATCAGGCTGGATGCACGCGATTTGCGTCCCTGGAGCTTCTGCCCTTCGCTCTTCTGCTTTGCTGTCCCAAAAAGGAGAGAAGCAAACGGTCCCCTCACCTGGGAGCAAGCAGGAAAGCGCTCGCAGATGGCGCGAGACAGCCCGATCTGGGATAAAAATGGCTCTGCTGGAGCAGTTTTCCAAGGGGGATTGATGCTTCCCAGCCCGTGGGAGGGGAGATGCTGTCCCTCAGCTCGGTGTGAGGCTGCTCTGGGCAGCAGCAGCAGGGCCCACTGTGCTGGAGGGAAAGGGGAAATGTGGGGAGGGCTGGGTGCTCTGCGCTCTGGGCCAAAGCACCTCTGCAGGGACCCTTCCTGAAGGCCAAGCCATGGGACAAGAGGCTCTGGGCACGGCCAGGAGGCAGGACAGGGCTCCCAGTATCATCTTCTCCTCGCAGCTCACCGAGGGCTTCCTCCACTTTGATCCCACTGGCAAGAGGCTCAGTCAGAGCACAAGGAGCTGCTGACAACGGCTGAGTCCAGCAGGGTCCCCAGGACAGGATGGCTCGGGAGTGTTTTGTCCAACATCTTCTAGAAACTCACTTCTCCATCGGATAAAGAGGGAGAAAAAAAGGCAGGCAGTGAGTAGGGAAAGAGCAGCTGCTGTGTCCCAGGGCTGAGTTTTCCTTCTCATTTCCCCACCAGGCTGGATCAGATGCATTTATGGGGTGTGAAATGGGGAGGATGAGCCTTTGCTGGAATTTTCTGTCCTGGTTGAGTGTCCCCACTCTGTGGGACAGGAGTCACCTCTGCCTGTGCTGGTGAAGCAGGATTACACTAAGTGGTGGCTCACCCTCAGAGCTGCCTGACTCAGAGGTGCAGCCAACCCTCAGAAACCGGCTCTGAATTTGCATGATTCCCCGTTTTTTTTTTAAAAAAAAAGAATTCTAAATTTTTACTCAGGCCCAATTCAAACTCCACAGTTTTTCACAGGGGAAAGGATTTTTATCTTCAGGCACTGACTGGAGCTACCTAGGCCATAACCATGAAAACCAGGGACTGCTCTGCTTTCCCTGGAGTGTTTTGGTTTTGCTTTCAAAGCCTGTTGCCTCCATGCACAACCCTGGATATACGTTCAAAACGCAGCTAAAGCAGGTTACAGAGTAAGATTTAACGATTCAGCGTTTCTCTTGCCACTGATTTACTGACTGATGCTCAACTTTTTTTTTTTTTTTATCAGTCGAAGAACTGCTTGGCCATCGAGAGCTGCAGGCAGCTGCAGAGGGAATTAAATAATAACAACTTTGGGAGGTAAAAATGCCTGGGTTGAAGGGAGCAGCACCACCCTCCAGACAGCCGAGGAAAAGTCAGGGTGGGAGCCCAGACAGGAAGGAGATCCCTTCATGAATTCTTGTCACCTAACAAAGGCTTAACCCACAGACACGCCAAGGCGGTTTTAAAATTTATTTCACATGTACCAAAGAATCTCTAATGATTTGATTTGGGGAGACAAAGTGACGCTTTGGCTGTGTCTGAGGTTTGTGGGAGGGGTCCCCAAACCCCTCCATGGCCCCCTGGCAGCAGTGACCCATGGAGGGCAAAGCCCCCAGATGATTTTCCTCCCTGCCTGGGGTGCTCCCCACCAGCTTTGCCAGCTGGGGCAGTGTGGGAGACCCCCCCCATGTCACCGAGACACACAAAGCAATCACACGCAGACAAGAGATTTTCGCAGAGGTTCTTCCGATCCAGCTCCCAGCTGAAAGAGCGGAGAGAAGAGAGCCCCTTTGTTTATTTTTTACTTTTTATACATTTGTGGGTCTAGCAGAAGACTGGCTTTTTGGGGTTTCCACCCCTCAGCCTCAGTGGCCAGACCAATTGTCAGTTACAATTGTTTTCAGGTTAGAAATATGCAAACAAAGGACAGAGAATGAAAAACAAAGGATTTGTTTATATTATTTCTGCGGGAAAGGTAGAAAAACTGCTCTAATATTCTACAGTATCTAAAAGATCTGACTCTATCTATGAAAATCAAAAGGCTAATAAAGAAACTCAGAAAAACCAGGGTAACACCCCCATTTGTCCCCAAGCCCACCCAGGGGCAGTTCCCAGCACAAGTAGCCTGGCAGCGCCGGGTCCTTGGCGCCCCACACCCTCGGGTGGGATGGGGGGCACAGCCGTGCACCCAAAGTCCTTCCAACACCAGGATCTGGGGGGTTTTTCCCATCTACCTCCATTTTTTTTCCCCCTAAACTCAGGCAGATTTTCCCAGGATGTGAAATCTGGGCTTCTAATCCAGTCCCAAACACACACCACGTTTTTCAGTTAGGCCAAAAATCAAAACCCATCCTCCTCTCTGAGTCCAGATGCAAATGTTCTTCCCCTCAAGCTCACGATGCTGAAGGAGTCTCAGAAATAGCTGATCTTTATCCCTTCCTCTCACCACAAACCCTCCAGCCTTGCTGGGCTCTGGGTTTCCTTTCCTGTGCCATTCCTAGCAGCCTTGTCCCCTCACCCCTGCTGCCCTGGGTTTGAAGAGAGACATTTGCATCAAATTTCTGCTGAAGAAAAGAGTGGAGGGTTTGGGCACTCTGGAATTTAGCGGGACCTGGGAGGATCTCGAGGGCAGTCCAGCCACCCTGAAGGTCCACGTGTCTGTGCCACCTTCCCTGTGCGTGGGCAAGGACCTGCTCCATGTCTGCAGGGAAAATCCCTGCCCACGGGTGATGGGATTGCTGCAGACAAGCACCAAGGAGGGAGGAAGGATTTGGTTCAGGAGGAAATGGCAGAGGAACTCTGGCTTTGCCAGCCAGGGAGACCGGGATGTGGGGGAGAAGCATTGCCCTGGTGATAGGGGAGGTTCTGCAGGGAGGTCTGGAGCTGTCTGAGAACACTGGGGTGAGATGGTGGGTGGGTGGGTGGGTGCTGCTGGTGCATCCCAGGCGTCCTGGAGAACCTGGCTCTGGGTCTGCTCTTTGAGCTGGCCCGGGGCAGTGCTGCCTGAATGAGCCTCGGGGGGCAAAAACAGTTGGGACAGAGGAGGGAAGAAAAGGTGGGGGGGGAAAAAAAAATAGGATGGCCAGAATCCAAAGGCAAAACCTCTCTGGAGACAGCCCAGAGCTGTTCCGTGGTGGTGGCTGCGAACCACGCGGAACGTGAAGCGGAAACCAATGAACCACAGTGAGCACGCGGGAAATGAGCCCTAATTGAGGGACAAAACCAGGAGCAGATGGGCAGCCCTGCCCACCACCCCTTCCCAGGGCTCTAATTTGCCGTGGAAGCCGGGGAACAGGCATCCCCAAACAACGGAGGGCTGCTGCTGTGGGTAGGGGTGGCCTTGTCCTGGTATGTTCCTGGAGAGCTTCCAGGGTCTCCATGTGAGGGGAGCTGGCCGCAGCACACACCCACAAAAAGCCTGGGGAGGGTGGGGTGCTCAAGGCCTTTATCCTCAGGGCCAAATCCAGCCACTCGGTGCTGGGGCACTGCAAGGGCTCAGCAAGTTCCACAGCTCCCCAAGTGAGATTTGTTCTTTGCAGACACAAAACTGAACGGTATTTCCTCTGACATTTTATTTTTTGCCAACACACGAGTTGGGGGAGTTGTTTAAACAACTCTGTATCATATTCCGAGGCCCTCTGTGTTGTTTTAGGACAAGTGCCAGTGGGTAAACCCCAGCTCCATCTCAAGGACCACTCCTAGCCCCTCTTGGGAGATGCTGAACTTCTCTGTGTGGTGGTTTTCACCTGACCCCTGAAAGGTGCTGCAAGCACCAAGGAACCCTTGTGTTTGCCCACCTCAGCCTCCATCCATGCAGAAAAGCAGGGAATTCCCTCTGGAATGCTTGTGGAGTGGGGGACCAAGGGATGCTCGCTGGAATCCAGCACCACCGACCCCCTCCTCCCTCCCTCCCACAGCGGCCTGAGGAAGCTTAATGAGTTAATGCTGATTAAGTGCTTTCAGATAATCAGAGAAAGGTGTCATAAAAGTGCTTTACAGTGATGATGATGTGTTTTATGGTGAGGAGAAACTGATGATCCCAAATAAAAATCCAAATTAAATCGGGGGGGAAGTACAAAGGTGTCTCCAGACCTGGGGTGAACTTCACATTAAGGGCAAAGAAACGCATTCAAGCGTTCGCCAAGTTCCCATCTCTCCTCAAACCCTGCCTCATTTTGACCTCCCCCCTCCTCTCCAGGAGCCTTTCTGCTCGAGACCAAGATTAATTACCTCCCTGGCAGCCCTTTGGGCTTCCCCCATCTGATAAGGTGTGAATAAGGCTGACAGGACCTGCTAAGGGTCTCACAGCTTTCTCGGCTCCGTGTCCTGCCTCGAGCACATCCCGGGCTCGCCGCAGCCCTGCTGATCCCCAGCCCTGCTTAACTCCTGCCTTGTCCTCAAGTTTTGGTATCCATGGAGTTGGAAGCGTAAGGATGGTGCTTCTGCCTGCTCTCCATGCTGGGGTAAGAGAGAAATCAGCCCCAAACCCTGAATCTGCACCAGGTCTGGAGCGAGACCCTAAACAAAGCAGGAAAGAGCATTTCCCCCACTCTGAGAGCTGCCTTTGTCCAGGCTGTCAGGGACCCCGGAGTTGAGGGACACATGTTAAGATCTACAGCAATTAAAAGGGGCTCCAGCCTTAATGTGCTCAGCTGAAAGCCCAGGTCCCCAGGTTGTGCACGGGAAATTGGCTGCTAATTTAGCGGCTGCTGCCAACTGGCTGCATCTGTCCAGCCTTGGATGGCTGTTCCTGCCTTGCTCTTTTCCAAGCGCTTCTCCTGGCAGGATTACAGCCCGGGGAGGAGGCAGAGCCAGCTCGGACAACCTGCTGGCTCCACACACTGGTGTGGGGCTCTGGCCATGGCTGGGCACTGCCCCCCACCCTGGGCTGTCACCTCTGCCTGAGCTTCCTTGGAAACCACAGGACCTGGCACAACGAATTCCCAGATCCCGGCTCGTCTTGGCTGGTTTATTGGGGAAAAAATTTTCACTCCCCGCTCCAGGCTTTTTTTTCTCTTCCTTTATTTGAGTTGACTGAAATGAGTGGTTAAAAATAAAGCAGCTCATACTATTTTTAACGTGTTTTTACTCCTTCATCAAAGGAAAATGAAAGATGTGAATTTGTTTCACTTCAGTTGAAAACATCAAGTTGAAATGATCCAACTTCTCCAGTGTGGTATTTCTGTTAAAAACACATTTATTTAGGCAAGCTGCTTTGCCAAATGTGACAGGAATCTGTGGCTTTGAGCTGAATTTCCCAGCCAACCTGAGACAGCAGTTCAAAAATCAGCGGATTTGTCTGACAATATTTCCCAGGCTGGAGTCCACTGGATCTTCAGCCCGAAGGATGTGACGATGTACCAGAGGAATGAACTTTCATCCTGTGAAGGCAGTGCTACAGACTCGAGGTGAAGGAGAAGATGGAGGTTTCGGTCAGGTTCGCCTTGGGGAAGTTGAAGGCAGGTGACCCCCAGGGCTCCATCCCAAGGATGGAATCATTTCCCCGTCAGGTGACTCCACAAGCCCACAGTGGCCCTCTGTGCCCGTCCAGCAGCTCCAGGATCCAGCGCAGCTGCTCCAACCAGGGAGCTTGGCAGCTCTGGCAGAGCTCTGCTCTCAGGCTGCCCCGAGACACCCCAGCTCGGCTCGGTGACGGAGGGACCTCAGGAGGGATGCAGAGGATGGAAGAGCCCTCCACCACCGTCAGCTCTGGCTTTTGGCCGCCGTGTTGTGGATTTGGGATCCCGGCGCTGACAGAGCCTTGTCAGAGCTCCAGCGCTCCCTCAGGGCTGTCAGTGCAGCAGGAGGAGGAGATTTGGGAGGACTCTCCGCTGCTTTGCTGGCAGAGATGAGGAGCTCAGCACAGCGACAACGCTCTAAAACACCACGGAGGTGCTGCAGGTGCCGGCAGGAGCACGGACAAACACAGGGCATTGCTTTCCTCCCGGGGGGAAAGCCACGCCGCCCTTCAAACCTCCTCGACCCCTCGGCACAGGAGGTCAGTCCGGCATCTGTGGCACTCAGGACGAGCGCCCGGTGACGGCTCCCCATGCATCACGGCGGCGGTCACGCTGGAGCTGGCGTGTCACTTCCATCCGTCTTTCTCCCAGCGCTCCCCGTCACCGGCAGCGCCGCGGGAGAACCGGGGGGAGAAGGGGAGGCACAGCACGCCGGGGCCAGGGAGAAGCAGGCGGAGAAAGGGAGGCACAGAGGGTGAGGGAGGTGGTGCAGCCACCCATGTTCTGTTTATCAAGGATTGCTTCTTCCTCTCCTGGAAATTGCCACCAGCCGTGCCCTGAGGGAGCTGCTGGCCGGGGAGGGATGGAGGTGTCCACCCTTGGGCCTTGCAGGGCAGCAAGCAGGCAGAGCACCTCGGGAATGTGTTTTGAGATCCCTCCACACACCCCAGAGCTCGGGATTCCTGTGACTTGAAGGCGGAGGAGGCGATGGCCCGTCAGGAGCCACCAGCCGCGGCTGTGGCTTTGTCAGGGTCTGTGGCACAGAGCAGGGACACGACCTGGCACCTCTCTGTGCTGATTTGTGACCTCTGGAGGCGTTCGGGGCCAGGCTGGACGGGCCCCTGAGCCAGCTGATCCCGTGATCATCCCTGCCCACATCGGGGGGCTTGGAAGGAGATGCCTTTGGGCACAGGGGGGACGGGAGGACGCGGGGCTGAGCCAGCAATTCTGTATCCCTCAGACAGAGATGGCTTGTGCGACAAATAACCTCCCTCCGCTCCAGCCTCGGCGCTCTCCGAGGGAACTTGGCCGCGCTCTGCCTTTGTGCCGAGCGCGGCCCCGCGTTTCATCTCCCGCCCGCCGCTGCGGGCTGGGGCAGCGCTCCTCGGGGTCATGTTTGTTATGTTTCCAGGAAGCCCCTCCAGAAAAACATCCTTGAAACACAGAGGTTTCCCTTCTGCCGGCATACAAATGAACCCCAAACAGAGCCCGCTTCAAAGCGGCCGGCTAATGAGCCGCTCTCTCCCCCGCCCCGCCCCGGTTCCAGGAGGGCCCTAACGATGCTGCGGTATTACAAAGGCGTTCGGAGACTGTTCAGAGGGGAGAAAAATAGAAGGAGAGGGGGCAGGGAGCAGCGGGGAGCAGCACGGAGATGCCAGCACAGGCGGCTGTGGGACGGTCCCCGCTCCGGGCAGGGTGGTGCCCGTCGCTGCCCCCTCACAGCGGGGCACATCCCGGCTCTCTGCGCGGGCACCAGGGCGGGGCAGCGTGCGGGGGAAACCCCAGAGGCCGCCGCGGCGTTTTGGGTTTTTCCCCGAGGACAAGGGTGGGTGACGGGGGTAGGGAAGGGGATGAGGCAGAGGGAGCACTGCTTGGACCAACCCCTGGCATTGCAAAGGGATTTTAATGCCTGCTGAGCCGGTCTTTTCAGCTTTCCTTGGAGCTGCTGGTGCTGGCTGTGGTGGCCTCCCCGTCCCTCCCAGCTCAATCCCAAACTCCCTCGAGTCCCCGGGGCCTGGCCGTGCTGGGGCCCGGGGTGGCTGCACCTCCCTGCCGGCCCTTGGGATGGGCACTGGGGGGTTTGGGGAGCTCGACCCCCACGAGCTGGGGCTGCAAACGCTGCCCCGAATTCCCAGCATGGAGCCTCCATCGGTAGCAGGTGTGGGATCAGCCAAGGGAAAACGAGAACTGCGGTGACCATCGGCTGCAAAGCCCAAACAAGGAGTTGAGCTGGGAATCCAGGCCTGTAGGGTTTTTTTCTCTCAAAGTATTCTGAGGTAGAAACAAAGCCAGAAATTTTTAGAAATTTTCTTTTGCTTTGTTCAGAAGTTTTCCTTCTGTTTCTAACAAAAAAAAAAAGGATGTTTTCACACTTTTATTTAATCCACAATTGTATTTTTTTTTTCTGGCTGAGGAAGCATTTTCTGCTACAGAAATGTAAAACAAAACTAAAAATAAACCCTTCCTGCTCCTGAGCTGTAAATATCCACCGTGTTCTGCAGCTCCCTGTGTCAGGTGGAAGTTTTTCCCATCTAGCAGCAGCAAGGACATTTTACTCAGGATCATTCCCCTGTGTACACCCAGGATTGCTGCCACCATTGGAAGAAGTTTTTTGGTCCAATCTCTTCATCTCTTCATTGCTCCACCCAAGTCAGGTCATTTTTCAAGGGAACATCAGCTCCCTAGTGCGGAGCTGAGCCGCCAGTTTAGGGCCGTCCTACCCTCACCAATACTTCTTATTCAGAGCCAAAAAAAAGATATTTATGAGAACCTTAAAGGTTTCACACCCTCCAGGCTGGACCTTCTTAGATACTTCCGTTAGAGAGAATTTAATGAATAGTTTTGCATCAAGAGCACAGAGGTTTCTCTGGACCTTCTCTCCGAGAGTCTTGCATCCCAAGGAGCTTCCTCGCAATGCAAACTGATGGTGCTGGGAGCTTCACCTGCAAATTTCCAGTAGGTCTCAACATTCCTTTCCCCTCTTCACCTGAAGGATGCTCCAAACCGCAGGACCTCGGTCTGCCATCAGTCAGGGCATCCCCAAAACCTTTGGACAAATCTGGGTGAAGCAGAGGAGGAAACTCCTTCCTCTGTGCCACCAGCATCCCCCATCTCCCCAGCATAAATAAATAATGTGCAATCTCAACGTATCCCCAGCCCCCAGGGCCAGAGCGGTGATGGATACGCCCAGCCAGGCCGTTGTTCCCCCGCTGGATAATAACAAATCTTGGATTTCTGGCCGCCGTTAACGCCTTTGCGGTGCCGAGGGGAGCTGGGCGCGTGGTGATGGGGACAGCCCCTGTGTTGACGGGGACAGGGATGGGAGCCACCAGCGCCTCGGCCAAGCTGTCAATAACACTGATCGGCCCCGGCATCGATTTCCAGCCCCTCCCAGCCCGTGCTGCTCGCTCCCCTCGGTACTTTTCTCTCGTGATCAGGGCACGAATAAACGCCAGCAGCAGCTCTGGGGTGCCCGGAGGTGCCCGGGCTCCTGCGGGGCGTTGGCCTGGGGATTGCTGCGGCTCTGACAGCTCCAGCGCCAGCCAAAGCCGGCCAAAACCTACAGACTATGGCCGAGACCTGTCCAGCCCCACAGCCCAAAGAGCAGGCACCAGGATGTGAGGGGGGCCCTGGAATGGGCTGGAGGAAGATTTCTCTCTTTGCCCTGGCTGTTGTACCCCAGTTCCCCACCCTCCCTGGGACGGAGCCTCACTCGGAGCCCTGGAGCCAGCTGGGTGGCCGGGTAGCTGCTGTTTGCAGCAGGTCTCCAAAAACGAGGAGCCAGCTTTGGAGGCAAGCCCCTCATCCCCTCCTGCCACACCCCATCCAAGGGGGAAAGCAGCAGGAATTGGGGAGCTTCCCCCTCCTCCTCACGGCACCATCCCCCCGGATCGCACCGCATCCGGGATGGATGCTCGGGAGCTACGAAGAGGAACAAACAAACAAACACCCAGACCCCCCTCCCGGTCCCTGCTGCCACCGGAGGAACAAAACCCCGCAGCCAAGGGCCCTCAAGTGAGTAATCTCTCCTTCAGATGTGTCCCAGCATCCCTCGCCATGCGCCGGCCGCGCAGCCACCACTTGAATTAGCACCAAAGGCTTATGGGAGCCAGAGTCATTAATCTAGGTGACAAACAGGACTCTGAAGGAATATTTGCACCCCGAAATTGAAAAGATTAGGCCATATTTGTCAAGGATTGGTAGGCTTTATCGCCTCCAGAGCAGATGCTGTTAAATATTCATGAGCTGCATAAGTGGGAGAAGACCTCGCTAGGCCTGATGACTTTCAGAGAGAGAGAGAGGAGGGAAGGGGGGGGACGAGGGCGGCGGGGGGACACGGTGGCATTGCCACGCGGGTGGGGAAGGGGGACACGGGGCCGCGCTGCAGAGCACACGGGGCAAAGCGGCTGGAGGGGATGAGGGGTTGTGGGATGATCCCTCTGGACTCGAGGCAGCGCATCCACCTCCGCATTCCAGCCCCCTGCGCAGGCAGGTTCCGCCTTTCCTGCTCTGCAGCGGGGACAGGAGCCAGGCAGGGGCATTGAAGGCAGCTGGAAGCCAGGTGAGGGCCGCTGTTGTCACCCCAGTCCTGCAGGCAGCCTGGAGGTGGCTCACAAAGTGTCCCCCAAAGGACTCAGATACGCAGTGAGCTGGGCTTGAGGCTCCAGGACTTGTGGGCCAGCAGGCTGGGGCACTGGGTGTCCCCACACGTGTCCCCGAGATGGAAAGAGGTTGTGAGATAGAGATGGGGAGATGTGCAGAGGGTGGAGAGGAAGGATTTGACGGCAGGGGGAAGATGAAGAGGTGGGGAGAGGAGCTGGATGGGGAAAGAGGTGGAAAAGGGAAATAGAGGAAAGTGTGCTGGGGTAGGGAGATGTGAGGAAAAAATACGGTGAAGGTGAAGAGAAGATGCAGGGATGGTCAGAACAAGAGAAAAAAAATAAAGGAAGAGGAGCAAAGAGAGCAGTACACAAAAAAAAGAAGTAGAAAAAAGCTGCACAGACAATGTCCTCTCCTGCACCTCCGAATCCCTATTTCCCCTCAAGTTTAAAAATGACCATCCTGAGAGCTGGTGATGCCCATTGCAGATCCCAGACCGGCCCAGCTCACCTGGGGACAGGGCTGGAGTCAGCAGATGTCCCCTGGCCAGCCCTTGGCCACAGCTTCCCACGGCACATCCCTGAGCTCATCTCAGTGCTGGGATCAAACCTTCCCATGCCAGCTGGAGTTTGCCAAACTGCAACAGAGCCTCCCGGGAAAAATGTGGAGTTTCAGGCTTTCCTGAAGAGGCTGCAGTCACAGGAGCTGCCCTCCGGGATTTTCCCCCTGGCATTTGGCAAGGAGGCCCCAGGAGCACCCACACCGTGCAGGAGGGCTGGGATCTGAGATCTCCCTGTTCTCCCCAAGTTTCTCCCTGTATCTTTCCCACACACATGGTTGGGTGGGATCCAATTTGAACCAAAACCTCCAAATCTCCCCAAAACAGGGAGAATTTCAGCAAACCAGAAAGCTTGGTTTGCAGCCAGCTGTTTCTCCTCGTGTCACTCAACTGATAAAGCGAAAAGCTGGGGCTGGCATTAGGAAAAGCAGTGAGTAAGCTGCAAAACCAGCAGAAAAAGGCTCCATTGCCAGGCTGGCGGGGAGGGGAGACAGACAATTTAGTGCAGTCCAGGGACTTTTTTTATAATGTTAGTGGAAAATCCTGATTCATCAAAACCCCGGTTCTTGGACAGAACAGGTCGGTCCCACCAACGCCTTTGCTCAGTTCGGAGAAAACCCAAACCAATAACGGTGGTTCAGAAATTTTGTACCTGACCTCTTCCAAAAGGGAAAATTGTTTGCTGGTGGGTGAGCATGGATTTAAATTGTTTGCTGCTGAAGAGGTGATGGGCGAGCGCGGAGTGGGTGCACCTGAACCCTCCCTGCACGCAGGTGCTGGGCACAGCATCCTTCCCCAGGATGCTGAACAGGCAGAGGGAAAAGAAAAATGAGAGTGCTTGAAGCTGCTGGATAATCCACTTCCCCAAATCCTCGTTTCCATCTCAACCTTCAAGAGATCTTGGTGCGGTCCTGGCTTCAATCTGTGCGCAGGATCTCCTCCTCCCGCTCTTCCCTGCTCTCCCCGGGCCCCCGGCAGCCCTCACACAATTTAATGTCTTACAGCTCTGTCCCTATTTGACAAACAGGTGATTTTGCTAATGAGGAATAAATGAGATTCACAGGATGAGAGAAAGGGAAGAGCAGCTGTCGTGAGCACAGGATGTGCTGGCTTTATTAAAATAATATATGGCCACATGCTTGGTATTAGGGCTCGCAGTTTGAGAACTCCCATCTCATCCCTCCTGGCTCTCCCTCCCCTCGGCTCCCCGCTCCTGCCTCTCCCTCCTCAGCCCCTGCCCTGGAACGTTTTCCAATCAGCGAATTACCGGCTGCAGAGCCCAGGCTGGAGAGCCCATGCATGGGGAAATACACTGGGAAACAGAGCCCGCACGGAGCCCGGCTGTGCCGGGAATGTGTGTGTGTGTGTAGGGAAGGGAGAGGGATGGGAAGGGGAAACGGAAGGGAAGGGCAGGGAAGGGGCAAATGGAAGGGAAGGGGAGAACAGGAGAAAAGGGGAACAGGAGAAAACGGGGAAAATTTAAAGTCAGAGGAAAGGGGAAAAGGGAAGGGAAAAGGAGGGGAAAAAAGGGGGGGAAAGTGAGATGGACTGGAAGGGTCACTGAAGGCATTGTCCAGTTCCAGACTTGCTTCCCAGAAGCTTTTCCCCATCCCTGAGGAAGCACAGAGCCTGGCCAGGTTTCAGGGGCACAGGCAGATGTGCACCCCTTTGCCTGTTTGCTCAGGTGCCCTCCTGCTCCAGGGAGCAGGGAGCAGGGCACAGGCAGGGCACAGGCAGGCGGGGAGCCCCGGCGCCAGGTAAACAAGTGCTCAGTGAATAATTCACTCGCTGAGTGACAGAGGAATTGCCGTTTAACAATTTGCTGGGCAAATATTATTTGACCATTTCTAGAGCTGCTTGAAGAGCACAAATATAACCTCCCTCTGCTTTGGGAATAATTCATTCGGCACAAGCAGGCTGCAACTCATCAGATAAATTATTGAGAGGGGATAATGCAGCCCCGTTTAGGGGTGGCGCAGCAGCCACCAAAGCCTCGCTGGCACGGAGGCACGGGTCCTTTGGTCCTCGCTCTCCTGCCGTCCCGAGGACAGCGGCTCCAGGAGGGTGTGGCTGGGACGGCGGTGCCTCGCTGATTGCTGGGAGGGGAGCTGGGCCTCCTCTCTCCAGGACCACCGCTAATCCCATGTCCCCATATCTCGGGAGGATTAAGCTCCCATATGAATGCTCCTGGGACCCCCGGGAATGAGAGGAAGCAGCTCAGCTTCTGCAGGGAGGGGCGCAGGGGGTGGAGGAGGGGACGGGCTCAAGCAGGGGGGTGGGATGGAGCCCCCCTGCCCGGCTCAGGTTTGGGAACAAAAAGCCGGAGTTCCATGAGGAGCATCCCCTGCTGAGGCCCCGCGGCTGGAGCCGCTGCCTCTATTGAGGCGGCTCTGGCATGCATGGCTCCAGGTGTTCCATCCCAAATCCTCTCCCCTGCATCCCTGCATCCTCCCCGGGGCACAGGGAGGTGCGGGGTGGAGGGGCCAGGGAGGGGAACCGCTGGCTGTGAGCAGCGCTGGGGGCTGACGCTGAGAAAATGCTTTTGGTCTGTCCGTGCCTCAGTTTCCCCAAGGGTTTCCCAGTGCAAAGCTGCTTCTTGTTAACTGCTCTGTACACCTCAGCTGCTGGGAATGGGGAAGGATACAGTGATCCAGAAAAAAAATAATTGTACTCTTCTGTGGAGATCCTGAAGTCAAAATCATCAGGTGCCGTGGAAACAACCAGTTGCGGGAAATAGAACTAAAATTTTAGGAGGAAATGTAAAGCTAGCTTTTAAAAAAAGTTATTTTAGAAATCAGAAAACTTGGGCGGCTCAAAGTTTGAACTCTTGGAAGTGAAATTAAAAGCAAGCCTGGCTTTCAATCAGCAGCACCGGAGGGGTCACCTCACCTCTCCTGTGGCTCCGCACAGACACCTCTCGACTCCTCCATTCCACTGAGCGATTAAAACCACCATTATCTTATTTATTTTGGCTTCCCTCCTTGCCAGTCCCCCTGCTGTAAATTAAATGATTGCCGAGTTAGATTAGCAGAAAGCATATGTGGAAATTACCTTTTAATTTCTTAATTACATTGCATTCACCTGCAGCTCAACCTGCCAGGGTAAGGAAAGTGTGAAGTTAATTTCCATTGATATATTATCTACGTTTTTATAAATGAGGATGCTATTAAAGAGGAAGCGTATCAAGAATTCATTGTTCCTAATCAGTCCCTGGGACATGGATGGGATCTTCTTTCAGCCTCCAGGGATGTCTTACAAAACCAGGCCTGGCTAAAGGGCTGTGGGAATTGATGCCCAAGCCTGGGCTGCTCCCAGAGGATCTGATGGGATATAAGGAATTAAAATTCACCGTGAGAGTAAATGAGCAGTGGAATAGGGGCCAAAGGAAATGGCGGGATTCCCATCCTTGGAAGTTCAAGACAAACGCCTGAAAGACTTGCTCTGAATCCCGTGTTGGGCTGGCTTTGGACAAAGGGTTGGATTGCAGACCTCCTGAAGCCCCATCCCATGGGAAAACCTACATCCAGTGTGGTCTCTGTGCCCCAAGGGGCTGGAATTGTGCTCCGCCCATCATTTCGAACATGGTCCCGTATTTCTGCTTTAAAACCCTGCCAACCACATCCAGAAGTCTTCAGGAGGTGGCACAGTTCAGTTGCAAACCCGATGAATTTACGTCAAGTTGAAAATGTCCAGTGAAATCCCAAGCTAAGACAGAAGGTACCTGACTTTCCCCCCCTGCGCGGTGCCTTCCCTCACTTGACCATGCTGCATTCATTTAAAACTCCTCATTCCCCACCCAGAGGTCACGTCACCTATTAATCATGCTGAAGAGCCCCTCAATTATCTGAAACCACGATTACCCCGACCCATTCCACGTCCCCCATGACATTTGGATAACTGAGGTTGTTCTGTATTATTATTATTTTTCAATTGTGGTAATTATTGTACATTAAACCATTAGCATTCATTACTCCTACAGTGTGTAATTAGAACAATGGTGGATGGATTGCTACCGACTCTAATGAAGTTTTTATAATTGTAATTTATGGTCGTCAAATTACCTTTCTTAAAAATGAAGGCTAATATTAGCCTCTTAAGTTATGGGGAGGGGGCGGTAATTAGTCCTAATTGATGCTTCTTGTTTGCTCTCCACACAGAGCAACGCCGATCCGATCCCGGAGCAGGGAAGGCTGGGAGGGGATCCCACGGGTGCCTGAAGGGGGGTGACCAGAGGATGGACCAGGCTCTGCTCGGTGGTGCAGAAACTGAGGGTGAAGTTCCACCTGAAGGTCGGGGAGAATTCCCTCAGGATTGCCTCAGGTTGTCCAGAGACATCGGTGGAGTCTCCATGTCTGGAGACACCCAGAAGCTGTGCGGACACAATCCGGAGTGGGGTGCTCCGGGGACTCTGCTTGGGAAGGGAGGGTGGGGACATGACCTCCAGTGGTCCCTGCCAGCCCCAGCCGTCGGTCTGGTGATCTGGGGATCCACCCAGGATTGAGAAACATTCATGGAGAGCAGCGTTCACTGAGCCCATGCCATGACACTGTGATGGGATGGAGGAATCACGGGACCATGGAATATCCTGAGTGGGAAGAGCCCCACAGGGATCAGGGAGTCCACCCCCTGTCCCTGCACAGACACACCAACAATCCCACCCTGGGCATCCCTGGAGCGCTGTCCAAGCTCTCCCGGAGCTCCAGCAGCCTCGGGGCTGTGCCCACTCCCTGGGGAGCCTGGGCAGCGCCAGCACCCTCTGGGGAAGAACCTTCTCCTAAAATCCAACCTCAGCCTCCTCTGCCACAGCTCCAGCCATTCCCTGGGTGCTGTCCCCGGCCTCAGGGAGCAGAGATCGGAGCTGTCCCTGCACTGCTCCCGCTGAGGAAGCTACAGCCCGCAGTGGGTCTCTCCGGGTCTCCTCCAGGCAGAATCCAAACGCACCCTGTACGGAGGGAACACCGCGGGACCCGCGCGGGGGTCGGGGTGGAGCAGGAGGAGCGGCATCCCTTGTGGGCAGCCCTGGGCTCCGCGGGCAGGGACAGGGAGAGGGCAGCGAGAGGGCAGGGAGAGGGAGAGGGAGAGGGAAAGGAGAGGGAAGGGAGAGGGCAAGGAACGGGCCGGGAGCGGTCAGCGAAGAGCCCCGCCGCTGGCCATGGTGCTGAACGGCCGCTCCTGGCCCCGAGAGGCCGCGGGGGAGGGTCGGACATCCCCCCCGACAGTTTAACCTGGCTGGAGGGCAGGGGTGCCATCCTGCCCCGTAATGATTGCTTTTTGTTGTGGTTATGAGTTCAAAATAAGCCGCGCCTCGGCGTCGCAGCGAGGGGGCCGAATTTTGCTTTAATTGCCTGCGTTTGAATCAATTTAGGCTCAATTATGCTCCTCCTTAGGTGTAATTGAGATGTTGGCGCCTATCTCTCGGAGGTGGATGCCATCATCCCCCGAAGCGCTGCGGAGCAGGGAGGCAGAGCGGAGGCTTGCTCGCCTTCCCGATGGTCGGTGCGGGGCGAGCTCAGGAGCAGCATTCCCTCATTCCGCTCCCAGGATTCCCTCAATCCACCCGAGGGAGCAGCGAGGCCTCTAAGCAAGTTAGGAAGCTCCAGCTGTTGGCACCTTTTCGGATCGCAGCTGTCGCTGAGGCGTGCCAGGCCTTGGAGAGGACAAGCGGAAGAGCCCTCGCCACCAGAAGGCTCCAAACTTTAAGCTCCACACCACAAACATTATCGGGAATTGGTTTTTATGGACAAGGCGGGTGGGACGGGCAAGGATGCCAAATCCCCAAGCTGGAATATCCATCTCCCATCGGGTTGTCCTCAAGCTGTAGGTGCAGGTCTTCTGCTTGGCCGCAAAAGGAAAATTTAGTTCTAATAAGTGAGGAAGAGGGGAATTTTCACCGGTTTAGCAACAATTTCAAGATTTTTAATTTTTTTTTTTTCCTTAGAACTAACAGGAGAAGAAAAAACAAGTGAATTGAGTTTGGGTTTTTTAGGGTGGTAGTGGTGGGGTTTATTGGGTTAGTTTGTTTTTTTTTTTTGTCTGCAAGATGACAATCCACTCTCATTTCCCTGCTTTGCTGGGATCTAAGGCAAGGGTAATTATAGCAAAAGGCTGATTCTGAGACCTCCGCTCATTCACTGTCACAATTAGAGAACTGCTCAGTACAGGGATTTTCCAGAGCTTTAAAAAGAGAAAAGAAAAAACATTTCTCCGTTTTTGACTGACCTTCGGGAGGTTCATGTTTTCTCCCTCAAATGCAGCACAAACCCAGCACTTACATCTTCTAGTAATGCACTGGCTGTTCCTCATCCCCGGTCCTCACAAAAATGGAAAAACACGGAGTGGAGGAGTATTGCTGAAAAGTGTCACTGGTGAATAGTGCTGCTTTTGTAAAGGATGGTTGTGGCTCTCTGAACAACCCTATTTTCCACTTAAAAAAAAATAAAAAAAGGAAAGAAAAGGAAAAAGCTTCTATAGAAGTTTTAAGCCCAAGGATTTTGTTTGCAGGTCTCAGGATGTAGTTCTTGCCCGTGAAGCACCACAAGAGCCTTCCTCATCCGGAGAGGTGCTGGTGATGGGAGGCTGGGCTGGCCTTTCCCTCCTTCCCCACACAGGGATTGCTGCCCCATCATCCCATTCCCAGGGTCACGAAGAAGCAGCGAGGATTGAGGCTCTTCCATGAGCAGCAGCGCTGAGGAGATGCCAAACACTCCGGTTTTGGACCTAAGGACTGCTTGGACCATTCAGCTCCACAGGAGGGTCCTGGCTCTACCTGGGGTTCCCCCCAGAGCCCTCCTGCAGTGCCTTTCTGGCCTCCCACCGCAGCCTCGAGCGGGCCACCAGCAATTAGGGCAACCTAATTAGGACCAGGTCTGCACTGGGCCAGAATTTCATGGAATCAAGGAGCAGTGTGGGTTGGACGTGTCCCCTGAAGGCCGCCCAGACCAACCACCAGGTTGCTGAGAGCCCCATGTAGGGTGACCTGGAGTTGTTCCCAGGGACGGAGCATCTGCCACCACTCCAGCGCTTCATCACCCCCAGCAGAAAAAAACCCCTCCTGACATCTCTCCCGAACCTCCCCTCTTTTACTTTCAAACTTTAAAACCATGACCCCTCGTCCTGTTGCTGCAGGCCCTGACGAGAAGTTCGTTCCCAGCTCTCTCGGAGCCTCTTCAGGCACCGAGGTCTCCTTTTCTTCTCCGGGCTGAACGACCCCGCTTCTGCCGGGACTTTTCGTGGCAGCGCGTTCGTGGCCCGCTCCAACAGGTGCGTGCCCCGTTCCTCAGGGAGGCTGCCGGTCGCCCCCAGGGCGCCCACCAAGCGCTGGATCCTTCTCTCCCAGCCCAGGCTGAGCTAACCCGGGCTGGCAGCGCCCAGGCCGTGCCCGGGCCCCCTCCCCGCGCCCCTGCCCCGCACAAAGGCGCTGCCTGCGGGCCGCTGGCGGTGCCTGGGCGCAGCCCTGATTAGATCGCTGTCACCAGGGAACAGGAAGGTTAATTGCCATTCTCTTTGTGTGCCGCTCGGAGAGGAGACCAATTTCAGCTCAGTAGCAACAAAGTGTTGCCTGCTTGCTTCGGAGGGGGGTAGGGGGAGAGCAAAGAAAGTGGAGGGCAGGGAGGGAGGGAAGGAAGGGAGGGAGGGAGGGAGAGGGGGGCGTTGGACAAGCGGGCAGGATTGTGCACGGACTTTGAGCATAGCTGTGTCTTGTCTGGTCTAGCAAAAGAGAAGTGCTTAACAAGTATTAAGAGACACAAATAATTCTCCTTTTCTCCTCTCGCCCATTCTTTTCTCTCTTTCTCTTTGCTTGTAAATCCTGCTTATCGCATCTGAATAGCAGAATGGTTTCACACCGGACCTTTAATCTGGCCCAGAGCAGCCCCCAGAGGGGCAAAGTGGCTGAGGATTACCTTTTATTTTATTTGATTTTTTTTTTTAGCTTTCTTCCATTCCTCCCCTCCCTTGTGGTGGTGTGGTTTTTTGGTGTGTTTTTTTTTTTTTTTTTTTTTCTTTCTTTCCCCTTGCTCTGCATTTGTTCTTGGAAGGAGTGAGGAGCAAAGGCTTAAGGGGGGGGGTGGAAGGGGAAAAAAGAAGTGTGTAGGGGGTGTTACAAACTTAAGGGGATCTGGATCTATTCAGAGCGACTTGTCCATAGCCTTGCTGCTTTTGTTCGCCTGCCATTCTTTAGCTGATTTCTTCACTCCGGTAAAAGCGCCTTAATTCCCTTGTAGATACCGAGAATCCCTCCTTCTCCTGCTCTGCCCTCCTTCTCCTCCCGCAGCCCCGTGCACTCTCTTTCACTTTCTCAGACTCTTTATCCAGTGTCCTCCTAACCACCAACAAAGCCCCGAAACCATCAGGTTTCCTTTCAGGAGGATGAAAGAGGGAGAAGGAGCAGGAGGAGGGAGAGGAGATGGGGAGCAGTGTGTGTGCGCACACACGTGCATCTGGACACACCTGAGCCACCCTGGAGGGCTTTGGGGGCACTCCCTGACTCTTTTTGATGTGGGGTTTGATCCCAGGAAGCTTTATTGATGGGATCAAAAAGCTTTATTCACGGTCTGTTCAGCTCCAGGTGAAGGGCATATGGCAAGGTCCTTCAGGAGGGAAGGGCTGAGGGGCCAGCCAGCCTTGGAGGATGTGGCCAGATCTCACACCAAGGGCTGTCCGAGGGCTGCTGGAGCTGGGAATCACCCCCAGGATACAAGGACGGGCTGGAGGCTCCACCAGAGGCCTGGGGGGATGTACCTGCACAGGTACAAAGGCCAGAAGAGCAGAGGCCCCTCCAGCCGCTGGACCCTGAGGAAGAGGCTGGTCTTCTGCCACATTCATCCAGGAGAGATTTGCCTGCAGGGGGAACATCTCTGAGCACCAGGCTGTGAACCACCCTCTGCAAAGCTCAGGGAAGGTGCTGCCAGCTCAGGGGTGGGAATATCTGCCCAGGCTCTCGGTCACCAACTCTCCGGGGTCAGAAGGGTTCATTTGCCCACGATTTAGTCCCAGAAGCTCGGGCAGCTTCACGGCTGGAAACAAGAACAGCAAACAGATTGGATCTGGTGGCATTCACCCTTTCACCCCATAGGGGTTCATCCACAGGAAGCCTCAGGTGTGATCTCCAAGATCTCCCAGCTGGTTGAGGTCACTGGTTATCAGCCTGCAGTAGCTGATAAGAGAAGTGGCCATGCTGAGCTCTGTGCCGGAGGAGCAGGTCCCCATCCTGGCACACGGCTCTGCTCAGGGACTGTGGATGCTCCTGCTGCCAGCGTGGTGCAGACCCAGCTGGCTCCCCTGGGAATGGAGATCCTGGGACAGGGGAATGGATGGGCACACCCACCAGTGGGGGTGAGTCCCTGCACTGGTTTCCAGGGACAGGGGAATGTACAACACACGCCCAGGTGGATTCTGAGTCGTGCTTGAGCCTGATGGAAACCAATGCTCCAAACTGGCACCAGATCTGCAAACAGACAGCCAGCAGCAAAAACATTTGGACTAAACCTGGCATTTGTGAAGCAGCTCTTTGAGCTGCAATGTCCCTGCTCACCTTCCAGTCACTGCTCCCTTCTTCCAGCTCCGCCTGGGGAGCTGGGACTGATGGAGGCATCAGGAAAGCCTGGAGGAGGCACAGGGAGAGGAAGAAGAGCAGACTGGCGTGGCCAGGCTGGGTGGGGCTCTGAGCAACCTGACCGATGGGAGGTTTCCCTGTCCATGGTAGAGGTTTGGAGCTGGATGAGCTTTAGGGTCTCTTCCAACCCAAACCATTCCATGACTCCATGATTCAGTCACCTGTAAAGGTGTTTGACAGGCCACCAAAAGATGTCTCAGCTCCACCCTGGTCCTGGAGATCATTGCTCCAGTGCAGAAAGGGAGATGTGCCTTTATGTCCAGCTGTGCACTGCAGATGATGGAGCACAGGGAGACATTTCCCAGTGCTGGCTCTGCAGCAGGAGGTGATAAATTCCTTCCTCTTCTCCTGTCCCACCTTTTGACCTCGGAGTAAATCAGCGCCTTGGGCTTGCCTCTAATGCTGAATACATTGCACTCAATCAAAGCCACGCTCACAGGGAGGAGCTCCTCGGGCTGCCTGAGCACTGACCACCACCACGGCATTTTGGGCTGTGCAGGCCATGCTCAGCAGCAGGAGTGAGTTAAAGCACACCGGTGCCTGTTGGCACAGCTCAGACACGGCTCCAGCGCTCAATGGAGTCAGGGGTTTTCGCTAATTAATCCCAGCCAACTAATAAACATGGTGAGAGACACAGCCACGTGGGTAGGGAGACCTGGAGCGATCACCATGGTCTGCCAGGCTGGGATCCTGCAAACAGGGACATCACCCACCCAGAAACCAGAGGCACCTGCAGAGCTCCATCTCCACGTGCTCCTCTCAGCACGGGCTGCGCGGCAGCGCTGAGCTCCCTCTGCAAGCCAATTCCTCTGCACTGAAGGGACAAACCCTTCCATGTCCTGCCCTGCAAGAGAAGAAAAGGGGACAAGGCCAGGTACCTAAATGAGAAGATCTCATGGTGGGGGTCGTATCTTTATTGAGCTGATACCTGACAGGGGGGAAATGGGGATGCAGAGATGAGCCTTGTCAGGGCCCAAGAGCTCTGCCTGCCCTCCCTTGCTCTCAGTGCGGGCACCCACCTGTGCCCATGGCCCAGGAGCTCCACTTAAGGATGTCCCCGTGCCTTTGCTTCCTCCCTGGACTGTGTCGTAGGTCTGCCTGTCTCTGGTTCTTCCTCCTGGATGGGTTTGGACCTTTTGTAAGGAGCTTCTCCCCTGCCCCCGGGTCTGGTTCCTGCCCTGGTTGTGCCTGGGACTGTCGTAGGATGATGCTTTGAGCTCCCCTTTGCCTGGGGGCCAGGAGGTTCCTGCTGCCCCTTCCCCAGCCACGAGCAGGGTGAGGCGCAGGGAAGATTCCTTCTCCCTGCTCCTTTTTGCCCTCTCCGAGCGTGGGTGGCTGCTGGCGGTGCTCCCTGCGGCAGTCGGAGCCCTGGCGGCTGTTTTTCGGTCAGGGAGCTCAGGTGCACTGTCCAAGCCTTCTGGGGTGGTTTGGTGAGCCTGGGCACGCGCTCCTTTGCGGAGCAAGTGATGGGATCAGGAGCTGCTTTCACAAGAGGGTTTGTTCCCACGTTGGCCTGGATTAACTCCCCCCAATCCCCCCTGACCGGGAGAAGCCGAGGCATTTCCTGCAATGACTAATTAGATCCAGCTCCCAACAACAACATGCTCCAGAGACAAGCAAGGCATTAGCCAGCCCGGGGTAATGAGACTCTTCCCCTCCCCAACAATTTCTCCCACTAATCCCAGACAAAGCTCCCGACGCTGGGCCGAGCTGCCGGGTGGTGAAAACCAGCACTGCTCCTCTTCTGCGGTGAAGATTTGTCACCTGCCCCAACCTGCGCCTCGAGAAAGCCTCATTTGGTGTCTTTTCATTTCTAAGGCCCCTCCTCCGGGGTGCCAGGGCACGGCTTTCCCTTGGAGGCACACGGAAGCTGCCGCCACCACGAAGGGCAGTGCCACTGCTGACAGAGGCAGGCACAAAGGGTGTTCCTGCTCTTCCAGATGGCTGGATTTCTCCTGTTTCCACGGTGGTGGCATTGGATTAAGCCTCAGGCCGAGCACATGAGCAGTTTAATAATGAATGATTCGCACGTTGCCAGCCAGGAGTAATTCAGGCAGCAGCGTGTGGAGCACAGCTGCTGTCCGAGCACCTGGCCTTCAAAGGGTGAATGAACATTAAGATTGTTCCATAAAAGCCGCTCCAGCAGTTGCTGCTGGAGGGGGAGGATGTTTTATGAATGGAGGTGGCACCCGGCCCCGGCACCTTTGCAGGAGCTGGAGGATGATTGGTGCCACGTGTCCGTTGGCCAAAGGCTGGAGCAGGCCAGAGCGTGGTGGGGAGGCCTCAGGAATGTGGCAGGAGGTTTAGGAACACCCAGGAGTGGAGGGATGTGGGACATCAACAGGAAACTGGGAGGAATTTCAGGGTGGACGGGCAGCCCAGCTTTCCAGCCAGAGTTTCCAGAGATGTGTCTGGGCTTGCTTAGGAGCCAGAAAGTGATGGGACAGCATGGGTTCCATCTTTACCCCTCTTCCTCGAGGAAAACCCAGCAGGAGTCCCAGGCAGCAGGACAAATGTCTGGCAGGGATGTGCTGAGGTCACCCTGCAGCCCCCAGGGCTGCTGCTCAGCCCATCAGGTGCAGGCTCAGCTCTGTGCACACCCACGAGGGGCTGCTGAGGATGGCTGAAGATCACACTCAGTGTGCAGGCACTCCAGAGCAGATGACACAATGAACATCTCAAGGGAAAGCTCCTTTGGCAGCTCCCTGTGAGTGGAATGCTGATCCCCGGCCACGAGGTGGAATTCACCTCTCTGGTGCCTTCACCGCTTCCCCCAGATCCTTCTTTTGCACTCCACCCTCACCTGCCGGTCCCAGTGACAGAGAGGTGACATTTCTCATCTCGTACCTGCACGTGGGCCCAGCACAGCAGAGCACCTGGCACTTCATTTGGCACAGCTGCTCCTAGCCAAGGGACAAGGGCATATTCCCACAGCAGCTCCAGAGCAGCCTCAGTTCCTTCTTCCCTGTCAGTGGAACTGTGGCTGGGAGAAGGATTTGGGATCAGCATCACAACCCAAAGAGCCAGTGGAGGCCAAACCACCATCCAACCTTGACCGTCAAGGAGCAATTCTGCTCTGCAATTGAGCCCCAAGCCTTCAGCAGTGCCAGCTTCACCCAAGTCCCTGTGGCTGCCTGGTGTCCTGCAGAGCCCTCCGTGTCTCCATCCAGAGCTCGACCCTCGTTTGAGCTGGAAAACACAGCCCAAAGAATCACGAGTGTATTTAATCATTTATTTTGGACAGAACCGCAAGCCACCACTCTCCTCTTGGCTGCTCTGGTGCAGGTGCCTTGGAGAAAGAGAATGCTTCTCCCAGGGGGATCTCCCCTCCTCCTCTTGGAAGGCACCATCCAGCCTCTTGGAGCACAAGCGTGCAGAGGAACAGCGGAGGGAGAGGAGGAGCTGGAGATGTTTGCTAGCAAATAAAGGACTGTGTGCTTAAGCACTCTTGCTCTGCCTATCCCTCCCTGGCAGCGTTTGCTCAGCAAACACAGCTAATTCACCAGCTTCCCAACGTTTGATTCAGTCTGCAAGAGCAAACCTCACATCCCACGTCCCCAAAGGCCTCCTCTCCCCGCTGCTTCACCCCCAGACGTGCAGCCCAGCGCCAGCCCTCTGCTCTTCCCCACACCCCCCGTGCTTCCTCACCGCCCCCCGAAATCTGGGAGCTGTGTGAAATCAGGCTGAGGTGCACACGGGGGGCAGGTGATGGAGCAGCTCTCCTGTGCTGCCAGCCCTCAGAAACGCGGGAGAGCACAAGCCTGGACACTGTTTTCCTGGGATGTCACCCACGCCCAGGGTGAGCACATCCCCAGTTCCGTGGGGGTTCATGAGAAGGGTCATGAGCCAGGATATGAAGGGGTGGAGGAGGGAAAGCCGGAGTGGGGCAGAGGCAGAGCTGGCTCCTTTTTCCCTCTGGAGAAAGGCAGGAGGCTTTGCAAAGGGGTGGGTGGGGCTTCAGCTCTGATTGGGCTCGGAAGTCTGTTTCTTCATTTGGATGGCTCTTTGCAACCGGTGGCCCTGGTGAGGACACAACCCTGAGCCTTTGGCTGCAGCAGTGGGAAAAGGTCTTCGTCCTTGGCTGGAAGGGGCCCAGTAAAAGAGCAGCTGTTTGAGGTTATCAAACGGCCAGACACAGGAAACCAGCCTGGAGTCACCAAATTCATCCAGGCATTGTTTCATACGGAAGAGTCACCGGTAGCTGTGGGGAGGCACTACGGAGTGTAGAAGTTATGGAATGAAGAGGCAATGGTAATGAAATCCAATATATTTAACAGAGGACACTCAGAAGCCAAAATGCTTTCAGCAACTCCAAAATGTTGAGTTTGAGTCAGAGTGTGACACCCTTTTCATTTTGGGATGGCAGAAAGGTCGTTCTGCTGAAATCAGAGAATCTTTAAATGTTGGAAAAGCCCTCTGAGATCACCAAGTCCGACCATTAGACTAGCTGTTGTTAATTGCTGTTTGCAGCTTGGGAGCGTGCTTTCCCAGTGCCACAGCACTGCGGCGAGGTGCCAGGGCTGCCTGGCTCCAGCTCTGCTTGGACAAGGGCTGTGAAGGACCACCATGGTCCAGGGGCTGTGTTTGGACCGTGTTCCTCCTGACCACAGCGCTGTAAATGTGCACAGGCCTTTCCCTTCTGCTCAGCCTTGGGTCTAAATTAGTGCAGGGAGACCCCAGCCAGAGCCAGGACCAAACCTGGTTTGGGTTTGCTTTGTGTGGTCGTGGCTGTCTGGAGAGCAGCAGCTCCTTCGTCCCTGCAGGACCTCGTGCCCTTGGCACCCCGGTGTCCGTCACCCACGCTCCAGCCACAGGCACGGGGGTGCTAAAGGCCACAGCAGCCCCTGCCGCGCTGCCGGGAAGGGAGGTGGCCTTGGGGAGGCGATGGGAAGCACGGGAAGCGTCCCGGTGTCACTGAAACCAGCCCCGGAGCGCAGGCGGTGACATATGCTCCCTCCTCCGCAGCCCGCCTCTGACGGCAGGTCCTCGCAGGAGGCCCATTAAACACTTAGCTGACCTTGGACCTCTGCCCGCGCCAGCTGCCCGGGAGCAGCGGCTGTCGGCGCTGATTTACCGGGGCCGGCGCAGCGAGGGACGGCGCCGTGCCACCGAGGGAGGGACACACCGGGCACGGCAGCGATGCCGCAGAGCAGCTCCCGCCTGCCCTGCCCCTCTGCTGGCTCCTAACTCTGCTCCAGGTTCAACCCTCTGGGAGCTGACAGCGGTCAGAAATCGGATTTTAGGCTCCAGGCAGTAGCTTGGAGCCTGTGGGAAAAGCCAAGTACAAAACTCTTTCACTTGGGCCTGGGAAATCATAAGGAGGAACCCGAAACAATGCTTGTAGATATCCTCTTCCCGGCACCTGGTGTTTTCCCAGCTTGTTTAGCGGTTCTAAGAGGCGTCGGTCTGAAACAGCCAATAACATCCATTGCACTGAAATACTGTATAAAAGATCTTGTCTTTCAATGAACCTTCGCTGCGATGCCCTCCGAAGGAACCGGAGTCGTACGGATTGTTATTGGAGCTGTCCCGAACGGTGACGGCACAACCTGGCTCTGAATTTTCCAGCTGAGCTCCCCGGGTTCTGTCAGGAGCGAGAGGGGAGATGCAGATCAGAACCAGGCACAGGCTCTGGTGCTGAGGGATGGAGAACAACAGGGCTGGGCTGGTTTGCACCCTCCTGCTGCTGTCCTGCTGGGAGCAGCCCTTCCGTGGATGTGCTTCTGGTGGAGGGGTGGCAGGGCCCAGCTGCAGCGTTTTGGGTAAGGTTTTGGGCTTGGTTTCCCCCAGGGATCAGCAGTGCCCATCACACCGCCTCATCCATGCTGCTGCCCATGACAGCATCCCTTGGGTGCAGTGTGAAGCCCTTGTCTTGTTTTAGTTTTTGATTTTACTGAGCCACCACCTCGCTGTGTCCTGCTCAGCCTCTCAGATGTCCTGGCCTTAACTCTAAAAACACCCCAATTTTCCATGACAACATATAAAAGATCTTCCCTGCTCTTAGCAGAGGCCCATTATCCCCTCCCAGGCATCTCTGGGGTCCTCACCACCACTGGACCAGAACATCCCAGAGCAGGTCCTGTGCCCAGGCTACCTCCAGCATTTCTCCAGGATGTCCTGGGATGTTATTTTTAATTTTAGTTTTGGTTTCTAGAGTGAAATGCTGAGGTTTAATCTATTCCTTGGGAGGAGAAACAAGCAGGAGCTGCCCCTGCCAGACTTTGCAGACAGCTGGAAGAGGAGAAGCCATGTGAAAGGAAGGGAGTGGGGAATCCTGCACCACCAGCAGAGCTAAGCCATGACAAACTGCAGAGCTGCATCCCTGTTTCCCCCCAGCTGTATTTGGGGAGAACCTTAGGAACACAGGCCATGAAAACACTTTTAGCTGTACCACCCCATTGGTTGCACCCCCAGAGTCAGAAAGAGGAGCTCTGCCTTCCCCACCTGTGCTTCTCTCAGGTCATTTTGGGTAGTAATTAGGTTTTTCTGGGAGCCTGGTAGGATGCAGCGAGCTTCCAAAAGGAGACGTGGCTGCTCTGTGTCCCAGGGGAAATTAGTATGTGGGAAAGGATGGAAATTGTGACTCTCTTTGCCAGGTGCAGGCTGGCTGCTCAGGGAACCTCTTGAGGAGATGGGAATGTTTGCCCTGCAGACAGGCTGCAGGCACCTGTTAAATCAGAGAAAACCCCCTCCAGGGAACAGATTTTCCTGTAGTGAGGAGCAAACTCTCCTTGGAAGCTCTGGTACCCACTGGAAGGGGCTCTCACCCTTTTCCCTCAGCCCAGCCCTTAGAAATACTCCAGGGGGATTTTTAGGCTGAGGGAGAAATCCCCGAGGTCCTGTTTCTGCCACCCATCACGCCTCCCCTCGGGAATGGGCTGGGGGAGGGCGGATTCGCAGCTCTGCGGCTGCACCGGGATTTGCCAGCCCCCAGAGATCCCTCTGCGCCCCGATGAGAGGCGAGCTGTGATTTTCCAGCAGCGTCCTTTGATTTGGAGCGCGGCTGGGAGCAGAGCCCGGCGGTTCAAAGGCGGCTGGGCTGCAGCAGGCAGCTGCCACCACTCCTGCCCTATCTCTGTTGGACACAGCACAACTCGGGCACGCCGAGCCGAGGATCTAAAACCCGGCGTGCCTTTGAAAAATCTTCACTCGGAAACTTCGCTCGACGTAGAGAGGAACAAAAAAGGACTTGGGGCTGTGCAGGGGCATGGAAAGAGCAAGATATGACGGAGAAGTGCTGCTCCTGATGTGCCAGTGCTATTTTGGTGCCTTGACTCTGAAATAAACGCCCCAACTGGTGCTGGGCTGATTCCCCCGGCTGATTCCTCTGCTCGGCCATGGAAACCCCATCCCCATTTGCTTGGACTGGAAAAGAATCCCCTCCGGAGGCTTTGGGGTTTTTCCTTCGTTCCTACTGCCCAGGTTCTTGTGGGGAGCTCTTCAGAGGGGGGTGTGCTTGAGGGGTATCTGGGAGGTGCTGGGTGAGGGGGGGACAGACAGGCGTGACCTGGTGTGACAGGCGTGACCTGGTGTGGGAACCCTGCCGGGACCTTGCCATCATCATCGCAGGGATCAGGAAGTCATGGAAGGGTTTAGGCTGGAAGGGACCTTAAAGATCATCTTGTTCCATGGGCAGGGACATCTCCTGCCGGATCAGAGTCCCATTCAATGGCCTTGGATGGAGCACTCTGACGTTGTGCAGAGCCTGGACACATCCTGGGGAAGGCAGGGAGAAGATGGAGCCCGTGTGTGAGCAAAGAGAGGCTGGGCTGGTGCTGTGGCACCTCTGTAGGAGCAGCTTGGAGCAGGTCGGGATGACCTTTTCCCACACGTGGGTGCTGGACGTGTCCCGTGATGTCACCTCCTTGGCCAGGAGAGGCCAGGACAGAGGTGCCCAGGGCGCACTGCCCTGCAGGAGGAGCCCTCCTTCATCCCCCCTTCTGCGTTATTATTTCCCCCCCTCTTTAAATTCATCTCCCTCCGCCAGCCGGGGTTGTCCCTGCTGGAAAATTACTCTGACAAAAGCTCCCTCAGCAGTAATTACCTAAATGGGGGGAAGGGAGGGGAGATCCATTTAGAATCCACTTCATTGCGGGATTAGCTAATTAATTAACGGTTTCACTGACAACTCGAAGGGGAAGAGTGTGTTAAATAGGAAGGCTCTGGAGCTTGATTTATGTGATCTGACACCCACGGTCTCTCCGCCAAGTTGCCATCCTGCCTTTCCCCCGGCCGCGGGGTCCCAGCCGCCGCCTCTCCCGGGATGCCGAGGGGATGGAGCCCGCCCGGGGCTGCCAGAAGGCTGGGACACGTGTGGGGACACAATGCGGAGGTGGAGGGCAGCGAGGGGTTATTGGCTGGCAGATGAAGCCGGGCTTGCAGGGGGCTGTGGCCGCCGAGCTGGCAGGGACACCCATCTGCCCGGCTCTGGCACAAAGAGCCAGGGAGGAGGAGAGGAGGAGGATGGTCCTGACCTGTGCTCCCTCCCTCCGCTCCCACCTGCTGTCGCCGGGAGAAGGAGGTTGGGAAAAGTTGGATCTGAGTCACGTCCTCTCGTCCCCCTCCAGCCCCGAACTCTGCTGTGGTGACTGCAGCGCGCCCGTGGGGGTCTGGGGACGGGAGGAGAAGCAGGATACGTGTCCCTGACTGAGAATGGAGCTGTTAGAGGCCCAGTGGCCCCAGCAGCAGGTAAATCCTGTCCTATGCTCCAGGATCCCTGGACAGCCCTGGACACATCCCTCCCTTCCCACGGCCACACTGATGTGGTGACCACAGACCTGAAAGGACCTTTGGAAATGTCCTGGCTGCCAAACCTGTCCCTCAGGGAGCTGTTCCCCATCACCCCGTGGTGGGGAAGATCCCAAACCGCACCCGGGATGGGGCTGGCCAGGGTGGCTGTGCAAGGAGACGATGACCAGCATGGTCCTGTCCACACCTGGCCATGCCCAGCCAGAGGGGTGAGGAGCCTGGGGGGCGCAGGACAGAGCTGGCAGTGCCCCCTGGCACGGCTGGAATGAGTTGATTTGGTCTCAGAGGGCTGCTCTGAGCAGCAGGGAGCTCCCAGCAGCAGGACGGTGACTCCAACTCCCCTCTCCAGCACCCCCTGCTCTGCCCACCTTTCCTTCTCGTTTTTTTTTTTTGGGGGGGGGGGTGGTTCTTGGAGCAAATTGGGGTTCAGGGATTGCTCTGCCCACCACCCAAATTCCCCCCTGCTGCCAGGTGACTGTCACCCACGCTGGCATCTCAAGGGGCAACCAGCTGTGGATTTGGATGGGGAAAATACAAAACCTGAGAGTTTCCAGCTGGATTTGTTAATTTGAGGCAAATGTTAAAACGTGTATTGAAAAACCCCCATGCTTTTCCTGGTTAATTTGCATTTGTTTGTTTGTTTGCATTCTGCAAGGGCTGTAATTCCCTTCGGAGGGAACAAAACTGCCAAGTTTCACACCTTCTCTGGAGGTGAAAATTTCTCCCGTTGGTCGCAAACCCAGGGATTGGTTTGGGGAGAGACAGGAGGGGGGAGAGAGCAGTGGGACTGGGTTTCCTTCCTCTTTCATCTGCTTCGGCGAGGAGGAAGGGGAATTATTGATTATCAGTTGCTGCGGAGCTGCAAAAATAGAGGGGCACTGAGGGGTGTAGCGGGGACAAGGTGGGACATCCAGAGGGATGGCCACGGGATGGGCAGGGAGAGCTGGGCTCATCCCAACCTCTCTCTGCCCTGCTCCTGCCAACCCCTGGTGCTTCCCCAAACCTCGCCCTGCTGACTTCCAGTATTGTTTCAGCCACTTGAGCGCCGCAGGCAGGGAGTGGGTTAAATCCAGATTAATGTTAAACGTCAAACAAACAAACAAACAAACAAACAAACAAATAACTAGCGAGAGTTGCAGGGTGGGGTACACCGGTGTCTGGCAGGCCTGCACCCCCCCCGGTTCTCCCCCCACCACCCCCGGGAGCACTTGGATTGCTTTTTTTGATGGCTTCTAAATAGAGGCGCCCGATCGCATCTGGGAGGAAAATGAAACAGATTTCATTTTTCACACGCGGCACAATGGCCGCGCTGACAAAAGAGGAAGGCGGCCCATTGTCCTGCTCTGCATCTTCACATCCTACCTCTGTCCCCCGAATTAACCCCTTTCACCTCCGCCTTTGTGGCGACACCACTCCGGAGCTGCCGAACAAAGGCGGCAGAAAGGCCCCGCCGCGCCCGGGGGGTGGGCGCCGGCGAGGGGGGATGTGTCGGTGTCCCCCGTGTGGGTGTCCCTCATCTCGCTGCACGGGGCTGTCCCTGTCCCTGTCCCTGTCCCTGTCCCTGTCCCTGTCCCGTCAGGACATTCTCCGTCAGGTCCTACCTGCTGCCCTGGCTGCCAGGGGTGAGGAGGGGGAGCTTCGTGTTCCCCCACCTCCTCTTCCCCTGGGAATTGGGGTTTGCAGCAGCAGGCTCACCCCAAGGGAGAAGCTTCACCCAGGGAGTGGCTTCACCCAAGGAGCTCTGGATGCTTCAGCGTCCCAGCCCGAGCCATAAAGGATGAGCGCCTGCAAGCATCCGTCTGCTGCTGAGGGCTGAGACCTGCCAGACCAAGACCCAGAGCTGTGGTGACCCCATTAACCACAAATTTTATTTGCATATTGAGGGTTTTCTTTTTGTTTTGTTCTTTCCAAAGCTTTTCATTCCCAGATCTGTGACGGTTTGGCTTAACGTGCTTAGATCCCAGCAGCGCAAAGCCACATAACTAAGGGGGAAAAAAACCCCAGGTGGGTTTGGGCAAAGCTCTGAGGGATTTGGGGGTTGCTTGGGTTGGTTTTGGTGTGAGCCTTGTGCAGGACAGGGCAGGATGGGCACAGCCAGGCCCCAGACACCTCGGACAGCAGAGGTTTAAAATTCCATGGGGAAGCGATTTCAGAGATTGCAGCATTCCTTGGAGCTGGGGAAATCTCAGGATTTCTCTCCCCAGCCTGCTGCTTTATCTCCTCGTGGTCTCGTTGCCGTATTTCGTTCCCCTGGATCATTTTGGCGCCCGTCTATCTGACAAGCCCTTCTGCTCCGAGATGACACCGCTGCGATGACGCCTGCGATAATTCCCTCCGTCCCTGCAATCAATGCCCTCTCCTGCCTTCAGCTGCAGCGGGATTTCTTAGATGAACAAACCCATAAAAATCACACCCAGAGACGCGTTATTCTCTTTCCCAGCTCGGCCTTTGCAAAAGCTGCTCGTGCTGGGGTCCTACATCTATTTGCTGCCTCCATGGTTTTCCCTGCTGGGGTGTCCCCTCGGATTTGGGAAGGGGCAAGGATCAGGCCATGCTGGTATTTCTGGGGGGATTTTGCTGGCAGTAGGATTTCCCCTCCCCATGCAGCAGGACCCCCACGGGCACTGCAGAGAGGACAAGGACCCGAGCAGCCCTGTCCCTGGTGGCTGTGCCATCCCTCTGCCTGTGAGCAGCTGCCTCGTGCAGTTCCCAACTGCAGCATCCCTTTAAATAGCGAGGGACTGCACTCCCACCCGGGGCCTGCAGAAGGTTAGATAAGAGAATACAAACCACAATGCTTGCCCTTTTTATTTTTCCTTTCTTTCTTTCTCTTTTTTTTTTTTTTTTTTTTTTTTTTAATCTTTCCCTATTTTTTTTTTTTATTATCTTCTTATGGCTTTCGAATTATCTTCACAGACACTACATGAATTTAGTCAGGGCAGGTAAGGTCACTGGCAGACACAGTTGCTCATATTTATGTATATTCACCAGGCAAAGGAGATAAATGGGAAAACAGGCGCAGAGGGGGACGGGGAGGGAGGGAGGTCGTGGGGGGAGGAAGGGATGCAGCAGCCCCGGGGTAGGGTGAGGAGGGGCAGGACCAAGGTGGGGCTGAGCTGGGTGTCACCACGTGTGACAGAGAGGACAACAGCCAGGGGGAGGAAGAACAGCCCCGGGGCAATGGCCAGGCCCAGGAGGGGAGGGAGGGCAGGGTGTCCTGCAGAGCTGGTGGGAAATCACCCTGGAAAATGATGGGGTTTGGGTCAAGCCCCTTCCTCCGCACGTCTGTGAGTCAAGCAACGTCACGGGTGGGGTTGTAAAGCAGGGCTCAGCCAGGTCAGGATGTGGTAGCGCGCTAAAGACACCAGAAAGTTGGGTGAGGGGATTCTTACACCTGATCCTCGGCACAGAGGGCAGGGCCGTGCTGGGTGATACCTCCAGGCTCTGAACTGACCATGCCAGGTCAGAGGAGGCCATGGAGAGATGGAGGTGACCATGGACAGATGGGGTCACTGCACCACAGAGAGATGGAGGTGACCACAGCATGGAGAGATGGGGGTGACCACACCATGGAGAGATGGGGGTCACCACACCATGGAGAGATGGGGGTGACCACAACATGGAGAGATGGGGGTGACCACAACATGGAGAGATGGAGAGATGAAGAGATGGAGGTGACCACAGCATGGAGAAATGGGGTGACCACAGCATGGAGAGATGGGGGTGACCACAGCATGGAGAGATGGGGGTGACCACAGCATGGAGAGATGGGGTGACCAGACCATGGAGAGATGGGGGTGACCACAGCATGGAGAGATGGGGGTGACCACAGCATGGAGAGATGGGGTGACCAGACCATGGAGAGATGGGGGTGACCACAACATGGACAGATGGGGGTGACCACACCATGGAGAGATGGGGGTGACCACACCATGGAGAGATGGGGTGACCACAGCATGGAGAGATGGGGGTGACCACACCATGGAGAGATGGGGTGACCACAGCATGGAGAGATGGGGGTGACCACACCATGGAGAGATGGGGTGACCACAGCATGGAGAGATGGGGGTGACCACACCATGGAGAGATGGGGTGACCACAGCATGGAGAGATGGGGGTGACCACACCATGGAGAGATGGGGTGACCACACCATGGAGAGATGGGGGTGACCACACCATGGAGAGATGGGGGTGACCACTGCATGGACAGATGGGGGTGACCACTGCATGGACAGATGGGGGTGACCACAGCATGGAGAGATGGAGAGATGAAGAGATGGAGGTGACCACAACATGGACAGATGGGGGTCACCACACCATGGAATATTGGGGGTCACCACATCATGGAGGATGGAGGTGACCATGTCATGGAGAGACGAAGGTCACCATGTCATGGAAAGATGGACACGACCACACGCTGGGGAGCTGGAGATGACCACGCCATGGAGAGATGGACACCCCACATGCTGGAGAGGAGGGTGCCCAGTGATCTGAGGGCCATGGCAGGGGCTGCAGTGCCTGGCCCAGCTCTGGCTGCAGGGCAGCTCTGGTGGTGCAAGAGCTGCTCCAGCCTGACCTGGGGAGGATCTCGGGCATGGGAAGCTGGGGTTTGCCAGGTGATGAGATGTAGGACACAGGGGTGGGACGTGAGGGGTGGCTGCAGCCTGGGGAGTGACCGGGATAGAGGGAGCACAGAGCAGCCAGGAGCTCTTTCCTCCTGAAGTGTGCTTGGCATTTCCCAGGGACACTGGGCAGGTGGGGGGGAGTGGAGAGGGACAGGCTTGGAGGGGACAGAGCCATCCAGCAAGTGTCCCCTTCCTTAGGAAGCCACATCGCTGCTGGGCACATGGGAGAGGAAAAGACCTCCAGCCCAAGGAGGGAGGAGGCAGGAGGGACCTCACACACGTGGGCAGGGTGACAGATGGCCTTGGTGGCGCTGCTGAGGTGGCAAAACACCAACCAGAGCTTGAAGTGACCCAGCTCTCACTCAGCTTCTGCTCCCCAGCTCCTTTTCAACAGAAGAGAAGTGGAGTGAGAGACCCAAAGGGCTGCTGAGAGTAGGCTCAGCTTGGCTGGTGCTGGCCCATGGCAGGTGTCACCTCCCCCTTGCATCACGAGCCCTGGGGTCACCAATGCTGGGGTCCACGAGCGTCCCTGAACATCCTCTGTCTCCTGCAGGAGAACCTTTCCAAGCTGTGAGCCCGCAAACTGCGCAGCTGTCAGTGAAATTCAGCAATAAAGAGGATTTTACAAAGGTCTCTTTTCATGGGATAGACCTGGACAGGAGGGGACAGGGCTGGACATCAAACTGTTAATGGCAGGAGCATTCCTGGGAAGCTGAGGACCCACATGAGCGACGTGTGATGCTATTTCAAGGAAAATATATAACGCACCTAAAGAAATAGTACAGAAATTGCAAACAAAGCATGCACAGGAGGATATAAAATACCGAGCACAAGGGCACCCACCGATTATAACTTGATTTAAAACCACTTAATTCACTAAATAATAAATGCAGATTTACCAGAGGTGTCAGGACTGAAAGCATGCCTAACAATGCGTTTATTTAATAACTGTTTGCTCTCAATGTCAGGCCACTGTGTCTAGAAAATACAGGCGGCAACCAAAGGCTGCGGTTTTTTATTCTTTTTTTCCCAAGGCCTAATATATCTGGGGAATTAAAAAAAAAAAAAAAAAAAAAAAATCAAGAAAGAGAAGTCAGAAATTGTAATGATCCAGCTGAGATGAAACCCAGCTTCCCTTTACCCAGGGATGGAGGAAACCCCCCCGGGAAGTGGGAAGCAGAAGAAGTCCACCGGGGGTGTTAATTCCCTGCTGGTGCGTGAGGGTTTAAATGGAGCCTTGCCGAGGGAACACCACCCTGGGGGAGCAGTCACAGAAACGGCTCCTGATTCCCCAGATGGAAGGGGATTTGTGACACGGGGTCAGGCGTGGATATTCCCAGGAAAGCTGAGGGAGCTGGATGCTCCGCTGGTGGGATGGTGGGAAGTGAAACGAGCGCTGGGTCGGGCTGGCTCGTGCCCAGGAGTCATTTTCAGTGGTCTGAGACACCGTGGACTTTTATTGGCAAGATCTGGACAGCTCCCCAGCAGGGTTTGGGGGAGCAGGAGAGCTGGGCGGTGGTGTTGGCCCAGCAGAGCATTTCACCAGCACAGCCAGACCGAAGGAAGGCCTCGGGGTCTTTGGGGGGCTCAGCTCCACCTGGGAATCCCCAGGCCACCGGCGACACTCTGGATTTTTAGCCATTAAACCTGGATTTTCCAGCTCAGTGTCAGGGGGGCTGAGCTCAGCTCCTTGGGAATGCACGGACAAGATTCCAGCACCCGTGGTTTAGCCCGTGGAAAATGACTGAAGGCCAAGGGGACCTTGCACAGGCAGAACCTGCCCTGTGCAAAGCTGCTGAGGGAGAGGGGTTGGCTGGAGCTTCACACACCCTCTCACAGTAAATCCAAGGGCCTGCCGCCATCGCCCGGAGAAGCTCGTGTGAGCCACAGTGTTCCCTCCAAACTCAACCGACACGTTCAGCTCTGCTCACGGCTCCCCACGGGGATGTGCTGAATTCGGGGAAGGGCTGAATTCCCCCCCAGATCCATCTCCCGGCCTCTCCCGCCTCGCCCTCTGCTCCATGCCCAGCCCTACTCAGCACAAGGTGGGAAATTCAGGATAACTACTTTCTGCACCCCCCCCGTTTCACCCCTTCTATGTAAAATACCCGTAAATGAGATATAAAATCACCGCTGGTCACCACAGTGAGCAGCGGCTGCTCCTTGCCCAGCCTCTCCTTCCCCAGCTCCGTCCTCGCGGCTCTCTGAGCCTCACACGGGGACATTTTTAACACTTCCCCGGCTACCCCGAGCACTTCCCGAGCACAGGAAGCCAGACTCCGGAGCCAGGAGTGTCAGACTTTGCACCCACAGCCCTGGGTGACACGAGCAGGCGGCGCCCCCGGAGCTGGCAGCCTGAGTCCGCGGGTGACCCTGCCCGGCCCCGGGGGCAGGACGGGCTGGAGGAGTGAATGTCCCCGAAGCCTTTGAAGCAATCAAAGGCCGGGTTGTTGTTCACCCCGTGAGATATCCCACGTGCTGCTCCAAGGCCGCCTTTGCCCCTTTCCCTGGGAAAGCAGGCACGTGGCAAAGCTTTGTTCCCCCAGCACCTTTCCCCGGAGCTGAATGAAAACCTCTGCTGTGCCAGGCTTGGAGCAAGGGACGGGTGCCCCAGGGAGCAGAGGGACCTTCTGGGGGCCTTCGGGGGGTGACCCCTGGCCCTGCCCCCTGTGTGAAGTGGCAGGATGGGGTCAGGAAGAGGCGCTTTGCTTTCCAGTGGCTCAAAGTGGCGAAAATTGAGCTCCCAAGTCAAATCTTCTCCTGGCAGCGCTCCCTGTCCACACGTGGATTTCCCATCCCACAACCTCCCTGCTCCCGCTGGAGGTGCCCACACCGCTCCCAGCGTTCCCAAGCGCTGCCCATCCAGCCGGGGGGGCACGGAGGGGCTGTCACATCCCCCTGCGGTGTCCCTCGGGGTGCCCATCGCCGCAGGGGATGTGACAGCCCTGCCCTCCCCACACACGGATGTGGCACCTGGGGAGGGGAAAGGCAACCCCACCTTTCCCTCTGCTCTTTCCCGGCGTCTCCCCTCCCTGAAAAGCCCAATTATCTCCCCCCGAATCCCGCTCCTGCCAGGGCAGCCGCGCACAAAGAGCCCCCGGCCCCTTCCAGCTCGGAGCCCAGCCCACGGCGGAGGTCTCTGCCGGGCTCCTCTCCCTTTATCCCCCCCCCCTCTCTCGCCTCCCCCCCACTGTCTCCCGACCTTATCTTCTGTTGTCTTCTCGTGGAAGAAGAGATAAAAGTAATTCTTATGGATGCTTCTCCAGCGGAGGCTCGCCTCAGTCCCCCCTGCCTCCCCCAGCATCTCCCTGCTCCGTCCAGATAAAGGGTGAGGACCAAGCACATGTCATTTTCTTTGTGCAAAATCAATATTCAGCAAAGTTTATCTGTCCGACATAGCAGGAAGCGCTAATTTCATCCACGTCAATTACTTTGATGAACGCTTATACTGTTCAGGGTGCGAGAACAAGATAAAAGAATTACTGAAATAAAAAGCATACATGGCAAAGCCCCCACCTTCCCCTCCCCTCCCCTGCTCTGCTCTCCCCCACCCCAAATCGCCCCTCCCGGGGTCATGTGGTGCGCGGCGGGGCTGGGGGCGGCTCTGGAGCCGAGGAATGAGGGATGCTACGGGGGATGCCCAGGCAAAGGGAGCTGCCTGCTTCTGCGGGAACAAGCCGCATTCGGGTGAAACCCCCGCGGTTTGGGGTGGATGAGGAGCCAGAGCCCCCCAGCTGTGGGTGTCACTCAGCGGCGGGCACATCCCGAGGGGTTTTGTGCTTGTTTGGGTGCGCTGAGAGCGGATCGTGGGCAGGACCGAGGTTTTCCGGCTGCTTTCTCCCGGGGACGGCCTCACAAATGGGTGGAGTGAGGGATGGATGCCCAAATTCAGGCTTTCAGGTCCGCCCGGGCAGCGTGAAAGCTGTTGCTGAGCTCGCCCAGCACAAAAGCTGACTGTGATGCTGCAGCACATGAGAAATGACCCCGGGGGGACCGGAGGAGCCCCTTCCACACGAAGCCAGCGGCTCCTGCAGGAGCTGCCTCAGTCCCTGCCGGGAAATGGGGCGTGACAATTTTATGGCAGCGCTACCACAGACCTGAATAAGCAGATCTCGGGGCCCAAGTCTTTAATTAACCAGCCAGCCTTGATTTTTGCAGCAGGGCTGAGCGCACACCCACGTTGTCACAGCGCGGCCCAGACCTCGGGGACATCAGCTCCCCTCTCCCCTGCAAAACCTGCCTGCTCCTGCCTGCAGGTGCCAGCCTGGCCCTGCCACTCGTGTCCCCAAAATCAGGGTGACAGGAGGGGTTGAGCACCGGGGCTCCCAGGCTCAGAGCTCAGCCCTTGGAGGAGCAGCTGCTCCATTTTTCCTAATTTCTGTAAACTCATCCCATTCATCCTGGGTTTTGTTGGACCCCTGCCACAAATCCCCTTCTCCCTCCACCCCAAGCTCAGAGGGAATGATTCCTGGTGGGGCAGGGTGCGATCCTGCCGTGTCCACGGGCTCAGGAACGTGTACAAATGGCTTTTATCCAACATCTCTGACGCTGCCTGTCCCAGGCCGTTTGTCATCCTGGTGCTCCCCTCCGGGCCCTGGGTGTTTGGGGGCACAGACGGGCACGAGATCCCTGCTGTGGGATCCCTGAGTGGGGGATTTTCCGTGGGGACCCCTCATGTTCTTGTCTCAGGGCACAAAAGCTGCCACAGCCCTGGGTAAAGTCTCATGTTCAGCTTGATTTTGTCCCCTTTTCTTCTGGGGAAAGCAAGCAAGCAAGCAAGCAAGAAAGCAGCAGCCCACCCCATGTGGGCAGATCTCACCCCACCGGACAATCCTAAAGGAAATAAAATTCAGTCTGGGGTGGGGGGGATTCAGCTCCAACCCCCCCCCGACCTACTGCAAAGCCTTGCTGTGTTACGGCGTGAGGCACAAAGCCATCCCAGAAAATCCCAAATTCCTGGGGCGGGAGAGGTGCTCGCCGGGCTGCACGCAGCTCCCCAGCTGGGGATGGGGTTCAGCTGAAGCCCCCGCCGAGGCAGGGGGGTCCCCAGGGGCCGGAGGGAGGTGGCACCGCCTGGGGACCCGCGGAGCGCCGTGCCCTGCCGCCAGGTGACCCCTCAGGCAAGCGGCGCAGGAAAATGTGGCTTAAGCAAAAAAGCGCTGCCCGCACACGTGCAGGGGGCTGGGAACGTGCACTGGAGCGATTTCCACAGCTCAGCTCGGCAGCGGGAATTTGTTAAGTCACGGCAATTTGCCAGCGCGGGGTGGTGTGATGGAGAGGCTGTCCCCATTTCCAGCCAGCGCCGTGTCCCTGCCATCGTGCCAAGGCTCCCCGAGCGTGGCACCGGCACCTGCGGGGGCAGGACCGCTCCTCGGCCGCGCCGTGGGCCGCTTGTGGCCCAGCCCGGGCTCAGCGAGCGCTGTCCCTGTCCGTGTCTGTGTCCGTGTCCGTGTTCGTGTCCCTGTCCCTGTCCCTGTCCCTGTCCATGTCCGTGTCCCTGTCCCTGTCCGTGTCCCTGTCCCTGTCCGTGTCCGTGTCCCTGTCCGTGCCCCTGTCCCTGTCCCTGTCCCTGTCCCTGTCCCTGTCCCTGTCTGTGTCCGTGTCCCTGTCCCTGTCCCTGTCCGTGTCCGTGTCCGTGTCCGTGTCCGTCTCCGTGTCCGTGTCCGTGTCCCTGTCCCTGTCCCTGTCCCTGTCCGTGTTCATGTCCCCGTCCCCGTCCGTGTCCCTGTCCTGTCCCTGTCCCTGTCCCTGTCCCTGTCCGTGTCCATCTCTGTGTCCCTCTCCGTGTCCCTGTCCCTGTCCCTGTCCCTGTCCCTGTCTGTGTCCCTGTCCCTGTCCCTGTCCCTGTCCCTGTCCCTGTCCCTGTCCCTGTCCCTGTCCCCTGTCCCTGTCCCTGTCCCTGTCCCTGTCCCTGTCCCTGTCCGTGTCCCTGTCCCTGTCCCTTTCCCTGTCCGAGGAGCAGGGGTGGCCGTGGTCCCCACCCCAAGGAGGTGGCCCCGTGCTGGGGCAGGGGGAGGGAGCCCCAGAGGAGGGTTTGGGGTGCAGCCCGAGCTGGTGGCACCTCGGGAGCCGCGGGGCAGTGGCCGGGCGGGCAGGGCACGGGCAGCCCCGGCTGGCAGCGGGCACCCCCGTGCCGGGGGGCCGGGGGTGCCTCTCTCCGCGGCGGCTACAGGGGGAGCCAAGACATCGAGCTAAGCCGGGCTGTGCCTTTCATCCACGGAGGAAGGTGGGAAAAGCTCCTGCTGAGGATGTGCTCCCCCCGGGACCTGCGGGTGGGTGTAGGGACAGCGGGGGAGAAGCTGCCCACCCCATAGGATTTTTTGGGGTGACGCTGGAAGTGCGGCGTCCCAGTGCCCTGGGGATCGGTTCCTTCAGGGCAGAGCTCGCCCTGCTGCTGGAACGGCTCGCCCCGGCAGGTGCGCACCTCTCGTGGCCACCTTCCAGCCCGCACCCCGCGCTGGGGACGCTCCCAGCACGGCAGGGTGTCCCTGTCCCCATCCCCTGCTGCAGGGGGGTTCAGAAGCGTTGGTGCCACTGAGGGCCCCAGTGGCACCCGCGGGGTGGCCAAGGGAAATGAAAAATATGACAGCGATAGTAAACACACAGACCCAGGCAGGATCCTGATCTCCCGTCCCCTGGGCCCCCTCCAGCTCCTCAAGGCCGATCCAGCGGCTCTTCCTGATGTCAGCGGTGTGTCCCTGTGCCACAAAAAGAGACCCAAAAGAGAGGAACTGAGCTGAAACCAAGCCACGCAAATGGCAAAGTGCATAAACCAACACAGCGCTGCAGGACACCGTCCTCTCCACCAGCAAACCAGCCCAACATCCACAGGCAAACACACAAAACTAAAAACTGCCCAGTGAAGGATGATTTCATTTCGGATACAATTCCAAATAATTTATTTATTTGCTCATTGGAGTTTTTCTGCCTTTGTTAAGCCAGTAAAAGAGCGCTTCAAGGGTTTTACAAGTGACAAATAAGAAAAGTCTCTCTAATTAGCAGGACTTTGTTTAGGAAGAATAATCCTTCTTTGTTATTATTTGGAACAAACAGGCGTGGGTGGGTGGGATGTGTGTGTGTCTCAGTGTGTGTGAGAGGGAGAGACCAGCGGAATTATGCAACCAAATATTCCAGAGGGGATGTCAGGACAGAGGCTCGGATTTCAGTGCGTGCACGCCTTAGCTCTAAGCGCGGCTGTCCAGCACACCCGTGCTGACGTGTCCCCAAAAAAGTCTTCGCCACCCCGGCGTGGCAGCGCTGGCTCGGGATGAAGCCTGGCTGAGGAGAGAGGGGGGTTTGGGGCAGGATCCATCCCCCAGCTCCGAGCCTGCCCCATCCCCCCGGCCCCCCGCTCCCTCCCTGCTCCCTCCTGGAGAACACAAAGCTGGGACTTGGATTATCTTCATTTCCATATGGAGAGCGATGTAAGCCCGTTCAATGCATGGCCGGTCATTTTGTTCACAACTTTGCGGCAAGCGGGAGCAAAACCCGCTGGGGAAATCAGCGATTCAGCCGCTCTCACCTCGTGTGCACACGCTCGGAGCAGCAACGCTCGGCGTCAAGCTGCCTCCCCGGCCTGCCTCCGACCACCCTGCTGCTTTTTGGGGTCCGGTCCGCTCTGGCGAAGCCACCTGGGCCCCGGTGGGCGACAGATGTCAGCGAGGAGCCGCAGCGCTGCCGCTGAATCCCGGGATTGTGGAGCCCTCGGTGCCCCGCGGCTGCGTCCCAGCCCTGGGTAGATCCAGTCCCCGCTCTCCACGGCCTGGCAGCCCTGAGCTGCTCCGTGCCTGTCCCCAGCGGTGTCCCCAGCGGTGTCCCCAGCGGTGTCCCCGCTCCTGCTGACCTGCAGCCCCCTCTGCCGTTCGCCGCTCCCGCCTGGCCCCGGCGCATCCCGCAGGGAGCGCTTGAGTTCTCCCGGGTGCCGTGTCCCCTCTGTGCTCACCGTGTCCTTCCAGCCCCGCCGTGTCCCCTCTGTGCTCACCGTGTCCCTCCAGCCCCGCCGTGTCCCCTCTGTGCTCACCGTGTCCTTCCAGCCCCGCCGTGTCCCCTCTGTGCTCACCGTGTCCCTCCAGCCCCGCCGTGTCACCTCTGTGCTCACCGTGTCCCCCCAGCCCCGCCGTGTCCCCTCTGTCCTCACCGTGTCCCCTCTGTCCTCATCGTGTCCCCCCAGCCCCGCGGTGTCCCCTCTGTGCTCACCGTGTCCCCCCAGCCTCACCGTGTCCCCTCTGTCCTCACCGTGTCCCTCCAGCCCCGCCGTGTCCCCTCTGTGCTCACCGTGTCCCCCCAGTCCCGCCGTGTCCCCCCAGCCCCGCCGTGTCCCCTCTGTCCTCACCGTGTCCCCTCTGTGCTCACCGTGTCCCCCCAGCCCCGCGGTGTCCCCTCTGTGCTCACCGTGTCCCTCCAGCCCCGCCGTGTCCCCTCTGTCCTCACCGTGTCCCCTCTGTGCTCACCGTGTCCCCTCTGTGCTCACCGTGTCCCCCCAGCCCCGCCGTGTCCCCTCTGTGCTCACCGTGTCCCCTCTGTCCTCACCGTGTCCCCCCAGCCCTTCCCGTGCCCTGCGGGCAGCGTCCCGCTCACCGGGCCGGTGTCGGCACTGAACTGCTCCTTTCAGGGCCCCTTGGGCTGACGGAGGGAATTGAACCCCCCAAATTCAAAGAATTCAGCCCAAAGGTTGCCTCCTTCTCCTTCTCGCCCCCCTCGGGAGCTCGGGGAGCAGCCGGGGCGCTGGGGGGATGCTGTGGGGGCAGGAATGGGGCTCCTGTCCCACAGACCCCTGCCCGGCTCGGGACATCATCCCACGGAGCCCTGGAGGTGGGGTCCAGCCCCTGAGCACACCAGCACTGCCAGGTGCTGCCGGGGGAGGATGCTCGAGGTTTTTCCCCGCCACAACACTTCATATGGGGCACCGAGGCCCCACGTCCCGGCTGGGATGATTGTGCGTGCTCCGGGGGGCGGGTGGAGACCCCCAGCACCCCCAGGACCGCTCTGGCTGCCCTTTGCTGCCCTTGGCACCCCGCTCCCCTCCCTGGATGAGGAGCTGTTGTGTCAGCCTGCAGACCCAGACCCGAGCGCTTCCAGGGGGAATGCGGAGCCTCAGGACGGGTGAAGCTGGGGCACCACCCCTTCCCTCCGTACGGCCGATGGGCTCAAAGGCTGGCAGGGAGCGGGGGCCAAGGAAAACGCCGGGAAATCCTGGGGTGTCACCGCCAGAGCAGCTCAGCCCAGCTCAGCAGCCTGGGCCCCCCAAAGCCGAGCCCTCGCAGCAGCCTGGGCTTGCTCCCACCCCCGGCAGGGGAGCAAAGCGGCCCTGGCACGGACAGAGCCCGGCGCAGCCCTCGGCATCTGCGGCACAGGGATGTCCCAGCGCCACCGCCCCCGGCCCGGCACAGGGAGCGCGGCCGAGCTGCTCCCGCCTGCCCCGGAGCATCCCAAGCCCCCCGGGCTCTGCCCCTTTTACTCTGCCCCTTTTACTCTGCTTTCTTCTGTCTTTCTTTCTTTGCCTTCCGTTTCTTCCTGTTTCCTTTTTTTCTTTCTCTCTCTCCGTCCGTTTAAAATCGTCTTCTCCCTTTTTTTCTTCTTTCCCCCCCTTATTTTCCTTCTTTTTCCTTCCTTTCCCCCTCTTGTTTAATTTTTTCCTTCTTCCATTTTCCTTTTTAAAATTTTTCTTCTTTTAACTTCCCTCTTTCTTTCTTTGCCCCCCTAATTCTTTTCCCTTCACTTTCCGCTATCTCTCTCCTCAGAGAAGATTTTCTCCCCCTCTTTTTTCTTCCTTTTGTTTTCTTCTTTCTTCCTTTTACCTGGATCTTCTCCATTTCCTTCTTTATTTTTTTTTTTCCTTTTTCCCCCACCCCCTTTTCTTTTCTTTCTTTTTTTTTTTTTTTTTTTCCTTGCTTTCTTTCTTCCTGTTTTCCTTCTTCCTGTTTTCCCCTCTTTTTCCTCCTTTGGTTTTCTTCTTTCTCCCTTCTTCTTTTCCTTCTTCTTCCCTTCTCCCTCCCCTTTTCTTTGGACCTTGCTCTTTTTTCTTTTTTCCCCTCTCCCTTCTTTTCCTTTATTTCCCTTTTCATTTCTTCTTCTTCTTCTTCTTCTTCTTCTTCTTCTTCTTCTTCTTCTTCTTCTTCTTCTTCTTCTTCTTCTTCTTCTTTTTCTTCCTCTTCTTCTCCTCCATCTCTCCATCTCCTCCTCCCCCTTCTATCCCTCCCTCCTCCACCTCCTGATTTTTATTTTTATTTTCGTTTTCCCGCATTCCCAGCCCTTCCCCGGTCCCACGCCGCTCTCGCCGGGTGTCGGGGCGGCGCGGGTGACAGGACACGGTGACAGATCCGCCTCGGCCGCCCCTGACAAAGGCTCTCAGACAGTCTATTAGTCAGCGATTGTCTGCTCGGCAGCGCGGCCGGGCCATGCGCCGCCGCTGATAATGGCCAAGAACAAAGATGGCAGCTGCTCTGGAGAGGGACAGATTTGTGGCAAATCGAGATAAAATAAAGAGGAAGGAGAAAGGAGTGTAAAGGGAAAAAAAAAAAAAAAAAAGGCATTTAAAAAAAAAGGGGGGGGGAAGGAGGGAAGAGGAGCGAGCGGCGGGGGGAGGATGGAGGATGGAGAATGGAGGATGGAGGATGGAGGACGGAGGATGGAGGATGGAGGATGGAGGATGGAGGATGGAGGACGGAGTAAGGAGGAAGGAGGATGGAGGAAGGAGGAAGGAGGATGGAGGACGGAGGATGGAGGATGGAGGATGGAGGATGGAGGATGGAGGATGGAGGACGGAGGATGGAGGATGGAGGACGGAGGATGGAGGACGGAGGATGGAGGATGGAGGATGGAGGACGGAGGATGGAGGACGGAGGATGGAGGATGGAGGATGGAGGACGGAGGACGGAGGACGGAGGACGGAGGACGGAGGATGGAGGACAGAGGATGGAGGATGGAGGATGGAGGATGGAGGATGGAGGATGGAGGACGGAGGATGGAGGATGGAGGATGGAGGATGGAGGATGGAGAATGGAGAATGGAGGACGGAGGACGGAGGACGGAGGATGGAGGATGGAGGATGGAGGACGGAGGACGGAGGATGGAGGACGGAGGATGGAGGATGGAGGATGGAGGATGGAGGATGGAGAATGGAGGACGGAGGATGGAGGATGGAGGATGGAGGACGGAGGACGGAGGATGGAGGACGGAGGATGGAGGATGGAGGATGGAGGATGGAGGATGGAGGATGGAGGATGGAGGATGGAGGATGGAGGACGGAGGACGGAGGATGGAGGACGGAGGATGGAGGATGGAGGATGGAGGATGGAGGATGGAGGACGGAGGACGGAGGATGGAGGAACGGAGGATGGAGGATGGAGGATGGAGGACAGAGGATGGAGGATGGAGGATGGAGGATGGAGGACGGAGGATGGAGGATGGAGGACGGAGGACGGAGGACGGAGGATGGAGGAACGGAGGATGGAGGATGGAGGATGGAGGACGGAGGATGGAGGATGGAGGATGGAGGATGGAGGACGGAGGATGGAGGACGGAGGATGGAGGATGGAGGACGGAGGATGGAGGATGCTGCCTGCGGAGCTGTCAGGCGGCCCGAGCAGCGCCGCGCTCCCGGCTGGGGCGGGCACGGCCAGGAGGGAGGGAAAAACACCGTGGGAGGAATGGAAAGGCCTGGTGTGCATGGGAAAAAAAAAAAAAAAAAAAAATCCTTCCCAGGCTGCTGGAGTCAGAGGTGCAGATAAGCAGCGGCGCGGAGGCTGCAGAGCCTTCCCTGCCCGCATCCTCCCGGGAATGGGGGAAGCCAGGAGGTGCTGGGGGCACAGCTCTGCTCCCCGGTGCCCGAGAACCACCTCCAGCAGTGCTTGGACCCTCTTGGGTAGAGCTGGGGGTGAGGGGGGGTCACCATGCCGTCAGTCCTCCCCTGGGCTGGGCGATCCCACAGCGTGGGCAGCAGGAAGGGGAATTCTGCCCCTCTGCCCTGCCCAGGTGAGACCCCACCCCAGAGTGCCCCGGAGCCCGGCACAGGAGGGACCTGAGCTGCTGGAACAGATCCAGAGGAGCCACGGAGCTGCTCCCAGGGCTGGAGCCCCTCTGCTCTGGAGCCGGGCTGGGAGAGCTGGGGGCGCTCACCTGGAGAGGAGAAGGCTCCAGGGAGAGCTCAGAGCCCCTGGCAGGGCCTAAAGGGGCTCCAGGAGAGCTGGAGAGGGGCTGGGGACAAGGGATGGAGGGACAGGACACAGGGAATGGCTTCCAGTGCCAGAGGGCAGGGCTGGATGGGAGATTGGGCAGGAATTGTTCCCTGGCAGGGTGGGCAGGGCCTGGCACAGGGTGCCCAGAGCAGCTGTGGCTGCCCCTGGATCCCTGGCAGTGCCCAAGGGCAGGCTGGATCCCTCCAATCCCTGCTCCTCCTCTCACATTTGGCCCATGGATGTGGAACCAAAGATGCAGCCAGCGGAGGTGAGGGGCTCTTGAGGCCGGCCTGGCTCTGACCACAGTGACCACAGTCACCCCCGCGATGCTCGAGGACAGTTGCTGATAATTCTGAGCAAAGAGAGGGGATCAAAATCAATTTAAAAAAATAAAAAAGAAATGAAAAGGTGGATGTTATAATTAAAAGTCGATTTTTCATTGAAGCTGGACTTTTTAATTTAAATGAATTACATTTGCCTTAAAAACTTAATTGAATTAAAATTAAAGTTAACATTATGGTAAACCTGTGTTAAAGCCTGAAGTTAGTATAATCTCTTCACACTGAAATTAAATATATATGTACAATTTCATATACATATATAAAAAGATAGCTGTGCATATTTGCTGCTGAAATTTTAAAGGAAGTTAAATTACGGAACCATCCAAAAGTTGTCTGCTAAGTACCTAAACCCCAAATTACCGGAGTGGCCCTTGCTAATAACATCCAGTGTGTAAAATTCTTCTTATTTTATTTCCATTTCCTCGATGGGTGCTGCTCAAAGACTGGATTGTCTGAGCTGGGAGGGGAATCGGAAGGCTGAAGGCAGGAAAATGTGGTTCTGTCTTTCCACTTGAGCAGGATAAAGCTGAGTGAGGAGTGGTTTGCTGAGAGGTTTGGGTCCCTTGCTGCAGACAACATTCCCAGTCTTCCAAGAATTTATCCTGTTTAATGAAAGAATCCCAAGAATTTATCTCTTCAGCTTATGCGAGATTCGGTTAATGTATTAAAAAAAAAAAAAAAGTAAAGTCCTATTTTTGTACACGTTGAATTGAACTGTTGCTGGCGCTCGCTCTGACAGAAAAACCTAAAATGACCCCCAGGGGCAGGCTTGGGGGTGAAATTCCCGGGCACAGGACAGGTTTGGGGGTGAAATTCCCAGGCACGGGACAGGTTTGGGGGTGAAATTCCCGGGCACAGGACAGGTTTGGGGGTGAAATTCCCAGGCACGGGACAGGTTTGGGGGTGAAATTCCCAGGCACGGGACAGGTTTGGGGGTGAAATTCCCAGGCACCGGACAGGTTTGGGGGTGAAATTCCCAGGCACGGGACAGGTTTGGGTGTGAAGTTCCCGGGCACGGGACAGGTTTGGGTGTGAAATTCCCAGGCACGGGACAGGTTTGGGGGTGAAATTCCCAGGCACGGGACAGGTTTGGGTGTGAAATTCCCAGGCACGGGACAGGTTTGAGTGTGAAGTTCCCAGGCACGGGACAGGTTTGGGTGTGAAATTCCCGGGCATGGGACAGGTTTGGGTGTGAAATTCCCGGGCACGGGACAGGTTTGGGTGTGAAATTCCCAGGCACGGGACAGGTTTGGGGGTGAAATTCCCGGGCACGGGACAGGTTTGGGTGTGAAATTCCCGGGCACGGGACAGGTTTGGGTGTGAAGTTCCCAGGCACGGGACAGGTTTGGGTGTGAAATTCCCGGGCACGGGACAGGTTTGGGTGTGAAATTCCCGGGCACGGGACAGGTTTGGGTGTGAAGTTCCCAGGCACGGGACAGGTTTGGGGGTGAAGTTCCCGGGCACTGCGGGCACCTGGCGTGCAGCGGGGTGGCCAGAGCCGTGGCAGTGCCAGGGGCGTGCAGGGCCAGGTGACCGCCTTGGCTCCTCTCGGTGCCGATGGATGCCGCATTCCCCTTTCTCCTGCCTCTCCCAGCGCCCCAGCCCGGTGACAAACTCCGGACCGCCATTCCATCCCCGAGCGCCGCTCCGGCGGGAGCGCGGCCACAGCCGCGGGGAGCAGCCAGGGATGTGACTGCGAGCGGGGAACGGCCGCGTGGAAACCCCCGGATCAGGCCGGCATCCCCCTGCACATCCTCTCCGGGTCCCTGGCATCCTCCGGCACATCTCCCTCCCTCCCAGCCGGCCCCGCTTTGTCCCGGCGGCGTCCCCCGGGGCCCGGCTCGGGGTTAGTTCAAGTCTAGCCTATTTAGATAACCTTCTGGTGGGTCTATAGAGAGCCCAATATCCCTGCTGGAGGATCTCACTACAAATGAGCCAATCCTCCTAATCTCCTTATCGTTGTAGGCCTCAGCCTCCGGGCCTGGTTATCTGCGTGGATAAAAGAAAAGGGACACTGCACAGCACCTATCCCAGCAGAGACCCCTCCCCTTTAATCCTGCCAGGGTTGTTTCTCCCTTTATCCCCCTCTTGCAAATCCCCGGCCGGGAGCCCCCGGCCCCGCTGGTCCCTCCCGGCGGAGCAGGGATGCGGAAAGGCCGGGCAGGGCTGAGCGCAGGGATGCTCTTATCGCCAGCACCTGGAGCGGGGAGCGGGGCCGGGGCCGCAAATCCCCCCGGCCCCGGCCGGCAGGGAGGCTTAGAGGGGCGGGGGGCAGCTCCGTGCCCCTCCGGAGCTCCCTGCCCGATAAGTACCTTAATCATTCAGGGCCAGGAGTCCCCCGGGGCGCGGGCTAAGCCCCGTGCATTCCTGCCGCACACAATTAGGGCTCTTTCCCACCTCCCTCTAGACATTTTTTCCCTCGCTTTCATTCCTGCCCTCCACCCTTTCACCTTTGCAGCAGCCCCCTCTTCCCCTGCTTGGTCCCCACCCCGTCCCCATTTCTTCCTCTTCCCCCCCCTCTCAGATTTCCCTCTTTATCCATTTTTTTTTTTGGTCCCCCTCAAGCCTTTTCCATCTCCTTCCCCCATCCCCATTTTCACCCCTACCTTCTTCACACCCTTCCTTCCTTCAGCCCCTGCTCCCCTTTCCCCCTCTTCCCCGTTTGCTCTTTGTCAGCCTGTTCTCCATCCCTCAGCCTGCCTCTAATTTCTGATTAATATGTTCTTAGCCAAGGAAAGGGGAGAGCGAGAGAGAGAAAGGGAGCGGGAGAGAAAAGAAGGAATCTTCTAAATAAATCATTTAGTCATGTGAGGAGCTAATCTCCAAGTGACGGCCTGTGTTTATCTAGTTTTTAGCAGTGCATGTTAAATAGTGATATGGGACTAATTTTTTTTCCGCTGGAGCTGCTGTGAAGGGATTTTTAACTTCATTTCCCAGAAAGAAAAATGGTGAAAGCAGAGATAAGGCCCCCGAGCAGCTCTTCCCCTGAACCGGCAGCCAGTGCAATTAAACACGATGCCACCAAAAGGGCAGCCGAGCCCACGCTGCCAATTACTGATGCTTTCCCCCGTGCCAGGCTCTGGCGTGCTGGGATCAGCGCCCTCGGGACCCCCTGGACCCCTCCACGCTCCCCTGGCGTCCCCCTTGTGCCCTCTGCCACCTGTGTCACCTTGGGCTGGGAGGTTCTGCTCCCCCGGGGCTCTGCAGGACACCCAAAAATCACTGCTCTGGCCCAGGGGGTTTGGGTTGGGCTAGAGGCAGGTTTGGTAAAGGAAACCTCGGGTTTTACAGCAAGGTGGGAAAATATTTCCACTGGAAAACGTCTAAATCCAAAGCATTCACCTTTTTCTGGGGATTCCTAGGTTTTTTTCCACTCAGCACTGGACTCCTTGACAAAGCTGAATTTTGAGCTCATTTGGGATCTTTCCCCCTCAAGAGATTGAACACACACTGGATGTTTTAATATATGTATTATTCCCTATTTTTTTTTACCCTTTCTCATTACTTCCTGCTTTCCCTCCTGGCTTGCTGGACAATCTCGCCTTCCCAGGGTCACAAAATCTTGCTGTGATCCCTTGCAAGCCCCTCGTCCTCGGGCTCATTTCCCAGAGAGGCAAAACTGTTCCCTTTTGGTCCCATCTCCCTCCTTCCAGCAGGCACTCCCTGCTCCCAGCCTGGTGCTTCACAACCCCTTCCCATTTCCCTGCCTCTTTTTGAGGGGAAAAAGTTCCAGAGTCACAGAACCATGGAATGGTTTGGGCTGGAAGGGACCTTCAAGCACATCTTGTTCCACCCCTGCCAGGGATGGGACACCTCCAGCTCTGGGGTGACAGTTTCTGTCTCTGGTAGATGAAGAAGGGAGCCAGCAGTGAATCCCCCAGGACAGGAGGATGAACAGTGAGAAAAGGAAGGTGGAAGCCATCCCACAGCTCAGCTTCTTTTAGAAGACATCTCCCGTTTCCAACAGCTTCTCCAGGCATTCCCAGATGCTCCTGGGGCAACTGGAGGAAAACATTCAATTATACAGAATTATTCTGAACTCTTCAGGCAGCTCCCATGATAAGGGGCTCTTCCCTGGAGCCCAGAAAAGCCCTTGGGAGCCCCCCAGCCCTTCTCCCTGGCTGGCTTTGGAGCCTCCCGGGTTGGGTGGATAATGAGTGGGCAGGAGAAGCAGCTAATTCCCGATGAGAGCTTGGAGGGGGAGCTCGCCAGCGATCGCAATTAAGCCCTGAGCATTAAACCCCTGGTAATAAGGGGCTGGGCTGAGGGGAGGCAGAGCAGTAATTTAAATGATGGCCAGCTCAAATATGGAACGTCTGAATGCTCTCTCAGAGAGATTTATAGGAGCACGGGCCCACCTCGCTCATTTATTTCGTTAACGAGCTCCTTATTGGTGTCTGTGCCTGTGGAAGATGGGTGGAAAGAGGGATATGGGATCCATGGTGGGATCGGCCCCGGGTGTGCGCCCTGCTGAGCCCTGGCAGCTCGGTGTGCTCCACTTGGCTTGGGCAATGCTTCCCATCCTTGAAAAGGAGGGCGCTGAGGAATTTCCCCCCTCCTCTGCGGCTCCTTGGTGCAATCAGGGCCAAAATCCGTGAGGTGATGGAGGGTTTGGGGCTAGGGGGGTTCCAGGGGCACGGGGGGGCTGTGGGCAGCTCCCCTTCGGTGAGGTCAGCTCCCCTTTGGCGTGGCCTCACCCTGACTGTGGCCAACCGCTTCCTGTCCTGGGGAGATCAAGGGGAAAAAAAGCTGGATTTGCCCAAGAAGTAGGAAAATGGAAGAGGTTTGTGATGCATCAGGGTAAGGGTGGGAGAGCGACCACGTGCTGGAAGGAGGGACTGGACGAAAAAACATCTGGAGAATGAGCCGGAGGATGAGGAGGTTGCAAGTGACCGCAGCGAGATCTCATGACCCCGCTCAGTGAGACAAAACGATGAGGACAGGCGAAATTCCTCGCGACAGCAAATCCTCCTCATCCTCCCGTGGCGGGGATGGAGAACTGATGGGAAGAACGAACCCTCAAAACGCCGGAGTGGGAACATTTTGCACAGAAAGAAAAGCGTCGGTGCCCAAACCCTCCCTGCCCTCACCCACCCCTGGGGACACAGCGGCGTGGGGACCCCTTCCCTGGCACCCCCTGCCCCCTCCCGGCTGCTGCCCCTGCGGAGCATCCCTCGGGCGGGCGGCTGGGAACAGCTGTCGGAGAGCTGAGAGCTAATGGCTGCCTGGAGAGCAGTTAGTGGATAATTAATATTTGCAGCACAGAGCTGTGATTGCTCTACGTCTTCTTCCTGACAGCGGCGTGGGGAGGGAGCCCGCTCCGGCCACTGGGGACAGATCCCGAGCCCAGGGCTCGGAGCCCTGGATGCAAGCAGGGAGCTTGACCAGTCCCTTCACCCAAAATACTTGGAGATCCTTTTCCGAGCGTGGGAGAGGGAGCATAAAAAGCCCCTGGATGCAGCAAAAGGGCATCACAACGTGGGTGTGGAGCCAGTGGGGCTCCACCCCTGCGTCCCAAGGCAACACCAAGGCAGTATCAAGGAAAACCAGTCCTGGGAAATCCCCTCGGTGAGATTTGTGGGTGTGGAAATGCTTCTGCTCTTCACTCAAAATATCATTTTTCATTGTCTTTGGAGAGAAAACCTAAGCAGAAAAGTGCCCCTGAGCTCCCTTGGAAAAAAACAGCTCTGTTTCCTGCTCTAGGGATAGGCAGGGTGGGGATGCTCCATGTGCCCAAAACCCTGGGAATGATGGGCAGTAGGAACACCCAGCCCTGCCTGGCACAGGGAAGGGCAATGGGAGACGCAGGACAGAAAAATCAGCAGTGAGGAGAGAGCGGGAGCCAAGTGCTGGGACACGAGCAGCCAGGGCATGAAGCCACCCAGGAGATGCTCCAAAACACCAGGGGGCATTTGGGAAGGCAAAACCCGAATGCTTGGCCCGGGTGAGCTGAGCTCTGCCTGCCTTGGGACAGACCCAGCCAGGCTTTGACCTTGGGCTGAGCTCCCGGCTGAGCCTGGAGCGCTCCCGCCTGCCAGCCCTGGCAAATCCCTCCTGGGCTCTGAGGAGAAGGGAGGATCCAGCCAAGCCACAGCTCCGGGCATCCCCGTCCCGGTCATCTCCTGAGGGAGCAGCATCCCGACCACACAGCACTCCCAGCTGGGAAAAAAAAGGAAGAAAGGCAAAAGACGAAAGCAAAGGCTCCATGCAGCAGGCAGGGACTCGTTATCCTTCTTTATTTGCGTTGTTTTCCTACGTTTTATTGGCGAGGAGCAAATCCAGCCGTCCCTGGCTGCGAGCGGGTTTGCTGCAGCTCGTGGCATGCAGTTAATTCCCTGAACTGTTTAATTGAACAGGCTCTGAGCGTGCAGACACAGCTCTGGCACCTGGATCTTCCGAGAGCGGCCTCGGGACACAGCCAAGAATGGGGAAAACGCAAACACTGTGCTTGGGAGAGGCTCAAATCCCACTCAATTCCTGCTCCCTCTGCCGGCAGCAGCTCCTGGGGCTGTGCAACACACAGAGGGTGGCAAAGCAAGAGGTGGATGGATCCCACAAGGAAGGATCCCACTGTCCTTGGAGGGGGCTTGGTGAGGAGCATCCCCATCGGCTGGGCCTTTGCTGCATGCTTTGAGGAGCTGGGAGGGTAAACACAATTGGTGCTCCAGCCCTAACCCCATCCCATCCCATCCCATCCCATCCCATCCCATCCCATCCCATCCCAGCCCATCCCATCCCATCCCATCCCATCCCATCCCATCCCATCCCCATCCCCATCCCCATCCCATCCCCATCCCATCCCATCCCCATCCCATCCCATCCCATCCCATCCCATCCCATCCCATCCCATCCCATCCCATCCCATCCCCATCCCATCCATCCCATCCCATCCCCATCCCCATCCCCATCCCCATCCCATCCCATCCCATCCCATCCCATCCCATCCCATTCCCATTCCCATCCTAAGCAAACCCCTTTTCCAGGTGGGTTCCAGGGTTGTGTCTCCTCTTGGGCAGAGCCCAAGGAGCTCTATCAGGCTCCACCACCTGGGAAGCCGCAGGAGGACGTGGGAATCCTTTCCAAACCCAGTTCCAGCCCTGAGAAAGGGGAAGGGGAGAGGGGCGCGGGGCGGGGGCAGCACCGTGTGACCCCACAGAGGCGTTGGCCATCGGGATGCAGCAGGACAACGCGAAGCCTCGGGAGAAGACGATCCTTCTGGATAACGCGACGCTTCGGGACGACATCCAACCCGGCCATGACTCCAAAGCCGTGCGCAGCAGGGCGGGAGCGGGCTGTGCCCCACACCCCGGCCCCCATCCCGTGCCGAACGAGAGGCACAGGAGGCTGCCGGCGCGGCGGCTCCCCGGATTAAACAATCCTATAAATAGCGGGGCGGCCGCGGCGGCAGCACCCCAGCCCCGGCCTGCCAGGGGCCGCCTCGGCTCCCGCTTGATCCCCCCGCCTCCGGTATTATCCCTCCAATTTCTGCCGCAAAGCCCGGAGCGCCTGGGCTTGCACGCGCGGGAATTCGCACCTAGAGAACAGAGCCTTATCTCGGCGCTGTGTGCAGGACAAGGCTGTTTTACTCCTCCCTCCATAACCCTCTTAGACTTAATCCCGTCTTTAATGCCGCTTGGAAGGGGGCTTTGAACGGCTGTGCAGCCTAACTGGCTCTGACCTCTCCGGCTGCTCCCTCATGCCCATTTGGAGAACTCCGACTTTCAAAGAGATAACGGAAGCCCGGTAAATCCTCGCTGGGGAGCTAAAGCGATTGTCACACTCAGGGGAACTTTACTGGCCGAGCAAACTTGGAGCGGCTTCCCGGCCCCGCGGAGCGGCGCAGGGGGTGCCTGAGGCGGGGGGCCGAGCGCGGAGGCACCCGGAGGGTTTTGGCGGTGACGGTCCCTGGTTTTTGTCCGTGTGGATTCGGGATGCAGCGGTCGAGGGAGGATTTCTGGGAAAGGAAATTCATCCCCCCGGGAAGCAGGATGGGTGCTCCCAGCTCTCCTGCCGTGCTCTTCCCTCCTGGATTCCCCCTGAAATAAAGCAGCTGCTGGCTGTTAAACACCTTGCTGTTGTCCACCCCACAAATCACAGCCTGGTTTCGACTCTTCCCATCCGTCCCAGCAGCCATCCGACGCTCACCCCGGAATGAAGGCGCTCCCCGTGCGGCCCCACGAGGGCCCCGGCAGCGCTGGGGATCGACACCTTTCTGTTCCGCTTTAAATTAATCAAACCCAGAGCCCCTATATTAATACTGCGGTGGGAATTAAAATCATGCAACGCATTAAAGATGTAATTTAAAATTAATAACTCATAATTATTTATCATGGCGTATCAGCTGGGCTATGAATTTTCTCTTCTCACCCGGCATTCATTTCCTTCCCTTCCCTCCTTCCCGCGCCTCTAATAGCTGCCGGACCATAATGGAAATTGCGAGGGGATTTTGGGGAGATGCTGTGCTGAAGATATAACACTCCCCGTTTTTGGGGGTTTTTTTTCTTTTCCTTCCCCTCTCCCTGGTATTCCTTGGGGTTGAAGGGAGAAGCTTCGCTGTGGTGAAGAGGAGGGGAATGCCGAGCCCGAGGGTGCTGCCTCCTAAACGAGGGCGCAGGCTTTGCCACGTGCTGGTGGCTTTGGAGGAGCCAGCTGTGCTTGGCCATGGCATCCATGAGAAGCCCAGGAATGGTGAGCAGCTTCCATCTCCACCCTGCTTTGGACCACCAGGAGCTTCCTGGGGCCCTTCCCCATCGCTTCTGCAGGGGGAAGTATGGCCATGGAGAGCAAGATGGATCCGTCCCCCTGGCCATCCTCCACCCTGCTCCCGCTCCCTCAGCAGCCAAGAGGGACAACTCGGCCATTTTCTAGGGAAAACCTGGAAAAAGCAGTGGTGAAATCAAGGCGGGAGGAGGAGAGCGAAGCCCAGCATCCCTGCAGGTCCTGCACTCCCCTCAGCGAGCTGTGCCTGAATCAAATCCCAGAGACAGCGGCGGGTGAAAACTCACAGGAAGGAGAGAAAAAAAAAAAAAAAAAAAAGGAAAAAGAGGCAGGAGCAAGCTCTGTCTCTTTAAAAATAAATAAATAGATAAAGACTAAAAAAAATGCAATAAGTATATGCAAATGTGTTGAGCCGAACATCGCTGTCTGTGAAACAGATGAGGGAGAAAGTGCTTGAAGCTAGAGAGGAATGAGGCAGCCAGCGCTGACCTCGGGGTTAATAATTTTTACTTCTCCATCTCATTCCGTCCATAAAAAAAAATACGGGGGGGAGGCAGGGAGGGAGGAGGAGGCGGCGCGGGAGGGAGGGAAGGGAAGGGAAGGGAAGGGAAGGGAAGGGAAGGGAAGGGAAGGGAAGGAAGGGAAGGGAAGGGAAGGGAAGGGAAGGGAAGGGAAGGGAAGGGAAGGGAAGGGAAGGGAAGGGAAGGGAAGGGAAGGGAAGGGAAGGGAAGGGAAGGGAAGGGAAGGGAAGGGAAGGGCTGGGAGCCGGATGCTGAGCGGAGGCAGCGGCACCCGGAGCTCGTCCCGCCCCGTGGGGGCTGCGGGAGAGGGGCTGGAGCCGTGTGGGGCTGAGCCCGGTCCTGTTTGCAGCTCCCCACAAAGCACAGAAAGCATCGGAGATCCAGGCTCCAGCTCTCCTCCGGGTGAGGATGGTAACCGGGAGTGAAACAGCGCAGCAAACACCCCAAATATTGTGACTTTGCAAAGCCCTGTGCCTCAGGCGGGGCAGCTCCTGGGAGGACGCTGGCAGCGTGATGATGGAGGGGAAAGGCTGCTGCTCCACAGGCTGGGAAAACCTCTGATCTTCCTCAGATCCTTGATGGAAAACCCGTCCAAAGCCAAAATTCCAGCAGCAGCATCCTGGATCCCACAGCACGGCTGGGCTCCCCAGCACTGCACCCAAAGGTGGCCTCAAACTGGGTGCACTGAAGAGGATAAAACTTCAACGTATTTCTGTGTGCAAATATTTCTCATCCCCTCTGGCATTCCACCAGGCACTTTGGCTGTTCTCTAAACGAAGGCATAAATCTTTCAGGGACGCCTGGAACGATGCAGCCCCAGCCCAGTGCCCGGCATGGTGTTCCCACTTTGCTGACCTGCAGCTGACTCAGAGCATCAACCAGACCAACGCTTCTGCTTCCCTTCCAACCCAGGCCGGGGTTTTAGCTACAAAAATCCTAAAATCCCTCCCTGGGTGGGGGAGCCTCTCGGGTGTGCCCAAGGATCCCCACATCCCCAGGTGTTTGGAAGCACACACTCCTTTTCCCCGCTTTTCCCCCGTTATGGATGACCCTATTCCTCAAACACTGAATTAAAGGAAAAGCCGTATCATACCCCAGTAACCCCAAACCGTCCCTGCTGCAGCAGGCAGGGGTGGGGGATGCAGCACTGGGGCAAACCCTGCTGTGCTGCACCCACAGCCCTTCAAAGCCAGGGCAGCTCCCGTGGGAAGGCTGAGCCCCACAGGGCTGGGGGGTGCCCAGGGTCTCACTGGCTTTTGTGGATGCTCCCAAACCCTGCTCTCCTGCAGGGCTCTCCACCCCCTGTGTACCCACTGTTCCTGCTGGGAGGAGACAACGGGAGCAAGGGGATCTCCGTGTGCCAGTGACCAGCAGCCATCACCCTCCTCCATCCCTGTGGGAGGAGTGCAGCACACCAGCTCTGCTCGGCCCTGGGCAAGCCCCAGGAGCTGCCTTTTCCCAAGGGAGGGTCTCAGTGGAAGATGGAGCTCAGCCCCTCCTGAGCTGGCCAAAATCAGCGGCAGGGCCGGAGCCTTGGCGGGGCAGTTGCAGCTCAGCTCTCACTTGGCTGCGCTGCCTCTGCAGCGCCGGCTGCACGCTGCCACCCCCAGAGCCCCTCTCCTGCCTGCTGAGGGCTCTGTCCCCTCTGCGGCCTGGGAGCCTCTGCAAGCCTCCATGCATCCCTGCATCCCCGCCTGCATCCCTGTGTCTCTGTATTCCTGCGTCCCTGCATCCCTGCCTGCATCCCTGTATCCCTGCATCCCTACATCCCTGTATCCCTGCCTGCATCCCTGTATCCCTGCATCCCTACATCCCTGTATCCCTGGCAGCATCCCTGTATCCCTGCCTGCATCCCTGTGTCTCTGTATTCCTGTGTCCCTGCATCCCTGCGTCCCTGCATCCCTGGCAGCATCCCTGTATCCCTGCATCCCTACATCCCTGTATCCCTGCCTGCATCCCTGTGTCTCTGTATTCCTGTGTCCCTGCATCCCTGCGTCCCTGCATCCCTGGCAGCATCCCTGTATCCCTGCATCCCTACATCCCTGTATCCCTGCCTGCATCCCTGTATCTCTGTATCCCTGCATCCCTGCATCCCTGCATCCCTGGCAGCATCCCTGTATCCCTGCATCCCTACATCCCTGTATCCCTGCCTGCATCCCTGTATCTCTGTATCCCTGCATCCCTGCATCCCTGCATCCCTGGCAGCATCCCTGTATCCCTGCATCCCTACATCCCTGTATCCCTTCCTGCATCCCTGCCTGCATCCCTGTATCTCTGTATTCCTGCGTCCCTGCATCCCTGGCAGCATCCATGTATCCCTGCCGCCCTGTATCCCTGCCTGCATCCTTCCCCACATTCCTCCTTGTCCAAGCCTGCTTCCCACCTGTCATCCCTCCCTGGATCTTTCCTCATGCGAGCCTGCATCCAACCCTGCATCCCTCTCTGTGTGAGCTTGATTCCAGCCCTGCATCCTTCCCTACACCCCTCCTTGTGCAAGCCTGCACCCCTGCATCCGTGCACCCCTGTCTGCACCCCTGGACCCCTGCCTGCACCCCTGGACCCCTGCACCCCTGCCTGCACCCCTGGACCCCTGCCTGCACTCCTGCATCCCTGCCTGCACCCCTGGACCCCTGCCTGCAGCCCTGCACCCCTGCCTGCACCCCTGGACCCCTGCCTGCACCCCTGCATCCCTGCCTGCACTCCTGCATCCCTCCCTGCACCCCTGCACCCCTGCCTGCCTCTGCCCCCACATCTCTCCCCAAGGCAGCCTGAGCATCCCCTCCCCAGGAACTCGCCTCCCCCTGTTTTGCCCCTCCCGGAGCTCCCCCCGCTCCAGCCCAATCCCCCCCGAGCGCAGCCCCGTCCCGTTCCCGAGCCCGTGACCCGGTGACCGCCACCGCGGCGTCGCTGCCGAGGCCACGCCGGGGAAGCGCCTCCTCCCCCCCCAGGCTCGGGCGCTAAATGGAAGCGGCAGATCGATCCCGAGTGTGCCAAACTGACACGGAGCCTCATTAGGGGTTAGTTTTCATCCTCCTGCTCCCTGGCAGCCTTCACATTATCCCATAAAATTTATTTACTATTTCATGAATACATAAGCAGCAGGCAAACGCCGGCTTTTTATATATTTACACTGTATATATTTCACGGGAGAGTTATGTGTGTCTCTGAGGCAGAGTGGAGGGAGCGAGAGGGGAGCAGGAGCAGAAGGAGAAAGCAGCTGTGAGGGAAGAAGCAGGGAAGCAGAGCCGTGGGGGAGGATGGGGATGGAGCACGCCCGAAGCAGGAAGAGCTCGGAGCAGCCCGAGCTCCAGCCCATCCTGCAGCTGGCACCCAGGGCCGGGGATGGACGAGGAGCTGGGGCACAGGGTCTGGGCTGGGGGAACAGTGAGCTCAGGTTGATGGGGAACCCCCGGGCACCACCCAGATCTGCCCCAAATCCCATTCCTCCCAGCGGCAGAGTGGGACTTTTCCCCACAGCGATCCCCAGCGCAGCCCCGAGGTCACGGTGAGGGGCTCCTGCCTGCCCGGGGTCCCGTGGAAGGCCAGCAGCGTGGAAACTGGAAATGATGCCCCAGCGGCCCTGGCTGCGGGGGCTGGATCTCCTCCAGCAGCCGACTCCCGCCCCTCCCCAAACACACCCTGCACTCCGGGATCGCTTCATTCCGAGTGTGTTCTGTGGGGTCACCCATGGTTTGTTCGGGGACAGTGGGGAGAAGGAAGGGACAGCAGAAAGGGGACTTCACTCCCAAAGCTTTGGCCTGGCAATGTTATCTTTCAATGTTTCCTTCAAATCTAGCAGGGATGTTTCTGTTAGCCCCATAAATTACGAGAGGTTCGTTTGCAATCCCATTTGTTTTCCTCTCATTCAGCCTGGCTTGAGGCGGAAGATCCCTCACCCTCCTCACCAGGTTTGGAATGTTGCAGTTGCTGGTTGCCAGCACCAGAGAAAAACAGTTCAGAGAGGAGAAACCAACATTTTTTGGGGTCTGAAGCTGGTCTGAACTTCTGAGCAATCACCTTGGAGGAGCCGAGCTGTACTAATCACGGAGGCAGCTGGAATATGTGGATATGGATTTATAGGGCGCAGGGAAAGCTCGGGGTCACAGCAGCCTGTGTCAGCACCCGTCACCCCCAGGGGTGGTTCCAGGCTGAACCCTCCATCCTTTGTCCCCCACAAGATCCCCACAGCCCAGCCAGGAGATGCTTTCCAGTGCTCCCAGAACCGGGATCCCATCGTGCCTCCCACCGCTCACCGGAGCACACCACCTCCACCCCAGCAGGACGGGAAATGGGGGATTCAGAGGAAAGCCAGGAAAACACAGGGAGCACCAGGCAATAGGTGGGGTGCACACAACCACTCCCCTCTGAGGAAATCCCTCCCCTCAAAACCCCGTTTGAGTCCCTGCTCTGCACGAGAACTCCCCTCTCTGCACGAGGGGTGTGCACCCAGCGCCGCTCCTCCAGCTCCGTTTGGTGAAGGCATCAAAGGATCCGCTCCCTCAGGCACCAGCCTGCATCCCAAAAGCACAGGAGCACCTTTCCCAGATCTCTGCCTTTCCAGACCTCTCTGCATTCCTGCAGTTTGGGTGACATTCTCTCGGAAGGGGACAGAGGGAAAGGGACAGGCCCAATCCCTTGGGAATGCAGAGAGACGAGAGCAAAACATCCCCATTTCCAGAGTGGATGCAAGGGCAAGGGAAAAAAGAGAAACCCATCGTGATGGTGTTCATTTTAACTGTTCAGCCACTTGTAGGCTGATGCCATTAGAGGAAATAAATAGGTAAGAGGCACTCGAATGGTGCTTGCAAGAGGAGATGGGAACTGAGACAAAACAAGAGCTGGGAGACAGAAGGAAGCGCCGTGGCTCCCAAGAGAATCGAGGAGCTGGAGCGATGCCGCCTTCCCGAGCTCCACGAAGTCGGCAGCAACGCCTGTAAAATTCCCGTTAAAAGGCTGCGTGGGACCCTGTGCCACGGCCCCTGTGCCACGCTGGTCCCCGCCTGGCTGCGGGGTGGATCCTGCCGCTGCTCCCAGAGCACCCCCGAGCTGCCGGGGACGGAGGAGGGCAGCAGGCACAGCCGGGCCCGGCCCCGCTCGATACCTGCCGGAGCGCGGCCGTTTGCACCCCGCGATGGATGCGGCGATCAAGGGGAGCGGCCGCGGCTCCTGCCACCCGCTCGGTGCGCCGGGAGAAGGTGTGAATTCGGCGGAACAGCTTCACAGAACTCTGGTTGTTTCTTATCCGGGGCGCTGCTGCATGCCCGGCTCGGAGCGTGGGGGATGCTGAGGGACATTCCCCACCTGGAGCAGGGCTGGGCCCAGCAGCAAAGCCTGGCCATCCACGCACTCCTCGCCTCCAAGGATGTGGCAGAACCTCCGCCCCGTGCCAGCCCTCCGGGCGCCCATCCCCGCTGGCAGCAGCGGCAGGGGTTGCCCGCAGACCCCGCGGAACGGATGCGGGCCCTGGTGCCACCTTCCCCGTGGCACTGCCACCCCCGGTCCCCCTCCTGTCCTCAGCAGGACCCGGCACGGCTCCATCCCCCGATTTCTCACGGAGGAAGGAAGGGATTTCCGCCCTTTCTGCAGAAACGCCTTTGCTCCGCCAGACTTTCTTCTCCCTTCCCACCCCATCCCGGCGCATCCCCGCGTCAATCACCAGGACACCGGGCTGGGCTGCGAGGCTCTTCCCAGCCCCATCCAGCCCGAGCCTGGGCTCCCTCCTGAATATCGGGCCAAAGGGCGCGCACAGCTGGGCAGCCAACAGCGCTGGGACGAGGAGATATTCCGAGAAAAAGAAGGGGAAAAGAGGAGGAATTGCGGCGCCGAGGGGGTCGGAGGATGGGCGAACCGAGAGGCACCGAGCGTCTGGAGCTGCTGCTGGCGAGGGGCGGCGGAGGAGGAGCGGCCCCATCTGCTGCCGGGGCCCCGCTGTCCCCGCTCCCGGCGCTGCTGACACGCCGCGCAGCTATCGATGCCATTTGCCTCTGCCCCGGAGGCGCTTTTGGTGATGGAAGATGCCTGCGTTAGCACGAGGGGAAGCAGCAAATGTCTAGAGATAAAGAAAAGATAGATATATATATTACAAAAAAGGTAAAAAACAGGCGAGTTCAGGAGGTGGACCCTCAGTGGCTGGGGTGTGGGAAGGGCTAAGCACAGGCTCGCTTTGGGAAATGGACACCTGGGAGGGAGACACCGGCAGCAGAAGAGCTTCAGGTGGCGAGAGGAGCTGCTCCCGTGAGTGTCCCGGCCGTGCCGGTGTCTGTCACCCCCTCCTCACCGCCGCCGTCAGCCGGAGCACGGCTGTGAGCAGCCAGACAAAGCGGGAAGCTGGCGCTGGCGGCTCTGGAGATGTCACAAGGGGGTCACAGGCTTCGGTGCTTCAGGGACGGCGCAGGCAGACAGAGGAGCTGCCACTGACCGGCCCCAGCAGCAGCTCCTGGCGCTGGGCTTTGCTCAAAGCCTTCCCAGAAGCAGGGCTGGGACCTCTCACCACTGCCAGGGACGTTGGCCGAGTTTCAGGAGCTCAGGAATCAAGGGATTTTCAAACTCACCCCATTCCAGCCCTGCCATGGCAGGGACACCTTCCACTGTCCCAGGCTGCTCCAAGCCCCATCCAGCCTGGCCTTGGGCACTGCCAGGGATCCAGGGACAGCCACAGCTGCTCTGGGCACCTGTGCCAGGGTTCCTCACCACCCTCACAGCCAGGAATTTCTTCCCAATATCCAAGCTAACCCTGTTCTCTGTCAGTTTAAGGCCATTCCCCTTTGTCCTGTCACTCCAGGCCTTTATTGCCAGCTCCTCTCCAGTTTCTCCAGTGCAAACCAGTGCAGCAGCACCATCCCTCAACCAGCCCTGACCCTTCCCAAGGATCAGCTTTCCCCACGGCCACCACATCCAGAAGCTCCACTGCCAGCAGCTTTGTGATGAAAACAAAGGCACTGACCTTCCCAGCTCCCTGCACAGGAATTTTCCCAGTGGGAAAATCCTCTCCACACCCAGCCAGGTGCTGCAGGCCTCAGCTGAGGTGCAAACCCAGCCTTCCCCCAGACTTCCAGGCAGGGAAAAGGGAGCAGCCGGTGCCAGGGAGGTGCCAGGGGCTGCCTCTCCCTGTCCTTGTCCCCAGCCCCAGAAGGATGCGCCAGTCCTGGGTGGGTATTTCAAACATCAAACCGCAAAGCTGCAAGGAAATAAAGAGACGCTCCCAGGAGCGCTGAAGTGAGTGGCTGCTGTGCCACTCCTGTTGGAACATTAATATTTGCCAAAAACAATTTGTCTTTAATCAGACACAGCCATATATTTAGTTTTATGTGCGTTCTGGATCAGCCTTTATTACCTTGGGCCACTTCAGCTCCTCAGCGCTCTGCCGGGGATCAGCGTCCAGGAGGGCGCAGGAGCTGGTGCAGGTGGCACCCAGGGAAGTGTCCCCAGGGCCCCTGTGTGCAGGGTGAGCCCCAAAAGCAAGGTGCTGCTGGGGAACAAGAAGAGGAAGACGAAGAAGAAGAGGAAGAAGAGGAAGAAGAAGAGGAAGAAGAAGAAGGAGAAGCAGTTCTGCAGTTCTGCAGTTCTGCATTTCTGTGAAGTGGCACAAAGCTTGGAGGTGGATGGGGTGGAGGCCGTGTTTAATTCACTCCCGATCTGGAACAAACTCTGTTAATTTTTCCTCCTGGCCCCAGCCAGAAGCGACACGTTCTGTCCACGCTGAGCTGCAGGGCACCGTCCCAGGCCGTGACAAGCCCGTTCGTGCCCTGGTTTGCGCTTCCAGCCCGTGCCAATTAACGAGGTGTCCCCGCAGTGGGATCCCCAGCCAGCCCTGCACGGCCCCTCCTGCCCCACCTCACCCGCCTGCAGAGCTCTCTCAGCCCCTCTCCCCAAACAGGGGGTGCCCAAACCCCAAAGGATGGGCTGCAGGAGGAAAATCCAGCCCCCAAACCCCCAGTGCCAACCCTCTGGCTCCTCTGCCCCGGCTTCCTCCCAGAAGAGGCTCCAGAGCAGCTTTAATTCAAGTGCTGCTCCAGCACGGGGAGGAACAGCCCAGCTGTGGGCCTGGAAGCAGGCAGGGACCTTGCCCAGGGGGTCTCCTGCTCCAAAACCCATTTCCAGGGCAGAGCTACGAAAGGAGGGCTGAGCTGAGCAGGTTCCTGTGGTCCTGCCTGACACCCTGCAGCCACGCACAAGCACAGGAGCAGGGATTTGGGGCTGGCCGAGTTTGCTGGGGTGGTCTGGGGAGCCCAAACACTGCCCTGCCCAGATGAGAGCGGAGCTGCCCCCTGAAGGAAGGGCTCCAAAGGCAACATCTGTCGATAAATCCCAGCGCAACACCCCAGACCTGGCTGGAGATAACGCAGATATTCATCAGTGACTTTATAGCGGTGGAGGTTCCCACCAAAACCACGCAGAGGTGTCCAGGAGCCTCTTCCAGCCCCCAAGCCCAGCCCTGTGCACCCCTCACCCCAGAACATGTGCCCATCCTTAACTTGCATCACTCAAGGCTTCTCCTCCCACCCAGTTCATCCTCTCCAGAGAGTCCATCTGAAGTAACAAAAGCAAAGCTCAGAGCTTCCAAGGCAAGGCCAGGTTGGATGGGTTTGGAGCGACCTGCTCTCATCCTTTGCCCACCACAGGGGTTGGGATGAGCTTCAAGGTCCCTCCCAACACAAACCATTTAAGGATTTTAAGATCCAGGCTCCCCTTGGCTGAATTCTTCCCCCAAGCCCACAGTTGAATGTCCAGGGTGGTGACAAGCACGAAACAAAACTCAGAATATTGACGACCAAGGCTCCCGCCCAAAGCAGTCAGGAAGGGTTTGTTGAATACATTCACATAATTAATACATATGAGAACATTACAATTCCCCTCTTTGCTGGTCCACAAACAGAAAGAAGCTAAATTCATTAGATTAATATTTGTTGAGACTTATTAGTTTAGCTCTAATTTCACGATCAGATGGCATTTTTGGGGAGTTGAAAAGCAAGCTCTAAAGAGTCATTGGATCTAAATAAGGGCATTGAAGAGCAAGGAATTTTAAATTTTTTCCAGGAAAAGAGCCCGTGCCCAGTTGCCGGTTTGCTCCTAACTCCATTCTCCCACCAGCTGGGGAATCAGGCACCTCTGCTCCTCACTCAGCCTCAGCCCAGGGCCGATATTAAAGCAAATCAACAGCTTCTCAAAGCCTCCCAAAATGGGGCGGCCTCCTGGCTCTGACGGTGCCAGCACCCATGAGACCTCAGGAGAAGGTCCAGGCGCCTCTAAGTCACCTCCTGGCTGAAGTGGCGATGACAGCTGGGCTGATGGGCGGTGTCCCCGTCAGCACCCGGCGACCCCGAGCCCACGGTGCCCTGGCCCGGGATGGGGCTGCCCTGCCCTCGTTTCCTGGAGCCCTCCCTCCGCCCAGGGAGCCGGCAGCTGAGCTTTGGGCACGGCAGGAACATAAACCACGGCTGCTGACCGCGGCTCTGCCGCTCCGTGCCTGCAGTCCTCCAAGCGCCCGCAGCCAGGGGAATATATTTCATCCCGAAAAAAAGGGTTTCAGTGTGTGCGCCAGGGAGCCGGAAAGAGCAAGGAATGCTCAGGGGATGGTTGGCCGGCAAAATTCCTGCCCCCAAGCAGCTCTGGATGCTGGAGAATTTCCCCGGCCGTGGTGTGGAGGTGGTGGGGAAAACCCGGCCACATCCCCCGCGCAGCCTGGGGAAGGGCGCTCCTCTGGAGGTGACACCGTGCCGCGCTCCCGCGCCTGCAGGAAACTTTCAGGGAGGCAGAATTAATTCTGAAGTGTCATTATCTCGATTAAAGCACGGAAAAAAAAAAAAAAAAAAAAAAAAAGCCAAGGCTCTCGGTCAGAGGAAGCCGTGGCAGAGTTTTGGTGGCTTTGCCCCAGCTGGGGAGAACCCGAAGCTCGGGTGAGGCTGCCGCGGTGCCAGGTGCGGGTGCCGGCTCCCGGCTCCGTTCCCGGGGCTCAGAGGCACCGTCCTCCTGCCGTGCCGCGTGTGCTGCGGCCGGGAGCTCCCTCTGGTCCCGGCTGGGCCGGCTCCATCCCCGGGCCGACCCCTCGGGCCGGTCCCCGAGCTGGCAGCTGCTGGGTGGGTGACCCCCGCGGGTCCCCGCGCTGACAAAAGGCCTATCTTCTCTCCGCCTAAATGATTTAAATTCTAATCAAACATCATTTATAGCACATCTCGGAGCCGTCTCCCGGGAGCCGGTCCCACGTGAGCCGTTGCCAGGGCAACCGGGGGGTCTCATTTCAGAAATGTCAGATTGCATTATTGTCTTCACACTTCTCTGATAACCCGGTGTCTCTCCCTCTCCTGCCACCGCCCCCCCTCCGCGGCAGCCAGCCCCCAGCCTCCTCCGTGCCCCGCTCCCCGGAGGAAATCGCCGGCTCCGTTCCGTTCCGTTCCATTCCCGCACGGCGGGCAGGGTCCCCTCGGGGTCCCGTGATTTGGGACGGGGGGGAAGAGCAGGGCTGGCTTGGTGCTGCCCGTGCTGGGATGGAGGAGATGCTCCCGACACCCCGCCGGCGTTCCCTGCCGTGCTGCACCGCGTCTAGCTGCTGGCTCCCCCAAAAATTAAGGGGAGAAGGGTGGGCAGAGCTCAGAGCGCGATTTTGGTCTGGCCCGGCGCATCCAGAGGAGGTGTCCCGCAGGATCCAGCCCTGAGGGGACACTGCAGCTGCTCCCGCAGAGCTTCCCCTCTGCCCCACGGCCCGGCCGGGTGAGGGGCTGATCCCACAGACACCTCCTGGAGCACGGCTGCTCCTCTGCTCCGTGGTCTTCCCTTCCCCCCTGCCCACGGCCTTGAAGGTCCCCTCCAACCCAAACAAACTCCAGCTTCTCCTCGTTCCCACATCTCCTGGAGCCACCCCCGGCTCACTGCGGCCAGCTGCGCTGCTCTGCCCTCTCCATGGCTCCAAGGATCCCCCAGAGGTCCCGTTCCCAGGTCCCAAAGGCCAGCCTGGAGCAGCGACACCGCAGATGAACCCAGCCCTGAGATGTCAAAACCCAGCAGAGCCGGGTCTGGCACAGCCATGGTTCTCACACGCTGCTGGGAGTAATATCCTGGGGAAAACCAGTCCTGGCCAGGAACCAGTGACCCCAGGGAGAAACTGAGGTGTTTTTATGATTATTCTGCCGCGGCTGAGGGGAGCTGGGCTCATCAGCTGTGCCTGGTGTTGCGTTCCAGGAGCAGGAGCTGTCGCTGCTTGTCTCCCACCCCATCCCAACAGCCCCAGGTCCCCCATTTTTAACCCTGTGTCCTGCCGGGAGGTGACAGGGCAGTGGTGGTGCCATGCCCGCAGTCCCCAGGCACTGTCAGGAGCCCACCGGAGCTGTCCCACGTCCCTCCATCCCTCCACCCATCCGTCTGCCTGATAAACCCCTAATGAACCTCCCAACTCTGCCTCTTCCCAAAGAACAAACCAGCCCTGGCCCAGGCGGTTAATATTTAACTGAATAAGGGCCATAAATATGGAAAATGGGACTTTTAATTAAATAAGCAGCTTTTAAAAGGGCCCTTGGGCCGAAGAGGCTTTTGTTTAAATATGATTGATTTGACACGTCCTTTCCCTCCCGCTTTCTCCCGCTCTCTCCCTCTCCTGCCTGGCGCAGGGATGGGAGGCAGGTCCCTGCTGCAGGTCCCTCCTGTGCCCCAAAACCCTCCCACAGCCCCGGGCCCCCAGCTCCGGGGTGTGGGGGCCCCTGGCTGGGCGCCCGAGCCAGGAGAGCTGACTGCAGCCGGGCTGGTTTCACGCTCGGAGCGGGAGCAGAGGGTTTTCCCTGGCTGCCCAGCCCAGCCGGTGGAACCAGGGATGCTGGGGATTCCTTGCGCCCCCCGGGACAGGATCTGGCCCCCCAACACATAACCCTGGGATTTTCCCCACGGAGGATGCGGTGGGTCCCTGACAGAGGCGATGGGAGGGAAACTGAGGCAGGCAGCACAGCCAGGGGAGGGGGCTTTTCCCAGGGCTTTGGGGCTGGATTCAGCCCCCCAAAATTTCCTCCCACACATCCCCACGCACACACACAGACTCTGGGAGCGAACACGGAGTCAAACCAGCTTTAATAACTTTGCTGTTCCCTGACATTTGGGCATTTCCTGCTGGAGCAAGCGGCACTAATGACTCCTTCCTCACCCAGGCACGACGGGAGCAGCAGCTTCAGGGAGTGCCAGGGGGACGTTCCCAGCCCTGGGGACACCCTGGGGTGCGGGTGGCCCTGTGCAGAGCAGCAGTGTCCCCCCCAAAATTTTAATCTCCGTTTAAGCAGACGGGAGCTCCGTGTGTGTTCCTGCGTCAGCCCCAAGACAGCAGCAACTCCGCAGCTCTGGAATACTGACTGCTTCGTACCTCCTGAGCAGGATGGCAACATCGTGCACAACCCAAATGTTAAATGAGGAATTAAAAAAAAAAAAATAAAAAAAAAAGGAAAGATAAAAATCGCCATTGTGAAGAAGAAAGATCAAGAAGGGGTGGGAAAGGGAAAGAGCGAGAAGGCCAAAAAATTAATGGAAGGTAAGTGTGAAAAGCACAGAGTTTTGTTTCTGATAATAGGGTAAGTATTGCCTTTAAAGGAACTGAGAGCTCTTTAACACTTTGAGGGAGTTAACCCCCACAAATGATATTTTTAATAAAGAATTGCTAAGAGTGCAGGCTGTGCCCTGGGCTCAGGGACCAGCTGCATTGCCCCAGCCCGGGAGCAGCGTCAGGCCTGGCTCTGCAGAAAACGGGTGGGGTGAAGTCATGGGAGGCTGAGGGTCAGGAATCACTGGGAAAAATGGGAAAAGGACCATGGGATAGAGCAGAGCTGCACCCACACGGGCAGGGGAGGATGCAGCGCCCATCCCTGGCTCCGGTGGGGCACGGAGAAGCTGGAACTCGGCACAAAGGATGAAGTGAATGGCCTGGACTGAGGCACAAGTGCAGACCAAGAGAAGAGGCAGCCCAGGGAGGGTTGCTCTCAGCTGGTTCCTGTTTTCCACCCGTGCTTCTCCCAGTCCATCCCCCATGGATGGCACAGGCCCCGGGCTGCCTCCGCTCAGCGCCGCCGCGGCGGGTTCCAGCTGAGAACACACAGTTAATTATCTCCACAAACAACTCTGGGCAAGCAAAGTGTTCCCTGGGCCCAGACCTATTGCATTTCATCAGTGAGGATGTGAAAATTGGGGGGGAAAAAAAAGGGGAAAATTTGGAAAAGAGCAGGTGAGGATTGACATCGCTTCTGGGTGTCCTTGGGTGTGAAAACGCCCGGCACAAGGTGCCCAGAGCCAGACTGTGCTGCTGAGGGTCCTGGTCCCACAGAAATGCCAGTGAAACCCCCTCAGGATCCAGTGCCTGAGGCTTCTCCCTGGCTCTGAGCATCCTCGTGGTGGCACAGCTCAGGAATGTGTCCAAAGGCTGCTCAGGGCTGGCGTTCCCTGGGAGCAGGCACGTGTCCATCAGTGGTGGCACAGGGAGAGCGGCTGGCACTGCTGCGTACTCCCAGGCACCCCAGGGTGACTCTAACCCTTCAAACCCACCACTAAACTCTTTGTGTTTCCTCTCTAAAGCAGCCGAGGCACTGCCTGGAGGAGGCACTGAGCTCCCCCCTCCCAGGGCTCCTGTCCCCCAAACCTCCTCTGGCACCCCCAGTTTTGGGTGCCCATTCCAAGGCACTGCCGTGTCCCCATTTTTACCCCTCTGAAATCTGGGCACGTCTCAGCCCTGGTGTGCAGCTTCTGAGCAGCGAAATAGCCCCGAATCCTGGAGTTCCTGCCATCTCTGAATCCTGGTGTTTCCTCCATCCATGAATCCTGGTGTTCCCTCCACCCCCGAATCCTGGAATTCCCTCCATCTCTGAATCCTGGCATTCCCTTCGCCCCTGAATCCTGGTGTTTCCTCCATCCCTGAATCCTGGTGTTCCCTCCACCCCCAAATCCTGGTGTTCCCTCCATCCCTGAATCCTGGTGTTCCCTCCACCCCCGAATCCTGGTGTTCCCTCCATCTCTGAATCCTGGTGTTCCCTCCATCCCCGAATCCTGGAATTCCCTCCACCCCTTAATCCTGGCGTTCCCTTTGCCCCTGAATCCTGGAGTTCCCTTCACCCTGAATCCTGGTGTTCCCTTCATCCCCGAATCCTGGAATTCCCTTCATCCCCGAATCCTGGAATTCCCTCCATCCCCGAATCCTGGAGTTCCCTCCATCCCCGAATCCTGGTGTTCCCTTCGCCCCTGGCGCTCACCCCACCTCCTCCCAGCCCTTCCCTCTGGGTGGGAGGACAAGGGACGTTTTTTGGAAGGAGCAGCTCAGGAGATGGAGCCAGGGGACAAACCTGGGCAGGGATTTCTCAGCTCTGCTCATCTCCTGCTGCCGCCACCTGAGGCTTTGAAGGTTTTCGATGCCTGAACAGAGGATTTGAAAAGCAAATTGTAAACTTATCCCAGCTTGCATCTGGCTAGAGGTGGGACAGACCCCTGGGTTGGGCTGGGGTGCGCTGGATGTCCCCGAGCTGCCGAGAGATCCGATGTGGCTCCGAGGGTCACACCGGGAGCTCGGCCCTCAGCAGCACGAGGGCGTCGCTCTGAGTCCCCCTGACCTCCAGGGATGCCGAGGGCTCCTAAAATCTCCCACCCCAGACCCTGAGCCAGCCCACGTGAAGTGCTCAGCCCTGATGGAACCATTTTCACGGACTGGGGCTCAATGTAACCTCAGTGAGAAAACCGACCTGGCCAGAGGCGCGTCCCGGGGGGCCTGATGCCATCAGCAGCGCCCGACACGGGAGCTCCTGGGGCTCGAGGCAAAAGGCAGAGCTCCTCCTGGCACTGCTCCTGGGGCTCGAGGCAAAAGGCAGAGCTCCTCCTGGCACTGCAGAGATAGAGATTTCTTTTTTTTTTTTTTTTTTTTTAAAGAAAAAAAAAAGGGGGGGAAGGGGTAAGGAAAGGCCCCGTGTTTGCAGCCAACACGTGTAATCTGTTGCAGCCCTTGTCAGACAAAACAGTTTTGCCGTAAGACAGCGATTCCCAGAGGGGAAAGGGGAGAAGTGAAAATACTTTATCAGCTGCCTACATATGTAAAGCAGTACCCTGGTTGAAAAGCAAAGCCTCTTTCCCTTTGAAAGCTGGGAAGGGAGACGGGAGGCGACTGCCTGGGAGCGGGGACAGGAGTGACACAGGCACAAAGCCCAGCGCAGCAAACCCCCGGCCTCGCCCCGAAAATGCTCTTATCTCTCTATCGGCCCCAAAAAACTACCTGGCTGTGGAGGAGAAAGGAAGCCAAACAAAACCCAGACGTGGCTCAGTTTGGGAAATTAAAAATACATTTTTTAATGTACAGAATGTGGGTTTTAATGTACAAGAATGATTTAATTCAGACATTGGGGGCAGGTTCTGTCGGAGCCCCCAGGTCAGAGGGAAGTGTCCATTGCTCCAGGTTCCTCTTCCCTCAGGTTGGGCCGAGATGAAGGGAATCACTCCCTGCCTGGATTTAAGGAGTGATGCTCAGGAGCTGCCAGCAGACAAGCGCTTTCCTTCCTCTCTGAATCTAAAATGTTTCAAAGGCTGGGAATTCCAGGACCTGGAAACACGGCATAAATCAGCCCTCGGGTTCACAGGACGAGAGGACTCTACTGGCAACAAGTGGGCTGGCTCCTCATGGAGGCTTCTCCTGCTCCATCCATCAGCCAGAGACCTGAGAAGGTGGGGAAAAAAAAATTAATTCCATGTGGCAGCTCCCCCAGCAAGACAGCCAGGGGACAGGAGCAGGGCTGGGGGGGGACACCGAGCTGGGAGGGAGAGCCCAGGAGGGGCTGAGATTCCATGGATACAGACACAGAGGCAGGAGGGAGAGAGGGAATGGGCTGGGGGGAGGAAGGGGAGCAAAGAAAGGAGGGAAGCAGGAGAAGAAAGGGCAGGGAAGCGGCGGGGGGGGGAGAGGGAAGGAGCCCGCGCGTGCCCATCTGGGCGATGCATCACATTGAAATTGTCCCGCATTAAAAATTCACCAGCCAGTGAATTTTCAAGGGATTTGTAGTAATTAGATGACAAAATGCTGGCAAATCTCAGGCTTGCCAAAGATGTTACTCAGGGGTCAAAGACTCGACACTTTTGGCTGGGTAATTTGTAAGTGTCAATCACACTCAGCCATCAGAGGGAAAGGAGAGATCCAAGGGCTGAATCCTAACGAAGTCCGAGGCTCCCGCCTGCCGTGGTCCCTCCTACTGCCACCCAGGCCTGCAGACCCCCGGCTGAAACCACACCGGGCTGACTCGGGGTCTCCTTTTTAAAATTAAAACAACAAACTCGTCAGGTTTGTTTTTTTCAGCAGGGCTCTCTGGCGGCAGGAGCTGCCTGGGTGATGTGCCTGCCCTGCTGGTCCTGCTGGGGGGCAGAATGGGCTGTGACCCCCGCGCTGATGCCTCTGCAGCCCTGCCCCAAATTCTGCCACGTGGTTGGAACTGCTCCCGCTGCTTCCTGGGGCTGAAAATGGAATTAAAGCAGCTCCTGCCTGCAATCTGCCTGGTCCTGCCTCCCCGCTGGGTGTCACGGAGACTTTGGGGCCACCAAAGCAACCCCATGGGTTGTCTCTGCCTGTTGAAAAGCCAGGTTAATTCAGATCCAGCAGGATATTCCCAGCCCTGGTCCTGCCTCAGGCTGAGCCCATGGCAGCAGCTCATGCCACACACCCACCCAGAGCCCGCGGGAGAAAAGAAATTTAAAAGTTTTCTACGCCATCGGCTTAAAACCAGACCTCAAAATGCAAGAATCAATGCTTCACCCAAAACACCAGGAGAGATCCCTGTCCCAGCCAGGTGGGCTCAGCCTTGCTGAGGCTGAGGTTAAGCCTGGGCTTTGCTGCCAGGTTTTGGGGGCAGAGGATGGCTCTGGGGGGATGGCTGCCCAGCCCCAGCTCGCTCCTGGAGAGATTTTTGCCTGTTGTGGTCTGGTTTCTAAGCTGATGAAGCAGAGAAGCCCTGGATTTCTCAGCCCCACCAGCAGCAGGGGGATGGCTGCTAACAGGAGCTGCTAACTCACCTCCAAAAAGATTTGGGATCACCAAATGTGGGAGAGGCAGGAGCCTGCTTTTCTCTCCATCTCTCACGCCTTGTCAAGCTGTCCTGGGCACCCCGGCTAAACCCCACCTCCCGTTTTGGGCTGTGAGCGATGCTCGAGGCTGCCAGGGAGGGGTGGGGAGGTGCTGAGGCATCAAGCAGCACCCAGCACACCCCGAGGAAAAGCACCGCACATCCCCAGCCCCCTTCCACTTCCAGAAGCCAAGTCCCAGAGGAAAGGAGGCGAAAGGAGGCTGGTTTGCTCCATCTCCTCCAGCGTGGCTGAATTTCCTGAGTGTTCTTAATGCAGTGCTGTGGGGAAGGGGAGGGAAGGGCAGGGCAGGATGGGAATCACCTCTGCACAGAGCTGCCGTGGTTTAGCTGAATGCAGAGCCATTCCTTGCTGCAGGCCAGCAGTACTGGGAGAGCTGGGAAAGGAGGCAAGCAGCAGCGAGATGCTCTCCAGCAGTCACTGTGCTGGAGCTGAGGGGACTGGGAACGTGGCTGGAGGTTCCTCCTCCCTTTCAAAAGTCATTTAGCAGCTGCAAAACACCTTGCAGGGGCTGCCTTCCTCCAGCTCCTCATCAGCTGCACTTCCAGCTCCTACTGCACGCATTTAAAGAGCCCAAACCGTGGGCTGAGGGGTTTTTCCATGGTTTTATCTTCCCTCAATCTAGCAGTGCCTTCAGGTGGTGCTGGAAGAACATTTGTTGGGAAGCAGCAGGAAGGACTCTGCTGGGCACTTGGGAGCTGTTCCCTGCTCACAGGGGTGTCCATGGGATGTTTCCTCCCTGCCAGAGCCTGCTGCTGGCACGTGAAGACCCCCCAGCCCCACCCATGGCACCTGACCACAGCTCCTACCACTGCCCCGCTCGCTCTTCCGGGAGAAAATTCACCAGGAAATGCCAAATTTTAGTTGAGGGAACGTGAAGAAAATGTTTCCCCCCGCCCAGATCACCTCTCCTGACACACACCACAGCCCTTACTGCCCTCCCACTCTGTCCCAGCAGCTTTTCTAAACCCTGAGCTGGGGATGGAGTCACATGTGGGGACAAGGTGACGCTGGCTCTGCACCCCCCTGGACCACACCCATCCCCAGCAGCCCACCGTGGTCCTGGGGCTGCAACAGAGAGACAAACCTAATTATGGCACTAATTACGGCCTGTGGAACGTAGGGACCGTGCTCCTGCAGCTCCCAGGGGAGGTGACACTCCCTCCTCCAGGATCCTTCCCACCTCCCTGCTCCTGTGCTGGCATCACTTCCCGTTTGTCACCGATTCAGGTCACACCCTGCACACCCCCTCGTGCTCTGCCTCCCTTCCCAGCTCCAGTTTGGGGTGAAAGCCTCCCTGATTAGCCAATTTGGATCCCTATTTACTGTGAATTACTGAGCCTGATTATTATTCATGGCTGGCGAAGGCTGAGATCTCAAGCCCGGCCATGCGATTTCTCTTCCTCTCCAATGCATATATTTAGGGAAAACAGGAGGCAGAGTGCCTCAGCCAGGGAAGCTGCACGATGCCTCCTCCTCCTCCTCCTCCTCCTGCTGGATTTCCTGCTGAGGAAGGTGCTGCTGGATGCTGGAATGCGGTGCCAAACTCTGGTCGGGCTGTGACCCAGGGTAAAGTCCGGATGTGTTGGAACCTTGGTCCCTTCCAACGCCCTTCTCTCCTGGGATTCTGTAATTAAGGAGAAACTCCCCAAATCTCCCAGCCAGCATTCAAATCAGCTCTCTCAATCTGCATTTGCAAATTCTTCCTGAAGTCCAAGCTGAACCTGCCTCTGGAGGTTGCAGAGCCGCAGGAGTCAGCAGCTGGGCTGGAGCGCAGCAGGCAGGGCACGGGCGATGCCAGATCTTCCTGCAGCCCTGCAAAGGCCTGAACGGCACCTACAGCACCTGCTTGGCCCTCAGGGGCTTCCCAGACCCCATTCCATGGGAACACGTGGGAGCAAGGCCAGGCAAGATGGCACTGAAGGGATGAGAGGAGCTGGAATTCCTGGATTTAGGCAGTGGCAGCGCAGTGGTGATGAACAGAAACCACCAAGGGCGCACAGATGCCAGCTCCCCTGCCCTCTCCTATGGGACAGAGAGGAAAACACAGACGGTGGCCAGGGGTTTCCCAAAAGGAATGGGACACTCTGGGCACTCCCAGTGCCCAGCAAACCCAGGCTCCCTCTGTGCCTTGCCTTGTTTTGCCAGCTGTCCCCATCAGGAGATAAAAGCCCACACAGGCCTCTGGCAACAGGCAGCAATGAGGGAGAGCTGCTTCTACATTAAAACCCCTTAACCCTCTCATTCAGTAAAAAAGCTGCATTTGAATAATATCCTAATCCAATTGCAGAGCTGGCCCTGGGGAGGGGGATCTGGAGCGTGCCTGGGGAGCAGCTGCAGCAGCTCCTGCTCCTGTCCAGCTCGCCGGCTCTCGCCCTGGATGAAGCCGTCACAACCTGACAGAAACCCAGTGGGCTTCAGCCCCCCAGGGAGCCTGCACCGCGTCCCAGCAGCCAGAACGGAGCGCACACCACTCGTCTGAGCTCTCTGGTGCGGAGAGCAGGGGCTGAGCACAGCCCAGGAGCCCCTCTGGGGCGGCTGCAGCCCAGCTCCAGCTGCAGAGCCAGGGCTGACGGATGACTCTGGCTTGGAGCTGCTCAGCTTGGCCACCAGCACAGCCTGGCCACAGCACTCGCCCCCCAAAAAGGACGCCCAGACGGGCAGCACACCCTCCCTGTGCCCAGCCCTGCCCAGGGCAGCTGAGGGGTGACAGGCACACACGGTGACACCGGCCCTGGGGCGCCAGGAGCCAGCAAAATGAGGGGGACGGGGCTACAGCTCATCCCAGCCCAGTTACATCCATCCGTGCGCAGTCATTTGGTACAGACAAAACCTTCCTGAATAACAGAAAAGAAACTATTCCCCCTCCCAAAGCACTGCAGCAGCACGGCCGAGGTTAAGGACCAGGGGAGGCTGTTCCCTGCTTTCGCTCTGTGGACAGGTTTGCATTATTTTATCATTAGGATTGCTTCAGGTCAGGGGGAAAAAAGAAAACAGCCAGTGGGGAGTGCTGAGTTTCTGCAGACCTACTTAAGTGATCGTTTTAATTCAGGTGTAGAGAGAATTCTCTTTTAATTCTCGTGTTTATAGAGAATTCCTGCCGTAATTTTAGGGGTGCGACGTGTGGGATTCTCAATACGTAACGAAGAACGGGAGCAGGAATTAACTCCAACTGTTCTCCATGGCTGTGATCAGCACTTCCATAATTAATGTCCAGGCACATAAATATCTGTGTACACACACACAGCCCCCGCCCCCCGCCACATCAAACAGATTTCCTTGATACCAAACTGCCTGAAAAATTAACCAATGTCAAACTGCTCCACAAGATAAGTATCATTAAGGGAAAAAGAAAATCCTCATTATGTTTGAAGGTACAGGGGAAATAAAAAACCCTCATGAATGTTTTCCAGCCTGGGAAATAACATGTTTTAAAACATATCAAAGGGTTAAATTAATTTTCATTAAAATTTAAATTTGAGAAGGCTCCCTCTCTTCTTTCCTCCCTCCTCCCCCTTTGAACATTTGACTGGCAACCATTTCATATTTCAATCTCGGCAGAACAAATTGAATTAGATGTTGAAACCAAACTCTGCTCTGTTCTCTAAAGCCTACATGCTCTGCTTGTGCTAATCCTTTTCGTCGCCGCTGCAGACCTCAGAGACACTCAGCAAGAAACCTGCCCTGCCACAAAAGACAATGAAGGGAAAGAGGGAAAAAAAAACCCAACAAAAAACCCCACAACCCAGGAAAGAAAAAAAAACCCAGAGGAAAACCCAAGCCCAAGCTGCAAGGCTGCAGAGCCTTGCTGCAATCATGTGCTGGGGGATGCCCGTGCCTGGAGGGACCCTGCTCGGCTTCCCTGCCCTCTGTGCTGGACGTGGGCTGCTCCTGCACAGCCAGGGTGCTCAAACATCCCTGCTGAACTGGAATTTAATTCACCTGAGGCTGAAGTTCCCCTGCAGAGACCCCCTGGTGCAGAGCTGGAGCAGGTGGTGAAGGCATGGGGAACAGGGACAGGAATGCCACTCATCAATGCCACTCATTAATGCCAAGCAAAAAAAAAAAGGGGAATAAAGCTTGCCACCACTTGAGGTGACACTGCCACCCCCCCTGACAGCACTGCTTCCACACCTGTGCCTCAGTTTCCCCACGTGCTGCTGCTGTACAGGATGGGGGTTTTACCCCACAGCCCTGAGACATCCCAAAGGGGTATCCCTGAATTTGGGATGTCCCCTGAGCCAGCACTCCCGGTGCTGCTGGCTGTGGGAAGCCTCTCAGTGGCAGCAGCAGAGTTTGGGGGAGCAGCAAGGGGTGTCACACCTCTGGCTCCTGGACAGGAGCTCAGCCTCAGTGCTGAGCCCTGGGAATTCTACAGACCAGCCGGGGTAGGACAGGGCCGGGCTGTGAGCACACCGTGTGTCCCGTCCCTCCAGCCCTGCCCAGCTCCACCCCCGCGCTGGCTGCTGGACAAGGTGTTCACAGCGCACACAGCTGCAGGCACCCCAAATCACAGCTGGACAGATGTTACCCCAAAGGCCTGGCACTCCCTGCGGTGGCCCTGCCCGGAGCAGGCAGTGCTGGTTTAACCCAGCTCAGGTGATGTGAGCAGGGCTCCTGTCACAAACCCGGGGGTTGTGTGGCCACAAACACACACAGAGGACACCCTGAGCCCATCTCAGCTCTCTTGAATCCACACAGGGGGAGCTCGGGGGTCTCGAAAAGATGGGAGGGGCTTGCAGGGCTGCAGGGTTTGACCTCAGGGAGCCCCTTCATGCTGGCTCCCTCCTGCCATCCCGTGTTTTCCAGCCTTGAGATGCTGCCCCAAGACACACCAAGGAGGAGAGAGGGCAGCCAGGACTCAGGGACCTCGGGGTGTGGTGCTTTTGGAGGGAGAGAAGCCCTGGACTTTTTGGTGCTGGCAGGGAAGAGGCCTTTGCCAGATTATCTGTGACCTGGTGGCAGCTGCAGGTCGGTGTCCAAACGGGGACTTTGATTTTTTGGCAGCCCGTCTGTTCTCCCCCAGCCACAAGGAGGGACAATTCATACCCTGACAGCGATTCTTGCTGCAGCAGGAATTCTGCTGCCTTCCCCTGGGGGGATGCCAGCAGCCAGGGGAGCACACAGAACACACCCAGGGCATGCACTCGCCTCAACATGGGGTCCAAACTGAGCCCAAATCTGGGCTGTAAGCCCTGGGAGCACAGCCAGGAGCCTGTGGGCCCACAGGGGGCAGAGGCAGAGGGTGGGATCCCTGCTTGAAGGCTGCTGAACCTTTGGAATTCCACCTTCTCCTGCCCCTGGCGCTGCCACCCCTGCAGCAAACCAGGTCATTGTGACCTTCAGGGCCAGCTGTGCCCACCCCAGCCCCAGCACCCACCTCACCGGACCCCAGGCAGCTGTTAGACGTCCTCATCTTTGTTATTGTCCTCCTCCTCCAGGTGCTCCATGATTTCGTTCAAAACCTCTGATCGTTTCTTCTTCTTCGGGGAGTCTGTCCAGGCCCGGATGGGAGCGAAGGGGGGAAGAAGGAAAGCAAAAATTACAGCCTGGACTCTCACACCTGGGAGGGGCTGAGGGTAGCAGGATGCCCTTCCAGGTGAAGGTCATCCAGCACCATCTACTGCTCCTCCCCAGCCAGGTCCTGGCAGGAGCTGGGATTCCAATACCTCCCGCCCGCGCCTTAGGCTGGGAGCAAACAGCACCCAAACGGGTGACGGCGATGCCAACCCTTCCTGCTGACCCCAATTCACCGAGGAATTCACAATCTCCCTGGGGAAAAGTGCCTGCAAAGCCTGACCGGGGTTCATCAGGGCTCTTGGCAGGGCACAGCCTCGCAGAGACCACCCCAGCCCAGCAGCCCAGCGCACATCCCTGAGCTTGGTGGGACCACGTCCCTGCTCTGCCCCTGCTGCCCCACGGCGCAGCGCTGTCCCGGGACCGCCCAGCTCCCGTGGGGCTCAGCACCACGCGCAAATCCTTCCCAGCGCAGCGCACGCAGGAGGGGGAACGCCTGGGGACACATCCCAACCCCGCAGCGGCGCCCGGCACCGAGGTGACAAAGCCATGTGGTCCCTGCTCTGAGGCTGACATCCTCCTTTGTGCCGGGCAAGCAGTGCCCTCCCGGCAGGAGCCGTGGCACAGCCCCCTCTCCCCCCCTGGCTCCCCGGCTCGCTCGCAGCACATGGAGAACAGCTGTTTAAATCCTGCTTTCAGACATCAAAAGCCTCGCTGGGTTTCTCAAACAAACAAACATACCATAGGACTAAAGAAAAGGTGTAAAATAAATAAATGGAACAAGCTGTGCATTTTCTTTTAGCATTACAGCTGCTGCGGGAGATAAACAACAAGTAAATGTCACAAAACATCAATACAGAAGAAATTAACCTGACAAAAGCTCACATCCCCCCCCCACCCCTCCGCCTCCCCCCCACTCCCAACAATTTTGCATTTCTGGAGTTCCCATCTAATGATTTTATTTTTCAATTAATTCCTTGACAGAGAGCCAGAACGTGCCTCCCTTCTCCCTGGGGGCTGTGGGGACGGGAGGGGCACGAGGGTGCTGATGGACCCAGCAGCCACCCCACCGAGCTCAGGGAGCCCGGGGGCCACCGGGTGCCACCCCCAGCCCCTCCAGCAGCTCTTCCCAGTTCGACCACCTAAAGGCACAAGGGATAACCCACCCTGGAGGAGGGGGCCAGCTCAGCAGTTCTCCCTCTCCTTTGCTCTGCTCCCAGCTCTCCTGCTTTGCAACGGCATCAGATGCGGTCTCATCTCCCAAAGCCGCTGTGGGGAGCGCGTCCTGTGCCTGCCACCCCTTCCCAAGCAGAGCCTGGCAGGCCCCGCACGGAGATCCCGCAGTGCCGAGGCCGCAGGGCAGAGGAAATGCTGGATGTGGGATGCTGGCTGCACAGGGAGCATCCCTCAGCAGAGCAGGACCTGCCGTGGCACGGGCAGGGGTCTGGCAGGGAAATTCCCCCCAGATTCACCAGGAGCATCCCCCGTCCCGTCCAACAAGGGCAAAACAAAAACCCGCGAGGGTGGGGAAGCGAATTGGCTCTGCTTCCTTCCGTTCTGCCGCTCCAAGCCCGTTAAGGTTTGCCCGCTAACGATCCCATTTGCTTCCTTTAAACAATGGGCAAAGCCGGCGGGGGTGGGCCGGGAGGGGGATTACCACGGGATTAGAACGTGGCAGGGTTGCGGATGCCACGCTAATCCTGCAGGGTTTTACTCTCCGGCTCCGGCATGTGTTTGCATTAGTTACAGATGCTCTCGGAGAAAAAAAAAAAAAAAATTAAAAAGAAATAGGAAAGGACAAAGGAGGAAAAAAAAAAAAAAAAAAAAAAAAAGGGAGCCCAGCGGTTGGGAGGTGAGGGAGAAGGAAACCTGCGGCCAGAGGAGGAGCAAAGGTGATGGAGGCAGGAGCAAAGCGGGAAAGGTGATGAAGGCTTTCCCACCCCGCCGGGAGGATCAGCACCGTGCCTTCCCTGGCAACCCCCCGCTTGCAGCAACAACTGTAAATAACCAGGGATGAGCCACAGCGGGGCTCGGCTGCTTTACACCCACCCACGGCTGAACCCCCTCCTCACGCATCTCCCTCAATTCGCCCTCCCCATCCTCCCTACCGCCCCCCCCCCCCCACAAGCCGTTCCTTCCCTTCCCGGCGTGGTGAAATTCCCCATCTGTCAATTTAATTCTTTGATCGATGGCAAAGAGCAGGAAAAGCGGCCCGGCACAGCTGGTTTCCCAAGTTAGGCCTGGCGGGAGAGCGGCGGCCGCGCCGGAGCCGGCTGAGCGCGGGCCGTGCGGAGCGCACGGAGCACCAGTAATTGTCATTTAGTGGGATTGGGAGCCAGCGCCTTCCCCGCACGGCCCCGGGCTCCCGGGAGAGAGCAGAGCATGCCGAGGGGGCGGGCAGAGCTCCCCCCGGCTCGCCCGTCCTCCAGGATGGAGCTGGAGGAGGAAAGGGGGGTGGGAGCCGTTCCCGGCCCTTTGGGGAGCCGTGGTTCTGGGATTTGGGGACCACACTGCTCCTGCACGGGGCACGGATCCACGGCTGCCCCTCGCCCCAGGGCTGGCCAATTCAGCTGCTGGGATCCCTTGGTCCCAGAGCCAGAACGGCCGCCCTGCCGGTTTCCGAAGCATCAGTGATCCTTGCTTTCCAAAGGGAGGATCCCCCCGCCCGAGCTGGGCCGAAATGCTGCTGCTGGCAGGGTTTGTCCCCTGTCCCTGCCCTGCTGTGGCATTTGTCACAGCCCTGCCCCAGGTTGTGGGCTGCACTAGAGGTTCCAGGGATAACTGCTGTCCAAGCTTTCCCTGGCTCCTCCTTCCCACGTTAAGAGTCGCCAAGTTTATCCACAGCAGCGCCAAAGCCTCGCCTGTCCCAGGCCGAGCCCTCGGGCTCTGCAGCCACCTTGCAGCAGTGGGTACCCCACAGTAAAAGTGGGGTGCAAACAAAACTCAAAGCGCCTTTTTTTATTTTTTTTTTTCCTAATGTCAGAGCCTCCTGCCCCAGCATGAAGAGCAGAAACTCTCAGAAATGAGCAAAAAGCCTCAAACCTCTCCCAGACTGTGCTGGGAGCCAGCCTGGGGTGCAGGGCTGAGCTCCCAGGCCTCAGGGCTGGGCTGTGGCCTCACTCCTGACAGAATTACTGAAACCACCCGTGGCAGTCAGTGACCACTCCTGGGCTCCTCACTTTCTCCTGGAACATTACAAAGCCTCAGAACAAGCCATAAAGAATGACCTGAAAACTACACAAAATGGGAAGGGAGCCTATTCCATTTTATTGCATCTATTAGACCTATTGAAAAGACGGCTCAGAAGTGGCTTGATTGCCATGACAAACGCCTGCATGGAGAAAAGATTTGGGAGACCAGACCTCTCCTTCACAAATAACAGCAGAGACCTGGAACTGGAAGCCCAATCTCTCTAAATGGTCTCCAGAAATAAGGTGTGTAATTGTAGCAGAGAGCAGTCAGTGGTAGGACACATCTGCCACAGCCCAGGTCAGGACTCTGAAATACTAAGACAAAGATGATGAGGCTGACATTAGAGCTGGGGACACCACAGACCTCGGTCTTGATTGTTTCCTGAGGCCTGAAGACCCGGAATTATCTTTTCTTTCCCATTCCCAGCTCGGGATGGGGACCTGGCCACTGCAGCCTGCAAAGCTGTGGGAAGACCCTCACAATTCACCCACGCTGTGCTGGGGGAGGAGAACTCCTGGGACATTCCTAAACAGCACAGGGATGGCTGAACTGCTCCTGTGCCTTGTTGGGAGAGGAAGAGACCTGGGGAAATGGGGATCAGTAGGAAAAAGCCCAGTTCCTGGGCTGTACCAGCAGTGTGTGAGCTCTGCATCCTCTCCATCCCCGCTCCGTGTGGGAAAAGCAGCCTCTAGACACGCCAGGGAGGAAAGCTGAAGGAGCATTCCCCTTCCAGGGGGCTGCAGGCAGAGCGGTGGCAGCCTTTTTTCCCCTCTTCATCCCTGTCACCCTCTGCTCACCCACAGAGGGACAGGGTGCAGCTCCCGCCTCACCTCAGAGCCACTGCGTGCCCCACAGCGCCCTGAAATCGGGAGCAGGCACTTCCCAGGGGAGTAAAATCCCACCCTGCAGCCTGCCAGCGTGGCACAGAGAGGCTGTGACCTGGTCCCAGGCACCAGCCAGATGCTGGAGCCCACAGGTGTGCCCCAGCCTGGCACGGATCCCCTTGGCACACCCTGCTCTGCCCCAGCATCAGCCGCTGGCAGCTTTGCAGGGCTGGAGCCATTGGATGTTCCTGAGACAGGCTGGAGCACAGCAGGGATTGTGTTTCCATCCTATTTCCCATCCCGAAAGATGGGGAGTGGTAGCCTTGCTCCTGTTTCTCAGCTGAGACCCTGCAGGCACTTCAGCTCCAAGGCTGCATTCCTGCCGGGATGTGAAAACGCTCTTCCTGCTGCCCTCCCCAGGGCCCCAGCTCGGTGAGGAAGAGCCCAGATGAGGAGGCTGGAGCAAAGGCAGGCAAAAACCGGGGATAAACGGAGCTTGGGGGAGGTGGCAGAGCTCACAGCCACATCTGCTGAGAGTCTGCAAGGACCCTAATGCCAAGACTGTTTATTTCCCCCTACACTGAACAGAGTGGCAAGGGGGGAAGGAGATCCTGAAGATAAAGCTGGGTGCTGGAAACATCTCACCTGCTGCTCTCTCCACCCAGGTGGAGCTTCACGTTACCGTGAGCAGGCACGACACGTCCCCACTGCAGTGCTGGCTTCTGGGTGGGCACATCCACCCTCAGCCCTGCCACCACCAAACTGCAGCTGCCCCAGCCCGCAATAACCAGCCCTGCACTATTTCAGCAACACGGGGATCACGGATCGGCCGGGATCACGGAATCACCGCGATGTGCTGCTCTTCCCTCAGCAGGGATGCGCAGCCCCGCAACTGCTGCCAAAGCCCTGGGCCAGGGGCACGTGGTGATGGAGACGGGAAGCTGGGAGGGGACGCAGGAGGAGGAGCATCGATCTCCAGCTTAGCCCTGCGGCCCAGGGGAGCCCTTCCTACATAAATATTTGCCAAGCAATGCATTTGTGCCAGTCGATGGCTGTCAATAGCAGCCTGCAGCGCTGTCATCTGCGGAGCTGTCACTCCCAGCAGCCCGAGCCAAGCAGCCCCTTCCGCATCCCAAGCCGTCACCAGGCAGCTTTCCCTTTGAAACCCACGTGCTGCGTGCACAGAGCCCGTCCCTGCCTGGGCAGCACCCAGGGGAGGCAGCAAAGGCGCCCGGGCAGGGCTGGCACACGCAGGGTTAACGCCTGGTGGGCAGAGCTGCCAGACAAAGCCTGGCCTGGGTGCCAGGCGGGCAGCGCCAGGCAGCAGCGCTTACCGTGGAAGTGCTGGGCGGTTTTGCGGCGCAGGGCCTCCAGCGTCTCCTCCGTGTCTGCCCACTCCAGCACCAGCCTGCGGCCGTACAGGTGAGTGCTGTGGCACAGGGCCGTGAAGGCTTTCTGCAGAATCAAGAGAGAGGAAAGGAAATTAAAGGAGAAAATAGCACCAAGCTCACGGGAGGGAAGGGAAAAAACGTCCCTCCCTCTGCCCTGGAGCGGAAAGGCCACCGGAGAACAAGGTACTGGGAGTGCTTTGCTCGGATGGGGCAGGATCCATCTCCATCAGAGCCTCTGACTCGGTCATTTATCTTCTCTGTACTTGCAGCAGAGCAAATTCCCACCACCACCACCGCTGCTGGCTGCTGCTCGTGGTGGGGCAGGCTGGAATCCCACCCTGAGCTGGGAATGCCGCAGCCTCTGGAGCTTTGGGCCAGCACCGGGTGGGACCTTGTGACTCCCTGGCATCCTGTCCTCTGCTGAAACACAGCAAAGCACAGCTCAGCTGTGACAGAGAAGTTCCTTTCTGCTCTGGAAGCAAGCTGGAAAACTGCCTTTCTCCTGCCAGCCGTTTGGTGAGCCGGCCGTGCTGGCAGCAAACGTGGCAGAGCAGAAGCCAGCACAGAACCCCTCTGCTCTTTCTGCCTGTGGTGGTTTGCTCTGCTGCAGAAATCCAGAGGTTTCCTGGTGTTAGATCCCGTTTAGTAACACCCAACAGCTGTAATCTCTTGGTGGTGTTGAATACAAACGTGCCAGCCAGCCCAGAGCTCAGACGGCTTTCTCTGTCCACAGGCAGCCAGCAGAGACACCCAGAAAACACTGACTCAGTCCAGGGAAGTTTGATTTTGTCTTGATTTCCCACAGAATTTTGAGGAAATTCAGGACTGAGCAGGATTGGGCCCACAACGCAAATACACAAACACACTGGCCAAATATTTTTATCCCCAGGGGCCCACAAAGTGCTCCACAGTAAAGGCTGGGCACTGGGGGGAGAGAAACGCCCCAAATGCTTTTTTAAAATCCCCCTCTAAGGCTGGGATTAGCTCAGGTTTTGAGCCCTGCAGACTCATATCCCTGGAAGGAAAATGGCAGCTCTAGGATCAGTCACACCTCCTGCTGTCCAACAGGGACCTGAGCTCCCACCTGGAGGCCCCCAAACCAGCTCCCCAGCTGTCCTGTAGGAACCCACACCTCTCCTCTGAGCCACCTGCCATGAGCAGCTTTGAACCGCTGCAGCTGTCCCCAAAGGCCACATCGCTGGGCAGAGGGGCTTTGTCCTGCTTTGCTGCCCACAGCTGCTCCTCAGGACCCTCCCTGAGCTGCTGGGTTACCCAACTCATAAAAACCCCTCAATTTCAGTAACCAGCACCCAGTAACCTGAGTTTTCCTCTCTTTCCAAAGTGCTTTCACTCACATAACCCTCATGAGCTAAAAACCAGCGACGAGGAGCACCAGCTCCACCTGCTCCATGGCATGGGTGAAATTCCCACTACCCCAGCACCGCCAGCTCCCCGGGGGGATCCCGACAGGGCAGAGTGCCCCCTTTTCCAGGGGCACATTCCTCCTGGAAGAGCTGCCAGCTCCAGCTGTTTTTATTTGCTGCTGCTGTGTTTTCAAGGCCTATCTCCCAATTAGCAGAGCAATGTGTTGGCTTAAACAAACACCCGGGGGGAGGCAGCAGGAGGGAGCCGTGAGGGCTGTTTACGTTGGCACGAGGAGCCTTTTCCAAAGCCTGGCACACAACCCACGGCTCTAAACACCGCATTTCCTTTGTCAGTTCCTATTTTTGGATTTCTCCTTCCCACAGCACAAGGAGGAGGAAGGTTGGGTGACGGCACACATCCCATCCGTGCTCCACGGGTAAAGGAGGAGGGCAGGCCATGATGAACGTGGCACTTGGTGGGCTTTGGTCCTCTGAGCCACTTCTCTGCCACCTCCTCCTCCTCCTCCTCACAGGATTGATACCCTCTGGTTCTGCTGGCAGCCCCGGGAAAGGTCATGGAGCAAGAGGGAAGGCAGATGCTGCCATCAAGCTGTGTCATATGCAAGAACCCCGCTGGGTGAGACACATCTGCCAGCAGCCTGGTGTCATTGGCCCTTCCTGGCCAAACACGTCCCCAAAATGAGTTGGTTTGCACCCACAGTGAAGGAAAGCTCCAGCCTGTACTGGGATCTCTGCTCCCTGTCCTCCAGACGGGCTCCAGGAGCTGGGAATGCAGAAGGGAAGCTGCACATTTCAGGTGACACACGGATGTCACTTCTTTGGAAACGAGCTAAAAGACAGAATGTAGCTGTTCGTTGCTCTGAGAGGAATTAAGACTTTTTTGGGAGGGGAAAAAAAAAAGAGAGAAAGCAGTGATGATTTAAAAGACAAAGGGATGAAGGGGAGAAATGCCATCCCCATACATCCACACTGCTGGAAATCTTCCAGGGAGAGGAGGAAATCTGCCAGTGCTGCTATTCCAAATGAAAAGATAGGTAGGGGAAAAAACATATTTTAATTAGGTGACAAGTATGAAATGAGGGGAAGCAGGCTGGCTTTCACAGAGAGCAGGAGCTATTTTTGGGGTGCAGCTCCTCTGTGTGAGCATCTGCCTTCCCAGGACACCTCTTTGGAGGAACAAAGAAGGGCCAGAGCTTTGTGGAGTTGTATCCAAATGAGGGATAAAGGGAGGTGTGGTGTCTGCTCATCCAAGAGAGAAGTCCAGCACAAAAGCCCTCTAATTTCCAGGGCTTCATATCTTCCTACACCTTTAAGGAGAGCCTTTGCCACAGAAAGGCATTCCTTTTGAAATGCCCAAAGCTGATTCTGATAAAGCTGCTGCATTTGGTAACACACCCTCTGCCAGGGCACCCCAAAGCCTGAAGATCCTGGCAAACCTTCTCCTGGGTCTCATTTGTTTCCCAGAGGCTTTAGGGGCTGCATGAAAACACTAAGGGCTTCTCCTCCCCGAGAACAGGGTGTGAGCATGCTTAAAAATGCCATTTCTATGCACTTTTTACAAAGTTTGGTTCGAGCTTAACGTTACGGCTCAGCGTGGGGGGGAAAAGCGGGGAGAGGAAAGGAAGAGGCTGGAACAGCAGCTTAAAAACGTCTGTGGGATTCATAAAGAGAATTTCCAAGTGAAGAGGCGGCTGCTAACGCCCCAGGAAGGCCAGGCTGCTGGGAGGAGGCAGCCAGAGCCCTGGAGCAGAGCCTGCTGCGCTGGGAGGGCCGGGAGCAGAGACCGGACCGCAGCGTCTGTCACCCCCGGGCGTGACTGTGACAGCGCCAGCCCTGACTGCCGCGCTCCTTTGGAGGACAGTGCCGCCCTGCCTCCACGTTCCCCCTTGCCCTATTAAATACTCAAGCCAAAGAGCCTCCAGACTGGAATCATTAGAGGGACAAAGGGTCAACAACATTAGGAGATTGATAAATATCCCTCCCTCGCAAGAGCCGGTCCCAGCTGAGGATGCTCTCCGCGATGCCAGCTGCACACGAGGATTTTTCCTTCCGTGTGCGTGCATTCTGAAAGCGCTGGCTGCCTCTCCCAAATGGGCAATTTCTATTTGGAGACCAGATGTATTTTTATATCAACAGGGGAGAAAAGTGGGAACTCGGCTTCCCAGTTAATAGTTCAAAAATAAAAACAATTCCAGCAACAATTCTGCGCGGGGAACGTCAGGGAACGGTTAGTGCTTCCTTAACCGGAGTTAATTTGGTACTGCCGGCGCATCAGAGTTCCAGGGGAGGCTGAGAGCATCAAGCCGAGCCCGATGGGGCAGATCTGCAGGCACAGCTCCGGGGAGTTGGGAGGAGGAGCCCCCATCTCCGTGCCGGCTGTGGAAAATCTCCGTGTGCGCTCCCACGGCAGCCGTGGTTGTTGAGAGAAAAAGACAAACACGGGAGGTCACAGGCTTTAAATGCCCAACAAAGGCAGCCTAACTATTCTATTACAAACCCATCATGTTTTATAAGATGCTTATAAGCAATTTCCAGATTACCACTCTGAGCAAAAGCGTCACTGACAGTCAGAGCTATTCAGCTCAGAGGTCTCCAGGCCCACTCCCCTCCTCTCTCATTTCACTCAGCAATAAACTCTAAGCCAATTATGAGCGTGTTTACAATATTCAGGATCCTATTCATCAATACACCGTGCATCCTTTTCCAGACGGCCAATGGAGTGTACTTGATGTGCCACTTGTGAGACAATTAAATCCCTCAAAGAGATGAGGGTGGAAAAAAAAAAAAAAATGAAGATGGAAGAAGAGCTGCTTCGCTGGGAAGGAAGAAAACCCTGCTGAGAGCTCTTCCACAGGGCAGCTCTCTCCCTGCATGCTCCCCTCCATCAGCTTTGGGAGCAGCGCCCTGCCTGGCCCTCTCCTCACCAGAGATGGGCTACCTGTCACTGAGATTCCCATTTGTCCAGTGCAGCTGGAATCAGCCCCTGGGGGGATGGAAAGGGATGGGAGGCAAACACTGAGCCTGTGCCTGTTTTCCCCAGAGAGCAGCAGAAGAGCAGGTGCTGCCTCACAGCCCCCCAAACTGAGCAGCAGTAAAGAACCAGTCTGGTCCCTCTCTGTGTACCTTTCCATCCAAAGTTTCCTCGGGAGAAGATTAATTCAAAGCTCAGGGACAAAGCCTGAATGACTGGAGTAAAGCAGAGGTGACAGCAAAGCTGCTTTGGGCAGAGCCACAGGCACAGCTCAAGGTGCAGGGAGAGGAGCCAGGTTCCTGGGGGGATCCCTGCACCCCCAGCTGACCCCCAAGGGGATGAGGGAAGCTGAGCAGAGGGAAGTTTGAGTTAGGATCAATACGGGACTAACAAAGAAACTCCATGTACTGTGTTATACAGGAGGTCAGGCTGGAAGGGATGATCTAATAGTCCCTGGTGATCCTGGATCAATGAATGCTGTCTAAAAACATAAACATGGGCTCTGGCTGGCTCCCCCCTCCTCCCTCCTTCATCTCTGCTCACAGTCTGGAAAATCTGGATTTCTGGGGGCTCATGTGGTCCCTTCCCTCCAGCAAAGACATCCCGTGGGTTGTGCTTACAGCCACTCCCTTCCAGACCCTGCACAAATCACCAGGAACCAGCAGCAGGGTGAAATCCACCCTGCTCCAGAACCTCTGGCAGAGGATAAGAGCAGGATACCATCAGACAGGCTGCAATCCCCTCATTTCTGCTAAAAGCACAGAATTCAAAGGTGTAGGAAAGCTTTCAGAAAATAAATGAACCAGGCCAATTCGTAGCTACTGATCCTCTGGCCCTGGGAAAGCAGCAGGGTAAGGCTGCTCACGGGGGGCTCTCAAAACACACAGAAGAACTGGTGAACACAAGCCTTGCACAGGTTACGAATCAGGAAACAGCCACAATATCCAAAACTCCTCTAAAATCGAAGCGGTGGTGGAGGTGGGACACGTGCAGAGGTTTCCTGATGTGTTAATGTTGGGTCAAAACCACCCTGTCTTACCTTGCTGCTGACAAACCTGAAAAACCAGCTCCCGTCCTTGAGTATTACAAGAATTTTGAGTTATTTTATCAGTTGCGCCGGGATTATCCCCATTAGGGTTTTGGTGGTGGGTTTTGCTGCTGCCCACGTGGGGGTTTCAGCCTGAGCACAGATTTCCTGGGGAACGCTACCAGCCTGCCCCAAATTTCAGTGGGACAGAGCCTCCAGCTCCCCTCCCCGCCTGGGGCAGGGCAGACGGGCAGGGAGGAGCACAGCTCACCTTGGCATCCTGCTTGGTGACGAAATCCACAAAGCCAAAGCCCCGGTGGGATCCTGTTCCTGCCATTTTCTTGGGCAGCCGGACAGTCTTGAGCTCCCCAAAGGTGCTGTGAATCCAAGGAAAAGCGGGGACAGCGTGAGATGAAGGGAAGAGTCACCCCTTTCCCACAGACCTTGGCAGTGCCAGCAGGTGAGTCCTGCTCCAGGTGTCCTGCAGCCCTCCTGCTTCCCTGCAAGCCCCATTTCCAAAGCAAATACAACCAGCTAAAAACCCAGCTTGGATTTCAAGGATCGTTCTGGATGTGAAACTGAACAATACAAAAGAACTTCTTTAATGTAATTGCTTTGCTCCTCCTTCCCTCAGGAGATCCAGCCAGGATACCATGCCCTGCTCAAGGTAGGCAAAGCATCTCCAGGTGATCAGGGCTGCTCCAAATCCCACCCAAACGGATTTATTTGCACCTTTAAAGAGGGGCTAGAGTGCACAGGGTACAGGCAGGAGACAGAGCATGGCCCCAGAGGGAATTATTCTGTTTCCAGAATAGCTCTTCCATCCCCAGAGGTGTCATCCCTCCAACTCCAGGGATCCTGGGCATTTTTGATGATGGGATTTCCTCGCTCTAACCCTTCAGCCTCTCCCATCCTGCAGCTTCTGTGCTGGAATAAACTGCTTTTATCTAAGCTTTCTGGATGTAGAAAGGCAAACAGGCGAATCCAGCAGACCACAACAACCTCCATATCCAACAGCATTTCAGACACGTTTTGCAGTGTCAGTGGAAAGCCAAGAACGGGGAGATAAGGGGGTTCCTGTCCCAGAGAAGGAACTTGTGGCTTGAGCACCAAAGCGTGCAGCCACCCCACTTTGTCCAAAACCCCTAAAAACAGCCCCAAAGGCGGCACGAGCCGGACACCCCTCTCCAGTGCCACCCCCTGGAGAAATTCCAGGACAAAGCCGGCGCTTTCCCTGCTGCCAAGCTCCTGCTTCCCCTTCTCCTCCCCTCCCCTCCCCTCGCACCCATTTATCAAACACATATGCACAAACTGCAGGCAATAAATATTTAATGAGGCCCAGGTCTGAAGAGATGTGTTATTTTATTTGAAAATCTCCACACAGGCGTGCATACACAAAAGGAGCCTGGGATACAGCAGTGCCAAAGAGCACCTGGGAATAAACACAGTAAAGGCCATAAAAGCTCTCGTGAAATGATATAAGCTAAATCCTGGGAGTTAACCTGCTGCACTGGCAGCATGACCAGGCATTCATCCACCCAATTTCCTTAGGCAACGTGGTGTGTAAATGCACCATTATGAAGCTTCAAAATGAATCCGCACGTCTCCCGCTCGGTGCTTTCCCTCCCTCTCTCCCTCCTGCCCCCTCCGAGCTGGAGCTACGCAAACAAACAAACAAAACCGAGCACAGGAGAGGGAGCAGCCACAGCTGCAGGGAATGCTCGGATCCTGGGGGTTCCAGAGGTCCTCCTGCAAGGGGATGGGGGTGACAGGGACTCCCGAGATCCCTGGAGCACCTCCAGTGCTGCAGGTGGGTGAAGGGAGAGGTAAGGAGAGAGCTCCTGAGACGTGGAGATGCCCGTCTAGCTAGGAAAAATGGGAGGTAGGAGCCATGGGCATGCTCCAGTCTTTCTCTCTCCATGAAAAAATATCAAGGACGTTGCCTGGGGGCTGCAGAATATTTGCTGAAGGAACAGGAGCAGGGTTTTCTCTCAAAGGGAGGTCTCAGACAACGCTCAGTCTGTGCACTGACACACCGACGTGTCCTTTGGACAGCAGGACCCAGCGCCCAGGATGGGCCAGGAGGTACCCACGGGAGCAGGAAGGCTCTGGATTCAGGGTCCCAGAGGAGCTGTGCTGACCCACAGCAGCCTGGGCACAGCTGGGGAAACCGGCTCTTCCCTCCTGCCCAGCTCAGAGCAGCCCAAGGTCCCCGCAGGTGGAGGGAGCGCAGACCTGACCCAGACACAGGGCAGCTTTTCTGGGAGACAGGGCGGCTTCCAGAGGGATGGATCCGGGGAACAGGCGAGCTGGAGGGGTGAGGGAAGCCGAGGGGACAGGGCTGACCCCAATGGGGGCACGCAGGGGACCAGCGTCCCCCCCACTGCGGCGCTAATTAGAAACCACAACACGGCAATTACCAGCCCGGGAGCTGCGAATGAAGCGCGGAGTTCCGGCCTTTAATGTTCTCCTCTCCGGTGCCAGGCACAGACTCACACCTCTCTACTCCAATTATTTCTCCTGGATTTGGGAGGGAGAGCGAGGCAAAGGCAGAAGGAAAGCCAATTACCCCCCGCAGGGCCAGGCTCCTGAGCCAGGGGAGCCAGAGGGAAGGCAAAGGAAAGGCAGAGAGGGAAGGCAGAGAGGGAAGGCAGAGAGGGAAGGCAGAGAGGGAAGGCAGAGAGGGAAGGCAAAGAGGGAAGGCAAAGAGGGAAGGCAGAGAGGGAAGGCAGAGAGGGAAGGCAGAGAGGGAAGGCAGAGAGGGAAGGCAGAGAGGGAAGGCAGAGAGGGAAGGCAGAGAGGGAAGGCAGAGAGGGAAGGCAGAGGGGGAAGGCAGACGGGGAAGGCAGACGGGGAAGGCAGACGGGGAAGGCAGACGGGGAAGGCAGACGGGGGAAGGCAGAGAGGGAAGGCAGAGAGGGAAGGCAGAGGGAAGGCAGAGAGGGAAGGCAGAGAGGGAAGGCAGAGAGGGAAGGCAGAGAGGGAAGGCAGAGAGGGAAGGCAGAGAGGGAAGGCAGAGAGGGAAGGCAGAGAGGGAAGGCAGAGAGGGAAGGCAGAGAGGGAAGGCAGAGAGGGAAGGCAGAGGGGGAAGGCAGAGGGGGAAGGCAGAGGGGGAAGGCAGAGGGGGAAGGCAGAGGGGGAAGGCAGAGGGGGAAGGCAGAGAGGGAAGGCAGAGGGAAGGCAGAGAGGGAAGGCAGAGGGAAGGCAGAGAGGGAAGGCAGAGGGAAGGCAGAGAGGGAAGGCAGAGGGGGAAGGCAGAGGGGGAAGGCAGAGGGGGAAGGCAGAGGGGGAAGGCAGAGGGGGAAGGCAGAGGGGGAAGGCAGAGGGGGAAGGCAGAGAGGGAAGGCAGAGAGGGAAGGCAGAGAGGGAAGGCAGAGAGGGAAGGCAGAGGGAAGGCAGAGAGGGAAGGCAGGTGCTGACACGGCTGCTCCCACTCCAGCTGCAGCCAGGATGGCCATGCATGGACTGTGCCACGGGAGTGGGGATGGGAGGAGGAAAAGCACGGAGCACAGCACCCGAGGGACACCGCAGGACAGTGGCAAGGGAGGGAAGGAAGCGGCTCTTCCAGAGGATCTCATGGAGCTGTTTGAGAAGGTGCTCCCAGGGGCTGGGACGGCTGTGGAGGCAGGGAGGTCACAGCAAGACAGTCCCGGTGGCACCGCCAGCTCTTTCCCCTTGCAGCACAGAGCTCTGATGGGCACAGATGGAGCGACAACACCCCCAGGCAGCCCAGGGTGGGGGTTCCTCTGGGTGCTGGTGCCTCCTCTCAAAGCAGGCAGAGATCAGCAATCCTGCTGCCAGCACGGAGCACAGCACCAGGCCAGGCTCCTTCCCTCAAGAGGATGGTTTACAGGGAAGTTTCCACCACCCAGAGTGGTTTCTGGGTTTATATTCACCCACCCATCCACACCTTCTCCAAGTGCTCCTGAGCCCCTGCACCAGCACTGAGGGACCCGGTGGTTGTGGGAGAAAAGCCCTGTCAGGCTTGAGACTTGTTTGCCATCAGCCTGGCTTAACTCTGCACAAGACCTGAGCCTGAGTCCTGATGAGCCCAGCAGACCCCTGTGCCTGGCCTGGAGCTGGATTTCTGGCAGGACACCCCACTGCTCCTGGTGGCACCACACTGGGATGGGATTTCAGTGTGGCCAAGGCGTGCAGCAATCCCAAATCTCTCGTGAAACCCCCATGGAGCCGCTCACAATTAATACAGGAAGGTTTGGGGGGGGCAAAAGCAGAGCTTTGCTGCAGGAGCAGCAGGATGGCAGAGACACTGGGGCCCTGCCATGCACACGGCTGCTCCAACTCCTTCCTAGAGATCCATGAAAAACAGTGTCCAGCCACTATCCTCTGAAATCCCAAGTGGAATCAGGACCAGGAGGGGAGAGCAGAGGTGTGGAGGACGAGGCCCTGCCAGCCATGCTGGGAGAATCTGTCCTCACGCCCCGCTCTCCCAGACTTGGCAGGTTTTCCTGCTGTTGGCTAGGAGGGATGACAGCCTCCGCAAACACTGCAGCTCCTATTTCCTAGACGAGAACCTTTGTTTTGTGCCCATCCAGATTTGCTGGGAAACCAGAAAAAGCCTGTGCTGAGCCACAATCCACAGGGCTGCAGAACAGAGACAGCCACGAGCTCTCCTCTGACAAGTCACCCATTCCAAGCTCAGCAGAAACACAGGGTGCACCCCAGAGATGCCAGCAGGGACATCCCCTCCCTCCCACCCTCAAGAGATGCAGCATTTCTCCACGGCAGGGCTGGCTATCAGCTGCTCTCCCGCTGCTTTGGCAGCTCTTCCAGCTGCCACCGCACTTTCACAGAGAGGAAAAGGAGATTTCTCCTCTTCACTGCAAGCTGGCTGCAGGTCAGAGGAACATCACTCCTTGGGATTGTAATTATATCCTTCTGGCACAGGCCAGCTGGGAGGCAAGTCCTTTGCCTACTAATTATAGGACATTATATTGCTATTAAACTGCACATTCCAGCTCGGGAGACAACCCACGGCTCACTTGGCTTTGCCTGGTCACCAGAAGGAGCCTGCACATCCTGCACCAGCACAGCCCAGAGGCATGGGACAGAGGAGCATGGGCATACAGGTGGGCTCCAAAGAACCTCTTCCCTCCCCTTCCTTTCTCCCTGGTCTCCAGAGAACCCCACAGCTTCAGGCAGCCGTGAGGGCTGCTCGTTCCGGGCACAGGTGATCAGGGTAAACGTGGAATCAAGAGTGGTTTGGGTTGGAAAAAAATCTTAAAGCCCATCTCATCCCACCCCCTGCCATGGGCAGGGACACCTTCCACGGTCCCAGGCTGCTCCAAGCCCCAGTGTCCAGCCTGGCCTTGGGCACTGCCAGGGATCCAGGGGCAGCCACAGCTGCTCTGGACACCCTGTGCCAGGGCCTGCCCGCCCTCACAGGGAAGGATTTCTTCCGAAGAGAAGAATGTCTCAAAGAGCAGCATTTAAACTGCCAAGTCCTTGGGACAGGGCAGACCTGCCCATCCCTGATGGGTTTTTCAAGTCCCAAGCGCACAGACGCGTTCGTCTGACTCGATCCTGGTGCACCCCGAGCTGATCAAGGACTCTTGGGCTGCCACGTCCTGAGGGGGAAAGCACAACTGACACCGTGAATCTGTCCCCTGCCAAAAACACAGAACATCTTGGAAAACAACCACAAAGATCGCCCTGAGTGTTCTGCAGATGTGTACAGAGGTCCCACCGCACAGAGCAGTCCTAAATCCCCCGCTCTGGTTCATATTCCTTCAAGGAAAACAGAACGACAGAACCACGTTGAAAAACTGATTATAAAAACCTTAACCGCGGCTGCCAACCTTCTCCAGGGTTGCCATCTACTGCCACCACCTCCTCCTCCTCTCCTCTTGCTGCCTTCCTATCCCGAGCCCTGCCCAAATCCCCGCTGGTGCCCGCTGGCAGCTCATCCCAAACGGCTCCGGGCAGGGATGGAGAGTCCAAAAGAGACACGAGCCCTTCCCTCCCCTCCCTGCACGGCCTCAGCCCTGGGAGCAGGCTGCAGCCACACAAAATTCACTCCCTCCCTTTGCAACGCTCCTCTCGTTTCATTCTTTTTCCCCCGCTCAGCAAAGGATGTCCCTGCCCGTCTCTGCCTCTGCGCCCGTTTGCTGATTAAAAGGGGGAGGGGAAAAAAAAACCAACAACACAATCATGGTCCTTTTTTTTCCCTTTCTTCCTCCTTGAGGAAGGCAGGACCCTGGCAAATGGTTTTGCCCCTGGGCTGAGCCATGGCCAGTTCCACCCCCTGCATGAGGGAGTTAATGGAATACGCAGCAGAAGGGCCCTCCCGCCTCCCGCTCCAGGACTTCAGCTGACTCCAGGACGGCTAATCCCATTACAAGAAAATAACGTGGATAATTCAAGCTAATGAAATCGTTACAAGAATGTGGACAGCCAGGGGTGGACATTCAGAGCCAATTTAACACTCCTTGGTGTTGTTATCCCCAGCACAGGAAATATCTGAAAAGGAGGAAGGGAAAGGGAAGGAGGGAAGAAAAAAGCCTTCCTCTCTTTTTTAGCTTAAATCCTGTTAGAGAGTTCAGGAATTAATCTGGCACCCATCTCCCCTATTACCATTATCGGCAGCAGCATCAAGAATGTCTCCTTCACCTCTGAAAATCAGCAAATGAAGGCACAGAAGGACAAGGTGGGAGGGAAAGCTTTGGATCCCGGAGCCAAGTCAAACCGTGGAGCCGTGGGTGCAGGGGTTTGGCAGCAGAGCAGGGGTGCCAGTGTCCCCTGGCCCTCAGAGGAAGGGACACCAGGAAGCAGGTCCCCAGTACAAAGCTGATCCTTCATTCCCTGTGCTAGTCCTGCTGGATAATCGAAGCACCTGCAAAATCCATGCAAAAAGCCAGCGGGCCACGGGACAGCCACGTCTGCGCCTTGTTCTTTACCCCGTGGATCATCAGTTTTTCCAGCTTCCTCTCCTCTTTGCCCAGCAGCGCTGTCTTTGTTTGGAGGCCCTTGATCTGCTGCTGCAGCACAGCTTGGTTTTGCTTTGTGTGATTCCTCTTTCCTCGTGCTGCTGGGAGAAGCGCTGCTGCCTGCCCCACGCCGTGGATCCCTTCCCTTCCCTTCCCGGTTTTCTGGGAAGATCTGTCCTTGCTGCCAGAGCCTCCTGGGGCAGGGCCAAAGCCAGGCCCCCCTCACTGCAGCATCTCGCACACTCCCTGCAGTAACACTGCCGCTGGTCCCAGCTCTGGGCCTCCCTCCTCATGGACAAGTCCATGAGATCCGCTAGAAAACAGTCCTGGGGAAGCTGCTCCAGCTTTTGGATTGCCCTCACTCCCTGGGGAAAACTCCAAGTTTAGTTCTGCCCGGATTTATCCAATCTTGGCACAGATCTTCAAAAATCATTTAGATGCCCAGCATCACAACTACTGCAAGTGCCAGGGACTATGTGGTCACGGATGTGCTTCTTCCAAGGAGCTGGGAATTTACCCACAAATCCCATTTTTTGTGGCAGCAGCCTCCCTTGGAGCTCGTGGCAAAGCAGCTTTGGCCCCAGAGCAGGAGGCAGCCAGGGGATCTTCCCTCTCCTCGAGATGCTGGATCAGGAGGCAGTGGCTGCTTCCCGTGGCTTAACTGGCTTGTTTAAAAACACAGCAAAAACATTTTATCCCTCCTCGATTTATTTTCCTTAACAGTTGCTTATGAGGGACCTTATCAAAAGCGTTCTGAAATTCCAAGTAAATTAGTCATTAGGCAGGTTTTCAGAACAGTAATTAGGCCACTCCATGACCCTGATGTATTATTTACCTGAGAAGATCTACATAATTAGGGCTCTTCTTTATAACTGGTATTACACACACTAAATTCTACTCCAGTCTATCGTGTAATTACGCAATTAAGGCCGCACGCTAAACAGAAACCAATCCTGAAAACCAAGCAGAAAGAAGAAAAAAAAAAAAAAAACCCAAAAACCCACAACAGTAATTATTATTTTTTTAAATCCTCCATCAGCAGCACAGCAGCAAGTCTTAAAATTTTAATACCCCTCCACTTAAGTCATTTCCAAGCAGGTGCTGCAACCAGGTTTGGGTTCTTAATTTTGCCACGTTTAATCCCACTTGGGGAGGTTTTAACATCGGGAGAGATGGGCTTTCAAGGCTGCTGGGAAAAGGGGCCCTTCCCTTCCCTGGATATTTGCTGTGCTGCTGGGAGCAGCATCGTGTCCCTGCAGCCTCCCTTTGCGGCTCCTCCCCATCCATGAGGATTTTTCCCGGCTCCTGGAGCAGCCAGGTGCAGTTGCTGCGGTGTGACCGTCGTTCTGCTGAGCCGGCTCCCACGCAGGAGTTTTAGCGTGGAAGAAAGGAATGAGAGCCCTGGAGGCTCTGCAGCAGGGATGGGATGTGCAGAGCCCCACCCCACACGCCTTTAGGATGGAGGGATGGATGTGGTCCGCGCCTTTCTTCCGGTCCCGCTGCAAAGCGAGATCCCAGGATGTCCCAGCTCACGGGGTATCACACATGTCCTGCTTTGCTTCCTGGTCCTGCTGATGGAACAGCCAGCACCACTGGGGTGGGAAGTATCCTTTGAATCCACTCCTCACCGTAAATATACTTTAGACTTGGTGAAATCAAGGAAAAGCAGCCAGGACTCACTGACACCTCCTGCAGAAGGCACCTGCCTATTCTCCAGTCCTTTCCATGCTTTAAGCATGATGATTCACTGTTTAATGAAAGCAGGAACGGATTTCCTCCTAGAATTTTACACCTCAATGCCTACAATTTCCACTTCCTCAGGGGCAGGGGAAGGTGCAGAGCTGGCACAGGGAACACCACGAGCTTTAGGAGGCCCTAGGGTTAAGCAGCACTGCTGAACTTGAGCACTGACATGAGTCTGGGAGTTCAAAGCCACTCCAAAAGAGACTGAGCTGGTGACTCAGAGGATTTAAAGATAACCGGTGGATGTGTTATTTTTTTATAAATTTTCCACCTCACCCCAAACCAGGGATGGAGGTGGAAAATCCCACTTCAATATTATTCAGGTTTTGTTGTTGCCTCTCTTCTCTGGGGCAATCTCACAGAGCTCTGAGCTGGTTCTGGTCACAGCAGCGCTCTTGTCCCCTCTGCTGTCAGGGGCTAGCCACTCTCAAACTCCCTCATTTCACCTATCCAACATCTTCCTTCTTAATCCTACTAGTAATACTAGTTACTCCTAATAGTAATTACTTTTTTTTTGGGGGGGGGGAGGGGGTGGGGAAGGAGACAAAATACATTCGAGTCTGGTGGAGAAAGGACCAGCTCTATCAGGATATCTTCCCCCATGTCACCTCCCTGGAGCACACCAGGACCAACCCACGCTCCCCTGGCCAGCTGTCCCTGAGATGCACAAATGCAGCAGTCACGACCCCTTATACCCCGACCCTCAGGAAATCTCCATCCCTGCACAGCCTCCAACAAGAGCCTCCAATGCCTGCAAAGCCTTTCCCAGAGCTCACAGCCCTAAGCCACAATTCTCCCAGCACGCAGCACCTTGCAGGACCAGGGCTTAGGAGCCACCAAGTCACTGCCCTAATCACCAGAGGGTCAGGATTTCAAAGGGACCCGCAGCTCCCACAGCGCTGAGATTTGGGGATTTATCTCTCCTGGGCTCTTTTGAAAATCCCGATCAGAGTGCAGCTCTGGTCAAAAAAAAAAAAAGTTATGCTAAAAATAGTGCTCACAGGAGGGTCTGGTGCAAATCTCCGCTCCTGGAGGATTCTTAGGAGCCAGCTCCTTTCAAAGACAAGAGGAAATTTGTACAGTTAGGAAACACAGAGAGAACCCAAACTGCATCCTTCGGAGAAGGCAGCCTCGCTGTTAAGATATCAGCTGCATCAACAATCCAAAAAATAAAAATATATCTCATATTCAACTGTAGAACCTCCTGCACTGAGCTGGAGAGTAAATATAGAAACAATGAGGTATTTATAGGCACACAGCTATTTTAACACAGCTCTGCCTTAAAGAGAACCCTTATTTAAGTCTTGTCCCTGTAAAGCTGCAGGATGACTTAGAAAAATAACCTGATTAATTATTTTCATCAGGAGAACAGAGAAACACAGAGGGATGATCAGATGTGGCAGCTGTGGTGGTGACTCAAACACAACGAGCCCGCCGAGCTCTTCGGAGCTCAGCCTTGTCCCCGAGAGCCCAGGCTGGCCACGTGTGACATCTGCCAGGGCTCAGGGCACGGCAAAAAGCGTTCAAAGCAGGCACAGAGCAGCTCCTTGGCGAGGCAGGCTGGGAGCCACCACGCTCCACAGATAGCAGAACATCCCATTGTCTGCTCCTGCTGGAAGAGCCCTGCGAGCAGAGGCTATTTTCACTGCTAACTGTCCAACTTTGCCCATCCTGTGCCCAAAACTGGAGGTGTGGCTGCTGCCCAAGCTAGGCTGGTGGCTGTCCCCCTGCTCCCAGGCCTCTGGTCACCCCTTGCCGAGCTGCTGTGAGCACAGCAAAGCTCAGAGGCCGCTCTGCACAGCGGGATTTGTCTTTACAGGTCACCTGGAACAGTCCCAAAAGACAGGACAGGGGGTGATTGGTGCAAGCACTGTCTGAGCCACCGTGGGATTCAGGGGTGATGTTTCCACTCCCTTCCATGGAAAGATCATCGCTCTCCACCCGCCTCAGGAAGCGCTGGGTGACGAGGACAGAGATTTCACAGGGTCACTGAACTGTTTGGGTTGGAGATCATCATGCCGAGAGCTCCAAGAAGCACGGCCACCATGAGAGAAAAGGGGAAGGGATCCTCCTTCCAGCCACAACCCACAAAAAAGGTGCAAGCACGCACCTGGAAAAGAGGCGAGGCGGGCTCTAGGGGTAAGAACACCCGAGATGGCAGGGGACAGAGCAGGATGCCTGCCACTGACAGCGAGCTGCAGCCAGGATGGGCTCAGGAATGCTGAGCTTGTGTGGGAGCTGTCAGAGCCCCAGCTGATGGCAGTAAGTCCCTGCAGAGGTGACAGCTCAGGCAGATGCAGTGAGCAAACAGCAGAAAAAGGGGGAGAAATCAGACAGGAGGCAAAGGCAGCTCCATCTTTACAGGCAGAGCCGGGCTGTGCTCGCCGGCATTAGAAAAGGGAGGCGAGTGGTTCGAAAGCAACTTTCAGCAGCATCCTTGCCGAGCACAGGTAGGGCAGGGCAGGCTGGCAGCTCCCCTCCCTCCCTCCTTCTCTCCTCCAGACCTCCCCGCTGCAGCAGACCCAATTTCATGGGGCTTTTGCACAAGCAGCGGGGTGGAAAACCATCATCGGGAGGCAGCGCACGGCGCTCCCCGCGCCAGGTGAGCGGCCCCAGCCCCACCCGGGTGGGTCCCTGGGCCAGCAAAGAGGCAGCAGCGAGCTCCCCAAAAGGCAGCCAGGGGTGGGGATGAGGGGCACCCACGCTCCCCCCAGCCCCGTCACCCTCCCGGCTGCTGACGGCAGAGACGGCGCAGTCCTGCGTGACAGCGTGAAATTAATATGATTTTGGGGGAAGTTGGCAGTGAGTAATGAGCAGCTGAAACACCTCGTCCCCCCCCCCCCCCCCCCCAGACTCTTTTAACCCCTCAGCTGCTGGCATGGGATCAACGAGTGGGAAGAGCCAAGAGCTGGGCTAAGGAGAAGCAGAGGAGGGCCCTGCAGCCCACCTGAATCGGGATTTACAGGGTGAATTCTGGCACAAATCTCCGTGGTGCTGCTTGTGAGCAGCCCCAGCCTGCTGAGATGCTGAGATTGGCACTCCTGGGCTTGGAAAAGTCAACACTGCCGCTTTCCCAAGGGAGGTTTCACAAAGAGATGGAGGTTTCACAAAGAGATGTCAAAAAAGAAAAGATGAGGGGCTGAAGGATGTGCAGACCTGTCCCTGGGCAAGGCCCCGAGCCCACCCATGAGAGGACAGCCTGATAGGCAGCAGAACAAAAAGCAGTTTTCCAGCTTCCCTGGTATCTAATAAATGTGGGCAGGAAAGACATCCCATCTTCCTGGGCAGCTGATGTGAATCCCTGGATGCCTGGGAAGGGTCAGTCCCACGCACAGCACCTTCCTGAGAGGACAAGGCTCAGGGGCTTCCTCCTGTACTTAACTGCAGCGGATTTAAGATCTCCCGTCCTCTGCCAGATGTCTGGAAGTGCTCAGGATGCTGCTGGGGGAGGAGGAAAGAGAGGTGAGAAGACAGATGGTCATCCTGATCTGCCTTAACTCCATTTCTTCAGGAAAACCAAGGCACAGCCAGAAATGCTGCAGAAGCCAGCACCGTTGAGAGGCCCTGGGCACAGGGACCGCCTCAGGGGAGGTGAGAGACTCCGCAAGGGAAGGGCTTTAATTGCAAACACATCCCCAGGCTGGAAATCTCCTGGATTGGGAGAGGGAGAAAGGCTGCAGCAGGCACGAGGTTAAAAAAATAATGATGCAAACAGAGATGCAAATAAAGGACACGATGTCATCGTGAGGAGAAAGCTGTGATTCATTAGAGGCTCGTTCAGGACCTTCTCGTGAGGTGAGACGGAAAAATACCCACACAAGGGAAGGATGGGGGGTGGATGGATCAACATGGGAAAGAGCTGGAGTTCAGAAATCCAGCAGAGCAAGGAGATAATCATCATCTTGACTGTACACCTTGATGAAAGGCTGAGGTGCAAGCTCCCAAGTTAGTCCAGTGTAATTTCAGCGTTCTAGACTGTGCAGTGCCCCAGCTGCCAGCCCCCAAAGGGCCAGCTCTGAGGATAAACAAGAACTGGCCACAATATAAGGCAAAAAAAAAGGAAAAAATCCCGTGTTTTTCCTTTCTTAGACACACACATTCTCTTCTTAATTCAGACAAAAAGAGACCTTATAACACTAAGAACCCTGAGTGGGTTATTTCCAGGAGACAGCATAAGCAGGCTTTGGTCTTGGCTCCCTGCCCACATCTGAATTTTTTTTGCCCTGAAAAGATGGTAAAAACTCCAAAGCAGAACCCCAGAGTGGCATTTGAACAAGACACTCCAAAAGCAGCACCACCCTGAGCCCCTCCACGCTGCTGAGCAGCAGAATTTGTGTGGAAAACTAATTAAAGTTCCCTCGGGAAGCTCGGCTGGATGCCCCGGAGAGAGGTGCTGTGGCAGAAGTCAGGAGGAAGCAGCCCAGAAATTCCCTTCATTTGCACAGGACAAATCCAGGTTTTGGTTGGGCAGAAAAAGGACCTGGAGTATGTGGAGAGCAGAAAAGGGGAAAAAAAATATATATATAAAAATCAAGTAGGTAACGAATATTCAAACCCAGAAAAGGGATGTGCTGGGGAAAAAAAAAAAAATAAAAAAAATCTTCCTTCTGCTCTTGGAAAGAGCCACCTTTTAAAGCAACTTTGCTAAGATAACACAGAGTTAAACATTCCCTTATCTATGTTAAACACCTTTATGATTCAAACTGAAAACCAGCACTGCAAACCCATTTCCCTCTCCCCCACCCCACGGCTCGCTTTGGAGAGTGGCCAAATTAAAGTGGCCAGCTCCATTTCTGGGCTCTGAATATCAACCCAATTCTGCTGTGTTTGGGTTTCCAGCACACAAGGAGAAGACTTGAAGAAAGGGGGGGGAAAAAAAAATAAAATTAGTTTGATTTCTGCTGTTTGAAATAGTAAGAGGAAGAAATCAGCCCAGCAGCTCCCTGTGTTCCCACCTGCAGCTCGTGAGGCTGGTGCACATTGCTGCAAGCTGCTTCCCAAAAAGCTCCTGCACTCTCTATTTCCCTGTGCAACATCCCCTGGCACTGCAGCTTGGGCAGGGAAACTTGAGGAGTGCTAAAAGGCTGCGAGGATGCACCTGGGATCAGCTGTGCAGGAGATGGGGGCACACAGCCCAAAGGTGTGGAAGGGCATGGGGTGGTTCAGGGGGGCAGCCCGTGCCAGGGGATCCCCACCCTCCAATATCCCATCCAGCCCTGCCCTCTGGCAGTGGGAAGCCGTTCCCTGTGTCCTGTCTCTCCCTCCCCTGAGCCCTCGAGGCCCTGGAAGGGGCTCTGAGGTGTCCCTGGAGGTTCTCTCCTGTGTCTCCCAGCTTGGCTCCAGCCCTTCCCTCATCCCTGTGCCTCCTCCTCTGGACTCTCTCTGCCAGCTCCACGTCTGCCTTGTGCTCCCCTTGCAAACCAAAGGCACAAAAAGCAAACAGTGGGGCCGAGCTCCTCAGCCAGGACAGAGGGAGCCATCAACCAGGCAGCTTCCTTTTTTGCCAAAAAACAAACCCAACACATCCAAAGGTGCAATTCCTGCGAGAACCTTCCAACAGCATGGGTGAGACCCCACAGCCAAGGGGGGACAGGGACAGAGGGTGGAAAACCTGAGTGCAGAGGAGCATCCTGCAGCCCCCAGAGCCAGGCAGACTCCTCCTCAGGCAGAGCAGCCCAGCACAGCCCTTGCATTCCAATGAGGAGCTGGAATCCAGAGGCAAGGCAGGCACCACATCCTGTGTGCCTCGGGAGCAGCCCTGACCCAGCTCCCTGAAGCTTCTGGCCAGAGCTCCCAGCAGGGGCTGCACCCGGGAAGGCAGCTCCAAACGTTGTTATCCCGAGGGACAGGCCAAAACAAGGCTTGGGAACATGCTGGAAACAGCAGAGCACACCCACACCAGTGCCGGGATGCCACACAGCACACGGTAACCCCTGGTATGTGATGGCCTGGAGCAGGAGCCTGGGGAGGGCTCTGGAGAGCTCCTGGAGAACTCGATGTGGCGATCCCACTCACCACCACACCCAGCTCAGAGGCACCTCCCAGCTGTCACTGCACGTGTGAGCCCCGAAACTCCTGCTGCTCCCAGCGCTGGCTGTGACACCCTGTCACAGCACGGTGCACAGCCCACCGCCCTCCCACTCCTCAGGGGAGGCCAGGAAGGTGGGATCCAAGCCCTGGTGGACCCTGCAGGGTGCCCAGCTGCTTTCTGCTTCTCCAAGGCTCATGTTTGGGCACTCCCTTCTTGCAAGCAGAGCACCCTGGGACAAGCAGAGCAGTTCAGGGATTCCCCTGCTCTGCCTCTGCCTGTTCCTTCTGACCCCCAGCACAGCAGCAGCTCAGTCCTGGCTCAGATGTCTCCTCCTGGCTTCTCCCAAACATCATGCATCACCTGCAGCCCCTGTGCCACCCCCAGCAGTCCCTCACACCCGGGGAGATGCTCCCAGCCACTTCTGCAGCTGTCCCCAAGCCCTTGGGCTTGCAGGGGACAGCATGGAGACAAAATTCAGGCAGCTAAGAAGCAGCAGCAATTGGTTTTGAGCCGTTCCTAGCACAACATCGAAGGTTTTAAAAGCAAAACCCAGCAATCCTGGCAGCACTGGACATTCTGTTTGCCTGGAATGCCCTAATTAACTCTGCCCAGCGCTCGCTTAACAAACTCACATGTTTTTCCTCAATTTTTTTTTTTTTCCCCTCCTCCTGTGTCTTTCAGCAGCAGAGATTTTCCACATCTTCAACAGGGGAAGGAGAAATTGTCTCCAGTCATGTAGACTCCATTACTGGGAGAAAGGTGTGAACAGCAAGCATGTCTGGCAGACGGATTCATTATCCCACCGTGTCCTTTATAATGGGAAATGAAAAGCCCATTCTGGTAACTACACTTTATTATAATAGGTCAGAAGAAGTGAAAGGCATCATCTTATAAAATTAACTTCATAAAGACTGCCTTAAAAAAAAAAAAAAAAAAAATCTCTTTGCCAGTTTATCCACTGCATCTCCCTGCAGAGATTTTTTTCCTTCTCCCAGAAGGGGCTGACTCCCAAGTCTTGTCCCACTTCACTTCTCCCCTCCAGCAGAAGGAGCAGCTCTTTTTCCTCCTAATCAGGCCCAGACACTTGCTTTGCCAGATGCAATAAATGCCATGTCTTTGTCAAGACAGAGAAAACAGTCAGCAAAAAGAGTTAAAATGAAAAGAGACACCCACCCCAAAAGTCTTTGCAAGGAGCAGTGTCACTTTCTCTGTAGGAAAGTCAGAATATGGAGATAAATGCACCTGATAACCTGCTCTTTGCCCTCCAATACCTTTCAATTGCTTTTCTGCTCGCTGCTTCCTTACTCAAACTAAAGTCCAGGCTCCCAGCTGATTAAAATCCTGTGATTTACCAGCTCTGACTGCAGTTCCTACAGGTGCAAGGCAAGGGGTGGCCAGAGGGACGACAGAACACCTTCCACACTGAGTCCTGGTCTCCCTCTGAATTTTGTCTGACCGAGCTAATTGGCAGGAGAGGGCTGGACCTAACAACTGCAAACTCCAGAGTTTTGTTCTCAGATATATTCTGCATGGAAAAGAAGAAACAACTTCATCCCCCAAACACACAGCTCCAAGAACTGCATCCTTTGGTGGGACGAGCAGCAGCTCTGCCAGACTCCGAGCACACCCTGGGCTGTGTCCATCCCCCAGGCTGCCTTGGATTGGGCAGGAATCTTTCAAGAAGTGTTTTTCTAAATCTTATCATTCCCTTTTTGAGGAAAATGAAACCCCCATCTCCTCAAAACATTATAAACCACTTGCAGAACAGCCTGAATTTCAATCTTCGTGGAGTTGGTGCAGCCAGAGGGAAGGAGGATGGAAGGGGATGCTCTGAAACAAAGAGTTAATTGGAACCCCCAATGAAGGCTGCATGGATCTCATGTGATAGATTCTTAAAGGAGCCCAATTTTCAGAAATTGCCAGGGCTCCAATCTGTGAAAATGTGGCCTTTCACAGATCTCCAATTCAGCTTGCCAGGTCTTTTGGGGGGTAAAAAAAAAATAAAGTCTTGCCATAAAAGCCCCACAATTTGGCAGGAAAAATTAGCAGCCTTCATGGGATAGCAATCCCTTTGTCTCTCCTCCCCTAACTGTGGCTCTTTGCAAAGAACTAAGCACCATTTACCTTTTGTTATTTTTCCAGGTAGTAAAGAGAAGAGCGGGATCTAATCAAGAACAAAAATGGGTGAAAAGAAACACACCCACAAAAGCTAAATCTTCACACCTCGCCCAAAAGCGGCCCCTGTAATTGAACAGCGTTTCTCCCTCTGAAGAAGATAACACCTACCTTAAAAAAAAAAAAAAAAAAAGATAAATAAATCTCTTGAGGGTGCAAGAGAGGCCAGAACCTCCAGGAGAACGTGGCAGGACATGCTCTGAACCAGTGTCACAGCCCAGCAAAGCCACTGGGGATGGGTGGGAGGAGGGCAGCGCCTGAGCCCTGTGGAACTGCTAAAAGAGGATTATTTTGCAGGCAGGGGACCTGAGCTGTTGATCAGAGCATTCCTGACTGCCCTCAAACCCCTTAATTAAGCACCACCTTCCTCCAGCCCAAGAAACAGAACCCGGTATCCCCAAATTCCAACATGCAGAAGTTCCTCCAGGCTGCTCCGGGAACACAGCAGGGCAAGGCTGAGCATTTCAGTGATGGATCCATAAACAACGAGATCCAAAAGTGTAAAAGCAGCCAGGGCAGGGAGCCCTGAACTGCCAGTGCTGAGCAGCCACAGCACCTTGAAAAACCCACTGTTCAGAGCACCCAGCTCCCTTTTTCGCTGCCCCAGGGTCCTCAACACCTTCTGTGGGGCCATTTGAGAAGGGGGAGTTCCTTGACAAAGCTCAAAACATGGAATATTGGTTTGAGGGGGAAAAAAATAAATATATCTACACACATATAGTGTGTTCTAGATATTTTTTTGAACAATATTGGCATAATCTATGCCTTTTTCTGGGGTAATATATATATATAGATAGATTCGGTGTGGATGCATATGTGTGCCTACATAAAATAAACACGCACATAAATTACTACCTGTTTCTAAATATTTACATATTTCTAAACTAATATTTATTTTTAAATGAGTAATTTTGCTTCCTTTTAAATGAGTATTTATTTATTTCCCTCCCTCCGCACAGCCGGAAGGCGGCTCTGGAGCAGGTGCAGCAATAGGGGAGATGCCCACCCTGTAAAACCCGGGGCTGTCACCCTGAGTGGCCTGGTGGTCCCCAGGCTGGCTGTCCCCTGCTGTCCCCAAGGCTGGCTGTCCTGGGCAGGCTAAGAGTGCCCCCTGCAGCCCTGCCAGCCCTTCCACTGCCAAAGGACCGCTCGCCATTCCCCATAAATCCCCGACAAAAGACAAACCCAGCCGGGTTCCGAACTGCAGAGCAAGCCCAAAGCTGCAGAGCAAAGGCAGCTGCTTTAGAGGCCCAAAGGAAGCAATGCAGGAGGGTGAGGTGCTGGGCAGGGCCCTGTTGTGCCTGGTTTTGGCTGCTCCAGAGGGAAGGAGGTGAGAGGAATGTGTCCCCTCAAGCTGCTGGGTTTTGTTTTGAGGATAACCCCCAGCTCCGAACGCCCCAGGTAAATGCAGGGGACGCTCTGGGAGCCGCACGTTCCCTGCAGTATTAATCAGATGTTCCCCTGCCCTTCCTCTCCACAGCTCTGAGGTGCCAGACAAGACAGAGGGAAAAAACCCACACCAAAACCCCCCCATGGGCTCTGTGCTTGTGATGTACAAACCCTCCCAGCGCCTCAAACTTCACCTTAGTCCCGGCTTTGCTGGCTCGAGCTTTACGGGGGTCACATCAATAGCTCAGAGTGTTGGGATTTAAATTAGCAGAGCTCCACGTGCTGAGGAAGCTCAGCATGGGGACTGGCAGCCCAGGGCTTCTGCCTGAATGCCTCAGGGTGGAATGGAAGCAAAAACATCCAAGCTGCACAGCACAAGAAAAACCTCCTGCACTTCTCGAGGCGTCGTGGTGCTGTGACCATCGTCACACCCCTGTCCAAAAGCCAAGTCGTGCTTTGCCTTTAGTGAAATCCCTGGAATTCATCCCAAATAAGCACTGCAACACAGAGCTTTCCTCACAGCAACACAGGAACAGCATCTTCACACAAATAAAGGAGATGGAATTCCATGAACACAGGGAAACACCAACAAATCACTGCCAGGGGCTTTTCACTGCGCGGTCTGAGGAGGTTTTAAAGGGTTAAGCAGTACCTCAAATCTCCCCTTTGGAAATGCCCCAGCTGTGACTGAAGCACCCAACTCCTGCTAGGACAGGCCCACAGAGGCCACGTCCCAGCACAGCACCCTGGGGATGGGGGCTGGCAGAAAAATCCCTCCTGCAAACCCAGCAGAGCAGGGACCACGGCCTGGGGCAGTGAGCAAAACCCTCCTGCCCTGGGAGCAGTAAAGATGGTTTTCCTTTTACAAAGTTTCACTTATTCAAGATAGAACAAGGCTTAAATCACAGCACAAAAGGCTGAGGACACGCAGAACACAACAGGTGATCCCAAAATCCCTGTTTTCTTCCACAGAGACAACACAAAATTCACGATATTTACAATCTGAGAAAGACCCCGTCTGAAAATCCCAGCAGCCCCACCCCAGACCCAACAAAGCACTTTCCTACCTGAAGAGTTCCCTGATTTCCCTAACAGTGGCCTGGAAGGGGATGTTTCTGACCAGGATCTTGGAGGTTTTCTGCTTCTTGGCAGTCTGTTTCTTTCGGGCTGATTTCACAGCAGGCCTGGAAGATAACAGGAAGGGCAGGTCAAGACCACGGAGCAGCAAAGTGCCTCTGAACTGTGGCTCCCTCAGGATTTGGAATGAGGAGAATTGAGGCACCAGCTCACACTGGCATCCTCGGTTGTGACAGTGGCAACGCCACACAGGGCCCCAAGAAGGATCAGATTCCAAACGCCCTTAAATCCTGCATCTGAAAATGAATTTTTTTCCCCAGTTGAAGTCCTCATCTCCTATTTGCCACTAACTCGTGTTTTGTCACCAAATCTTGCCCTTTAATTGTCAGAATGCATTAATGAACATATTTTTTAAAATTAGCTTAACGTAAGCTAACTTTGATTCTTTTTCTTCCTGGCTTTAACAGCAAGTGAAATTTTCTACAGAGTATTAGTTTAATTTTTCTTTTTTACTTCAGGAATTGTATTGCATTTGGACATGGTCAGAATTTACCTACCACAAAAAGCAGCAGCTTATTCCATAAAGCAAAGCACTTCCCACTGCAGCCTGGATACCTGCTGAAGGGCTTTTCAAAATCAAACTGGATAAAAATGGTTTATGAAAGAATTGAAATACAAACTGCAGACACAGGGAGCTGTCAGACTGCTTGTGGACCCCAGGAACCAGATTTTCAGACAAATTTTGACATTTAACAGATATCACTTCCTGTGGGGGTTCCAGAGTGTCTGGAGGACAGTGTTCAGGTGCCAACATTCAAATACCTGGATTAATTTGCAACTTTGCAGTTAGAATGTTCTGTGCTGAGTAAGGAACTAGGAAGGAATCCCTAAAAGCTGAGGCTAATTCCAATTAAATTCACCCCCAAGTAACCAACTCCTCTGTGCCTGACTGCCCAGACAAAAGGAGGTAAATCCTAGCTTTTTTATTACTTTTTTATGGTTTTGTCTGATTTGATCAGAGTATTATTCTTGAGCTGCTGTTCTTTCAGATGAACGGGTAAAAGACTTCATTACCCAGGGAAGATTTCTCTCCAAGAAGTTTTCAAACCCCTGGGAATGTGCAGTGCTGCCTGAAGTGTCACCAAAGCAGAGGATTTTTCCTTGAGCAGGGAAGAAAATTCTGCCTGGTTCTCACTTCGGGCTCATTTTTTTTTTTCCTTTGAAGCAAAACTGACTCTGAGTAAAGCAGAGCACAGGTTGATGTGTCCAACAGCTGGAGCACTCAGGATGCAGATGGGGAAAGAAGGGAAGAAGCTCCCAAGGATTCGTGCAGCTGAAATGTTACGGAGGTGAGAGGTGAGCCTTACCTGACAGCTCTCTCTGAGAGCTTCACTTCCAGCTTATGGCCATCCACAGTGCAGCCCTGGGAGTTCAAACAAAGAAACAGCAGGGAAAAAGGGTGTAATTAATAGAAATAAAGATATAAAAGAATTGTAAGTCAAGGCAGCACTACATTAATGTGAATCAGTAATTTGTTCTGCGAGGGGATATCCGGGTCTCTGCTCCCTGCAAGGGGAAACCCCAGAAAATTCAACCCTTGTACATTTTCTGGGATTTCCACGTTGGATCAGCCCTAAGAAACACCTTCCCACCATCCTGTCCTTTTACAAACCCTCTTCCCTCCAAACCCTGGCCCATTTTAGAGGCTTCTCCACCTGCGCAGTGCAACCCAGAGCACTGCCATCCCCAGGTACACTCTGAACTGCCAGGCTCATCGCAGTCCCCGGACAGAACCGCAGGCTCAGCTCACCTGGAGCCGGCGCAGAGCTTTCTGGGCACTCTCTGGCTTCTTGTACTCCACAAATCCAAAGCCCATGGAAAGCAAAGTGCCTGTCAGGAGAGAAAGGGCACTTGTTAAGAAAGCAGTGACCGTACAAGATATAAAAACAAAGCGGGAGCAAGCACTGACTGCCAAAATTGAGGGGACAAAAGCTTAATATGCTGTGAAAAGGGCCGGCCTGTGCATGGCTGCTCCTCACGAGCACCCCTGGCTGAGTTTTTCCAGCAAGGCACTGCTCTGGTTTTGGTGCTGACGTGAAGAGGGGAATAACAGACGTTTTGCTTTGCACCGTCTCAGTGCAAGTTCCTTAAACAAAACACTGCAAAGCCACTGCTGGTCACAGTCAGGGGGAACGATCCGCTGTGGAGACAGACATTCCACAAGCTGGAGGGGCAGCTGCCACTTCCACAACAAGGGAGAGACTTCTCCTCCCTGCACAGCAAAGGTTTGACCTGCAGTCACACCACACCCCTGAGTGTATCCACAATTAAGGGACAGTTAATAACGAGGGGAGAACACAACAGCCCATTCTCAACTTCAGCACCTCAGTAGTGGCAGAGCGGGATCAGGTGCTACAAGCTCAGCCCAACCTTGGTGCTGCCTGCTCAGACCTACAGCAGAACTGGAGAATTCACTTTATTTATCTCCCAGTGGATCTGAGTTTTCAAATATCACGTGACAGGGAAGCTCTGTCAAGGGGAAATGCCACTGCAGCTCCCAGAGAGAAGCCACAGCCCCTCCAGCCAGTGCCTTAATCCAAGTCCTCAGGAAGTGAGAGCAGCCAACAACAGGCACAGCCACTCATCCCTGCAGCCTGGGGGGCTCAGGGCTGGCAGGGAGAAGGCAAACCAAGCCCACTCAGCACAGCTCTCAGCCAGGCATCCTTGAGGATGTGGCCATTTCCAGGATAACGCAGGGTTTAATCACCACGGGGCACTGGCTCCTGTCAGCCGGCATCCCACTCTCTTCTGTGATCCTGAAGGAGTTTGGCTTCTCCCATCTCAACATCTCAAGAGAAGGTCACATCTCCACAAATCCCACAATGGAGCTTAACCTTCTGACCGAACCCTGGGGGAAGGTTTGGTTGCTGCTTGCAGCCTTTTCCACGGGAACACTTCTGGAAGCACTGAGGATTTTGCCAGCAGGAACACAAATGCTCAGCCAGATGAATGCTGAAGCAATGCCACACCTGAGCCCTCAGCAACCAGCTGAGGGAAGGAATTGAACAGCAGCATCTGGAGTACCTGCTTTGTCTTTCTTCTTGGATACTGTGCAGCTCTTCAGGGCTCCCACTTTGGAAAACGTCTGCAAGGAATTTGGACACGTGATTCAGCTCCCTTTGACACAGCCTTGCAACTCAACTGCCAACGTGGCCCTCTGCCACACAGGCCCTCCTCCCCCAGCACACACCTGCCAGGCAGTGCAGCTGAGCCCTTCCTCATCAAATTATTTCTCTACAAAGACACGCACAAAGAGTTTTAAAGGCATCAAGACACGCGCTCCCAGAAATCCTCCACCACCCGAGACACGGTGCAGAGATCTGAGCTGGCTCTGGAGGAACACTCTGGATTACACGATGCCCTCAGCCAGGGAGAGGCCTTAAGGGTGGGTGGTGCCTGTGAAGTCCCTAGAGCACAGATCTTCCCAAAAATGGGGGGCCAGAGGGTGGCAAACTGTTTATTTGACTCCCTTGTAAAGCCAGAAAAAGGAGAGGGGACAAGTCCCAGCCCTGCTCTGGATATTTATTTGTCCACAGCTGGACCAGAGTCTCTGCACAGTCCCACAGGTGCAGGATTCTTGGACTATGGAGAGTGGCATTTTACACAGCTGCAAGAAGTGCCAGAGATGGGAAATCCCAGCTGCTTTTCCTTATTTTGGTATTAACACCCCACACAGCTTCAGGAGTGCCACGCTCTCTCCCACGTGCTTTGTTGAGGTGAAGCAGCACAAGGCAGCACAATGTCAGCAGAAGCTGAGAGGAAAAGCACACTCAGAAATCATCATTTATTCATTCACTGCCTCTCACATGTGAAAAAGTGGCAGAGCTGCAGCAGTGCCTGTCCCAAGCAGCAGCATCACAGAAAACATGGGAAATCAGGAATGTTAGAAGATTTCTTACTGCCTCCACCTGTCTCTAGGTGGAATTAAACCCCACCAAAGCGGTTCCAGATGCATTTGCCTTGACTGACACCTGGAGTGATGCTCCCAGTCCCAGCAGAACCCAGTGCTCTCTCACCTCCCACCAAGTCACACTGGCTGCAGCTGAAAGCCTTTAAACCCTCTGTCCTTATTGCTCACCTCCTTCAGTGTGTCTTCTGTGGTGGCAAAGTTCAGGTTTTTAATGAACAAGGTGCACCCAGGAATATTTTCTTCTTCTTCTTCCTCCTCCTCTTCTTCCTGTGCTGCTGCTTCCTCTGAATCATTTATAGATTCACCTGAAACAAGAAGAATAAACCCAACTTTGTAAGAAGCAACAAAGCCAAATTTTGGAGGAGCTGCCTGCTCAAACAGTGGGGGAGCCCCTGGGATGGGGAGAAAGGTGGTGTATTCAGGGAGGGAAAAATCAGCCCTCACAGTGGGAAGTCACCCAGACAGAACATCCTGGGGCTTGACTCAACAGCAGAGAAACACAGAGACCCACAGCAAGTCAGCCAGAGCTCTTACCTGGTTCCAGCCCTGCTTCATCCTCCTTTCCTGGAACCCCGGCTTTTCCTTTCTGAGGGGCTGGGCTGAGGAAAACCCCCATTGGAGCCCACTCCAGATACAAGGGCACATAATGAAACTGTGAAGGGAAGACAGGAGAGAAATGAGGAGTGAAGGGCATGGCCTGGAGGAAAAACTCTGCTCTCAGCTTCATCTTCACCTCAGTCTGGAACAGAAAACAGCAGTGGAAAAGCTGAGTAACCTTTTCTAGAGGCTGAACTCTGACACAAAAGGATCCAGCGTTACAGGAGCACAGCCTACACTCACTGACACAAAATGATCCAGCCTTACAGGAGCACAGCCTAAACTCACTGTCACAAAAGGATCCAGCCTTACAGGAGCACAGCCTAAACTCACTGACACAAAAGGATCCAGCTTTACAGGAGCACAGCCTAAACTCTCTGACACAAAAGGATCCAGCCTTACAGCACCACAGCCTAAACTCACTGTCACAAAAGGATCCAGCCTTACAGCACCACAGCCTAAATTCTGACACAAAAGGATCCAGCCTTACAGCACCACAGCCTGAACTCTCTGACACAAAAGGATCCAGCCTTACAGGAGCACAGCCTGCCATGGCTCACTCCTGGACTGTGAAAGGAAAAGAAGCCCTCCAGCTGTGTCACAGCCCCCTTCTCCAGCATGCTCTGCAGGCTAAGCCCTGCTCTGCTGTAGCAGGCACCTCCCTAAATCCAAAGGGCGCAGCTGGAACATCAGTGGCTCTGGGATAACACCCTTCCCACACTCCCTGTGCCCCTCTCGCTCGGAGCGAGCCCTTCTGCAGCTTCCCAGCTCACCAAGACCCCGGTGCCCAGGCAGTGCCCCCACCTTGGAGTAGGCCAGCCTGGTGAAGGCTTGCTTGGCCTCCGTGGGCTCCAGGAACTCCACGATGGCCGTGATGCCTCCCTCTGGCAGCAGCACCCGGCCCAGGCTGCCGTGTTTGCCGAAGAGCTCCTCCAGCTCCGCGGTGCTGGTGCCCGCCGGGAGGTTCTTCACCAGGATCACCGTCTTGCTCCTCTCACCAGCAGCCTGGCACAGCCAGCAGGGAAAGAAAGAATATGGGATGTAAGAGAGCAAATCCAGCGATTTCCTAAGTGGAGAGTTCAGATCCCACAGGCCGTGCTCTCCCCCTCTCCGTGTCACTCCTTTCCAAAAGGACCAAGAGCCACTTAGAAAACACTGGGAAATCCACATCCCACTACAACCACATCCCAGGGATGGAGGTGTCAGCTGCAGATCCACAGAGCTCCTTCCCTGCCTGCAGCAAGCTGCCCACCATCCTAAAGCCATCACCTTATGGATTTCACCCATCCCGAGGGCAGCTGCATTTTCAAATGGACACATCTCCTAACTCATCAGGGAGGGTTCAATCCTGCACAATGCTGAGGGTTTAACTGGCAATTTCCAGGAAAGCTGAGAACACCAGGACTAGAAGAGGTGGATCCCCTCACCTGGCTGAAGGAATCCAGGCTGACTCCGTTCTCCACGAGGAACCGGCGGATTTCCTGCACCAGCTCCGTTTCTCCCAGAGCCACTCTCACTGCCACGCTGTCTTTGCTCTCCTGCAGGCAAGAATTCAGTCACCTGCAGCTCCTGCTGCTCTCAGAAGCAAAGGGAATGTGGCAGGCAGCTCGAGGGGAAAGTGCTCCAGGCTCCTCTGGAGCTGCTGGGAATTGTGCTGTTGGAATTCAAACACACCCCACAGTGAAATGAAATTTCCAGGAAGGCTCTGAGCTTTAGGGTGTAAATTCCCACCCACTTCTAGTTATGTGGAAATGCAAATCAAGCCACACGAAAGCAGAGTGGGAAGGAAGGCTGGGGACCAAGGGATCAATAGGCTCAGGACAGCACCACAGGCCTCACCCAGGGATGCACTGAGGCTTTTCCTGTACAAGACCAGGAGGGCCCTGGTCACAAAGAAACAGGCAGGAAAGCGATGTCCCTCCCAGCCCAGCTGACCCATCACAACCCAACTCACAGCATCCAGCACTTGGCTTTTGGAAGCGTTGTACCTCTGGGCCATGGCATCAGCCACAGCGTTTGTCCCCACAAACAGCGCGTTCCAGTTGTGGGAGCTGGCAAGAGAAAACAGCCAGGGTCAGTCACGGGGCCCCTCCAGGCAACAGTCCTGGGAAAAGGCAGCTCTGAGCACCACCATGAGCAGGCAGGGGGGAGAGAGAGGGAAAGAGGGGTGGAAGATCCCTGGAGAAGGGACAGGATGGGGGAGATGTGACTGGAGAGCAGACAGGGAGCAGTGGAGGCAGCAGAGCAGCTGAAGTTCAGGTACTGCCTCAGAGGAACACACCTTTCCAACTGGTTTCCTAAAGCCACAAACCCCATGCAAGCAAGGCTGCACCCTTTTCCCTTCAAGACAGGAAAGATCAGCCACTTCTCTCAAACAGATTTGTCACACAGCAAGGAAAAGCTTCTACAAGCTTCAGAACTACAGGTGGCCAAGCAGAGGAGAAAGGCCCAACTGCTCTGAAACCACACCCCCAGGAAGAATTACAGGACCAGACTAACTCTTATTAGAGAAATAACTCATACCAAAGCTGTTCAAACCCCCCTGCTCACTGAGCTGCTGGGGCAGAGGAGTGAGGCAGGTAAGAGAGAAAGGAAACAGAGCTGCACAGCAAACGCTCCATCAACTGTGGGAAACTCTAGATCCCACATGCATTTCTGCCACTTCCTGGCAATCTGGCAGCTTGTGCTGTACCTGGCACTGTTGGCTTTGTCCTTGGCCTCTTTGTGCTTCTTGTAGGAGGAAGACTCTTCTGCATCGCCATCTTCTATTTTCTCCTTTTTGATCGTGGAGGGTAGAAGATGCATCATTCTGCCCTGCAAGACAGGAAGAAGAGGTCCAGCAGCTCTGGAATAATCCAGAGACATCCACGTGGAGGAAATTTCCTGGCACCTTTCCTAGTCAGACAGCCTTGGTGGAAGGAGGGGATTTTCCTTCCAGAAGGAGCCACAGCTGCAAGTGAAAGTGGCCACACAGCACCAGACAGACTCAGAGCTCCCTCCCCACCTCTCCCAGGATTTTGGTGTCTGCAAAGCTGTTCAAACCAAGGTACTCTACCAAAAAAATCTGCAGGAGAGCCTCAACCTTCATAACAAAGCCCAGGAGCAAACTCTCAGCCACATTCCCAACAACCATTCCCACCAGCTGCAGCACAAAGCCCAGGAAAAGCATCAGCTGCTATACCTGGAACACCTGCCCATCCAGCTCTGCCAGGGCCTTCACAGCGTGCTCAGGGATCATGTAGGTGATGAAAGCAAATCCTTTGGGTTTCTTGGTGAGTTTGTCTATGGGGAAGTGGATCTCCGAGAGGGGTCCTGCAGGAGGCAAGGCACAGCTCTGAACTGGCACCTCCCAGACACAACCAGGGATGAGAGGAGCAGCTCTGGATGCTGGTGAGCCACCAGCCTGGGCCAGGAGCTGCAGAGGGACGAGGCAGGCCCAGCACAAGCACCCCAAGTCCAGGCGTGGCAGCTCATGGGCTCTGGCAGGTGACACAAACCAGGCAAGCTCTGAGCAGCTGCCTTCACCTTCAGTCAGGGATAAAGACTTCCACAGCCTCGCCCTCTCTGCCCCAGGATCCCAAGATAACCTTTAACATGTTTAATATGGAGGCAGAGAAGGGAAACTTCCACTTACACCCCAGGTTTGGAAAAGTGGACCTCAAGGATTCGCCCCTAACCTGCAGAGAGGCTCCTGCCAAGCAGGCTCACATTATCACACCAGAGAATAAAAGATGACGGGAGCTGGGCCGTGTCCAAGAGATGTGGGACACGGAGCTTTGTCCATTCCCACCCAGCAGGAAAACCTCTGCACAAAGGAAAGCCCCACGCAAACACTCACCATACTTCGAAAAGACCTTCTCCAAGTCCTCCTCGGTGCTGGTGAAAGGCAGATTCCTGACAAAGAGTCTCCCTGACTCAGACAAGTCCTCTTCCTCCTCATCGTCCCTCAGCCTCCTTTGCCAGGGCTGGTGATCAGGTTTGGCTGGAACGGTTTCTTTTGTGGTGTTCCTGCAGCGCAAAATCTCCACACAGCGTCCACCTGATCCCCAAAGAACACAGAGGGAACGCTGGGCGCCTCCCAAGGCCACCAGCAAACAACAGCCACGTGCAGGTGATGCCTTGGGAGGCCACCTGCAACAGTGCTAATGGAATAAAGCAGGTATTTAATAAAAGGCCTTCAAAGGATGCACCTTGGGCAGTACAAGAGCCTGGCCACAGCTGCACCCGTGATGGACACAGGGTCACGAGTTTTGACACTTTTATAGATTTTGGTCCATTTACATATCGGGGTTAATTGTCCAATTACAGCTTCAGGTTATGAAATCCCATCCTCCCAGTTTGCTCTCCTCAATTCCCTGTTGTCTGCACTTTTTGGGCCTGAAGCTGCAATGGTGTTTTGTCTGAACTGTGAGGAGAACTTGCTAACACTCTATATGAAGTTCAGAGTTATACACTAATGCAGTACAAAATCTGGAAAATATGAAAGCTACAACATCACAGAGAGCCCAGGGTTAGGCCCAATTGCAGCCCCACAGGCTCTGAGCAGGACTCAGAGATAAGGGGAAGGTGGGGGCTGTAAGAGTCAGTCTTCATAAAAATCAGGGTATCAACACCAGCCCCCTTCCCTTTCAGAGAGCCCCAGCCTGTCTGTGCCAGCCTAATCCAAGCAGCCATTCCCATTCTGCACACAACATCTGCAAACAGAATTTCACAAGCTCCTCCAAGGGTTAGGCCAAGCCCAGGGCTCTGTACAGCCTGTCTGTACAAAGCTGGACTCGAGCTGCGTTGTTTTTATCCCAACTAGAACACGGCAAAACGCCAGGGCCCCAAAACCCCACTCCTATCAGAGCACCTGGTTTATCCTAAGGAACAACCCCTCCATCTGCCTGGGAAAAACTCCAATCACAGGAGCTGCTTGTGCAGGGAGCACTCGAGCAGCTGAGCTCCCACGGCCGGAACGAGGAGGAACAAACAGCCCTTACCCAGGAATTCTTTCTTCCGCTTCAAGGCCCTTTGCATTTCTGCTTCACTCTTCAAGTCAACAAAGATGTAACCTTGGAGGAAGGCAAGGTTCAACTGAGCATCATGTGGGGAACACACACAGCCACTAATTGGGTAATTAAGGGTGAATTGGGCTTGCTTTAATATAGATTCCTATAGATAGAGCATTCAGCTCCCATGAAAAGTTTCAATCCAGCCTGGAAATGGCCATGTCAGACTGGAAGGCTGCCTTTTCAAAGCTCATTCTCTAGATACAAACCAAAATAACTTGACTTAGCAGCTGGATGAGGCTTTCACAGGTGCCTCTGAGAGCAAATAAAAGGTGCATCTGTTGTTGGACTAAAGGAAAAGGGCACACAGCAAAGCTCCAAGGACCTGCTCACACAAATCAGCACCGTGCCCCGGGCTGCTGCAGCTATCCCAGAGGAACAGGCTTTTCCTTGGCATGGTTTGGGGTGTTTAGAATAAAGTTCTGGATGCAGCTCAATAAAGAAGGGCTCCTGCTGTTACTCTTAAGGGAGCACAGCCAACATTACTCTGCCCACGGCATCCTGTGGGCAGCAAGTAGGGCAGGAGAGCTGCAAAGTCACTGAAAGGTCTTGAAAAATCAGGCCACGAGCAGGAACTGGAGACTGAAAGAGCAGAGGGGTGATCAAGAGATCCCCTAAATCATAGAGCCTACCCCCCTTCCACACACAGCTCTCACCTGAATTCTTCCCCTGGGCCTTTTGTCCCATCCGGATCGCCACTGGCTTTAGAGGGAAGAAAAACTCCCGAATTTTTTGCTGCAGGAAGAATTAGAATTGTTTGAACAAGTTCTCAGACACAGGAAGCAGCAAGTTGCAGGCTTAGGTTTTTATATATAAAACACCCCGCCCAACAAACAGATCTCTGCACAATTCAGAAATTCCCCTCATCACCCACACAACCCTCCAAGGAGTGAAAAGTTTCTGCAAGCATCTCGCAGAGGTACAACCCTGAGCCACCCCTGAGCCTCCCTCCCCGGCTGGGAAACCAAACTTGCCTCGGTGATGTTCGAGGGGGCCCCACGAAGTCTCACTGTGAAGGGAGTGCTGCCTTCCCCTGAGCTGCCCTGGCTCTGCACGGGAGGGGCAAGAAAAGGGAGAAAAAGCTGAATGAAAGGACAAAAATCACAGCACAACCAGCTGGGCTTGGCCAGCAAACAGGATGCTGAAGAGCGGGAGGGGATATCAGGAGATTCCCACAGCTGCTGCGGCAGCCTTGGGCAGGAGGTGCCAGCCACGAAAAACTGAGTTCTGCTGTTTCCAGGACAGCATTTCCTGGGAAAAAAAAAACCCTCTGAAAAGGGCACTAGCAGCACTTACCTGGAAGCCTCATCTTTGGGAATTTAGTCAGCCCTGAGGAGATTCAACAAAAATTGTAAATGGGTCACGCCAGGAGTGCCACGAAAGCCGGTACCAGCGGGCCCTGCAGCCCTCCCAGGCTGTCAGCTCGCCCCTGCAGGGACTGACAGACTCCTGCTGCTCCAAAGAAGACAGGAAACTACTCCAGCTGTACCTCCAGTGTGGATCCTTTCTTCTTCTTCTTCCCCGCTGGTGCTTTTTGCTCTGCTTGTTGGGCTTTTGGCTTCCCCCTCTTCTCTGGGTGGGTTTCTGCAATTCCTGAATCCTCCCCAGTCTCACTTTCCTCTTCCTCCTCCTCACTCTCTGTTTCTTCCTCTGTACTGGATGAGGAAGAAGAATCTTCCACCACTTTAGATTTCAGGTAATCCATATCTGAGAGGTCTTTGCTGGTAGCTGCCCTCTTCCCTTCCTTCTTTCCTGGCAGACAGGAGAGAGCAGGGAAGTTTTTTCACACAGATGCTGCTGCTCTTCCCCCAGGCCAGGAAAAAGCTGAGAACTGACACAATCACCTCCTTATCCTCTACCTTTTCCATGGGAAAGTCTTGAGAACAGCAGAGAAATTTCATCTTGGCATTTCCAGACTGACAGCCTGGACTTCAAAGCAAGAGTTCATGTATAGGAAAGGGTTTGAGGTACTCCAGGGTGAAGTATTTTGTCACAATTTTAACCAAAAACTCCAAACAGACCTCAGAGAGGGGTTTGATGTGTATAGTTTTACAGGGAAAAGCACACAATCACACCTGCACTTGAGCTGCCCAAGGAGGAATGAGGAGCAGCAGGGAAAACAGCACTCACTCCACCAGAGCAGCCTATGGAAACCCCATGGAGGGAGGGAGAAGAGCTCCAAATCTACACCCATCCCTGCTGCAGGGACACTGGATTCTCAAATACACACACCAGACTTGTGAGTCTTCACAAGTGAACCCACCACTCCAGATTTCCTCTCAGGAGCCAAGATACTGAACCCTGGCAGGCCCAGTTTCCAGAAACATGCATCAAAGGCAGAGCAGACAAGTTCACAGACACCCAGGGGTCCCTAAACAACAGAAACCACATCCAGCCCTGGGAATCCTGGAGATGGAAGGGGCGGCAAGGAGGAAAGCTGCAGATGTTTGCCCTGTTACTCCTCCCCAGTGCCCCAGGGAAAGCACAAATGCCACCCCCAGCAGCAGGCACTGCATTTGCCACGCTTCCCCAAAGTGGGCAGACACTCCCAGCACACAGGAAGGGGAGACCCCATCCTGCTGGTGACAGTCCTGTCACTGTCACAGACAAGCAAAGGCTCGGGTACCTTCAGTCTCCTCCTCATCCCCAGCATCGCTCAGCTCCTCAGACTCCTCTGAATCGAAGTTCAGGTAATCAGCTGCTGCTGATTTCCCCTTCTTAGGCTCCCCTGCCAAAGTGTCATTAGCCCAAGTGGCCACCTGGGACCGCTTCTGGTGAACCACCAAGAACTCCTGGAATGTTTTATCTTCCTCCAGCTGTGGGGGAAAAAATTAAAAAATAGATAAGCTGTGAAGAGAGACTCATAGTGAATCTGAAATCCAAGATATCACCTCATTTCCAGCAGTGTAAAACCAGAAATCCCTTCAGAGGAGCTCAGTTTATACTGACAGTGTGATTAAAGTCTTCTCAAGGTGTCTGACTCCTACTCTTGTTTTATAATTGGTGTTTAGAAAGTACTTTAAAGAGGAAAACAAAACAATTTAAAAGAGAACCAGACGAGTTCAATGTGACAAAACTCGCAGATGGTCAAACCCCTGAACTGGTGAAACAGAACTGGCCTGATGCAGTGTGTGCTCACAGGACCATTAAAAAGTTGGATCCCAGTGTTGGGGTTGTTAAAATGATTTTTTTACAATAGAACTGGGCAGTCCCAGTCTGAGTGAAGAGCATGGGAAGTGGGACAGAAAGGAAATATTCTGCAGCAAGAATGCAGGGACAGCAATCCAACCTCAACATCTCAACATCCAACCTCAACTCACCTCCTTCAGGTTATCCACTGGATCTTTCTTCTTTTTATGCTTGAGGGAAAAAAAAACAAACCCAGAAAGGTTTATTAGAAGCACAGGCAATTCCAGGTAACCCAAGAGCACAGGGAACAGAGATCCTGGGGCAGAAAACACCAGGATTCCAAGATGTGCTGTCCCAACTGCTTTATCCCCTTCCCCAGAGCCCAGGCCTCCCTGCTCTGGCACCGACACATCAGAGCCTCCAGCAATCAGGCAAGACTCACCTTCTTTGTGCCTGCAGGAGCTGCACTCGCCAGGGAGTCCTTGGTCTGCTTTTCTGGGGTAGGGGCCTTCTGAGAGTGCTTACTCCAGGCTTTGGGTTTTGTAGGGTCACCAAAAGACTTGCACAGCTCCACCTGGAATGAGTCAGGGCTTTCATTAAACACGTGCTCAAGAGCCGGAGCTGGAACTGCTGGTACAGGAGTTACTGTAACCCTGATGGGATGCAGGTGATTGTTTTAAAAGCACAGAGCTACACCGTCAGTCACTGTGGGAAAGGCAGGGGTGGACAGGCACAGAACCCCAGCACAGCCTGGACTGCCTTAAAGTGCCACCCCTGCCATGGCAGGGACACCTCCCACTGTCCCAGGCTGCTCCAAACCCTGTCCAACCTGGCCTTGGGCACTGCCAGGGATCCAGGGGCAGCCACAGCTGCTCTGGGCACCCTGTGCCGGGGCCTGCCCACCCTGCCAGGGAACAATCTCCTCCTAAGACCCCATTCCTTAAGAATCTCAGGGAGATCTGCTCAGGGACCAGCTCACCGTGACTCTGGAGGTGTCTATGAAGCTTTTGTTGAAGTGGTTCAGGGCAGTTTGAGCCTCATCCTCAGACCTGTAGCCAATGAAGCCGAATTTCCGGAACCTCCCATCCTTGGTGTACTTCAGGCAGCAATCAGTGAGCGTGCCAAAGGCGGCAAAGAGCTTCCTGAAGCGCTCCTCCTTCATCTGGGAAACGAGGGAGGGCAGCAGGAGGGGAAATCAGCCCACAGAGGCTCTGAGGACAACTCCAGCCCAACACGTTCTGTCTCAAGGGGTTCTGGAAGGCTGCGGGAGCCACACCGTGATCCAAACCCCTCCCTCAGCCACCAAACCCGCTCATCTTCCGCACGGATCCGCACGAGGGGATGGGGAACGGGGCGGGATCCTGCTGGGCACGGCAGCACCAGGGGCACCTGCACCCAACTCCCGGACAGCGAGGGAGGCGCGGGGAGCACTACATCCGCGGAGGGGCCGCCACCTGCCCAGCCCAGGCCTCTCGTCCTGCTCCCCGCGCCTCCCTGAGCCCCCCGGGAGCTCTCCCACCAGCCTCCCCCCGCAGTGTCCCCGTGTTCCCCATCCCAGCACTGACCGCGACTCTTTATCCTCTCACAGCCCCCTCCCTCCGGACATCTCGCCGCTCCTCCTCCAAAACCTCATCCTCCCACCACTCCAAACCTTTCCCCCCGGGGGCTGTCCCGCACTCCCCCATCCCCACCGCACGCTTCCCTCCCTGCCCGGCATCCCCCCGCAGCGTCCCCTCAGACACATCCTAGGCCCGGCACGCCCCCTGCGGCCATGCCACCGCACCGACGCCTCACCCCATTGGGGAGATTCTTCACGATAAGCCGCGACATGGCAGCGACAGACGGCACGGAGGGAACGCTCAGCGCCGCGCACGCCGCACCGCGGGCGCCGCCATCTTCCCCGGGTCACGTGACGCGGCTGGCGGCACCGCGCATGCGCGCGGCGGGACCCGGATGTTGGTCCTTAGCAACGGCCCCTTAGCAACGGGGCCTGCGGGGCCGGGGCCGCGGGGGCGTCCTGGGGCGCCGGGACAGGGAGGGCGGGCACGGGAGCGGAGCACGGGCAGGATGAGGACGGGATGAGCACCCCCGGGTTTCCCCGCAGAGCGCGGCTGCACTCCCCGGCCGGTCCGCGCTGCTCGACAGGGCCGCAGGAGGGAGCTCCGCGCCCGCCGCTCCCGGCTCCGGGCGGCCACTGGGCCAAAGTCCCTCCAGAGATGGAGGGATGGCGCTGAGTGCCTCGATGTCACACCCGAAAGTCATGCGAGACGAGGAGGGAAGGGGGGCGGAGGGTTTGGTCCAGGGAAAGTCTGGATCCCTGGATGTTTTCAAGGTGCCAGGTTGGACAGGGCTTGGAGCGAACTGGGATAGTGGAAGGTGTGAATAGAGGATGAAATGAGATGGTCTTTAAGGTCCCTTCAAATCCAAACCATTCTGTGATTCTATGAAGAAAAGTGGCTTCCCTCCCAGGGACGGCTGAATAACCCCGCAGCCAGAGGATGTTGTGTTGTGAGAGCTCCAAGGGATAAAAGAGAGCAAAAGTCACAGAATAAAAAAATCCCTTGAGGGCTGCTAAACAGTGCAGGTCCTTTCCTACCTGAACATCCGCCTACAGCTTCCTCATGAGGGGCTGGGACCCCAGGGAACGGCTAGAGCTGTGCCAGGGGAAAATTAGGTTGGATATCAGGAAAAGGCTTTTAACCCAGAGGGGGACCAGGAGTTGGACTCTGTGATCCTTGTGGGTCCCTTCCAGCTCAGGATATTTTATGACCCATGGCTGGAGGCTGAGCAGAACTGTTTTTCAAGCATCTGCTCCTGCTCACAGCCCCTCAGCCCTGCTCTGCCTGTGTTACACGAGCCAGAAATCCAACTTTACACCTTTATTCGCAGAGGAAGATGCTCGGGACAGCTCTGAGCTTCAGCGCCAGCCCTCACCACTCTCCCCACGGTTTGGAGTCACCTCGGAGCAATTCCACTCCCCTCACACCATCTCCTGATGCCCTTTGGTCCAGCTGGCTGAGCCCATCCCAAAGGCTGGAGGCAGGGACAGGGCAGGAACTGTCAGGGGGAGAGAACCCCAACCCAGCTGTGTGTCCTGGCAGGACTGGGGTGCAGCCCCTGCGCTCCCAGGGGTGAGCAGCCGGGGAAACGCATTTCCAGGGGGGCAGAGCAGAGCCAGTGGCCAGGCTCAGGGCAGGCAGGAGAGAGCGGGATGCTCTGGGAGCGCCATCGGTGCCCTGCTCAGAGGGACAGCGCACAGCACACCCCCTGTCACCCCACAGCTCTGACTGCGGCTCCCAGGGCAGCTGCTCCTTTGTCCCCTCACCGAGGTGTCCCTGAGGTGTCACGGCACAGCCACCCGGCTCCCTCCCCCCTCGCCCTCTGCTCCTGCCTCGTCCTTGGCCGGGCTGTCAGGGCTGTCACTCGGGATGAGGGCTGGCACCGATGCTCACGCCATCACTAACGCATCCAGACCTTGCCCTTGTCACCGCCGTCCTCTCCGAGACGCTTGTCCCCCGTGTCCCTCCCCGTGTCCTGCTCACCCTCTGCGTGCAGCCGGCAGCGGTGCCCAGCTCCTGCCCCCTCCATCCCGGCGCTGCCCCTGCCTGTTCCCGTTCCTGTTCCTGAGCGGCTGGGTGGGGATGGAGCCTGCCTGTGCCACCCCTTCTGCTCCGTGCAGGCCCTCAGCTCCCACCACAGTGCCCCTGGGGCTGCCGTTTGCCTCCTCATTGGCTTTGCTGCAATCCGGGGGGATTTCGCCCGGGTGGGAGCTTGGCCCCAGTGCTCAGGTGCTACGGGCGTGACCCCTAAGGATGCCTGGGAGCAGAAGGAGCCTCTTCTCCAGCGGGGTTTGGGGGAGACTGGGACAGGTACCCGCTGACTCTTCATTCCAGTGGCCATGCAGGAACGTGGGCTTGGCAGAATCCATGGAAATGTTCAGCTCTGCCAGTCTCACTTAATTGAAAACAACCAATTTTGTCCCTCCCCAGATGCAAAGCTTCAGTACAGAAGCACGAGGTTTACACACACCCACTTCAGATTTGATCTCCTTGTGGCTTCTGCTTCTCGGGGTGGGTCAAGATTTTAAGTTTGCGAACGTAAGACTGGGAACATCCTTTCTCTGGAAAACCGGGGATTCGAAGGGGATCAGAGAGAGAAGAGAGTTGCCCCTTCAGCAGGTGCTTGTGCTGCACCATGGAAGGTCCTTCCCCACGGCAGGCTCAGCTCCAACCTGAGATCCCAGCCCGAGGGAAACGGAGGCCCTGTCCGGAGAAGGCTCAAAGAACATTTTGGAAAACTCCCAGTGCTTGAATGGCTGCTCTGGAAATCATCCTTAACCCTTCTGCTGCTGGCACAGAGCACGGGCAGGGGACAGAGCAGGCACCACAGAGCCACTGTGCATGATGGCTCACCGGAGACAGGGCAAGAGTCAAAATAAATTATTTGGGATGATTTTTTCCCATGGAAACTATTGTCTTTGATGATGTCAGTGTGAGACACTCCGTGTCCCAGCGTCACTGTGTGTCACCTGTCCCCACAGCAGCGCTGGGATGCGTGCAGGTGGCCAGGTGGAGCTGGGCTGTGCCCAGGCTTTGTTTCCTGAACTGGCTGAGAGCAGCAAGAGGCAGAGGGTGACTGGGAGGTGACAGGCCCAGCAAAGGTGACACAGCCCCTCAAGCCATGTGCTGCCCGAAGAGAGCCCCGTGTTTGTCTGCCGCCCCCCACTCCGTGTCGGGGTGCCCACAGACTGGTGGCAGGGCCCAGGTGATGCCTGTCCCTTCTCCCTCACTCTCCAGCTCCATGCTGGGCACAGCGGGGCACTCACGGTGCCACCAGCCAGGGAGGAGGGCCAGGACGAGGTCCCTGGATGGGCTCCTGCCAGGGGAGCTGTTAGAGCACATGCCCAGCCCCTCATCCAGCCATGCCCAGCGCCAGAGCAGGGCCCAGCTGGCTGTATGAGTGTACTGAGGTGGTGCTGTTATGGGCTGCCTGCAGCTGAACTTTGCAAAGCAGGGGACCACGGCGTCAGGGCCATCTCTCTGTGGGGAGAGGCAGGCGTGGGCAGAGGCACAAAGGGTCGTTGTGCTCCCTTTGGGGTGTGAGGGCACCGGGGAAAAGGTGCTGCCGCAGAGCCTGGCTGCCCCGGGGTATGAGAGGGCAGAGGGCAGATGCAAAGGCTGCTGTGGTGTTTGCAGATGTGCTCCTCTTGCTCCGCGGCCCCCGCAGTGTCCAAAGGGGCACCGGAGGTTTCCCCTGACTTCTCCAGGTGCCACTCATGCCGTGCCAGGCGGGCAGAGCTGTGACCCCGAGCCAGAGCAGCCGCTGTGGTGGGTGTCCTGCACCGGACAGCCCTGGCACTGCCAGCCCTGCCCAGAAGGACGAGCACAGCCCCGGGGTGCCCTTCATGCCTGTCGGATCGGGAGCGCCTCGGCCACCGCCGGACGCTTCTGGAGGTGATCAGGGAAGGTAAAAATCCCTCTGAGCCGGGGTCACCTTGGCTGTGACAGATCCCCCACGCCAGGCACCTCTCTGGCGCTCACAGGATGCTGCTGAGCAGCTCTGGGGCTGTGGGGGGTTCTGAGTGTACCCTCACCCCTCCACGGCAGAAAGGACGGGAGGTGTTCGGTTTCCTGGTTTCCTTGGCACCCAGACCTTGAGTCCTTCTCTTTTCTTTTGGATGTGGGAAATGAGCAGAATTCAGCCTCGGGGGGGTTACTGCAGAGGGCTGTCACCGGGCTGAGGACCTTCTACTGATTAAATTAACCCAGAGATAGCAGCAAGGACAGGGAAGAATGGGACCCAGCAACACTCACGGCCTGCTTCAGTGGGAAACATTGTTTGAATAACAGCACTGTAGGAAATGCTGCCTGAACCTCCTCGGTTTTGCTGCTGGAGACGTTAAATTTTGGGAGGGGAGATGGCCAGAGCCTCCTTGTATGAGCAAATTGTCCTGACAGTCCTGAAAGAGATAAAAGGCTGCTTGTAATGATACAGCTGGTGCTTGGAAAGGCAGTGCTCCGAACACTTGTCCCTGCTGTGTGCTGCACGACGGGATGGAGCCAAGGGAGGAGGAGGAGAAATTGTCCTTCTGAAGGACTTCATCCCTGGGACTCTGCCCAGCCTGGCCTGCCAGACCCTCTGCTGGAGGGCCAGGAGGCTGCGAGGATCCTGTCCTTGCCTGGGGGTGTGACTGCTGCGGTGTCACTGTGGGCAGCACAGTTTGGCCTCCAGGCACACCTACCCTCACCTGAACCTGCAGCGCAGGGGACGCGCCGGAACCGTGTCCATGCTCCTGCTCCCTGCCCTCTTTTCACCTGCAGGTTTTTTTGTGGAGATTCTGTCTTTTCAAAGCCTTCCAGCTAAACTGCAATGCTGAGTATCAGCAGATGGGGGAGAGGATGAGGAAGGGCAGGAGGGATTTCGAACAAGCTGCTGATGCCAGCTTGACTTGCCATGGAGGAGGATTCACCAAGGACTTGGAAATCCAGATAATCCAAGTGCTTTGCATTACAGCAGCTGGGGAGCAGAGGTTAAACCCTGTCCATGAGCAATAGTTAATTCATCTGCCAGAACAGTTAAAGGGAGCACACCTGCCCAGGAGAGGAGCCACCACCAGAGCAGGTCACAGACCTTCCTCCTGTCCCTCTGGAGCAGTGGATGGTGGTGGCTGGCAGAGCTGAAGGAGATGATCCATGAGGTCAAATCCCTCCTGGATCGCTCTACCCATCACAGCCCATGTGTCTCCCAGCAGAGCCTTCCGTGGTTCTCCAGAGGGGCTGGGCCGGACGTTGGCACCGAGCACGCACACGCTGCCAGCACTGGGCTGGGATTCAGGGCAAGGTCCATCCAGGCTCTCTCCTAAAGCTGGGGGAGATGCTGGCAGTGTTCTGCCACAGCTGCAGCTGGCGCAGGCTGCTGCTGTCACCCACCCAGCACACTGTTTCCTCCAGGTGACAGATAAATCCAGCTCATTTTCCAAGCTGCCCCAAGCAGCATTTCCCTGCAGACCCTGGCAGACTCCCCTGAAGCGGATGGGACCCTCCATGAGGGGACCAGGGACAGGGATTTTCCTGCTGCTGCCCTTGCCCAGTCTCCCCTTCATCCATCACCCCTTCCACCGCCTCGAGTTTCCTTGATTTCTGTATTTTTGGGTGTGCGTGTGCGCGCAAATGGGCTCAGGGGAGGGTCCGGGCAACAGCTGCCTTTGATCAGCGCAACATGTGGGAGATGGAGCACTTCAGGAATGCCGACTCCTGATCAAAGGTGGGAACACAGTGACAGCCGGGACTTGGCAAAAACCCATCCCGGCTAATCCCTGCTGGGGAGCTGGGGGGTCGCTCGGGGACCCACACAGGCAGAGCCCTGAGCCCATCAGAGGGAGGGATCCGTGCCCCGGCAGGCTGAGGGGAGCAGGGCTGCTCCGTCTGCCCCAGGGCTCTGTCCTGAGCGCGGCGATATCCTCTCCGCAACAGGAAACGGGATCCCCGTCTCCCCCTCGCCTCTCCATCATCCCTGCTCCCACACCCTGCAGAGGGAGCCGAAGGAAAAGAGGGGCAGTGATGCGCTGAGACTTTTATCAGCTCCAAAAAAGATGGATGGAAAGGTCATTTGCTCTAAAAACAGCCGGCAGGAAAAGGGAAGACAAATCGGCCCCTCCTGACAGCCAGCCGGGGTTTGGGGACAGCGGGGACACAGCCCCTGCTCCATCCCAGGTGCGTGGGTGGCGGTGCAGGACAGCCCCCGTGTGCGGGCTGCGCCCCGGTGCCGAGGGTGTCGCATGTCCCCTTCCCCCGCGGCCGCTCCTATCTCCCGATAAGGGCGCTGGGAAGCCCGTCCGGAGGAGCGGGTGGACTCGGGCAGGGCGTTTGTCCTGCTCAGCGCCCCCGAGCCGCGCCCAGCCCCTCCGCACCGCAGCGCTCGGCTCTTCCCCCGCCGTGGGCTTCGCTCCAGCTCTTCCCAAGCTCAGGAACGCGCTCCAGCCCCAGCAGGAATAACCCACCACTCGTGCTGCCCGGACAAACCTTCCCGCTCCCCGGGGCTCCTCTGTTAAAGAGGGAAGCTTGTCAGAAGGGCCGATAAGGGCGGCTCCCTCGGGGTCACCCCGTGTCCCCCGGCGGGGTCACGGGTCGCTTCCTCGCCGTGCCGTGCCTGATAACGAGTCCATCACGGCCGGGGGGACGGAGACAGGATTTATCAGCAAAGCCTGGGAAAATAAAGACATGGAAACGCTCCTGCGCCAGGCTGGGAATCTGGCAGGGATGAGCCTCGTTTTTGGGGTGGATGGGGAGTTTGGGGTTTGAGAGCTGATGGGGGTGGCACAGAGGAAAGGGGCGGGGGAATTGGGAAGCAGGGAGCAGTGGGAACAGCTGGGGCTGAGGGTTGGGATCCCACATGGCTCCAGGGTGGTGCCTCCGCCGCCAGCTGAGGGCACCTGGAGAGGCTGCCAGGGCCGGCGGGGATGGCTGAGCTCGTGGGATCACCGAGATTGGAAAAACTCTGCGGGATTATTGGGTCCAACCACATCCTTCAGTGCCACGTTCACCCATCTTTTAAATTCCTCCAGCTCTGGCGACTCCACTGCTGCCCTGATCCAGTGCTTGGTGGCTCGTTCCATGAAGAATTTTTCCTTAACATCCAATCTAAATCTCCTCCAGTGCAACTTGGGACTGTTTCCTCTCTGTCAGTTATTACCTGGCAGAAAAGACCAAGCTCCACCTCTGCTCAGGGAGTTGTGGAGAGCAGGAAGCTCCTCCTGAGGCTCCTTTTCTCCGGGCTGAGTCCCCCAGCTGCAGGTGGCCCGTTCCAGACCAGGACAGGCAGCAGGCAGGGAATGCCAGACCCACAGGATATGGGGCTGAGGAGGTGCTGGCTCTTCCCAGGGAGCAAGTGAGCCTGGAGACTCCTTGGAATGATTTGCCAGAAAAATGGGGCCCCTGAAAGCGTGGATAAGGCAGGAGGGATGGTGTGATCAGCACTGCCACGTCCCCACAGACACAGTCACATCATACAAGTCCCAGCCCAAAGGGTTCACCTGCCAAAATATCCCCCACAAACCCAGATCCACAGCCCCCACTGCAGCCACGTCCTGCCCCAAAGAGCAGGGAGGGAAACTGAGGCACGGGGAAAAGCCTGGTGACAGCCAGGGTGCCACCACAGCCTCCCCTTGCCACACCTGGACTCTTTGTGCTGCAGCACTGAGGACAACCCAAGGACCCTCACTTTTGTGGGGGTTATGGAAGGGACCAGAGGCTTCTCGAGCTGCGAAATCAACCCTCAGCACAGGGATGCAGCTGCTCCATCCCATCCCCATCCCATCCCATCCCATCCCATCCCATCCCATCTCATCCCATCCCCATCCCATCCCATCCCATCCCATCCCATCCCATCCCATCCCATCCCATCCCATCCCATCCCATCCCATCCCATCCCATCCCCATCCCGTCCCGTCCCGTCCCATCCCCATCCCATCCCATCCCCACCCCCACCCCCACCCCCATCCCATCCCATCCCATCCCCATCCCATCCCATCCCATCCCATCCCATCCCATCCCATCCCATCCCATCCCATCCCATCCCATCCCCATCCCCATCCCACCCCATCCCCATCCCCATCCCACCCCATCCCCATCCCACCCCATCCCCATCCCCATCCCATCCCCATCCCATCCCATCCCCATCCCCATCCCACCCCATCCCCATCCCCATCCCATCCCATCCCATCCCCATCCCCATCCCCATCCCATCCCCATCCCATCCCCATCCCATCCCCATCCCCATCCCATCCCATCCCATCCCCATCCCATCCCCATCCCATCCCATCCCATCCCATCCCATCCCATCCCATCCCATCCCATCCCATCCCATCCCATGCCATCCCGTCCCGTCCCGTCCCATCCCATCCCATCCCCATCCCCATCCCATCCCCATCCCATCCCCATCCCATCCCATCCCATCCCATCCCATCCCATCCCATCCCATCCCATCCCATCCCATCCCATCCCATCCCATCCCATCCCGTCCCAGCTGACACCCACCATGGATGGAGGGGCAGCAGTGGGGGACACACAGCAGTGGGAGGGGAGGGGACAGCACAGGGTGACAGGCCACCGCCGACACCTCGGGAGGGCCGCGCTCGGTGACAGCAGCACGGGGACAGCCCGCTGTGACAGGGGACAGCTGTGACACGAGGCCACGGGGCAGCCCCCACCGAGGACACGCCACCTACCCCGGCTGAACGCCCTCCCCTCCACCAGCTGCCTCTTGCCAACGCTTTTCCCTCTGGGAGGGGCTGAGCAGGGGAATATTGGCAGCACCTGCCTGCCTTGGCTGGGAATCGAGGCCCTGGAGCTGGGAGCCCTGCACGGCACAGTTATCCCTGGGGAAATGCCACGTGTGGGAATGTAGGGCACCCCCTCTCCTCAGTGACCCTCTGGGAGCAGCACACAATTAAAGCAACCAGGGCCAGATGGTTTATTAGCAATTGCAGAGCTGGGAGCTGCCACTTTCCCCCTTCCAGCTCCAAGGCATCGGGAATGGGTCCATCTCTGAATGTTTCATGCAGCGGGGTGGGAGAGGTTGGATTTATTTGGGAATGCAGCACTCTGATACCACAGCAGTGAGTCTGGCGAGTGGAGAGGTGGGGTTGGAGCAGGTGGTGGCATTTAGGAGGCAGATAAGGGAGAGATGGAAATTGTCACCTGGGTTAATAGTAATTTGTTTGGAATTATGGGCTCATTAAGGTGGGGAAAGGCCTCCAAGACCATCAAATCCAGCCTTCAACCAAGCCAATTCTGGAATTTCAGCAGTGGGAGGGCTCTGTTTTCCTTGGCCAGACCGGCGTGGTCAGGCACCACATTGCATCTCCCTTAGCATGGGTTTGGTGAGAGCAGCAGGGACCCCAGGGGAGGACAAACCTTCATTTGTGCAGCTCATTAGTGCCTGAAAACGTGCAAACCTGAGGCTGCTGTGTCACCTGGAGGATGGTGATGAAGTCCAGCTCTGTGGAGGGATTCTCCAGGCCCCCACGTTTGCAAACAGAGCTGAATTCTCTGCATTTCGTTGCCTGTTCCTCTCAGTTCTTTGCACCAGCACTGGGAGGCGGCCTTGGACTTGGCCAGGATGCACACAGGACACCCTCCAAGCTGGAGAGCACAGCAGGACCCCCAGGGGACTCCCAGCCCTGACATCCCCCTTGGGCACCCCTGCAGGATCCAGGCAGGAGCAGCCAGCCAGAACCTCCATCTGCAGAGTCCCTGCTCTGCTGTGCCACCCCACCTGCAGGGCTGTTTGGGTGGGAGCTGTTACTACCCTCCGGGCAAAGCGGAACATCGCTCTTCTCCCTCTCCTTCCCTTTGCCTTCAGCATCGCCCCCCCCGTGCCAGAGCGCCCACCTGAGCTGCTGGGGCTGTCCCCACAGCATTCCATCCTCCCCGGGGTTTGCAGCCCCCGCATGAGCCGCTCCCTGGACAGTTCATATCCCGTGCTGGGCTTCCTCACCGCTGGGACGGGGGAACCTGAGCGTCCTGTTGTGTTGGGTGAAGCGTTGCAGCAGAGCGAGGGGAGCAGAACAAGCTGTTCCAGCAGGGGAGAGAGCTCCAGCCCTTCTCCTCCTCCGGGGCTTGGCAGGCTCCCTGCACAGCCCTGCTCCGTCCCCGGATGCTGACAAGTGGCACCAAGCTCCCTGCCAAGCCCAGCATCCGGGTGGGGCTGCAGAGGAGGCTCCCCCCTCTGCCCTGGGCAGAACAAAGGTGTTGGCGTGGTGAGGTTTGGTCTGTTCCAAGGTGGAAAAGGATGCTCCACACAGGTGGATCAGCCCACAGGGAGAAGCTCCTGTGGTCCTGGAGGCCCTGCCGAGGAAGGGTTTGGGATTCCTCCAAGCAAACGCTGGCTGTGGGGGAGCACGGTGTGTTCTGTGCCCTCACGCTGTTTTCCCGAAACAAATCCCCTAATTCCAGCAGTGGTGGTCAGGCCTTGCACCTCACTTCCATGTGGCTGGCAGGAGCAAAGAGCCTTCTCCAAGGTGAGATTCCCCACTGCGGGAGGAGCCTCTGTGGCTGCTCTTGGCCAGGGAAATGAGCAGAGACACCAAACCTCACTGGTTTTTTTTTTCATTTTTATTTTATTTAAGGGTGGTGCTGCAACTGCAGCTTTGCCTCCTGCAGAGGTTTATTTTTCTGCTGGCCAGGCTGGATGCTGGAAGCTGCCAGGCAAGGGGCTCTCCAAGCCAGGAACTACAAAGCAGGCTGACACCTCTAATGAATTACAGTAATACCAGCTCGGGGTGAACTCTAAAGTGCCTGTTTACACAATCACTGACCTCCCCTCACCCCCTCTCTGGGGCCAGCCCCCCCCTCCTTGATGGATCACAGCTGAATGGAGGCAGCCCCCGGTGTTTATCATCTCCCAGCTCTGGGAAGGGAAGGAATAGCAGCGTTTCCTGGCCACCACTGACAATGCAACACCAAACCAAGAGAAACACCCCCGGCATCTTCCTCTGAAAACCCCATTTTTGGTGGGAGGGCTCTGCACACAGGGGAGAGGCTTTTGCAGCGTCAGACACTGGGACAAACAGGCAAGGACAGTCATGGAGCAGGGACCAGGGAGCAAGGACAGTCATGGAGCAGGGACCAGGGAGCAAGGACAGTCATGGAACAGGGACCAGGGAGCAAGGACAGCCCCTCTGCCCTGCAGGGATGCTGCTCTTGGCCAGGAGATCCTCTTTGGGGTGTTGTTCTGATTTTTTGCCATTTTGGCACAGGAATTTTTTCCATTCCCCCCCCCTGAGTCCTGGTGCTCAAAAGCTGCCAGCTCCTGGTCTTATGGGTCAGGGATTGCTCCCTCTGACAGGAGGGATCTGGCAGGATCGCTGCCAAGCTGGAGGGAACAGGTTCTTCAAGGAGCCCTGAGCTCCTGAGGGTGGGAAATGAGTGTTTAGACCAAGTGGGATGAGACCAAAACCCAAAAAGCCAATAAAGCAGCAGGTTCCTCCTGTCCCACCTGCAACACTTCCAGCCAGAGCTCCCCAGGAGCACCACTGGCATCTCCCCCTGTCCAAATCAAACCCTGCTCAGTGAGGGGGCTGCAGGTGTGTTCCATCTGTCCTCAGCCCTGCTTGTGTCCGTGCCCAGCAGAGCCCACCCAACCCTTCCTCCCTCTTCCTCCCCTCCCTGCAGGCAGAGCCTGGTGAGTGCCACAGCCCTTCCCAGCCTGGGGGAATGCCGTCCCTCATCTCCAGGACAGACATCCATGGGCTGGGGACACAAGAGCCCCTCAGTCCCCTCTCCTGCCCTGTGCCAGAGTCACGGCAGTGCTGCGGCTGGGAGCAGCTGCAGCATCACCACAGACAAGGCAAGGAGAGCTGTGGGAGCTGACAGCGGTCAGAAATCGGATTTTAGGCTCCAGGCAGTAGCTTGGAGCCTGTGGGAAAATCCAAGTACAAAACTCTCTCACTTGGGCCCGGGAAATCGTAAGGAGGAACCCAAAACAATGCTTGTAGAAATCCTCTTCCTGGCATCTAGTGTTTTCCCAACTTGTTTAGTGGTTCTAAGAGGCGTTGGTCTGAAACAGCCAATAACATCCATTGCACTGAAATACTGTATAAAAGATCTTGTCTTTCAATGAACCTTCGCTGCGATGCCCTCCGAAGGAACCGGAATTGTACGGATCGTTATTGGAGCTGTCCCGAACGGTGACGATCGAGAGGTGCGGTGGCCACGTCCCGGTGTGTCCCGGTGTGTCCCGGTGTGTCCCAGCCCCGCCCAGCCGGGGAAGAAGAGCTCGTTGGGAGGATGCTCAGCTTGGAACGTGCGCTGGAGGAAGGGCAGCACCGGCCCTGTCCCCCGCTGCTCGCACACGTGCCGGTTTTAGCTCTGCACCTGGGGACTGTCTTTAATCCAGCCAAGCTTTCCCACTCTGAGGATGAGAACTCCGGGGCTGCTCCCTGGAGGAGGCACTTCTCCCTTTCCCTGCTTGCCCTCCGCCCTCTTCGTTTTGTTCTGGAGTTATTTTTGGAAGTAAAAGCTTTTTTCTTTGCCCTTCCTCTGGCCCCCATCTCTCTGCCAGCCAAAGTGGCATTTTAAGCCTCCTGCCCACCCGACCAGAAAAATGGTGGCTGAGGCAAGGTAGAGTTAAGCCTTTCCATCCTTCTCGAATCATTAACTGCCCATCAACTCAGCTGCCCAGAGAGGAGCTCTCAAAAGCCTCTGTGGGGACAACCTGCCCCCCACCAGGGGTTCATGAGGGCAAGGAGAACCACAACCCCCAAAGAGGGGTCTCACTCCGTATCTCCTCCCCTCCAGCACTACAAAATCCACTTAGTTAATTCAGCACTGAAGTCCCACGTCGGATACAAAATCCCAGCTGCACTCCAAGCCCTGCTCCCGCCCGGAGCTGGGTGAAGCAGGAAGGTCCCACCCCAAAAGGAGACTCCAAGCAGGGACCTTGTGCCACCAAACACACCCACGGAGCAGGGGAGGGACCTGCAGGCAGCCAGGGAAGGGATGTGCGAGCCAGAGAGCAGGAGCCCCGTGACCTGCAGGTACCAAAACCCCTGGGCTCTTTATTCCTTGATCGCAGCCGGAGCGATGGACGCACCAGGAGCTGCTGGTGGCTCCCTCAGCATCCCAGAGGAGGCAGGTCCCTGTCACTCATGGGGACCAGGAGGGTGGCAGGAGGGTGCTGGGAGCCAGAAGCCAAACCACACCCTAGGGGAATAAGAAAATCCCAGTCCCCACCATCCTTCCTGCCCAGGAATGAAGCTTTTCCTGCACAGGACAGGCACCCCATAGAGCCATACACTTCCAAACCTCCCTAATTCCCAGGAGAGCAGGGTGATTGTCCCTCCTCCCCGTGCTGGAGCGCAGGGAAGGGAATTGCCTGCAGTTTGAGGAGTTTTCAGAGCTCTAATGTTTTATCTCAACATCTGGGAGTGAAGCAGGTTCCCAAAAGACACAAAGCCCATAAAAAGCAGCGGCAAGGGGCCGGTCTGGACACGCAGAGAGCTCAGCATCCTCCTCACAGCAGCAGCATCAGGCACTCAGGCAAGGAAACAACACAGGCACGGAGTTATTCCAGCCTCGGCTGCTGGTGATCCAGGGACATCTCATCCCGAGTGATCTGCAGGCCCTGGTGTTTGACATCCCCTGACAGACAGCCCTCTGCCTCCCGAGGCTGTCCAGAGCCGGAGATCTCGAGCTCACCCTGGCTCCCAGAGCCTCCACCAGGTTTGATTCCACTGTGTAGGAACAGGATGGGCCAAACCGAGCTCGCCGTGTTCCCAGCAAGGCAGGACCCCGGGAAAACCCATCCACACCTGTGCTGGGCCGGGTGGCTGAAATTTCCACTCCCTGCCACAGCTCCTGATGAGCACAAGGGAGGTTAAAAAAAATGGCTTTTAGCCTCCTGCAGTTCAGCGGGGCTCCCTGCCTCAGCTCCGTGCTCCCAGCCCGAGCTGTGCCGGCGCTCCGGGCAGGAAAACTCTCAGGGAACGCGTCCCCGTGGCAGGGGCCGGGATGCGAGCGGGATGGCTCCGCTGTGACCGCACAGCCCCGGCGAGGAGCCGCCACCGCAAGGTGTCACCCGGCCCCTTCGCCCCGAGGGGCCCCGGCCGCGTCCCCTGCTCCCCGGCAGCGCCGCCGGGAGCGCATCGCATCCCGCGCTCCCGTCCCGTCCCCACGGCAACCGCCCGGCGCTGCGAGGGATGCTCGGCACAGCCCGGCCCTGGAACCGCAATGAGCGGGAATTACTGCTCCTTACGTTTCCATTGGCACCGAGAACTGCAAGCCAGACCTTTCAGATAAAAAAGAAGTTGCTTTCAGACTCCTAATTTTAAGCTTTCTACCTCAGGAGTGTAATAGAGTCATGGAATGGTTTGGATTGGGACCTTAAATATCTCATTCCAACCCCTGCCATGGACAGGGACGCATTCCACCATCCCAGGTTTCTCCAGGCCCTGTCCAACCTGACTTTGGACACTTCCAGGGATGGGACAATAGCAGGTACCTGCACAGGAAAACGTGCAGCTGAATTATCACAGGAGGGGCAGAGCGGAATTATCCCAATTCCCATCAGAACACCCTGGGCTTACAAGCAAATAAAGCAGAAATTTATTTAAAGCACAGACTCGACATATTTTGCTCCGAAGTAATTCAACTGATTTAAACAAAATCCTCAAAATCAAAGATAGAAAAACATTAAAATGACAAGGTTGCTCCAAAGCACACAAATGACAGGACAATTCTGCAAACACTGGGGGTGAACAGTTTGGATTCAAGCAGGACTTTCCTTTTCTCCAGCAATACGCTACAGCCTGCAGCTCCCACAGCATCCCCAGATTGTCAGATCTGGTTTTTTTTTCCGATTAAAACACTGGTGAATACTGCAACTCGTGCCAGCCTCGGTGTTAGCCCACAGTCCTGGAGCATTGTCCAACAGCTCCTTTCCCTCCCCAGCCTTGGCAGGGAGAAAAGGAGCTGCCAACAGGTAAAACACAGAAAGCACTGGGGGAAGGACAAGAAGACACAGGGTCCTCGTCAGATGGCACCAAGATGTTCAGCTCAAGTGACAGCGGCTGAGAACCAAGGGCAGCCCCTGCAGAGGAAGGACGCCCGAGGGTTCAGCCAGGCCAAATTTAATGTGAAAAGCTGTGGTTGGTTTGTTTTTTCTGCCCCCCACCAAGTCCAGGTCAGTTTTGTCCCAGGCAGGTGATCTCCAAGCCCAGCAGGATTTCCATGCTGCTGCCTGAGGGGAGAGTTTCAGTGCTCTGGGTGGCTGTTTCTTGGGAAAGGTTCAAATCTAGCAAGGCAGGGAGTGCCTGTGCCCTTGGCACACAGCGAGGGCAGCTGGGGGTTGTAAAAACTGAGTGCTTCACCCCTTCTCTCCCCTCTTTCCTGTCCCACCCCTCTCACGGCACCAACAGCACCGCAGAGCGAGAGCCCCTCACTTGGTGCTGGGAGGCAACAGCCCTTCCTTCTCCTGCAGCCCTAAAGGGAAATAATAGACCCCCAAAAGTCAGGCTGGCTTTGTTTGAGGCACCTTCCAGGAAATGTTGGTGTTCTTGGCTGCCCGGAGCCAGCACGGCCACGCTGTGCCCGGGGAAAGATGGGGCTGTGGGAGCTGGGGACACTGCCCAGCACACACAGAATGTCCTGAGAGCAAAGGGACTTTCAAAAGTCACCAAATCCAACTCCTTGCCCTGCACAGACACCCCAACACCCCCACCCTGTTCCTGGGAGTGTTGTCCAAGCTCTCCTGGAGCTCTGGCAGTCTCGGGGCTGTGCCCATTCCCTGGGGAGCCCGGGCAGTGCCAGCACCCTCTGGGGGGAGAACCTTTCCTGAAATCCATCTTAAACCTCCCCTGACACAGCTCCAGCTGTTCCCTGGGTCCTGCCGCATCTCCTGGACTGCACACCAACATAACAACCACAAGATCTCAGAAAGACAAACCTCAACTGATGCCTTAAGTTCTATCTCTGCTGTATTTCAGGTTCTGCGCTGCCCAGGGCGCAGCTCTGAGCTCACACTCAGGGTCACTCAGCTCTCTGCACACAGCAGGGACACAAAACAAATCCTGCTCCTGCTGCACACCAAGGACAACTTCCAGCCCAAAAGCACAAACAATGGTGGCTGAAGGGAGGAACAAGAAGGATGGGACCTCACAGCCTGGAGCTGGAATTGGACAATTAAACCCCAACATGCAAATGGAACAAAACATTAAAATGTAAGACTGTGACTGCTTAGACATTTTGTGACCATTTTCAGTCCACCTTGGGTGCAGCCCTGGCCAGGCTCTTGTCCTGCCCAAGGTGAACCCTAAAGGCCTTTCAATAAATATCTCCTTTATTCCCCAGCTCTGTCCAGTCTCTGTTCCAGCTCAGCCCTCCCAAGTCACACGCACGGGCTTGGCTCCTTATCAGAACCAGCAGCATTTTGGCCAACGGCTCTTGCAGCATCAACCAAACCCCGTGGAAAACTCCCAACCCTGGCTCTTTTCACACTTGACCCTCCCTTCAGCGATACATTAGCCTCCGTGCCCAGGCTGTTTGCTGCTGGAATTCTCAGAGCGATGCTGCTGAGTTTATTGCGGGAGCGGAGGGCTCGGCTCAGCAGGATCCCCGGGGCTCCGACCCCCGCCGCTCTTCGGCTCTGCTCGCCGTGTTTAATGGACTGGGCTACAAAAAGCTGGGCTGTTGGGAGCCCCCGCCGTGGCTTGTAAAAGCCAGCCCCAACAACGAGCTGCAAGCTGGGCCGTGTGGCTTCCCTGCTCTGCTTCCCAAACGGGTTATTGCTTGTAAAACCCCGCGCTGGAAGCGGCGGCGCTCCCAGGGCGAGGCAATGAAGGCTTTGGAGATGCTCAATAAAAAGGCCCCCACGCTTGATGCCTTTCCCAAGGAATATTTGATATTTGTTGCTCCGGGGTGCCTAGAAAGGAAGAAAATTACTGGCCCATTAACAACTGCCCCTTGGCCTGTTTTGGCAGATTTAAAACAATGCACTCAAAATTGGCAGTTGGGGCAGCCTTCAACATTTGTTTTGCCTCGGATTATTTGCAACACCCCGTAAACTCGGGGGCTTCTCGCTCCCCGGCTGAGGGGATTTCTCCTCTGCATTTTTCCATGTGCCTCCAACATATGGAACAATAAAAAAAGGAAAAGAAAAATCAAGCTCATAGCTGGTGTCACAAAATATTTTGGGGGTGGGGAGGCCTTGGGGAGGTGGTGTGGGGCTTGGATCGGTGTGACCTGGCAGAGACCCGGGCCTGAAGGAAGCTCATGTTTTTATGAGCCAGGAAATTGCAGGCTCAGCTTGGGCTGTGCCAGTTGTCCAGAAGTGTTCAAGTTTCACATCATAACTTGGGTCTCGGCGGAGGTGAGGAGGTGGAGGGAGACGCGGCAGCTGTGTGGAAAGTGGGCACCAAGAGATGCAGGGAGGGCTACAAGACAAAGAGTTGGTGCTTGGGGAAAACACCTCAGGGCCTGAAAACGGAGAAAAAATTCATCCAATTTCCACTCCCAGCCACAACTGCCCAAAAGCTGATGGGCTGGGAACAAGAGTCTCCATTTGCCAGGGGCACAAAGGGGCCTGGAGCACTTTGCTGGGCCAGCTGGGAGCAGAGAACCCATCCTTGCTCAGGGTGCCACCTCTCCGTGCAGCTGCGCTCCCCGTCCAACAGGCACAGGGCATTGTCAGGGCTGTCCTGTGTAGGGCCAGGAGCTGGACTTGAAGATCCTTGTGGATCCCTTCCAGCTTGTGATATCCTTTATGAGTGTTTTTTTTAAGGGGAGAGAGGGCTGGCAGAGGAGCAAGGGTGTGGGACCAAACTGTGGAGAGCCAGGGAAGAGAGGAACATCAACCCACCGAGCAGAGACTGTGGCCAAGGTGATGCCTGCAGAGCACTTAAACCCTTTCCTTCTGTCCATCAGCAAGAGAGGAGCTCAGCTATACCGGAGTTTCCCAAAAAATACATTTTTTTTCTGCTTCTATCTGAAGACGTTTCCACGCTCAGGGGTTTTGGAGGAGTCCCTGGCTGCCTTGGTGTGCTCAGCTGCGCGCTGTCCTTGAGCCGCAGCATTCCTGGCACTGAGGAGGGCAAGGCACACTGGGCTTTGGGCAAAGCTGGTGTTTCCCAGAGCACAGCACTCACACACTCAGCCACATCTTGCTCCCTAGGAAATCCTGCTGGGAATATAGGAATAATATTGGAAACTTTGTGGAGAGGCTCAGTAGCCACAGGAAAGAGTGAAGACCCCAATGAGCGCTGCCGACTGTCACTCAGGGAGCCAGGTGCTCCCTCTGCTCCCATCCACAGCCTCTTCCCTCTGAATTCCAGGGCTGAGAGTTCACTTTTCCAGCAGTGGGTGGGCGTCCCACAGTGCAGGCGAGTGGCCAGAAAATCCCAGCTGCTCCCGGCACCCCTGAGCCGGGGGCTGTGAGCCGCCCGTTCACACCAAACACAGCACAGACATCACCGCGGCACCCCCAGGCATCTGCCAGAGAAACCCTCGGCAGGGCACCACCCTCCAGGGGAGGGGATTTAACCTCCCACTTAAATGAAAGGCAGAAAATTAATCAAGCAACACAAATTGTGGTGTTTCCCAGCTTTCTTCATTTGTCACTTCAGTCACGCTGTTTCGGTGCAGTTTTCAGCGGTGACTTGGGCAGGCCAGCAGCAGCACCGGGGCTCCTGGCAGGCTCAGCAGAGCAGGGAGGGGATTCTCAGCTGTGGGGTCTCTCAGCCCTGCCTCCTCCTCCTCCCCAGGCTGCCCACAGCAATCCCATGGAGCCAGGCAAGTCCCTTTGGCCACCACAGCCGGGTCTTTCCAGGGCAAAACACATCCGGGGACAGCTTTGGAGTGGGAGCCTCATCCAGGAACTTTCAGCTCAAACCTTCCTGTATAAGTGGGTTTTCTGCCTGCCTTCACTCCTTGCTCTGGGCAGACAGAGGGTGGCAAAATCCCTTTTATTTTTGGGAAAAATCCCTTCTCTGCCTGCCTTCAGCTGCCCCATTTGATGATGCTCCATGCTGCGGGTAGGATCCAGGCACCCATCCCATGGAGATGGCCCATATCCAAGGTCCAAACAGACCTTGGACCATGGCCAGGGTGGGCACCACATCCCAAATAACTCCACAGAGCCGAGGGGAGCACGGCTCTCCCCCCCCAGCTCTGTGTGAGCTGGGCTGGAGTTTGTAACGTCCAGCTGTCATCACTGGCATTTGTCAAATGAAGTGACCACTCTCGGGACAGGTACTATTTCAAAAGTGGACATCACTTTAAAAAAGTGCTAATGTACAAGGCTGTCAGGTCCTGGCCTCAGGAGCACGATCAGGGCTCTGATGTTTGGGGGAGAGATAAGGCACTGAGCGCGGCCGCTCCCCGCCAGGGCCTGGGCTCTTTCTGAGAGTCACTCAGCAGAGTGCACCCAAGCTGGTCCTTCCCAGATCTTTGATCAGCAGCCTCCTCCTGCTCCTCAGGGTGCTGCTCCAGGCAGCTGGGAGGGAGCTCCAGCCTGCCCTACTGGTCCCCAGCATCTCCCAGAGCTTCACCTCCATCTGCGTGATGGAGCCTGGAAACCAGGGGCAGCAAAGCCTCAGTTGGATTCAGGGATTGAAAGCACAGAAAAAGCCTTCCAGAGTTCAAACCCCGCAGGTTTCAAGTCGCTTCCCGAGAAATCTCTGCTACGGGGTTTATTTTATAGAGCAGGCAGTGGCGTCCAGTGCTGCTGCTGCCCCTGAGTGCTCCCCTCACCAAGGGCTGCCTCATCCAAAGTTTGGGGGCTTTTCCCAAAACCAAGAGGCCTCTGAAGGTGGGGAGGGAAGGTGCAAACTCTCACTGTGGTGCTTGTCAGCCCTTGTCCCCAGCAGGGCTCAGGGACACTGCAGACTCGGCTGAGTGAAGGCCGCTGGGGCAGAGACCTCACTCTCCTCCTGGGACCTGCCTCTCCACCTCAGTTTAGGGGAGCAAGAAAACAAATACCCCAAAGCCAGGACTCAACACAACCACATTGCCTTCCTGCTTGGAGTTCTGGAGCCAGCCAAGCCCCAAGCCAGAGGTTCTCAGGATTTTTAGGGATTATCCAGCTGGTTCCATGTGCTAGCTCCTGCCCCAGGTGGAACAGGAACCTTGGAAAAGCACGGAGCAGCCTCTGCCTGGGGAGGGGACGCAATGGAACCAACCCAGCAGGGCAGGGAATGGCTTAACTCTGCCCCTTGGTCCCCCCAGAGCGTTTCTTGCAGGGCACCCCTCTAAATGCTGCACCCCAAACACCCGCAGCACCCAGGGCAGGACATTCCTACCCCAAGAAATAACCCAAACCAGCAAACTGCACCTTCCCAGCCCTCCTCCCTGCGGGAAGGGATTCCACCAGGGAACGCTCACCTTGGCAGCACCCAGGGCAGCATTCCAGCAGCTGCTGCAGTCCCAGGGCTTTGTACAGGATTCACCACCCCAGGGAGGGGAAGTCCTGCCCTTTCTCTAATTACTGGCAGCTTGTCCAGCTAATTACTCCTCTCTCCTTCCCTCCTGGGTGTTTTACCAGCTGTGCTCATCAGGACATCCCATTCTTTGTTAAAATCAGAGTGGAGATCAACTTCCTTGCGTCTCTCCAGTGTCTGGAGTCCTACAGTTGGTCTGCGGTGCATGGCTGGAAACAAAATGACATTTTAGAAGTATTTTCCTTCAATGATATCATATTTACCATGGGAACATGAACAAGTGAAACCCAAAGAACCAAAACGATGCCGCAGAGACACAGAGGGCACTTCCCTGATTGCTGACTCTTGGGTGCTTTTCTGGAAATTATAATTTTAGGAAAAATCCAAAAAATCCAGCAGCGGGGGAAATCTATTTAAATCAGAACTTTTTTTTCTTTTTCTTTTTCTTTTTTTAATGCCAGAATTCCTATTCATAGGTGTGGAAATATATCTATTTATTTAAACTAGAATGACAATTCGTTTTTTTCTTATTAATAAAAGGAGGTCAGGATGGGAGGACAGAGTTTTGCGTTGAGCTGTGGACAAAAAAAGTGAATTAATCAAGCATCCAAGATAAGCAGCCCAGAAAAGCTCTCCGAGGCCTTGCCCAGGGTGTCAGGCCAGGAAGGTTCTGTGGTTCTGCAAGGAAAACTGAAATCAAAAGCTGAAGCCCTGCAAATTCCAGGCAAAGCCAAGGCACGCATATTTAAGTGAGGGTGATTAACGCTGGCACAGCTCTCCATGGGAAGTGATGGATTTGCCATCTCTGGATGTCTTCAAAGCACATCTGGATAATTCCAGGGGCTGGATCTGACCTTCCCTGGCGCTGGAATTGCTACTGTTCACCTTGCAGCTCCACAAAAAAATACTTGGAGAGAGCCAATTTCCACTCCCAGCTCTGCTTCCAACCTGCTCTGGGCCTTTATCGGAGTTAGTTCTTCTCCTTGTGATTTTTGCCATCCGTTCTTCACCCTTGCTGGGAGCGCTGAGGGCTGGAACGCCCTGCACGGTGCTCAGCAGGAGCAGTGAGGCTGATTTCAGGGGTTTATAACACTGGCTATGCAGGAGTTTTCAAGGGTTATGTAGTTTTGGGTGACCATAAGAGGTCTGGGGGGATCTCACTGCCAGCAGGTTCCACGAGCACGCTGACTGTACAAAAATCCTTCAAATCCTTCCGTGCAAAAACTTCTTTTCACGGGCAGCAAAAATAGGGAATTGCATAAACGAAAGGATCAGAGGATTTTGCAAACGGGAGTGGGTGAGTGAACTCTCTATCGATGTAAACACCTTAAAATACAAATCACCAAAATGCAACGTCAAATTTTAAGTTATCCTCTTCTGGATAAAGGATGAGTTCATTTAGGGCCAAAGAGCCCAAAGGGAGCTTTGCCATTGTTGAGACATCTCAAGGAGACGGAAAATCAGGAATGATCAACCAGAGCACCATCAACACCTGACCAAGCCGGGCTGGATCTGTGGGCTTGGGTCAGAAACGTCCTGTATTTCACGGGGATTTCTAGGAAAACTGTTAATATTAAGTGTGACGTAGAAGCAGAAGTTTTAACCAGCTGGGCTGGGAGACAGGAGATGTCAAAGCAGGGATGCAAGGTTGTTTTGGTTTTTTTTTTTTAATGGACATTTTATCAACCAAGTTGGCTCAAGCCGCTGTGTGAATTTTGGCTTTGAGCCGTAGGAGACGGGGGATGCGTCAGCCCAGGGGTTTGTGGAGTGCCAGGGCAGGGGTGGGACCGTGGATGGAGCAGCAGGAATGTGACCAGGGGGGCTCTCACATCTCCTGGGAGCTTCTTCCAGCCCGAGCCACACAATTTTTTTGCCTTTGTAGCTGCAGAGGAGGGGTGGGGGTGTGCAGCAGGCCCATGGAGTGGTTTTGATGGATTATCAAGCACAGAGAGACAGAAATTCAAGTTTTTAAAGGACATCTTCACCTGGGCACTGAGAGCTCCCTGAGACATTCCCTTCTGCTGACTTTTTCCTCGGTTTGGGCCTTCCTGGGACCCGAATTCCAGAGCTGAGCTGAGCCTAAGCTGCAGGCAGGCAACGTTTTGGTGCTGCTCCTCGCGAGGATCATCCCCGTGGCTCGGCGAGCCCTGAGGAGGATGAATCCCACCACATCCCATCCCTGCTGCCCTTCCAGCCCTTCAGCAGGCTCTTCCACCATCCCAACCCCTCTCCGCCGCTTCCACACCCCGCCTTTCTTCTTTTCCTGCCGGGAAATACCAGAGGCACCCGTGTGGCTCAGGAAGGAGGTGCTGGCCGTGGAAGAAACCCCCAGTTATTTAGCGGCTGTCGGGGTTGAGCGGAATAACCCCGGCGTGGGGAAGGCCGGGCTCGGGGAGAGGCACCGAAGCATCTTCCCGAGGGGAAGCACAAGCCACGGAGCGGGAGCAGCGCTCGGGGCTCTCCAGGAATGAAAGGAAGCCGGGGATGTCCTGGCAGACGAGCTCTGCCCATCCATCAGCGCCCATCGGGCTCGCCGGGCCGGCCGTGGGATAAATCAAACCCAGAGGGGAAAGGGGGGAAAAAAGTGTCCGAGGGGGAGCTGGGGAGGGGGCTGCGAGCAAAGGGGGAGAAGAGGGAGCCAAAAGGCAGCGCGAGGGAGAGAGGAAAAGCCAGATCAAAGGCAGAAATTCATCAGAGATAACGGAATTATTTATTTTTCCTGCTGCTAGTGGGGATTTTTTTTTTTTTTTTTCCTTTTTTTTTTTTTTTCCTTTCCCCCTTTGAGGCCCCCCAGGCCTTCTGGGCCGCTCCGTCTCCAGGCAGTCTGTTATTCTCAGGCGTCCCATCACCCCACCCCAGGCACAAAGCAACATGTTCACTTCATCACACGGCTCTGCTCGGCACGGCGAGACCTTTTGATCTCCGTCTCTGCTGTGTTTATATGTGACAGTGCAAGAAATGTATTTACAGTACACGGGGCTCTGTTAGACACTGCCTGCCTTCATTTGAACATTAATATTGGCAGCAGGGGAGGGGGGGGCGGAGCAGCTCTCCTTTAATTCCCCCCTCATTTATTAAAATGTTTATTTGGAAATCCGCAGGCCCATTTATCTGGTTATTACTCAGAGCAGGATCAAATAATAACTCAGGTTCTCTGTGTCACACAAGACAAACCAAATATACGCTGGATGAGGGCTTTCAATGGCCCCTGGATCCATCCTCGTCCTGGCACTCTGCCGGCTGGAGGGCCCTGGGTGGGCTCCCTGGACCTGTAATGCAGCTTTTCATCCCGAATTCCACGGGCTCACATCCAGCCCGAGCCAGCTGCTACTGCTGGAGGTGCCCCCAAAAGCCCCCCGATAGCAGGGGGTGCCTCACTGGGCAGGGGGGGTTCAGCACAGCTTCTCCCCAGCTCTGCCCGGCTCAGGCTCTGCTTTTCCAAGTGTTTCACTCCACCTTTCCCAGGAGGAGATGGGCGTGTGCAGCACCGAGCCTCGTCGGTGCCAGCAGTTCACTCCTGGAAAGCAGCCAGAGAACGCAGAGCCACCACACAAATCCTGCTCTTAGACCCAAACTCTGGGGTGTCCTGGGCTCAGTTCTGCCCTCCTTCCTCTCTTCTGCCCTACCATCTCCTTCCAGCGCTCACTCCCCATCTCACCTCCCACGTCACTTCGTGTTTGCCAGCCACAGTGAACCCTGTTTTGAAAAATACCAATTTCAATCTCTCAGCAGGCCTAGGAGGCATTCAGCGGGTGTAAGAACCCCTGGCACATTTCTGGTGACCAGCTCTTGGTCCTCAGAGGCTCAGAAAACATTGAAGCCACTTCTCAGGGGAGCTTGGTGAGCCAACAGCCTTTGGCAGTGGAATGGCAGAGGAGAGGGGAATGTGGCTCATTTTGGGTGATCAGGGTGGGCTGAAGAGCCGGCAGAGCTGGGCAGGAGCACTCCCCACACGGGTGCAGAGGAGAGGCTGGGGGTGCCAGCCTGCAAAACACTGGGGAAAACATCGGTGTTTGAGGAAAGGAGTCATTCCAGACATCGCCTGGTAAATTCAGTAAATGAGAGCGGACACGTGGGATCTCTGCGTTTCACATCCCTCTCACTCCTGGCTGCAGAGGCTGAGCAAACATCGAATCCCAGCTCTTCTCAGCATCATGAAGGGCTTCCCATCAGCAGCTCCTTGCAAATTTGGGGTTAAAAAGTCCTAATTTGTGCTCTGAGAGCTTCTGCATCCCAGCCACCTCCTGACCCCCAGGTCCACCACAGCTCTGCTGCCCTTTCTGGGGTGTTTGGAGTGTTAGAGCTGTTTGTCCATCCTTGGGAGTGTCCAAGGCCAGGCTGGGCGGGCTTGGAGCAGCCTGGGATAGCGGAAGGTGTTCCTGCCATGGTGGAACGAGATGGTTTTTAAAGTCCCTTCAAATCCAAACGATTCTGTGATTCTGTGAGGTAACCATGAGGTGACTCTGCCTTGGTGGGTCCCAAGTGCTCCCGGTGCAGGACGATCCCAGCGGGAGCTTCCAAACACAAACATCCACAGGACTGGCCCCATCTCCACCCCCCAAAGCTGCAGGAGCTGGGCTCACCCCATCCTGGAGTGGGGTGCTTTGGAATAAGGCACTGCCACCCACAGCGTGCCAAGGCCGGAGCCCTTAGGAACTGTCCCTGCTGCTGGAACCATCCCTGCTTCTGGAACCATCCCTGCTTCTGGAACCATCCCTGCTGCTGGAGACATCCCTGCTGCTGGAGCCATCCCTGCTGCTGGAACCATCCCTGCTGCTGGAGCCATCCCTGCTTCTGGAGCCATCCCTGCTTCTGGAGCCATCCCTGCTGCTGGAGCCATCCCTGCTGCTGGAACCATCCCTGCTTCTGGAACCGTCCCTGCTGCTGGAGCCATCCCTGCTGCTGGAGCCATCCCTGCTGCTGGAACCATCCCTGCTGCTGGAACCATCCCTGCTTCTGGAACCGTCCCTGCTGCTGGAGCCATCCCTGCTGCTGGAACCATCCCTGCTGCTGGAACCATCCTGCCCCAGGGCTGTCACTGGAGCTCCTGGTTCCTGAGCCCTCAGGAACCATCCCCGCTGCTGGAACCATCCCTGCTGCTGAAACAACCCCTGCTGCTGGAGCCATCCCTGCTGCTGGAACCATCCCTGCTGCTGGAACCATCCCTGCTGCTGGAGCCATCCCTGCTGCTGGAACCATCCCTGCTGCTGGAACCATCCCTGCTGCTGGAGCCATCCTGCCCCAGGGCTGTCACTGGATCTCCTGGTTCCTGAGCCCTTAGGAACCATCCCTGCTGCTGGAGCCATCCCTGCTGCTGGAACCATCCCTGCTGCTGGAGCCATCCCTGCTGCTGGAACCATCCCTGCTTCTGGAACCATCCCTGCTTCTGGAACCGTCCCTGCTGCTGGAGCCATCCCTGCTGCTGGAGCCATCCCTGCTGCTGGAACCATCCCTGCTGCTGGAACCATCCTGCCCCAGGGCTGTCACTGGATCTCCTGGTTCCTGAGCCCTTAGGAACCATCCCTGCTGCTGGAGCCATCCCTGCTGCTGGAGCCATCCCTGCTGCTGGAGCCATCCCTGCTGCCGGAGCCATCCCTGCTGCTGGAACCATCCTGCCCCAGGGCTGTCACCGGTGCTCCTCAGGCTTTACAAATATGTATTTTTAATGCCTCCTTTCCCCACTCGTGGATTTAAGATGCCCGGGATGAGGTGTCACAAAAATCTCTGACAAGCCAGGGTGCTGCTCACCCTCTCTCCTGCCACCATTTGGAGACTTGGCTTGGGGGAATCCTGGGATTCTGGGACAGAAGCCGCTGGTGGCAGGAGCACAGAGCCACTGTCCCCTCCTGGGAGCCTTCAGAGCCCGGGGCCACCCCGGGCTGGGGAATCCGGCCCAGCAAACACAGGCTGGTTCCCAGGGGAGCTGCGATCACACTGCTGGAAATGGCATTTTAGGTCAAATTATATAAACTGGAGGGAAAATTTCTTTAAAAACGTGCATTTTCATGTTTTCAGGGTAAAAATCTGGGTTTAACATGTCCTTTGTGTCTGAGAGTGGGTTTATTTTAGTTGTTTAGAGTTATAGTTATATATTTATCCATTAGATATGGATTTATTTAGTTATTTGTACAGTTATTGCCGGGAGGGAAAAGGCAGTTCCAGTTCAAAGCATTTGCTGCATGAGTTTATCTACATTATACTCAAATACAATGTTTGGGCTATATATTAAATTATTACCATGACTTCCCCTTTCCTGCCTTATCCTTTGTTAAAAAAAAAAACCCTTTAAATTTTTGCCTTTCATTTACAATCATTTTATTTCTTCCAACTTCCTCTTTCCAAGACCAACCATTCATTTTGTAGCCCTTGCTACTGAAATCTTTTAGTGCTTTTAATCCTTCTCACACCTCAAACTCCCTGATACGGAGGCTCAAAAATAAAACTCTGTAATTGACCACTTGGAAAAGGTTTATTTTTATTTTTTATTACCTTTTTTCCTTTCACTCCTAACTCTGCAAAGAAGGGGTGAGTCACAGCTTTGAAATCTGCACTGGATGCCAGCTGAAAACAGAGGCTTTACACGATCAAATTGACAGATGATTCCAAGGCAGCCCCGCTCCACACAGACCCATCCATATTCCCAGTTAAAAGAAATATTGCATTTTTAAGGGTAAAGAAACATATTTAAGAGATAAAGGGAAAAGAAAAGTTTGCTGGTCATCAATTATCATAATAAAACAGAGGAGGTTGGGGGGGGGGGATGAAATTCACTTTAAAGACATGTTAAAGCCCCCTAATCTTCAAAGAGATAAAGGCTGCCCCTGAGAGAGCCACTTCGCCAGGAGGCAGCCACGGGCCTGGCCTCAGGGGAGGCTGATCCAGCTCCAAAATAAACTTGGGATCAACTTGAACCGAGTGCGGTCGGGCTCGGGGGGCGATGGAGAAGGAGCAGGAGGGGCACGGGAGGACGCGGAGAGGCCGGGGCTGGCCGGTGGCCGTGGGGACAGCCCTGCGCTGCGGGGTGGCAGCAGGGGACACGGAGAGAGCCCTCGTGGTGTTCTTCTCCTCCGAGCCCTGCTGGTCCTGCCAGACAAAATCCAGCCCAAAGCCCGACTGGCAAAGCCGGCAGGGACGGAGCTCGCCCTCCGTGCTCCTCACCCGAGTCCGGATCCGTCCCGCAGGAATTTCCTTGGCCGGGGAGGATGGACAAGGCTTGGATGAGCCAGCTGAGCTGAGCTGGGACTCGACTCATGCTTCTGAGCACAGAAGGGGCGTGCAAAGCCCACGGCTGTGTCACAGACTGGGAGAGGACTCTCGTGTCCCTGGTGGGAAAGGCCAAGGCCCAGCCTGGGCTCTTCCCTGGTGATCACTCACAGGAGATGCAGCAGGGCAGAAGATCCCACCTTTTCCAAGTTTTGGAAATTCAAACTCCACCCTTTAAGCACGAAGGCTTCAGCTCATCCAACGTGGACCAAAGGAGAGGCTCCATCTGCAAACTGCATTTCACAGTGCACCAGGCAGAAGAGGCTTTTCTGCAGCTCTAAGTAGTTTCTCATCATAAAACATTTCTCTTTTAAACATTTTGAGAAAGCAAAGTTCAAAAAATCCAGAGGAAAAACCACCAAAAAGATGGAAAATGGCAAAGCCAGGTGAGCAGGGATTTCTTCTGGAAAGGTGACATTGATTACAGCCCTTAGAAAGTAGAAAATCAACAATGGAAGCGAAAACGAGATTGAGTGTTGCCAGGTTTTGGCCGCTGTGGAAGAGTTAGGATTTGGGTCCGTATGCTGGGGTGAAGGTTTGGAGGAGAAGGATTCCAAACCTTGGTGAAAGGAGCGTCCCACTCAGAGCCAAGCTGCAGGAATTGTCAGGAGGCAAAAAGGACCAGGAAATAAAAACCTGGATCCAGAAAAGGAAGGAAATTCCAGCTCTTTGGAGCACCTTGCCGAGTTCTGAAGTGGAGGGAGCTGTGCTCACTGCTCCCAGGGCCTTCAGAGGAATTGTCTGGGCACAGAGTGCTCCAGAAGAATGGGAATTTGCTGCAGCATGCGTGGATTAGGGATCCTGCATTGGAACTGCATAATTGGATCATTCGTACCAACGAAGAAATGCTCCCCACCCTTCTGAACCGTGTCTCACCAACCAGCAGCTCCTCAGGTTTTTCCAGAGTCACTCTCCCCAGCCAGAAGAAAACTGGCCCAGCTCCACCCAGGAGCCATCCAGACCCACGTCAAAGCTTGGCAAAATCCCAGCCGGGATCTCTCCAGCCCCAGGTTCTCTCCATTTTGTACCCGTGAGCTCCAGCAGGGATCTGAGAGCACAGCTGGGAAGGAACCTGCCCAGGACACGTGAGGGGTGACCTGCCACCAGGTGTGGAGCAATCCCAAAGCATCCCAGCGAGTTTTGGCACTCAGAGCGTGGACATAGCTGGATTCTTACAGGTTTGGGCAACTCCTCCAGCACGTGGTGGGCCAGCCCCAAGGAGGAGAGTGTCCAAAGCTTTGGAGAGATGGGGTCCTCCAGCAGCGAGGGCTCACCTTGCCCCAAAACACAGCCAGGCCTCTTGTCTCAGCCCTAATGTTCACTCAGCTCGTGCTGTGCCAACCTCTCACCCTCCCCGGTCTTGGAGGCTCTAAAAAGTTGTTCCCAACCTCAGATGGAGGAGAGTTTATCGCCAAGTTCAGTACCAGACCTTTCCTGCAGCTCGCAAGCCAAAACTAACACAAACAGCAGGCTCCTCATTCATTATTCTAATTCCACCATAAAACATTCCCAAGCCAGCTCTGACTGAGGGCTTCAGCTGATTTACTGCCTTTTCAACAGGCAGTGTCTGTGAACTGGGGGAGCTCGTGGGTCAGATTTACACCCAGGAGCAGCTGAGAGGAGCTCGCCCTCGGCGCAGCCTCTCTGTGCCCAGGGCAGCAGCAACGCTGATGGCCTGCTGAAAAATTCCCGAAATGCTCCTGTTCCCCACCACATGGAAGTGGCTACCTCCAAAATTTTTCTCAAGGAGAAAGGGAAAGGAGAGCATAGGGGGTTGGAAGCGTTATGGGCTTGGGCTCAAGAGTTTGCCTGGATGTGGGGGTTAAGGAGCGTTGCAGCTCATCCCGTGCCTGGGAACACCCAAGCCAGGTTTCACCCTCTCCTGAGGTTGAAGATGGCCCTGCCCGTGGCGGGGGTTTGGATTTAATGACCTTTAAAAGTCCCTTCCAACCTGAATTCTTTTATCCAAGACACTGTGCAGGCAACGAGAGGCTCTGGCACACGGCACTCGCTGAGCACACCCACACCCTGCTGGGTCCTGGCACCACGTCTGGGGTCTTGGGTGGCCGAGGAGGTGTCAGTGACAGCCACTCCTTGTGCCCCTGGCCACTGCAGAGCTGGAGCCAGCATCCAGCCTGGTTGTGCTTCCACAAATCCATTGCTCCTCCTGGATCCCCTTTTTTCTCCCTTCTGATGGAGGGAATCATTCCCATCTTCAGCTCTGGCAGGCTTCACACATCGCTCTGAGAAGTTTCATCTGACCAAGTGACTCCTACACGTGCTTTATCAAAAAGATTCCCAGCCAGCTCTGCTTCCAGCGGCTCCAAATCCCCTAGCAAGGCCTGTTCCAGTGGCTGGGACAGCAGCGCCATGTGTACCCCTCAGCACAGCCTGGTTTGCCTCCAGCTGTCCCCACCACAGCCCCCCTGAGGAATGGTGCTGGCTCTGGATGCTCCTGGTTAATCCACATCAAATACAAAACCTCTGCCATTCTCCCATTTGTCTGTATCAGGTTAAAAGCTGGATTCCCAGGGAAGAGGGGTTCAGTTAAGCACTAACCCTTTGGCATCCCACAGCGGGTACTTGGGAGTTCTTTCAGGAATCCTTTTTATCCTTGAGATGTCCCAATTTTAATCCCGGCCAATCTCGCGGGTAAAGAGCCCTGAGCAGCGTTTCCCAAGTAAGATCAGCGACGAATCCATCAGCACCCCAAGGACACCCAGCGTGTGGCTGGGGGATCCCTTGGGCGCAAACAGGAGGCCCCAGATCCAGCAGATGCCGGCTCAAGGCGCAGGGTGGAGATGCCTCATTGCTCTCTCAGCCACAACCAGCTCCCACCGCAGCCAGATGCTTCTCCTTCCTCCAGCTGAGTGAGCCCCATCCCCGTAGGGGAGTTTGGGAATGGGATAAACCCTGCTCGAGCTGTGGGGGATAAAGCCACTCGAGCCATGCTGGTGACGGGGCGACCATGCAGAGCCCTCAGAGGCTTCCCAGCCGCGCCCTTGTGCACCCCAGCTCGCAGCCCTGGGCACCACGCTGTGCCGGGACAGCTGGCACAGCCTGTGCCTGCCTTGCTTTCCCCTGGAGGCACCAGGAGCTGCGGGTGTGTGGAGGGAGAGGCAGCCTGGCTTTCACATCAGGGCTGCGCGATGCTGGGGGGATTTTGGTGTTTCAGCTCGCTTGGGGACAGGGGAAAATGCGTTTCCCCTCCTTCTGCGGGCTGGACTCTTTAACAGCGCAGCCGCTTTCGTGTTTCGCTCGGGATTTTTCTTGTTCCTGCTGCACAGAACAAAACCAGTCTAACAGTAAGAGCAGGTAACTTCAAGATCTGGAATTTGGGTCCTTCTTGACTCTCTGGAGCACTGGAAGATGCAGCTTTCTCCAATCATCACCAGGCTGCTTGGGAGGAGATGCAAAGAAGAGAAAGAAAACAAAGCTTTATCCAAGTGTTCAGTATCAACATTGTTCAGGCTTGGCTAAAATCAGATATAAAACCAGCTCAAGGCTTGGAGTGGGGAGCTCCTGTGTATTTGTGTGTTAAAGTCAAGGCAGCCACACTGTCAGCCTTGTTGCTGGCCCCACGTGTCTGCCTGGTGGCTCTTCAGTTGGCCAAAGCCATCCTCACATCAGCCAAGAGCAGGACAAAAGCCTTGGAAGCCGTTTCTCCCATCCCACAGCCAGCCAGAAAACCGCCCTTCCCTTGGATATCAGCACTCCCAAATCTTCCTCTGGTGTCAAGCAGCTTTAGGGGACCTTGCCTTGCTTATCTGCCTGAGTAGCCACGCTCTTCACTAAGAAAAATATCTGAGGGTGATTCCTTGCCAGTCTGTGGCAGCAACGGGGTTTGTTAGAGCAGGATTTGCATTTTTTCCATCGGTTGAGGGTAAGGACACACCTCTCTGCAGGGAAGGGACCATTCTGCAGTGCTTGAACACAAAAATCCAGCTCCTCCAGCATGAGACAGGCCCTGGGTTTTCTCTGCCTTCCTTCTCCCTTATCGGAGGTGAGAGTTGCCAGCAGCTCAGCGCGGTGCTCCCCCAGGAGCTTGGGGAGAGCTGCAGGCCCTGATTCCATCCATCCATCCTCCCAGCTCCTGCAGCTCTGCGTTTCACCCGTCCCAGCAGAGGAATCAGCCTCTGCAGGCAGCAGAGCTGACCGAACCCCTCCATCCGCGGCCTTTTCCCGTCCGCTCGGGGGAACGGGAGCGCGCTGCGCTCGTTAACCAGGTGACGCTGGAAGCCAGCAGCCTCCCCCAGGCACAAGCCCTGCAATTTAAATTACGTGGAGGGGCAGGATTCAGGGGGCTGCTGGGCTCGGCGCCCAGACTCCCATATCTGGAAGAGCTCTGTCCTTTGTGAATTGTGTTATGAGACAAAGGCGGAAGAAAACACCTGGAACGCTGAGGCCGGGGCGGGGGCGAGAGATGTGGCTGCTTGGAAGATTTGGGCCAGGCTTGTAGAGGTCCTTGGAGATCAGCAACCCCTGCGAGAAGGACCTGTGCAACACGACTCGGAGATGCCCAGGTGTTGGGGAGGAGGAAGCCAAAAAAACCTATAAATATGATTGCCTATATTCTGAGGATGAGAAACCTGTAGGTGAGATAGAATTGAAAGTAAGTTTTGATGTTTGAGATGTATTAGATACTGGATGTCTGGGAAAACAGTGATGTGACCATCTGAAGGTCACCTGCAGCCACACCCAGAGGTCAAATGGAATGTTCTGTCTCACCCCTCAATGTATGGTTCATCCCACACCTGTACCCCTCCCCTGAAGTATCAGGTATCTGTAACCCCATTGGCACAAGCCTTATCCCCTGATAAGGGGTCCCAAGGGGGCTGGACGCTCTCTTTGCTTGCATCCTTTCCCGAAGACTTTCCTCTCTTGGAATTTCCTCTCCCTACCTCTCCCTTCCCCCACTCCCTAGGCCTTGCCACGAGCTGCAGCCTGGCAGCTCAGAGCAGGGCCTCACATCCCTTACTATAAACCTCATCTTCTAAAACACAACCTCAGAGATCTCTCTTCTACATTCATCCACACCGTCCTGGGATCTGGGTCAGAGCTTGCTCTGGATGGCCGGAAATCCTGGAGCATCCTCCCTGAGCAGCTCCGCGGCATCCCCGACCTGCTCCCGGTGTCAGGCAGGGTCAATCTCTGCCTGGGATGTGCTGGATCTGCTGCACACGCTCAGGCAGGACCACCTCCTTTCCCGTGTGTTGACAGGGCCGTACTCGAGCACCTAAAGACACATAAAATGTGCCCGCTGGGCCGAGCCCGCTCCTCCCGAACTCGCAGCTTGCACCTTCCAGAGCTGCTCCCTGCACCTCTCAGCCACTGCTCCATTCTCCAAAAAAACCCCCGTGGCACCCTTTTTTGAAACTCTAACAACGAGCTCTAAGAAGCTCCAGCTCTTCTCTAGGCGGGGGACACGGCACAAACTCGTTTTACAGCCAGGAGAGGGATGCAGCAGCCCAGGGCAGAGAGGGAGGGGAGGGAAAGCAGATAAAACCTCTCCCTCAGCTTTTCACGGGAAATCCTCCTCGCAGGTGCGACGAGAGGCCTGAGAGGTCTGCAGGACGCCGATGACGATCTCCACACCCTCCCTTCAGGGCCCGTAGCATCGCCGAAGGTGAAGGAGACGGCCGGAGATGCGCGGCGCCACCACGGTGTCCCCGCGGCATCCCTGGCGGTGTCACCGCCCGGAGCCCCGCGCTGGGAGCCGCGGAGGATGAGCTGCAGAGCTCGGGCTGCGCTGTGCGGGACACACACAGCCCCTCCCTTCCTCGGGGAGGATGGAAAGCCCCATAAATAAAGGGCAGCGGGGAAGAGATCGCAGGTCCCGCAGCAGCGCCTGGAAGCCGCCCCGGCGGGGGGAGGGAGGGAGCCTGACTGACAGCCTGATTTAAGACCTGCCTGAAAAGCAAACAAAAGCAATTGAAAACTGCATCATCTAGGAAAACTTAGTAGGTTGTATTTTCACAAGTGAGGACTGATGGTAAGACCAGCCTAATCCCCCGGTGGACTTTCCACACCTCGGCAGGGGCCAGCTGGTTTGTCTTGCAGCTGATTGCTGAAATGAGAGCGGCGGGCGGGGGGCTGGAACAGGACTGCAGGCAGCGACACACAGCAGAGGCCTCGCAAGAAAGGTGCTTGTGTTCCAAAGCCTCCTTCTCCCTGCCAGAGCCACTGGCACCTCCCGGACTTTGCAGCAGGGAGCGAGGATGCTCCGGCCTGGCAGAGTCTCTGCTCGCTGGCAACCGGAGAAAAACCCCTGGAGGATCCTCCTCCCTGTTTCCAGCTAGTTTGGGGGGAGCAGGAAACACGGCCAAGAGGTAAAGACATAACTTAGGGCCTTATCTTTCCTTCCCAGGGACTGATCTGGGGACACAACGAGCTGAACGTGAGCTGCAGAACAGCGCTGGGGCCACACCGGGCTCACCGAGGGCAGACACGGTGCCTGACGCTGACAAGTGTTAAAAGGTGACATCATCTGCAGGCAGACAAAAAAAAAACCCAATCCACAGCATTCTGAAGCCTTCCATAGATAATATTTCCATTTAGGTTTGGCTTGAACAAAACTGCAGTTTCCTTCTGCAGAATTCAATGAAGTCCAGGAAAATAGGGAGAAAATTGCCCCTTTGGCCAAGCCAGGTGATGTTCTGTGCCCCGATTCCCTTCTATCCCCTCCCTGAAATGATGAACCAGGATGACATTTCCTTTCCCAACATCAGACTTGTTAACAGGGCAGAAAACCTCAGGTTTAAGTGGCCCAACACAGCCCTGGACAGATCAGACATGCAAGCAGCAGATGTACGAGCCCCCCGTCCTGAGCGTCAGCCTTTTTGTCAGCTCGTGGTTTCACATCCAGACCTGATGGCTGGAGAACAAAAGGCAAAGCAAACGCTCCTCAATCCATTCCTTTCCAAGCCATCCATTTTACCCTGCAAGCTGGGAGACTGGAAAGATGTGTAGGAGTGGAGATAGATAATTGAATGAAGATGGGAGGTGCCTCACCTGGGATATTGGAACATTTAGGGCTGACAGCCTAACAAGTTCCTGCAGGGCAATAAACCCAAGCCTGGCATCTGGGAGCTCGGGGAGATGTCCAGATGATTAGAAGCAGCTGAGGTAGATTTGGTAGCTGGGTCTTAATGTCCACGGTGTGAAGTTCTCTCCTTCAGCTTTCGGTCAGAGAAAGAATTTAAACAACAGTTTGTGTTTGCAGAGGGTTGTATCCACAGGGTGAGGGGTGGTAACTCCACCAGGAGATGCAGCAGGATGCCCCAGAGCACGGAGCAGCCCAGGCTGTCCCCAGGGCCGTGCTGCTGCTATCAGGTGCTCCCCAGATCCAAGGGTTCTGCTAGGACTCGGCATCCCGGGTACTGCCACACATCTGGAATCCAGACCAGGCAGAGAATCTGCTCCTGTCCTTGCCTGAAGGAGATGAATGAAGCTGCCTGGCTGACCTGGGGGTGTTCAAAGGGACAGATGATACAGCAGGGTCTCTCCCTGTGCCAGCACCTGTGTAGGGACACAGACCTGGTCTCAAAGCCATCGGTTCCCTGCTCTGTCCCCTTTCCTGCCCACGCTGGCATTTCCCTTCCTCAGTATTTGGGCTGAATGTCTGTGTTTGCTGACTGAAGTAGCCACTCAAGAGCTGATATTTTGGGTCAGTCGCTTTTTGCTCTATGCAAACATGACATTACAACCTGGATATTCTGATATTTTCCAAGTAGAAAGCTTTTTGTAATCCAATTTCTTGGCGGGGTTTGATCTTTTAAACTCATCTCTGTCTTTGCATTTGGCCCTTCCTGATTAAGCCAACACCATCTCTTCTTCCCAGGCTCAGGTCTCTGTGCGGCCAGCAGTGGAAAGGGTTGGAACTCTGGAAACTTAGATTTTAGGGGTTTAGCATATAGGGGCATATGTGAAGCAATCTGGAGGACTTTGGATATCATCTAAGTCCTTTTTCTTCACCTTCTTCATGGGTTTGGGTGGTTTTCTGTAATTGAGAAGGGTCCTCATTGCAGGCCTTGGGTGGTCATTATTGGGTCAGAAATATAAATAATATTGGTGTCACCTCATTATTGGGGGATTATTGCTTAAATAACCTTGGGAAGAGTTAGAGGTGCTCCATTTTACCTTTGTTCTCTCTGATTTGCTGGTGGAAAGGGTTGGGCAGTTCTGATCTTTGGGGCATTAAGGGAGGAGCAGGGCAAGCAGGGTCCCAAACCGCCAAGGGCAAGTGACAAAGAGGAGATAAAGATGAGAGATTTGGTCTCAAAGCTGGGTCACCCTCAAAGCCCGGATCCAGAGCCCTGGCTAGGCCTGCTCCCGAATACAGCCAGCCCTGCCGGATCCATCACCCGACCCAGCAGTTTTCTGCTCTGCTGTTGCCGAACCCCTCGTGCTGCCCCTTCCCTTCCGGTGGTTTTCCCTGACCAGAGCTGGATTTAAGCCCCTTCCCAGCCTCTCCTCACCTCTGATCAAGCTCAGAAACCAAACCCAGAGCCAGCACATCCTTCCAGACCTTCCCCTCCTGAAAACCTCCACGCCCTGCTCTGGGTTTTGCTGGTTAGGACCAGCTCAAGGCTAATGCACCTCCTTTGGGATGCAAACAGCTCAAACGTGTGACCCTGGCGACCTTCCCAGCTCCAGCCCCAGCTTCCCTGTGGATGGGGGCACGGGGAGAAGCACAAAGCCCCGGAGCCACGGGCTGTGCTGCACTTCAGCTGCGAGCAGAGGGAACTGCGAAGCGGCTGCCTCACTGCTCCCACAACCCTCACCTGCCTGGAAAATGGAAAAGAGGAGGGAAAGCAGGGAAAAAGCCAACCTCGAGGCCCCTCATCGAATTGATTTCCTGACGGAGAGGGCTGGGTTCTCGCTCGCTGTTTATCGAGCGTTACCTGCAGTGCGGCGTTTCTGCTCCCGGGGGTTCCTGCCTGGCTCCCCGCTCCCAGCCTGCAGGGAACGGGCTGGGATGGCCCCAGCCACTTCCATTTGTACCCTGCTGGAGACGGATGAGTGCCTTCAGGTGGTTAATGCTGCTTTTCCCTGCAGCTCCCACGTGGTCCTGCCCTGCCCCGCTCCGGGGCTGAGCGCCAAAGCAGGCGGATTCACCCCTAGGAGTGATGGTTTTCCCTGAGCTCTGTCACCTGTCCACTGGAAACTGGAAATCTCTCATCCAGAAGCCTGAGAGTGCATTCGTTTTCAGATTAATTATTAATTTTCAGCTTTCCAATTAAAAGAAAAAAGCAGAATGTTTCCTCTGTGATGGACATCAGGGAAAGGAATTATTTCCCCCTACCACAGCTGTAACCGCAACACATTTGTCCAGGTTTTCCTGGTGTTTTAAGTGCCCCAAAGCTGTTATTTTATCCAGATTTTCCTGGTGTTGTGAGTGCCCCAAAGCTGTTATTTTATCCGGGTTTTCCTGGTGTTGTGAGTGCCCCAAAGCTGTTATTTTATCTGGGTTTTCCCGGTGTTGTGAGTGCCCCAAAGCTGTGATTTTATCCAAGTTTTCCCAGTGTTGTGAGTGCCCCAAAGCTGTTATTTTATCCGGGTTTTCCCGGTATTGTGAGTGCCCCAAAGCTGTGATTTTATCCAGGTTTTCCCGGTGTTGTGAGTGCCCCAAAGCTGTTATTTGCTGTCCCTTGTCCCCGGGTGCTACCAAGGGCACAGCAGGAATCACCAGGTCCCCAGCAGCACCCTGGCCTTTTGAGAAAGGAAACATCCCCAGAGACATCAACTCTCCCATTTTCTTCCAGCAAGCATCTTGTCTCCTCAGCTAGTGATTCCCAGACAAAATTTATCCTAGAGCTCGACTTTTAGGCTGGGATGCTCCTAAGGAGGACACCATTCCATGAAATGGTGGGATCTGGGCTGAAGTTGTCCTGTATCAGCTCCTGCGATCATTCAGCTACACCTGAAGCTCCATGGCAGAGGAGCACCCTTCTCTGTGATCCACGAAAGAGGAATTAGTTTTCCTCCCAATCCTTTCACAGGGCAGCTATAAACTGTTCCAGCACGCAAAAAAACTCCAAGAATATTCCCTGCAACCATCGCAATCAGCCCATTCAATGCATTTTCACACCCTTGGGAGCTGTTTCGTGTGGCTCAGCGTCTCCTCCCCACCTCCAGAGCAGCAGCAACTCCCCTGGCATCCCAGGAAATGGATTTCCTGTTCCTGCCCCAGCGCTGGAATCCTGGAATCCTGCCACAAGTAACCTTCACTGCAAATGGTTCCCTTTGTTTGGGCGTCTCTCCCTCGGAGCAGACTGGGCAAGAGCCACCGCGCTCTTCAAAAGGAGAGTTCATGCATGGGTAAAGGTCCTTTAAAATGGGATTAAAAATTCACATTTTTGTCCCGCTTTTTTTTTTTTTGATGTTTCTAATCAAACCTATCCTGAGACAGAGGGGAGGACGGGCTGAACTCGCTGTTTTTCAGTGATAAGACACAGGGAGCTTTTGGTGGGCAGCTCCAATCAGCTCTTTTTTCCCCCCCTTTTTTAATTTCCAAAAATAAAACCTCTTCTCTGAAGCATTTATCTCAAGTCCAAAACGTGCGTTGAAAAACTTAGGAGTTTTCAATTAAAAAACAAAAATTAAAAGATAGATGTTTGTGCATCATTTTCTCTGCAACATTTCACACGCTGCATTTTCACCAGACTGGCTACACCAAAAAAATTTCTGTTCCCACCAAGCTTTAACCAAAACCTGGCCAGGTTCAACATCCCCAAATCCCGTTTCCGATCCATGCCCAGACCCTCGGGGGGCTCCTCTCTGCCTTCCTGCCCTGTCGAGGCGGATCCTTGGATGGCTCTGCCCGCTCAAGTGGTTATTTCCAGCGGGGTAACGCCGTTATTCCGGCGCGGTGTCCCGAGGGATTTGGTGCTGAGCAGCAGGTAAGCGGCCTTTGATCCCGCGGGGCAGCAGGGCTGGTGGATAAGACTCCAGGGAGACAGACTCCGCGGCCATCCCTCCTTCCCTAATTCCCTTCTGAAGTGCTGGAGCCACTGTCAGCTCTCATTAAAAGAAGGGGATGCCCTTGGTTTAATTCCCAACCAGAGCCAACGGGATAATGATATTAACCCCGGCGGGGGGTGGCAGGAGAAGGCACCTCCTCGCTTCAAATGTTTGGACAAAAAATTTGCTCTCATTAGGGCACAAGCCCAGGAGATGTCGCCTTTGTAGGGCGGGGGACGGGGCTTTGTTGGGTTTGAGTGTCCCCTCCGAGAGCGCCCCGCGCTGTAATTGGGGCCGCGCCCTGCTGGGGGAAGAGGGGGAGAGACAAAAAAAGGGCAAGGAAAGCGTCAGATCTCCTCTGCAATTCCATATTCCTCTGCAAAAGGTGATCCCTGGAATCAGGAGCAATGTGGGGACCATCAGGCCTTGGGGAAGCTCACATCCTGCCCCGTGCAGGGATGGTCCCGCTGCTCTGGGAGGAGGGCTGAGGAAGGGCCAGTCCTGAGGGAAAAGAGATTAATTCAGCTTAAAGTATCAGAGCTGGAAGGGGAGATCCATGGGAGGGACCCAGAGGTGTCCATGGGTCCTTCCTACCAGGAAATTGGGAGGGAAAACCGGCCCCTAACTGAGTGCAGCGTTCCTGTTTCTCCTCAGACACAGAAATATTATTCTCATCATTTTCAGGAGATTTCCCATATTTGCAGGTGACAGAGGTACTGCAAACCAGGGAGGAACATGACTGAGGAATTCCCAGTGCCAGGAACACCAAAAGGCGAGGAAAAAAGCTCGTTTTTCCACAGCAGCAGATATTTTCCTGTAGCTGGGAAACATCCCTTGGGAAAAGGAGGTGCACTCGCAGTTTGCCTGCTCTCAGGGATCACGGCACCTCTCTGAATTCACTGCAGACCTGGAGTATCCACAGGTGGAAGCAGGGATGTGGTGGGAAACACTCCCAAATCCGTGCTCCAGCCCATGGCCTGCACCTCTCTGAATTCACTGCAGACCTGGAGTATCCACAGGTGGAAGCAGGGATGCGATGGGAAACGCTCCCAAACCCGTGCTCCAGCCCGTGGCCTGCGGGTGCTGCACAGGGTGTGATACCAGGGAACTGAGCTGACCGCCAGGAGCTGCGCCTGCCCCTGGATCCCTGCAAGTGTCCAAGGCCAGGCTGGACCAGGCTTGGAGCACCCTGGGACAGTGAAAACCAGCAGGGCGTTGGAACAAGATGAGTTCTGAGCTCCCTTCCCGCCCAGATTCCATCCTGGAATTCTGGGATTGGCTAAATATTGCCGCTGCCTGGTGCCATTGACATGGTTACCACGGGCGCCGCTGCTAAGGGCAGCGTCCCAAATTCTTCCTCCCAGCTCACCACGCTCAGGAAAAGAGACGAGCTGGTGGGAAAAGAGGAAAAAGAACTGGCAAAAAAACCTGCCTGAATCAAGCAGAAAACGATGGAAACACCAACCAGGAGGGTGTAAATTTGGGTTTTGGGGGTTTGGTTTTTTTTTTTTTTTTTTTTTTTTTTTTTTTTTGTTAAGGTTAGGATGAATAATCCCAGGGAAACATTAAACTGAGTTTGGATTTGGAATGTTTATAATAGTTTACCTATATACAAAATTTACGGGCTTACGCACTGTGAGCTCTTAGAAAACGAAGGTAAAATGGAGTGCTTTTAACTCTTTTTAAGGTTAAGCGATAATCTCTTATTAATGAGATGATACTTATTTATACTTTTGACTTAATAATGACTGTCTAAGGCTTGTAATGTGGGCTTTTTTACTTAATTACAGAAAACTACTTAAACTTTTGAAGAAGAAGGAGGTTAAGAAGAAGGACTTACACAACACTCAACATTTTTATCTTGACTCATACCTACTACTATACACTAAAACCTCAAATTTTAGGTTTTTAGGATCCCAACAGGAGGGAAAAATTGTCACCGTGGCCCTTTCCTCCGGTGGGAAGCCCGTTGTCAAAGGGATCTGAGTTTGGCTCGGTCTTGGGCAAGGAGGGGGGGAAATGAAAAGCAAGTGTTCAATTAATTCCTCATTTGTGGCCGAGGCCCCGGTTTATTGCTTCCCTCACTCCCGACTCCCGCACTGTCAGTACCTTTGGAAACAGGTTGGAAATGAGGGCTGTGAGGGCTGTCCCTGCCGCAGGAGATCAGGGATTTCTCTGGAGGTTCGCCTTTCCAGGGTTTTGCTGTCATTCCAGCTGGGTGAGACCTCAGAGCCGCCCCGGTTGTTCCCATTTCTGGGAGCTGTGGGGTCAGATCCTCCTGAGGACAGCGCTGGGATGTTGAGGGTTTGGGAATGGACGGATTCCCACCGCATGGAACGGGAGCACAGCTCCAGCTGCACATCCAGCAGCAGGAAGGGCGCTTGGAAAAATACAAAAAAAAAAAATGCAGAAATATTTGAACTCACCTGACCTCGTGGACTCTTCCTCCTGTTGGCTTCTCCAAGGAGAGGAACACCTGCAATCCAGAAGGTGGGACCTAATCCTGCTCCAGGGCCCTTGATCCCAGCTCATCACAAACCTCCACCAAAGTTATGGGTCAAAGGGCCTCGTGCAGCAAGGGCAAAGCTGCTGTGATTAACTGGAACTTGGAATTATATTTATTATCAATTTCAAACTAAAGCTGGCTCATTAGAGACCTTCATTTAGAGTGCAGAGAACCCACACAACGATATCTTGGTTATTAAAACTTGTTTCCATGAAAAAAACCCTGATGGATGCCAACCCATAAGGTTATTTATTTGTTTTCCACAGGAATTTGGAAAAAAAAAAAAAAAAGAAAAAAAAGGAAATTAATCATAGTTCCCAATGTTCCTTTTCAGCTTAAACCGGTTTTTAACACTTAAAAAAAACCCCAAAAAACCCCTAACAGTTTATTCAGTCACTCTTGAGTCTTCCCAAGGACTCCAGAGGTCTCCTTCAGGGCAAACCAGGCACTTTAAAAATAAAAAAGAAACAGGTTTTAGCTCTCAAATCTGGTTGCAGATCAGTTGAGGGTGACTTGATGGGACAAAGCCTGACTGTGACGGGACAAACGACACTTGTCATGTTGTTCTCAGGAAGCTTCTCCTAAAATCAGGATCAAGGAGAGCCTGAGGAAACAGGACACAACCTTCATTCAACCCTGAGCAACCCTCCCCTGGCTCAGCCACGCTTCCAGTTTGCAGCAAGTAAACAGAAAACTGGGAAATATTCAGGGAATTCTCGGTGGGGGCAGCTCCTTGCCAGGGAGGTTAGACTGGGAAGTGGCAAAATTAAGTCGGGAAATAGCAAAATCCAGCTGGAAAATGGCAAAATTAAATCAGGAAATGGCAAAAATCCAGCTGGAAAACGGCAAAATTAAATCGGGAAATGGCAAAATCCAACTGGGAAATGCCAAAAATTCAACTGGGAAGTAGCAAAATTAAACCGGGAAATGGCAAAAATTCAACTGGGAAGCGGCAAAATTAAATCAGGAAATGGCAACATTCAACTGGAAAATGGCAAAATCCAACTGGGAAATGGCAAAATTAAACCAGGAAATGGCAAAATCAAACTGGGAAATGGCAAAACTAAATCGGGAAATGGCAAAATCCAACTGGGAAATGGCAAAAATTCAACTGGGAAATGGCAAAATTAAATTGGGAAATGGCAAAAATCAAGTGCGAAATGGCAAAAATTCAGCTGGGAAGTGGCAAAATCCAACGGGGAAATGGCAAAATTAAACCAGGAAATGGCAAAATCCAACGGGGAAATGGCAATAAGCTGAAGTAACGAGCCCAGCTGCAGTGTGTAAAAATCCCAGTTTATTTGGGATACAGCAAACCCCCCCAAGAGTGGATTTAACAGGGAGGCGGATCCCCACCGTCCTCCCCACAATCCCTAATCCAGAACGTGCCTCCTTTGGGCTTGGAGGAACATCCACGCTGTGGGAAGCGCCGAGTTGGACGCTAAATCTTGGCCTCCCCCCCTCCAGCTCTCCCTCCAAGTTCTCTCCCTAAAACTTGGCTTCCTGGGCAGTAAAACGAGGATAATGAACAATTTTGCCTTTCCTTCTGGAGGGATGAGATAATTTTATTTTAGGAAATGACAAAAAAAAAAAAAAAAAGAGCACATATTGGAGTTCCAAGTGTAACGAGTGAGCCGTGGATCCAAAGGAGTTGATCAAAGAGTGTCTGGAGGTGAAGTTCTTGCTCCTTCCAAACCCACGTTTGGATCAAAATCAGAATATTTTGCAAGAACTTCTCCAATTCTCTGAAATTTTTGAAGAGGGACAAAGCTTTTCCTCAGTTTTCCAGAGGCACTGCTGGAATATTTTATTTCACTTTGGGCATTATTTCCCTGGAGCATTTTTTTAAAAAGATATTAAAATACGTGATGACATATTATTATATATTAAATGTCATAATGCATTTTGATGCTGGTAAATTTCAACTATGCATACAAAAGTCCAAACAAAACATTTTCTCCTATTAAAATGTCAGATTTTTATTGAAACAAATTAATTCTTTTCTAAAAAATCCCAGAGTCAGGAAGCATTTTAGACTTCCTCCACGCTTAACTGCTTTTCTCCAATTTTCCTGCATGAAAAATGCTGGTTTCTAATTGCTTTGCAGAAGGGGAAAAATTCATTTTGTTGTCTTCAAACTAAAAAAACCTGCAGTTTTCAGTCAGCTCTCGAGGCACTGGAATTCCTCAGCTTGTATTTTTCCCACAGAAGGAAAAGAGGAGGAAAAGACCCCCATTTCCACCAACATTTTTGAGTTCTCTCTTAAACAAAAACCTGATAGAAAAGACTCTGCTCCTGGCAAGCCAAGGAACTCGAATGGTGACAAAGATTTTCTCCTGAAAAGCCCCAAATTTGCAAAGAGACCTGGATCCTGTGGGATAACAAAGCCATTTTACCTTTGGGGGATGGCATTTGACACATCTTGGTCCTCCCTCGTTACTTGGCAAATCCTCTTGATGTGAGAAGGGAAAAAGAGAGTTTTTCTTTGTTGGGCGTTTTTCTTCAGCTTGGGGAAAACAAAACGAGGAAAAAGAGGAAAGAAATAGAGTTGTGCTGTAATTTTCCTTCTTCTGTTTCTGCTGGGGGAAGAGCAGGGGCAGGTGACGTTCCTGGGCACATCACGGATAGCTGGAATTCTCCGCACAGCCGCAGGAATTATTGTTGCTGTCACACACGAGGTGGTGAAAGTCCTCCCGCAAACCTCAGGACTGTGGTGCTGGATCAATCCCTTATTTGGTGCTGAGAAAAGAGAGAAAACCCCACGGAACAACTGCTGCCTTGTTCTGCTGGGAGTGGTTTCCTCGTGGATGAGATTTCATGGAAAAGAGGGGAAACTTGTGCTCCTAAACACCCCAAAAGACACAGAATTCCTATGGAATCACCGAAATACCAGTTCAGAAGGATTCTTGGGAGGTTTCAAGCCCAGCCTCGTGCTCAAGGTCCACATGGAGTTCAAACTGGGTCACTCCTGGCTTCATCCAAAAGGCAGGACAGTCACATCCCCCTTCCAGCTCCCTGGAAAAGGAGAAGATGAAGGTGTGGAAGCCAGGAGAAGGAGAACCAAGGAGAAGTCCAGTGCCAGCCTCTCCAGCCTCTCCATTCTGAGATTCCACATCTCCCAGGCTCCAGTTCCTGGAGCCCAGTTAGGAAAGGAGAGATCGTTATCCCAAACAATTCACAAGACGCCCCACCTTAAATGGAGGGAATAAAAGAGGGATCATGGAATATCCTGAGCTGGAAGGGACCCAATCAGACCATCAAACCCCAGCTCATTCAATAAGAAGCTTTTACTGATCGGGTTTAGGGTGCAGACCTCTCCAACATTTCCCAGGTGAGCTGGGGGTGAGCAGAGTGCAGGCAAACCCCTCACACCAAGGAAAAGCTGCATTTCCCAGGATCCTGGGGGCAGAAAGAGCAGCGTCCAAGGCCTGGCTGTCAGCGACACCCGTGGGTGCTGACACTGGATCTAAATGATCCCCACAGTTTGGGGCTGGAGGATTGATCCCCTGACAGTCCTGCCCTACCTGCGGCTCGAGCTCTTGACTGTTTTCATTATTTTTTCATTTGCGATTTCAGCTCAGGATGGTAACAAGACACCCCGGGGCAATGTGTTTCCAGGGGATGATTGCCTCCAGCCCTCTGCTTTACGACACATGCCATAATCGCCGAGAAATGTACAGCCTGTCACAACTCATTACGTAAGCCCGGCTTATACAGCCGTGTATTAGGCGCGATGGATAGGCCAGAGCCGTGAAATTATGCGGACCTTTGGTGGCAAGAGTGAGTTTGTCCTGAGAATGGCTTGCAGCTGGGCCAGCTGTGCTCGGAGCCATCCCCACTTCAGAGCTCCCACGAGCTGGTTTTGCTCTGCCCCCAGAAGGTGCCTGAGCTAATTCCACACTCCTCTGCTGCCCCTCTTAGCTTGGCGAGGCTCACCCACCTGCAACAAGGAACGCCTTCCAGGCGAGCTGAGCCTTGCTAAACTCCCCTGAGGCCTTGCCAAAGCAAGTCCCAAGTCAGGCTCCTTCTCCCTTTTGCTGCCCATAGATCACCAGTCAGGAGGCTTCCTGGAGAGCGGTGAGGAGGAGGAGGGAAAAGGGAGAGCCCGGGCCGTGGGCAGTGGGCTGCTTTCCTCCAGGGAATGGTGTCGTTCTGGGTTTATTTTACAGCTCCAGGCAGTCTGGGCAGCTGGCACAGGAAGCCAAATGTCTGAAAGCAAGGGGCAAAGGGACACCCTGGGTTTTGGGGCCAAAGGGAATTTGGGCAGCAGCCGAGGGCCAGGAGAGCAGCAGGGAGTTGGGGACACCCGGGGAATGTTCTCGGCCCTCAAGGGTGGGGAGATGGGCAGGACCCACGTCCAGAGCAGCCCCACAGAGTACCCCCAGCACTCCAGGGTGTTTAACCAGAGCTGGTCCACCATGGCCAGGACAGCTGGTGGTTCCCAGCTTTTCCCTGGAGCTCCCAGGGGTTCGGACAGGAGACCTTTCATGGGGGGTCCCGTCATTCCCAGCTGCTGGGCTGGCTGTGGCTCCCAGAGCTGTGTCACTGGCAGGGCTGAGGAGGGACAGGCTGGGATTCTTCCTGCCACGGAGCCCTGGGCTGAGGTTACAGCTGGAGAACGTCAGCACTCGGCCAGGCAGGGAATGAGGCAGAAGAGGAGCACTGTTGTGCAGCTCCAACACACTGACGCTCTTCAGGCCAGAGGTTCCCGAGCCAGCACCTTGGAGAACCACCAGGATGGAGCTGAAGACCATGGAGAGACAGCAGGACGGGGATCTTCACTGTGAGAGGCTGTGGCGGTGTGACACTGGCCAAACGCCGTTCATTTTCCCTTCCCTGCTATGGCTGGGCGGAGGAGAGGGGGAAAATGAATGAAGGGCTCATGAGCTGAGATCAGGAGTGGGAGAAGAAACACCCTAAGGGCAAAACAGCCCCAAATTGAAAGGTAAAAAGCCCAAGCAAGCAGGAGAGCCCCCTCACACAGCTCTGTCAGAGGAGTTACGAGGTGCTGTAGGAAACCCCCCTCAGCCTCTCCTGTACCACTGCAAGTGCCTTTGTCTGCCCGGGAGCGCTCACAGTGAGGCTCTGAGAGCCGGACCACCAGGACAGGCGTTCCCCAGGGGGGAGCTGGGATCCAGGGATTGCCTGGCAGGCTCCTGGCTCTCAAAGCCAGCTCTGTGCTGGCCTGGCCAGCTCACAGCACCACCCTCCTGGCCATGCCCCAGCCCCACAGCTCAGGCCCCGTCGGGCAGGCCAGGGTGGAGAGTGATTTTGTTCTTTGGCTGGGGACAGCCTGCCCTTAACCACAAAGCCTGAAGGAACCCAGGGCCCGGCCCTTTGCACGGAATAAATTCACAGCAAGGCTTTTCATCCCCAGGGAAGTTCATCTTACCTGAGTCCTGGGACAATGCCACGGGGACAGAGCCTCCCTTTCTCCAAGGAGAGGCTTTTCCATGGCCTGTGCCTTTAAGCTCACTCTGCTTCTGCCCCTCTTTCCAAACAGCCACCTTCTTGTTCTCCAGCTCTGCAGCTCAGATACCCGCACCACGCCCTCTTGCACAGAGAATTTTGGGATTTTTCATCCTTCCTGCTCTTCTCCATGAACTGAAGTTAAAGACATCCAGGTTAAAGATACGTGGCTGAGGTGGTTTTATCCAGACCCCCTCAGAAGCCAAAGGGATTTTCTCAGAGGAGCAGGATCAAAGGCAGAGTTGAGCAGGTGACAAAGGAGGACAAACTGCAGCTGTGCACGGTGAATTGCTCCTCTTGGCTACGTGGAGACAAATCCCCTTTGCCCACATCCCTCCTGCCCTACCTGCTCCCGCTCGAAATTCCCTTTATCCCTGAGAGCAGCTTAACGTGAATCCCGGCCATCCCAGGAGCTTCTAAAGGCTTTTTTCTCCCTGCCAAGTTCCCTCCAGCTCTTGGAGGGCAAACAGCAGCCACACAGCCCCTTTTGTGCTCCAGGGCTCGGCTCCCAGGCCGGTGGGCAGCAGAGGTGCCCCGAGGCACGCCCGGAGGCTGGCACAGCAGCTGTGCCGCCCGTGCAAGGGCACCTCACCCAGCACCGGAGAGCAGGGTTTGGGCTCCTCCTCCAGCCCTGGTTTGTGCAGCACTGGGAGCATCATCCTGCTGTGTCCCGCTGCCTGATGTGGAAAACTGAAAGGGCATTACCTGAGACTTTAAATGTGTGGAATTTTTAATATGAAGGTACCACCAAGGAACATCAAAAATCATAGATCTTATTTTTTTTTTCCTCCGAAAAACAAGGGCAGGGAAGATATGGGAGCACATCACCAACACATGCAAACCACAGCCTAGAGTGTGACACCGTGCACAAACTGCAGCCACGGGTGAGGGATAAATCAAATGTGAGCTGTGGATTGCAGAGAAAAAACACAAGGACAAGGGGAGGGAAAAAAAAAACCCAACCAAAAAAACCCCCACAAAAACAAAACAAAACCTAAAAAACCCAAAAAAACCCAAGAATGAGAGACTGAGAAAGTGATGTAGAAAGTCAGAAGACCATGAGGGGGAAAAAAAAATCAACCCCAGAGCAATAATGATGAGGGAGAGGAAATAGTTGAGGGGAAGCAAAAGGAAGTGAAGCTCCCCAGGAGCATGGGGGATCTGGGTTTGGGGGCTGGAAGCCTCCAGGGGTACGGTGCTGGTCAGGGAATAAGGGATCAGCCTCAGAGAGCATGGCTAGGTCATCCAAATTTCGGTTCAGAAGGCACAAAACGCAACACTGAGCATCACTGGGTGCAGCGAGGGACAAAAGTCAGAGCCTGCTGCTTCAGGAGTGAGAATTCCTCACCCCTGCTCTCCCTGGGAGAGAAGAATTCCAATGCAGACACAGGGTGTGGACAGGACTCAGCTGGAGATGTCCCTGTCCCAGCTCCTCAGTACCTCACCAACACCTCATTCCCTCCCCTCTGCCCATGGGAAGGGACACAGGAGATTCCTGCAGGGCAAAAGCAGCTCTAAGGGATCTTCCTGTGCTCTTATTCTGCTCTGAAGGGGCAGCAGCTTCCAGGGAACAGAAACACCACCCAGGACCCTGCAAGGACATCTGAGCAAGCCCAGCTCTGGCCCTGCAGCCTGGAGAGACACCGGGGTGGCTTGGGGACATCTGTGGCTCTGAACGGGGATGGCCACTGGGGTCTGTCCTGAGCCATAAAACTCTTGAGGGGGTCACACCGTGAGTTAAAGTCACCCAGGGAGAGATCCAGGTAATGGGGGACATAAAACACACCAGGTGAGAACAATAAACCCTCTGCCATGGCTTCACTTCCTCTTGCTTTCTCCCAGCTATTTCCTCTCCCCCATTATTGCTCTGGGGTTGATTTTTTCCCCCCACACGTGGTCTTTCTTCATCACTTTCTCAGTCTCTCCTTTTGTTTTTATTCCCCCCTGTCCTTGTGTTTTTCTCTGCAATCCACAGCTCACATTTGATTTATCCCTCACCTGTGGCTGCAGTTTGTGCACGGTGTCACACTCTAGGCTGTGGTTTGCATGCATTGGTGATGTGTTCCCATATCTTCCCTGCCCTTGTTTTGTGGAGAAAAAAAAAATTAATTATCTATGATGTTCCTTGGTGGCACCTTCATATTAAAAATCCCACACTTTAAAATCTCATGTAATGCCCTTTCAGTTTTCCACATCAGGCAGCGGGACACAGCAGGATGATGCTCCCAGTGCTGCACAAACCAGGGCTGGAGGAGGAGCCCAAAATCTCAAACCTCTCCAGAAACATCTGTTCCATCTGAGGATGGGACGACGCCACATTTCACCCTCTCCCGCAGCACCTTCTCCCCTTGCCCAGCCTTTGGGACAGCACCAGAGAGGAAACGTTCCTTTGGACTTCCCTCACGTTTCCAGCCCTGCCAGGACCGTATTTATTTATAAATGAGAGATGAGGCTGTGATCTCATGTCTGGGGTGAAGCAGGTCCTGACAAGTCACGCTAAGGGTTCCTGTTACCGCAGGGACCAGAATAGCAACACGCAGCTCCACTGGAGGATGGATTTACAGAACAACACTTCGGGAACACAGCTCTGGGAAGAGCAGGGTATTTTTGCTCTCCAAAAGGTCCTTACGTATTCAGATAAAGGGGGAGGGTGAGCACGGGCAAAATGTGCCGTGCGTGGTTCTTCCAGCGCTCTGGAAAGTCCGTGGGGACTCTCCAGCCTCACTCCCTGTGTCCACAGGGCCCTCCATCAATCCCAGGAGTTGCACCAAGTCCATTCCCCTCACAAACCTCCCTCCTGCCCTGAGGTTACCTCTCCATTCCCTCCGTTTCTGGTGCTGGGAGGCTCTGCTGGATCCCGTGTGGGAGCTGGGGATCCCCCTTGGCCGCGCTGTCAGGAGCAGCAGCCGCTTTCTTACCTTACATTAATTAAAATATCGCTCCCTTCTCCCAGCTAACAGCCATCAGGAGGAGAGGAAACAGCCTCAGGCTGTGCCAGGGGAGGTTCAGGTTGGATATGAAGGAAAATTTCTTCACCAGAAGGATTATCGAGCCTTGCCCAGGGAAGCTGTGGGGTCACCATCCCTGGAGGGTTGTGGTGGCCTGGGCAGTGCTGGGGGAATGGTTGGGCTCAAGGACCCCAAAGAGTTTTCCCAGCCTGAATGATTCCGTGAGTCTACCAAAATGCATTTAAAATAGAGCTGGGGAGGAGTCCAGGCTGAATTCCCTGCTCCAACCACCCTCCAAAACCTCAACTCTGACATTCCCCGCGTGGAGGAACCACCCCGGCTGGGAAACATCCCAAAGGGCGGGGTGGTGGCACCGCGGCCGTGCCGGGGGCTGCAGCCAGGTGTGCTGCACACCGAGTCCTGGGGAAACCCCAAATCCCGAAAGCAGCTGCTCCTGGCACAGCCCAGGGGACACGCAGGGGACAGGGACATGGTGTGTGCTCCTGGTACAGCCCAGGGACACGCAGGGGACAGGGACATGGTGTGGGCTCCTGGCACAGCCCAGGGACACGGACCGAGTGTGTGCTCCTGGCACTGCCCAGGGGACACGCAGGGGACAGGGACCAGGTGTGTGCTCCTGGTACAGCCCAGGGGACATGCAGGGGACAGGGACATGGTGTGGGCTCCTGGTACAGCCCAGGGGACATGCAGGGGACAGGGACCGGGTGTGTGCTCCTGGCACAGCCCAGGGGACACACAGGGGACAGGGACATGGTGTGTGCTCCTGGTACAGCCCAGGGGACAGGGACAGGGACCGGGTGTGTGCTCCTGGCACAGCCCAGGGACACGCAGGGGACAGGGACCGGGTGTGTGCTCCTGGCACAGCCCAGGGGACACGCAGGGGACAGGGACCGGGTGTGTGCTCCTGGCACAGCCCAGGGGACACGCAGGGGACAGGGACCCGAGTGCTCTGCTCCTGGCACTGCCCAGGGGACACGCAGGGGACAGGGACATGGTGTGGGCTCCTGGTACAGCCCAGAGACACGGACCGAGTGTGTGCTCCTGGCACAGCCCAGGGGACACGCAGGGGACAGGGACCGAGTGTGTGCTCCTGGCACAGCCCAGGGGACACGCAGGGGACAGGGACCGAGTGTGTGCTCCTGGCACAGCCCAGGGGACACGCAGGGGACAGGGACCGAGTGTGTGCTCCTGGCACAGCCCAGGGGACACGCAGGGGACAGGGACCGGGTGTGTGCTCCTGGTACAGCCCAGGGACATGCAGGGGACAGGGACAAGGTGTGTGCTCCTGGCACTGCCCAGGTCACACGCAGGGGACAGGGACCGGGCACTGCCGTGCCGGGCGAGGCCGCGCTGAGCCGGGCGGGGGTCCCGGCTGGGGGGACAGGGGGGGTTGGCAGCGGGACCCCGCAGCCCCCGGGCCCGGAGCGCCCCTTCCCCGGGCCGGGGGCCACTAGAGGGCAATCGTGGAGTGTGCCACGCCCGGAGCGGCCCCGGAGCCAGGGATGCACGGGGGAGCCGCAAGGGCCGCAGGGCACCTGTGTATCCTAAAGCTAAAAATAAAAATTGGGTACGTTGTAACTGTGCTCGGTTTAAAGGCTGCCGGTGGATAAGGGGGGTGTACCTTTAGCATTCCTGCAGACACTCGCGGGTTGGTGCAGCGCAGCCCCGACCCAGAGCAGAGAGTGGGGGCCCATCGTTAGCTGATGAAGCTAATCCAGGGCAAACCTGTTCCTAAGGCAGGCAGGTGCCAGCAGCTGGTTTCCTTGGCAGAAATATCGGAGCCGCCCACTATGGTGAGGTCAGACCCTGCCCCCGAGGAACGGGACTAGAGGAAACATCCTCAGGCCGCACCGGGCGAGGTTTAGACCGGATAAAAGCGTAAATTTCCTCACCAAGGGCTGTCGAGCCCAGGCAGTGGTGGCAGAGTCCCGGTCCCTGGAGGGATTTAACAGCCCTGTGCATGTGGCACTTGGGGACATGGGCTCGCGGTGGCCCTGGCAGCGCTGGGATAACTTGCTGATCCCACATAAATTACCCGCGATTCCATGGCCTCTAATTTTCCCAGGGATGCATTTCCGTGCCCCCACACCCCCTCGCCCCTCCACGGGATGTCCCCTCCGCCCCAGGCCTGCGCTCCGCTGTTCCCAAACCGCCCCGAGGGATCCTTCGGGAAAGGATCTGCTCTGCTCCTCCTCTCCGCCGCATCCTCGGTGACACAGAGGGGCTCCCTGGAAGAGTCCCGCAGCCCTGCTGGCTTTGCTTGGCCGCTCCCCAGCTCCGTCCCCTGCTCCGGGCGCTTCCCCCGGGTGCCAGCAGCCCCTCCCGTAATCAGGCTGGGGCGGTGGGAGATAGGCGGCCGGGCTGATAAGCCCTCAAGTGGCAGCGTGCTGTAAACATTCCCACTGGTGCTGTTAGATTAGAGCGCTGGGAAAATGCCCGCAGCCCCCCGGGCCACCAGCGCGGCCGGCCGGGGCTGGGGGCGGCTGGAAAGAGCCCAGGGAGCAGCTGTGGAGGAGATGAAGTGCTCCAGGGCAGGCTGGGTGCTGCCTCCCAGGGAAGCAGGGCTTGGCAGGGCCTCCCCAGGGTTCCTAGGAGGGCTGATTTGGCATCCGAGCCTGCGCTCAGCTCCGTCTGCGTCCGTGGGCTTCGCTGCCTTTTTTGTGCAGATGGAAGGGGAGCTCGCTTCTCCCTCCCTCCCTCCATCCCCCGGGCTGCTGGGACCCGGAGGTCTCAGCTGGCTGGAAGCTCTGCCTGGGGGGTCTCACATCCCTGGAGGATGGCACAGGGTTAAAGGCTGAGTTAAAGTCACCTGGACCCGTTCTAAACCCATCTCCCGCCAGTAAAACCAACCCACCCGAGAAGCTTCGGAAGATTATCTCCTCTGGTTTGGAGCGGAGCGAGGAGTGCAAACGCCTCCAGCCGCTCTCCTCGAGGCAAAGGGGCTCTTTCCTCGCAGGAGCTCCTGTGCAGGGGCTCAGCTGGAGCTGGGACCCTGCCACCCCCCAGAGGCGTCAGGAGTCAGGGCCGGAGATGCCGGGGCTCCTCGGAGCGGCTCCGCTCAGGGAGGTTCGGCAGCAGGGGTGATGCCCGGCCTGGCGACCGCCGTGGGCTGCAGGAGCAGTCCCTCGGGAGCAGGGGACGTGGTTCCAGCATTCCCACGGGAACTGGGCACAGCTGGGAGCAGCAATCCCTCTCTTCTCCTACCCCCACTCCTGCGTGTCCCTCCTGACCCGCTCGGCATCACCCTGCACCTCCAGCTCCAAGGGTGAACACCTGGGCTGATGAAAGCTCTCCATCCTCCTTTTCCCGTCACCCCGAGGAGGAAGTTCTCCGTTCCCCGGGCATCTCCACAGCCCTGGGAGCTCGGCAGAGCAGTGGCAGCTGCCTTCCAGAGCCGCTCGGAGGCAACCTTCCCCCCTCTCCCGTTCCCAGCAGCTTCCAGAGCTCACAGCCAGGCAGCGCCGAGCCTGGGAACCTCCCACTCCCACTTTCTCCCTAATATTTCCACAGTGAGTAAATCTCCATCCTTTTAGGGCTCTCAAATCTATTATTTTTACATTTGCAGCGGATTCCCTGGCCCTGTTATTAATGAAAACCTCCAGGAAAGCTCCTCAAATACGGCTTTGACTTTCTGCCCAGGACCTGTGGACAAGGGGGAAAAAAAAAAATACAGGCAACATTAATAAAGCAGGAGGTTTCTATTAAGTCTGAGGGACTGGACTCTCTTGGCTTTCTTGGATGCTGAAATCCTCTAGTGCGGGATAAATCTTATACACTTCATTTTCCCAATCTCTCCTTCAATATATTTTAAGAGAAGGCTGCAATATCAGGGTAAATAATGTCCCAACTGCAGCGTGGGGTCCGCAGAGTGGCCTGGGGTCAGGCTGCGGGCTGGGGCATCCTCCGCTCTGGGCTCAGCCTTCTCTCCCTAATCAGGGGGCTGAGCTCGGGGAGGTTTTAATTAGCTGTGAAAACAAATAACGAGCAATCCCTGCGAGGCTGGGGAAGGAAGTGGGCGAGTGGATGTGCATGAAGTCACTAAATATGCAAATCTCTGCAGCCAGCGCCTCCTCGGTGGGAGCAAAGCTCCCCCGGGTCTCTTCCCAAGGAGCAGGACCCGTTTCCCATCTGCCTGCGAGGGAGTTTTCCATTTGCGGGCTCTGCTGCTCTCTCCGCACAGCACCTGCTCCTCCTAGAGACGCCGGATTTCCTTGGAAGAAGCTGTTACCTGGAGGCGTGCGCGCCAGCCTTCGCTGCGGCAGAAAAGGGAGCAAGCCCGCGGGGTCCTGCGAGCCCCAGGTCAGGCTGGGAGATGGCTCCCCTCTGCTTTTATCCCTCTCAGTGCTTTGCAGAGCGCCCCGGACGTGAGTTAATGCAGCATCTGCAGCACGGGCAGGGCAGGGAGCGCCTTTGGGGCCGGGTTTGGCTCCCGGAGCTCGCACGCAGCCAGTGTGGATGCTGGGGCCGGGGTTTCTGTTGGGATCCTGGTGATGCCTTAAGTTTTATCTTTGATGTTTTTCAGGTTCTGCGCTGCCCAGGGCGCAGCTCTGAGCTCACACTCAGGGTCACTCAGCTCTCTGCACACAGCAGGGACACAAAACAAATCCTTTTCCTGCTGCACACCAAGGACAACTGGTACAAGTGTTCAGGCCCAAAAGCACAAACAACAGTGGAATGAAGGGAGGAATGAGAACGATGAGACCTCACAACCTGGACAATTAAACCCCAATATGCAAATGGACCAAAACATTAAAATGTAAGACTTTGTGACTGCTCAGCCATTTTGTGACCATTTTCAGTCCACCTTGAGTGCAGCCCTGGCCAGGCACTGTCCTGCCCAAGGTGAACCCTAAAGGCCTTTCAATAAATATCTCCTTTATTCCCCAGCTCTGTCCAGTCTCTGTTCCAGCTCAGCCCTCCCAAGGCATCACAGCACCTCTTTCCCCTCGGGTTGCTGCTGTGCTGGCGCAATGCACGAGGAGCACGCTGGTGCTTCGGGCCACTTTGGGGGATAAACACAAAGAAAAACTCTCCTTCCTTAGGAGCAGGAGCTTGCATGCTCAGAGCCGCTCGTGCTGGCGGGTTTAACCCAGCAGCATTCTCAGGGGTTGTTACAATGATGGTGCCAGAGCAGCAGAACAACATTTTTCCTGCCTGAAAAAAAAAAAAAAAAAAAAAAAAAAATATATATATATATATATATATATATAAACCAACCAAAACAAAACACAAAGCCAGGCCAGTCCTAATATGCAGAGGCAGTGGAGTTCAGCCGGTGTGAGGCAGGAGCCCTGAACTCCCAGCACCCTGGTGCTGACACACCCAGGAAGGAGCAAAGCCCCCAGGCAGTGGTGACTGAGAGCAGGGGTGGCACAGGTCCGAGTGAGTAAGTTACACGGCAGTTCTGGGGTTTGGGAAGCCAGCTCTGAAGGGCTGCGGCCCGGAGGTGGGAATGTAGGGCTGGAAAACACCCTTTGGGTTATAGAACATCCTGAGCTGGACGGGACCCACACGGATCATTGATCCCGATCCTGGCCCTGCACAGACAGCCCAGCAACCCCACCCTGCTCCTGGGAGGGTGTTGTCCAAACCCTCTGGAGCTCAGCCTTTGGGCTGTGCTCATTCCCTGGGGAGCCTGGGCAGTGCCAGCACCCTCTGGGGAAGAACCTTTGCTGATCTCCGTCCTAACACTGCCCTGACACAGCTGCAGCCGCTCCTTTGTGTGCTGTCGGTGGTGAGCAGTGCCTGACAGGCTCCAACCCACGGGCTCTGCTTTCATCCAGCCTGAGAAATGTGGATTTGTCCTCCTGTCAATGAAGTGCATCTTCATAATGCTCGTCCTCTTTGCCCTCCACCTTTCTGGATGGTCACAGGGCGAGCTCAGCCCTGCCTGGGGGAGTCCATGCCCTGCTTCTGTCGGAGGTACGGCTCCCAGGACAGGGACAGGCTGGCAGCTGGGGCTGGAGAGGGGAAAGTTTGGTGGAGATCTCAGAACAGCCTTCCAGGATCTGCAAGGAAGCCAGAGAGGGGCTGTTGGTCGGGATCTGGAGTGACAGGACACAGGGAATGGCTTCACACGGACAGAACAGGGTGAGGTGGGAGATTGGGCAGGAATTGTTCCCTGGCAGGGTGGGCAGGCCCTGGCACACAGAACCTGTGGCTGCCCCTGGATCCCTGGCAGTGCCCAAGGCCAGGCTGGATGGGGCTGGGAGCAGCCTGGGACAGTGGGACGTGTCCCTGCCATGGCAGGGTGGCACTGGATGGCTTTAAGGTCCCTCCCAAGCCATTCTGGGATGCTGTGAACAGCTCCCATCATGGCAGATGAGGCAGGAAAGGAGCCCCTGAAGAGAGGACAGAGCTTTGGGGTTTCCTCTGTGCAGGAGGGAGAATGAGCAGGGGACAGATCCCACAGGCTCCAGCCCCTCTCCGTGCTTTCACGGGTCCTGGCAGCACTCAGGGCAAACTCACTCCAGTGAATTTGGGGGAGAGGACAGAGAGAAATCTCCCAAGTGTGATAAACACAGTTGCCAAGCACTGGTCAGGATACACACAGAATAATGCGTGGGAATTTTAATTTACCAGCCCGGTGGGACTTTGGTAAGTAAATCAAATTTCCCTACCCTGACCCAAATAAATGTCCTGGAGTGGAAATAACAGACTGCCTTTGACTGAAATCACCATGTGCTCTTTCCAAGGGGATATCAGTGAGCAACCCTGGCTTCTCTGGACCCCTTACAGCATCCCACTCTTCTCCCTGAGTTCCGTGGGGACCCATTCCCGTTGGGCCTAATCCAAATTCCACCAAAGCTGGGGGTAACCTCCGTCTGGTTCACGAATTTTCAACAATTCCTCAGCCATTAAAATGCTGGGAGGGATGGGGTGGGCAGAGCCCGAACCTTTCTGATCCTCCTCAGGAAAATCCTCGTCCACATTCCAGGCCCAGTTCCTGAAATGCTCCTCCATTTAGGAGCACACAGAGGAGCAATCCCCAGGAAAGCAATCCTCACACACCAGCCCCCAACCTCTCCCTCCTCTTCCTCCCATGGTAGGATACCTTTGGGGCCACGTTCTCATTAGGATTTTCCCTCTTGCTCCTTTCCATGTTGTCTGGAGCCACCAAACCACAAAGCTGCAGCAGAATTATTTCTTCTCCTCTCCTCCCTGTCCAACCAAGCTCCTCCCTGGTGCTTCTGGAGGGAACACTTCATTTCTCTCCGGGGTTTAGGAGGATGACCAATGCCTGTTCAAAAATGATGGCTGAGGTCCCAGGGATAAAATTTTCCGCCTGTTGTTACCACAGGTATCCTTTGAAATCTCCAGGAGCTCTGGGGGTTTCAGGGCCCTCGGTGAGGCCGAGAATTAAGGAATTGAAGTGGTTTCCTCTGCGCTGTGTGGAGAGCTCAGCTGGCCCATGTGGGGCTGGAGTCCCCTGGCACTGGCAGGGGCTGCCGAGGGGTCATTGTCTCAGTTCAGGCTCCGTGACGCTGACACCAGCAACAGCTGTCGGCCGCTCTCGTGCCCTTGATCGATAACGCCCCAATCTCGGCGTTCGATGGCATCAATTATTTATCTCTAATTGGATTGGATTCTTCCTTGGTCCCGCTGAATCAATTAATGAGGGTTTGCCACCAGAGCTCCTGGTGCCCTCCAGAGGGGCTTGACACAGCAGCACCAGTGGGAACTGGGGCGGGGAAGGTTGGGAGGAGCGGAAGGGAAATCTCCTGGGGCTCCTTTCCTTGCAGGACCGGCTGAGGGCCGTGGTGGCAGGCAGCTGAGCTGGGAGAGCGCTGCACAAAACCTTTGTCCTCACTGCAAGACCTCTCCTTGAAAACTGGAGCTCCTGGAGATCCTTGTGGAATGGGGAGAAGTCTGAAGTCACGCAATCCCAGAATGGTTTGGGATGGGAGGGATCTCAAAGGGAACTCATCCCACTCCCTGCCGTGGCAGGGACACCTTCCACTGTCCCAGGCTGCTCCAAGCCCCAGTGTCCAGCCTGGCCTTGGACACTGCCAGGGATCCAGGGGCAGCCACAGCCTCTCTGGGCACCCTGTGCCAGGCCCTGCCCACCCTGCCAGGGAACAATTCCTGCCCAATCTCCCATCCAGCCCTGCCCTCTGGCTCTGGGAAGCCGTTCCCTGTGTCCTGTCACTCCAGGCTCTGGTAAAAAGTCCCTCCCCACCTTTTCTTTGTAGACTCCCTTCAAGTCCTGGAAGTCAGCATTGTCCACTGTGCATTTCCACCACTTTCCCCTTCTGCCTGTGAAAATTCTCCACCCCTGCTGTTATAACCCCCAGCCCCTTTTCCAGGGCAGTAGCCTTCGCTCCTGTAACTGAAGGATCCCTGCCAGGATACTCTCCCACGGACGCACAGTTGGGCAGCAGGGATCCAGCAGCTGCCTTTGATAATGAAGGATCTTTGGGAACTTAAATGTTCTCCTTCTGAGCTCTGACAATATTTAAGCATGTGTTAACAGTTTAAAGAAGCAACCCACTAGAGGAAGTCTCATTTGTCAGGAGCAGTTGCTCGAAATTTCATCATAACTGAATTAAGGCAGCCCAGAACGGAGCGGGTTAGAGCGAAGACAGGAGCACTGATGGATGGTTCACACCAGCTGCTGAAACGGTCCTTTGAAAGCTCCTCGAGCTGAGGTTCTGCAGATCAGCAGGCCTGGCTCCTGAGGGAAGCAGGGCAGCTCCAGGAAGGCTGGATGGGATTTCTGAACCCTCGTGCAGAGCCGCACATCAGCACGACGCCTGCCAGCAACGCTCCTCATCCTCCACCTCATCCTTGGGAAATCAAAGCGCGGCTGCCACGGGTCGCGGTGGCTGGGGAGGCTCAGAAATCACCTTCAGACTTTGGATAGACAAAACCCCACCATGGCAGGTCCAGGAGATCCTCACAGTTCAGAGCCTGTTCTGCGTTTTTAGCCCCAAGGCCATGAGATACCTTTGGAGCCCTGATGTTCCTGATCCCTTGTTCTCTGGGTGACTGAAATTGCTGGGAAAAGTCAAGGGATGGTCCTAAAGAAGGGTCTAAACCTTGCTGTAACTGCTGCACCTCAGAATCAGCAAATTCTGCTGCAAGGAGGTTTTCCTCCAGCCTGTAAACCAGGAGGGCCATGGAGTTTGGCTGCTCAGCAGGTCAGGCAGGAAACAAAATCAGGAAATCACTCCTGAAGTTATCCACGAGTTTAGTTCACCTGCCCGAGGAAGATGAGAAGAAAGTTGAGGGCTTTTGGGGGCAGCTGGCGCAGGGCAGGTCCCGGTGTAAGGCAGGACAAAAGGCGGAGAGTTCCTTCATCTCTCTGGATTGGTTATGAATCGAAGATTTTTCTGCATGGAGACCGAGACCATGGCTGCATGGAGACCGAGAATCTTTGAGAGCCTCAAAATGCAGGAAACGGGATCTTCATTCCATGGCACGGAAGTGAAGCTGTGACATGGGTTAAACCTGATGTGCCATGCAAAGAGCTGTGCCAGGACAGGAAGAGACCCCTTGGAACAGGCAGGAACAAAGGAAGAGCCTCAGCCAAGCCCCCTGGGTGGGCAGGGCTGGCACCTGCTGCTCTCAGCGGCCCCTGTCCCCGGCAGCTCCATCCAGGGCTGCCCGCGGGGTCACGGCCCATCAGCGCCGAGCCACCCCCGGCAGGGGAAGGACATGATTCTCCCTTTTGGGGGGAGTACGCTCTCTGTGCCATCCTGAAGCGCTTTAGCACCCTCAGCAGCCTTCCCCACGCTGATTTCCAGCAGATGTGGTGCTAATGAATAACACTGTAATCTCAGTGCCTTAATATAGTGCTGGGGGGTGATAAGTCAGAAATTGCTGTCATCATCGGGGCGAGGACGATCTGGTCATTGTTCAGAACTGTCCTCCTCTGATGATTACATCAAGGGCAATGCATTTTCTCCCATCTACTCCCACTCTGCTTCCAAATTTAAAGCTATTCCGGCATCAGACACTTCTATTTTTCTAAGGGCTTAATAAGAGGCCGGGATGCAGATGTTCAGATAAAGCCCTGACAAATTGCAAGCGGAGGAGCCACATGAAACATGACCAATGATGGGATGCAGGGCAGGAAAGGGCCCCAGCAGCAGCTCTGCTAAAGCAGCTGCCACCTCCACGTGCCCCACGGTGGAGAGGGCAGGAGAGATGGCTCAGAGCCCAGGCAAATATTGCCACTCAGAGCTGAGAGCTGGAGATTAAACACAGGACTTGGGTGAGGGGATGTCCTGGTTCCTACTCTGGCATCTGGGATATGAGCACACTGAGAGCACAGGGTCTCATCAGCAGGGCAGGCAAGCCCCAGGAGAAGCTCCCTGTTTGGGCAGGGTGGGCATCACGATGGAGCTGTGGAGCTCCCGCCTTTGGAAATGTCGGGAAGGGATGCTCCAGGCAGCTCTCACTGTCAGCCCTGCCAGGGTGGGCCTGGGGACACCACAAGGCCCAGCTGAGCTTTGTAAGCCCCATCCTGCTTTTAAGGGGTCTAAGGAACATTCCAGGTGACCCACAGAATCCCGGGATTTTTGTGATCCTAAAGCGCTCGGGGGTCATCACGTCCAACCATTCCCCAGCACTAAGGCCGCCACTAATCCTTGTCCCCAAGAGCCACATCCACACAGCTTTTAAATCCCTGCCACCCCAGCACTGCCCTGGGCAGCCTGGCCAGTGCCTGACCACCCTTTCAGGGCAGAAATATTTCCTAATATCCAATGTGAGTGTGCTCAGGAAGGGAACAAGGGGACCGGAATGGGACAATGAATGACAGCCCGAGCATGGGGAGGGGAGAAGGGATGAGACACCAGAGGAAGCTTCTCCTCAGAGAGAGGATAAGGGGTGGGAAGGCAGCCTGGGAGCAACAAAACTTCTCACAGTTCTGCTCTGGAAGAAGAGTGGGCAAGCTGGGGGCAGAGCAGGAGAGAGGGCAGGGGTGAAGTGCCAGGTGTGAAATCATTCAGGCAAAAGGAAACATCCCAACACCAGTCCTGGTGACTGCAGGCAGCTGCATCTCTCGGGACATTTAATTCCAGCACCTGGAGAAGCACGTAGGCTGGGAGGGACCTCTGGAGATCTCTAGTCCAACACCTGCCAGCTTCCAACATCCCCATTTCATCCACCCAGAGAGCCTCAGGAGGAGGAAATTCACCTGTGAGGAGCTCAAAGGGAAATATCCTCTTCTGCATCTTCATTTCTGCATCATCACACCAAGTCCTGAGCCCAGATTAACCCTCTTTCCAAACTCCAGGGTGATTCTGGAGCCAGCTGTTAAAGTCTCCCTGTCCAGGGAATGGTCACAGCCCCACGTCTGGCAGAGGCCAGGAAGAGCTGGGACAACACTCTCAGGGACACGGTGGGATTGCTGGCTTGTCCTGTGCAGAGCCAGGAGTTGGATTGCAGAGATCCTCGTGGGTCCCTTCCCATTTAGGATATTGCATGATTCCATGCTGGCAGAGCTGGTAAAGGCAGGATGGATGGATGGAGGAGCCAGCAAACACAGCTTAAAAATGCCTCTGTTACCTGAGGACAAAAGTGGAGATCCAGCTAACTCCCCCAGTCCTGGGGAAATGCTGGCTGTGCTCCCTTCTCCCGGGCTCTGCAGGACAGCTAAATCCCATCCTAAGCTTATGAAATATCACCTGCCCTTTATGCCTGGATCTGCTGGATTTGCTGACGGCCAGAGCCGGCATCTCCGTGGCTCCTCTTCCCAACCCCGTGGTCTTTGGAGCTGGAAAAGCCCTGCTGGAGCAGATGGAAACGCGGGGCTAAATCAATCTCGCTTGCTTGGTGTCAAATGTAATAAAAAGGGGGCCCAGAGCCCGAGCCTGAGGCTGTAAATATTCCGCCAGCACCGAGCCTGCTCAGGCATCCCTCCCGCATCCCTCCCCTGCCCTGCCGGCTCCCGCCGCTGGGACCGGGCTGTCACTGCGCCTCGCCGAGCCAGCCGTTCCGGAGGAGCTGATTTAACGAGCTTTAATCCCGCAGATAGTCTGGCAAGGGCGAGATGGCTGGAGGGAAAGGCGGGGGAAATAGGATCGTCTTTGCTTTTGCCCGAGAAAAAGGGAGGGAGGGATGGATGTTCGATACCGAGAGAGGAGGGGAGAGCCTGGCAGCTCCCGGCCCTGCCTTGGAACAGCATGGGAAGCGCCACCAGAAGCAGCTAATGATTTCAGCTTAACGAACGGCTTCGTTATATACCAGGGGATAAAGAGCCAGACGCGTCACACGCTGTCCCAGCTCCTGTCTCGCTCCCAGGGCGGTTTTCCAGCAGTTTCTGCATTCCAAGCCTTACCTGCTGCCAGCTCCAAGCTCGTCCTTCACTTCCATTCTCCATCTTCACCTCCCTTGTCCCGGACCAAATCCGTCCCAGCTCAGAAGCCGCCGGTGGCCAGCAGGGAGGGAGCTCTGGGGCGCTCAGCCAGGTTTTGGGATATCCCAGCTCAGCTCCCTGGGCTCCCACAAACGCCTGCTGAGGTTGGGAGGGCCAGGCCTGCTCCAGCAGCTCCAGGATGGGGATGGCATCCATGGAGGGACAGCCCAGCTCCATGGCTGGAGGCTCTGGGCCGTCTCAGCATCCAGGATGGGAGAAAAAGGCTCCTCCGTTGGGAATAGAGGCTGCAGTTCCAGGTGGGATGCAGGTTTTGCAGCAAACTCTCCCAAAATGAGTTGTTGCAGCAAAGAGTTTCATCTCCAAGTAAAGGGGAAAAAAAAAAAAAAGTCTTGTGGAAAACCCTGGGATTTTTATCTAGAACGGATTTTGGTTTTGGTTGTTCAAAGTTTCCCTGGCAGACCCACCAGGGAAAGGGGATGAGGATGACACTGCCCAGTTCTGTCACCTCAGTTACTCAGCAGAGGGGTTCAGGGCTGGGGGACCCTGGGTGGGTAAAGCAGGGAGAGACAGAGACTCCAGAGCTCCGCTGCACGGGCACTCCTTCCCAGCTCCCCAATAGCTCCCTGCCCTCCTTGTGCTGCCTGAAATCCCACAGGCAGAACTTCCCAGGCAGCCTCCTCTCCCAGGGACCCATCCTGCACCCCTGGGAGCCAGAGGAGCCAGAACCAACCCCGGTCTGCCAGAGGAGGGGAACACTCTCCCTCTCCTGCCCTCCCTCCTCACCCTCCAGTGCCGGCTCCAGAGCTCAGACTCCTGCCGTGGCTTACCCAAATCCTGCAAATCCCTGGCTGCAAATGGTGCTCAGAGCCAGGAGCTGCTCCATCTCCAGCCCAGGAAGAGGAGGAATCACAGCCGTCCTCCTCCTCTCCCCTTTCCAGCTCCTTTCCCCCATCCCAGCTCCCCCGCAGCCGTGGCAGAGCTCCAGGGCTGGGATGCTCCACACGTGCCTCCGGCACCCTCCCATCATTATCCTGCCCGTAATTAGGGAGGGAGCAGGGAGAGGGGACGTCCCAAATCACACCATCCCTATTGCTTTGTGTTAAAACACCCCAGGACACGCTGCAGTAAACACAGACAAGCAGCTGGGTGAAAACGTGATCCCCGCGAGCTGCTTGGGGCAGGAACGATCTCAGCAGAGCTCTCCCTGATACTCACCCCTCCCTCTGCTTCCCTGGAAGAAAAGGGAAACCCTGAGCCAGCGCCTCCTGATCTGCGGTGCTCAGTGACAGAGATCACAGTCCTTAGGGGAGCTGGTCTGAGACACGCATGGCAAGGCGGGCTCAGCCCCAGGTTCGACCTCCAGCTCCAGGAAAATGATATTCCAGGCTACAACAGGTCTTCTTCCAGAGCCTAAGAACCCGTTAGCGCCTGGACACACACGGGTTGCTCATGGAGTGGGATAAAGAGGAACCAGCATCTCCTGCTGCTGCAGGAAAACCTGCAGCCCCCAGAAACAAACACCTGTGCTGCCTCCACGAGGGTTTTTCCCTGGCCCCAGACATTGGCACAGCTTTGAATTCCTAGAAGCGATGCTGCTTTGTCAGCCAAAGGGCTGGAAAGCAGGAATTCGACTTCTAAAGGGCTGCTAAAACAGGAGTTTGACTTGATCTCTGTTGTTCCTCAATCAAATCCTTGAGTTTCAATCAACCAACTTAAATTAAGATTATTTCTGAAATATTTACAGCTTTGCGTTGTGATTTCAGAAGCCCTTTTGTAGCCAGAAACTGAACACCAATCTGGCTGAAAACCAGTATATCCAAAATGTGAATGTTTGAGATTTTCCTCACCATCTTTCTTATTCTTCCCACCAGGGAGAAAACATTCTCTAGAATCAAAACCCTGCCCTGCCGTGCTGGTGAAGAGTGAGTGTTTTCACTTGATGCTCACCTTCAGGATTTCCATTCCACGGCATTCAATTTTATCTTAAGACCCTTTTTGGAGTTTTCAGTTGGCCATGTGGCTTCAGAATGAAAGCCATGAGCTCCCCTGAGCCACTGTGTGCCCTCTAGTAGAAACTTTTATAACCATCCTGTGGAGGAAGCTGGCCTGAGGTTCCCCTCCCTCCGTCCCACTCCAAGCTGTCCAGCTCTTCCAAGGCAGTTTCCCCTGCCTGTGTGCATGAACTTACAGGGAATTGGGAGAATAACATCCTAAAAATCGTTCTTCCAACCTCCCCTTATTCCTCCCCGCACCCTTTTCCTGCTGCTCTGTGCGGGCAGGGCCTTTCCACACCACCTGTCCCAGCTTCCCAACTGCTCGTGCTCCAAATATCTTCCTGTTGGCTTTTTTTTTTTTTTTTTTTTTTTTTTTCCCCTTAATGGAAATTAATGGAAATGAAGAGATTCCCCCCACTCCTTTCTCTTAAAGGAAGTAAAAAAGAACTAAAATTTCCCTGAGTGGTGAAACCCTGGGCTGTGACGCCCCGCAGCAGGAGCAAGGCCAACGTTTTGGGACTCCCTCCATCCCTCCCCAGCTCCCAAGGAGCCGGGCCGCGGGTGCCGAGCGCCACGGGCCGCTCCGTGCCGGCCTCTGGAAGCCCATTACTGTTTTATGGAGGTCACCCTCACCTAATTATGCCACTGTTCCTCCCAGCCCCGGCCTGACCCCGCGCGATCCTGGAGCGGATTAACAAGTCCTGGGCGCTTGGGCGCGCGGTGCGCGGCTGCTCGGGCCCAGGGCCGCCGGCAGCTCCGCGTTCTCCTGACCTCGGCCGTTTTTTTCCGTGGCCAGGCCTTGGAGGACCTGTTGAATGGGGCTTTCATTGGGCTGACCCCCGGGGTCAGCTGTGTTCGGAGCGTGAAATATGGCAGCGGCCGGACAGGAGGGAAGAGATAAACTCCGCTGAGGAGCCTTAACAGGCCAATGAGCCGTGACTAATGATGATTGGGGTTTGTCTTTCCAGGCCGTAATTTATTGGGCTGCTGACCACTTAGTGCACTCCTCGGGGAGTTAACTCCTTCGGGGGCTGCCGGGCGTCGCGGCCCGGGGTTCCGCCACTCAGGGCAGTTTTAGTGGGAAGCGTTTTAAAAGAAAGGAGTGGGGGGGGGAACGTCTTCATTTCCATTCGTTTCCATTCAGAAAACAAACAAACAAAAACCCAAAACCAAAAAACAACCCCCCCCAAAAAAACACCAAAAAATCCTAAAAACACATACACACAAAAAAACCCCCAACAAAACAAACAAACAGATTTAAAAAAACCCAACCAAAAAAACCAAACAAACAACCCCCCCAAACAAACAAACAAACAAACAAACCCCCAAGCAAACAACCAAAAAACCAAACCAAACCAAAAAACCAAACCAAACGAAAAAAACCCCACCAAACAGGAAGATATTTGGAGCACGAGCAGTGGGAAGCTGGGACAGGTGGTGTGGAAAGGCCCTGCCCGCACAGAGCAGCAGGAAAAGGGTGTGGGGAGGAATAAGGGGAGGTTGGAAGAATGATTTTTAGGATGTTATTCTCCCAATTCCCTGTAAGTTCATGCACACAGACACGGGAAACTGCCTTGGAAGAGCTGGACAGCTTGGAGTGGGACGGAGGGAGGGGAACCTCAGGCCAGCTTCCTCCACAGGATGGTTATAAAAGTTTGGACTGGAGGTTTATCTGCTCCTCACTCATCCTTCCCCACTTTGGCAGGGTGAGCAAACATTTCTCCCTCATCTCTCCCTGATCTCTCCCTGCTGTTACACATCCTGGTTGTTTCTGGTCTTTTTACCCCATGTACCCCCCCCAAAAAATACTTCTTGCAGCGTTTCTCCGGGCAGATTTCCTACTGGCCCAGCTTTTTTTTGTAGGCAGAGGAAGGGCCACAAGTGCCAGTGACCCTTTAGGGCAGGAGCGCGGTGGCTCCCGGGGGGCAGGCGGGTGGCACGAGCCGCCAATGCCCCAACAAAAGAGCTGGCGTGTCAAACACGGCTCTTACATCTTCATCAGGGGCTCCTAAAGCCTCCAGCTTTCTCCTGGGAGGACAGCCCCAGCCTGAGAGCACGTTCCCGGCAGCACCATCATCCATCTCTGTCACTCCCGGGCAGATGGAGACGGACAGGGATTCTCTGGGATGCCTGATGTGGCAGCAGCCCCTGCTCAGCAAAATGTAGGCTCAGCACTCTGAGATCCAAACCCTGATTTTGCCCTTTTGCCTCCTTAACACTCAGTTTTTGGATGGGTTAATTGCCAAAATTTGGATTTCTTGCTGTTTAGCTGGCAGAAGTGTTGACAGAGCAAGGAACTCGTTGTCAACGCTGTTTCATTTTGTGGAGGGACCTGTGTCTTCTCCAACATCCTAAAAACCTGGATGGCAGAAATCAGAGTTGTTTTAATGGCTAAATTCTGCCTTTGCCTGCAGTGCCCTGGGTGTGATCAGGGGGGCTCATTTCGTTCTCAAGTGCCTCAGTTTCCCTGCCTGAAAATACGATTTGTGGGGAGGGAGGACGCTGCCACTGGCATTCCATGGGGAGTATTTGGGGATCAGCAGGGTGAAAAAGACCCAGCAGGCGCTGGGGCAGGGATTTGGAGCTGGGAGTGCTGCTCACCTTTCCTCCTGACACCCCCCACACACCTGGTGCTGACTGGGGCGCTGTAGGGTGCTGCGTTTTGGGGTGCTCAGAGCCATCAGCGCAGAGGAGAAATCACAGCTTCGGGGAGAGCCCTGAAAGAGCCATTTTCAAACCAGCCACAAACTGAATCAATTAATTGAATTATCAGTCAAGCCGCATTTAAATGCTGATCCCATAAATTGAAAGGAGAGTGGCCTCCTTTGGATAATTCCCCTTAAAAGCACCGAAAAAAAAATATCAGCGGACCTTGGGGGAGACTGGAAGAGCACCCCAGGGGCTTGCATGGGTCCAAATCTATTTCTGCCTTTAAAAAGCTGTAATTATCCCCGCATTAGGAGCCATTCTGCCAGAGCAGCTCCACAGCAGCTATTCCTGGATGAGAAATTCCCAGCAGCAGGGTCCTCCGGGATAGAGGGGCTTCAGCAGGGCCGAGGGTCACGGAGCAGAAGCCACAAGATGTCCCCAAGATGTCCCCAGCAGGTGCAGCTGGTAGAGCACCGCCACAGGTGCCTCTCCATCCCTCAGCCTGGCCTTTCCTGCCCTCCAGGAATGTTTCCCTGGACGTTTGGGACTGGTTTTGTGCTGATTTGCAAGGGCAGGCCATAAACCCGAGCTCTGGAATTGCAGAGGGAGCAGCAGCACAGCGTTGGGCAGCGTGGCAGTGCCCCACAGTGCCCCTGAAACTCGTTAATGCAAACATAACTCATTAATGCAAATTAAACCAGAGCTCCTCATCCCAGGAGGATTCACTGAGCATTCCTGGGCAGGCACCTGCAGCTCCTGCAGCCATCACCCGGGACAGGATTGCATTGGAAACCCAGGGGAAGTTTAACAAATGTGCTCAGGTGAGGGCTTTGTGTTGGGGCTTTGCAGCAGCTGAATCCAGCTCTGTACAGAAATGGGTTTGGCAGAAGAATTATGAGGAAGGGCAGTGTTTTACATTAATATTTAAAGAAATTAAGAAATTGAAAGAAATTGCAGGCAGAGCCCGGTAGCTTCTATGTCCCAGGTTTCTTTCTAACTACTTCTCAGCAACTTAAAAAAAAAAAAAAAGGGGAAGAAAAAAAAAAAAAAAAAAAAAAAAAAAAAAAAAAAAAAAAAGAGCAGGGTTATTTATTACTCTGGATATATATAGATATATATATATATATTTATTTTTTTGGCAGAATAAATGGATTTCTGGAAAGAAAGAGATGGCCTCTTTCCCTGGCCAGGCAGTGCACTGGCACCCCCTGGGCCGCCCTCCCAGCGCCAACATTCACCTCCCGTTTGATCTGCAGAATTTCCTGCGGCCGTTGTTATCGGTGCCCGGGCAGGAGAGCCTGGCCCAGGTGAGGACCACACACAAACCTGTCCTGCCCCACGGGAAGGATGCGCGGGGTGCGTGAGAGGCGGCAGCCGGCGAGGATGTGAGAAACGTGGGGCTGAGTCAGCAGAGAGGAGGGGAGGGAAAGGGCAGAAAGAAGAAGAAAAAAGAATAAATAATTACAAAAAAACCAAAGGGAAGGCAGGCTGAGAAAGCGAGGTCCCGCATGCCAGGGTGGGTGCAGCCCCCGAGGGCTCGGCAGCCCCGGTGATTAGCCGAGACACGATCCAGCCTTGGCTGGGCTGGTGCAGGGTAAGAGGTCAGCCAAGGCTGATAAAACAGAGCATCCGCGGCTCCTCTCGGGGGTGAGACAGCTCAGGCTGCGCTGCAGGGGCTCGGGGCAAAAGGCATTGCACCCCGAAAAACATTCAGCGGCCCTTGGGCTCAGCTCCGCTTTGGACCCCCAAAATGGGCTCGTTTGGGTGCGGATGAGCCTCGCAAAGACACGGGGCAGCCGCTCCTTCCTGTGCCGGGCTCGGGGGCGGCTGTCAGAGCCGGGGCGGGGGGGACGGGGAGCGTGGTCCTTTTGAAGTGATGCCCGTACCTGCTGTCACCGGGCCCTAATGGATGGGAGACGGCTCTTGGCTGCGCCGAAATTCCCGAGCACAGCCTTGTAAAAGAGGAGCTGAACGGGAAAGAGAGGGGGAGATGTTTAACAGAGACAAGACCTGGGGATCAAGAGGAGAGAGGAACATCCCAGCACGTCGGTTTAACCCTTACAGTGCCAATTTCTGTGCCTCTGGAAAGAAATCCCGGCACGGAGCGGAGCTGGAAGAAAATACTTTTCACAAACATGCCAGCTCGGGCTTTGGGAGGGGAAATGCAGTTTTCTCCTACCCTGAAGCCTCTGCTTTCCTCTCCCATGCTCTGGGCAGCAGCTCCCAGCCCACAGCCGGGGTGTGAGTGGCTGGGAAATCATTAACTCGGCTGCAGATGCTTTGGTGAGTTTGGATAAACAGCCTGCTGTTGTTCTGCACATGGGAGTTACTGTAGGAGCTGCTGAAAGGCTGGGGATTTATAGCCCTGGAAAATGATTTATTTTGTTAAGCCCACAGCTGATACAGCTGGGGAAACACCAGTGTGGGATCTCCCTGCACTGCTGCTCGCCGGAGCGCTGCATCAGAGCCACCAGAACCCTGTAAGGAAGGGGGGGAATGATGAGACAAACAAAAAATAAAATAATAAAAAGCCACAAAAGCTTCTGCTCACCATGGTGGTAAATATTGCGTGTGCCCACGCAGATCCCTGGCAGTGTCCAAGGCCGGCTTGGAGCCACCTGGGCTGGTGGAAGGCATCCCAGCCCTTGGCAGGGGTGGGGCAGGAGGAGCTTTAAGGTTCCCTCCCACCCAAACCATTCCATGATTCTAGGATTCACTTGGGCACAGACCCAGCCAGTCCTTCCTGGATGAACACAGGCAGCCTGGGGATCAACAGCCTCTCGTCCCAGAAGCACACCCTCAGCACACAGCCAGCAGCTGCCTTCTGGCTCTCAAAGCTGTCCCAGGTCTTCCAGGATCATTCCTTTGATCCTGTTTTTCCCTGGGCAATGCGCTGCTTGGGGTGGACCTGCCTCTCCCCTCCCACAGCCCCTGCACCCACCCATTGCACCCTCCCCATCCCAGCAGGAAATCCTGTCCCCAGTCCTGCCAAGGAGGAGGTTTTGGGGTGCCACCCTCCCACCTGACAGCAGGGCTGGCATTTCTTCATCCACAGCATCATTTTGGGGTCTGGAACCCTTGGAACGAAGGCTCAGCCTCCCCTAAAATCCAGCCCTGCCTAGAGATGCTTTTGCCACAGGATTTCTCCAAATTTACCTCCCTGGAGGTCACAACCACGCAAATTCTCAATTAACACCAAACTGTCCCACCTGCAGCATTTCTCCTCTGCCCCTGGGGAGTTTAGGGAGGTGTCAGCAATTAGTGCCAATCATTTTACACCCCCAGGGCTCGGCACTCCCATTCAGGTGGGATGCTGCCTGTGGAATTATCTCTGAGTGGTGTCACTCGTGGGTCGGGCTGCGGTAAATCAGCACTCGGGCTGTCCTGTCATCCCTGACAGAGAGAAACACCTCCTAGAGGAAACATCTACTCCCTTCACGCCCCCCTTTTTTTTTTTTTTTTTTTTTTTTTTTTTTTGTTAATTAAGGATCCTGCAGAGTTAATAAGTGAAGGATTTCCGTCCGTGAAGTCCTTGGAGGAGGAATTTACACCCGGCAAAGCTCTGGGGTGCTCAGTGCAGCCCCAGCTGTGTCCCCCCAGGACAGACAGCCTGGGATGGGCTGGGAGGTGCAAAATCCTCCCCGCCTGCCTTAGGCCAGGCACGGGGGCAGCTGATGTCCCCTGTCACCGCTGTGGCTGGCTCTGACCCTGCCTGCAGCGCTTTAAACCAGGTTATTCCCATTTTGGAGGGTGAAAGCATAGAGGAGCTGAACTGTGAGAAGGGACGTGGGATTCTCGGCTGGAGCAGAAAATTTGGGCCAGGGACTGCAAAAGGGGAGCAGAGCATGGAGCTGTTCACTCACCCTGGTGTCCCAGCCAGCCTTGATGGGGAATAATTGCCATTTTCTTCATTGAGCACCCATCCATCACCCCCAGGCTCACTCACCCCTCAGAGGGCACCACCTCAAGAGCAGATTCACCTCCTTGGTCCCAGCCGAGGTAAAAGCTGGCAGAACAGCTGTGGGACTCACACGTGAGTAATCAGAGGTTACCAAAGCCCTCATTAAGCAAACCAGGCTTGGCTTTCCAAAGGATGGGTTGAAAGGCAAATGTCTCCTGTTACAAGTGCAGTGTCCAGAAAAAGAAAAATCCCTGCCTGGCCTAGATAAGGGCAAGGGTAGGTATGCCTGAAATATTTCTATTACTTCAAAGTTCATAAATCTATTGGTTTAAAACTGTCAACAAGAAAGAGGAAATATGAGCTACAGACATGGTTATCACCAGGAAAGGAATTTCCTCCAAAGGGAGAGCAAGACAGTAAGGCCAGGAAAGAGGAACAGATAGGGAAATAGCTCTATGAGATGTCAGAAACCTGGATGAGCCTGGCCTAGGAATATCTTTTCATTGACTCCAGCAGACTCTGTCTGTGCCCCAGCCCAAAAGGGTGCTCAGGGAAGACTTGTTTGACGCTCACCAGCTGAAAGAACCAGGTAGTAGAAAGCGTGTGGGTTTATTGGTATGATTTTGTTGGGTTGTTTTTTTTGAAGTAGATCAGGATTTTGTCAAAAAATTCCCCGATCCTGCTTTTTGATGGGCTGAACTGGTGTTCCCAGGGAGAAAATCACGTGGCAAAGAGGTTCAGTGGTCTGGGAAAGGGACTTCCAAGGGCTTTTTGGCCTCAGACAGAGAGGGCTGCAGTGCTAAAGGGAAGAGGGAGGAGGGGAAGCAAGGACTGAAGAAATGGCCCTGGGGTCTGCACTGGACACTATTCACACAGGGGAGAATTGATACTAACCCTCAGCAGCAGATTTTTCACCCAGAAGCATCCAAACGGTGAGGGATGCTCAGTTTTCCTGCCTTTACACCAGGTTCTCTCCAAACACTGATCTGTTCACCCCCTCCCAGTCACTGCACATCCCTGGGGCGCTGCTGCTGCAGCAAAGGAGGCCTGAGGGGCTGGCAGCTCCCCAAAAAGGGATGGAAAAGGGCAGAGCTGATAGCAGGAGGTGCCAGTGGGAGCTGCACACGGAGCAGGCACTGCTCCAGAGGTGATGGAATACCCTGGGGAAGAGTCACGGACCAAAACAGGAAAATAGGTGTTTCCCTACAGGTGCACTGACAAATCCTCCAGAGGAGGAAGCAGATTAATCGGGGTAAATCATCCCTTAATCAGAGCTGGCTGTGCTCCCTCCCAGTGCTGCTGACTGGGCACTTGGGGTGTCACCTTTATTGTCCCCACCAGGGCAGGATGGTGGCAGGTGGGCCCCAGCACAGCTCTGCTGGAGCTGGGAACCCTCCAAGGCCTCCTGCTCCCAGGGCTGTCAGGGCAGCACCCACCCCAGCAGGAACACCTTCAGATCTTCAGACCAACACAGCAGATAAAGGCTCCCAGAGCTCACCCTCACCGCCTCCTACCTGAGAGCAGCACCATCGCTCCCCACCCGAATTTCACCCTTTATATGGCTGAAAATGGATCTTCATTAAAGATCCCATCCTCATCCTGCTTCTTCCCTCCTCCTTTCATCTAATCCTGCCTGAAGTCACCGTCGTGTCTCAGGGCAAAGTTCCCAGTGCTCCCCTCTCCCTCGATAACCCAGCCCCTGCTCTGCTCCGTGGCTGAGCAGTAACTTGCTCCTAGAAGAGTGTTTACATTTGAAAATAAGTCCAATTACACCAGCCCATCTAATAGTCCTCTCTGTATATGTTACTGAGTACTTAGGGCCATTTTTCTCAAAGCCATTATGCTCATGTGATTTTCCTCAAAGCCTTTCGAGGGGATTTTGTTTTGACAGCAGGGCATTAAGGGGGTGAAACTGATAGCATAAGTACCACTTACAGACTTTGATCAGCTTGCCTCATAATTCTCTAGGAGAAAGTCTTGTATATATTAGAGAAGGAAATTAATTTTATTGCCGCTGTGGCTTTCTTTTTTTTTTTTTTTTTTTCCCTGCCAGTAACATCCAAGCACTTGTGCTCAGATTTTTTTTTTTTTTTTTGGCAAGCCCCTTGTGTTCAGAGTTGGAGTACAAATTGGGCTGTCCTCCTCCCAGGAGAGAGCCAGCACGGCTTGGGCCATGCTCATCCCCTTCAGGATGTTTCTCCTGATGTGATCCCAACAAGGTAACGAGAGGCTTTCAAACCTCTTCCATCCCGTGCACCGCATTTCAATATTGCGGATTGTAATCATTGTATCGGAGATTGTAAACGTTGTATTGTAATTATTACAGTACAGGTAAATTGCAGTGAACATATAGAAATTTTGGTCTGTAAGTAAAAAGTAAGCAGATAACTGGACTCCTGCCTTTATTCCATAGCATAAATCATGGAATGATTTGGGTTGGAAGGGACCTTAAAGTTCATCTCATCCCAACACTGCCATGGGCAGGAACATCTTCCACTATGCCAGGTTGTTCCAAGCCCCATCCAGCCCGGCCTGGGACACTTCCAGGGATCCAGGGACAGTCACATCTTCTGCCCACCCTCCCAGGGAACAATTCCTTCCCAATCTCCCATCTAAACCAGCTCTGGCAGTTCGAGGCCGCTCCCCCTTGTCCTGTCACTCCAGGCTTTTGTAAACAAGACTCTGTCCAAACAGTGATCCAGGAACTGCATCCTAAATAAGAAAAAAACCCCAAAAGTCTGTAAGGGATATCTGTAACTCAGCAGAACAACCCGTGAGAGGCCTAGGCAGGCTCTGACTCTGGATCAGCAGCTCTCCAGCCCAAGTTCAGCTCCCAGGTGAGCATTTCATAGCAAGGGAGCGTTTTAATCCCTGCCCAGGTCAGCCAGGCAGGCAAAGAGAGGGAATTTTGGGCTGAATCTCCCTGGAATCAGGATGCTTTCATAGCAATCTTGGGGCCTTTGACAGGGTGATACATCACTGACAGGGCCTGAAAGGAATAGCCCCTCTTCATCCTTACCCTGCTCCCTGCCAAATCCGGATTGGAATCGAGAGCGGAAATGTTTGTGTGTAGCAGGGAAAGCTGGTTGGAAAATTTTTTGTCAAAACAGATTTCCATCACAAAGTGACACCCTGTTGGCTTTGGCAAATTTTTGTTCAGGAACTAAGTGGAGAGAGAAAAAAAAAATGTAAATGTCAGCGTGCCCTTTTGACATTTTCCCCAACGCAAAGGATGGGCTTTCTTGCTTGGAAATGACTTTTCCTTGACATTCATTTTCTACATTCAGCTCAAAACAAATCAGCCTTGCTACCAGAATGGAATTTGTTGACTTCTCTAAGAGACTTTTTCCTTTTGGAATTGAAATGTGCAGAATTTCACGGAATGGTTTTGGTTGGAAGAGACCTTACGGATCATCTCTTTCCCACTCCCTGCCATGGGCAGGGACATCTTCCACTAGACCAGGTTGCTCCAATCCCCATCCAACCTGGGATATTGGCTTTTCCCAATTCAGGAAATGAATAAAACAACCTTTCTTGGTTTTTTTTTTTTTTCTTCAGTTAACGATTCGTTGTCCGCCCAGCCCCTGCCACGCTCACACCTGAATTTCATTTCTTGCTCATCCTGGAGTGACTGCTCCCTGCATTTTCAGCTCTAGCACTGTCTTTATTCCAGGTTTTCTTCTCCCAGTCCTGAGTTAACATCAGACCCTTCAGAAAAAAAAAAAAAAAAAACCAAAAAACAACCACAAGCAACTTGGGTACCAGCAGATGGGAAGTGCTTACCTTGGACATCCCTGCTCATGTCTGTATTCCCAAGATTTCTCCCAGGGTCCAGCCAGTGGCACTCAGGAGCAGGAATCCTCAGTGTCAGCCATAAGTGACCACCTTCTGCCATCCTGCCTCCACCCACGTTCCCTTTCTCCAGCAAGGATTCATCTGCCAGGATTTCTCTCTCCCTCTCCTGCCAAAAAAAAAAAAAAAAAAAAAAAAAAAAGAGTTGGGAGAAAAATCAACTGTGCCTTCTATAAAACCAGCTCCAGTTGTTCAGCCCAGGCATTGTCTGGTGAAACATGATCTACTTTTTCCTCCCTGAAATAGGTTCCCAAAGCAATTGGGAATTTAATTCAGGAGACTGTAATATAGCTGCATTTCGCTTAAGCTTAACCATCTGCCGGGAAGTGTCTCCTCCACGCCGACTGTGTGGCCGCGTCCCGCTGCCAACAGGAGGTGGATCTGCGGGGATTGATCCCCACCACATCGCTCCAGGGGCTGGAAAGGGCACTTGGATATCAGTCTTGGCGAGCTTCAGCTTGCTGAGACGCATGGCACATCATTTCTTTCCTTGGAGTGCAGTTTTGGACTCGCACCAGCCCTGGAAAACGGGGAGCTGGGACTGGCCTCCGTCACTGCAATATTTCCCGGCCTCTTCGCTGTAATGAAAAGGTCTTAAATCCACTCCTGTGTGACCTCAGCAAATACAACTCCCAGTTACTGAGTGCTGGTGCAGCAAATAATTTCTGGAATGAGCCTGGAAAATGAGCAGTTCTCAACAAAACCTCCCAAACCTCAGCTCTTTTAGGCCCCAAGTGCCCGTCGGCACTCACAGAGCATCGTGGCACAGGCAGAGCTTTCCTGTGCCACCCTGCAGAGCCAAACTCTCAGCCCACGATGATCAAACACTCCCAGAACCATGGAGGATCCATGAGATAACCAGGGAAAGCAACTCTGTAATCAGAAGCTTCAAAATCTCCGAGCAAGTCTCACAAGGGATCAGCAGCTCAGACAAAGACTGAGAACAGCCAGGCTAAACTTGATTATTTTTTTTTTTACCCAGCCAAAGCTGATGAAACGTCTGCCTCCTCATCCCCACATCTCTCCCACGTGCACTAAATTTATCTTGCTAGAAACCACCTAAATATTCCCACAGGGACCTTGCGGGGCTGGTCTGCTCTCCAGCACACAAAGCCGAGCCGTGCTCAGGTCCTGCCTTGCCCAGAAGCACGGGAGGTTTTGGAACTGGTGCCAAGGATTTCCCTCGGCTTTGCAGCTGATTCCAGGCTAGGGCCAAACTCCAACTGTATTTCACCACAGGCAAGACCCAGGATCGTTCCCTGCCATCTTGGTAGCCCTGGGGGAATCGCACCACAAAGTAACGTCCCAACAGCCGGGTTTGGGGCAGAGAATTCCGAGCTTAGAGCCTAAAGGGGACATTTTGTGGCCACCTGGATGGATCCTGGGAGCAGCAGGATTTGCCAAGGGGTTACAGGCTGCTGGACCTCCCTGGTGTGATGAAACTCAGCTGCTGAGGGCAGGAGAAAGCACTTTAGATAAGAGGTCAGCAGAGGGGAAAGAAGGAGCAGGGCTGGGGGATATTTGACGCTGTCAATCACACATCTCCCCGGTCCCTGTGGGAAAGGCTGGAATTCAGAGGGCAGGAGCAGCACAGTCCCTGCAGGTGGCACAGCTCAGGTGGCCCTGCTGCACATCAGGACCCTCCCAGGGGAAGGTGCCCCCAACCCCACAGCCAGTGACCCTCACAGAGGGAAATCCAGGCTGACAATTTATTGGTGACATCAACCAGCACCTGAGCGCTGCCTGCTCCGCGTGACACAGGTGGGGGAGCAAGGGATGCTTCCCTACGTCCCAGCTGGCCTCACACTTCCCTCCCTGCCTCTTCCAGGTGCTTTCAGCAAAGACAATTGATGTGTCCCAGCTCTCCCTTGCTTTGCTGACAAATGAGAACTTCAGAGCTTTGCTCAGGGTCAAGAGCAGGGGTTGTGCTGACAGGGCAGCGAGGGGGAGAAAGCCCAGGCTGCCTGCTCAGAGGAGACTTTCAGAATTGACTTTCCAGAATAAAAAGGCAAAAAGAAGGCAGATGGAGCTGAATAGGTGACTAAACAAACACACACCCCCAGCAGATCAGTTTATTGCTCTAGTTCCCCCTGAGCTGCAGCCCAGCAGAGTGGTGTTGGCACTAACAGAGAACCCAGTGCTAAACACCAGGCAGAATATTTAACTGTATCATTTGTTCCCCCCAAACCATCACTGTTGGGATGTTAAAGCTGCATAATCCCTGTCCTTGTGAAGGGAAAGCTGATGGCAGGACGTTGTGCCACCGAGGAAAGGCACCTGGCTGTGGTGCAGGAACTCTGCACAGGTGTGGGGACAGAGAAAGGAGCAATTCTGTCCCTCCAGGACACGGGAGAAGTTACTCACAGGGCTGCAGTCCTTGCAGAGACAAACTGCCCACGGCAGGCACTCCAGGTGACAGACGACCTGCAGCCCATCCAGGGGAGCAGGGACAGCCCAAGCCATGAGCAAAGTCTCAGAGCGGCCCTTGAACTCTATTTACACCCGGGGCCGTGGGTGGAGGCACAGGGCGGGGCTCATCAGGGTAATTAAGACAAATTAATGCCTTGCACCTGCTCCTGCTGTGGCATCAGCTGTGACAGGGGAGAGTCCCCTGGGGGAAAATCCATCTGGAGAAACCTTCCAGGGGCAGCAGGGCTCAGCTCCCTGCCCACAGCTGGCCAGGCTGGTGGGAGCCAGCAGTGGCTGGGCGGTGGCGGATGGGACAGGTGTGACAGGTGACAGCAGGGAAACGTCATTTCTCACTGCCTCACATGGGAGTTGTGTAGGATGCTCCACCTGCACTTTCCCTGGATGAAAGTCTTCCCTTGGAGTTCTCCTTCCCATCCCACACTCTCCCAAAGCTGGGTAACTCTCCTGCTCGCCAAACCACCTCTGCTCACAGCTCTCAGCTCTGGGCACCTGCACAACAGAAAGGAGAAAAATTCAGGGTAAGCCAGGATTTAGGATAACGCCCAAACACAACTTTTGGAGCACGACCAGACCTTGAAGGGGCACGGAATTGTACAGCCTCAGATGTAATCAATGCTCTGCATTGTGTTCAGGGAATTGCAAATCACAGAATGGTTTAGGAGCTTAAAGATCGTTTCATATCCGCCAGGAGAGCAGAGGGAAGCAGGCAGGGGAGGAGGGAGCTCCAAGCACTATCTGCTGATTCCTGGACTTTCCAAGAGCACATCGATGCACTGTACAGCAGAGGGAGGCCTTTGGAGCAGGCTTTGACTTTATGCCAGGCCTAGGCCGTGTGCTGCTTTGTATTAATTTGTGTAACTTCAGGAATAAACTGCGCTTGGCTTGTCTATGAATTTTAAACAAATTGTTAACACGTTTTTATGAATGGAGGAGGAGGTGCTGGCTGAGGAGGGTGCCTGCTTGTTGTTTCAAGCAGAGGAAATCAATCACGGTTTTTTGCAAAATAAAACTTTATAGAGTTGTAATAAACAGATACTTCTAAAAAACACTTAAACCACAGAACCAAGGGGAAGGTGCTCCACTGCTTCGGCAGGAATGGCAGGTCAGTGAAGGAATCTCTGGATTCAAGGTACTTTTTTCATTCCTAACATCAGGAGCGAAGATTCAGGAATGTTCTGCATTGGCTGGATGTGGGTGGCAGGTGAGCCCACAGGTGATGTCTGGGCTTAGCAAGAGAGGCCACAGAGCAGCTGCCAGGTGCCAGTGTGGAGATGCTTTGGTGCGAAAAGGACTCGATGATCTTTGGAGGCTTTTCCAGCCTCAGTGATTCTGAGATGCTCTGCAGGGCCAAAGGCTGCCCGGGATTGGGACACAGCAATAACCCACTCCCTGTGAGCTCTCTGCCCCCACCCAGCCTCTCCCATCCTTTCCAGAGATTTTGACTCATGGGGTGGTTGGGAAACACAACCTCCCACTTCTATTTCTTCATCCCCTTTGAGCAAGGGGATTCTGCTTAGGATTGTTGCTGGCAAATAGGGAAAACTGGAGGTTTTTCCAGTGAAAATCTGAATTAAGTCAGCTTTAATTAAGAACAGAGGAGCAGCTCACTGCACTAAGTCCCTCTCCCTTCTCCCACCCACTGCCAGCTGCTTTTGAGAAAGTGAGGTCACAGAGCTGCAGAAAGGACCCCTGTGCTAAGGGGAGCTCATTTGGTGGCCTTTCTGTCAGTAATTTCAAATTACCCCTCTCCCTCTGTCCCACAGCCTCAAGAATGAAAAGCTTCAGATGTCTGTGATGAGAGAGAGGAAGAAAATAGGTGAGAGACAAAGACCTGCAGGTCTCCAGGATCTCCAAGGGTTTGGCTCTCCCACGGCACTCAGTGGAGGGAGCAGAGCACGTCCTGATGTGGAATGGAGGCAACTTCCCGACCATGTAACAGAACTGGAAATAATAGGGAATAAAAAGGGGATCCAGGCCAAGAGAAACCCCGAGGTGAGGAAGCGCTGCCTGTTCCTGCAAGCTGAGCTCTTCAAAGCCAAACTCTCCCAGCCAGGAGACAAACTGGTCCTGCTCCTTTCCCTCCCCAAAACCCAGGCCATTATCTTGGAATGGGAAACTGGGTCTGGAAAACCAATGGGCTGGCTCTTGGTGCTTCCATTAGGTTTGTGTTACAGAGTTATTCATTACAGGTCCTGCAGTCTCAATGACCAGTCCCTGGATCGCTTCCAAGGATTATTTCAACTTTTCCATATTTTCTAGGCCTCGATTCGAACGTGTGACTTGGGCCAGTGGGCTGATTGATGTTGCTAAAAATGCACGCTGCCCCCTCCTACTCCTCTGGAAAAAATGTGTTTTGGAATGTCTCTGGATTACTTTTCAGAGGGAGCTTCTGGAGATCACTGGGGTTTGTTGTTGAAATCAACCTCCAAGGCAATTCCCTGGCCCCCTGGCCGTGCACGCTGGCTGCCTTTTTGAGGAGAGGAGACAAATTTTCAGAGCTTGAACAGAGCAAGGAAAACACGAGGAGTTCCGTGCTTTTCTGTGCCTTTGATGTCCCACTGGAGAGCGGCCTGGGGCGGGATCATTTTGTGGCGTCTCCATCCTGCACAGCGCGGATGTGGGATCCTCCTCCCCGGGTAACACCATTTCTCCAGATGTTACCCCAGCAGAAAATGAGCTTTTCCATCCCACCTGGTGCTGAACATCAAGGCTGAAGGGTACACACCAAACCTGTCCAAACATCCTCAAAATAAAGGGGGAAAAAGGCAGCTCTTGTCCCATGCTGTTCATCCATCCCACCTCAGGCAGGGATGGACTGAATCCCCCAAGGAATGTGTTTCTCTTTCTCCTCTAAGCTTGAAACAGCACTTTAAATACACCAGCTCTCTGGGATCACAAAATTCAGAGCCAAATTTGGGCTGTCCAGAGCTGCACAGAGCCCAGGACATGTTGAAGAGAATTATTCATGACTTTTACACTCAAAAGCAAATGCTTGAAGCCAATGGACCTGAGATGTCAGCACCACCAAGGCACAAACTCCAGATCATTTGCAACGTTGCAGGATTCAAGGCAGAGAAAGACAACTTCCAACAACCCAATCTGCAGGAAAATTTGTAAAAAAATGTGACACGAAAGAAAACAAATTAAAAAAAAAAAAAAAGAGTAAACGTGGGGGTTTCACTCTGTGGCTCCTGAGCTTGTAGGAGGTCACATATTCCGGCGATTCTCTGCGAGTGACAGAAATTGGCTTTATTTAAAGAAAATGAAAGTTCAAGTAATTACAGGGCTCCAGGAGCCAAGACTCTAAGAAAAACACGGAGTATTTCGAGAGCTGGCAGTGCTGCCTGTGGAAAAGGAGTGAGTCACGGTGTCCTTTTGGACTCGTGTGTGGGGGAAGGAGACCAGCACGGCTCGTGTGGCTGGGGGCCCGCTGGCCACCTCCCCAGCACAGAATCCAGGGATGCTGGGGGAGCTGGGAGCAGGCATGGAGAGCCCAGTGTGCCCCCAGCCACCCACCTGGGCTGCACGAGGGACAGGAATGTGGCAATCGGGGGGAAAAGGGAGATGAGAACGGGGAGTCCCTGGACTTGGAGGCACAGTGGAGGGATTCATTGTGAACCAGCAGCTGTGAGCCCTGCAGAGAGGTAAAATCCCTCATTTCCTGGGCAAAGACTTGGAAACAACTGGTCCTTCTCATTCCTTTTCCTGCCTAGTGCCAGCAGAAAAGGGCAGAGGGAGGATCAAGCCCTCAAACCCAGAGGGCCCAGTGGGAGCAGGGACATGTTCAGCACTGCTGGAAGAATCCAATCAATATCTCAGCAGTCCCACAGCTGGTTTGTTGTTTTTCTTGTACCTGATGTCCTTCCAGGCTGCCACCTCCATGGCAGCTTTGTCTTGCCTGTGTCCCCGGGCTCGGAGAATTTTAGTTCGATTAATTTTTCAAAATGAGTCCCTGAGAGTCAGAGGAACACCTCTGTCCTTCCCATGCCGTAGGAAGCATCCAGAGGAAGGTCATCCCCTGTGTCTGGAGGGAAGAACCAGCCCCTGTCTCACTGCAACACGCAGGGGATGCCCAGCTGGCAGCAGGAAGCCTCTGGAGCTCTCATTTGGGTGTCAGCACTGGGAGGGGAGGCAGGGAAAAGCCCCTGGCTGGAGATGGGGTGTGTGGGAAGAGAAAAACAGAGGCAGGCAGGGAGCCGGAGGGTGGGATGTCCTGGGAGAGCAGCAGAGCCTGCCCTGAGCATCCAGCTCCCCAAATCCATGCTGCAATCCACCTCAGGGAAGTGGGGACAGCCCATCCCAGTGATTATTCCAGCTGCCAGGACAATCAGCTCCCCACTGATTTCCCTCTGCCCCCCTTCCCAGCAGAGAGAGTTTGGGATTGACCCTGCATTGATCCAGCCCATTGTGGCCAGAATGGGGTTGTTGCCAGATGAAATTCACATGAAGTATATATTCAAAAAAATGTTTCTTTCAGATGTGCTGCAGCTCCTGAGGAGCAGTCCCTGGCACCACAGCAGAGGAAGGATTCCCTTTTCCCTGCCAGCCCAGGGGGCAGGGGCACAGCTCTGCTTCATCCCTGCTTCTCACGGTGGCACTGCTGGTGCTGATCAGCGCTGCCTTGAGCTAATTAATGGGACATAATGGTGCAGTCCATGGCCAAGATCCCGTGGCCACACCAGGGCAGGATGAGCCTGGAGGATCCCAGCCCTCCCTCTGCGCTGTTTTTGTGCTCAGCCTGGCTCTAGGGAAGGGTGTTGGGCTCAGGATGTGGTGCGAGCAGCAGTGATGGGGTTCTGGCTCCCTTGGGACACCACAGAGGAGCCCAGGGATTCCAGCAGCTCCCTGTGGCTGGGGAAGGTCTGAGGAATGAGCTGAGCTTGGGTCATTTCACTCCACTCCTCTGAAGGCCACCCTCAAAGTCACATAACTCAGTCAGTTTTTTACTCAGGCTAAACTCATTTTCTCCCTCACTGCCACTTAATTGGCTCCACGGAATGAAGAACTCCCATTCTGTCTCACAGCAGTGGAGACACCAAGAATTCCATCTAATTACAGTCATCCCAGCTTTGGGAATGGCAGATCCCCTGGCGTTATTTATGTCACCTGCTTTGCTCCACACGGGGCTCCAGCCAGCCCCACTTGCTTTTTTTAGCAAAGCACATTTCATTTTTCACTCCCCACTGTCATCCCCTTCCCTCTCTCATTCAGAAACTTCACCCACTCGTTCTATCACAGCCTGTCTCTCTCTTCCACCCTGCACCATAAATCAGCATTAATTATACTGGGAAAATCCTCTCAATCACTCATTGTCCTCATTATTATTATTTATCCCAGCCTGGAGGTGACACATGCAAACTCAAGCTCCTCCTCAATCCTAGAAAGGATTTTGTTGGGTTTATGGGCTTGGCAACCCAACTGCAACACCTGAGTCAGAGTTTCCTAACAGGGCTGCAGCTGCATCACCACAGAATCACAGAGGGGTTTGGGCTGGAAGGGACCTTAAAGCCCACCCAGTGCCACCCTCCTGCCACGGCAGGGACACGAGGCACCTTCCACTGTCCCAGTTTGCTCAAAGTCCTGTCCAACCTGCCCTTGGGCACTGCCAGGGATCCAGGGGCAGCCACAGCTGCTCTGGGCACCCTGTGCCAGGCCCTGCCCACCGTGCCAGGGAACAATTCCTGCCCAATCTCCCATCCAGCCCTGCCCTCTGCCAGTCTGACCCCATCCTCCCCCACTCCATGTCTTTCAGAAAGTCCATTTTCATCTCAAACCCATCCTGAATTATTTCAGTAAAGACGTGACCCTGCCCCAGCTGGGACCTGCCTGGAGCTCAGCTCTTCAGTCCTCCCTAAGGAATTGCACCATCCGTGGGTGTCACCTGGCTCCCTGCTGGAATAACTTTGGAAATCCATGGGTCCATCTCAGCTCAAATGGAAAAAGCCCCAGAAGCGTTCGGAATAGGCTCAGTTTGCTGGAGAGAGGGGGAACCCCGAATTCCTGGGGGCAGGAGCTCAGCCAGGCTGGTAGATGCTGGGAGAGGCACATGGGAGAGAGCTCTTCCAAAGGCCCCAAGCACAGGAAATGTTGAAATGTTTCAATCACAGCTTACACTTTATTTGGCACCTGCTAATCCAGCCCTGAGACATGGAGCCACAGGAAACAAATCTTCCATAAGCCCTGAGCCCTGTGGATCAGCTTCAACTTAAAAAAACAAACAAACAAAAAAAAAGCACCCAAAACCACAACACACCACAACACACCAAAAAATCCGAAACAAACAAACAAACCAACCCACCCAAGCAAAAAAACCCAAAAAACCAAGGAAAAGCCTTTCATAAAGAAGCAGAGATTTCTGGAGTCTCCATGACATAAAGAAGATTGGGGTTGTGAGGAAATGCCAACACTGTTGCTAAAACAGAGACGCCAAAAAACCAAAGAGGATTTCTATCCAGCTTTAGGGAGGGATGCAGGTACAAAACACACTTCAACAACTCTGAAGAGCTAAAAATTTTGTATAACTCTACCTTCTTCAAGACAGCTTGGGTTTAGCATCAATCCTTGCCCAAATTTGGTTTTATTCTGGTTTTATCCTATTCCTATGAACGTTGTTAAGAGAGCAATAGAAAGACCTCCTTACAAGACCTTGAGTTCACATCCGAGTCCTTTTCTCTGACTAGAGAAGATCCCCTTTGCTCGTGTAGTAATCACAAACCAGTAGCAAACAAGGTTTGAGTAATTGGATTATTGCTAAAGGACTTTTTGTTGGCCGCAGTTACATTTTACATTTACACCAAATAAGTAGAAATCCAATCAAACCACTCCATAATACATTTTTTAACCACAAATAAATTGGCAAAGCTCAAGGAGGGAGGAAACTCCAACACTTTGTTTGATTATTTTAAAGCAAAGTGTTTAGTTACAGACCGCTTCAAGCTAAAAATATCTGTTTACTTCCATAGTAATCCTCAAGTTTTCTTGAATATAAAATGATGTTCTTTTAAAATTGACTAGAAGTGGGATTTTTGGCACGAGAATATTGCTGCTTGTTATCTAATTCATCAAAATAAAATGTAGCTGTGCCGCTGTTCATTCTCCTACAAACTGAACTGACACCATTTCTTTCTGAGCTTTAACAAACTCAAAGCCACAGGCTAAAAATTTTTTTTTTTTTTTTTTGGGGGGGGTGTTGAAATTCAGCTTTAAATGCTGTTTTTCCTCTAGATTTCAGGCATGTGTGTGAATATTTTTAATGAGGCTGAGGGAGCCCAGCCCTGCCCAGAACTTCCATTGAACACATCACTAATTTGAGGAGGCTTCTGAATCCTGAGCTGTCCTCTCCTCTTTCACTGCAAGTCCCAGCCTGGCAACCCCAGCCAGGAATTCCCTCTGATTTCCTCCTCAAACCACTTGATTCCTCCTGCTTCCTTTATTATTCCCTCTAACGATCCCTGACATGCTTTTGGCAGCCTCCTGCCAGATAATCAGGTTGTAGCGCTTGAGACCAGCCCCGCTGCGATAAAGCAAAAATGAGTGATAAAAACCAGTGATGTATTTACAGATCAGAGGCAGAGCAGCCTGGGCTTGGGACTTTTGATCAGCGCAGAACACACGTTCCTCGTTGGTGCTGTAATCCAGCAGCCACTGGATTTGTCTGTCTCAATTGTCAGGCTGGGGTTGGGGCTGGAGCCTGGAGCTCTGTCTGCGAGGCTCAGCTCCTTCCCCACGGGATTGGACACGGCTCCTATTTTCTACTCTCCCAGATATTTCTCAGCACAAATCCTGCCAAGTGCTCTGTGGGTCCTAATAGACCTGGATTCTCTGGCAAATCAAATCCCGGTCTGGCTGAGGGTTAAACCTGAAAAACTCACGAGGGAACTGAAAACTTTGGTGGAAGGGAGGGGGAAAAAACCCAGCAGCAACAGTGACCCACAAAAAATGAACCCCAAACAAACCTAAACCACTCAGCTGTCGGACCTGCAAAGATCTCCACTCCGACGTTATTGATTTTGTGACACCTCTGCCGCCTGACCTATTAAACACGGCTCACTGGCAAGGTGTCAGATATTCCAGTGGCACTTTGTTACAACCTCGGGCATCCCCAGTGCCAGGAGGGGTTGGACACCTCCTCAGCTTTTACATTTCCTTGGTTTAGCAGCAAATTCCCATAAGCCTCCAAGTGAGAGGAATTTGTTCATAACCCAGTTTGTAGGAACTCCTCCCAGTCTGGCATCACTCCCCTGGGGTGATGCTGGTCGGGATCATTTACCCAAATTAGCCCCCAAAGGTCACTTCTGGAATATGGGAAGGGGCTGACACCTCAAAGCTCTTTCCTTCCCCCTAAAAACAGCAGCTGGTTTGAAAAATGCTCTCTTGGGATGCCTATCACCTTCCATGGACTGTGGATGGAGTCTGGACACCTGGAAATCTGGTTTGGAGATGTGGAGAGCTCCTTGAGGAGAATCCCTCTCCTCCACCTCATGTCCTTCAGTGGTGGGCTCCAGACACGCTCCCAAAATTTATTGGGACACACAACAGGTTCATGACACAGCCTTTCCTCACAGAGCAAAGCCTCACAGGAAAGTCCTTTCCAGGGAAAACCATGGATTGATTTGCCCAGACACTTTTTCAGAGCTGTTTTCTCATCTTACCCAGGTGTTCTGGATTCCAGGATCCTGGGCGAGAAGGTTGTGGGCAAAACATGGGAGAAACCAAAGGAAAGATGTAGGGAAAAGCCCAATGATAGCTGAGCCCACTGACATTAACAGGTGTCCAGCTTCCTACACTCCCTGCAACAGGAGCAGCAAGGAATGTTCCTGGATTGGGGCAAAAACATAAAAAATTCTGCAGATCAGCAAGGAGAGACTGAGGCAGCAGAAAGGCCTGACTGGCACAGGTCTGGCCTAAGTTAAGGCCTATGTTTATATCCAGGGTTGACACAACACCAAACACAATTCCGTTGTCCTGGATGCTCCAAGGGCACTAAATCAGGGCTCACTCGGTGCTGTGGGGAAAATTTCACAGGGGAAAACTCTTCCAACATGTGAAAGCACTCTGGAAAGAGCCACGCCGAGCCCACAGCAGGACACAGCCCTTCCAGGGAGGGGAATGCTCCGATGTGCCCGGCTCTCTCCTCCAGCCTCTCTATATTTCCAGCATGCCGTGCCTTTTCCTGGAAGAGGACTCGGGCAGTGGTTTTCCATAGAGCATAATTCAGCCTCGTGGATCAACGCACAGATTTTTATCTCAGCTCTGACTGTAGTGGATGCGCCTGTGCTGGGCTTTCAGCTTGATCCCGTGTTTTACCCGGAGTAGATTGTAGCACAAATGAAAAACAGAATGGATTTACCCTGTGGGAATGACTGTCCTCTCTGGTGCTGCAAAACCACAGGATTTGGCCGATTGCTTTTGGTCGAAAAAGTAACCACAGATAAAACTTGGATTTCTATTTATTTCAAAGAAAAATTTCAATTGAGGACACCTTGAGAGCTGAAATACCCCAGTAGTCAGTGGGCATCTTCCAGGCATTCCCTGCAGAGGAGTGTCAAGGGTGTTTGATTGGATTCCTCGGGCAGCAGAGGATAAAAACCATATTCTGGAAACTGCTTATCAGACCCTTGGCAGGAGCAGCTTTATTCCAGGCACATCTTGGATATTTCCTCATTGTCCCCTCTCCTTGGAAAGTCTTTTCGAAGCTTCCATTGCAAGTCTCCCCCAAACCCAAGGAACAGCAAAACTTTTGGCTGCAAAGCTCTGCTGAGATTTTGGGTGCTCATCACTTACCCCGCTTCGAGTTGGCGATTCCATGACACCTGCTGGGATCCACCCTGGAACGCTCCCGAAGAGACGCAGGAGGAATTCTTAGGATGCGTTTCCCTCAGACCACAATACATTCCATATGCTCCCACTGTGGAGGAGAAGGGAGCTGGGTACATCGAGTTAGCTCTGGAAAATCCATCATTCCCAGCTGGGGGGACAGCCAGGGCTTATCAGTGTTTTCCCGGACGTTCCAGCTGGAAGACATTTACAGCCCGAGGCCCAGTGGTGGTGCAGAGGAGGGATGAGCTCTCCCCAGCCGTGCTCACAAGCCACAGTCGTTATCAGAGGACCAGGGGCCTTTGGAGCCCCGTTATTGCTGCCCACCAAGGGCTCCTGGGGAGCCTGCTTCCTGTGGAATCCATTGGAGGAGCTTTCCCACCAGGGCACTGGGATGCTGCTTTTCCAGCAGCCACCCCTTGGAAAGAACCTTGATGAAATTTAGATGAGCTGGAAGTCGGCATCTTTCTGAAAGTGCTGACAGAACAGGTTCTGTCCCCTCCCTTCAAACTCCATCCTGGGGAATCTCTTGCTGCACTCCAGACCCATTTTCTGCTGGAGAATTTTCCAGAGTCTCCTCCTGTTGCAGAGGCTTGGGTGGGTTCTTCTTCGCATGTCCTAAAAACCAAATATGGCTGGAACTCAAATCTCTGCTTCATTTGGGACTTCTTTGGGATCTCACCTGAGCAAGGAATTTTATATCCCAAATCCACCTTCTGGCATCAACCGGATACCCAGCTACAATTTTAGGATTGCAAATGTTGATAAGCATTTATTATTATTATTATTTTAATAGGCAGTTTTATAGACTTTTTAATTACTAACCTTTCAGCAGCTGTCCTTGATCTCTGGTTTTTAAAAGCATTGTTGAGCTCTCCATTCCCACATCCTCCCGTGGAAAGGGTGAACTTGGCAGAGGAAGCTGGGTTGGGAAATGGGGCCTTACGGAGGGCATCGAGATAATGAATTGTTATCTAAACATTCGACTTGTTTACAATCACCTTTATGATTAACTTAATTGTTCTAATTAACATTGATTGTTTCTATTTAAGTGCTCATCTAAATTGTCATCTAAACTACAGGCAGGTTAGGCTGCGATTAAAATGTCCTCGTCTTTGCAACTATTTCTGCTTTTAAATATGGGACTATTTATTAAAACTTCAATAAACTGGAGAAAAAGATAGTTCAGTATTTCAAACATGCTGGTTTGCCTTCACAACTAATTTTTCTGCCTTTGATTTTTTTTTTTCCTCCAGCTACATACACATACCTTGGTGTTAGCTTGTGTCTGGAATAACAAACCCTGTATAAACCTGTGCACGTGGCCCACGATTCCCAAAAAAAACCCCTCTTCATCATTAGCCCAGCGTTTGCAGAGTGAAAGCCAAGCACAAAAACAAACTGTGCTCATCACAGAAGGCAAGAAAATCCATGAGGAAGCAGATGGAAAAGTCAGGCTTTTAATGCACTCCAGCAAATAATCAATGAAAGAATAATAACTTGAAAAACGCCGGGGCCAAGCTCCACCCTGGCACAGCTCCACCAAAACCAGTGGAGATGGGCCAGCAGCGGATGTTTCCTGGATCTGAAGAGTTTCTTTTCCTTCTCTCACTCCAATTCCCTGTCACTGATCGATGGGTGTCCCAAAGATGCTGAGTGGAGGAAGCCGGTCCTTGCAGAGCCGGGGTTTCGCTGGGTGAATGCAGAAGGGATGGAAATGGCAGAGGGATTTCTTCAAGAGCTGCCAAAAAAATAGAGATAAAAGAAAAAAAAAATAAGCCAGAGGTTGTGTTTTCTGAGGCCACTGCCAATTTTTTAAAAGGATAATCCCAGTAGATGCAGCATTAGATGACAAAAGTCACGTTGAGGAAGTACTGCCAAGGTTTTAAACATCGGCATTTAATCTCTTGGCAGTAACTCCGGTCCAGCTATGGTTTATCTTTATTTTTTTATAGTCACCAACAACATATTTGCATAAATTATAGCAGCAGCATTGGCTTGAAGGAGGTTCATTTGCTCTGCAATTAATAACAGCATGAAAACCTTCACATAGCAAACACAGGCTGAACCAACAGACAGGAATCCATTGATGTTAGAGCTGGAATATGGAGAGGAAAGGGACATTTGCCAAGCACCTGACTCTGTTTCAACCCAATTTTCATCCCAGACCAGCAGGTTCTGTTCAGGCAAAACTCCTCCTGGATTTTTTACAGATGGAATTTTCTAGGATTTGCAAAGAGGTTTTAAGGAGCTGGGACCAAAAAAGAACTCAGGGCAGGGCTTTCTTGGGGGGGCAGAGCATGAAGCCAAGATCCTCATGGCACCCAGGAGCGGCAACAAGGATGAGCTGTAACGAGAGGCTGAGTGGAAGAAGCCAAGGTGGAATGTCTGGGGAACCACTGAGCTCTGAGCAAGCCAAAAAACCCCCTGGAATCATTATTATTTATATGCAGAACCTTCACTTTTTGGCAATCTATAGAGAGATACAACAGTATTGCAGTGCCATGACAACGCAGAGTGACTTTGCATTGAGGTTTTCATCTGCATTATATAGACAAAAGATACAAAACCAAGCCTGGTTTTAGCTCAGCTCAGCTGGCACTGCTGTCCCACTCTTCCCAAGACAGAATCCCTGGCTGCTCATCCCCAAATCCCAATGCCCAGCAGGAGCTGTTGCGTGACACCGTTCTCTTGTCACTTCATTTTGCTGCAAGTCCTTTTCGGAGCAGGCAGGGATGGATTCAGAGTGCTGGATCCCCCGTGGAGGGAAGGAGGGATCAAATCCTTCCCCCCCATGCATCAAAAAGCAGCAGGAGAAAGCAGAAGAAGCAGAAGGTCACTGAGTTTTGGAGAGGAAGATGCCGCTCTCAGAGGGAGGAGGAACATCTCTGTCCCGCCCAGCTGGAGCATTTCCTGGGTCTTTTATAATCATGTGATGGACCAGGATTATTCAGCTTTAAGGAAGCAATTCATGTCTGGGTCACTGATCACCTTGGGAAGGTGTGGAACTGCCCCTGGGTCACTCCCCTTGCTCTGGAGATGAGTATTTTCCACCCTGGCTAAAGAGTAATGATGGCTTCGATGGTTTGTACTCTCGGCCAAGCTCCAGGGGAGGCAAGGGCTCCCCAAGGATGGAAAAACTCAATAGAATTTTGAAGAAAAGGAAGAAGGGCTCTGAAGGAGCCAGGCAGGTCCTAGAAAAAAAACCCTGAGCCTTTCCCGAACTTGGTGACAGCAATTTTTTTTTGTTTTTCCTCCAACCCCAGCTCCTAGAGTTGCGTAATTACAGCACAGCCCAACTTCAAATAAAAAAGAAATATCAGGAATGGGAAATGGCTCCCATAGCACTGCTTGGGGAGGTTGGAACAACGTGAACCTACAAAACATCAGCAAAAAGAACCAAAACCCCCACACATCAGATCATCTTGATGCATCCCAAGCTGTAAAATTTGAATGTTCAAATTCATGCTCTGAAATGAGAAATTCTGAGGAGCTGGTGGTGCCAAGTTGACCAGCACTGAGGAAAAACAGAAGGTTGGGGTTTTCCCAGCCAGAAAACATTGCAGAATTATGTGGGTTTTGCCACTCTCACCCTCCCAAAAAATCAGTCTTGGGGAAAAGAAAGTAAAAACGTCAGGGAGATCAGATCTAGCTCTCAGAGCTGTTTTAAGGACACACTCCAAATGAAAGTCAAGCTTTGCTCTGATAGATGGAAAAACCCTCTGGGAGCCATCTAGGGGGTGAGAAAGCAGAGGAACGTCTCAGTCTGCCTGCCACACCTCAGCTGGATAAATCTGGGATCATCCCAGCTTTCCCAGGCTTCCCTCTTCCAGCAGCACTTGTTAGTCCAGGTCTGCACAGACGCAGAAGGACAGGGAGTGAGGCTGGTCCTTGCTCCAAGCAGGTGCAAGCTCTCCCTTCCCTTACACTAAGGACTTACGCAGGAATGAATTTCCCAGCAGAGCCAGGCTTTCCTGCATGGCCACAATTCATCAGCCTGAAGTTTTCCCAAGGAAACCCTTCCAGGCTGAGCAGACCCTGGCAAGGCACAGGCCATGAGGCAGCTGGGAGATGAGGGCTCCTGAATTTCCAGGATTTCCAAGATCTTACCATAAACTCATTTTGTGTATTCCCCCTGCTTCAGGATGGGGCTCCATTGCTGTGGGTAAAATACATGGATGTGATTAAGGGACTTGATCCATGCTGGCAATCGCATCCAAATTCAAGGATTTTATTATAATTGAGGGCTACTCTGATTTATGTTTTTTAAACAGCACTTAATTCAGTGATAGAACTCGTTGTCAGAGGAGGCCATGGAAGCCAAGAGCATCAATGGGTTCAAATAACAATTAAAAACATTGAAAGATCCAACCTGGGCAATTAATTCCACACAAGGATGTGGATATGACCTCTAGCTCAGGAAGCCCTTCAGCTGAAAATTGCCAGGAGTTGGAAGGACCACAGGAAGAATAACAAGGGACTTGCCATGGTTTTGCCCTGAACATTTGCTGCTGCCGCATTTAGAGACAGGAAGTGGGGTGAGATGCGTCTTTGATCTGAGCCATTCCAAAGTCTCCAAAACATGACCTTTAACAGATTTACTCTTTCCAAAAGATTGTGATTTAGGGCTGCAAGATACAGACCTGTCTCAAAAGCTGCATCTTCTCCATCTGGGAGATTGAGCCAGAACCTCAGGTCAGGAGATTGGGATCTCTTCCAAGCTTCAGCCTCAAGAAGTCCCTCAAAAGTGTGTTTTCATTAAAGGGATTTTCTGCGGTAGAAAACCTTGATAAACAAATGTTGCAATGTTTGGTACAGATTTATGATTGCCCAAGTCGGCAATGCTTTAGAAGGAACAATACCCAGGGAGAACATGGACATCAACCCCTGCGGATGAGTTTTTTTGCTGGCTCCTTGGCATGGCACAAACCCAAAATGTGGCAAACATTCAGCTGGAGAACACACTCAAAATTTCCCAGACCTCAGCTCAGGGTCTTCTTCAGATGCTCCAGATCCTCTCTTACGTAATAAAAAAAGAGCTGAAGGGAGGCAAACTGGGTTTATTATTCATGTTTATGAAATCTTTGACAGAATCCGTTCATCCACGCAGAGGCTCCGTGGGAAAACAGGGTGTAAAGCTGAGCGTATTTACAGGAATTTTTCAGAGCTGTAAATGATGGCAAAAAATAAAACACAAAGGAAAATCTGACCCTATAATTCATACACAGACCTTCAGTGGGAGGGTGTTTTGCAAGGACACAGATGTCATAACCAAAGCTCGCTCTTTAACTTGTTTTTAAATGGAAATCAAAGGGCCCATCATCTGAGAAGTCTCATCATTTCATCTCTGAAGTCTTCCCACCCACTTAATTTTTGGCCGGCCCAGATCTAGAGAGGACTTCCCTCCAATGGCTTGGGCTGGCTCAAGAAAGCCTCAGCACATAATAAATGCCAGGCTTGAGGGCACAGAGGGGTGGGATTGCGCAGCACCTCCCTGCCATGAGCCTGGGACAGTGAACAGCACATTGGGCAACACAGAGGGGAGGTGACAGCCCTGGAAAAGCCACAGTAGGGTGACGGGAGAGACTGGACTGGAGGTGGGCAACAGCCAGAGCAAAGCATCTTGCCAGTGCTCAGGTACCTCCTTCCATCTGAGCCTTCTCCAGTAAATAAATCCAGGAGTAACCTGGATGTCCCCAGGTGCCACCATAATAACCCAGCTGCTCTAGAACCGCACACAAAATACAGGAAATTCTTATTTCGCTTCTGCCAGGGAAATTTTGAGCGTCCAGTTTTGTCAGCAGCTGCAAGACAGAAGCACAGACCAGAGAACAAATATTTTGGCAAGTGACTAATGTGGCACACAGCTGGAAAATAAGGTATTCTAGTAAAAGAAGTATTTTAGGCTCCCGAGAAGGCAGGATTCCTTTCAACTTTCCAGACAGATTATAGTGGCCATTTCACGTAGCATTTATCACCTTGCCCAGCAATTTACAGCCTGCAGGGTTTGCTCTTTTTGTTGCTCCTTTTAGCCCAGCAAAACACTCTTGGCTGGGGAGAAGTCAGCGAGCTGGCACAGGTGACACTGCTGAAGTCCTGATGTAACAGAAAAACCTCATTACAACAAATTTGCTTAGGCAAAGGAGCCAGCTAAGATTTCCTATAGCAGGGGACCTCGGAGCTTCAAAGCAGCTCCTGGATTTAGAAAAAAATCCCTATTTGGAGAAGAAATGGGAGGGGATTTTGTTTGTACGCTTGATTTCCTCCTCTATTTCTGATTTAACATGGGAGCGTGTTTGGCTGGAGGAGGCCAAAAGACTTTTCCAAAGGCACGGCCTTCCCTCCAGGCAGCCAAGCTGTGGATTTGCCCACTCCTCTCCAGAAATCCATGGCACAGCCAGATCCCCTCAGCCAGGAATGCAGCCCTGTCAAATCTCAGGCCCTGAGCAGGAGAGGCTGATCTGCCCTGACCCTCTGCTCCCTCCCAGCTCCGCTGGAGCTCTCCCTGATCCCTGACCCCTGTGCCAGACGGTGCCACTGCTGTTTACTGAGCACCCATTCCTGCTGCTGGGGGTGCTCACAGCCCTGGGATCTGCATCCCTCTGGAGGATGCCCAGGTGCTTCTCCGGCCAGAGCTGCCCCTCCAGCTTTTCCCTCTCTGCTGCATGACCAAGCACAGTGCTCTCTTCCATGTCAGTGCTGGAGAAACCCGAGAACGCTCCGGCTTCGAGCACTTCCACCCTGGCTTGCACAGAGTATCCCAGAAGAATGCAGCTGTCTCAGGGCAGGATCGTTGTTGTAAAGCAGGAGATAGACTCTTTTCCTGATTTATTTATTCATTGCCTATAACAGCTTGTCCACAAACATCCCAGCTTGGTTAAATCTTTGACATGTAAAACATTTCCAGAAATTCTTGCTGCCAGCCGACAAGACGAATGGGGAAGACTTGGCTTTATTTTTTTTTTTTTTTTAAAGACTCCTCACTTTTCTTCTGTTTTCTCCTTTCTAGTGTGACTCTGTCTCTGGCTTTCCCAAAGCAAGGCACTCATTTATCAGGCTTGCAAGTTCTTAGGGATTGGCAGACTCCACGGCTTTTCCGCTTGGCTCGGGCCTTGCAGCCACCATATGGAACGAGTTGCACATTTTCACTCCTTATCGGAGTTTAAGATGGAAATATTTCCTTGGTTCTTCTTGGGGCATTTCTGCAATTGCACACATGTTTAACCCTGATGCTGCTGCTGAGGAGCTGTTCCTGTTAAAATGCCAGCCAGGATTGAACTGGGAATCTCTTGCGGGGAGCTCCGCCAGCGGTTTGATTCTGCTCCTGGTTACAAACAGCTCCTTTAATAGTTCTGGAGTTCCGTGCACAGAACAGGGGAGAAGCTGGCTCACTGTCTGTCTGTCTGCTTGTCTCTTTGAAAAGACAACTTTCTCTCCCGCTCTGCACACTGAGCCAGTTTTGCTGCAGCGCTGTTGCAGCAGTGAAGGTAAGGAAAGCAGCTCCCACTCCATCCTGCCTTTATTAAAGTGGATGACAGCTGAAGACAGACAATCTTTCAGGCACAGAACTTCCATGCATGAATCTCCCACTGCTACCCATCTACTGGGGGGTTTCCTCTCTGTTCCCTGTGAAGTCACATCACACTCAGGGTTAGTTCCAGTCTTTTTCTTCAGCACAGGGCGCCAGTCAGCCCAGTTGGGGTAAGAGGAGGTGAGCCGACCCGAGCCAGGCTCTCTGGATCCATGGGGGCAGAAGTGCAGTCCTCAGGTTCACTGCTGGCCTGGAAAGTCCAGGAGAAGGTGAGACAGGGTTGAACTGCAGCTCCAGCTTCGTCAATCCGGTCACATCCACAAACCAGTAACAATATCGGAAGGCAACTTATTTCCACTGCAGGATGATGTTCCAGAGACTTCAGGGGATGCTGCAACCAAACCCAGCCCGAGGGCAGAGACCAGGACTGGCTGCACCAAGCCCTGATTTACAAATCCACGGCTCTGCCCCAGTGAACAGCAGCAAGATCTCTCCTGCTCTTCCCTGTGCCCTTTCTCCATGGCAGCAGCTCCTTTTTCTGTTTAACTGCTGCTTCCAGCAACACATCCAGATCTTTCCTCGTCAGAAACCCTTGGGTAATATCAGCGGTGACAGATGTGTGCACTTCTTTTCACGGGTTCAGCTGTATGCCAATTTACACATTTAAAGTGAGCTGAAAATGAAGGATAAAGTCCCTAAATCCACAGAGACAAATCACAGCAAAAATGAGAGACTAAATGTGACACAAGATCTTAAACCTCAGTGTCTCTTCCTCAGGGTCTCCTTCATGGAAGTGAGGAACTTCTCCATCTTCCACAACAAAGGCCTGGGGCTGGATCAGTTCCGTCCTTGTTGCATTTGACGCCTTGCTGCAGCTCAAATACATCACTGGACTCAGCACATCCAGATTTTTACACTTGTCAGTTCTGCTTTTCTCATCCTATGCGGTTCCTGGCCAGTTCCCTGCTGTCCCAAACCAGCCCACAGTAGTGGAATACACAGGCCTTCAGCGGGAAGGGAATTGAACACCACTTTTAGGCTCAGGAATGCTGCCAGGAGGTTGTAAAGCAATATTATAAACAGAAAGCAGGCTCTGGTGTCCATAGATCTGAGATTGGTTATTCTTGGTCAAATTCCTTCCATATTATTGTTATTATTATTATTAAATTACCTGATTTGCTTGTCTGGCCTGTGAGTATTTCACTGTGAGCCCCATGTTTTTCCATCAGGCTCAACATTAGTCCCACGTTGATTTCCGTGTTCGATCCAGTGGTTTCAGCCCTAACTCCAGCTGCCAGAGCTTCACCTTTAGTGAACATACATCACCATCAGTCTCCAGAGTTGTTAAAAACCCCAGGTTTCCATGGAAATCATTGCCAATACTTGTCTGCATGCCTGGTTTTCCTTTTTCTGTGCCCACAGTTAATAGAGTAGAAAAAACCCTACTCCAATCCCTGTTTTTTTAAATTTCTCTATTTGCAGTGGAAAGACAATGATGTCTAAAATATAGAGAAGAGGAATGGAGTCTGATTTTCCCATCCAGAGCCCACATCAGCTGCTTTTCAGGAGCTGAAGCCCCACTGAAGCCGTGGCCAGAGAGGTGCTGGATTCCTTGCCTTGTGTAAGATGGGACAGGAAGTGCAGAGTTTTCTTTATCCATCTATGTTCGCCAAAGAATTTTCTTTCCTTTTGCCCCTCACTCCTGAACCTGGGAGAGCAGTGCAATCTCAGATCTCCTTGGACATTTGGGCAAAGTCATAGCAAAAAAAAACCTCCACCAAAGCATCGCCAACTTTAACCTCAATCAGAGGAAGGCCAAATATTTTAAGAGCCTCATTTGACTTCCCATGTGTTTGTCTCCTCCCCCTCCAGCCTCTCACACAGAGGCAGCTGACCCAAGGGAGGGGTTGGGTTGAGTTCTTGCAGGCAAATGACATTTCCCCACCTCTGGAAGCTTGGAAGGGCACCGGTAGCTCTGTCCAAGACAATTTTTTCCTCATGTTCAAAGGAATCATTTTCTAAATCACTTTCCAGCCCTTTCAGCGAACAGGAGGCTCTGCAAACACTCTGAAGCCTTCTCTTCATCTTGGTGCATCTGTTCTATTTCTCCTCCATCTGGACAGAGCACAGGTACACAGCCCAGACCCTGGCCTTTGGCCGACATGGTCTTTCCAAGGAATTTTTGGACGCTCAGTGAAAAATCCATCCAAAGCTCACTCCTCAAAGGACTTTTATTTCCATTTGAGTCCACTTCAAGGGGCTGCAGTGGGCTTAGTGATGTTATTTTTGTTCCCCTTTCCAAAAGGATAGCAGAGCGATCCAAAGTTTGGATTTAGGGAATTACTGGGCTGTTGCTGAAAAGGAAAACAGCAGGAGCTGCGTCTCTTCCCTTGTGTCTCGGGAGCTGAGTCTTGACCACTAATTGTACACGGGATTAAGTCCTCACTGTCATTCCCTAATTCCAGATCAGACTCCTGGCCTGACTTCACACAGCTGGATGAGGTGGGAATAAGAGCTGGCAGAGCCGAGTGATGCCGTTCTTCACCCAGCAGGAAGAGCAGAGCTCTGGGAGTGACACTGGCACCTCCTGCAAGCAGGATGGGAATGCTGGCTGGGAGATGGCACGTTCAGGGAGCCAGGGCACAAGCTGGCACATCCGAGATAATTCCTGGAGCAGAGTGCCAGGTGCTCCAGGAGAGACAGAAGGAATCTTATCTACCTGCAATACAAAAACAAAATCTTCATTCCAGTCCAGGAAGGACATCTCTGCCAACTTTCCTCCAGGATCTGAGTTCACAGAGCAGGTGTTTTGGCTTCCCACAAAGCACTTCGGAATCTCAGGGAAGGAGTGGATGAGCTGAAGTGTGGGAAACTGGAGAAGCCAAAGTTTTCCAGCGGGGAAGCTCCACAGTGAGGTTGGGAAGAGGAAAGCTGCCTCCAGCTTTCCCCTCCTGTGCCAGGAGCTTTGCTGCCAACAGGGATGCAGTGACACTGTGGGGGTGTGTCCCCCAGGGCTGGGGACAGGGCCACCAGGAGGGCTGAGAGCATCCTGGCAGGAAAGGCACAGAAGAGGAGGAGGCAGAGAAGGAGGTGAAGCGCATCCATGTGCTGCAGATGAGAAATGTGAAGCTTGCTTTTCCAAAATAAACTCTTGGCCTTCCGAGGCTGACGTCCTGCCTCCCAAACAGCCAGGACAGGGTTCCTCCCATGGAACCAGCCACCCTTTGCAGGCACAAAAACACTCCTCTTTTTTCTTCCTTTCTGAGGCCAGAGGGGAGGAAATCTTTAGTTCTAGATTCAGAACTGCCAATGGCTTTTCCAGGCCTGGGAGATGAGAGAGTCTCCCCATGCAGAACACACAGCCTCTGCCATGTCCTGGAATTAGACAAGAATTTCCTCTTTCAAGACCATTTCAACCACTTCCTTTTATTTTATTCTCCTGTCTTTGATCCTGGGTGGGGTGCAAGAGGAAGAACAAGGCTTGGAATTGTAGCAGAGATTCAGGAAGCTCAGATCCACACTGAAGTAATTCTGATCAAACAGCAGCTGCCTCTTTGCTGCCCCATCCAACAGTGAATTTTACCTATAGAACCCCTTCCAGGTCCCACAGTTTTCTGTTGTTGCAGAGTAGCTGATCGTGCCTGACTCTTGGTGACATCCAGGTTGTGAACCAGCAGCTCATCCAAGCACAGCAGGATTGGAGCCAGGTCCTCGAAAGCTTTTTTGTGGTTTCTACAGCAGCCGTTCCCTTTTCCCTCATGAACTGCCTTTCCTGTTCATCTTTGAACACAAGAAAAACCAAAACCATTTCAATTTTGACTCTGGAGCAATGTTTTTCTTTCTCTCGACTTGCCTGGGCCAGCGAGAAAGTTTCCACAGATTTTCCCCAGTCTCTTCTTCGAAAACAGAGCAAAACAATTCATGGAAAGCAGTGCTGCTGTTGCCTGCTGCTGTTTGCTTTGGAGGGCAGGAGCACATGTGGGAGCAGGGTGGAAAAAGGGAATTAGATATCCTCACGTAGCTGCTGAGCTCCTGGATTCACCTCTGGAAAACAGCTGAGCAGGTGCAGAACTGATTTCACTGCTGGAAAATGAAAAAGCACAGGGAGAACAAGCCACACCCAGCTCGGGAGCAGTTCTGGGTAAGGCATCTCTCAGAACATCAAGCTAAATTTGATGCTCAGCACATGCCCAACAGCACAGATGGTTTGGAATTTGTTGCAGACACCATGATTTCATCCTATCTCATGGCCAAGGTCTGGATGTTCCCTTGAGGTCAAAGCAAATGTTTGATGTTCAGTATTACGGGGTTTTGCTGGTCTGTGGGCAAAGGTTTTGGCTTCACTGAGACTCTTTCCCTCTCCTGAGTACCTCACCAAGTACAGGGAAAGCAAAGAGTCTGGAAAGCCACATCTGCTGGAAAAGTTCCCTGCTCCATCATGCAGATGGCCAGTCTCTCTAGGTGCTGCTTTGGAAGGGGTTTGTCAGCTGGAATGAACAGTAAGAAAAAGCAACACAGCCCGAAAGGGGCCACACGTGATGACACAAAAGCCACCCAAAGCTCCTGCTTTCCAAACAGAAAGAGGAGTTTGTCTCTAGCATCACACCTGGATGATCCACAGAACATTCTGTTAAAGAATCCATGGAATGATTCGGGTTGGCAAGGACCTTAAATCCCATCCCATTCCATCCCCTGCCATGGCAGGGACACCTTTCACTGTCCCAGGCTGCTCCAAGCCCCAGTGTCCAGCCTGGCCTTGGGCACTGCCAGGGATCCAGGGGCAGCCACAGCCTCTCTGGGCACCCTGCGCCAGGCCCCCAGCACCCTCACAGGGAATGATTTCTTCTGTACATTCTCTACAATGACTATAATTTTTCTAACACTGCTAAGTCCAGAGCTTCCTTACACCTAGAATGAAAGGGAGGCCCGGCCCAAAGGGCTCCAAAGCCTGGCTGTGCCAATGGAACCTGTGCTGTTCCTCTCCCTGAGGCCTCAATCCCAGCCCGTTTGGTAAGAGCAGAGCTGTCCCACTTTTGAGGAGCACCTTGACCCTCTGTCCACCAAAGACAGCAGAGAATTTGCTCTCAGCTTGCTCCAAGGGGCTCCCAGCTCCTGAAGGCCCCAGCCAGGCCTGGGGGAAGCCTGAGACCGCTCAGGCTCCTCTTGTAGAGCTCTATCTCTCTTTCTATTTCGAGTGCACTTTCAAGTGCAGGAGGTTGTGTCTCCTTATCGCTTCCCAGCAGGGCTGCAGCACCAGGAGCAGGCGGCACACAGCCCCTGCCAGAGCGGGGTTTAGGAAACAGGCCGAGCCGACACGGCTTTTTATTGTTGCTGCCATTGTTGTTGTCTTGTTGTTGACTTGCTCTCTGCTTTGAAGGAATGCAACCACCCCCGAGAGCAAGTATCAGAGGAGAAGCTGGGTTTGTGTCGCTCCAGCCACTGTTTCCCATTTCTGTTTATCTTTCTGTCTCGGCCTATGAGCAGAAATCTGAGCCTGTGCCAGCTCCCTGTCCTCACCCAGAGCCAGAGCATTGTTTTGCACTGCTGGGGTATCCCTACAAGCACCACATGCTCCCTCTGTGTTTTCTGCTGACCTGTGGAGCCTCCAGGAGCTGAAGGACACAGGTTTATTAAAAAAAAAAAAAAAAAAAAAAAAAGCCTGGATGAGTTGCTTAAATTTGAGGCCTACATTTTAAATTGCTTAAATTAGATGCCAAGGAGTCCCACAGCCCTGAGTGCAAGAGCCCCAGATCCCTCTCAGAGCAAAGTTCTCTCCTTGGGTTTTTGGCTCAGATAAAGTTAGTTTTCAAGGAGAGCATGTGTGGGGATGGGGTCACACTGCAGCCATCCCACCCTGCCCTGGGAGAACATGGCAAATCCTGGGAATCACAAGGTAAAGGCTCCCAGGTATATATTGAGGGTTTAGACTCTTCTCCTACAGGTTCAGGATTATGGTGCTTGTAGGAAAATGCAGGAGCTGGATGCAAGTACAGGATGCAGCTGCCAGGGATGTTCCCCCAGAAAAGCTCATGGCCTGAGCTCCATTTGGGCCTGCTCTTCCCAGGAACTGGTCCAAGGCAGCTTCACCTGAACCAAACCAGAGTGGGAATTTGCTGGAAAAACCATTTGCTGGAATGAAGACGTCAGGACACAGATCACAGGCGGCAGTTCTCAAAAAGAGCTGTGAGCCCCAAAACACATCCCTGTTCCCATATACTGCATTGCATTTCCCTCCTCTCCCTGTGAGATTCCCGCTTGCAGTTCTTTTCCCATAAAAACATCTAATTGTGTCTAAAAGCACAAGACCTTTGTGGCCTTCTTGACAGCTGCCTCCACCATCTGACTGTGCTGCCAGGGAAGAGTTTTGTCTGGAATTCCCTTTTTTTTCTAACGGCCTCACACACTTTGGACCTTCCCAATGTGAGTATGGGCTATTGACCTTGTGGAGTCTCTTCAATGGAAATGAAGAAACTTCAATTTAGGGGTTTAGGTACCCCCATCAAAGAGATCAGTTTGGAAGTGGACTTACCCCAGTTCATGGGGCACTGAAATCCTCCCTCACACACCAAGGCAGGCTCAGGCTTTTTTTGGCCGGCCAAGGTGATGCCATAACTGTGTCTGGCCTAAGTTCCCAGCTGATTCCTCGCTCCAGGGAAGCAATGTCCCATATTCTTCTGCTGGCTGTGCTTTTTATCCCATTGTAGCTTTAGAGCTGAAGGCATCAAAAGATTTCTGGGATTTATGAGGCAGCTTTAGGCCTTCCTCCTTTCTCTTTTGTCCTAACTGCCTGGCTTGTCAGTATGACCTAAAAACCATTCTGACGGTTTTTAAAATAAAATCAAACCATTCTGATCTCACTGGATGGCTTCAGAAGTGCCCATTTTTGAGCCAAAAGGAGTGATTATTTATCAGGGATTAAAGAGCTCTCATTGTTCAGGCTCTGGGGAGCAGAGCAGAAAGGAGCAGCAGGTACCTGGTGTGGAGTAAGAGCAGAAGCAGAGTCCCTAAAGCCATCAATCTCTGCCTCACCCCCTTCTGGACACATCTCTCAAGCTTCCACCTCCAAAAGTGAAATTCCAAAAGATACAACCTTATCAAAGGACAGGGAACGCAGCCCAGCCGTTCTGATTCCCCAGAGAATTCCAAATGGCATGAAAACAAATAAAGCCAGAGATTACATTACAGAAAATTCCACGGATCCATTCGAAAGGCAGCGGATTCAGGGCTGCACATTCCAGACTCTCAGGGACTGCAAGCTCCAGGGATGCTCAAAATCCTTCATTTTGCCAACATTTATAAGGCATATCTCGAGGCCATTGATCACTCCCAAAAGCCAAAGTTATCGACTTCTCTTATCTGCTGCCTGTCTTTATCCAGCTGGGAAACACTGTATACTCATTTAACCATCCTTCAGGCACCGTCTGGTTATTCATCACATCTTAAAAAGGGGAATTCGGTGCCTTGGCCACAGCGTAAAGCACTTAAAAGAGCAGGGATGGATCTCTGCATCCTCTGATCCCAGCTCCATTATCCAACACACAGGGGAACAAAAAATCCCAAACAAACAAAAAACCCACCCAAAACTCAAGTTCAAAGGGGTCTCCTGGGAGTGGATCCCTAAAATCATCATCTTCTAGCTGAAGCAGGAAGGATTCAAGCACAGGGAATCGTTCCCTGCTGCCAGGAAGGAAGAGCAGGAGTGACTGTTTTAGGTAAATAATTAGATGGACAGACAGATGGAGATAGGTATAGATATAAATATATTTTTACACACATGTTTATATTGAGTTGGATGCACAGAGAGAATTCTCCAAGCAGGTTTCTGCCCCACAGCTTCTTTGACCTCTTACTCTGTTTCCCCCTCTCTGAGTGAATAATCTCCCTGATGGAACCTTATCAAGTGATGTTTGACAGTCTGGGAACTCGATTGCATCCAGGAGCTTTCTGTCCTGCACCATAGCAGCAATATCTCCCAAAAACTCCTACTAAAGCCAGGCCCACTCCTCATAAATCACAGGCACACATTGGCTGTCTCTTAATCAATCTTCCCCAGGTGTTCCCTCACTCAAGCTCACCACGAGCATCTTGAGGGTTTTGCTGGAAATTCTATTATTTTGTTGGGTTGGTTTTTTTTTTCCCCCTAAAGTAACTGCCTGGCCATGCTCAGGGCTTTTGGATTTTCTCTTTTCTCCCTGGTAATGTCCTGCTATCAATTTTTCTTTTTGCAGAAGCCTTAAAGATGGATAGATCCCTTCTACAAATATCTGATGGGTTGGAAACTCCCCTCAAAAATATCATGCTGGTACCTCTACCTCTGTGTTTGGTTGCCCACCAATCAAAAGGATTGAAAAATATTTTATAGACACCTTAAAATACTTTATATAAATATACAAAGTTAGCTCACTTCCCTTCTTTTCCCTGTCTCCACAACATCTCCAGGAGCACTTCCCTGGTACTCAGGGAAAGCTTTTCTTCTTGAAACAGGGTTTTTCTTCCCTCCAGGAAAAAAAAAAAAAAAAAAGTGATTTTTCAACAGAATGATAATTTTTTAAACTTAAATTACCTGGTCTATTTGAAGACAGTTGATAAATCACTAAAGAAGTAAAACACTTCTCTGCATTGAATCATCTTGTAATGAGAAAGATTAATTTTGTCATAGCTTCATTCCTGGACAATTTTTTCTTTTTTTGTTTGGCTTTTAAGTGTCTCATGAAAAACACACTGTTTGTAAAACGCCTGCTCCATTTCAGCTTCTAAAAAATCATTTTAAATCAATGAAAGCATTTTTAATTTCTATTTTTGGGAAGAGCTCAGGCATAGCAGCAGCCTGACAAAGCCATGCAGGGCTGGCCGAGGTCCAGCCAGCTGAGGGGACGGGCAACGAAGGTCGTGGATGCTTGGAAAACTTCCCAGAGACATCCCCCAAAATTCCCTGGCCTTCTCTGCCTAAAGGCACAAGATGATATCAAGAAAACTCCATTCCTGAGAGAGCTTTGAGAGTCTTTCACAAAAACAAATCAAGATATAATCCAAGGATGCTCCTTGTCCATCCTCCCTGGCTTTTCCCTGTCTCTGGTGGCTCCTGAAGAAGCCTCACAGCTCTGGGATGTGCCGGGACATCCCTGTGGCAGCACCTGAGCTGTCCCAGCCAGGGTCACAGAGCCCTCTGGACACAGAGGCCACTTTCCAGTGACATTTGAAGTGCTTGAACACAGCCAGGAACCTTCTCCAGGGCTGCACGTGGTGCCCAGGCAGAGCCAGGAGCTTCCCAAATTCCTGTGCCGAGCTGGGACCAGCCACGTCCCTCCCCAGCCTTGTAAAACACAGTAAGTGGCACAAATTGGGGGGGGAAGCCCTTTTCTGTGCTGTGTCTATTGAAGAACCAAATGTTTGGGTCAAAAGCTGGAAAATTGTCGTTTTTCAACTTGACTATTTTGTTTTCTGGCTGATAATAAAACCCTGCTGTGCACAAAGTCCCATGCCACTGCCCTTCTCTCACACGAGACCCCTGCTCTGAACCATCACTGGAGCTGCCTGAAACCCCAACAATCTGAGCCTGTTGAGGATGTTTGAACAAAGAGGATTTCCTAGAGGAAAAAAAACCCCAAACCTATAAATCCTATTTCTAAGCAGCTTTAATAGAGAGCCCAGCTCTCCTGCAACTGAGCCTGTTGTGTCTGAAGTATCAGGCACTTGAGATAGCCCAGGGAAGTCATGGTCCCTGCCCTTTTTATATCCATTGCCTAGTTCTGGAAAGCATCCTGTGAGGAGCCACTTGGACTTTAATAGGATGAATCATTGTTAAAACCAGCATGTGCTTCGAAATGTTTACATGAGGGGGCCTGAAATGGAGATACCATGAGGAGAAAAAAAATAAATCCAGCTGAAAGCTGTGGGCAGAGCTGAAGGGCACTTGTGTGGAAGGTTTCAGATCTGCTGGCTCCTTGTGTGAAATCAAAGGGTCACCTCAGGTAGAGAATTACTAAACCCAGCATTTGGGGGATCTCCAGAAATTCTTTCCCCTGCTGATAAATGACCCCAGGACCAGCAGTGCCTGATGCAGAGGGAGGTAACTCCAAAGAACTGACATCTCCTGGGAGCACTGAGAGCCACGGGATTATTCACCTGGTGGGAATGGCTCCTGGAAGGAGATAAACCTGCAATGTGAATCCTCCAGAAATCACTGAAAAGTAGCAAAGAGTAGAAGAAGAGCAGCCTGGCCGTGCCTCCCCTCTGAAGAGCACCCAAAGCATAGCTATAACACAAATCTCACTCCAGGGAGTGGTATTTTCCTCTGCCACCTGCCTGTAGGAGAAATTCCCATCATCCCTAGTCATTAATCCACATTTTTCTTGCTTTATCTTTCACTCAAGGCATCACACTGGGTATCTGAGATCAATTCTAGCCCCAGGCCAAAGTTTAGGAAACATTTTGAGGCTGTTTGCTGCAGCCACACGTGTTATTTTTAAACACCACGTGCACCCAGGGTGCTGCCAGATAGGCTGGGTATGTTTGAGGGCACGGTAAAAAAAAGCTCCTGAAGGTTGGGGGTGAGATTCCCACCAACTCCAGCGGCTTTCAGATCAAACCCTCCTGGAGATAAACCTTAGGCCCCTCGCAGACTGCTCTGGGATCTGGGAGCTTTGCCCTTGGCTTTGAGACTTTGAACTGGGGCCAAGCGATTGCAGCTCCTGGTTTAGGGGAAAAGGAAACAGAAAGGAACTACAGGCTTAAAGGATTAGAAGGAAGAGCTAAAAATAAAGTACCAGCAATGCCAGACCCCCAAATTTACTGCTTTCCTGCAAAGAGGATGGGTTTTCCTGTTGTTTTAGTGAGGGGAATCAGCTTTCTGCGTGACTTGGAAGAGCAGGACACCGACGGAAAGCTGAGTGCTGTTGCTCTCCAGGAGCACGGTTGTTCCTGTTGTTCTTCCTTCTTCCTGGAACTCATCTTCTGGCTAAACATGAAGAGCAAATGGGTCTTGGGAAGCATTTCTCAGCTACTTCAGCTGGTTCCAGTGAAGGGTTGCAGCCCATCGGTGCCAAAAGATGACACAATTAAAGATACCGGGCATTGCTGCCTGCGCAGCCTGGGATGTGGGTTAACCAGAGGAATATCCCTGCCTTGACTCTGCTGTCCATCTCCTCCTGCCTTTTCCTTCAGCTCTACATCATCCTTTCCATCTGGTTGATCCTGTCTTGGGTCCTCCAGATCTTATCTCCCACCCAGCCCTTTTCCAGGGACCACAGCTCAAGGAGAACAGGAGCAGGTGCCGCCGGGACAGGCAATTGAGGCTCAAGGAGGGAATTTTCTGGGAATGAAAGGAAAAGTTTGAGTGTGGCTCTCCGCTATTCTGAGCGGCCAGTTGGCTCTTGAGAGGAAGCCCAACACTCAGCCCTAAAAAACTATACACACACAGATATGTTACATATTTATCCGAGGCAGAAATTGGCCAGGAAATGGCTATAAAACACACATTTTGAATAAAAGGAGGGAGATTTATGGCTCTTTTGTGAATCTGAGTCATATCTTTCTGCATCCCCCAGGCAGGAATACTCTAATCACTAACATACCCCAAACATGGACGCACAGTGGGCCGGGAATTGCTTCCTTCTGGCCACAACTCCAGCTAAAGACGTGATAGGGATTGAGCTACTTTATCTGACAGTTGGTAAATGAATTGCCAATTCATTCTGAGCTCGGAGGGGGAGTTTTTCCCCTTGAAAAAAAAGGGTCCTTTTATATATGTCTTTGATCAGGCAGGGCCTTGACAAATTATTTTCCAAGGAATTTCTTGAGCCCTAATGCCATGAGAAGGGGGGGGGGGGGGAAGTATTTTCTCTCAAAGAGAAGCTTTTATGTCTCCAAAAATCACAGCCATGTAAGGGATTTTCTGCCATTTCCTCTCGTCCCCTTGGCTTCAAGGAAGGCAGGCAGGTAGCTTGAGGATTTTTCCATCCCATGGAAAGCCGGGAGGCGGATCGGGAGGAAGCAGTGCCAGGTCTCCCAGGCTGATTCCTCCCCGGTGAGGGGGAGCTCGGTGAACTCCGACATAGACTGAACATAAAGGTCAGGGCCATCAGTGACACTGAGAAAGAGCCCCTTCAGCACCAGCACGAGCCATGGGAGCAGGGGACAGCTCAGGGTCGTGGCACCACAGAGCTGCTCCTTGCCACGAGTGCTTTGGAAAGGTTGGGATTCAAGGGAGCATCTCCCTGCCGGGGTCACTCCGAAGTGTGAGGAGAGAGCAGCGTTTGCTTGTCTTTTCCTGGAGTCTGGGGGTTTTTTTTTCCTGGCCTTGCCATTTTATTCCTTTTATCCTACCATTTAATCCCTCTCCTCCAGGCAAAGATCATGTCCTTGATGGAATCCCAAGTGAGTTGCACAAGCCAGGTCTGGACAACGGCTGTGCCTCCTATTATCCCTAATGTACAAATCACTCATTCCCCCGTTGTCCCACTCTTCTGTCCTGAAGGAGAACAGATTGCTACAGCACAGCATTCAATTAATACATTTCTGCTACACTGAACTTCATCAGGATGGATGAAGCAAAAAATAAATTTAAAAAACCCCGCATGACTTTTTTCTCCGACCTAACTCTCTGCACGGGCGCATAACCTAAAAGAATATTCCTGCTGGAATTCCAGTAGCAGCCCCACTATGGACAAGACTGATGGATAAATCCCTCTGGCTAAGGAATAATTGGTGCAGGGAGTTAGGAAGAATTAATTTCCTATAGAAATGGGCCACCACAGTTGTCTTTTGGGACCTTCACAAGCAAAATTCAACCACCTTCAATAAAAAACCAGAATAATTTTAGGTTGAATGTTGAGGGTCCGCAGTGAAATGTCATCGAGCTTGGAGAGTTTCTCCAGCCAGTTCATTCTTTAAATAGTGCCTGTTCAACTTCTCCTGGCTCCCAAACTCTCCAGCTCTGGCTCCAGATGAAACCCTAATTTAGGTTATATTTAGTTGCTGTCCCATCCCAGCCTGCTGCACCTCTCAGGCAAAGAGTTACCTGTCCTGAAATTCTCCTGGAATTCTGTCCTGCTGGAAAGAGCAGGATTCAGCTAATGATCCAAGAGGGATCTTCCCCATCCATCAATAACTGATCAATAAGTTATTAAAAAACCCTAAAAGCTGCCACGACCAGGTGAGGAAGGACATCTCAGTTTCCTGTACTTTATTAACAGCTGTGTCCATTGAACAAAAAGTCCAAGCAAACCAACCTTAAAAATAATCCCATATCAACCTCAGAAATGCCCTGGGATGATAAAATAATCCTGCTCAGACTCAGAGTTCCCTTCCTTATGGGTAAAAACCTTCAAGTAATGGCATAATTATTTATTATAGCACAGCTAAGAATGAGTTGACCCATTTTGGTTCCTGAATTCCCCATGCGTTATTCCTTCTTTGAATACTCTTTACAGCTGAGTAACAAGTTGGGATGCTGAGGTGGCCAGCAGCAAGATTTTATGCCAAAATTTAAGCAGCTCTGATGCTTCCTCTTCTAGGAGATGTTTTACATAAAAAACAAACAAACAAACAAAACCATTTATGGTTTCAGATGACTGGCTTAAAAATGGAGGGAAAAGTACAACTGCTCCTTTGTAAGTGAAGAAATGTCATGCAAGCCTAAAAGCCGTGTTTTCGTGCTGGTTAAACACACCCAGAAAGCTCAGATACCCACATGGGCCCAGCAGTGGTATTTTCTCTCCTTTGCAAGTGTTCATGGAAGCTTTAAAGGTCACCCAGCAGTGCAAGGTTGCCTCAACCTGGAGCTACGAGGTGGTGCTGCCTCCCTGCTTTGCTACAAAACCCCAGCACAGGACACTTGGAAATGCCCCAAACCAGAGTTTTATTATTTTCTCCCCACGTAGGCAAGGGCTGCAGTCGCTGCCAGCCCGGGTTTGTCATCGTCACCTCGACTGGCACCACCCCAATATCAATATTGGTGCCTGGCACTGGCTCAGGCTGCAAAGGGTCTGTGCAGAGCCACTCTCTCTCCTGACTCCCTGAGCAGCTCCAGACTGCCCCAGCAGCACAGACCATCCACAGGATTCCCTGCCTTCAATTAAACACTCTCCAAGTCTGAATTTACCTCCCCTTCCCCGCCCAGGCAGCACCAAGCTCAGGCAGGGGAGCCAGTACTGCTGGAACAGCCCCAAATTCATCACTCTACTCATCTTTACAACCAGGCTTCAGCCAGGCTTGCTTTCTCCAGGCTGTGCCCCACAAAAGCCACCCCGGGTGTTTGTGGACCACTCTTTTTCTAATTAAAAGCTCTGATGAAGAAATTGCACCCAGACATCTCAAGTGTGCAGTGATCCAGAGACGGGAAATGCTGGGGCGCTCCCCAGTCTGAGTTTCTGCTGAACATCAGGACCCGAAACTGCCTTTAACAGAGGCAAGCTGATGTCCAAGCTGATGAGGTAAGGACTGGGTAAACAGACAACAGAAAGCTGGCTGGGCCATCAGATGCCAAGGGGAATCTGTAGCAGCCAGAATTCCAGGTGGTGGCTGGCTACAAGCGGCATCCCTCAACCATCAGTACTGGCACCAATGGTTTGGAATAACTTCATTTGTTAAAGACTGGGATGATGGGACAGGACTCCCAGTTCAGGGAGCAAAACACTGGAAGGCAGAGCTGCTGCTCAGATGGATCCCAAAGAACTGGAGAACTCCCCAAAGCTCGAAGGCAAAGCCCTAGCTCTGGCATGGCCAATCCCACAAACCAGCTCAGGCTGGGGCTGGAGAGAAGCTCTGCAGAACGGGATCTGGTGAACAAGTGGAGCAGGAGCCAACCACGGAGCAAAGATCAGCTGCACCCTGAGCTGGAGGAGCACAAACCCAGCCAGGAGTGGGATTTGAAAGGGGGTGTTAGAATTCCACATACTGAGAGCAGGAAAAGAGGGACTGGGATTCCATCTCATTGCTTTTCCAGGAGAATGGGAAGACCCAGGGACAGCAAACAAACTCCTGACTCCTAGCAGTGCAGGTCTGAGGAAAAGCTAAAGGGAAATACTCCTGCATTTAGGAGTCAGTGACAGGGCTATCACCACAGCACACAGGCACACACTGGTAGAGGCATTCCACACATGGCACCTCCCACAAAAAACAGCAGCAGCAGCAGATTGTTATTACAACAACAATGGCAATAAATAATAATAATAATAATTAATAATAGTAATAATAATCATCATCATCTGGTTTGACCTTACACAGTAAAACCACATTTATGGACACAGGAACCCCCCGAGCCCGCAGCCCCTTCCTGTTAAAGGGCTCACCGTGCACTGCTGCAGGTGTTTGCCTCTTTCCCCCTCCCAGTTTAGAACTTTCTGTTCATAATTCAAGCTACAATTTTTGCCCTGAGGCAGATTACAACTCCTTTCTTCAGCCTCTAGTAGAAGCAAACACCCCTGAGTGAGGGCAGTGCACAGGTGACATCCACACTGACCAATTCCCATTTTCTCCCCACATCCCTTTATTTGCCTTTTACTCACTTGTTCTCAAATGTGCTCCCAGCAGAACCGCTTCAGGAAGCTGATGCAAACCTCCCCCAAACTCCGCCCTCCTCTTCCCTCTGCCTTTAATCCCTGTGGTGGGAGGGCTCATCCAGGTGCAAATGGTGCTGGTGGAAAACCTTGGGATTGTCTCTGAGGCAGTGAGAGGCTTTTCCCAGGTGTTCCCAGGAGAATCTTGAGCCAGGATGTTCAAACCAGCCCTTCTGATTGACCAGGGAAGCTGTTGTACCTCTATTTCTTGCCTTTATTTGTCTCAGGAACGCTTTGAAATCCACTTTTCTGTAGCTGAGTCCTTACAGGACCAGGGCAAAATCTCCAAACCCCACAGCCAGAACCAGGAACTGAGTCTGAAGGATTTGTTTCAACCAAAAAAAGGAAGTAGGAGATGCTGGAGCCCCTGGGTGTGATGGGTTCAAGTGAAACATGTCCCTCTGAAATGTCTTCAGGTTGAAAAATTTCCTTGGAAATTTTGAAGGAGTAAAATCCAAATGTGAACAAAGTATTGTTCTTCTTTAGGGGTAGGAATTTGCTCAAACCACTCTCTGAACATTTGCCATTCACGTCAAACTTTGTCATTTTTATTACTCAAAAATAATGCAGCAAAGGCATTGACTTTAACAGAGAAAAATAAATTTAAAAAGCAAACAAGCAAATTAAAAAAACCCCAAAACTAAATATTTTTTGACCCATGATGTGTTCCAGCCCCACCTCCCCAAGTCATGTTTTCTCAGCCTCACTTTTCTCTCCAGTAAAATTTCAACTTTACAGTATGTTCTAAAATCAAACAAAAAAAAAAAAAAAAAAAAAAAAAAAAAAAAAAAAATCAAAAACAGGGCAGTGGGCAAAAGACTCAGAATCCTTTGAGGGCCTCAAATATTCACTGGTCTCCAGGAGCTGGAAATTTTAAGAGAAAAAAACTAAACCACACTTTTGCAAATCACATGAGACCCATCATAAAATTGTCAGAGTTGGCAGCACTGTAAAATCTATGATATTGTGGGCTGGATTTATGGACAAGAATCCTGAGGCTTTGGGATATTTTTTTCCCTCAGCCCTCGAGGCACAACAGCAATTTTTGGGAGGTTTGCTCTGCCGTGGGAGCAGCCTGAGCAGTAGAGGGGTGACTTTGCCCCTTCCAAGCATTCCTGCCTGTAGGAAAAGCTTCAGCAGCGCGGGTTTGGGGGCTGCTGGTGGGGAGAAGTCATCTCCCAAACCCAGCCAGCATCGTGGCTGGTGAAACTTGAAATGTGGAGCGGTTGATAGGGGCACACAAAGAGCTCTCTGTGCCTCTCAGGGCATCACAACCCTCCCTAGGTACCAGGCAGGGAGTGCAGGGAGTGTTTTTGCAGCCCAGGGAGGCAGCTGGAGAAACAGCGCTGTGACCACAGCCTGGGAATTGCTGCTCACTCTTTCAAAGGTGTTCCCAGCACAGGTTGGGTTTCGCGCTCCGAGGAATCGCTCAGCCTGTGCTTGTTTGTTCTGCTTCGTCCCTAAAGGCCTGTTTACCTTCTGCCTGGTGATGTTCCACGGCTCCTTTCCTCACCAAATGCCCTGCTCATGGCGAGGACAGGCCTCCACTGCCTTCTCCCCGACCTCAGCAGCCCTCCTCCTCCTCTGGGGCTCCCTTTGGAGCCCAGCTCCCTCCTCACCCCGGGGCACAGCTCTCCGGGACTCTCGTTCCATCACCCCTGTGCCCAGCCAACCACCAACACCCTCAGTGGGGTCTATAGAAAATCACCAGAGGATTGTTTTGGGATAGTCTTCCTCAAGTTTCAAGGTTTCTTATTAAAGAATCATGGTTTGTGTAGGAAGGGACCTTAAAGCCCATCCAGTGCCACCCCTGCCATGGCAGGGACACCTTCCACTGTCCCAGGCTGCCCCCAGCCCCATCCAATCTGCCCTGGAACTCTTCCAGGGATCATGGGGCAGCCACAGCTGCTCTGGGAATCTTGTGCCAGGGCCTCCTCACCCTCACAGGGAAGAATTGCCAGTTTAGCTCTGAATAAGGTGGATTTTGCAACCTCTTTTGTCCATTTCCTTCACTGACAAATGTAATTTTTCCCCTAATTTTTCTGTTTATTTTTACTGTCAGCATTATTATTCTTGGCTAAGAAATGAATCCATAAGAAAGGAAATCAAAGAAATCACATCAGGCTCTTTGGAACGTAAAATCACAACCAGAGGGAGAGAAAAATCTTCTTCTTGACAGCTCCTGGTGTTGTTTTGCACCATTAGGGGAAAAGTAGCTCGAGGTAGAACATGCACATCCACATCCAGCCTGGGATCACGTTTTCCTTCCGCATCCTGACTCCTCCCAGTCCTACCCATGGAAATGGAATTGCCATATGGAAATGCCACGCTGACAAACTCCTTCGAAAGAGGAGGAAAAGGCTGTATTGGATCCTCCACCGCCTTCATCCCAGATTTTACTGCTGTGACAAATGATGATTCTGCCACTGCTGGCCTCCCTGCTCCTCATACCAGTGTGGCTCCACAAGGCTGTATCCTCAGGGATCTGCCTGCTTTTCCAGCCCCAAAACCCATCACAGAATCTCAGCATAACCCCAAAGAGCCAAAAACCAAACCCGAGGAGCTCTGAGGAAATGGGAGGAGTTGGAAGCTTGAGGCTTCCCTCCCAACGCTTAAGAAGTAATTTTCCGTGGGAGTTTAGTTTTCCTTAATCCTCTTTGAGCTGCCTGGCAGGCGTTTCTGGGGAGACCTCTTTACTCACAGGGTAACCACTGCCCACGTAATTACGTGGGAATCACCCGCCGGGGGTTGGATTGTGACAGTGGGATAACGAAGCTGGGAAAGCACAACGCGGATGACAGCTAAACAGAGTGTAATTGTTGTGCTCCTTTAACTCAGAATGCAATGTACTCATCAATCTCGGAGCGCTGCATGTTCTGTGTGATTTAATGCAACGTTTGGGTGGCTCCCTGGGGGTGGCTCCATGCAGACAAAAAGCTGTACAAGAATTGAGGTCCCAGCCCTGCCCCACATGCGGTGCCCGCGTCTCCTTCTGCCCACAAACGTTGTTGATGCCCAGAGTGAGCTCCGGCATCACATTTTGGCTGTGAATCACGAAATGTTTTGTAAGCGTGAGGCAGTAAAAGCAGACATCCCAAAGAAGAAAGTTTTATCGGAGGCAGTGCTGGGAGAGGCCCGGAAGGCCCCGTGCCCCACATCCCAAGGTGGGAATATCTCTGTGGAGTGGCCCTAGTGATCCTTCCTGTGCCTTTGCAGGGCGTCCCTCGGTGTCCCTGCCGTGTGGGACAGGCTGGGGACACCTCCTTGGCTCCCTCCGTGCTCTTCCTGAGGTGATCCTGCCTCGGCAGCCCCGCAGAGCCAACCTTTCTCTTGGGCTTCCCAACTGCCACCTCTCCGTTGCTCTGTGGCTGATTTTCCCACCTGGTTTCCAGCTCCCCTCCTTCACCGAGGCTGGGACACAACGCCACACATCCCCTAGGCCCAACACTTCCCACCAACCTCTCTTCCCTGGGAACAGGGTGGAGTTCCACCTCACTGGGGCCTCCCAATGCCACCCCAGCACCCACCAAGGTCACTTTTAAATCTGCCTCGATGGGAAAGTGACGCCAGGAGAGCACGGCCCTGGGGGAGCCAGGCAGCTGTGCCACGGCCCCAAACTCAGCTCAAGCTCAGCCCATCCCTGTGATGTTGCACCTCCTCTGCTGCAGCAAAAATGAATAAAAAATTCAGTTGTAGGCATCAAGTAGAAGGGGAAAAAAAAAAAAAAAATCGAGTAAAACCACCCCAACCCCAAAAATACATTAAAAATAGGCGGGCGCTCCCTTGCCATTGAGAGTGTGTGGTATTTATCAGCCATAAATTGGAACACAAAAATGAGAGATCAGAGCTAGGTAGGGATTTTTTTTTCCCTTAGCTCCATGGCTTTTTTATATATTTGTTTATATCCCCTCCCACATCAGAATTCCCACACATTCCCACCCACGTTCCCAGTGGCTGACACGCAGTTATACCTCTTCAGTTAATTAGAATTACTTTTAATTAAAAATATATGTAAATTATATAGAGTGTGCACAGCTTGGAGAGGAAAAAAAAAAAAAAAAAGAAGAAAAGAAAGCAAACTTCCATTTCAATAAAAATTTGAACCTCTTGGAATCAGCTGCTTTTGTGACATCCTTGGAGTTGTTGGAACTCCCACGTATAAATAAATAGGACCAGGAAATTTTACACCTGAAATATTCTGCAGTAGACATTTTTCCTTGCACATATTTGCTTTTCCTTCTCTTTTTGCCTCCACCACTCCCAGCCTTTCGTGATCACTTTCTGCCCCTTTTAAACACATTTATTTAATATCTCACTTCACGCACCCAGACTGATATCCCTTTGTGGTTTGTTTTTTTTTTTTTTTTTTTCCTTTCTCTTTCTTTTGGAGAGGAAGCGAAGGAACACGGGAGAAAATGAAAGCCCGGGATTGCAAACAAGCGTCATCATCATTTTGGTGAGCAAACATTTTCCCTTCAGTGTCTGCATCCTCTCCCCCCTCTCCCCCTGTGGCAGCTGGCTCAGAGCCTGGCTTTCCGCACGCTGCTAAAAATCCAGCAGGACTCAAGCTGGGGATGTTTGCAAGCTTGGAAATAACCCCACGCTTCCGTCAGAGACGGCTGAGGGACCGGGAAGGACCAGGAGATGGGAAGGGAAGAGGAGTGAGAGAATTACAAGTGGAAAAGGAGATGAGGGGATGGTTTATGGAATGGTTCCTGGAGAGAATTTTGGGGAATTTGTAAGGAAACACAGCTCCCTGTGGGAGTAATTTCACTCTTGGTACAATGCCTGAGTGCGGTAGGTACTGGATTTATTTATTTGGGGGTTCTCAGTACCTCCTTCTGTTGAAAAGAAAAGATAACACTAATGAAAAAAAACAAAAATGAAACAACACCACTCCAAAATCCACCCTTGGTATAAAGGGCCGGTGTCTTTTTCTTTTTCTTTTTTTTTTTTTTCTGAGAAAAAGGAAAGAAAAAAATATATATTATTATTTATTATATAACATTGTCAACATCAACACCACCAAAAAAAAAAAAAAAAAAAAAAAAAGAAGTAACATCCTAATTGTTCTCGTTCAAGCATTCTGACCGTGGTGAGAAAGGCAGCAGGAGTTTGGTGTCCCTTGGAGAAGAAAAAAGAGCAGAAGGGCAGGGGGGGGACGAGGGTGGTGGCAGCAACACAAACTGGGTGGGACCGTGGAGGGACAGAAGTGTGCTGGGCTGTTGGCTTTTCTTTTGAAACCAAAGAAAACAAAAGGGGGGTCAGGGCAAGTCACACCGAGGCCGATGACTTCCAGCCGTGGTTTCAGTCAGTGTCCGTCCCTCTCGAGTGCTAGCGGTGAACATTCGCTTCAAGGAGTCTCGCAAAAACGCTTTGTTATCAACAGGGGGGTTATTTTCCTTTTCCTTCTCCCGTTTCCTCGGAATTCCCCATGGCTCTGGCGCTTCCCTGCCCCCCTGGTTAGCTGTTCTCGCTCCACTCTGGCACCATCCCCACGCCGTGCACTGAGTGGTACTGGTGGGGCGACAGGGTTCGAGGCACGCCGTGGGAATACAGGAATTCCGCCGGCTGGAGGCTGCTGGGAGGGGACTGGATGCCCGTTTGAGGTCCACACTGCCTCACGATGGGCTGGTGAGAGCTTTGGTGCTGGAACATGCTGTGGGTGTCGGCGATTTGGGGCGACGTGTGGTTGGCCACGCTGCCCAGGCGGGGCATGAGCGGCCCCGAGGTGAAGTGGGCGGAGAAATGCTGGTAGGGTAACCTGTCCATGGGCTGCATGGCAGACACTGTGCAACTGCTGTACGAGGGCACGCTGGGCCACGTGTTACAGCTGATGTCCTCCAGGCTGGGCACGGGCTCCGTGGGCGGCGCCGAGCTGGCGTACATGCAGGCCTGGCGCTGCGCCGACTCAGTCCTGTACGACGTGTTCAGTCCCTGCTGCTGCGGGTAGCTGGACCTGTAGAAAGGGTCCTCGTCTGCTGGAGAGGTTTCCATGTAGGGCTTCTTGTAGGGATGCTCGGTGGTGGAACATTCCTCATCTGTTGGGAGAGAAAAGCGCCGGTAGCCACCAACGATAATGCGCCCGGCAGCTGAACGGCCCCCTCTGCGCTGCTGGTTTTACCGAGGGAGATCTGACACTTCCCTCGGTGTAAATCCCTGTCATTGCCCTGGAACTGATCTCAATCCATCCCCTGGAAACTGAGCCTTATACTTGGCCCTCTCTGCTGGAGCAGGGGAAGGGATTAGCCGGGCAGCTCTGGGAGGAAAATCGAGATGCTGGAGGGATCCTGAGGTTTATCTTGCTTGGTGATCCCCCCACATGCTCCCCATCCCCTTCCTGCTGCCGCTTTTACCTGAGGAATAACATCTGCCTGTGACCTCTGCACCTACCAGGGTCCCCACTCCCCTGCAGGAGGCTCAGAGCTGATGCTGTCAACTCAAATCCTTTACAAAAAAACATTCCCATGATGAAAAGAGACAAAAAAAGGAGATCACAATAAAAAGCCTCCCAAGAGAGCACCAGCGACGGCACAGTTGGGACAATCAGATTTGGAGTTTGACAGCCCCGGCCTTCAGCTGTGCCAAGGCAGCTGGGCACATAAATCCACACAGGGCCGTGTGCTGGAGCCAAGGGAACAAAGGAGAAAAGTAAATTTCACAGCTAGAAACAACAAGGCACATCTTGCAGAGCCCTTTGTTTCCTGCAGCATCCCAAGCCAGCAGAAGGAAGGAGATAAACAATTTAGGTGAAATCTCCAGGGTGAGGCCAAATGAATAAATGAATGTGCAGTTATTTATTCATTCACAGGGTCACCAAATGAAATCCAGCTCCACTGGAATGGATGGCAAAATTCCCAGGGATGAGCATTCCACCAAGAGATTTTAAGGACAGCGTGGCAAGGGAAGGGGAGCTGTTCTGACATGGATTAACTTTGCTGCTGCTTCAAAAATAAGATTTCTGGTGCAGGCAGGAAAACATCCCACTTGGTTAGAGCTCTCCTGGCTGCACCCTTTGAACAGGGGTCAGATTTGAAAGAAATTTGGAATGAGTTTCCCTTTACAATTTTTCTCAACCAACATGGTTTGAGCTGTAATTTTTTTTCACCCCCAAAATGCAGTGGGGAAACAAACCCCAACCAGTTGCACAGAAAGGAGGACTGAGAGCATCTGCCCCACAAGAGGGAATGCTCCGAGGGGAATGCTCGTGTCACACCTCCAGGAGGGGCAGGTGGGCAGTGCAGGCATCTTTTGTTTCCTCTAAACACACCCATACATGTAATCCTTATTGCTCCAAACAGCCATGAGGGCTCTCCTGGAAGCTGCGCCCTCTTTTCATGAAAAATAACCCCTTTTTCCCACCCAGGGGTTTTCCAACAACTACTGCTGTTCATCTTGATCCAACAGTCCCACAAGGAGCAGGTACTGAGGGACATGGTGGGGACATTCCCCACAGGGGCCTTTGGCTCTGTAATAGCACAAATTCAGCTGCAAAGCCACAGTCCCATTTCCTTCTTCCTGACAACATCAAAGCCTGGCTCCTTCACCTCAGCAGTGCAGTGCCCTGATAATCAAGTTTCTCCTCTGCCTTCCCTGTGAATTGGGGTGGAAAGCAGGATGAGATAAATGAGCAATTCCACCCCATTTTTAAAACCAGCTGAAACAATGAGCAGGGAGATGCAGGAATGTGTGATCCTCCTTCACCCAGCTCAGGTCCAGTTTCTGTAGGAGCAGGGGAAAGGACGGAGTCCCCTGAAAGCCAAAAGCTGGAGGCACAGGTCTAACCTCTCTCCTGATCCCAGCTCCATGACAGGAGGAGGAACAGCCAGAGCTGGAGCTTTTATGGACAGTGTAAAAAGTTTGGATTCCTGACCCACCGCTGAGTAATAAGAACACTGGGGTGGAAAAACAATGTCTTGTAAAATGCAGCATTGTTCTGCTAATAAAGTTTTCAGCATTAAACCGCATCACTCTGCTGGCACCAGAAATCATTGGCTTGGGGTTTGACTGTTTATTTTATTTTGATTTTTTTAAATATACAACACAAACCAGTCAAACTCTGTTTTTCCGTGGTGTGAAACTGCCTGACTTAAACCTGAGCTTGCTGATTTTTCCATTTAGCCCGGACATTTCACTGCCCGCCACAGCCCAGCTGGGCAGAGCCACAGCGTCACAGAACCACTTCCAGAATCCATCACAGGTGAAGAGGAAAAAACAAAGCCAACCAGGATTTCAGTGGAAACCCCATACGTGCCCTCTGTCCTTCTGTAAGATCTCAGGATCACTCTGCTGGTCCCTCCTGAACCAGGTTCGCTGATGTTTTATATGTAAAGGGATTTTAAGGTGTGTAAGGACCTTGTTCCCATCTCCAAACAGGACCTAGGTACAAACAAAAGATTCCAGCCTGCCCTAACAGTTTCTGCCTGTCCTCCTGCCCCACTTCCCAGTGATTTTCCCATCTACGGAGACTCAAGGGGCTAGAGAGGAAAGAGAATGGTCCACATGCATCCTGATGTGGGATGGTGCAGACCAGAGAGCCCCAGCCAGTGCTGCCTGAGGGATTTACAGCTGCCCAGGCTCTCTGGTCTTGTCCCACTGCCCCTCACAGAGGAGATCAGAGCCAGCACAGAGCAGCTGGAGGGCATCCCCGGGGTGTGTGGAGCAGCTTTATGGTGGAAAGGGACACCACCTTCAATGACAAAAGGAGCACAAGACAAACAGGTCACCAATGCAACGCCAAAGGCTGCAGTTTCAATTCATCCTCGTGGCCTCTGGAGCCTGGGCAGCACAGCCCAAGGCCATAATCCTGTCCCTGAAGGTCCTCTTAACTCCTCTATCAATGTAAGCAGGACATGGGAGATACGGAGCTGCCTGCTCAGGGTTTGACTCCTGATGTTTGTTCCCTGATAGCAGCTCCTTGTCCTTTTCCAGGTGCCCCCGAGCCCTCGGAGGAGTTGTTGGCTGTCCTGGGAGATACCCCAGCCATCCCCCGCTGTTGTTGCTGTTCTTGGAAGCCAGGGGTGGTGATCAGCTCTAGGGAGCAGCCCCTCGATGCTGCACAAACCTCAAAAAGCAGGAGGAGCTGCCAAGCGGGGGGAGCTGCCAGCGCCAGGGAGAAGCTGCTCCGAAGCCAATCCAAGGAAAGCGGAGCCTGGAGAATGGGGTGGAAACTGGCTCCCTCACAAGGAATTTGATGATCTATCTAATGAAGGAGCTTGAGCGAGAGCGTGAGCGCTTCCAAGATTTCCGGTATTTACTACTTCCAGCTGGGTTGTAAATACCACGCAAATGGCTTTTTAAACGGAATTTTCCCAATTCCAAGATTCGGGCCACGTAGAACGAAATGCAAACATGGAAAGCCTTTGGGCTTCAGGGTGCACTGGGCCTCCCTCTCCCCGCTGGTGTAAATCAGGAGAGCTCCTGCCTTATACATGACACTCAGCCCCCCAGGATGGAAGACAATGAAGAATGGGACACAACTCATTTGGTTTTCAGAGCTCACCCACACTTCCAGGGTGTTACAGGAGGTTCATCCTGGCTTTGTGAGGGACACACAATGAGTGATTACCACTGACTGTTGTTTTATCCAGTCTGGATTCCAGCATGGAGCTGGCATGAGCCTGAAGAGCCAGGGTGCAAGAGTGACAAAGGTTGTCCAAGGAGCAAAGAACGAGGCAGATTTGATCATAATGAACATCTCTAAAGGGCAAATAAGTCCTAAATCCTAGGAACCTGAGACACACCAGTCGTTCCAGAGATTGCACACCTTGTGATACGGCTGTGTTGTACTGAACACCACGGGGTTGGTTGTGGGACAGGGACAATCCAACTCCCAAAAGCTGGAATCTTCTCCAGAGGCAGCAAGCTGCCAGCACTCGCTGCAGAGGCACAGGAGGCACCTCTGACAGGACAGGGGGGTCAGAGAATGGGTCAGGATGGAAGGGAGCACAGTGGGGTGTCTGCTCCAAACTCCCTGCTCCAGCAGGGCCATCCCAGAGCACAGGGCACAGAATTGTGTCCAGAAAATTCTGGAATATCTCTAGTGAGGAGACTCCACACCCTCCTGGGCAGCCTGACTGGTGCTTGGCCACAGGAAAGAAATCCTTCCTTGTGTTCAGGTGGAATCTCCCAAGCATCAGTTCCTGCCTGTTGTGCTGTTGCTGGACACCACAGAGCAGATCCTGGTCCATCCCCTGGACCACCCTGCAGACCAACAGACACCTACGGGGTCCCCTCTCAGTCAAGGCTGGCCCAGCTCCCTCAGCCTTTCCTCATCAGGGATATGAAACTACAATGCCACAAGAGTGTGGCTGCACAGCAAGAGCTGGGTGCACCCCAGCTCCCTGAACACCTCCTCCCCACGCAGGGAGTCCCTTCCTCATCCCCAGTGTCCCACCGCCACCCTGCTCTGCCCTCCCCTGCACCTCTCCAGCTGCAGCACAGCCCAAGCCTTGGCCAGCCCATCGCACCTCCAGACATCAGCAAGATGAGCAGCGTGTTCTCCAAGGGAGACAGGACGTCCTGTCCCTGGATTTTTTTTGTCCTACAGATTCTTTGGGTGGGATGTGGGAGAAGTTGGTTCAGTCAACAGAGGCCTGTCCACACAGACAGTGCAGTTCCTGAGGAGAATGTGGAAAGGCATTGCTGTACCAGCACCGACCTCATCGGAGCAGGAAGGAGATGAAAGAGAAATCCTTCCCCAGGGTTATGTCCAAGTTCAGGGGCTGAAGGACACGGTCCTTGCTGGTTGGAGCCAGTGGATTCTGCCACATCCCTCTTCTCCCTCAGAGTGCCAACTTGACAACTTTTATAACCTCCCCAGGGAGAGGCTGTTCCAGTTGCCTCCTGTTCAGCATCGCAAGCATCCCAGAAATCTGCCAAGTGGTTGGGATTGTGTAAGGCTGGGAGGGAGCAGAGGTTTAGAGGGATGGCTGTTTAGTCCACAGGATATCTGAGAGGAAAGATAATACAAGGGAAAACAAGGCCCAGTATCCTAACTGAGACGTGGGGCTAAGTGAAAGACACAAGGCGAACTGCCTGCTGGTGAGGCCTTTTGGGCTTCTCCAAGCACAACAATGGGAGAGGGAGAGGTGGAGAGCAACCAGAAAAAAGACAAAGCTCCAACTGCTCTTTGTGTCAGCCTAAAAATCCCCACCAAGAGCTGAGGCCATTCCTTGATGAGATACAGGGCTGGAGGAAGTTCAGCTCTCAAGACCAGTGACTTTGCCACGTGCCATCAGCAATCCCAGTGTGGAGTGAGACACAAGGCGGGATGATCCTTGCCATTCCCCATTCCTGGACCAGCGACCCCATTGCAGCACAGCGGGGTCACTCCCAATGCTGTGACCCTGCCCTCCCACCTGCACACCAGGAATTGCCAGATTAGGAGCTCTGGGATGTGTCCTTCCTTCCTTCCTCAGCCAGGAGAGCATCACCTCCCTGAAGCAGGGGAGATAACATCCCCTGGCAGCCCTGCTGCTCCCCCCCTAATGTAATTCCATATCAGATCCCCACAGTGAATCCATCTTGCCTTGACAGCTAAGAACAACACTGCCAACCACAGAGAATAATCCCTGTTTTAGGTCACCAGGAAAGCAGAAGTCGAACAAGGTTCCTTTGAGTTGGGTGAACACAGACCTGTCCCCAGCTGAGCCTAAGCCAAGGCTTGGCTCTGATCGAGAAGGATGCAGAGAAACATCAGGAGATGTCAAAGTTGCAAGGAGACAGGCTTGTAAAAGAGTGGTGGAATTCACCCCAGAAGATGCAGACCGCAGCTGGTCTCAAACTCAGCCGAACTGTCCTCTGCCCCTGAGAGCACTTACCCGTAACCACAGCCTTGGGAAAGGAAATAATCCGCTTGAGATAAATCCTAAACTGCCTGAGGAGGAGTCAGTGCTTGGGGAGTCGATAATCCAATACAATCAATAAGATTTCCAGTCCAGAAAATGGACAGAGGGACAGTAGGGGCGAACAAACACTTGCTTTTGAGTTTTCTGAGGTGGTGAGGCTTGATAACTGTTAAGCAGAAATGTAGGAAAGCAGGAGAACTATGAGGGAAGACTCAGAAATGAGAGGCTGGGACAGCAAAAAAAAGAGGAATATCACACATAGGATTATTTCCCCATGTCCAACAAAGACCCTTGCTGGTGCTGGAGGGAAGTTCCATGCTCAGCGACAAGAAACCATGGATCACGCTCCGATTTATCCGACCCGATTCGCTCATCTCTAGCGAAATTTTTTTTTTCCCCCTTTTAATTAATTTCACTTCGCAAAGAGCTGCTTGGCAGCTCAGGCTGGCTCTCTGGTTCCCATTAACTTTGTGTTTCTTTCCTCTAAACCCTGGTGGCTGTTTTCGATTTACCAAAGGCGCGGGGAGGGGAGAGAAAAAGGCGCAGGGAGGAGAGCGGAGGCTCAGGCTGCCGGGACACCCCAACCTCGCGGAAGAAGCCGGTGGTATCGGGCAGGACGCCGCTCCTCTTTGATTAAAGCGTTTGGCGGCTTTGATAAAAGGCCCTTAACTGCTTGTGCCACTCAAGCCACGGCAGAGATAAGGAGGGGCCATGGGCCCTGCAGACCAGGCTCCCTCGGCCCGTCCCCTGCGCCGCGGCCAGGGCCACGCAGGCCAAGAGGGGCCGGGGAGCTTTATTCCAGGGCAGATAGCCGTGTCTTTTGTGACAATAAGAGGAAGTGAGATAATTGGGGGATTGAGGGAAACCACCCATGGAGACACCACTTAGCGGGAATCCCAAAACTGGAAGGAAACCTCTGCTGATTCCTTATCGCGTTACAATGCGGAGGAGAATGATGAATTGCCCCGCGGGGCAGGGACACGCAGCAGTCGGGGGTTGTCCCAAGGCCTGGTTGCCATTTGGGCCGGCTTGTTTCAGTTAGCTCTGGAAAAGGGGGAAGAGGAGAGGTGAGAGCACAGCTCCCAGGACGGAGGAGCTGTAGCTCCCAGCGCTGAGGAGGGATCACAGGCTGGGACCTTCCATCACCAGCACCTCACACCCACAGCAGCACGGGGGTAAAACACGCCGCGCACCCCACCTCTGCCCTGGGGGACACTTTGGGCATCTCCTTATTCCCTGCCTCACAGCCAGCACCCCCATTTCCAATCCCTGCTCTGACACATCCTACATGAGCACAGCCACCTGGCCAGCTGGAGGGGACAGAAAATGCCACCTGTTCTCCACTGTTTACCTCAATCTCAGGAAAATATTAGGATGTCTCAGGTTATTTTCCTTTGCATGCCTGCACACAACCCACATGCTCCTGCAATATCCGGGGGATTCACCAAGGACGTGGGAGAGATTTCCACTGCCCTCTTGCCTCCTCTGCCAGCACTTCCCTACCTTAGACTGTGTGTCTGCACATCCCAGTGCTCCAGGGGTTATGTTGCTAAAAATAATGACATGTGTCTGACTGATAGGGCCGTGCAGGGAAGCGGGAAGGGATCTGCTGTGGGGAGAAATTCCTGCTGCACTCAATGCCGTGGTGCTTGCTGCTTTCCGGTAGCTTTTCCATAGAGTAAATCCCGAGAAAGGCAACAGGCTTGGCAGAAACCAGCCCCTGCCCACCCCTTCTTGCATCCAGCCCTAGAAATCCCCTACTTTTTTCCAAGTAAAACTGATCTAAAACTTTTGTTCTCTCAGTCCTACAAGCGGTGCTGCATTGGAGCATTCCCGTTGCTTTGGGAGAAGAGGGCAGAGCCCACAAACCCCTCGCTCCTGCCCAAAACAATTATCCCATGGCTATCAGGGGGCTCTTCACGCCAGGACGAGCTGAGCAGTCGGTGGAAAGCCCTCTCAGCTTGATTCCTAAAGCTCTGTCAAAGCAAGTCAGTGGAAGCAGAAGGGAAAGAACATGGATATCATGGGTTTCAATCCCAGGCACCCTTCATTAGCCCGAGCATTTCTGCAGACAGAAAACTGTCTCCCAGCTGTGAGACAGCCTGGAGCTGAAAACTGGGCAAAATGCAAACTGTCAAGGTATCTCCACTTGGAGATTAACCCTGTCTGAGGGGCTGCAGATAAGTCATCTTTATCTCCAGCACCAGCTATCTTTCCAAATGTGGATTCACGGTGGGTGAAAGGCACTGCCAGCCCTCCAAAGAGCTCATTCCCAACCCAGCAGAAATGGGATTTTAGAGTTTCCCAGCCCAGCCTGGGGGAGCTTCCCACAACCCTCATGCCTCGCTCATCCTCCAGCATCACGTGTTGTGTGCTATTTTAGCCAAAAAAACAACTGTTGGAGGAGGGAGACAAAGAAAAGTATTTTCTCACTGACTATCTAAAATATACTCTTTCTTTCACTTTGATGTTTTTCTGTCCACAAGGGCCATTATCCTTGGAGCTGTCCAAGGGGGAACATCAGGAAACAATGCTGACAGTCACGTTAGGAGGGGGAAAACACAACACGGGGAGCAGCCGAGCTCTGACCTTTTCTCTTGGTGCAGTGGTAGATCTGGCCGTGCTCCTGGGAGATGGGGTAGGGGTTGGCAGGAGGCAGCAGGTCCTGGGAGGTGCTGGACACCCCGTTCTCACACTGGTACTGGGAGCCCAGGTTGGAGGAGGCAGAAAGGACCCTGGTCTCGCCGCTGAAGGGGCTGTGGTTCGAGGACACTTTTTGTCTCACTGTGCTCCTGGGAACAACCGGGTACTCTTTACTACAGGCAGAGAAACAGAAGGGAAACAAGTCAGCAAAGCAATCAATTAATAAATAGATCAGAGGGTTAATAAATGAAGGCAGCACATTAGTGTCGTGGAGTTTGTTTAGGCTTTCAGGGAAATGGAGATATCCCTCCCAGGAGGCTGCAGCCCTGACACACTTTGTCCATGCAGAATTCATTATTCCCTTTCCTTTGGTCCCCTTAAATTAATGCCTTTTCCACCACCATTATTTTATACCCACCCATAAAATAGTTTCAGCAAAATAAACAAGATTTCTTTTACATATTGTAGCATTTATAGGCTGTATACTGTTTGTAATGTATTTGCAATATGCACATGCATGTAAATAAAAACATCATTACTGCCAAGCTGACTTGGAAATTAATTAAATATTTAGCTCTACTTGTTTTTCCCTTATAGGAGTTGTCCTCATTCCTTTTGCCTGGAGTCTGTCAGCCTGTTTGTCCTGGATGGGGGATCCTTGCCCCACAGACCAAGCTCAGAATAGAGAAATAAATAAATCACCGAGATTTGATGCACTCCAGAGCCTCAGCAGAGCCAGGATGGGAAGGAAAGCCTGGGTCGTTCCCTTGCCCCAAATCTGGTTTGAAGCCGGGACACTTTGCTGACACGGGCTGGAAATCCCCTCTCCTCAAAGACCCTATGGTGTTTTTTGGAGAAGTTTCTCCAAACACATTGGCAATGTGGCAACCACAAAGATGATTCCTGCTCTGCAGGGAGAGCTGAAGCTGAATAGGGGGTCTCAGGCCCTTCAGGTGAGGCAAAAGTCTCCTCCTGGACCCAAAGACTTGTTAAAATGCATAAAGATCAGGTAGTACAGCACCCCAAAGTGTCCCCAGGCTCAGAGCAGCCACAAAGTGTGGATTCCAACACAAGTTTTCTCCTCTGAGTCTGTAACCATTGGACCAGGCTGGCTTTGGGGTACCCCCCTGACCTGTCCAAAATCATCGTGCTGGAGCAAGGACAGCTCCTTAAATGCCATCCCCAGGCTCACCTGGCCAGTTCCATGCAGAGGAGGAGCCCTAAACCTTCAGTGACACCCCTCAGGGAAGACCAATCACCGTGGAACTCAGAACTTATTTACAAAATTTAACAATAGCAATCATATAACCTACCCCAGCAGGGAGCTTTCATCCCAACCACTGCGGTGGTGGCTGCCAGAAACATCAGCAACCGAGCTGGAATGGTAGGGAAATTCACCCAGGAGCTAAAACCCAAAGAAATGTGGCTCTGGTTGGGCCATGAAAGTTTTCCCAACCCCGGGAACTGGGGGCTTGCCAAGGAAAGCCTGTTCCAAAGGTGGGGTTTCATCCCCTGGGAGCAGCATTTGCTCAGAACTGAAATCCAGGCTGTTCATGAGGAACAAAAGATAGATGGACCAGGAGGAAACATATTGGATGTTCATGATATTGGATATATATCAAATATAATACTGGATATTCGGGGCAGCAGGGATGCCAGGCTGTGTGGTGGGACTCAGAGGACCTGTCTGTGGACACCCAGCAATTAAGTCCACCAGAAGATTTAGCTGGAGCTTTGGTGGATTCTGGGGGAGGTCAAGAGCTGTGGCCATCAAACCTCAGGGATGACCCTCAAAGCTTCTGGGTTCTGTGGGATCTCCCAGCCCCCCAGGTCATCGTTTTGAGCTGCCTGTTCCACCTCCACGCCGCGATCCTCAATGACAATTGTACCAACACGACAGCCCTAAGCTGCGTGCCCACCTTGTTTCCCTTCCAAGGAGAACATCTGCCAGCAGGTGACTCCTGGGTGTGCCCTTAGCTCTCCTTCCTGAGGAGAGAGGGGCTGCATGGATCGGCTGGGTTCATCCAATCAACCAACATCCAACTCCCCCCAAATGGCAAAGCCTCGTTTTGTTTCCCAGTGGGTACCTGGGAGCTGTGGTGGAGGAGGAAGAGGGACAGCTCGTGGCACGATGCCAGGCCACGTGACACGCCTGTCACTGGTAGATGTGGCCATAGTGGGTAAACCTTGGATGAAATCCCAGAGGTGTTTTCCAACCTCAGTGATTCCATGACCCTTTTCAAAGAATGTCTCTTTGGAACATGATCTCCGTGGGGGTTTCTTACCATGAATCCTCAGTGGGACCCCACAAAGGTCAGACCCTCGCTGTGCCAAGCCCCACGCAAACACTGAGGGGCCATCCCCACCCCAGGTACTTCTCACCCAAACCAGCACTTTTCTCTCTTTCAACAGAGAGCTGAGAGCAGGAAAGAATGAACAACCTGATTAGGGACTTTATGTCTTGATGAAAAAATATCCTCCTAGAATCATGAAGGATGAGAAGAGACCTCCAAGGTCGAGCCCAACCTTCGATCAACACATTGCCAACTAAACCAGAGCGCTGAGTGCCACGTCCAGTCATTCCTCGGACACCTCCAGGGATGGAGACTCCACCACCCCCGCGGGCAGCCCATTCCAGTGCCTGACCATCATTCCAGTGAAGGAATTCCTCCTGGTGGCCAAAGGGAAGCTCAGCTCCTTTCTGGCCAAGAAGGAGCTGTTTGTCTGCAACAGCAATGCTTTCACCCCAAGTGACAGAGCGCAGGGGTGTTGCGTTCCAAATTCCTTCCAGACTGCATTTCCCATGGAATATGACGATCTCCATGGCCGTAAGAGAGGACTGTGGTGCTCTGGGGGACACAGCAGGAACTGGGAATCACGCAGGAGAGGGAACAGGTTGGAGTCACCAAGTTTCCAAACAGCAATTCCCGGAGGTACCGCAGTAACTTCTCTCCAGACTGAAATATTTCCATTTCAGTCAAAACATGGTGGGTGCTATTTTTGCCAAAAAATCAGCTCTTGGAGGAGGGAAATGAAGAAAAGTATTTTCTCACTAAATACCTAAAATGTTCTCTTTCTTTCACTTTGATGTTTTTCAGTTCACAAATCTCTGTAATTCTACATATTCCTCCTTGTAGGAGCCGAGCTGAAATAAATGTTTGGTACCTTCTAAAACAACAATCATCTCAAAATATTTCTATTTTTTCCTGAGCCCACTCAATATATAAAGTGCACACCTATCATTTTTAAAGACTGAAGGACAAACTAAAATGGATCAAGTTATTTTTTTTTTCCCCCCTCTAAGTCGCTATTCCCAAAGTAGTGGTTGTAATCCTGGGCTATAGTTTAATAGGATGAAAGGTTTCTGTCATATCCAGAAATTCTGTTTTCCAAAAAACTCCTGTAGCAAAGTAAGAAGGGGAAAAAATGTGTTAAAGCTAGACGCAAGCAATGTAGGAAATTGTCCTCATAGCAAGGACAAGGTTATTGATGCTTCTGGGCCAGAACATTAGTTTTATGTGGGGTGACAATAGGCTACTTTCATTTTTGCATTAAAAACTGCAAAAGTAAAAGAAATATTGTTAAGAAGTTGATTGGGAAAAGAATTTACAAGGAAAAACCTGTCCCTGGTCTGTTTAAAATCTGTTGGAGCCTAATAACGAATATTTAATTCCTGTATTAAAGTAGCAGAGGAGGACAGGGAGGAGCAGCACAAGGAGCTGTGTAATATTGTGATTTTTTTTAAAACTTGGGAAAAGAAATCATGGATGATGTCCAAGACCATCGGTGCTGAAGTCTGGACTCTGCTCTTGCCTCCCACCTGGCCAGAGGTTTCCCAAATCCACAGGGCTGGACAGCAGCTCTGCAGAACTTTCCCAACAGCACCCACATTCCACTGCAAATTCATCACACAACTCCCACCCTACAGATCCGGCCTGGCAAGTGACTCCCTCCTGCAATTCCAGATCCCAGCTCCCACCTCTGCCAGGTGGGATTGGAATCTCAGTCTCATTTTCTCTCATGACAACTCCCCCTTCTCCTGGCCAAGTGATACTCTCACCACAACAGACTCAAGAGTTTTCTAAGATCGCTTCTGCCACAAACTCGTGGCCAGCAAAGAATTCAAAGGAGCAAATTCAGGAGGATTTTGCAGTCTCAGAACCAGAAACCTTGTTGGCCACTGCAAATTAATAATAACTGGGAGAATAATAAATAGAGACATGCACAGAGCAGCATCTACTTCAGGTTCTTGCTTATTACTACACTCTAAGAAAATAATTTTCCATATATTTTCATGTGCAGACCTGACTTTTCCTGATGTACCAGCCAAGGCATATTAAATGCAGCTGCCAGACAAAAACCTGCTTGAAAACCTCTTCAAAACTCCACAGTTTAGAATCAGGAAGCTCCTGCATTGGAGCACTCAACCCCTACTGGCCCTAAACAAGTCACTTTAGAAGATGTTCCTGATATTTCTGCAACAAAACTTGGGATAACTTGAGGCTTTCCAGAGCTGCTGTAGCTCATGGCAACAAGGCTTCAGAAGACTCATTAAATATCAGATCCCAAGGATCTGTTGGAGGCCAAGGTGAAGCATGACATGGGAAAGGATTTCCTTTCCATATTTTCACAGCAGCCTTGGAAATCTCTGAACTGCCTCAATTTCGTTCACAATAGCAAATCTCAGTCTAACCTGAGCCAAGGTTAAACACAGGGATTCCACTCCACTCTTTCCAAATTTCCAGGCAATTTTAACTCCTCCTTGGGCAGTCCCAACGAAAGGACAAAAATTTGTCACCCTATCAGTGCTGTCCCCTCTACCCAGCGCAGAATCAACCCCCTGTTCCAGATGTGCAAACACAACCCTGTGGCTTTGGGGTTTATAGTTCCCAGGCCACCAATTGTTGTCCTTCCTGCTGAGGCTCAGGGGGAGGGATGAAGTGGAAGACAGCCATAACAGACACAACAAAAGGAAGAAGGGCGGGGGGGAGGAATACATTTAAAAAAAATAATAAATTTTTTTTTTTAAAAAGAGCCTGGAGTAAACAGATCATCTCCCAGAAAATAAATAAATAAATAAATAAACCAAACCCCATTGTCATTGCGCATTCATTTCAGCTGATTTCCAGCATATTGAAATAAAGTTGAACCCCTCTCAAGAGGCTGTCTGGAAGCGGATAAACTACAGCAGGAAAGGAGGTGGTAGGAGAGGAATTACTGAGTACTTCCTGCAGTCTCAGCCTCTGATTAAACACGACCCCTCTCTGCGTGGGGACCGCGGAGCAGCCCCACAGAGAGTAACACCCGAGACTGGATGTGCAGCAACACAAACCCAAATGTCCACTGAGGCGTGTGGGAGTCTGTTCACTGCCCCGTTCTCCTCCAACACAGAATGTCCTGACCTTCCTGCCAGGGGGTCCAAAATCCCTGGATTGGGTGCGTGCACAGGGAGCTCAGGCAGTTGAACAAGGCCAAGTGCTGGTGCTGCATTGGGATAAGGATCAATCCGGGCTGGGGATGAAATGACGGAGGAGCCCTGGGGAGAAGGGATTGAGGGTGCTGCTGGGTGAGAACAGGACGTGCCCCAGCACCCAAAAAACCTCCCACGTCCTGGGCTGCCTCTCCAGCATCATGGGCAGCAGGGCAAGGGAGGGTTCTGCCTCTCTGCCCACTCAGGTGAGACCCCACCTGCAGAGCTGCCCCAGCCCTGGGCCAGCACAGCAAGGACCTGGAGCTGCTGGAGCCATCCCAGAGGAGGCACCAGGATGGTCAGAGGTGGAGCAGCTCTGCTGGGAGGAAAGGTTAACAGAACTGGGATTGGAATTTGTCTCTCTCCCAGAGGAGGCACCAGGATGGTCAGAGGTGGAGCAGCTCTGCTGGGAGGAAAGGTTAACAGAACTGGGATTGGAATTTGTCTCTTGAAAAGAGAAGGCCTCAGGGTGACCTACAAGAAAGTTGGACAGAGAATTTACAAAGGCCTGGAGTGACAGGAAAAGGGGAAAGGGCTTCACACTGACAGAACAGGTTTAGATTGGAAATTAGAAAAAAAATCCATCCCTGTGAAGGTGGTGAGGCCCTGGCACAGGGTGTCCAGAGAAGCTGTCCCTGGATCCCTGGCAGTGCCCAAGGCCAGGCTGGGTGGGGCTGGGAGCAGCCTGGGACAGTGGAAGGTGTCCCTGCCATGGCAGGGGGTGGAATGAGATGGGCTTTAAGGTCCCTTCCACCCAACCCGCTCCATGATGATCCTGTGGTCTGTTAGCAGCTCCTCTGAGCAGCACAGCCCAAAGCCATCACCACAACCAGCCCAAGAGCCAGCAATGGAATGGACCAGGTAGAGACCAAGAGATCTCATTAGCAGGCAAATAAAAAGATAAATTTCTCCAGAAAAAGGTGTTGGAGTAAGAGGAACACAAGAGGAGCTGGAGAATGGATGTGGGCCAGAGGCAGCCCCTCATCCCTTCGTGCTGGGCTGAGCTTCTGCTGATGGAATCCTGCTGATTCAGAATCAGATCCCGCAAAGGAAGGTCAATGACAAACTGCAGCTACCCTGTGTTTCTTGAGTGGCTTTCTCACTTCACAAAAGCTGTGAACAAGTGAGGTCTGCCCAGCTTCCTCTTGGATTTCATCTGAATGCTGTCAAATTCTGCAGAACACATCTCAAGCCTGCAGTTTCAACCGGGACCAGGAAAATTTCCTGGGGGATGTGTGCTGGAGGAAAGCATCCTCTCCGCAGCAGATGGTACAATGTCAAATCTCACACTGAAAATGTTTCAGACAGAAACACTGCGAGACTTCAGTGACAGAACCTGGGAAATGGAAGTGGATTAAAGATGCAGTGAGAAGACACAAGAACGAGGTTGTTTGCAGCAGACTAAAAACAACGAGCACGAGCCAGCCTGGTGCCTATCAGTCCAACAGGACCTGGGAATGCCAGGGAGCACCAGAGGCTCTTCCATCTCTTCTGCTGGCACCCCAGAATGCACTGTCATCTCTGTCACGCTGGCTCTGACTCGTGGAACTGATTGTGTGTCCCCTATATCTGGCCCTGTCTCTGTTCTCAATGACACATGGGAATCTTTGGAATAGTTCCTTCGGAGCCAAGAAGATTGCTGTGGATTAATGCCAAAGGCAGCAAACTGGCTCGTGATCCTTGACGGAGAGAACACAGCCACAGCGTCAGACTGCACTCTCACTCTCCCCTGTCACGGGGATCATTCTGGATTTTTTGGTCACTTTTCAAGGGCTCAGAGTACCCATCGAGGGAGCCAAGAGCCACCATTTCATGGCATCATGATCCCCCTCAAAAGCCTTCCCAACAGAAGCTCCGAGGGCTGAACTGCATTAATTTACAAAATTAATTAAATTACAAAATAACCATGGCCTTCCAGACTTCCAGAAGCTCCTCAGCCCCCACAAGAACCACCACAGACAATGGGAGCTGCAGAGGAGCGGCAAGAATTGGTTACAGGGTTGACCAGAATTGCTCCCTCAGAGTGCTCCAGATCCACAAATGTAATAAAACTCACATCCCTCCATGCATTTTCCTTTCTTTTTAATGGTTTTTGGGGGGTTTGCCATATTCAATAAAGTGAAAAGCTCAATCTCAAGCTCACAGACTTGAAAGCTTTGAAAAACCTCTTTGAAAAACCAGAGGGTCCATCCTACCACAGAAGCTGCTGAAGGCACCTCTTGTGCTTCAGGGAAGAAAGGCAGTGGGAGGAAAAGGAACACGCACTGGAATTCGGATCTCGTGGAGCTCGTGGCTCCTCTTTTTCAGTGAAATCCTCTGCTGCTGAAAGGCTTCACATCACTCCTGAACAAAGTTCTACCTGGACAGACTTATAAACTCTTTTTTCTGGGAAATAAGAGGGGAAAACAGCAATATGGGAGGCCCTGGAAAGGAGGAAGCCATGGAGAGGGATGGACTCAAAGCCATGGTGAATGTCAGCTCAGCAGTTTCTGGCACAAAAGGCTGTGCACTGTTATAAAAATGTGTGTGTGGGGGGGTGGTTTCCAGCTACTTTTTTCCTAACAAAATAATAGAACTAAAAATGCATCTCAATATATTCTCCAGGGGCACACATAGACATCACTCCCCTAAAACCAGGATAGACTGACTGGTCCATCACTAGGAAACAACGTCATAAACATACATTTATATATTAAAATATAAAATATATTAATTTAATTGCATTTTAATATGTATTTATATGTTAAATCTATATAAACCCACAAAAGGCAGGGCATAGTTCTGCAACATTCTCAATCCTGAATGGCTCTTTATCTCATAGACACAACCTATTTTTTATAGCTACCATTTATTTATATATATAACTGATTTTATATATGGTTTTATATATTTTCATATATAATTTTGGATATATTCATATATCTACATAAAAAACCCACAAAGGTGGGCACATATTTGCAACCTTGAATGGGTCTTTATTTTACTATAATCATCTCATCCTGCCCTCCCTTAAAAAAAATGCCACCTTTGTAAAAGCACACAGCCATTCCTCTGCTAAGTTATTAAAATGAACATCAGAAATTATCCAGTAAAGGCAACGATGTTAACCCTTCCAGCCCTGCCAGGCCTGAGTGGGTGTATTTATATATTCCAAGTGTTTCTGTTCCCCGGATCGTCGACCGCAGCCCCCGCATAAAAATGCCAATCAATTTTTAGCACGGGCTCAGCGTGGCTTGATGCCATGCTCTTCATATGGCACCGAGCCCTTCCTAAGAGTCCTCCCTGTTCCACCTCCTCCCTCCTGCTCCAAAAAAATAAAATAAAATAAAACCCCGTGAATCCAAACCTTCAAATCTTTCCAGTGGCTGTAATGAAAGGGTGGTTTGGCAGCAAAAAAAAAAAAATAATAAAAAAAAAATACTGGTGGGGGGGACACATCATCACTCAAGTTCCAGTAGAAGCTGGGAGGCTGGCACGGGGTGGGGGGAGCTATTTCAAGGGGTACTGCCACCATAAATAAATAAATATTGACAGATCCTGCCAGGATCTGCTGGAAAGGGCAGGCAGGGAACACAGGGCACATTCAGGAGACCACGGGGATGATTTCGATGGAGCAGACTGAGCGTTACATACATATACCTTTTTTATACGTCTGCCTTGGCTTTTCTGGGGCTGAGCCTGGGCATGTTTGTACACAGGAGGACATTTGCCCGGTTTGAGGTGGGTTTGCAGGGCTGCAGGAATTATTTGGTGCCTGACAGCACAACTTTCCTGGCTACGGAGAGCCACGCTCGGGGCATCAACCACAACAACCAGAAGTGACCACCTACAGCTGGCTCCTGGGTGGGCAGTGGGAAAAACCCTCCCATCTGAAGGCCCCAAAGCAGGTCCCTCCAGCAGGAGCCAGAGGATCTCGGATCCGAGTGGCTCCTCCCCTCCTGGAGAATGCTCTGTTGAGAATCTCCATCTGTCTTAGTCAGAATCGTGGGTATGGCACCATTCCTGCAAAACATTTGCACCAGGAAGCAGCTTGACACACGGAGAAAGCTCCAAGCGAAGGGGAAAGCATGAAGGTAATTACCAGCAGGACCTGACATTTAGAAAAGGACATTAAACAGGATTTTCAAACAAGATTTAGGCTTGCTTTTCAGCTTAAGTACTTGCAGCCAAAACCGAGATTCCAAAAGGTCTCTTCAGCCACCTGGCCCTGGAGATCCCAATATTTTCTAACCTTTCCTTCTTCAGCCTGAAACCGCCACACCTCTGCTCCTGCTCTGCACATCCAGAACGGAGCAGGCAAACACTCCCCTCCTGCCAAAGCCCCTCCAGAGCCAGCAGCAACAGAGCACAGGGCTCTCCACCCCCATCTCCAGAGACAGCCGGAGCGGGCTTCAAAAAACTTCTCCCGAAACAAGGATGGGAGCTTTGCCTCTCAAGTGCTGTCACCTGGGAGAAGGGAACACTCGGGAATTCTTCCACACTAGCCTGGTGGCCAGAGCTTCTCCCAGCTAGTCCAAGTTTTTAATAGGCTAAGTCCACGGGCAGCCTCAGAGGTGAGAGCTTGGTACAAAGGTAAAGATTGAGAGAAACGCAAAGCCCCTGTGGCCAAGACAGCACCCCTCAGCTGAGGGCCTGCCTCTGCCACCCAGCAATTGAGGAATTCCCCTGGGAGCAGAAAGTGCAGGATTTTGGCCCCACATCCCGGGAATATTTCAACAGCCTGAAGTAGAACACCCCTGCAGTGCCGAGGCAGGGAGCGGCGCCGTGTCCCGCCTCAGGCCAAGCCACGAGGGACGCGCCAAGCACAGCCCAGGTGGCTCTGGTGGCCCTGGGAGGGTCCCCACGAGGGCGACACGCGTTACCTCTGCATCCTGGACATCCTGTGGAGCTCCATGTCGTCGCTGCCGCGGAAGCCCTTGGCGAAGGGGTTGTTCTCGATCTTCAGCTGGGTGATCTGAAAGGGAGGAAACGCAACGGGGTCATCGCCAGTCCAAGGCATGGCCTGGGAGAGAGGGGATAGCTGTTATTAAACCCAGGGCAGGCGGGATGGGAGGGAAAATACAGCTTGCAGGAACTCCAGCCGTCCCTCAGCTCAGGCACTGACCACTCCAGATGGGCCTTTCCCTAGAATGCTCCACAGGAGAAATATCTCCTGTCAACAGCCTCTCGCTTCTCCCAGCCTTGTCCCAGAACTAACATGTGGGACTGCTCACACACGTTTTTCTCTGGAGAAAATCTGCTTTCTCAGAGTTCTTACTTTCACTTTGCTGTTGGGACAGAAAAAGCTTCACTGCTCAGAGGACCAGGGATGTAAGTTGGCTCTGAACAAATCCCAACAAGTATTTTCTCATCAGCACACAGGCAAGACCAAAACTTCATCTCTCAGACCCTGCACCCCCTCTCCAGCCCAGTGAACCTCACCCTCTGGCTGTTTCAGACCACCTAAATATGCTCCAGGTGCCCTGCGTTTGCCATTCTGCCCCACACCTGGCAGCACTGCAGGGACTAATTACCTAAATTACTTTGAGGACAACTTCACCTGTGACCATCAAACGCTGGAGGATTTTTTTTGTCTCCCCATCAATCCCAGTTTGCTCACTACCTTGAGAATCTAAAGTTTAGCTGGATTAATCCCCTCAGACTCAACGCTGGCTCTCTTAAAACATCTACATTTAACATTTAAAGCAGCTGCTGGACAGACCATGCCCTTACCCAAAGGGACTGTGCTGTTCCCAGAGGTCCAATCCCCTCCTGCACTACTTTTCCTCAGGGTTTTGGTGAGCAGGGCTTGTCTTTTAAGCCAATATTAATTGTGGACCAGCAGCACCCTCAGCTGCCCCATGAATTTGTAAGAACTCACTTTGCCATGCCGAATCTGACGCACCAAATGTTTTGGTGCCTTGGCAGAGCAGGACTGAGCCTGGATCGGGTGTGTTACTGCTGCAAAGCCCCATAATTTGGGCAGAAGTGGGAGAAGTCCCCTTTTTTCTCTTTTCTCCATCACTGCCTGGCAGTCTGAGCTCTCAGCAAGGGATCAGCAGAGACACTTGCCCAGGAACAAAGACAACCTCGTGTTTGCCACGGGAGGAACTTCACGCTCTCACCGCGTTTTATGGAAACCCCGTCCTTCCTTCCTATTGCGAGCTGGCCAAGGGGAAGGAAAGAGCTCAGGATCAGCAGAGGGAGAACAGAGAGAGGTTCATGTTCACCGAGTCGAGCACAAACAACCGGGCCCAGCTCCCTGCCAAAATCCAAAGAGGAAAATCTGGCTCGCCCAGAGTCAATAGCAAGCCTCGCCAGGTGTATGCACAACCAGATTATTTTGCTCTTTTCTTGTCTTTCTTTGCATATTTTTTTTCCAAGGGCCGTTTGTGTGTTTGCCATTTTTGCCTCATTCAGCCCCAAATTTCTCACAGAGCCCCCCACCACACTTACACTTATCTCCACAGGCATTCCCATTAAATCAGGACCATACTTCAGCACATAAACAAGCCCTTGACACTTTTTTTTTTGTCCCTCATTTCATATTTCAAACAGAAGGGCAAACAAACAATCTTTTGGGGTCAGTTTGCCGGTTGAGCCATTCTCTAGCAATAAAACAGAGGCGCATTTTGTAATTAAAAGCCCCGAATTATTACAGAACCAGCTGTGTATTTCGCAAAGCCTATCGGTTTGAAGGTGGTGACTCTTCTAGAATGAATAATAGGCATTATTCAACAATTTGAATGTTCCTGAAGCCCTGTAAATGTAGGAGTTGTCCTCCCTCGCCGACCCCAATGGCAATATTTGCTCGCATAAGTGAAGTCCTTCAGTGAGTGAGGATTTACAGGATTGGCACCGGCACACAAAGGCACAAAGGGCCGGATTCATCCCAACCTGACCGAAGGCATTTTAACCAAGGCGCCTGCTCTGGGAGCCTCGGCTCCCTGCTGGAATCAAGGGAGGGAGATGGGGACTGCCAGAGGGCTCTGGGGTGGGTGGCAGGGCCTTCACAGGTCCCCAGAGCACTCTGGTCACTGGAGGAGGAGCCAGCAGTGCTCCAGCCCCTCAGCTGAATGCCCCGTTTGATTCCTCAAGCTTTTAATCACCCACGAAATAGCAGCCAAAATATCAAAATGGGACCTCAATATTGCAGATCCGTTGATTTGGGAGTAGAGGAGTCCCCTAACCCACATGAGGAACACACTTACAAGCAAAGATGTTGATGCTGGTGGCCGAAAGCCCCAAAGAATCACAGGCTGAAGAGAAACTTCAACCTCCTTAAAATTAAGGATCTGCTGGGTTGAAGGCACCTAAAAAACAGGGACTACAGGATTAGAATTAATCCTCAGACCTTTGCCGTACTTCAGATGGATTGGAGCTTCCAGAACAAAGTTTCCCTAGGAGACAACTCATGGCATCAGCCACCACAAAGCCAGGAGAGCCCAAGCCAGACTGAACAAAACTGTACACAACAAACCAGAAAACAGAGAAAAAGTTGGTGAATCCCTGCTTTAGCAAACAACCTGTGGAAGATATTTCGCTTGGCCACCATTTTGCCTGACTTCCAAACTCTTTCAGAGGTGGAAAAGCAAACACAGGGGTAAATAACCTTCTTCTGGATCAGTTTTGCCACAGCAAAACTGAGTTTAATTGACTACAACCCATGGGGGGGGGGGGGGGGGCACGGGGGAAAGAAAAGCTGTCAGAAAGTCAGATGACAATTACCTCATGAAAAATAAACCAAAATACAACGTCCTGCGAGGTCATTAAGACAGAGTGCCCAGGGCTGAATTGTACAGCACAGGTTCAATAAAACTGAAGGGCTTTGTTGGCATATTTGTTACTGAGGGGAACCGACGGCAAAGCTTCACCCGTTCCTGAGTCTGCCACAGACCCTCGGAGACCAGAGCTTTGTAGGACGGAGCCTCCCACGCTTCCACTTCTCAGGGCTTGTCTGACCTATGGGTTCATCCTCGCTTTAACGGGGAGTGACAGTTCCCAGTGGAATTGGGAATCCCAAAGGAATCCCTGGGCTGCTCCCCTGCACTCCTTTCTCTGGGCTAATTGGCCACAAAGCCCTTCTGCTGAGACCTTCCCAACAGCATCATTAGCTGCAGCATGACAAAATTCAGCTTTGCATCGAGGAAAGATGCTTTACTTCTTTTTCCTTTTCCACAGACGTGTATTTATATGGGATTTGTGCCCAAGGGCTCATGAATATCACTAGGACCGAAATCAAAACTACCATTTTGTATTATTTTTTATCAAGAACTTGCCATGGTAAGCTTTTTCTCGATTGCTTCTCACTTTAGAATTTGGAACAAAGTTAAAACTTTGTTAGGGGTGATGTGCTCCACACCAGGTGCTCTGGGCCCTGTTTTATTTACTTATTTTGCTATCAGCATAGTTTTTTTAAGTGTTTAAGGGAAAGCACCACACCCTGATCCCTTTGGGCACTTCTGAAACTAAGAAAAGTTTGCGCATTCTGCAAAAGGACTTCATGCTCTGCAAGGGAATGCGGATCCTCAGTTTCTGAGTTCTTTCTCAGATCTCTGCCACTTGGAGAACTTAAAACTGACTGGGGGAAAAAAAAAAAAAAAATCACCATTTAGTGATGAAGAGGTGCAGGTGCCCACCCTTGAGAGGTGCAGAGCACTCGTGGACCTCCCCGTGGGGATCTGTGCTCTCCCCGGCCTGCCCAGGGTGGCACAGAGGGAGCGGGACCAGCTGTGCCACCGCTGGAGCTGGCAGTGCTGGAAGCCAGGAGGGGCTGGCCAGGGGTGGAGAGCGCAGAGACTTTTATCTCCGTGCTCTCGCGTAGCCCAGGTGGAAACCAAGGCAGGACGGAGGAGGAAGCCAAACCAGAGGAGCGGGAAGGAGAGAAATAGATGAAGGCAAGGTGCCTGCTGAGCCCACGGACATCTGGGCCAAGCGGAGCAGCTGGATGAGGAGCTGGGACTCGGAGCCCGAGGCAAAGGCCAGGAGAAGGGAGGAGAGGGGGGAGTTGCTGGCAGAGGAGAGAAGATGCCGGACCCAAAGCCAGTGAAGGAAATGGGAGGGACTGGGAGGCTGCTTGGAGGTACTGGGGTGAGACAGAGGGGCTCATTGAGGAGGCTGCTGGCTCACGAGGACACAAGGACGAGGGATGGGAAGAGAGACCTGGCACGGAGTTGTGGGGGAAGGAGATGGGCGTGCAGGGGGAAGGACGCTGGAGCCAGAGGGTGACTTTGCCAAGCTTGAGGAGAGGGGCTGCTTTGGGGGTCCAGGGGCTCAGGGCTGGCTGAGAGCAGGGCTGCACACGGGAATCCCGTGAGATGCCAGCCCGGCCGCAGCACCGGCGGCCACTGAAGTGGCAGAGGTGGCCACCTACAACCTAAAACAAGGAGAATGGAGCTCTCAGGAGAAAACGCCCAGGCCCAAGGACCTGCCCACCTCCAGCCCTCAAACACAGTGACAAGAGTCCAGAGGCTCAGAGGGGACAGCAGCTCTCCAGAATTCCCCAGAATGACTCACTAGCGTGATTTTAGCACTGGGTCTTTTCAGGGGAAGGATGAGCTTCTCTATCCAGAAATCCCACCAGATATCTGGGAGTCAATCCAGTCTTCAGCCATGCTCCTCTGGTGCACACAGCATTTCTGGGTGCCTGTAGCATCCCACCTGGGGCTAACATTTCCTTAAAAGAATTTTGGCTACCAAGAATGTTAAATAATTTAGGATGGGGGGGAAAAAAATCATCATAAAACCGGATATCCTGAGGGGGGGAACCAATATAAAGCCCAAGTCCAGCTAAGGGGGAAAGTAGGTTGTAAAAATTAATGAGAATAATTGTTGTGAATTCTTGCTTTTGAAAGAACCCTCATGAGGGCAGAACCTTAATTATTTCTGTCTATTAGGTTCATTTCCTGGTCCTAAGCAGAGAGCTCGTACCTAATAAATACGAGCCAGTAACACAATGCTTTAAGCTACAGCAAAACGGTGCTTGACTGCAGGGGAAGTTAATATTTGGGAATCAACCCGCTTGCAAGCACCCATTGTGTAAATGGCGAGGAAATGAAATGTGCATGTGACCTTTTTTAACACCTCGGTTTTTCTGGGGTGTTTTTAAGGGTAGCAGAGAGGGGGGAGGTGACCAATGGAGCTGCTGACAACCGCCCTGAAAAACCTCACCAAAACTCTCCTCATAGCTTAAGCCTCTTTTTGGGGAGTAGGGCAGAGGAGAGGGAGAGCCCAGGGTGCTTAAATGTCTTTTCAGGCTGCCTAAAATATCAGGGGAAATAAGCACAAGCCCTACACTGGGATTGCAGCTGTGCTCTTGAAATAAATTGCCCTATCTGGAAGCAGGCAGGTATTTCTATAAGCTGCGTAAGCGTGGACTCAAATGCATTTTGGGCTGAGTCACACAATTAATTCTGTCACAGAATTCAGCTATTACAGAGCTCTTGAAACCTAAACCCCATGCAGGGATGGATTTGTGCGTGTGTGTGTGTGTAAAATGCATGGGTGTGTAAAACTCTGTGTAAAATATGTCAGAGGCTGGGTGGGGTGGATGGGAAGACTGCATGAGGGGTGAGCCACAGGTGAGGGGTGAAGGTGAGAGAGAAAAATGGGGGAAAATCAGAAGTGCGTGGGCAGGAAGAGCTGGGGACGCCCCACACACGGGGAGCTGCCAGCCTTTATGGCAGGGGGAAATGCAGCCTGCACTGCAAGAGGAAAATCTGGTGTTCTGAGCAAACTCTCAGCTGTGAAAGCTGAGCTCAGGTTTCTGCTGGTGGCAAAGACCCCAACCCAGTTTCACCAACCTCAGCTGGAGGATATTTCCCCTCAGCGTTGGCTGAGGAGAAATGCTGATGCATTTACCCCATCCCCAACATCATTCCCCATCTGCACTGGGGTGAGCTGCAAATTTTATTCCCTTCCCTGCAGGGAGATGCCATTGAGGGAAGATCATCCCCTGGTTTGTTTTTATGACTCTATCTTTCCCGACTGAGATTTTGTCTTGGGGCTGCAGCCACTCTTCCTCCGTTCCCTCCTCCCTGATCCCAAGCAGCAGGGGAAGAATGTGTGTGTCAGGGGGCAGGGGATGTCAGAGCCTGTAAAACGTGTCAGGGGTGTGTAAAATGTGTCCTGGTGGGTGCAAGTGTCTGCTGGGCTGGGAGTGTGTGTGTCTGTGGGGATTCCTGCCTGTGTCAGACGTGCAGATGTCATTTCTTATCACACAGATGTTGCTGATTTACAATCAGATATTCCTGCTCCTCCTAGCATGGCAATTTTCCCAAACTACTGTACTTACATGTTCCTACTTTGCTTTCATTTTATTTGCATGATCATTTCTTTTCCTATAAAAACAGCCCCGTTCCTCTTCAAAGGAGAGCAGTTCCATTCACGTGCTTTCTCCTCGGGAAATGCCTTTAAAGCAGGCAGTGTGTCCTGTTTTATTAACTCCCACTTCTATTAATATTATATCCTTTCTCCAAATCCATCAAGCAGAAGTTAAACTTGATTTTATAGCATCCACAGTGGAGTTATAATTTAAGGCATAATTTGGCAAGGACTCAGTTTGGATTCGGTTTGCTTCTCCCGGCCGTGCCAGCAGCTCCTATTTTAAAGGCCAGAGAAGTATTTTCCTTTCTCCCTAGTTATGGTGGAACACTCTTTCTTCTCCAGCCCTGCTCTGCTCTCTGCATCTTGCTGGCCAGCTGAAGAGTGGAGGAAATGCAATTGTTTCACACAGGTTTAGGAACCTGCATTTCCAGGAAAGCATCCAGGATTTCTTTGGGGTGCTTAAATGGCTTTTCTCCGTTGGAGAAACAGTTATTCTATGGGGTACAAAGGAGCCATCCTACCTGCCTGTGAGTACAAGTTTGTAGAAAGTGCTTTTTGTGCCATTAAGAGAGGGATTTGCTTTTCCGAAACTGAGTTTTCACGGGGCTGTGCCCTAGAGAAGGTCTGTAGGCAGTGGCAAGGGACAGCTGGTGACAGACATCCCTGATTCATCTGCGGAGAGCCACCCTGACCTCCACCCTCAACCTCCCCCCTCCTCTTCCTCCCCTGCCGCGTGGGGAAGCCCAAAACCAAGCGGGGAAGGAGCGGGAGCAGCGGGCTCCTCTCACAGAGGGGCAGCGACGGCCAAGAAACCCCTTATTCCACCCAGCCCTTTTCTATTCCAGCAGAAGACAAACCCGTCCCGTTATTTTCGAGCTTTGTTTGCTGATGTCGGGAGACGAGCCTCCCTTTTCTGCCCGGGCCTCCCGGCTGCCGAGCCCGCAGCCCCCCGTGGGCAGCCGGGTTATCAGCGCCCGGCCGCGGAGGGGAGCGCCCGGCTCCCTCCTCCAGATTAGGAGCCTTTGACCCGCGGGGACCGGGGGAAGATAAAGCAAACTTCCTCGGTTGGTCGTCTCCGTGTGAGCAAAGAGTCCTGGTGAGCTCATTCCCCCTCCCCGGCTCGCCCCGAGCTGGCTCTGGGTGCTTTGTATGGCCAGGAATAACAGAGGGGATGGGATGGGATGGGATGGGATGGGATGGGATGGGATGGGATGGGATGGGATGGGATGGGATGGGATGGGATGGGATGGGATGGGATGGGATGGGATGGGATGGGATGGGATGGGATGGGGAGGAGAGGAGAGGAGAGGGGGAGAAGGGAGAAGAAAAAGAAGGGGAAAAGAGGGGGAAGAGGGGGAAGAGGGGAAAGAGGGGAAAGAAGAAAGGACAAGGGAAAAGAAGAGAAGGAAGGGGACAAGGAAAAGAAAAAGGGGGGAAGGAAGAGGAGAAAGGAAGGGGAAAGCAGAGGAAAAAGGAGAGGGAAAGGAGAAGGAAGGAAAGAAAAAGGAGAAGGAAGGAAAGAAGAAGCAGGGCGGGAAGTGGGGCTGAGTCCCCCAGGAAGAGCAGCAGGAAGAGGGAAGGAGCGGGGTGCGGTTTGCCGGGCGGGGCCGGCCCAGCCCCTCACCTTGTGGTTTTGGTAGGAGGTGACGGCGATGAAGGCGGTCTCCGGGAAGACGTGGGTGCAGAAGGCGGTGTTCTTGGAGCCGAAGCCGTTGTTCTCGTCCGCTTTCACGATGTGAAGCCGGGGCTGGTATTTGTGCATGGAGTTCAGGATGATCTGGGCCAGGGGAGAAGGAGAGCACGTCCCGTGGGAATGGAGGGGGCACAGCACGGCGCATCCCCCCGCTTCCCAGGGCAGGGGAAGGACAGAGACGACCAGGAACCCACAGCCCCTTCCCCAACATCCTCGCCCTACTCAGGATTCCCCTCGAGGGGCAGATCGAGGGTAGGGGGGTAGGGGGTAGGGGCACGGAGCCCAGCCAGGAGCTCAGCCAGGAGCCCAGCAGGGCCGGGAGGAGCTGTCAGAGGAGGTTCCTCACCTGCTCCCCCCTCCCCGCACAAACCCTTGAGGAGCAAGAGCTGCTGGGGAAAATGGAGGGCCCGAGCATCTCAACACCCCCATCCCATCCCCGGGGGGTAAAGAGCGAAGAAAGGGCGATGGAAGAGAGCTGGAAGGATTTGGGGATTTAGGGCCATCCCTGCCGCCAGCCGCACGGGAAGGAGAGGACGGTGGCGGAGCCGGGAGGGGCTGACGCGCTGCGCTCCAGATAAAAAGCGGGTCCTGCCCTGCTCGGTACCGGGTTAATCTCGGGGGGAGCTGGGGGGCGGCGGGGGGCCGCTCGGGCCCGATAATGACTGCCGGACCCTGGCGACAGAGAGACGCAGCGCGTCCCGCCGCCGCCTTCCCCGTCCCGGGGGTTTAAGCAAATTGCTTTGACATCCAGGAAAGTCGTAGACATCAACGGTGAACGATCTAATGGTTTTTAATTTCATTACAGCGACTCTAATTGAGAGGCTCCTGGCGCAGCTCCTCCTCTGAAGTCCCTCATTGTCCCCTCAGCGTCTTCGGTTTGTTTGGAGGGACTTTTTCCCCAGAGCCGCCTGTTCCCAGCGGGGATGCCTGGCCCCTTCCCCCCGGGCCGGATCCCCCCCTTCTCCCCAAAAGCACCCCGGGCGTGGGATGGGCGCTGCTCCCCTCCCTCTTCCTTTCAGGAAAGTTCCTGATCCCTGGGAAGCGGCCCTTTGCCGCCAGCTCAAGGTGGAATTAAAACAAAACTCGAATTCTGAAAAGAAAAAGGAAATCAACCCCCGCAAATGGAAGTGCGAAGGAGAGGTGGTAGAAGGATGCTCAGCGTTGGGGTGGGCTCGGGACTCTGCTGGCTGCTCTCCCCTAAACCCCTCTCACTTCTTGGCTACCACGTGGGCGAGGATTTAATGGCACTAAATTTATCATTAAAAAGCGAAGGGAAAAAAAGGGGGGGAAAAAAAAAAAAACAAAAAACAAAAACAACAGCTTGGAAAAAATGAAACTGAAGTGTTGAAACGAGACTGAGAAAAATCCGCTCTTGGAAAGGGCTGGCGGGATTTGGGTTCACAAATTCGCTCAATTATATATATATTTTTATATATATATATACTATTCATACATGCACATATATATTTGCTCAGAGGAACTCGCATCTTTGGAGACCTTCGAAGGAGGGCTGTTCCTGGCTGCAGAATTCACACGAATTTTCACTGCCCCACGAGCCTCGCAAAGACATTTTTAATGCCCAAGAAGTTCTGGCGGGACTCAATTTTTTTCTAATTGTCTTTAATTATTACTTCTTTTTTTTTTTTTTTTTTCCCCCTCTCCTTATCAAGGAATCCACATCGTTATTTCCTCCGCTAATTATGCCTGATTGATTTTACCTCTTAGGCAAATTCCCAGAGGCAGCGGGCGGATTTTAACTCCCCACGCGATTAAACCCAGGCACCAAACGCTCAGCCAGGCCAGGAGAGTTTCACCCACTCGCGAACTCCCGGCCCGGGGGTCTGTAATCCACTCCCACCAAACAATCCCACCTTAAGGTTTATGCTTCTATCTTTGGGGAGTCCTCAGTGGGGTTGACCCCGCTCTCTCAGCAGTGAAAATAACGCCCCAGCACCCCTGGATTTGAGGGTGGGTGACACCGGCACCCCCCCGGTGGCAGGGGACACCCCCCGTGGGTGCCGGACACGCGCGGTGCCCGTCCCAGCCCCGGTACTTACATGTCCGAAGGGATCGAGGTGGTTGTTGGTGAGTTTGAGCTTCTGGAAGGAAACCAGCTGCCTCATCCAGTGGGCACCGGTAGCGGGGGAGTCGGGGTGCACGTACAGCCTGCCGGGCATGGCCGGCTCTGCCTTGCCCGTCACCGACCTGCGTGGGGACACGGGGCTGAGCTCCGGCCGCTGGGGACGGCCCGTGGGCTCCTGATCCCCTTCAATCCCCTCCCGTGGGCTCCTGCTCCCCTTCCATCCCCTCCCGTGGGCTCCTGATCCCCTTCCATCCCCTCCCGTGGGCTCCTGATCCCCTTCCATCCCCTCCCGTGGGCTCCTGATCCTCTCCCATCCCCTCCCGTGGGCTCCTGCTCCCCTTCCATCCCTTCCCGTGGGCTCCTGATCCTCTCCCATCCCCTCCCGTGGACTCCTGCTCCCCCGTCCATCCCCTCCCGTGGGCTCCTGATCCTCTCCCATCCCCTCCCGTGGGCTCCTACTGCCCGTCCATCCTTCCATCCCCTCCCGTGGGCTCCTGCTCCCCCGGCCATCCCCTCCCGTGGGCTCCTGCTGCCCGTCCATCCCTCCCACTCAGGTACCCCGTGCTGGGCAGAAGAGGCATTTCCAGCGCCGCTGGCCCGGGGAGTTCCCGAGCTTTGGCACCCTTCCCGTCGGAGATGGCTCTCCGTTTAACCCCATCCTTCCCCCTTTCCCTAATTAACGGCCCTCGAGCCAGGAGCAAAAGGACCGGTCCTTAAAGTTCTTCCTGCCCCGAGATATTCCCTTCCTCAATATAATTAAGCCACCAGCTCGACAATAACAAATAATCTCATCCTCAAAAAGGTCTCGTTAATTGCGACAGAATTTGTGTGCTTTTTCCCTCTTTTTGGAGGCGTTTCTCTCCCAGGAGCTGTGGGAACATCCCACTGCGCTCAGGTGAGGCTCCTGCCGCCCGGCGTTTTGCACGGATGAAGAAGGACGAGCCGCCGGCGGAAGGATTTCCCCCACCCGGGCAGCGCAGAGGTCTGGTCCCTCTCCCCCACGCGTGCCTACCATTTATTATCCGCGAATTTGTATCTGTGGTCATCGGCCGGGACAATATCCATCAACAGGATGTACTTGGTTTTGGGATTGAGCCCAGTGACCTTCACTTTGTAACTGGGGAACATTCGCCTGTTGAATAAACAAATATATAAACAAAAGTGTAAAAGCAGAGGGAGTTCGCCCGGGAGGTTTCGAGGAGACGTGGGGGGGGTCATTTAATAAAAGGATAAAGCCGCGTTCCCAGATGGATCTTCCCGAAACCTTTGGGATGCGGGACAAGTTCGGGCGGTGCTGGGTCCCATCCGAGGCGAACCGGGGGATTTATCAATGCAAAATCGGAATTTCGAGGCTGGCGGGTTTGTTTATTTGCCTCCTCGGGTGCCTGCTCGTCTATTCGTATTTTTACTAATTATTTCTTTCACCGAGGTTTTGAGTTTCCGATTTTTCGAACAAATCTGAGCGTGAGAACTTTTGGGGGCAATTCACTTCCCTCCCTCCATAAACCCGTGGAACAGGACAGGAAATTTGCCAAAAAAAAAAAAAAAAAAAAAAAAGTTTTATTTTAAAAGTTATAATATAGATACTTCTATAAAAAATATATATTTATATATCTTTCTATAAAAGTATATGTTTATAGAAATACGTTCTCATACATTACATATATAGAAATAGAAACGTTTTAAAATGCATTTATATGAACACCTCGAGGTTCCATGAGACAGACACAGAGGAAAAAACCCTGCACGCACTCAGGTGTGAGAGAAAATCCACGAAGAGCCGAGCGATCACCCCGAGACCGCGGCAAACACACCTGACAAATCCTTGGAAACCCCGGGATACTATCGCACAAGGCAGGGGCTTTTCGAAATATTTTCCATTACTGCAAGGCAGGCACTTAAACCACTGCTGTTATTTTAGTTCGAGCTTTCCAAATATTTAAAAATAAAGCAGATGAAAATGGAGCCCCGGACTTCAAACATGCATAAACAGAAAAAAAAAAAATTTTATATATATATATATATATATATATGTATAAAAATTAAAAAGCCCTACACCTCTAAAAATACCGCGCTCTTCTCCGAGGCTCTTATCGCTGCCGTGGGGCACCTGGGCTGGGCTTTAATTCGGAAAAAAAAGTTGAAGGGGGGGCGAAAAACGCCCAGCGAAGGAAGCGGGCGTTGAACTTTCAGGTTTTAAGGGAGAAGAAACCAAATTCCACCAGGAGATTAATCTGTATGTCCGTGGAAAACACCTGAGCAGCAGGAGCAGGGACTTCTCCAACAATAAACGCAGGCAGCGACATAAATGAGGAAACCTAGCCCGCACATCCCCTCCAGCCCCTGCCCTGTAAATGTCCATTTTATTGCTCTCCAGATGAGACCTCTGTCCACAGAGGTTTTTGTTTGAAATTTCTGCAAGGTGGTTTCTGTCTCCCTTCGAGAGTTGGATTTTTTTTTTTTTTTTCCTTTGTCCCTGTGAACAGGGTTTTTTTTTTCGGGAGATCCCAACACCGACTTCACCCCCCACACATCATCCCTTGGACACAAACCCCTTTCAAACCCATTTTTGCAGCAGCGAGGTTCGTGGGGAAGGCGAGATCCATTCGCTAAAACTTTATCCAACCAGCTCGGTATTTATATTTCCCCTCCATCTTCAGGCAAATTTTGGAAGACCACAACAAATACCAGATGACAGAGCAAAATGAAAGTTTGCCTTGTTGGTTGTGTCCCCAGAACCTAAAACTATTCCTGCACGTGGAGGCATTTTCCCCTTTTCTCCGAGGATTCCAATCAAAAATCGCAACGAAAAATCCTCCCTCGGGCTGCCCCCAATTTGTTGATAGGACTGGAGAGACTCTTTTACTGCGTCTCGCTGGCCGCTCTTCAATTTAACAACCCTCCACCGCATTAATATCCAGGATAATGTTAAATCCCCTCGAAAATACCCGCGTCCGCATATAAATATCCGCGGATCAGGTTTACACAGCCGGTCATGGAATCGATTAGAACCCCAATAAAGTTGGATTTGCAAGGCTGCGCATTTCCCCGCACGCCCACGCTGATAAACACCCGCATGGAAGCACACCCACATGATATTTATTTGCGGACGCGTCTATCTCTCTGCATCTAAACAGCTTCGTTATCTCTCTATAAACGGTAGCTTGGGACCTCATAGACTTTTAAAGGGTGTGACCTGGCCGGGCTGGGAATACTCGCCCCAGAGTGAGCAAAAAGTAAATAAAAATCTCTGTAAAATGGCACAAAACTTTGGGGGGGTGGGGGGTAAGCAGAAGAGCCAAACTGCTATAATAATAGTAATAATAATAATAATAATAATAATAATAATAATAATAATAATAATGGCCCACAGAGCTGCTCTAAACAAGGTTTGCTTTTTGGCCAAGTGGTCGCAACTCGCTCTCGCCTGGAAAGTTTCCAAAGGCCTGAAGTCGGAATTAATGATCCGACTGCTCTGGTGAAGGAAGAAGCCAGCAGGAACAACTTCTGCCGGGTCTGTCCAGGCAGGGAGGGCTCTCCCCGGCCGGGCAGTGACACACACACACATACACACACACGAGACAGGAGTGACCGAACCCGTGCCAGGGAGGTGCCCACTGCCCCCCGTCCGGGCAGGTGTGTGTCCCCCCGTCCCCGCAAACACGGAGAGCCCCCTGCTCTTACCTCCCGGCCTTGGTTATGATCATCTCCGTGCCCACCTCGTGGAACTTCAGCCACAGCTCGCGTTCGTGCAAAAACACCTTGATGCCCTCCATGCCCTGCGGAGCGGGGAGGCACAGAGCGTCAGCCCCGGGGGGAGCGGGGACAGACCCCGGACAGCCCCGGGGGGGCGGCCGGGCCCCTCACGGCCCCGCCGAGAAGCCGGCAGGGGACAGGCCGGGCTCTGAGGGCCGGAGCGCGGGGATGCTGCTCAGGGCAGGCCTGCAGCGGGGTCCTGCCGGCCGCGGAGGCGATGGGAAGGAACCCCGGAGGCGGCTCCGACTGCATCCTCCCGGAGAAATCCTCCGGAGCTCCGGCCCGGCTGCTCCCAGAGCCGACCGGAGGGGATTTACACCCTCCCACGAGTGATTTACACCCCCCGGCTGCGCTCTGCAGGCAGGACAGGAGAGCGGCGTCACCCCGCTCCCCTCGCCGCCCGATTTTCTCTTTCGCACCCAAGAGCTGCGAGCCCTAGGCTTGGGGCAGATGCCACCGTGGGGACACCACCTCCCTCCACCCGGGCCGGGAGGCACGGGGGGCACCCCCAGGCGAACCGAGCGCTTCTCCCCCTCGCTACAAACGCAGCCGAAGCGCCCCGTCAGCCGTGGGGGTCTCTTTCCAAACATCCCCGGTGGCCCCGAGCCCCCGGTGCCCACCGAGGCCCTGCCGAGCCTTGCCCGCACCCCCTGGGCAGCAGGGTCCATCGCGGGGTACCTGCCGGGGGACAAGCGTGGGGGGACCCCACAGAGGGCGGGGATCGCGGTGGGAGTCCCCTGTCCCCGCATTCCTCCCCCTCCGCTCCCAGCACGGCAAGGAGCCGAGGGATGGCTCGGAGGCCCCGCACGGAGCCCACGCGTGTCCTGCACACTCAGAGCCGGGGGGACGAGGGCTGAGGGAGGGGCTGAGGGGCACCCCAAGCTCCCCGTGTGGCCCTGGGGGTGCCCACGCGTGACAGCCCCGAGTGCCCGCTGGGCGTGTGGGGTGCAGCTGTGCCCGGCCTGGGTGTCCGAGGGGCGCAGCTGGATGCGGGGATGTATAAAATATATACATTTATGTACAGCTAAAAGTATCTCCACTCCGTGGGTGCTCGGGCGCGGGCACTCGTGGGTGTGGGGGTGCCGCTGCAGGGCGGGTTCCCCTCGCTGTTATCTCGGGTCCTGTGCCCTGCCTGCTCCTCCTCGGCCCCAAAACTCTGGCGGGCACATCCCCGCACCTTAAACACCGCTAGAGCAGCGCGGCGCCCACGGCCAGGTGAGGCTTCGCCCTCGCGTGGGGCCTGAAACAACCCGGCCACGCAGCTGGGTGGGGGCAAAGCCCGCAGGAAAAGGGGGGAAATGAGCGAGCGAAAGAGCGACGGGCTCGAAGGAGAGGAGCTCGGGCGCTTACCTGCTGGGTGAAGGCTGCTTGGGGCGAGGTGGGCGACTTGCTGGTGGCCCCCAGCTGCGCGTCCTGCTTGGCCTCAGCCTGCAGCTCCTTGGCCTCCGGATCCGCCGGCGTGCTGGGCAGCCCGAAGCCTTCCTCGCTATCCGCCATGTTACGCGCTTCCTTCGCCGAATCCCCCGCTGCAGGCGCACGTCGGGAGAGAGCAGAGATAAGAGACGCACGAGTCAGTGCCGGTGTTTAATAAAATCGAAGATATTCACGGAGCGGGGCGGCTCCGAGCGAGCGCAGCGCCCGCCGGGGCTGCCCCGACCATCCCCGCACTCACTTCCAGCCGCCCGGGGAGGGAGCGAGGCCCTGGAACTTTGGGAGAGGGAGAAATAAAGAGTTTTATTTATTATCGCAGCCCGCAAGGGATGATAGGATTTGGGGGGGGGGCTGGGGGGGGGGGTGGGGGGGAGGGAGGGGAAGGGGGGAGGCGGTATTATTGAATGCATCTTTTGGAAAAGGTAAACAGCGCGTTCTAGGGCGGCCTGGCAGCACCCGAGGGGCTGCGGGACGAGCAGCTCATGGCTCAAACGGCTTTGGAGCTGCGGGGATCCGAGGTGGGGGCTCCAGAGGCTTGGCCACATCCAATTCCTCCGGGCTCGCTGCAGCCCGGGGGGTTTAAAGCCCCAACTTTGCTCCCAGGGAAGTGGAAGCGTTCACCCCGCCGCAGTTTCGAGCAGGAAAACACCACTGACACACGAGGCCACTTCTAGCACCCGGCTCCCAAGGAAAATTCAACTTCTTGCACCTCTTACAGAAAATGAAAGATTTTAAAAGCCTGTTCTTCTCTCAATCTGGGCAGTTACAAGGGAAGCAAAAGGGTGGAGGAGAAAATTAAAATATAAAAGTGCAAATAAATCAACCGGACAAACGCTGTGCGAGGTAACGAGGGCTCGGGCCGGGGAACAAGGGCTGGAGTAAGGGCCGGGGTGAACTAAGCCACAACATTTAGGATGAGACTGCACCAGCAGACAAAACGAGCTTAAAAATTACACGGTTTATATCTGATGCGAGTAACCGCAGCGAGTTTTAAAAGCTGTATTTTGAGTTAGCTTTGAAGGCTCTATAAGGAATGGTAAAAGTTTCATAGCAACGTTTAAAAAAAAAAAACCAACACACCCAAATCCCAAATTATAAAAGCAATTGAACTATCTGTTATGTTTTTATTGTTCTTAAGGAGTTCGGAGTTCTAGCTGCTTTTTAAAAACAAAATAGTTCTTGCATGTTTCAAAGAAGGGGATTCAGTTTTGAAAGGCCAGCCATATGGAGGCAATATTGGATTTAAATACATGAGAATGTTTTTAAATGAGTTCTTCGCCCCGCGATGATATTTGAAAGCCGTTAAAAATCAAGCAGAGAGAGCGAAAAAAAAAAAAAAAAAAAAAAAAAAAAAAAAAAAAAAAAAACAATTCTCCTTTAATTCTCCTTTAAAAACGAAGGAAAATTGTGAGTGGAAAGGAGTGGGGAGAAAACGACCTTCCCCGCCGGTGGTGGGTAAGGCGCACACGGACGGATATATAATTTAAAAGTACAAAACGCGAGGGGACTCCCGGTCCGCACCTCGGCAGCTCCCGCAGGCACGGCCCGTGCCCGATCTCTCCCTCCTTCCCTCCCTTCCCAAAGGTTCTTCCCGCAGAGCCCAGGGCCGAGCGAGAGCGCTGTGAGCGCGGAAAGTGCGCGGGGCGCTGCGGGAGCCGCCGGGCCGGGCCCGGGCCCAGCCCGTGGGGGCAGAGCCGCAGCTCCAGGGACCATTTAAGGCTTTTCTCTTCCCCTCCTCCTCCTCCTCCTTTTTTTTTTTTTTTTTTTTTTTTTTTTTTTTGGTCCCCGGACTGTTGTGGTGTCTTGTTTGTTTGGGTTTGTTTTTTTTTTCCTTGGGAAGTGCCGCTTATGCTTTTTTTTTTTTAATCGATTTCCCTCCAGCTTGGAGCTATGATTCCCCCGGAGCTGACGAGATTAGGGGGTAGAGGGAGGGAAAATAATAATAAAAAAACCCCTAAAGCGTGTTTATTAAAACAAAGAGGGACCCAGCCATGGCAGCGCAGCCCAGCCCAGCCCAGCGAAGCCTCCTCGATGCTCTCTGCGCCCAGACATAATTAAGCAGATATAAAAATAATTATAATTTTAAAAACAGAGGGTGTGACGACAAAAAATAACCCCGCAACTAAGAGCATTTGGAGATCCGTAGCTTCTAATTTCTTTTTCATTTTTTTTTTTTTTTTTTTTCCCCTTAAAAGAGCTTCTGAGAAGAAATGGAGCTTGACAGAACCAGGCCGCGGTGGCTGGATGAGAAATGCATCTCGCTTTGCTAAAGTAGCACCGAGTGGGTTTGCGGGAGGGGAAAAAAAAAAAAAAAAAACACCAAAACCCACACGGGGGGGAAAAACGAAAGAAAATCAAACAAAATCAAATAAAATCACCACCCTCTGCTTTTGTTCCGGCTTTCCCCCCCCAGCGCGGCCCCGCAGAGCGCGGAGGGAGCGGCGGGCGGAGCGGCCGCCTCTCCTCGCCCCGCTCCCCGAGGAGCTCCCGGAGCCGCGGGCAGCGCCGCCCGCTCCGCCTCGCTCACGCACCCGCACACACGGAGAGGACAGACCCCGACGGACAGACATGGCAATGGAAGAGCCGTTACCTTGCTCGGTGAATTCCATGCAATCAATGCATCTCCACATATATAAATGTGTGGCTCTATTTCCCCCGTTTGCAATGGAAATTACAATGGGATCAGGCTTCTCGTGTGCATATTTCCTTTTATTTATTTATATTTGCGGATCAGCGTGTGAAAACCCAGCCTGGAAGAAAAAAATCTATCCAATGCGAGCCTGCTTCTCTCTGTCTCTGTCTCTCTGTCTCTGTCTCTCTCTCCTGCTCTCTCCAAACACTTCCAGGTTGTCAGACGCGCTAGAAAGGATCCTGAGACCAAGATAAAGCCCCCACCCCCACCCTTTTCTCAGCCTGATCTGATGCAGTTCTTCCCCAGCCCACTCTCGCTGCTGCCCACCTAAAAATAATATAAAAATTAAAAATAGCAATTAAAAAAAAAAAGCGAGAGGGCGAAAGAGAGGAAAAAGAAAACAGCACCCTCTTGGAAAAAAAAATAAAGAGGAAGAAGGGAAAAAAAAAAAGTTTCGGCCGGCTGGTAAGCCCCGCTCCTCCGGGCAGGTTCGCGGCGCTGCCGCTGTGCGCGGAGCCGGGCGCGCAGCGCGGAGGAGCCGAGCGGAGCGCGGAGGTGACGTGGGCTCGTCCAGCTCCGTTCGCCAAGTGCCGGGACCCACTGTCCAACCAGCTGGGATCCTGCTCCGGAGAGACTCCCTCTCCCACAGCCCTCCCTCCCGCCCCCTCCCCCCCAAACCTCCTTTTCCAGCCTATTTTTCTGGCCGGCAAACAAGAACAAGGCACAAAGACAATCATCAAACTCCCCAGCAACCCTCCCCCTCTCCTTTACCTCCTTCCCCGCTCCCTCCCTCCCTCCTTCCCTCCCTCCTCCATCCATCTCTCCCAGCCAAAGAGAAAATTCAGCGGCTGGGAATATCCTGCCCCCCCCCTCTAAAATAAATCGCTGGCTGCTCGAACTTCGCACCACCCCCGGTCTCCCCCTCCCGCCCTCACAGGCAGCCCAGAGGTGTGGATTTAAACCCAGCTCGAAATCTGCTGCTGCTCACAGAGGCCTTTCACTGGGGGGTGGGAGATGTTCCCCTAAAATAGATTTTCCTAATGAGTACAACCCCCCCCCCCCCCCCAAAAAAAAAAAACCCACTCGGGGGAGTGGGACCGAAACCCGCGGGGAGTGTGCGCGGTGCTGTGGCCTTGTCCCCGCATCCAGGCTCCTTCCCCTGCCCTTTCCCATCCTCTTCCTCACCCCTCGCCGCGCTGCCACGGCCGAGGGCCGCAGCCCCCCGGAGCTCAAATAATCAAGCCGTCAGCGAGGAGAGGGGCTGGGGGTTTATCTGCATCTTCCTTCGCTCTCCCTCTCTTTTTTTTTTTTTTTTTTTTTTTTTTTTGTCTTTTTTTCTTTTTTTCCTTTTTTTTTTTTTTTTTTTAATGTATTATTGGGAGGGTAAAGTTGAATAGGTCAGCGCAGGGTAAACAGCCTCCCTGTCGCATTCTGCAGGCTGAAGAGAACCAGATTGGCGAGGCGGATTTTTGATAAGACTCGGAATAAATGGCATGGTTCAGATCTGCTCTGCCCACCCTCCTCCTCCTCCTGCTGCTGCCGCTGCCCCCACCCTCTGCTCTCCGCTCTGTCCCGTCCCCCCACCCATCAAAAAAAAAAAAAATCCCCTCACTCTTTTCTGCCTCTCTGTCAATTTTTTTTTTTTTTTTTTTGGCTTTTCGAGGAAGTTTTCAGCAAATCCACCCTCGCTCCCAGCTCTCGCAGGGCGCGATAACACCGGAGCCCTCTGAAAGTTCGAGGTGAGGAAGGGGAAAGTCTGGGGGCCAGCGGCTCTCGGGGAGGGGGGTGCGCCTGCGGGTGTAGCTCGGCATCTCCCAAACCCTTCCCATGTGCGCGCCAGTCCCAACAGCCACTTGAGGAGAAACAGCCAACAGTAAACCCTCGCAAATAAAATAATAAAATAATAAAATATCTGCACTTGTAGCCGCGGAGAATAAGCCAGAGAACGCTACTTAAACAAACAGAGCGAAGCCTGTGCCATATCTCATTATTTTTCGAGGGGAAAGGAGCCGTGGAGCCTTTCCAAACACAAATAAACGAGGCGGAGGAGCGGGCGCTCCATCCCCCCGCGGGGAAGGCGGCGGCCGCAGGAGCGGCCCCGGCCTGGGGCGAGCGGGCAGCGGCGGCTCCGCGGAGCCCTTCCCCTGGCCTGGGCTGCGCTCCGAAAGGTGCAAACCCGGGGGGAAAAGCGGGGAAAAGCGGGGGGAAAAGGAAATGGAGCGGGCGGGGGGTGCGGCCGCACGTGTGCCGCGAGCATCCCCGAAAGGAGAGCGCGTTTGTCCTTAAAAAAAAGAAGCAAAAGCGACGAGGAGAAAGGTTTCTGGCGGCCGCGAGCGAGAGAGAGCTGGAGCTTCCCTCCCCTCGGCGGAAAGAAAGGGAGAAGTGAAAATCCCTGAAGTTGGGAAGAGCGAACGCGAGCACGGCCGCTGCCTAGAAAAGCACTCACCTCTCCAGTGCCAAACTAGCTCTCAAACACCTTGAAGACAAGTTGAAAACGATGCAAATAAATCGAATTTATTTCCGTCTGCAGGTTGGGGAGGGGGGAGGAGTGGATAAGGAGGGAAAGGAAAAAAAAAAAAAAAACCACTTAAAAAAAAAAAAAAAAAAAAGATGGCAAATTCAGGCTCCCCCAGGACTGGAAGGGTGAGGCGAGGAGCCTTCCAGCTCCAAGCCCGTTTGTGGTCTCAGACAAATTAAATATTACTGTTTATTACCAGCCATACTCGGATAAAATAAAGAGAGTTCAAGGCGATAGCTGCTATCTCACGAGCTTTGCTCCTATAGGACACGGAGACGTCACCAACCACGCAACTGGCCTGCTCTGTCATGGTTGACTGCAGCAGTAATGGAAGGTTAATTTGTATTATTCTCCTCCTTTTTTTAAAGCTCTATCAGGGAGATTCCTGCCTTTTTTTTTTTTTTATTTAATTTTATTTTATTTTATTTTATTTTCTCCCCCCAAAAGAAATCCATTCGGTGAAATGCAACCGTGGCTGGGTGTGCGCGGCCTCTGTGTGATGTATGTGTATACATTTAAATATAGATATTCGCAAGGCAGAGTTACACACGCGGGTGTGAGGGGGTTTATAGCGTAAACGAGCAGGCACGGAGCCGCAGGAAACTTCAGGAGAACCCGCTCATCCTCGGAGCAGGAAAAGGGGAAAGCAGAAGCAAAACTCCCGCTTCGCCACGAGTTAAATAATCCAACGGGATTGGCATTATTCAGCCGAATTTCTTTTTCTAAAGCAATAATTCTGTGAGGGTGAGAAGGAAGCTTGTCCAACGAAGGCTCAGGCGCCTCTGGAAGCAAACACGCCGGGCTAAATATAGTAAATGATAACCTGGTTATTCGCACGGATTCAAGCGTGCTTCGGGAACCAATTATTTGCCATGGTTATATTTAAAAAAAAAAAAAAAAAAAAAAAAAAAGGTAAAAAAGAAAGAAAGAAAAATTACTGAGTGCAGGCGATTATTTGTCAAATGAGATTGACAAAGGGAAAAAAAAAAATAAATCAAAACCCTCCGGATCCCTCCAAATGCAACAGTGGCTGCAGAGATGCCGCTGGCGCTGCCCCGTGCCCCAGCTCTCCCTTAATCTGGAGGAATTTTGGGATGCACACGCGGTCACTGCAGGAAGGTTTCACCCAAATTTAAAAAAAAAAAAAAAAAAAAAAAAAAAAAAAGGCAAAAATAAAGACAAAGACAAATAAAAGGAAAGAAAATAAAAGAAATAAAAGGAAGAAATAATATACACACAGAGGCCAAAAGATGTTAAAGCGGTTTTTTTTTTTTCCTCCAACAGAAAAAGAGGAGGAGCAGAAAGAGGGAGCGAGGAAATAAAGGGGAACACCTAAGGAAGAGCCAGGAGACCGTGCGGGAGCTGAAGGCTGCCGAGGTGAGTGTTCCCAGCGGGCACCAACCCCTGCTCGGGCCGAGGGGCTGAGCCAGCAAGCCCAGAGCCCAGGGCCTGCCTGCACTGCCCTGACCTCCCGGGCTGAGCTCTGCGGGCTCCCGGGGAGCCAGGCCCGCAGGAAAAGCACCAGCAATGATGGCGCAAAAAAATTAAATGGAAGGGGGTTAGGGAGGGAAAACCCCCCCGGACCCTGATGCGCCCCATTAGCTGGATCTGGCCGGGCTTGTCAGCTCGGAGTCCTCCCAAATATCCGGGATGGAGGGGAAAAAACCCCGAGAGAGAGGAAAAATCCCATCGAGGGTGATTCTCCAGCTGGCACCGACCGCCCGAAGCGCTGGCGCTGCCGGGCCCGGATGGGACCTCACCCCAAATGAGAGCTAAAATATTCCCCCCCGCACCCAGCACCATCTCCTGGTGTCCCCCGAGGTCCTCCCCCCAGCCAGGGGATGGGAATCGCTCCTCACTCTCCGCTCGGGGACCTCCAGCTCTCGGCCTCCGAGCCCGGAGCAGCGCGGATCCTGCTGCTGCTGCTGCTCCGGGGAACGCGGGAGCAGCCCGGCAGCGGGCAGCGACGGGGGCTCGGGGAAGCGGCACGGGAGGGCAGGAACGCAGCCGGGGACACACGTCAATACACACATTTGGGTCCAGAGGTGCACACGGGAGCGCGGACACCCCGATTGCAAACGCGCCCCCACGCACGCTGCCTCCTCGCTCGAGCCTTTAAGCAATTTTTACATCCCCTGTATCCCGTGTATTATTTATTCCATATCCTCAGGCTAAACGCGCAGCGGAGCCGCTGAGACCCACGTGAATACACGCGGCTCTGCGCGCACGGAAATGCCCACGGGCGCTGCACAGAAATCGCGTGTGCGTGGCTGTGCAGGTGGTGAGATCTTCACAAACACTCGCCCAGCAGCTCGAGCCATCGCTGCCACATCCGCTGCAGGTTTTATCTGGATATTTACGTTTTACCCGCCGTTCAGAGACGGATTTTTGGGTGCCCCCAACCCGTAGCGTGCCCCCACCCTCCTCGCAGCTCAGTGGGAGCGGGTGCAAACCCGCGCACCCGCAGAAGGCGGGCGAGTGGATCAGCGTGGACGCACCGCCTATGCCCCGCACTCTCCCTATATATACATATATTTATATATTCTACATAAATATAAATCCCCCCCTCGCGCCTTCTCCGCCAGCCACGCCGTGGAGCACTCACCTCCGTGGGGGTGGCGGGTGCGTGGTGTCCCCTCCCCGAGTTCCCTGCCGGGCTCCATCCCGGTTTTTCAGCTCCTCGCCGGCGGCTCCCGGCGCGCAGCCCCCGGCCCGAGCAGCGCCCGGCCCCGGCCGCGGGGAGCCCCGGCTTTAGGGCCCCGCATGGCCGGAGCCCTGCGCTGCCCCGCTGCCCTCCCGCCGCCTGTGCAGGGTGTCCCTGGAGCTTTCTCCTTGCGGGATTTCCCCGGGAGAGCGGCAGGGAGGGGGATGGCCGGGGTGCCGGCTCGCAGTGGGGTCGAGGTGTCAGCAGTAAGAAATAGTGCCGAGCGTGAACTCGCTCTCCCCCGGCCCGCCCTCCACACCCCTTTAAAATCACTTTTTGGGTCGGCTTAACCAAACCGAGGAGGTTTTTGCGTTTGTCTCGCGGCTCCTCGGCAGCCGCCCTGCCCAGGGCCGGGGCAGCGCGGCCGCCCGCCTTGTAAAATACAGATACATCAGCACTTGTGGCTTCCCAACGCTCTTTTCTTCCTCCTTCCCATAATTTCAGAGAAAATCACCTCCCTCCTAGCAGGGATTATTATTTTTCCTTTCCATTTTTAGATAATTTACTTCCCCTCTCGGACCAGTTCTCTCTTTGCTTTTATTTCCCTTTTGTTGGCCGCTTTTCGCTTTGGCGAAATACGCACCTGGGAGCAAACAAGTGTTTAAAATAATCCTCCTCTCTGGAAGCATTTTTGTCCATTCACTTATTGGGGGTTTTTTTTGTGTGTGTGTTGTTTTTTTTTTTCTCCCAATTGTTTCCTATTTTTTTCCCCCCTCAGTCTTGGGGGCAGGGACGGACTGCATTGATCTGAGAGCTGATATCAACAAAATATTTGTATAAAACTCCCGCCAACACAGTCCTGTCTTGTCATTATTTCCATTACAAAATCCTGCACTCAGTGCTGGAGAATTGCTTTAGACGAACCTTCGAGGGTAGATACCTGGCTCGAGCTTTTTTCTTTTTTTTTTTCTTTCTTTCTTTTTAATTTTTTTTTAATTACAGGTGAATAGCGTTTTTCTTTTAAAGTTTAAGTGTTTTAGATTTGGTTTTTGTTAGTTTGTTGGGGTTTTTTTTCCCTGCCTTTCTGGCTACCTTAAGGGAAAAAAAAAAAAAAAAGAAATAAAAAAAAGTTCTCAATTAAACCCCTTTTCCCCCCTCCCTGCAGCCCATTAATTTCCCAGGCGAACTGCAGGCTCTAAAATAGTGACGAAAATGAAAAAGAAGGAGCCGGGCAGAGCGGAGGCAGGGCTTGGCGAGGCGCGGGCACGGCGCTGCCCTGCCGCACCTCCCACGCGTGGGGGTGAAGATCCCTTTTCCTCCCGGCTGCCAAACCGAGCGTGAGGAGCCCAAAATTAACCTCGGAGCACCCCTGGAGGAAAAGGGATCCATTCTGTTTTCCCTGTTCCCTCCACAAGGCATCTCTCGGGGGGGAGCCCAGGGACACAGACATCCCCTCCCTCCCCAATTTTTCCCCGGTGCTGCCCAGGAAAAGAGGGACCTGGGCCGAATTTCTCTCTCCGTGATCAGCGGGTGATTTTTTGGCACGGGGTGCCCGTGGGATCCCCGCTCCGTTCCCCATCTATCCCGGGGCTCCTAGCGGAGAAGCGGGGCCGCGCTAATCCGCTCTTCCCCACCGGGGCGTCAGGGCCTTATCTGGGCCCCGAGGAGAAAATAAAAGCAGATAAAGCCTTCGCTCTCTCCTCTCCCTGGGAAGAAACCCACCGGGGGCGAGAGGGGAAATCCTCAGCGCCCCTGCCTCCCCTCCGACAGACCCTGCCGACGCCCCGGAGGGGAAGCGGGGCTGGCAGGAGGAGCGCGATGCCCGGGGCTTGGATCGGGCGCTGCTCGAGGGCCTCACCAGCAGCACCTGCGGGTGTTCTCCCTTCCCTGGCTCCTGCCCGGAGCCCCGGCTCTCCCGGGGACAGGAGCTCTGTCACCCGGGCACCCCGCACCGGGTCACCCCGGCCCGCTCTCATCCTACATTTCTCTCCAACTCTTCTTTCCTTCTTTTCCCTTTCCAAGCCCTCTCTCCTCTTTTCTTCCCCATTTTCCGTTTCTCGCCCCGTTTTCTCGCGCCCGGTCGCTCTTCTTCCCCTGCCCGAATAACGCCGAGCGACAGCGCAGCTCGGCAGCTCTTTTACACCCAGATTTTCCTTTGTATTCCCGGCTATCCACGAATTTCGGGAGCAGGAGACGCTCCCAGGGAGGCGGGGGAACGGCTGTGGGCCCCCAGCACGGGAACTGCGTTAACTCGGCTTTGGACGGGTGTCACGGGCATCCTAAAACCCCATTTTTATCTGTGCGGGAAAAATACAGATTACATCCATAACCCAAAGAGTTCTTGAGATTTCTTTCACGTGGGTCTTCAGAAAACGTTAAATACAAATTAAAAAAAAAAAAAAAATCACAGGAGGGATAGAAAAGAAAAAAAATTAATGAGCATTTCCCCTCTCGTTCCAGGCCTGGGTGAGGTCCCAAACTGTAACTTCAGGGCCCTGAGCTACCCGAGTGCGGAAGAGAAATCGGTTTTGGAGGGTTATCAGCGATATTCGGGAGCAGCGGGATGCCCTATCCTGCTTCTCGAGGAGTCAGAGGCTTCGTTCTGAGGGGAGCGGGTATCTTCCCTGGGGAGTTATCTCCACACAAACAGAGCTGGGGATCGGGGCTGAATATTTGGGTGGTGTCGGTACTCGGTGTGCTAAACCCGAATTTTTTATAAGCCCACGTGTGCCTCCATCCGTACAATCCTATGGATTGTACGCTCCGTGGATATCAGCAGCTCCCGTTGGATACGGGCTTCTCTGCCCTGAGGTTTTGGGGAAAATAAATAAATGAATAAATAAATAAATAAAAATCCTGCTTTCACCCCACTGGAGAAAATTTTAGGAGCTCGTTTCGTTCCTGTCTGGGATTTCTGGGGGCCAGCCAGCCGTGTTTACCTGCCCCGCGCGTGTCTGCCCGGCTGCCACCACAGGGGCCGGGGCTTAGTGCTTTTGCCAACTCGTTTTGGGTTGAAAATCGTTCATTTCCAAGGAAAAATTCTTCCGAGGGGAAAGAAGCGCTCGAACCTCTGCCCAAAAAAAGCTCCCCCGGATTCCGGGTGGGACCTGCAGAGCAGAGCCCGGGTCCCCACAAAGCTGCGGGCACAGGAGCCACCAACCTCCCCACCCTGGGGGCCCGAGGAGCCGCCGTTCAAGACAATGTCTATTTTCTGTCATTAATAACTCGTTTCTTCCTTTAAAAAAAAAAAAAAAAAAATCTCGTTTGGATCCAAGATTGTTTTTATGATTCAGTCGGACAAGACGGAACACATGTTAGTTTAAGCAGGTTCATGAAATAGCTGTAAATCAAATAAAGTTTACGAGTTTAGCAGGAAATACTGAAAAGATGAGGGGGAGGGAAAGGAAAAAAAAAAAAAAAAAAAAGAAAAAATAAATCCGCCGAGGCAGAGAGCAGCGGCAGGCTGAAATAGTCGGTGGAGTTTTGTCCTGCTCTGTGTTTCTCTCTGTTCTCTTGTGCATCTTGCCGATTAAAGGCCTCGAGACCCCGTGTTGGCGCCAAGTGGCATGTTATTAATCAGTTATCCCGAGGTTCAGTCCACAGAAGAGAGAAATTTAATCACCAGAAACCAGACCCGACATAAAAGAGAAATCTAAAATCAATTCCCTCCCGTCGTCCCGTCTCCCCCTCCCCTTCCCCACCTCCGAAGCGAGCAGAACGAGCAGGAGCAATCAAGATCGCGCTCCCTCTCCCTCTTAATTGCGGCGGGAGAACCGCAAATTTCTCCGAGCTTTACCCCGTAAAGAATTTGGAGGGGAGGGAAAAAAAATAAAATAAAAAAAAAATAAAAACCCCCAAACTACAGGAAACAAAAATCCCAAAGACCCGCAACAAGTTTTTCCTTGATCTCGCTATAAAAAACGTGATGGGGGAGAAATATCCCGAGCGGAGCCTTTAATAATGGAACCGGGGGGTGTGGGCCGGGGGGTGCGGGTGGAAATCTCGTTTATCGCCGGGGAAATGATCTTTGAAGGCTCCCAGGCCTGGCGGGGAGGGGTCCCCTCACCCCAGATGCCCCCCAGGCTCTGCCTCCTTCCCCCAGGCCAGGTCTCACTCCAGGAGGGGAAGGGGGGTGTCTGTCCCCAAAGCTCCGTGTCCCCCCGGGAGCTGCAGGCGCTGCTGCTCTCAGCGGTGTTCTCCCCACGCACACCCTCCTGCCGCGGCATTTTGGGGTGAGAATCCCCAGGTTTGGGTTAGCATAGGAGAAGGAATCCTTAGCCCTCCCTGCTGGCCCGAGGTGCCATCCTCGGGGAGGGAGCGGAGGTGACAGCGGGGCAGAAGGGACCGAAATAACCCGTTCGCTTCCCCCTCCCCCCAAAAAAAGAGCCTGCTCGGAGTCCAGGGAAAACGCAGAGCGACGCGGATCGGCCCTGCAGCTTCCACGCGTGTTTCCGTGGGACCCACCCGGTCCCCGGTTCCTCCCGGCTGCCGGGGTCGCTCTCGTCCCCCCGGGCTCCGTGAAGGGCACCGGAGGAGCCGCGAGCAGGGCGGCCGCCCCGGGGCTATATTTGGAAAAGAATTTGGAAGCCCTTCCAGCAAATCTGTGCCAAAGGTACCGGGCCCCTTCCCCGAGCCCCACGAGGGTCGCCCCACGGCCCGTGGCACCGCTGCTGGCAGCGTCCTGCTCCTCTCCATCCTCCTGTTTATTCCTCGAAAGAGAAAGGAGACTCCACAAACCCCCCAGCTCCGAGCTTCGCCTGCCCAAGCCCCGAGAGAGGCGACTTCACCCCACGCCAGCCGAGGCTCTCACTTTGTGCCAGCCAGATTTGCTTGTTCTGCCCTAAATAATAATAATAATAATAATAATAATAATAATAATAATAATAGCAGGAGGGAGTCCTGTGGGCCTGGATCTCGGGGGTTGAAGGGCGAGGGGGGAGCGGCTGCCTCTCTGCCCTCTTTCCAACCCAACAAAACTGCTTGGCGATATTTTTTTTTAACGAAAACCATATTTCCCCCGCATTTTTCTCTTCCCCAACAGCCTCTCGAAAACCTAGAAAGCAGCGGCTGTGACTCGGGTTGCCTGATGGCTTCCTTTTCCCCCCTCCGCGCTCTATCTGCTCCTTCTCCTACAGCCCAAACAGCCTGGAAACCACAGAAAAAATAATCAAAGTGCAGCATGTTTTCCCACAGTAGGAATTCGTGTTAGCACTCTCTCCACGTCTTGATCCTCCGTTCGCGTGTGGGGATGCGGGCGGAGACGCCTTGAGATGCACAGGCACAGAGGCGGGAAGAGATTTTGGGGTGTCCAAAAAACACCCAGCCCCACGCACGGGTCCGCCCGCGGCCTCGGGGGGGAGGATGGATCCGCGTGGATCTGAGCTTTTCCGTGTAAATACGGGAATGTCGGCGCACAAAGGGGAGAGGAGCCAGCTCCTTCCCACCCTGCGGCCCGGGCCTCCCTCGGCGCCCCTGGGTGCCCCTTCCCCACTCGGCCTCTCTGCCTCCTGGCCGAGCCCCCCGCCGCGTCACACGGGGAAAAAACGGGTGAAAAGGAGAGGAAAAGGGAAGATTTGGATTTCCCCACGCGGGCAGAGTGAGGCTAGGAGCGCTGGTGGGCTCCGGGGGGAAGAGAGCTGAGGGGACAGGGCAGAAAAGGGTTTTCCAAACCCCTCCGGCTGTCAAGCCCGTCCGAAACTCCTCCTCTGTCTGCGGAGCGGCTCCGCTCCCCCCTCCCGGCTCCCGCAGCTGGGCGGCGTAGGTAGCTCCAGATAAGTGAAAGTGGTATTTTTATAGGCTGATAAAAGGGACTTATCTCGGCTTTCCCGAATCTGACAAAGATTCCCTAATTGGTCATTTGCCCGCAGCAGCCTTCCCCAGCCCAGGGCCCGCCTGACGCTATTTTCAGCCTCCAAAGGGGGTGTCGCGCCCCCGGGACCCCCACGGCTGCTGCTTCCCGGCCTCTTCCCTTCCCAAATCCACGGTGGCGGCTCCTCCTCTCTCCCACTCACTTCCCAAGCCGGGGAAGTCCCGCATCCCGAGGGATGGCAGCGGCGTTCCCCAGGGAGTGCCCGCCGAGGGTGGCTTGTCCCCCCCGACCACCCTCTGAGCGCAGCCACAATCTGATTGCTCGGCCTTTTAGCGACACCAAATACATTTTATCAGCTGGGGGGGAAAAAAAATCCCCTATCGCAGGCAAAGGCACATGGGAGCAGACAAAAAGCGGGTGGTGATGCTGAGCTCTACACCGAACCTTCCTCCTCCAGCCTCCGGCTGCCGAGATTAGCTGGACATGGAATCCCTGGGATTAAACGCAAACGGCAAAGCGGAGAGACTCCCCCTCTCCAGCACAGCTTCCCTGGCAGCCCAGGTCCCCCTGAAACAGGCTACAGCCACCTCACCGCCACGCTCCGCTCCACACAGCAGCCGAGGTTTATCTTTTCCCCCCCTTCCAGTGCATCTTAGTAGCCAGGCTACTTAAATAAAAAATAAAAATTCCAAACAAACAAACAAACAAACAAACAAAAATAAGAGAGAGAGATAAAAACTCCCCAAAAAATCAGAACGAGAAGGAGGAAATGTATTTCTGAACACCCAGAGCTTGCAGCCAACTGGCACCACAAGCCTTGAAGTGAGCCGAGAAGTCGCCCACTAAACTTATTTCTCATTTTCCTTTTTTTTTTTTTTTTTTTTTTTAATTCCTCTGTGGAAGGGGGAAGGGACTCTGGGATTAACGGCCCATCTGACCTACCGGTGGTGCTGGGACATGAATCAAACACAATCAAAGGCCCCGGTGTCAGCATTAGCTTGACCCCTACAACTGGCTCGGGCTCGGGGCTCGGCGGGGCCGGTTCTGGCCAGGGCAGCCTGAACCCTGCCCAGGGTGATTGGTGCCAGCCCAGGGCTCTGCCAGGCCCAGCTTGGGCTTGCAGCCACCTCAGGCCGGCGGGGTGCAGGGCCCGAGGGGACAGACCCAGCTCTGCCCCACCACGGCAGGATGGCCCCGCTGTTGAGTGAAAACAGATCTCCCCCTGGAGCCATCCGCCCCAAGCCGTGGAGAAGAGGAAGGGAGGAGTGGGCTTTGGGGGTTTTTCAGTGATTTTGGTGGGTTTTTTTGTTTCTTTGTTTTTCTTCTCATGCCTTTTTCCTTTCCATGGCTTTTTTGGTTTGATTTCCCTTCAGCAGGTTTGGGAGGAGCAGCTCGGCACAGCCCAGCCCCATGGGGAATGGCCAGAAGCTCAGTCCCACCCTGGGGACTTGGGACTCATATCCCAGCCAAGTCTCCACATCCAGCCTCGAGGCTCAGCAGGCGCTGGAAAATGCATGAACTGAGCTCTACTAAAGTCCAAATGCCCCGTGTCATCTTCAGACACAGGATGGCACCTGAGCATGCCCTATAATGTCCTTTTCCCATCACAGGAAGGAGGAAAGAAGAGCACATCAATTATTCCTAAATGAGATCTCCAGCAGGAGAGTGGTTCGTCTGTAGGAGCTGATTTTGACAGGGGTACTTCAGGAAAAAAAAAAAAATCTGGTTATTTTTCTTTTCAGTGGACCTTACCCACACCCAAAAGGGACACAAAAATCAGCGAGGGCTCATCAGCAGGGAAAGCTGTTGTACCCTGGCTCTGCAGGAGCAGGCTCCAAAGGGCATGGACGTGGTCCTGTCAAACTTTCGAGTTCACCTTCCATTTAAATGCCATCTTTAATGGAAAGGGTGCAAGCTCCCCTTCCCTCCACCAAGCCCAGCACGGGCTATTTTTATTCTTTGCATGCAAGCTTTAACTTAACACTGACTCGTTCTTTAACCTGCTCTTTCCAAATATATAGAAACGAAATCTTCCTATTAAAAAAAAAAAAAAAAAAAAAAAAAAATAGATTCCAGCAGCGTCTCCACAACACTCGGCTGTCCAGCTTCACCAGGTGAGCTGGCATTAAACCTTGCTGCTGTATTTTCTGCAGCTGCTGGGCGGGAGAGGGCTCGTTTGGGAATCCCCGGTGAGAGCTGGGCCTGCCGGACCCTCTGCTGCTCCTCCTGGGTTTCTCCAGGCACAAGAAGGGAGCCTGCAGCGAGGTTCCCATCAAAGCCGAGCTGCCTGACAGCTCAGCACGCTCCGAGATCAGCCTGAGGGGGATTCAGCGCGGGGATGGCCACCCGGGGCACATCTGGGGCCAGGCAGGGCTGTGAAGCTGCAGCTGCTTGAGGCCTTGGATGTCACTGCTGGACGGTCAGGGGTGCCGGAAACACCGTGCTGGTCACAGCCCTCCCTGTGCCAAAGCTTTCCTGCCACCAGCTTTCAGTGGAGATGGGATTCCAGAGCGCAGCCGCTGCCCCAGCTGCCTGTGAGACACCTCCTGTGGCCAGAGGGGCTCCTCAGCAGAGCCCAGGCACTGGGATGGAGCAGGAAGGACAGATCTGCCCATGGCAAACACCACGGACAAGACCTCGCCCCGAGGAACTCTCCAGCCAGGATCATCCTGCCCCAAATTTTCATCCATGGCTTCACCTACAGACCTGAAAGCATCAGTTCTCTGCATGCGTCACCAGTGTCACGACACAACGGTGAGGAAACGTCAAGTGGATTTGGTGTCCGGTTCAATTTCAGTGGGATGCAAATCCCCACGTTTCAGAGTTTGGGTGGAAGAGCTGCTGCTCATCTTGGCCAGCAGATTCCCAGATGGATTGGTGGTGTCTGTGCAGTCCCTAGTGCATGAGTGTCCTTATTACACGTGTGCCCTCAGGGCCAGCAGCACGTCCCACACCTCCAGAGTTTCCCAAATCAGTACCCAGTCATGGGAGCCCTGATCCCCTCCTAGGAAAGGCCAAATTTCAGGGTCTCTGACACAAAGTTCCAACACCTCTGTGTGATTTTGGCCCCTTTTTTAAACATTTGTGAACCCCTCTGTGAAACGACAGAGCAGTGTGATGTCTTTTGTGATGCCATTCGGGCAGGACCAGTGCTGTGAGAGTTCGTGGTGGGCTCATCCTCTACGAAAATAAGGAATTTCAGGATCACACAGCTCTGCAAAAGGATGGGAAGAGAGCAAAACAACCTCTACTCATTCCCGCCCAGTCCAGACTGAATTTGATCCAGAGCACAGAACCGGCTGCTTTAGCAAGGCTGGAAGCTCTAATTTGGATAAATCTTTCTGGCAAGCGCTCTAAAATCCATCTGCTTCCAGAGACACGGCGGAACTGCAGCCTGAGAGAGCTCTGACTGCGACTGCTGTGGGAGCAAAGGGAACAGAGACAGGAAAAGAGAGAAACGGGGCTGGGACTGCAGGAAACAGGAGCAAATTCCCCTTAAGAACAAGCTCTTCACTCTCCTCAGCCAGGTTGGAGTGGTGCTTGGGACTTTTACAAGCCCTGTGCAGCAGAGAGGGTTTCAGCAGAGGCACAGAGCGGCTGCTTTGTGCTCAGCCAGCCACGATGGATGCTCCAACCCTGGGAGAGGTTCCTCAGGCCAGGACCTCGAGGAACCCCGTCACAAAGCTTTGTCTGGCTTTCAGAAGGCTGGCATTGGGTCTAAGCCATCGATCCAATGCACCACAGCCAGCAGGGCACTCCTGCAAGAGAAAGCAAAGCAGCTCCAGCCAAGTCAAACCTCGTTTCCCGGGAAATCTGGGGTGTCCCAGGGGCTCCTCCCTCTGGCACCAGCAGGGCTCTGTGGGATGGGGGTCCCTCGCTCATCCCAGCCCCTCGGCACAGCTCCGCAGCCCTTCCAGTTCTCCTTCTACGGAAAGTCCTCGGCACACATTTGGCGCAGTTTACAGGATGATGATGACAATGTGTTTCTCCTAAATAAAATCCATTTTTAAAGAGTACATATGCAATTACTTTGGGTTTTGGCCTGTATTCAGGAAAGAATTTCCCCTCGGGTCAGATTTGGCAGGGGCTGATGGGGTTTTCTTGCTTTTCCTCTGTAGGGTGGGCCACGGTCCACTTCCTAAGATCGTCTGGACATTTTCACCTCACAATTTCCCTGCTACTGCTGGGACCCAGGACACTGGCACCGCCCTTGATCTCTCCTGCGTGTTCAAGGTTTTGTGGCTTTTGGTCTTTTGTACTAAGGGTCTTAAATTTGTTATAGGGTGTTGGGAAGTGTTTTACAGCCTGCAGCATGCGGTGGATGTGCTGGGGACCCCTCTGCATTAAGCAGCTCTTCCGTGGTCACCTGTAATTGCGAGAGCCTGTGCTCCACGAGGCAGGTGGGCTCTGTCAGCCCTCCCCGGCCCGCAGCAGCAGCGGGGCTCTGACGTCTGGCTGCAGGAATTGCACCCCCAGCACGGTCAGGTGGGACATCTCCCCCTGCTCTCAGCTGAGTGTGACGCTCATGCACCAAGGTGAGGGTTGGTACCATAAACAAGGTGGAGGTCCTGGGAGATTACGGAACCTGGGCTCTGCTCCTGCCTTGCAGGACACTTCCCTCTTCACTCCTCCTCTGCCAGACCACACTGGTTACTCCAAGCTCACCTGAAGCCCGAATAAAGGGCTTTTATCTACTTTTGGAAGAGATAATCCTGCATAGCTCGGTCCTAAATCGCTACGTTTCAGCCCAGGCAAAACCAATGCCGGTGGATCGGGGAGACTTTAGGGATGAGGCATCGTTCTGAAGCTCAGACCTGCCTGCTCTGAGTCCTTCTGCTGGTTGTGTTCCATTTACACCTCACCAACAGCAGCAATTCTGTCTAAAGCTCCTTCAGATCCCTACAGTCCCTCACCTCGGGAAGCTACAGCTCCAAGATCACCTCCAGAAACACAAAATTCCCGATGGACTTTGGGCAGGATTGCTGCTGGGTCTGCCTGGGATCAAAGGCTGCGTGCTCAGGACCTTGGCCGTGTCCTGAGCTCCGGTGCTCGAACAGGCTCTGCAGAGCCAAGGAATCTGCTCCAAACGGGCACCAGAAAGAGCCCCCTGCCACCAGATCCAACGTGCTGCTCAGATCCATTTCCCCCAATCCTCCAAAGAGAAAAACAAACAAGCACACAAATGCCAAAACGTTAACTACTCCCCAAATTACTCAGCCTTCTGCTAATTAGTAGAAATTTACAGCAGCTGCACTACTGGAAGTGAGCTCAGCCTTTAGCCCTGGAAATTACTGGGAAGGATAATTTTCTACAGTTTCTCTGGACTTACAGAAATCTCCAGGAATGTTCCAATATACTAACTAACTTCAGCAGCATTTCTAAGCCTCCTTTATTCTGCTCCTGCTGGGGTAACCGTGAAGCTCGCAGGCACGAAATCCACAACTGCCTTCCCTCTCAAAGACTCCTGTACAAACCCAGGGATGTGTGCCCCGAGAAGCACAGAGGAGAGGACGTGGAGCTCTCTGCCTGGTGCTTCCACCTGGTCCATCAGCTCTTCCTGATCAGCACAGATCGATGGTGAGGGCCTACCAGGGGCTCCTCGCCTTTGGATTTCGTGTCCCGGTTTCCTGGTGGAACTGGCAAGCCGTGATTCTCTGTGTGCATCCTGAGGGCTGGCTCTCCCCAGAACACAACGCAATGTGGGGGTTTTTTGGGCTCTAGATGTGTTTGTCACCGCTCTTTGCAAAGCTGGGAAGGTGCTCTGGGTAACACAAGCCTGGACAATTCAGTGATTCACCAGGCTGGGAGTACAGCATCCATCAGGGTTTGCGATCACCCACCTGCCCGATGGGTCTCAGCAAGACAACGGGGCTTCTGTAAATAAAATATAAATCAAATATAACCACCCATCTGACGTGGCACTGCCCAGCGGTTCATCCGGCCTCACTGAGTCCCCAGCTATTGCATCCCAACAGACCTTCCTCCCTGAGTAATCCTCGCCCATTTAGACCCCACTTTCTGCTCCAGAATGGGAGAAAAGCTCATAAAAATCTCGAGCGTGCTCCAAGACTGGATCCTGCTGGAACAGCAGGTAGGCAGCCAGGTAGACAGACAGACAGACACGATGATAAGCCATACATCTGGCATGTGAGGATCATGGCAGTGGAATTACCGTTCCCCAGCCAAGTTTCACGCTTTGGGGAGTTGTTTTGACATGCTGTCAATGCCGCACCAGAATAACCTGATTTATTTCCCTCATTCTCTTTGAAAAGGTCTATTTGGTGCCATTTATTTTGCGCTCACTTACTCGCCATCCTATCAGGAGGCGGGAGGTCAGCAGGGTCACTCCTGAGAGAGTATCACGTTCTGTACAGGATAGAGAGAACGCTCCAAGTTAGTGGGAAGGGAAGAATTCGTGCTGGGGCCTCCTTTCAGCCTCTGCTCTCCCTCGGTGGACTCGGGGACCTCTTCCCTTCCCACATCCTTGCTCTTCCTTTCAGATGGAAAAGCCAGTTCCACCGCCACTGATATCCCACCAGTATCAATCCCTCCTCTGCTTCGGTTTTCCTTCATTTTCACCTCTGCTGATCCTTGGCTGGGAATTCTCAATCCGTCCCTCATGTATCACACAATAAAACCCTTCAGTCTTTTCTGTCTTTGGGTCTGAAATGGATGTCGGGTCCCAAGTGGCTGCGAGAGGAACCGGAGGCACAGCAGCAGACAGGAGAGAGATGCATTGCTCATTTCCACCGAGATCAGGGTCAGTACAACAGGCTGAGGCATTTTTAGGGGTAAAATATGTGGTGAATACCTGTACTGGTGTACACACACTTGTATTTACAGCGCTCGTGCTGGTTTGTGTCAGTGGCCACACTGGGTTTGCTCTGGGATGGCAAATCTCACATCCCTCCGCGCCCACCTCAACTGGGCAGGAACCATGGAAGCAAAAAACTTCTGCTGTGGCAACAGACGTGGGGCTGAGACACCCTGAACCCACCAAGCGTGGCAGAAAAAGTGAACGACGTGACCACAGAGCAGCAGCTTCCAAGGCAGAGGGCACAGGAGAGAAACCATCCCTGAGCTACGGGACCTTCTTCTTCTTCTTCTGGAGCGTGAGGTGGATGGGCCAGGAGTGGCAACAGCCAGAGCCTGACGGATCTGTCTGCAGGAGAAGGAGCAGCCCAGGGAAGCAGAGAGCACAGGCAACAGTCCAAGGCACTGGATTCAGCAGCAGCAGCTCAGAGCTGCTCGGTAGCAAGGCAGGATCTCCCTCCCTCTGGATAAATCCCGTTTTATCGCTGCCTCCCTCGCACAACCTGCCTTTTGCACTCTTCCCATCAGTCAGGAAGATTCCCCACACCAGTGCAGTAAAGGCTCTAACAGGACAATTTTAGCTGGAGGCTTCAGCTGGCACCTTGGCTTTGTTTAGTTGGTTAGCCGGGGGACACGCAAGCCCAGCGCTGGGGGTGGCCGGGCGTTAGATCATGGAATAATAACACCAGCTCCCTGCACAGCTGAGAGCCAGCGCTTGACACTTGTCTTCTTCCGTCCTCACAGCCCTGTACTCGTGCTGCTCCAGCCTGGAGGCCTCCATCCAGTTAATCACCCTCACACTTGATAGCTCCTGCCTGCCCGCCTGTCCTGGTGTTTCCAAACACGCGGACCTGGTCCTCCCCGCCGAGGAATGAAATCAGGGCAGCGCAGGGAGAGTTATGTATGGTTGAGATAAGCACCGAGGCAAAGTATAGGCGTTTATGCAAAGGTCTCCTTCCCCACAGCAAAGGAGAAAAAGTGACCTCATTACCTCAAAAAAAAAATTAAAAAACCCCAAAGAAACAACAACAACAAAAAAAACCCCCCACCCAAAAAAAGAGCCTCATTAAAAATAAGAAGCCAACAGCCAAAAATAGAAAGAAAATACTTCTAGGGATAGAAATGTCTTTCTATTTCTAGAAAGACTAGCACCCCAGAAGAAGCAGTCCAAGAACCCAGGATCATGATCTAAAGTAACATAAAAATAGCCACGGAGTCCAAGGGAAAAGAGGGAGATATTTCCAGCCTGCACACTGCAGAATTCCCTCTGGAAACGCAGACGGGTTTGCTTCATTTCCTCTTCAGCTTTTGCTGAAATATCGAGCAGCACAAAAGGCCCCTCTTTGCACTGAGAGTACAACTGTTGAGTGCATAAGCTCTCCCCGCATCACATCAGGCACTTTTCCGTTCAGCAGCCAGCCTCTTTGGACTCCCATCCCGTGTCAAGAGGACGGGAAGCTGAACCGAAGAGCGGGGTTTGACAGTCCCTTATTTGCAAATCCGCTTGTCCTTCAAAGGCATTTCAGCTAGCAAACCTCACTGAATGAGCGAAGAACCCCCTCAGCAATTCCTGCATCTGTGCAGGGCTTCCCTAGAGGAGGAATGGAGCTCATGGAGGAGGTTTCTCCTCCTGTTCCCTGCTGACATGGCCTCTTTCCCCGTTCCCACTATTCAGTCCCAGCTCTCCCACATCCTTATGTAAAATCCAGCTGCTCTTCCAGTCTCTCCTACCCAGACCTGTCTCAGCTTCCCCTCACTGAGGGCTGCTTCCAAAGCTGCCTAAGGACCCTTTCCCAGTCCATGTGTTCCTCTTGAATTAATGTAGCGGCTACAATCAAAATCAAAAAAAGGGGTGGAGGGAGGAAAAATGACGGCTGGGCTCATAGATGAGTTTGCAGGACATAAATTGAGAGGGAGGACTGATAAGCAGCACTGTAAAACCAGGAAAGGCTTGGTTTTACAGGGGACGGAGGTGTGGGCAGCCTTCCTCCCCATTTCACAGCCCGAGGAGCAGGAGGGGACCACGGCCACGTTGTGGTAAAACAGACAGGCTGGTTGAGATCCCCACACCAATCTCTTGAAGACAAGAGTTGAGCAAATACTTCAGTGCCCTCCTAATTACTCCTTTTATGATGTTTTAGCTACCTCGAGCAGACGCTGCGAGGGGATTAGTAAATAACGCTTTCCTCTGTTAACCCCTGTCTGCTTTTCTCTGCTCCGACACCCTCCAAAACAAACAGAAACCACACGAATAAATAAAGGCTTCATTAGCTCCACGAGGTGTCGAGACGAGAGCGGTGAGAGAGCAGCCGCAGGATTCCCTTTACGGGATCTCTTCCCAGCAGGTCCCGCAGAGACAGGAGAAGGGACCGAGGGGTGTTTGTCCTTCCTCCGGCAGGGCGACAACAGCTCCTGAGAGACGCGGGGTGTCCCTCTGCCCTGCCGGGGAGAGCACATCCATCCTCCACCTGACCTCCGGGAAAGCTGGACGGGCTCCTGCCGCCAGCCCTCACCCCGCTGGTGCCATCTCAGCCTGCTCTATGCACCCGAATCTCGCAGGGTGAGCCCCTGCTGCGGGCTGCGAGCCGGGCAGCACCAAGCCCACCTCACCCAGGGCTTTTCCCTCCGCTCCCCGCTCCGTACCCACATCCCAGCCCCGCTTCTTGCCAGCTCGCTCTTCCCTGCAGCGGGGGAAAGAGGGAAAAGGGAGTTTCAGTGCCCAAACCTCAAGGTCCTTCTGAGAGCTCTCTCGTGCCGCAGAAAAGTCCCTTCATCATCCCTGAGATTCACATAAAAGCAGTTGAGGTTAATGGCGGAGAAGCCAAACTATAAAGTGAGAATTACGCTTTAGCCTAAATAAATCATCGCCTCCGAGGCCGGGTGTGTGCGGGGAGAGAAGGGGGGAAGCGCCTCGGACTTCCCGGGACTGCCAGAGAAGGGATGCGGCATTTAGGGGCCGAACACCCAGAGGCCTCATCCAGTTTAATGGGCTCAGCCTCCTCTCTGTTCCCCAGGGGAATCTGTGCTGGTTTTAGGGGGCTCCTGGAGGCAGAGGCTCCCCCCGGCACCCCGGGGCCGCTTCCTCCCTCCCTGCGGGAAATGTCCCTCTAATGATTCCCCTGCCCCGCTGCTCTGCAGTTTGTCAGGCTGCCTGACTTCAAGCCATCCTGCATCTGTTTCGCCTAGAGAGCCACGCTCGCCTACATTTTAATAAACCCTATAATTTACACATTTCCCTCGTACCCTGTAATTTCACCACCCCGAGACACGGCGAAGGGAGAAAGCGCAGAGCTGGGAGCAGCTCGCAGAGAGCGCTGCCAGGGAATCAAGAAATAAGTAGAAGGGCTTAAATCTGCAGCAGTAAAATAATCCAGGGGAGGGAGCCAACAATGACTGAAAAATAAACATCTCCCCCTGCGAAAGCCCGCAGCCAGCCCCGCTCCTCGCAGCCCGGCGCTGCCAAGAGATCGGCTGCGCTGGGAAACGCGCCTGAGGACTCCAGGAAAAGAAAAAAAAAATGGATGTGGGTTATATGGACCCCTTTTATAAGGCAACGGTTAGCGGTAACCGAGTTTAAATTTATATGTTCAATAAAGTCTCTTTCCCCCCCCCCCATCACCACCACCCCTTTCCAAGTGCCAGAACCACTCAAGGAAGCCGACACACGCTTCCCATTTGAAAATGTGTTATTTGAGCATTTTTATTCTCCGCTTTTGTTCTCGGGGCTGCAGCCCCTGCGAAGGCGAGGGGGGGCATTTGTGCGCCGAGATCAAAGCGGGCCCGTGTATACACACACTCGTGCAAATTATGTATTTGTGATCAAGTAACGCAGCATCAGGAAAAGCCAGGCGGGCATGTGGGAGAGTGAGATATTTACACAGGCCTGGCCAGAGGCAGAGGCATTATTTTAAGTGTTTTTCGCCGGTGCCAAGTCATCTGTTCACATATCGGCGTGTGCGCGTAAAGATGATGGAGCGAGGGGCTCGCCAGAGCCAGGAAATTCAACATTTACCCCACAATTCCCGAGTGTGTCCTGCCGGGGCTCCTGACACCCTCCAGATCTGGGTGTCCCGGTTCGGAGCCCCTGTCCCAGCGAGTCACAATCGCGGCTGCAGCAGGTCGCTCTGTCTTCCCCAGCGCAGCTTTATAGCCCACATAAATGGATATATATATTTCCCCTATAAAGACACGACTTAACCAAAGGATCTCGGGTTCCTCGACATCGGGGAGAATAAAAATTAAAATTTAAAAAAAAAAAAAAAAAAAAAAAGAAAAAGGGCAAAAAAAAAAAGGAAAGAAATCTTCTCTGGGCCGCCCACCCCAAACGGGAAATGAAACTCTGCCACTCGGGTCTCGGGGCTGGAAGGGTAAAAAGCAGAAGGTGAAAAGAGAGCACGGCGGGATCTCACGGGCCCGGCTCTCCCTGCCCGCCAGGGATGGTTCCCCCCGGTCTTTGCCAGCCGGACGAGGAGAAAATCTCCCCCCAGCCCACCCCGGGGCCCGGGCGGTCCCCGTGCAGCGCCCCGGGGCGCGGCGAGCCGAGCCCAGCCCGGGCCAGCCCGCGAAAAGCGGCATCGGGAAGAGGAGCCAAATCTGGCAGCGTGTTTACGATGTAAAATTCCGATAAAACTCGCACTGAAATGATTTCGAGCTCGGGCTGGAGCCCGGGCGGGAGGGGCTCGAATCGATTGGAAATGTCCTTTCCAGATGGGTGGCTGCCGGAGGGGCCGGCGGGAGGCTGGGTGGGGAAGGTTCCCCCGGGGACTGTGAAGCAGAAATCTCTGCTCTGAGCCAGCGCGAAGCCTGGGAGGCTCAAACGCAGCGGAGCAGCTCGGAAGCGAGGAGAGAAACGGGGAGACCCTCTGCGGGGGGACGGGACCCCGAGGGTCCTGCCCGGGACAGGGACACGCGGCCCCGCGGAGCATCCCCGGCTTCTCGCCGCGCTTCCCCCTTCTCCTTCCACTCAATCCGCGTTATTATTAGCGGTATTTTATCCGAGGGAAAACAAACGTCTCCCTCCCTTCCCACCACACGCCGGGGAGGGGGTGAAGGGGTGGCAGGCCCAGATAACAAAGCAGCTGGTGTGGAGCGGAGTTGTAAGGAAATAATTGATATGTAATAAGGCTGAGTGAATCTATCCCAAAGAAAATATTGCGTAAGCGGTTATGATTAAACGTGCCCGGGCGAAAGGCGCTCTCATAAAGGAGTAATGGAGCTAAGGAAACAAATGATCATTGGGAATGTTAAACACAGAGGGGCATTTCATCACACAAACATAAATTCAGCTTGAAAGAGACTTAACGGGGAGGGAAAAAAAAAGAAGAAGAAGAAGAAGAAAGCCCCCTCCCCCTGCCCCGTTACCCTCAGGTTGTGCGACGGACGCTGTTTGAAGATGCTGGAAGAGCGGGAGGGGGAGAGAGGGAGGTGGGAGATCCCGCTGGAGGAGAGGGACCCGATCCTGCCCCACGGCTTTAGCCCCAGAGCAGACCCGAGTCTCCATCCGCGCCGCCCCGGGGTTCCCCAGACCTTCTTTGGGTCACCCCCACCCCCGCAGCGGCCGGATCCTTCCTCCAGCAGCGCTTCCTCCACCCCCAACGACCCCATCCTCCTGCCCCACCACGGGATATCCCTCACCAGGCAGCGCGTTCCCTACCGAATTCCGGGCCTTTCCCCAGTTTTATTAAAAAGCGAGAAAGGGAAAACAAAAACAAAAACAAAAAACCACCCAACCAAACAAAAAACCAAACAAACCAACGCACAAAAAACCGCAAAATAAACCAAAAAAACCCCCCAAACACAAAAACAAAAACCCCAAACAAAAACAAACAAACAAAAAACCTAAAAAAAATTAAAAGCCAAACCAAACAAATTATGTTACCCCAGAGAAAAGAGAAAAAAAGAATTAAAAGAAAGAAAAAAAGAAAAAAAAAATTTGCCAGAGCCTTGCTTCCTTTTCGCAGCGCTCTCCCGTGCGGATCACCGCCGTTCGCAAAGCCGAGGAGCGCGGCCGCACGGTGGGAAAGTCGCACGGTTTATTCCAGGGCCAAACCTCCGCCTTGGGAGCTGGCGGCTTTACAGGCGGCAGCGTGCGCTTGGCCGCAGCCCCGGGCGGCAGAACCAGCGAGCCGGGCTCGAGAATCCGTCAGCAGAGAAAGAATCCGCTCTCCCCGACTGCTTTTGGGGGAATTTTGGCTCGGGGGAAAGCAAGCGCAGCTCAGCTCCCACCTGGCTGCAGCACCAGGCGCTGTGCCGGCTCGTTAAGGAGAATTTTAATTTATTTAAATTATGGTTGTCGTGGGTTTTTTCCCCCTTTTTCTAACCCCAGCTGAGGTGGGTGTTCGCACCCGCGCGGGGCTGCAGGACCGGCCCTGCCGTTGCCCCAGGTCCGAGCTGATTTTGGGGCTGCAGGAATTTGTTTTTCGTTCGAATTAAATCCGGGGAAGGAGCCGGGGAGGGGGGCGGGGGGGGGGGGGGGGGGGGGTGTGCAAAGGAGAGAGGCGGGAGATATTTGTAAAACAACTTGAAATAATTTACCCGAGAAAAAGGAAATCTGGGCAAGAGTTTATCAGGCAGTTCCCTTTGCCAGCATGTTTAAAATGTATAAGTAATTTTAAAGTGTGTCTTCACTTAATATATTTTCCCCTTTCTCCTTCAGATGACAAGGAAGACCGGTGATTGCAAGATGTCTACAGATAGCGCCCTTTAAGAGTTTCCACATTGTATGGCTGGGGGGGAAAAATGTGTTTGCGGTTCCTCCGTCCCTGCCGACAACTTTCTTCGAGTCTGGGTTTACGGCCCCTATTGTTCGGGCTGAAGGGCGGATTTAAATTACACCGCTCTCCCCAGCCAAAAGCGGGAGGGGGGAGAAATTCAGGAGCGTTCGAACGGGAGAGGAAAAAGATCTACTTTGAAAAGATGGAGGGGGAGAAAAAAGGAATAAATCCCCCCAAACTGCGTCCGGAGTAACTCCCCGTAAATCCGGGTTTAACGCTGGGGCTGGGTTGGTTTCATATTTTGGGGGGGCATTAAAGAGATTCAGTGAAAGTTTCGGGATTTTGGGTTTGTTTTGGTTTTTTTTTGTGGGAGAATGAAGCCGTTTGTAGGGAATATGAACAAGGCATCCCTGATCTTGGAAGACGAGTGTTGTGAGGGGAAGGATCTGCCTGGCTTCGGGCAAAGCCCGGCTCCCGTTAGGCTCGAGATTAAAACCCAGCGATCGCTACCAAATCAGAGCCGCTCGTGAGAGAAATTACAAGAGAAAAACAAACCCCAAACCCAGAACTGTTTCTTTTTACCTCCCCTTTGGAAAAGGAGGCGAATTCTCTGTCTTCCACACAGGAAACAGTTCTCTTCTCTCTACCTACTTTAAATCCCGAATCTCTCTCGCCGTGCACTTGCTGGGTGCTTTTGGCCAGGGACTGAGTGTCTGCAGAGTTTTCACGGGACTTTCTCCATCTCGGAGATGTTTCATTTCTGATTTCCCCCTTGGCTTTTCAAAAGGGGGTGCGGGCAGCGCTCTCCAACCGCCCTGAGCTCAAATCAGAGCTTTGGAACAGCCTTTAAAGCCAAAGGAGGAACGGGCCCGCTCCTTCCTTCGGCTGCGTGGCGAATATTTAGATTAACTGGGGAAATTAGCCGGGGTTTCTGCAAGACGAAACAGCCCCGCAAAGAGAAGGACGGAGAAAATTGCCCTGGGCTTCAGGAAAATCTGTTTCAGCAGCGGCAGGCGGGAATTTGCTGGGGCACAAGCACCTACAGCGGGATCGGGCAGGAGAAATCGAATTTCCGAGAGATGCATTTACCCACGGTTTTCCCACAGCAGCAGCCCGAGCCCTGAAACCGAGAGCAAAACCGGGCTCTTGAACTGCCAATAATTTGGTTCATTTGGTTGAGTTTAGCCGCAAACATCATTTAGGATCCTGAATTAGTTCTATCCTCACTCTGGCAAATACAAGCCAGAAGTTACTCAAGTTTTAGGCTTATTTAAAGCCCCGTCCTAAAACCAGCCCCCCTCAAAACGGCGTGGCGCTTGTTACCGTGGCTTTACGAACTCGATGTTGGTTCTCCAGTCCCCGTTTTACCCCAGTGCAAACGCTTCTTACTCCCGTGTAACGATTTACCTCATGCCTACCACTGCTTTTCATTTTTGTGAACCCCGGGAGAGGAGCGCGGAGGAACCTTGAAGCTCTCGGGCAACGGGAAAATCATCAAAATACATTTTTTTTTTCTTACGGATGGTAATTAATAACGTGTAAAAAAAGGAACAACCCAAACGAACCCAAATATTTCGTTCATCCTCGTGTCCCCGAGTTGTTTCTGGCGGCTGGGGAATGAATGGATCCCCTGGCACTCTCACAAGATCCGGAAATATTTTGTGTCACCCGATGGACACACGGAGACCCTGGGCCGCGGTTCTGTGGTTTTTATTATTCACGGGGTAGGAGAGAAGCAGAAATAGCAAAGAAATATATGCCATATGCCATATGCCATATGCTATATGCTATATGCTATATGCTATCTGCTATCTGCTATATGCTATATGCTATATGCTATCTAATATATATCTAATATATTATATATTCTATATAATATATATAGAATATAAAATTATAGTTTTATAATTATTTATATCTTTATATACTTATATATTTTTATATACTGAGGTGCTTCTTGGGCACGAACAGTGGTGGAGATGGGGGGCAGATCCCTGGAAGGGCCGGGGGGGTTCGGGGGCAGCTCTCCAAACCCACGGGTATTCCCAACCCGGCTTCCGGAGGGAACGGAGCGGGAACGGGGCCGGGAATGGGGCAGGAATGGAGCAGGAATGGAGCAGGAATGGAGTGGAAATAGAGCCGGGAATGGGGCAGGAATGAAACTGGGAATTGAGCAGGAATGGAGCCGGGAATGGGGCGGGAATGGAGCAGGAATGGGGAGGGAATGGAGCAGGAATGGGGCAGGAATGGAGCCGGGAATGGGACAGGAATGGAGTCAGGAATGGGGCAGGAATGGAGCCGGGAATGGGGCAGGAAGGGAGCAGGAATGGAGCCGGGAATAGGGCAGGAATGGAGCAGGAATGGAGCCGGGAATGGGGCAGGAATGGGGCAGGAATGGGGCAGGAATGGGGCGGGAATGGGGCAGAAATGGAGCAGGAATGGAGCCGGGAATGGGGCAGGAAGGGAGCCGGGAATGGAGCCGGGAACTGGGCAGGAATGGAGCAGGAAAGCCGCCGCCCCTTCGCACCCGGGCTGGCTCTCCCTGCTCGCCCCATCCCTCACAGCCCCGGCGGGGAAGAGCCAGCCCCTCTTATTCCGTGCCAAGTTGCTAACTCCCAGCGCCAAACAGAGCATTGGGAAACAAAACTAACCAAAATAATAATAAATAAATAATAATTGAAAAAAAAAAAAATCAAACGCCAAAGCTTTGTGCCATCTCCAATCAGGAGGTGCTGGATCCCACCGAGGGCTCAGGGAAGGGGAGGGCGGAGAAAGGGGATGGGGTTTTCTTTGATGGGTTCCTAAACAATCCAAATCCCTATTATTAATTTCTTCACCAACCAAGCGTGGATAAGGGCTCCAAATCTGCTTTTCAAAGAGGAACGTGAAATCAAAACACCTGTTCTACATTAGCCCTCTCTCGCTTCCACCTCCCCTGTAAATGAAATTATTTAAATAAAGAAATATATACATATATGAGAGAGAACAGGCGAATCGATTTTCTCTCCCGCCACGCGGGATCAGAGCCGGGTTATCACTTCAGGTGAATAAATCCACAATCAAGCACCGAAGAAGCGACACGGCGAGTTCCACCAGAGCATCTCTAGGCGCACTCACACCCAAAACCTGACACCCCAACCTACCCCAAAGCCTCCCCCGGGCTCCTCTGGTGTGGACGGACAGCGAGCCCAGAGCAGCGGGCAAACGCTCCCCGTCCGTGCCCCCCAGTCTCCCCGCGCCCGGGGGTGGGCTCCAGCCCCCCGTGCTGCGGGGTGCGCCCCACGCCCGCGGCTCCCCCGCGCCCCGGGGGTCCCTGGTGCCAGCCCCGCGGTGGCCCCGAGCCCAGCCGGGCCGGGGGCGCGGCGGAGCCCCTTTACCTTGGCGGGGGGCTCGGCAGAGGTCTCATGGATGCCGAGCGGCCCTGGCAGAGGGCTCGGCTGGCTCCCGGCCCTATTTCCGCTTGTAACTACGAGGGGACACTGCCCGGCCCGATAAGGTATCACAGAGTCGCGGCAGCCGCGGTCAGCACCTCACTGCGAGCTCCCCGGCCCCGCCGGCGGCCGGGCTGGGCCAGCGGGGAGATGTCGAGGCATTTCTGGGAATAATCACATCACACAAGTGCTTACATTCCGGCTTCCTTTCTCTTTATCCCTACCACCGAGCTTGAAGTCACACCTTCTACCGGATTGTTTCAGGTCCCGGGGTTGCAGGGGGGTGGGTGGCAGGGAAGGGGGGAGTCGGTGGTTGTTAATCTCGAGGGTTCCTCCAGGCCAATAAAAGGAACGTGGTCAGAATTTTCTTCTTTTCCACGGAAACCTCTCCTTCTCCCCCCACCCCAACCCCTAACCCTTTCTGTTTGTTTTTTTGCCTGGACTTCAGGGTCTGCAAAGAGCCCTGGGAAATCCTGAAAGCTGCTCAAATTGAGCTCCAAAGTCACAAAAAAAGACTTTGTTTGCCCCATCTAGTCACGGAGGGGTCCTGGTATGCGCACAGGCATTGTGGAAAAGGCACCTGGAAAGGAGAATATATAAAAATATTTTATCCACGTGCCCTGGGATAAGGTTTCCCAAAATGCAACTGAAGGCCTTAAACCCGCAGAATCCAGGAGGTTTGATAAATGTGCTGATATGAAAATAATTGTCCGTAAACACCTGAGGGTGCGCGCACAAAAACTTTTTTAAACATCTGATCCACACAATTTACGTATCCAGGCATCGATCTTAATTAACTCGAGAACATAAAAGCCTGAGCAGTGGAGTTTTGACTGGGAGATGGGTATTCCTGTGCTGTAGGCAGCTCTGGAAATTCACATTTTCTGGCAGAATCTCTTTCACCGGGCATTTTGCTCTATTCCCTCTCTGCTCTCTGTCCCGATCCCTGTGGCTTTGTGCCACCACCTGCTGAGCTCTGGGCTCCCCTCATTGTGCTCTTCATTGGGATCTACTTGGGATTCTTACAAAGCAGCCTGCTCCCCTCTGCTCCTGTCTCCTCCCAGGCAACTCAGCTTGTCCAGCAGAACTCACATGATGGTTTATATATATATATATATATATATTTTATTTTTTTTTTTTTTCCCCATGCCCTTTGAGGTTCTGGGGTTTACTGCTTTACGAACAGGGTAATTTTGGGACGGGCAATGAAGCGTCCAGCACGGACACACTTTGGAAAGGTAAAACCAAGCAGATGGAGACGAGTGATTTCTGCCTGAGGGCCACTGTCGGAGGGCAAACCCTTGGCGGTGCCCTTGATCCCACTGTCCCCCTTCCCATCCCTCATTCAGGTGGCTTTTCTCATGCTGTAACCACCCTGGGACTGCCTCTCCTCCGTGCAGCTCTTGGACCAAACCAGAGCTCCCCTCCCAGAGCGGCTCTGCTGTTTGCTAATAAATAACCAGAGCATGTGTGCACCATGCCTATGGCCACAAAAGCCCGGCCTTTGGCTGGGATTCCTGGTTGTCACCTCGTGCCAGTAATAATAACAATAATAATAACAATAATAAGAACGTTGCTTTGTGGATTCAGACCTGCCAGAAAGGCACCAAGCCAAGTGTTACACTTGTGGGAGGTATCTTGTGGAGCACTCCAAGGATCTTTTGTTAGGTCTGGCCTTATTTAATATTTTCATTAATGACCCAGTAAACGGATTACACAGCCCATTAATAAAACTGGCAGATGCTACCCAGTTAAGGGAGCTCATGAAAGGCAAGAGAAGATTACAAAGGGAAGGGAAAAATGACAGAGAAAACCAGGAAGAAAGGACAGAGAAAGAGCCCGAATTTATTTGCGATGATGAAATTCAGGGAAATGTGGCTGGAGGACTATTCAAAATCCAGAATCCTTAACTGTGGTTTTATCCACAATCCAGTAAAAATAAATTGTGAGCCCCAGAGAGAGATGGGGCAGAAGGTGAGGCTGGAGCTTGCAGGGAGGGGTGGCAGGAGGGCAGGGACCACAGCGGGAGCACCGCTCACACACGGAGCTGGGATGTGGGGACGCGCACCCTCCTGCTGAGCAGAGCCAGAAAAACCCCAGAGGAAGATCAGAAAGCAACAGAAAGAACTGCTTGTGCACTAAAGGGAAGGAGAGACCCTTAAGTTTGAGGACAGGGTTTAACAGCCAATGCGGGGAAGGCCCCACATGTTTTGGGACCTGTGCTTCTGGCAGGTGTCATCAAATCCGTCTGAATCGTTAGGGTTTGGGACAGCGATGCAGGAGACACCAGATCAGAGTAAATAAGATAAATCTGATCATCTTGCAGCTTCACTGCCCACTTTTCTGTCTCAGCTCTTCCTGGGGCATCTTGTGGAGCTCTGGAAATGACATCAGCCATGAGGGGGGCTGCAGGCAGAGGAAAAGCACCTCATCAGAAATCTGGGATCCCACAGCTGAATCCCTTGGGTCGTTCTCCAGAGCAGCGGCAGCTGCTGGGGACCTGCTGGGAGAATGAGAGCCTGGCCCAGGAAAGAGGACAAGCCACCACAAAACGGGGGCAAATTAAAAAAATAGCCAGGAAAATCCTCCCCAGGAATTCTGCCAGCCTGGGAAAGGTGGAGGGTGTTGCAATCCTCTGCTGATCAGAGACTTAAAATGATGAAAAAAAAAAATCCCCCAATTGATCAGGTGTCAAGTGGAAGCTGGGCAAAAAGAGGATGCAGAATAGGTGTTTCTGCCTCCCTCACATCCCCTGGGAGTTCCAGGAGGCACAGATGGAGGCACAGAGGAGCAGAGTGGCCTTTCCAGTGGTTACACGGAGCAGCTCAGACACTGAACAAACACAGAGGGTTTGGGAAGGAGCCCCTCTGCCAAAACAGGTCTGTGGATTTAAACTGAGCCAGGGACATGACCACAAAGCACCAGATGTTCCACTGATGGAAATCAGAGTGGATCCAATGGCACCAGGAAAATTCTCACAGCGCAGGCTGGGCTGAGGGTTGCATGCATTGAACACTCCAAGGCTGTGGATTTGAGCGTGTGTCCTTCTCAGCAGTTTTACACAGGTAAACTTCTCAGGCCTTAAGCTCTTGCAGGTTATTGGGCAGAATTTTGGAGGACTTGTTATGCCAAGGATTGTAGCTTGACCCAAATCGTCACCCATTTTCCTAAACAATTATGATACCACTACTTCCCAAGGGAAAGAAGGAATTAAAAACCCAACACTGGGCCCAGTTTCCCACTTCACTACACCTGTTTGACATCACAAACCTACCTGCTCCAAAGAATCAAACCTCTATTCTACTCCTGCCCATTTCATTTAGACACAAATCCCTAAACTCTTGGAGCATTTCACCGTTCTCTCTTTTCTTTCAGCACTTGCTGTTCACCTATTTGCTTTTTTTTCACTTTCCACTGGGTCGCCACTACAAAAATCTTGGCCAAACTATGTGAAGCCATGAATATGATTACGGCCTGCTAATGTAAACAGGCAGGAAGGGGTAAAATAGGTTGGTTTTGTGTGTGTGTGAGAGAGAGGGAGAGAGAGAAAGAGAGAGAGAAGGATCCAGATCCAGTTTATAAACATCCATCTCCAGTAATGAGTCCTCTAGGAAGAAATGAAAAATAGCCCAGGCCTGGTAAAGTCAATTAAGTTGCTTTTAAATAAGAGGTTACCCAGAGAGGCCAAGAGTTAACATGTAAAGGCTTATTGCCAGTGCTGTAAAAAATAAAAGGAGGCTTGAATATTTGAAGACATTTGGTTGCTATTATAAACAAGTGGATCTAATAGTGTGGGTACATTCATAGACTAACTGTAGAAGTTGGGCATCTTACAAGGACACATTGAAAGGGAAAAAAAAACCTCCAAGGTTCCCTGGCTAAATAATTCCAAATGGGTCATTATAAAACCACTGATACAACACGTGTGGTTGGGACCCAGGGCATTTATAAGGAAAGCTTTTCAAACCCCCCAATAATGAGCAGCTAACAACAAGAGCACAGCCAAAGGTGTGTGTAATCTGCGGGGAACACATGGCAAAGCTTTACCCTGCAAATTCTTCTAATGGCCTGGAGAGCAGATGGCCCTGACACCACCTCCAGCCCTTCGGAAAACTCGACCGAGCTTTATCCCAGTGTGGGGATCCGGGGTTGGAAAGGTGAGCGTAGTGACAGCACCTTCCAGGGAGGGAAGGGCTCTGCTTGTAGGGATGAGCAAAGAAATTAAAGACAAAAGGAGGACAAAGATGCTCCTCTTTCCTGCTGCAAAGCCCAGATTTTTCTCCTTGGGCCAAAACTCCCATTTTGGGGGAGTTTCAAGGACATTGCAGTGTGCTGCTAACAGAATCTGGGCCAGGCCTGTAATTCCTGCAAAGACAAACAACCTTGAGGAGGCACCCACACACCAGAGTCACCTTCTCCCAGAGGCCAGGGCTGACCCACACAGGGGCTTCCCAAGACATCCCAAGCTGTCCACTCTTGTCTTTGGGAGCAGTGGAAACTGTGCTGTCTGCTCCATCTTCCCCAGGAACATCCGTTCCCAGAGCACCCCTCGGTGTGTAACATCCACCCACGGAGCTGTGCCCACAAACGTCGCTGCTTTTCAGGAGGAACACATCCTGATTTGGGTGACAGATTGACCAAGCCCCAGCATCCCTCCCTAAAGGCAGATCCAAACACGGATCAGACGTTCTGAGCACCACAGACCCTTCCTGTCACAGCTCCGAGCCATTCCTCCCCTCCCATCACACATTTAAATACCTGAGCCTCTTCTCACACCCATCCTTGGATCACAGAGTTAGAGGGAGTAGCTGCAAGAGTGAGGCCCAGGAAACACGAGGTTTTATGATCCTAAGGAGGCAGAATGACCCTCAGTGAGGGGATTTCTCGGAGCATTAATATAAAATTGGCAGACTGACTATCCAACAGCAGCAGGATGCCTGTGCCCCAGTCAGAGCCGGAGGTGAGCCCCAAACTTGAATTCCCACACAGGACCCGGGGTCAGAACTCCTCATTTTGAGGTGACATTTTGAACGATGCATCCCTCAGCACGGCTCCCCGGGCTGCTGCGGGCCCAGCAAGCGGCAGAACAGTGGGACCGGGGAGTGCCCTGCCTCTGCCGAGCCCCGCTCGCCTCCCTCCCTCCCTGTGTCAGCTGCGAGGGAGCGGCGAGCAGCGGACACAGGGTCAGGCGAATTAGCGGCAGCAGAGAGGAAGTGGGGTCAGAGTTAAGCGGCGTTTCCCCGCATCCACCGCAGCCTGGATGGGGACAATTAACTCAGCAGCTCGGTGAGGGGACTCCTCCGCCCCCTTTCCCCTCCGAGGGAGGGGGATCCCAGCAGGAATCGTCGCTCCATCACGGCACCCACCGCGCACGGACAGCACAGCGGGGCAGAGCCCTGGGAACCCGACCGCAGAGCTGTGCCGCTGCTCTCTGCCGTGTGGGATGGCAGAGGAGGAGGCAGGAGCGCAAATCCGCCTCTATTTGTTTAAGGCAGCGGTAAATTAATGCTGCAAATCTGCCAGGCTGGCCCTGTGGTTTCAGGGAGATTTTTCTGGCTTTCTGGTCCGGGCTATTATACACACAGGTTTCCTTTCTAGCCCTTGATAAACACTTCTGACCCAGCTACTCAGGAGGAACAGGGTGGGGGGAACATTCCCAAATCCCAGTGTGAAAACCCCAAAGCCTCCCCTCTCCCGTGAACGGTGCCCTTGTCACGAGTCCTGCACCTGGCTCCCAGGGCGGGACACGCTCTCCCAGACGTGGTTCCTGTGTTCTGGGGGGGTCACCCTGGGTGTCAGCAAGTCTGCACCACCCCAGGGAATCCCTGGAGTTGGTTATTAATTTGCCCCGGTGCTGTCAAAGGGGAGAGCAGCGAGAGCCTGGAGACACTGGGGTGAAGGAGTCCAGTCTGGGGAGGTGTCAATAAAGAATGTCCCTAAAATCTGGGCCCAGAAATTGCCCAGAGCCCCACTGCTACCCTCCAGAGACCCCAGCAGCGCCTCAAGCCAGCAGGAACAGCCTGGAGCATGGTTTGGGCACTGCTCCACACCCAAAGCTGTGGTGAAGGGGTCCACCCTGGAGCTAACTTGGGGAATAAAGATCTAAATAAACCACTCTTGAATCTGTGTTGTGGGTGGAAATCACTCTGTTTTAGGGAGGTGCTCAGTGTTACAGGGTACAGGTCACAAATCTGGGGTCATTCCCAAAGACGCAGAACAAGTGCTCAGCCTGTTTCCCTCAGGAAAAGGGGATGATGCACATCTGGACCCGCCTCCAGCAACTGATTTCTCTCTCTTGTCTCCATCCTCAGTTTTGGGGTGTCTGGTCCCATCTCCATCCAGTTTAGCAGCCTGCTGTCACTCCTAGAAACCAAGTTCCTGTGCCACACGGACTGGGAGAAAGTGAGTGCCCTCACTGTGGATTCAGGGAACCCCCAGATGAGCACCACTAGAAATGCTGCACACACAGCAACATACCTCTGGACTAGACACCAGAAAATCCCCCTCAAGAATGAGTTTGATAACCAAATTCCTGCAGTTTCACCTCTCGTTTGTCCTTCCCAAACCTCCCTTTCAGGCCTGCTGCGGCAGAGGAGGTGGCCAAGGAGAGGGGCTCGCTCTCTGGAAGGGCTGCTCCACCCTGCCAGTGCTGAGAGCAGCCAGGAGGGACCAGGGGACAGAGCTGCTCTCCAGGAACGTGGAGTGATAACATTTCCACACAGCCACGGGGCACTGGGAGCTGAGATCTCACCAGCGGGGCAGGGAATGCTCTTGGGCTGGTGGCAAAGAGTGGGGAGAAAGTGCAGAACTCCAGGTGGCTGCAGAGGGCTGACACACAAGCCAGCAGGTGCCTGGGCAGCCACAGAGCCAAGGAGCTGACCTTCCATGCCAGCAGCAAGGAAAGCCCAGGGAGATCCCTCACCAGCTCCTTCTCCTCCTTTTTCCCATGGCAGCAGCCCAGCCTCGCTGGCACGGCTGGGAATCCTTCTGTCCTGCTCCGTGTCCTGTGCTGATCCCAGGTGAGACCTGTCACACCGTGAAACTCCTCACATGCACCTCATCCCTTCTCTCCGCGCACACAGGGCCTCTCCTCAATCGCCCTTGTGAAATCCCAGAGCAGGAAAGAGTGGAGAGAGATGTGTGACTGAGTTACACTGTGGCTGCTGGGTCAGGTCCACAGCTGGAAGGAGCTGGAGGCGCTCGTAAATCCTTGGATTTTTGAGGACAGCAGCCCTCTGTTTGATTTCACTCAAACCTCATGGCTGGGAAGCGCTACCTGGGTAGGAGGAAGGCTCAGGAACGGATCTGTACACGTGTGAGCATCATCCCTGTGCTGTGCCTTGGTTTCACGCTCCGGTGGTGCTCGGGGACATTGGCTGCTCTGTCTCAGGGCCAAGCTGCCTCCTAAAACCCCTTTTCCCGAGCCTCATCTTTCCCCTCTGCAAAAGGAACACCGCCGCTGTTCACAGAGGGGGGAAAAAAACCCCAACCCTCCTGTATCAGCCAGGAGACAAAATCCACTTAGCATGGCATCGAAAAAAGGAAAAGTGCCCCTAGAGGGAGATCAGTCAGCAAGGGCTTGTCCCTGTGCTCCGGCTCCGATTAGATCCTCCAGCGGGGAATAAACAACTTTCACCTTGCCGTGACCCCGGGGATGCTCCAGCCCGCCTGGGCAGCGCTGCCAGCTCCCACGGGGGGCTGCGGGAGCCTGGAGCCCCCCTGGCACGGGACAAGCGCGGATCCCGGCGTGCGGGGACCTGCGGCCCCAGCAGACACCTCAGCCCCGAGCAGCCGCTGCCTCCGGCTGGAATGGAGCCCCTGGAAGGAGGCGGAATTTAACTGCGCCTCACCTAGGGATAAATAAAGCAACTTTGAGCCTCGGGGGTGAAGCAGATATTGGATATATGGCATCCTGCGCTTCATGGCTGAGATGCGCGGATTCAGTCCGCCCGTATTTTACCTCCGTGCTCCTTGCCAGGCATCCTCCCCCAGGCCGAGGGGAAGGATCCATCTGAGCCTCCAGTTAAAGCCCAGCCCTCCTTAAAGGCACCATTGTAGGCAAAGGGGGGAAAAAAAAGAAAAAAAAAAAAAAAAGAAGAAGAGAAAAAAGATAATTCTGTCAGCACAGACGTCTCCTACGCTGAGGGGTTTGCAAAGAAGTAAAACCTGAGCCTCTATTAGCCCGTTTGCAAAGTTATGGACTGCAAATAAACAGAGCAGAGCAGTTCCCCCACCTAGGAGATAGCACAAGTCATGGACAGCACTGACAAGGCCGAGTCTTGCTGTAGCTGCCTTATCTTTCTAATCCTCTGGATTATTAATAGTAGTAGGGCTGTGATAGAGTCCAGAGGCCACCCCGTGACAGACACCGCCGTGTGAAGCACCCCACAGACACAGGGAGAGGCTGGCCCTGCCTCTGCAGAGCAGGAGGATGGGACAAGGCAGGCACAGAAGGCGAGGTGAAGCGCCTGAGACCACAGGACACATCAGCAGCAGAGGAGAAAACACATCTGCTCCCTCCCAAACTCCTTGTCCCACCAAGCTCAGAGCAGGATTCTTGCTGCTGTTGCTTCCCATTTTCCCCTGCACGGTCCTTTGGAAACACAGAAGGATTGGAAGCCACCTCCCCTGTCTCGATCACACCAAAACCGCTCCAAGTCAGAGAAAGGATCAGAACCGTGTGGGGTGGAGCCATAAAGTGGCCAGCTTAGCGCCTGATCTGACAGAAATCCACGTTCTTTGCCATATTTTTATGGGGTTAATCCACCATCAGCCCAACTGAACCTGCTCACCCCAGAGCCAGACCCTGCTGGGTGTGCTGCCAGGGAACCTGAGCAGCTGCGGAGACGGGGTGAGGAGGGGCAGGGATCAGCCCAGCCCTCCCCACTGGCACTGCAGCCGAGCTGGGACATCAAACCAGGCACAAAGCTGAGGAGAACAAACAACAAACCGAGCCCCACTCAGCTGCTCAGGGTGCAGGATGGGAGTCACTGCTCCGCCCTGGAGCTTGGTGATTTCCTCCCTCCAAAACACCTGGAGCTTGTGGGGATTGCAGAGTGGCACAGACAGGGGTGGGGCTGAGGAACAGCAGCACCACGCAGCATCTGCTGGGACTTCTGGCATCTGCTGGGCTTCTGGGAGCAGAACTGGGGAGCCCCCAGCCCATGCCATGGCCCAGCCCGTCCCTGAGGCTGATCCCACTGAAAGGCCACAGCACTGCACGGCTGAACTTGAAGACAAGAAGGAAATGGGTTAGGAGGAGCAGATGCCCTCTAGGATAGGATTTCCAGATCTTTAATTCCAGCTGGATGTCCAAAAGGAAAGCCTGGAGTTCAAGAGGAGCTCACAGCATTACTGAGCTCATTGTCTCTGCCTGTCTCCTGCCCACCTCGGTCCCACTCCCTGATTTAGGGGGAATTCTCTCGCTCCAAGCTCTGCCCAGACCTCTGGATCCACAGGAACCTGGGCAATAGAACAGCTCTTCCCATGGACAGATCTAACCTGCCCACAGGTGTGTCAGCACCTCCATGCTGCTCTGACACCACACGCTCTGGACTCGCTGCTCCCATCAAGGTGATGGCTGAAATTCCACTTTTCTCTCTTCCTGCGTCCTCCTTCCCAAAGCCAAGCCCCCGCTCCTAATCCGCTGTCCCCGAGAGCATTTCCCTTTGCCTCCTGCTCGTTTGCTTTGGCTCCTGCCTGGATGCCCACAAAGCCTTGACTTTCCTGCTGGCTCAGGGCTGCTTGAGCAGTTTCCTCCAGAGGCAAATGGGTGCATTCAACAGAGCAATAAAATCCCGGTGACTTTCTGGGCACGGGGCCTAACCCAACTCCCAGGGAAAAGGAGGAGGAGGAGGAGGAGGGTTATGCTCTTCAAGTGAGGGGGCAGAGGGAAAAGGCAGGAGGAGGCTCTGGGACAGTGACACTGCCATCCTGGTGGACCTCTTCTGAGGTCAGCACTGGGAAGGCAGCAAGTGGCAAAAGCCTTTTCCTCTGCGTGGATGCCCCCTTGTTCCCATTCGTGTTTTCTCAGCGCTACCTTGTGCTTCCTTAGCGAGCCGTAAATTCAGTCATATGGGTTTTCTCTGTCCTACGTCTTTTTTTTTTTTTTTTTTTTCTCTTGACATCCATTTAATGACTTTTCTCTTTAATATATGGCAGGCATTTTCCTTCTAAAATACCTGAGGTTTAGGACAGGTAGTAAATGGAGACCTCTCACAGAACCACTGGCCCAGAACCCAGTCTTACTGGCACTTAGAGAAGGAGACCCATTTTTCCCTCTCTGCTCTTCAATTAGCTGCAATGTTTGCCTTTAAAACATAAAATTAGGAGCCTTTTTTAGAGGCACAAAGCAATATTATACTGCAAAACACATTTTTATTCTCCCCTCCCTGCTACCAGTGCAGCACAGCAGATATATGAGACAGCTGGTTTCTAGGCACCGCTCTCTTCTGAAGATTTAGGGTCCGACTTGCAGTTCCTGTGAAAATAATGACCTCCCTTGCTCTTTGTAGGCCTGTGCTTGATCCTGCCCATATTAGCAGGACCTTTCAGGTCGAGTACTACAGGATTTAGTGCTGGAAAGCAGAGGTACCGAGCAGGAAAACCTCTCAGAGTCTGTCCAGTGAACGTACAGGTCAGGAGTTCCTGCTCGGTACTGCCAGGACTTATCTTCTTTTCTAAAGGAAAAGCTTCACACTGTCACTCTCACCCACCCGGATGTCTTTTCACTCAGGAATCACACAGCAGGGGTGGGGAGGACCCTGGGGGTGAGTGCCAGAGGGATTGAGATCCCAGGGATCCAGGCTGTGCAGAGCACAGGGCTAACACCGGCCCCTCGTGCCCACACCAAACCATGCGCAGCCTCAGCCCACCACTGCCCGACCACCACAAATCCCTGGATCGGGAGCCACATGCAAAGCACCAGCGTGCTGCACACAGCCCACAAATCGCAGGGTGGCCCCTCTCGGTTAAAAAGACCAGAGCACAACTCGATGCTCGTGCTGAACTCCAACACACAAAACCTTTCCTGCTCTGCTCCCCCCGTTTTTATCCCCGGCCCAAAGAGCTCTGAACCCGTCCCTGCTCCAGGTAGGCAGCTTCAGCTCAGACCCTACAGCTGATGCTGTTGGCTCTGGAGATGTGTGCTTTGATTGCTGGGACCCTGCACAGCCCAGCCACGGCCACCCAGGCTTTTGCAAATCTGCAGTCGTGCGCTGTTACGGAGGTGAAGCCAACCCAGCTGAGAGGAGCCGCTCCACCGGTCGTACTCATGATATCCAGCTGGTCCATGCCATTCCCCTCCTGGCATCGGCCCTGCTGTCACAAATTCATAAATAAACACGATCTAAGACAAAAAGCAGCTAACATTCATATTTTCTTCAAGTGGTTCAAATCAGCCACAGCACAGGAGAGCGAAAAATATCCTGGGATGGCAGCTATTGATCTCAAGAGGCAGTGAATTGTGCTCCATGTTGGATCAAAGGGGAGCACGGAGCAGAGAAGAGCCACTTTCTCCACCACACATCGACGATTTTCCAGATGTCTCTTGTGGGAAATAATGGCACTCAGCGCTGTTAACAAAAAGCAGCCAAATCACAGGAAAGGGAGGCTTGACTCTTTTATCTCACTGGTGTTACTCATCCATCTCTAGAGCGAGCTCATAGCAGAATGACTGATTCCGAAATTACAGGAAAAAGGAAAAAAAAACTCCACGAAACCACTAAGACAGATCAGCAGCTGTACCTGCTCCAGTAATTCTGTCTGTGCCCTCGGTCCCCATCCGCCTGCCTTGTCTGCTGGGCACTGGACAGAGAGCAGCATGGACAGGTCACAGAGCTGAGCTGCTGGAGCAGGACCCCATGAGAAAACAGGACATTGCCTTGACACCCGCCAGCTTCAAGTAACCCAAACAATCCCTCTTTCCCTTCCTAAAAGAATTTCCCAGGATACAAAAAGAAGCTGATTTTCCTTGGTTTTTCTTTATTTTTACTACATTCCAAGTGGTGTTGCCTCTTTAGCCTGAAGCTGAAAGAGGGGACGCCTCTGACAGACAAAACTAAAAGAGAGACCAAACTAAAAGAGAGGAAAACCTGGGGGTGTTGGAACCTTTAAAGCTCCCAGCCAAGCTCCCCCTGATCCTGGGCTCCTCCACCACTTGCTGTCTTCTACCAGCACCTGGATGTTTGTTCCCAGGTAGCAGGAGGCGTTTTGTGGTGTGGATGCTCCAGGAACACTCCTGGAAGCCGGGAGCTGGGGCTGGATTTGGCAGCTGGGAGCGCTGGGCTGTGGCTGAGGTGGCTCCCCTCAGCCCTTCTCCCCACCTAACATAAAGCAGGTGTGGTGCCCTGCTCCTCCCAAACCTTTTGAACTCCACCGAGCCCTTCAAGACCCTGACTTGTCGGGATACAGAGGAACTTTTCCTTGATCCTGCAGCTCTTCTCTGGGAGGAAATGATAAAGGCAGCACAAGTCGCATGCAGACAGCGAGAGGAAAAGGGCTGCATTTTCGGGGTGATCAGCCGGAGCTGTCCTCCTCGTCTTCACCCAGATTTGTGAGGGTTCAGCACTTCCCCGTTTCTATTTAGGTGCCTCAAACTGGCTGGAGAGGCATAAATTCAGGTTTGCCCCTCCAAAGCCTTAGTGAGGGGCTTGACGTTCAAGAGCTCGTTGGAAAAACACGGGATTTGTGTGTGTGCAAACACTGCTCATTGACGTGTCTGAGGAGCTCCAAGCTCTCCACTCCCTCTGAGTTGTTTCAAAACTATGCGTTCTGCCCAAAACCATTCACCCAAACCAAAACAAAACAAGCGGGCTGTTTTCCGTCAAAGTCTCAAAAACCCCGCTGCAAGACCCGTCTTAAGAATCCCTCCATTAATGAAAATGTGAAATCCGAAGGAAAGAGAAAAATCTTCAGGAAAACCGAGGAGAAGTTAAAAACAACTCCTTCAGGAAAGAGAATTTTAATTAAAAATAATATCCCGGTGGAGAATTTATGTTTCTAGCTAAAGATTTAAATTGCAGAAGCAGCAAAGTAGATTTTTTTTTTTTCTTTTTTTAACGCCATCAGCATCCGAGAGTGGAAAACACCAGATTTCAAATTCATGTATTCTATATTTGAACATCTTGTTTCTATTTAATAGAATAAGCCTTTTTTTTTCTTTTTTTTTTCTTTTTTTTTCCCCCTCCTCCGGATTTTTCTCCTTTTTTTGCCATTCCCTCCCCCCCCCTTCCTTTATTATTTTTTTTTAACCCAACATATAATTCATCCTAATATATTACAAATGGCACACTGAAAGAGCATGCCCGGAAAATATTAATAATTGAATTCAAATGAGTTTCCCCTAAAAGTCTAAAATGGAGGGGAGAAATTCTTAAACGCATTTGTGAGGGGGGAAAATGGGGAGGGGAAAAAAAAAAAATAATAACCGAGACAGAGAGATTTTTCCAGGCGCTCTGAGAAACGAATCGGTCTGTGTGGAGTCTCCCCGAGCATGACAGAAAAGGGATTAAAGCAGGTGACACTTTGAACTTAGCTTAGATAAGTGACCCTCAAAATCAACAGTCCAAAAGTTTAGTACACAGATTCCCTGGACACGTCTAGTCGGGTCTTCGTCAAAACCTTCCCGACTTCAGTAAGTCAAATTAAAATAAAGGAGACAGGTTGCTCGGGTTATCTCCCGCTATTGTTTTAGCCACTTATTAGCGCTAATGGACAATTAGTGGCCGGCGCAGATATTTTCTGCAATGCGAGGCAAACGGGGATAATTCTTTGTTTGCTTCTGTGTGCGGGAAAAGCTCATCTGCGGTCAAATGTATAAAAATAGCAGCCAGCAAAGAAGTGTGAAAGACACCCGTTAAACGGCCCGATTTCCAATTTCCAGAGAGGAATATAGTTGAAAACAGATCCAGCTACGGAGTTTTCAGGGATCCTCCCGACGCACTTGGAGCACGAGGAAGTCTGCACTTTATAAACAACCAAATATACGCTCAGGATAAAAGGCGAGGCTTTTTGAACTCCTAGCTGGCGTGTTAGGAAGACCTTTAATGACATTAGCAGTTCTTCAAACCCAGAAAGGCCCGCATTATTTCTGATCCTATATGGTCACCACATGTAGCTTTATAAAGAGGGGGAGAGAGAGAGAGAGAGGGGAAAAAAAAAAAAAAAAATCCTCTCTTCATGCCAATAAATAACTCGCCAGAAGAGAAAATATTTACCGCTGCTTTTCAAAATTCTTTACGCGTGCAGTAAAATCCTCCTCGGAGAAAATGAGCCCGTAAAGGAACCCGAGGCGTTTCCTCCCAGCGCCGCCGGGGCCGCCCCGCGCCCCTCCGCGCCCCGCTCCGCAGCCCTCTCGTCCCCCCCTCGTTAACACCTCGGCCTTGGGGCGCTTCCCAACGCCGGGGAGGGATCCGGGATGCGCCCAGAGCAGCAGGCACGGCGGATGGGATAGAAACAGAGGATCGGGAGGAGAAGAAGAAGGGAGATACCTGGCGCTGAGCTGCGCGCTTTGCCCGCGGCGCGCAGGCTGGGCCGGCTCCCGCTCCGCGGAGGCGCTGCTGCCCAGCGAGCACGAGATATTAATGAAGTTCTAATTGAGGGATAACAGACCCGGCGGCACCTTCCGCGCTCGGGAGGGCTCGCCCGCTTTCGAAAATGCGGCAAAAATTAAGCCGGGTTTAAAGCGAGAGGAGCGTTCCTCCCTCGCCAAGCCGAGGGTTCGGGAGGGAAAAAAAAAAAAAAAAAAAAATTTGCTGTTCCCCGGCTCCGAGCAGAGGGACGAAATATCCGAGCGCCCCCCTCGCTGCGGGGCCGCGGCTCTGCGCCTTTCAGGGAGATCAATGGTTTGTTTCTGTTTGGGGGGAACGCTTTCAAACAAACACACAATAAATCACCTCCGGCTCCCGGCCCGGCCGCTCTCGGCCCGCGGAACCGCTCCGCTCCTTCCCCATCCTGAATTTCAGCAGCCTCGTGCAGCGTCTGACACCGGGGTTCGAAGCTTTCCCCGGAGCTCTCGCCGCTCTTTTTTCCCTTCTTGCTCCAAAACCGCGTTTTCTGGTCACGCTGCCGGTTTCTTTCTACATTTCCCCCCTCCTAAATGGGGTAGAGTTTTCTTTTTTTTTTTTTTTTTTTTTTTTTTTTTTTTTTTCTTTTTTTTCTGTGTGTGTTCATGTAGTTTAGGGGTTTTAATTATTATTATAAAGAACAACAACAACCGCACAACTTCGAAGGATCCCAGCTTAAACTCAGCCGTATTTTAGCTCCAGATCTCATCTTTCCCAAGCGGGAAATTCACTCGTTGCCGCCGCACGGGCAGCTCGAGAAATTGGTTTCTGAGAGGGAAAAAAAAAAACCCCAAAAACCAACAAACAAACCCCTGATCCGGCAGAAAACTTTATCCTGGCACCCGGGCTGTTTTCCATCTAATAATTCACCAGGTCGTCTTAGTACAAACGAAGGGGAAAAAAAAATGTAAATATACATAAGGAATTAAACAAAAAATGTGGATAACCTGTGGCATTTTTGACAGTGCAAATGAACGCAGAAGGCAGGAGAAGGCAGCGGTGCCGCAGAGGGCCCTGTTATCCCTACGAGCCCACAAACAATTGCGATTTCCCCCTTTCCCCCCATATCCAGCCCTAAAAACGCTGCTCCAGGGAGGATTTTGGGGAGGACGGCGGCTCCGGAGAGGAGAGACAGAGGCCGGCTCGGTGGGTAGCAGCAGCCAGCGCACACCTCCCCGAAGAACTTCTCCATTTTCTAGTTATTAGTTGCCCGTTTTATTTTAATTCCCCCTGAACCCCAGCCCTCTCGTTTTGAGCCGCTCTCCCCAAGGCTGGCTGGACACAGGTTCGCTTTTTTTTGCCTCTGTGCTCATGGCTCCAATAAAATACTTACATTCCTATAAAATATTAATAATTATTAATATTATGATCCTTTCCTCGACAGAGGCACGGTACAGTCCCTGAGTCCATCCAGCCGAGGCAAGAGCGCCCTGCTCCATCCCCGGCAGCTTCCCGCAGCGGAATCCACTTTTCCTAAGGAATTTACAAACTCGAGATATCCCGTGCCAGGCTTTTTTAGCTTAATATCGCACAAGCCTAAAGAAGGGGATGAACAAAAACTCTGCACTTCGAACGCTCTGAGCGTTAAAACTCCCTAAAGCTCTTAAAGCAGGAGCCCTAATTATCCGAATAGCAAATATTCCATTTATCCTCATTGTCTTCTTTCTACCTTTAGTTTTGTTTGGTGGTTGTTCCCGTTCGCTTCTCGCCTGGGCGAAAGGCACACAGCCCGGGCTGAAGTGACCGAGCCGAGGGCTGGGAAACCTTCACGGACAGAGTGCCCTGTTCCTTCCCAAATCCCAGCTCAGCCCAGCAAATTCTCCAGCTCCTCTCCAGGAACAGGAAAAAGGGAGAGAAGCTCTTTGCCAAACTATCCGCAAGCGCCCTTCAAAATAAATGAGTTGCCTACTAAAACTTAATGTTATACAAGATGTCTATTTGTCTATATTAGATTTTAAGCAGCTGTTCGCATGCTCAGATCCACTCCCCCTCCCGCGAATTTCGCCGGAGAGGGGCAAAGCAAAGAGATAAAACACAGCGTTGTTTATTTTCCCGGCTGCTCGGGGCTGCGCTGGAGCGGAGCCTCCGCGCTCAGCCTGCGCGGAGCGGAGCGGAGCGGCCGCCTCTGCCACAACCAGCGCTCTGCCCAGAGCAGCTTTTAAATCGGCTCTTTGTTCATTGAGGGGAAAAGAAAAAAAAAAAAAAAATGAAAAAAAAAAAAAGAAAAACCAACCGAGAGCAGGGGGAAAACCAGACAAAAGAGGAGCGCGGGGGTCCGCGGCCCCCCGGCCCGGCCGCCTCTGTCTGGCCTTATCGAAAGCAGCGCTAAGAGGAGATAATCTGGGCCGTGAGAGTGGGGTGGTTTGGGGTTGGGTTGGTTTTTTCTCCCCTCCCGCACCGCCGGGGAACCCCCCGCCCCACAGCCGGGCTCCCGTCACTGCTGTCCTCGGCTCAGCCGGGCGGTAAGAACGGGAAAAAGCCGAAATTTCAGTGATGAGAAGCGAGTTTTACTGTTAGAAACGGCGCGGTCCGCCGGCGAGCAGCGGGCCGTGGAAAGAGACTCCCTCCTCCAAAACCCATCCCCGAAATCTCGGCCCGTTCCTCATCGCAGCGCTCCTTCCTCCGTCTGTCTTTTTCCTCTTTCCCTTTGCATGTCTGTGGGATAAATCCTCTGGGAATCCCGGCTCCCAGAGCCCGGAATGTCTCTCCCAGGATCAGCACGAGCTGGACACACTGTGTCCATCCCCACACACATTTCCTGCCGTGTCCGGCTGCTCCACCGCGATGTACTCGGCTCTTTCTCCAGCCCTCATTAATCTCGCTTGCCAATTTAAACCCTTTCCCTTCTGCTGCACGGTTTATTATTAATTATTATTATTATTTTAAATTATTTTTTGAGGAGAGAGGTATTTTCCGTGCTGCTCTCAGACAGCGCCCGATCTCGCCCTTCCCATCCCCTCCAGTTTTTCGCTTGGCAGGATTGGACCCCTAAATTTCTTCCCTCGCATTGTTGGATAATTAGAGAGCCGAGGTCTGCAGGGAGTGGTAATGGGGGATTTTTTTATTAAACCAACTGACATATCAAGGGGGGGGTTGGGGAGGGGAAGATAAACTTGCCGACACACAAGCCCTTCTTCGGGGTTTTAAATATGCTTGCTCTGAGCCAAAGTCCGTTGCTTTTTACTCGGGGAAAAAAAAAAAAAAAAAAAAAAAAAAAGAAAGGGAAAAAAAAAAAAAAAAATGGAAAAAAAAAAAAAAAACAAAAAAACCCCCAAACAACTACAAGCGGGAGGTTAATAGCTTAAATGAGAGACTCGGGCAAGGAATGCGGGATCGACTCCCTCCCCCCATTAATAGCCTTAAACGACTTTACATTTTTATACCCCGGGCCGAGTACTCAAGAACTCTGAGCGTGTTTGTAAGACTAGAAAGATCTATTGAGAGACTTTCTCTTTTTTTTTTTTTTCTTTTTTTTTTTTCTTTTTTTTTAATAGCGCATTAATGTTTCCCAAGACTTCATATTAACTCGAGAATCACTGAAGGTCGATTTGTAAGTGTCTGGACACTATAAAAGTGTTTGTAAAGCAAAGTCAGTTGCGTGCATTAAAATAAGGAGGTTCCTTTGTGAGATTTCATGCCAGGCCAGGAGCCCTTTTAAATGCTATTCAACTGCCTCATTAGAAGGAGCTAACAGGAGTCAGGCCTCCTCTTTAACCCCCCTGCGCCGTGTCCTCCCCTCAAATCAGCCCTTTAATACATAGACTGGCAGATTAGGGGCTTTTAAAAGCTGGCTCTGTCCCGGATAGCCGGTTTCCTATCCTGCTATTGTGACAGCTCTTCCCTGCTATCAATTACATCCCACCCCGAGCTGCCCACCCCTCCCGCCCTCCGCTGAGCCCCTCCAGCCGCTCCCCGAGGGGCTGAGCCCCGGCTGACCCGCACCTCTCCCCAAACATCGCTCCTGCCCTCCTTCCTCCGGCCGGAGCAGCGAGGTGAGCATCCCATCCCATCCCCATCCCATCCCGTCCCATCCCATCCCATCCCATCCCATCCCATCCCATCCCATCCCATCCCATCCCATCCCATCCCATCCCATCCCATCCCATCCCCATTCCCATCCCCATCCCCATCCCCATCCCCATCCCCATCCCCATCCCCATCCCCATCCCATCCCATCCCATCCCATCCCATCCCATCCCATCCCCATCCCATCCCATCCCCATCCCATCCCATCCCATCCCATCTCATCCCATCCCATCCCATCCCATCCCCATCCCATCCCATCCCATCCCATCCCATCCCCATCCCATCCCCATCCCCATCCCATCCCCATCCCGTCCCATCCCATCCCCATCCCGTCCCATCCCATCCCCATCCCATCCCATCCCATCCTATCCCATCCCCATCCCCATCCCCATCCCCATCCCATCCCATCCCCATCCCATCCCATCCCATCCCATCCCATCCCCATTCCCATCCCCATCCCCATCCCCATCCCCATCCCCATCCCCATCCCCATCCCCATCCCCATCCCCATCCCATCCCATCCCATCCCATCCCATCCCCATCCCATCCCATCCCATCCCATCCCATCCCCATCCCATCCCATCCCCATCCCATCCCCATCCCCATCCCATCCCCATCCCATCCCCATCCCATCCCCATCCCCATCCCATCCCCATCCCCATCCCATCCCCATCCCATCCCCATCCCCATCCCATCCCATCCCATCCCATCCCCATCCCCATCCCATCCCATCCCATCCCATCCCCATCCCATCCCATCCCATCCCATCCCATCCCATCCCATCCCATCCCCATCCTGTCCCTTCCCTTCTCCGCCCAGGCCCGCCAAAAAAAATTAAAAATAGTATGGCTGGCCCCGAAAATCCGTTTCCGAACAGATTAACAACCCCTCCTGTGTTAACACCAGCTCTGCTCTTTTTCTTATTAGATGGAGGGGATGCAGGAGGCGGTGGCGGGGGAAGGTTGGTCACCGTTATCTGCGCTCCACATGTTCTCTGTGGGTATATATAAAATATAGGAATGGAGTCCCCTTTAAGTAGTCCTTTTATGACTTGTTTTAACAGAAAACACAGAAGAAGCCAATGTTTGATATTACAATATAAAACACATTTGTGGTATGCTAGGGGCTGGTTTGCTCCTGCCTCCTTCCCCCGGTTCTGTTCCTTACCCAAATCTGCTCCAGACCCCACCTCTCTGAGTCAAGTGGGCACCAAGCTTCCGCCTGAAATGGGGTTCTGCCTGCCCCAGAGCCACGCAGGGGTTCAGTCCTGGAAGAGAATTTGGGCTTGCCTCTCACACAAATATGAACCTCCAGGTCTTTGCTATTATTTTTGCTACTAGGCATGATGTTGGGATCATAATTCTGCATTTCTTTGGGGCTCAGGGTTCAAAAAAACCTATTGGAGCCTCTTAGAACAGAACTGCCAATCACTCTGAAACCAAAGCCAAACATGTCCTCATAAAAACCAAGCCAACACAAAAACCTGGCGGAGAAACAGCAAAAGCTGTCCTCGCTCCAATACACCAAACCCCCTGCCCATCGTGACATAATAATTACGAAAAACCCCGGGCTGGCCACAAGTACAGCCCAAAAATGCCACGTGCAGCCTTGGGTGTGCGGGCACAAGTGTCGAGAGGAAAAAGCGGGGATGAGAACTCGCTCGGGGCGCTCGGTTTAGCGAAGGCTCCCAGGGCTGCGACCCGAGAGTGACGTTTCATAGAGGGTGAAGGTTCTTCTCTGCTCTAAACCTAAACTCAGCCTCCCTAGGAAAGGATCAGAATCCCGAGGTCTCCTCCTCTGGTGCTGGGACAAGGCTTTGAGGATGGAACTAGGGCTGATTGCAAGCCGTGCCTTGTCACGGAAAGGAAAGAGGGTTGATGAACCAGGTGTTCGAGCAAAGTCACTTTTCACCCAAGGGAAGAGGACCCCGGTTCCTGAGGAAGCCCCAAGAGGTTCAGACAGCACAGAAGGATGACGGAGGACATCGGGGCAAAGCAGAGCAGCATTTGCACAGGTTCACCCTCGAAACTGGGCTGGTGCTGCAGAGGGACGAGATCCTGGTGCAGGTGAAGCGTTCCGGGCTGTGACACATAACCAGCACCTGGGGTTTGTGCTGCCTTTCCTTACAGCCCTTCCAGCTCCATGCCCTCACCGAGAAAGAAAATTCCTGGTTTTCAGGGCCAAATATTCCTTTGTGTTCCTGCGAGCCCAGCCACCAAGGCCCGCTGACAGTCATGTCCCAGCCTGAAGGCCCCAGTTCAGCCATGCACCCCATCAGCAAACCACTTCAGCACCTGCTTAACTTTGGGGCTGGATTAAAACAGCCTCCAGAACATGCTTTCAATTTATTAATAGTTTAAAGCAGCAGGAACACATTGCAGGGGGTGGAATTTAAAAACCAGGCTGCACTGGGATCAGTATGGGGGGAAAACAACACAATAATCAAAAAGATAATTATTTAGGTGGGGAAAAAAAAAAAAAAAAAAGGATGAAAAAAATAAAGAGTATGCAAAAGTCTCCTAAAATAGATATATTTTAAAAGAAATGCCTCTGCCTGCCCCCTCCCCCACCAGCATATTTCAAGCACTTTGGATGTTTGTGTCTGTCTTCCTTTCAAGGAACCCTGAGCACATGAATGGGCAGAGCAGCAGAATGAATGGGACACTTCAAAGAAAATGAAAACCATTACCGGGAAATCTGTTTATAGAGAGAATGAATGATTATGAGAGAAGATGCCAGCAGAGAGAACACAAGTGAGGGTGCTCTCTGCACAGTGCACAACATAACTCAGGGGGGTTCAGACATCCCCTTAGCAGCACACCCTCGGAGCAATTTGGGGTTAAAAGCACCCCCCTCCAGACTCCCCAGCAAGCCCAGAGCCCCCTCCCACACCACAGGGAATGGCAGCATTCCCAAGCCCCCCGTGCACCTGCTCCTGAGCCCCCAGTGGGGTGATCCCCCCCTCCCTCCCAATGTCAAGATAGGATATTAAAAGAAATTATTTCCATTGCCTGGTGTAGATGAGGAATGGATAAACAACGCGTCACTCACGTCCCAAGTGGGTAAACTCCATTTAGCCTCGACACCAGCACGCTGAGACCCTGCCCTGAGAACTGCAGATTTTATCTGAACCTCACAACATTCTCCCAGAGTCTCATCCATCTCCACTATTGCCTCGTGCTCAGCTCGCAGAGCTCTCCTCATTGCACGTGCACTGCCAGCGCTGGTTTGGCGCTGGTTTGGCCCTGGTTTGGCCCTGGTTTGGCACTGGTTTGGTGCCACTTTGGCGCTGCTTTGGTGCTGGTTTGGCACTGCTTTGGCACTGGTTCCTCTGGACCCAGCTGCAGCCTCTTCTGATCCCATCCCACCCAACTGCTGGCAGGAAAAGCAGCACCTGGGCATCGTTTTGGGGGAAAAGAGGAAGGCTTTTCCCATCTTGGCACAGAGGGTACAACCGGAGCAATCTTCCCCACAGATTTCCACGCCTCCACTCAGCATCCAGAGGCAGATCTCCCGAGGCAGAGCAAACACTGAGGCCGATTTAGAGCCAGAGCCTTACCCTAGAGCAAGGAGATGGCAGGAGAAAACGGCCCTCAAGCACCCCTGTTGATTTTGGCATGGAGAGGCAGAGAATATTTGTCCTTCTTTGAATGCTAAGAATATTTGTACGATGAGCAGCGTGGTTTTCACATCGCTCTCAGGAGGTGAGCGCCGGCACCCCTGGGGCTGGGGCGGGACAGATGCAAACATCAGGTCTCCGAGAGCCCCACGAGTGATGCTAACACAGGATGATGGAGACACCAGATTTAGCCGCCAGTTTTCTGATTTCTGCAGGAGAAAAACCCTTGCTGGACGCACCCAGGGTAAGAGAAGACCCTGAGGAAGATTGGTGCCTTCCCACTGGAACAGTCCATGTTCCTTAGAGTCAGGTTGGCAAGGCAAGGGCAGAGCTGCAGTCCGAGACCTCCAAGCAGCATCAAGGAAAAGCAACAGCTGGTGAATGCAGCTGGGAAGCTGCCTGGACACTTTCCTCAGAGCCTCTCCTGCCTTGGCCTCCCTCTGTTCCTCCCCCGCCCATGGGATCTCCCTTTGGCCGTGGAGCAGAGCCGCTGCCCACCCAGCTCTCCTGCAGGAGCCCTTTCACGTGGCTGGGCACCATCACCTCCCTGCCCCTCCAATCCCCGCCGCCGCAGTTTGGGCTCGAGTGATGCAAAGCGAGGACGGAAAGAGGCTGAGCTGCAGCAGGGTGCGAGGGCAGCGGCAGCTGTGCCAGCCCGCGCTCGGTGCCTGGCTCCAGCTGTGCCGCCCGAGGGAAGGGCGGCGAGCACAGGGCACGGCAGGGTTGGCTCAGGGGGGCATTCCCACTGGCAGGGCTCATTTCTCACCTGCGGTCCCCCAGCCTCTTCCCAGAGCTGTGGAGATATGTACCCACAAAGGGATTCTCGCCTGCTGTTCTCCATTGAAATATCTGATTTAATGCACTCGTTTTGTAGGTGAAGGGGATAAAGGGTCCTTTCCATCTCTGTGCCAGATCCACGTGGGCACAAGGCATTAAAGAAACAAAACCAAACATCTGAAACTGCACTATTTCCCCCATTCTACTTCCGAATTTGGGTGCTGACTGCCAAAATCCTCAATTCCTGTCCCAAGAGGAATCTCCAGCTCTTTATAGAGTCCCTTTGGGTGCACTGACCATCAGCTGGTACCGCACCACCAACGCCAGTCTAAGAGAAAAAAGGGAGAAGGAAACACAAACCCTCCCCACTTTATCCCAGGATCATCTCCCACTGGAACCATCCAGCAGGGGTGACCACACAAGCGTGGGGAAAGCTGCCAGACAAAGCCACACAATGCCAAAGTCCTCAGCCTTCACTCCCTCGGTTTACCATGATGTCACCAAAGCCCACGGCCGTGTATTTATCTAACAGGAATAAATGATTGGGAACCACAAGCTGCAAAATTATAAATATGTCTGGAGAGGTGACATCCTAACAAATGAGATGAGAGCAGAGCTCCACTGACTTCTGTCGCCGTCACGATCCCTGGATGGATGCAGAACCTCGGATACAATTCCACAGCTTTTGTTGAGGGTGATGTTGTGGCTTTTTAAAAATTTTAAATAGAGACTAAAAGGCACTAGGTCTGATTTCTCCCCATCACACTTGCCTAGAATTGGCCAGCTCCCAATCTGATTTACTTTATTCTCTGTATTTCAGAAGTATCAACTCTTACCTTAAGATTATACTCTCAAAAAAAAAAAGGAAAAAAAAGGAATAACAATTTAAGCTGATTAAGTAAACTTTTTCTCATGAAAACCATAAAAGGATATGAGCAAATTATTTGGTTTGTACCTAAACAGTCTCTGAAGAATGTCAAAGAATGAGGACAAGGGAAAGAAATCAGATTTTGTGTTAATTCAGGATTTAAGTTTGAACCTGACTCAAAGGGAGGCCGAGCATCTCCAGGTTCCATTAATTTGAGGGAAATACTGGAGGGTTTAGAATTGCAAGCCACCTTTTAAAAAGTAAGGAATGAAGAAAAAAATTCCAGGAAGCCCAAATCTCTAGCACAGATGCCAAAGCACAACTAGAAGGAAAAAAAAAAAAAAAAAAATCAGTGAAATCCAGGGTTGGAAATCACTTTAATACCTGCAAATTTTATATTTGCATCCAAAGTCGCTGAGGCATGTGGCGAATGCTGAGCTCTTGTGTGCTGCTGCCAGGAAGTCTCAGAACAGCACAAAAATCCACATTGCACAAAGTTCAGCAGGGCTTGGGATGCCAAAACTTGCTCAGCTTCCTTGGAAATCCCGATGTGAAGCTGGAGAAGCAGCTCTGGAAGGCAGAGCTTCTCCTGCTGTAAACAGCAACGTTCCCAGGTGAGAACAAATTTCACCTCTCTCCCTCAAAGCTGGAGAGGGACTGATGTGGGAGGCAGGAACTGGCCCACTGTGTGCAGCCCAGGGCTGAAATCCTCTGCCCCAAGTCAGAGGAACACAGCTGGGTCCACATCCAGGCAGGAAAGTGAATTTACTGACAACACCTTTCCTTTTCTTATGAGGTTATGGGTTGGTTTTTTGGGTTTTTTTCCACCCACAGAGCCAGCTCTGCAAGCCACATGCTGGCCTGAGCCTTGGGAGGCCAAAGCAGTATTTCCTTCCCCCCAAACAGACTTCCTATAGGAGACAGGAATGTCCTACAGCACCTCTGTCCAGGTAAGGAGCTCTGGCATGAGGAAAACAGGGATTAGAGCCACACACTTCTGAGACCAAGCGTTTTACAGGCGTGGAAACCTGGGAATCTACAGCTGAAACATCGCAGGGGTTTTCTATTCCTACAGCCAGGCAGCGCCAAACCTCACCTCAAACCTCACAAAGGGTGGCTTTTCTGTTTGTTTTCCAGACCCCCCCAGCCCATCATTGCTTTTGATGCAAGACAAAGGTTCAGACCCCTCCAAACGTGAGCAAAGCTTTGCTCCAAGATGCAAGCTCCGAGGCTGGGGTTTTAATGGTGTATTTACTGATGAGGTGAAATATGAATCTGGTTTTGACTTTAAAAAGCCAATTGTATTTTGGGGGCGGAGGGAGGGGGGAAGGGGTGCTCTGACCTGACCCGCTAATCTCTTTTTCTTCCTTTAAAGTTGTCTTCTAAATCTGAACATTAAAGGTGATTAGATACCTAAGGGACTTCCCATGTCATTAGTTAATACTTTAGAGCTTGTTTTGGTTCCAGCTAGCAGCAACGCAGAGCCCTTTTGATAATACATCACCCTGCTGGAATATGCCTGCACAGTCTCCAGATGAAATACCCCACCCGTGTCTGCCTCTGCACAGCTCGCAGATTGGAGGGGTCGGAGACGAGTTTAATTTAAAGATGAGCCGCCCCTGGGCTGCCAAAGGAAATGGCGTGTCAGCTACGTCAAAAATAGATACTGTTGTGCAGATATATGGGGGGAGAGATGGACGCTGCCAGTGCTATCAATTACCTGGATTGCCTTTAAATGTCAAAGCAAATCCTTACCCATTCCTTCTCTAAAACCTAAATCACTGAGAGAGACAAGGTCAACCCAAGGAGGCTGGAATGCTGGGAGAGGGAAGCAAGGACGCAGCGCTGCGTGCGCGAGGGGATAATTTGTGTGCGCACACGGGCTGGGGGAGCGCTGAAAGCAGAGCAGCTCGGGGGGTTCAAATTCCGGGTGTTCAGGTGTCGTCAAAAGCACGGGTCCCCAAAAGAAAGATCCTTTCCAATTCAGCCAAAGCGGCCTCCTGAGCTAAACGTATCGAAAATCCTCCCGCCGCTCTTATTTTTGCATCGTTAAAGGGGTTTTTTTCCCCCTCGTGGGGATATAGGAGCCTTTGACAGATGGAAAAGCAACCCCACAAATCCGAAGTGGTTTTGGGGAAGGCCAGAGCAGGCTCTCTCTGGGTATCCCTTTCCCTCTCGCTGCTGAGCGAACAACGCGGCGCGACACACGTGCACCTACAAACGTGCGTCCTTCAGGGCAGCCCTCCTGGGGAACAGCACGAAAGCATCCCTTGGGAAGGGCCCCAGCCCTTCTGGGAACAGGATATGGGGAAACGGAGGACCGGGGGGAAAGGGGAAATCATCAAATCCTACAGGTGGGTAAATAAAAGGAGACACGGTTTATTACAATAGAGAGGCAAAACATAAGGTCTGAGCTCGGTCTCTTAAGAAATGAGGTTTCTGCAGTCAGTCTGCACGTGGGATACATATATAAAATATAAATAAAACAAACATACTCATCTCCCCCGTCTCCAATAACTTCCAAATTTGTTGGCCAATTCCAACCCAGCTTGGTGGAAGGGGCAGAGGTCTTGCAGTTCCTACAAGTTTTATGAAAATAGGGCCCTCTCCCGTGCCCTGAGACCTATTAATGCCCCACACTGAAAGAAATAGTTGAGCTCACGTTGCAGCTTATTAGGAATATTATTAGACACCGGAGAATCCACAGGGGAGGGAGGAATATTAAGAAAGCCCCAACGGCAGGAAAAGCTTCAGTTGGAGTTTGCACCTTCTCAGACACCAGAGGATCCAACCACAAGACACCAACTGCTTGAAACCCCCATTTCACTGCATCCCCTGCTAAGAACCACTTCTTTTACATAAAGATATTTTGTGTATTCCCAAGCCCAGCCTCCTGTACCTGAGCCAGCCAATTAAGCCGAGCTGTAATTTACAGCTCCCTGCTTCCCTCTCCTTCCTCCTAGGAGGGATCGGTGAGCGGTGCCGGGGCACACGGAGCAGGAATGTGCTCGCAGGGTACGTTTATCACCTGCATTCTCACCGGGGGCACCGATTTCTGTGCTCTTCTTCCTTCAACAGGATCATCTCCTCTAGATAACTCTGCACACCAGACCGGCATTAAGCTCTGATTCCAGCATCCAAGGGCCCGGTCGCTTCCCAGGCATGGGATGGAGGGTAAAAATGTAAAGAATTCCAGATAAACACATTTGGAAAGCCACTTAAAGCTACTGGACAGATGAAGGCGAGGAAGGCAGGGGAATATTTTTGCAGTGAACAGACAAAGAGGGACATCATTCGTCTGTCGAAGCGTGTGAGCTGCTCTCCAGCTCCAGACGTTGAGTTTTGGAGACTTTCAAACACCAAAGAGTAAGAAAAGGAGCCCTAAAAAGAGCAGGGAGGCCACAGGGGAGGTGGAGGACGTGGACCAGCTCTGCATTAAGGCTTGCCTGACAGCTGTCACTGGTTTAAACCCAGTGGTTTGACAGATTTTGGGGAATACTCAGCACAGGTGGCAGTAAGGCTCCCACAGCAGGGACTGCACAGAGGAACAAGCACTTCTAGCACCACATGACCAAGAATGTCCCAAGACAAAGACAATTCACCTGGGAGGTGACCCTGCCTTCCCAAAGGCAGATAAAATGGCTGCTAATAGATAAAAGACAGCCCTGAGCCGCTCCAATCCTACATACCCATCTCCAGCATCCGCAGGGCGCCTTTGAGCCTGATTGTCTCCTTTGCCACCCGCTCCCACCATGGACACAGCTCCCTCCTCCCAGGGCTCCTTGTCCACTCCCATCCAGCTGGACTCCACTGGGTGGTCCGAGGGGGAATTAAGGGAATTTTGAGTTTCACTGCAGCTCTGCCAGCAGACTCAGGGTGATGGAGGTGGCTGCAGGGATGAGCTGAGGAGGCAGCAATGGCCTGAAGCAGAGCCAAGAGCTGCCCAATTCTGCTTTGACAAAAACCTCCCCTTTCCCCCCAAAAGGAGAGTCAAAAGATTCTTCTGGACAGCAGCAGCTGATTACTGCCCCGAGGGATCAGGCTGGGAGATCCCGTGGGAGCTGAGACACCCCTGATTCCTGCAAGGCTGGGATCCCATCCTTCCTTTTCTCACCAAATCCCCCTGGCGAGCCGGGAAGCACCCCCAGCCCAGCAGCTCTGTGAAGCGCAGCAAGAGCTGGTCAAAGGCACCTGCCCTGAGCACCCTGGGCTCCGTTCCAGCCTCCAGAAACCATTTCTGGGGTCAGTGGGAAGTTCATCTCGGCCCTCAGGAGAGAGGAGCTTACCCATCCAATTAACAGCTCAAACGCTGCTGCCTCTCTCTCACCCGTGAGCCCCGCAGCGCTGGTGGGGTCTCTGTGAAGAGCTGACGGCCCGGTGGGGCTGTGGGTATCAGCATGACTGCGACACCGCGCCGGGAGGAACGGCGAGTTCCTCCATCCCTCCTCGCACAGGAGCGCGCCGAGCCCCCGTCCCTCTCCTCATCTCCCTCCAGCCCTGGACACACGCTCCCACCGTGGCCAACCGGCCTTCACGGGCTCGGCCCTGCACTGGAGAAGTTGCAATTTCCCCAAGAATGCCTGGAATTTCCCCCTTTATGCAACACACGTTTGCAGGTTCCCGCTTTGATGCGGGGATCTCTTCGTTTTCCAGGGGAGTATTCCCACACACGTGCTGTCTCTTTGAACAGCCCAAGCCACCACCCTAAACCCAAGGCAGATGAATCGCTCTTCCTCCTTTACAGGGCCTCTAAAACCATGAAATATATATATATATTTTTTAAGTGTGCATGTTTTGATTTAAACCTCACAGCTCAGAGCAGGCTCTGTCTTCTCTTCAGTTGATTATTTGCCACTTCTCAGGGAGGGCTGGGTTTTGCCAACTGAGAAAAAAAACCACCCTTTTTTAATAGTTATTATTAAATTATCAAAGCTTCATCCTATTTTGCAAGCAAAAGTCCCATTTCTTGGTTTATTACCAGAAATGGGTGTTGCTTTAATGTTACGTTATTTGATAAATGACTGTACGAAGAGAGAGACATTTCAGACTTGGAATTGAAGATCCACGAAAAAAAAAAAAAAATCTCCAGAGGTTATTTGTGCTTTCAGTTTTTAACAAATTGAGCAGCTTGAGGAACCTTCTCCAGGCTGAGTGCTGGATTTTTGCTGGAACAAACTCAGCGCATTTAAAGATGATTAAAGGGGTGGTCAACAGGGTAATTCTCTCCGGTGGGACCCTCCTGGGAAGAGCCCGTCCTGCAGGGATTGCCTTCCCTGGAGCACCAGCTGCTCTCCTGCTGGTTGCTGATCCCCAGGAGTTTCTCCTGGAAGCTTTAAAGGACGACACAGATCACTAACAAATCTCCAGGCCAGGAGATTCCCGTACGCCAGCCTGCAGCCAGGGACAAACCCTCGGAACTGGGTGGAAAAGTGAGGAAAGGGAGAACTCTCGAGCACAGGGGCTCCAAGCAGCTCCTTCCACAGCTCGTCCTGGAGCTCCCAGGGCAAAGCACGCGGGGCGTTTCTCCCCCTCGCAGATCCTGAGCCGTTCCGAGAGGTGCAGAGCGGAGCAGAGCGGGGTTAGCAGTCAGAGCACTGCCATCCGCAGGGGAAGGAGCAGAACTGCCGGCACCGGGCCGGGATTCGGGCTCCACACCCTCACCCCTCCGGGCTTTTAAATTAATTCTATTTTGCTATTAATAATGATAAAGTTAGTCTATCGATAATTATAAATAAATAAATAGTATAATTATATGCTTATATAAATAAATCTATACCTATCTATCTAAATATATATATATTTATATGAACATATAAATGTATTCGTAAAAATAAGTATTATATATGTAAATATATATTTACGTATATAAATATAACATATTTATATACATAAATATATAATTACAAATTAATATAAATGTTGCTATTAATTATATTTTATAGAATTATTAATTTTGCTGTTATTATATTTATTATCCGGTTTAGCACTAAGCTGCTATTTCGCTTGAAGGACTGCACGGTTTAGTGCAGCTCTCAATACATTTCATACTTGAAGGTCAAAAAATTATTGTCGCTCTCTCTCTCTCTACCTGCAAATTCTCATCAACAACCTTGCTCCACCCCCAGCTCACGGGCTCTTATTCAAAGACAAAAATCTTCTGCCAGATAAAATATTCCTTGAGGCTTCCCATCTGCCGATCTCAAAGCGTGGATCAGTGCTCAAACTGCACCGAGGTTTGCCTTGGCCTCGGCACAGGAAGAGGATGAAGCAAGATGAAGCAAGAGAAATTCCTAGGAACACTGTCCCAGTTCAACACACCAGCAACATCAGAACGCCAGGGCCAGGAGGAGATCGGAAAACAGGATTCCCTCTCTGAAAGAGATGCCAGGCTGTTGATTTAATTTCCAACTGATTTCAGGTTGAAAGGAAAAAAAAAAGTCAGATATTGAGATATTTTGCAGAATGGAAATTCTGAGGTATTCCAAGATACATTTTTTTAATTATTTACTTTAACGTGCAGCCCAAAAATCGGAACCAAATTGAGTCAGGATAAGTATAAGGCCAAAGTGAAAGGGCAAAAGAAGCATTTCAATTTCAAACTGTCCCCGAATTTCCTCTGACAGTCAGTTGAAGGAGGAGGATTTGCTCCTGCAGCACCCTCCATCACAGGGAAGACAATAATTCTTAGGGAAACCACTCCCTGTCACCCTTTGGGACTAGGAAACCAAGTGCTTGAAATAAATTCAGGGAAACGAGGCAGAAATTGTGACCTCTCAACCAGGAAAAAATACACGAAATACAATTTTGAAGTTGTCTCGTCTGTGTGCCCGTTTTGTCTCAGTTCGGGGCCTTATCTCTGGAATTCAGGATACAGGAACCAGATTGTTCCCTGGACTCTCAACAGGACTGAAGAAAGATGAGTAAAATTCAACAGACCCGTGAAAGCTGCAGGGAAAAAAAGTCCCCCGGTAGGAAAGAAAAATCATCATGAAGCAGTGATGCTGGGCCTTTCTAGCCTTGCGCCGAGCTCCAACGCGCTGATTTATGATTCAGAAGGAAGGGGAGAGGAGAAGAAGCTCTGTTCCCGGGTAATCCAGCCTCTGGATGGTTTGGGACCAGCCCCGAAATCCGCATCCTTCCAGTGCCCTCTCGCGGCCGCCGCTCCCGCTGCAGCCCGGGGATGCGCGTTCCAGCGGGGACACGCGGAGCTGGCATCACCTGGGGATGCGCGTTCCAACGGGGACGGGCGGAGCGGACACCCGGGGATGCGCGTTCCAGCGGGGACACCCGATCGGACACCCCGGGATGCGCGTTCCAGCGGGGACACCCGATCGGACACCCCGGGATGTGCGTTCCAGCGGGGACACTCGGAGTGGACACCCGGGGATGCGCGTTCCAGCGGGGACACGCCGAGCGGACACCCCGGGATGCGCGTTCCAGCGGGGACACCCGATCGGACACCCGGGGACGCGCGTTCCAGCGGGGACACGCGGAGAGGACACCCGGGGATGCACGTTCCAGCGGGGACACGCGGAGAGGACACCCGGGGACGCGCGTTCCAGCGGGGACACGCGGAGAGGACACCCCGGGATGCGCGTTCCAGCGGGGACGCGCGGAGCGGACACCCGGGGATGCGCGTTCCAGCGGGGACACCCGATCGGACACCCGGCGATGCGCGTTCCAGCGGGGACACCCGATCGGACACCTGGGGATGCGCGTTCCAGCGGGGACGCGCGGGGCAGACACCCGGGGATGCTGGCAGCACCCGGGGCTCGCTGCACGACGGCGGGATAACGGCCTGGAACCTGCCCCGTACCTTCATCCGCTCCTCCCTGAGCGGACTCATCTCTTCTCAGACCAACTCGCGGCCTCGCCTCCCGCAGCAGTGACTTTTGGCACCTCGTTAAATCTCGCATTAAAGTCTCCTTCCCACCTGCTCTCTGACAGAGCCGGCAAGGAACCAAACCTCGTGCTGTTAATCCCTTCCCGAGCGGCGAGAATTCCATCCTGCACAAACCAGGATCCCCAAAGAAAAATGAGCCAACCCCTTCAAAACCATCGCCCCAGGCTGCGTCCCCTCAAAAGCCCTCCGTCCCTTCAGCCTCAAACGGTGCCACAACAGGCACCACAACTGGAGGAGCATCAGCTCTGCCTGAGGGAGGGGAGCTGGAACGATGCTGGAGGCTGGGGATGTGCCTCCACCTTTCCCACCTTTCCCTCTGCCGGCTCTCCGGGGAGGTCAGGGGCTGAGGACCACGAGCACTGGAGGCTCTGCAAGCACAGCCAGGTGTTGCCTGGGCTGAAGGGAGGGGCTGGGAAGGGATCCAGGGGTGAAAGTGTCCCCCAGGCTTGCCAGATCTGATAGCTGGGTCAGAAGCACAGCTCGTACATGCAGCGAGATGAAATAACACATAATTTTAAAAAGGGTTTGCTCTGGGCAGAAGGACAGTGAGAAGGACTCTCAGGATCTGCTTCCCTGCACAAGGAGGTTTTCTAAGACCCAGAGACTCCTCCATCGTTGTACCATGTTCCAACAACCATCTGGGTACTGGTTGCTTGGTTTTAAACACCTTGAATGCTTGCCTACAGTACAACCTAGGCCTTGTCCCAGGGATTGTAGCAGCAGTCAGACCTATCACATGCATGGTTTTGCCTGTTCTTTCAGCCTGTTTTGATGACTTGCTCTATTTCCACAGCAGGCAGGCCCAAAAAGATCCCCTGCCTCTGAGTTTCTATTTAATTCTAGCAGTATCAGCATTATGTGATCCCCACTGAACTCTAAACGATCCCTTTGTTCCTCCAGATTCATGGCAGGGTAATTCCAGAATAAATGTTAAGAGAACAGATTAAATCCGAACTGAATCCTATTCTGTTGGAAGACTCGAGATTTACCCCCAGCAAGAACAAACCCCTATTCTAACCTAGCAGGAGTTCCCATGCTGAAAACCATCCCAGGCCTTCTCTCCTGGACGTGGCTTTTCCATACACACACAGATCCAAATTTCTCTCTGCAGTTCGAGTGTTATATTCCCAAATATTATTTGCATTCAAGACAACCGCAATTTACTCTTTGAAATAATCCATATTAATGCCAAGGGACTAAAAATGACAGAAGAGGGAGGGAACCACCCCAGGCAAAGTCGCTTTCCCACTCAAAGACCCCAAGGAAACTCAGGAGGAGCAAAAAACTCCAGTTCCTTTTGGCTGTCGCCATTCTCGGCTCCTCCAGAAAGGATCAGGGTGAATTTGATTCCATGGTAGCACTTTTCTGACATCCTTCCCTCAGTGTGGAATGGGTCAGCTTCACCTTGGGGCCTGCTGAATGGCAAAATGCTGCACAAGGAAAAGTGGGGACACAGGATTAGGGTTTTGGTTTGTGCCTGTTATCTTGTGCTCTGGTCCTGTAAGACCAGAGGAAGGGGTGAATCCCTGGATTTAGGCTATTTTAAGGTTATTTTTAGCTTCCCTTTCCTGTACCCCTGACTTTAAGCAAGAAACAGGGAAAGCATCACATCCTTGTCTTTCTTCTGCCAGCTGGCAGCACCTTGGCACCCCCAAATCATCCACATTTCCCCTGGAATGCATAATTCCCTGTTAGACAGGGCTGGACCATGACCTTGTTCATCTGACCTGAGTGCAGGACGGGGCTCAGAGCCAGGGTGTGTGGAAAACCCAGGTTCTTCACCCCTCAGCCAGCTCTGGAGATCCACAAACACCCCAGATCCAAGCACAGGTTCTCTTGAGTGACAAGAGGAAAACCCTCCCTGACATGAACCTGTGTGCAGCCAGCAGAAATTCCAGCCAGGAGGAGCAGCAGGGAGAACAAGAGCTCTGCAGAGCCAGACCTGTACTGCCAGTTGTACAGCGCCTAAGCACAGAGCTGAGCCTCAGGCTACCCTCTCGCTGCTCCCCAGATCTCCCAGCTTTATGCATTTCTTCCAAACTTTGATGCAGGATCTACTCCTCAGATCCAAATCCCTGCCTGAGGCATGGCAGGACAGAGTGAAAGTTCCTTTCTGAGGCTGGGTTTCTCCATCTCCAGCCCGTTTGTGCTATCCCACCCACTTCCCAGCCCCTGCCAGGAACATGGGTTTCTGCAAGCTCGTTCTTGTGCGAGGCAGAGCCCTGCAAAGGGCAGAAAATGTGCTTTGTTCCCGAGCTCTGCTCAGTGAAGGCTGGAGGTGGAGCGAGAGGATGCCCAGGGAAAGCTGGCTTCAAACAGCCCTGCTTGTCACTGCCACGTTCCCTGAGCCTTTGCCAGCCACGCAGAGCAACCAGGAAGGAGAGGAGAGGAGAGGAGATGCTCGCAGCACCTCCTGAAGCTGCTGATCTGCCGGGGAAATGCTGGGGGCAGGAGGAATAAGGGGATTTATTTGCAATCCCGTCTCCCAGCTCCTGCTGGCCCTTCACACAGGCTCCCCTCCTCTGCCATAAAAGCAGCTACGTGACCTCAGCCGAGTCCCTGCTGTCGCCAGGCTTTTGAGAGGGTGAGAAAAGACCAAACCCTTCAGGACAGGGACGGGCTGGCCCTGAATCCCATCCAGATCTCAACCCTGCCAATGCCCAGCCCAAACAACCTGGGGTCACCTTTGAGGTAAAACTGTGCTGGTTGCGGATCCCTGCTGCCAGCCAGCTGGTGAAGACCTCTGGGAAGGAGGAGAAACATCTTTCAGGTGCCTGGAATGAAGGGGAACGGGGGGCAGATGAGCCTGGCACAGGGCCCTCCCCAGAGCACAGCTCCAGCAGCTCTCAGCACTTTGCCAGGCTTGCAGCTGGCACAGACAGGCCAAGGTGTTTTCCTCTCCCTCCTCCCACAGCTGGGAGGGAGCAGACATTTCCTCACAGGCAGCACAGGGCCCCAGGCAGGCATGCCAAGCTCCAGCTCACCCACAGCCCTTCCATCTCCCCTGCCAGCACAGAATTCCCAGGTGATAGATGAAAAGCAAACACCTTAAACCAGCTTGGAACTGGAGCCCTGCGAAAGCAGAGCTCCCAAGAGGGGATTTATATCCAAAGAGAGGGGCTTAAAGCAAGAGCCTGGGGAGCAGACCTGCTGCCAAGGACACCAGCACCCACCTGGGCTTCTTCCCATCACAACTGCCCTGCTTCCATCTGTGCCACCCCGATGGTGACAGAGGACAAACCCAGGGATAAACTGCATCCATGGAAGGGCAATCAGAGCGGCCATGGATGCAGCACAAACACCAGGGCACTGCACTTGGATTCTCAGACCCAGCTTCTTTGAACATCTCCGCTTTTAATGACGTGTTTTTCAATACTCCTCTGTTCTCCCCAGCCCGTTCTGTGACTCGTGGCTCGGGCTACTGAGCAGAGCAGGGATGCCCAGGATTGCTGCAGCTGGAGGAAACACCACCAGTATCAGGCTCCAGGTGTACCCCACACAGAAAGGAGGACAGGTCCTGGCTCACAGCAAAGGCACAGGGAGAGGTTTCGTTCAAAGAGGGTACAAACAGCATCACAATCCATCTCAAGGCTCTAGTGTTAAGTCACGTGAGAAAACTCAAATGTTAGACGGTCCAGAAGTTTCTTATTCAGACTCAGAGCTGGTTGGGCACCCCACTCTGGCAGGGTGTTCCCCAAATGGTGCTTTACCAGAGGACACTCAAAAAAGCACAATTCCCCCATCCTCACCCCCACAGCTGCTCTTGCAGCAAATTCCCATCTCCTGCAGCTCTCCAGAGAGAGATATGGGACCCCCGATTAAACTTTGGACACCTTCCCCTAACCCCACTGCTTCAAAATTACCTAAGAGGCAGCAATCAAAGCTATTTTCATTTCTAGCTTCAAAGAGGATCCTCCAAACAAAAGAAAACACTTCAGTAAAGCCTGTATAAACAGGGAGCATCTGGTCTTTCTTTCCCCAGCAGCACTGAGCCTTGAGACAGAAACGCAAGAAAAGAGCTCCCAGTGAAGTCAGGTAACAAATAAAACATCTTGAGTGGTACAGCTCTTCCTCAGAGCCCCTTGAGTGTTCCTCTGCTTCTCCTACAGAGGCAAAGCCCCGTGGAGAGCAACACCCACCTGGCTCAGCCCGTGGCATTTGCGTCAGGAGAGCAGCTCTTTGTTCTCTGCGGCAGGCAGGAACCATCTGCTCCTCCAGGGATACACATCCTGCATCTTAATGGAAATGCTTCTCTGGGTCAAGTGGCAGAGCCAACTGCTCTCTTAATGCAACCATCTTCATTTGGGGCAGGGAGGGGAATCAATTAACAGCCTCGGGGCAGTCTCCTGGTGGGCAGTCACCTGCCGGAGCTCACACCCAGCTTTTAGTGCACCGGGCCAAGCCTCCTGCCCGCTGCCTGCAACAGCTCTGCTGCAACCTCTGCCTTCGTCTGGAGGTCCCAGAAAGCTTCGGGGGGAAGCTGCAGCCCCACAAAAGCATTTGCCAACCCAGCAGGAAAAGACAAATCCTCTGTCAGGGACGAAACCTGACTGTGAACAAGACCAGTACAAGCACCAGAGCACAGTCACAGGAAAGAAGCTTCTCCCTGGACAGAGACGCTTTCCCCATCCATGATATGGATATCCTGGGTGAGTATTTTTTTGTTGTTTAAAGTACCGATATCACAGGGGCTTCAAAGCTTTGTTTCTCTAGCTCTCTCACGGTTCAAAATGCTCACAGCTCAATTACTCTAAATTAGCTAAGAGACCCCCCTGCCTCTGTGATCTCTGGGACCGCCGAGACAAAGTTGGACCAAGCCAACCCTTTCACCTCTGGAGGGGCAGTTTGGAAGCATCTCTAGAGATAACTAGCTCTGATTTTCTTCAACGAACCTAGAAATTCGTATGGTGCCTAATTAACTTTGTCACAAAACTGTAACAGCAAGTCCTAAAGGCACCAGGGGTGCTGCTACATGTACTCCACTCTAATAACAGCAGTGTGGCCGTGTACCTGAAAATGAACCAGTGATTAGCACATGGATTCAAATTATCTGTGCCACAAATCGTCTGTGCCCAACTCCTGAAGCTGACTTTATCTTTAAAATGCTTTTCAGCGCAGTAAATCACTGATCTCACCGAGCAGAGCTCATTTCACAATTCTCGCTCCTTCTGTGGGACAAAGACTCCTTGCTCTAAGTCAGGAGATCAGAACGTGGCCTGCAGGGCTGAGGGCTTGGGTAACACCTAGAAAATACCGATACGGCCCTGCCATCAGCCTCATGAATAATGATGAGCATGACAGAGGTGAGGAGATCATTGCAGCAGAGGGATTCAGGTGCGTTAAGCACAGCAAGGCTGTGAAGTGCATTAAGGGATTTCAGGGTGTGAAAGGATTGCTGAAATGCAATTATCCAGGCAGAGCAGAGAGCAGCACCTGCTTGAGCAGTTGTAGATGCCAAGCTTTTAGGATTGAGAGTTATCATGGGATGGTTTGGCTTGGAAGGGACCTTAAAGACTCCTCAGCTCCAACCCCCTGCCACAGGGAGAGGCTTAGCAAAGGTTTCATCCAATTCTTCATCCATGAAGGTTTAATTCAATTAAAGCCAAAAAGTTATTAAATAAACCAGCAGCAGATTATCGAGACAAGGTGTGAAAAGTGCCAGGGAGGAGAGAAAACCAGAGAATGTAAAGGCAATAAACATCAGTGAAGAAACAAAAACACCAATTCCTGTAGAAGTGCAAAGCTTCTCTCCAAGGAAGACCAGCTCAGAAGCTCTGTCTAAATATTTCACAGGATTTCATACAGAGTGAAGTCCATTTCAGAGCTAACACAACTGCTGTGTGATCATTCACAAACATTTATATCCCCATTCTTGTTAAGAAATGCCACTGAGTTTGGTGTGTTGTAAGAACTGACACCCATGGTGCCCAAGGGATACCCCCAAGTCACATTCAGTGCCTCAGATGTAATTTCTGCTGTAAAACTCTGAGATTATATTATTTTGTTTTGGGATTTCCCCTGTCTTCAAGGTGAGGAAGGATGGGGAAAGCAGTAGAAAACCAGCAATCAGTAAAACCCTTCTGTCTGACAAATTAAGAATTTCTGATTCTGCCCAATGTGAGTCACTGAAGCAGCTACTGACAGGGAGTGGTGGGGGTTCAGTTGAAGAGACTAAACCAGAGCCTAAGACCACACAATCAAAGTTTTTACTAATTTATTTTAATGAAGACAAGCAGCACTGTGCCAGTGTTTAGTGGGAAGAGATCCTGGGGTCAAAGCTGGACAGTCAGACCTAAAGCTGTGATCCACAGGAGCTCCTGATGCACTGAAAACATTTCCAGGAGTGTTTTCAGAGGCAGAACAGCTCCTGTATGAGAGCCATACAGAGAAACACAGATGAGCTCGGAGGCCCTGGCCTGAAATCCCAATTTATCCTGGTGAGCCAGGCCTTCCACACACCGAACCCTCTGGAATCATTGTTGTGTCCTAGCTCATGATTAAAACATTCACCCAGTGCGTGGAAGAGCCTTTCTGAGGGAAATTCTTAAATGCTGGCGTGGAGCTGCGGCTTCCCTGAGTTTCACAGCTTGGGGGGATTTTCCCATCTCTGTCCTTCATTCCCACTGAAGCCAATGAATTTCCAGGGAAGTTAAAGGCAATGAATTTTAAGCCAACAGCATTTTAACAGCAAATCCTGACTAATGAAACAAGAAACATCCCTCAGTCCGCTCTGCTTAAACCTTCCTGCTTTCCCTGCCTGTTAAGAATGGACTTGAGCCGTCACTCAGTTTCTGGTGTTTTTAACAGTGCCATCCAGCTATGGGTGAAAGATTGCTCCAGTCCATTTCAGCACCATCTATCAGCAACTCCCACTGCAAGCCTGCATTGCCATCACACGCCCAGCACCATCCATCAGATCGGTGCTTCCAGCAGGTTCCTTCCAGCTTTCAGAGAGGAGGAGGCTCTGAATTCCCTGGAGCATCTGCAGCTGGCCTCAGCCTCTTGGAGGAGGTTTTCACTAATTGAAATTAAGACAATCATCAGACCATGGATTTGATTAGAAATGCTGCTGAGCCTCACTTGCTTTTTCCCTCTCAATTCCCACCCTCCCCACACACAGAAGAGCAGAAAGTGCCTTGGTCCAACTTCTATTTCTGTTAAAATGGACATTAGTCTTGTTTCCACTAAAATTTGGAAACCCAGACAGGAGTTTCAGCATTAGGCAGGATGTAAAGAAATCTACTTCTTGCCAGGACTTTGTGCTTCTCTAATAACTTCAAGAAATGCAAAAAAAACCCCTGAATGCAGAGCCAAAACACACCACTTGGTCTCGCATGGGATGCGATCAAACATCCAAAGGCATTTGAAATTCCAGGAAGGGAGAGCTTCCTCATTCTTAAGGAACTTACCAAAACGTACAGAAGGAATGAATTTATTTCATTCCACGTCCCTCATGATTTATCCCCGTGATCAATACAACACAACAGTGCCTCAATAGTCCAGGCACTTACCTGCACTCCACGGGAGATACAGGACACCATTCAATTAAAAGATAATAAAACATGTTCAGCATTTGTTGGTTTGAAATTCAAAAGGGGTTTCAGATCTGCTGAGCCCATCTCCTCCAAAAGCCATAAATCTCCTCCAGCTAAACCAAACCATATTCCTGCATTTAAATCCTAGGAGTGAGCTCAAAGACCAGAGGAATTTGCAAGCACCAGCCCTTTTCCTCCTTCCCACCATCTCCCGTGGCCTTTGACAAGTGTCAAACTCCACCCTTCAGGAGCAGAGGGACTTCTTGTCTTTCATCTGCGAGATGTTTTTTGAAGGACATCTTGCTGCTGGCCCGCTGGTGTTTGCACAAGAGCGTGCTAGGGCTGAAAAGGATCTGATTTGATCCCCAAAATGCTATTAAATGTAGGGATATTCCGTGCTTGGCTGGCTGATAGCCAGCACTCGTCTGAAAGTCACCCCAAACGTGTGACTGGGTGAAGGAAGTCACTGATGAACACTCAGGTGATACCTGAAGCAGACAGCTGAGCATTAGATCCAGGCAAGCAGCACTGAGCACAGGAATAGGGAAAAAAAGATGGAATTCTGGGCAGTTCAGGCACAAGAAGCAAGCAGCACATCAATCCTGGCTGCATTTCCCCCAAGGATCCTAAAATCCCATCGCCCATCCTTCCTGAAAAAGCCTTTTCCTGGTGCCAAAGCTGACCCCGCAGTATGGCCCCATCTCGGGGGAAGGTCCTCCCAGGAGAGAAGGCCTATCAGCTGGGAAAGGCAGCAGCTGGCTCCCATGGAATGTCCAGGTGAAACAGGATGTTCAAACCCAGGGAGCTCAGGGAGCAGTGAGAATCCTCCCTCTGCAAGAGCCTGGGACGTGCTCATCCCACCCTGGGCACAGCTCTGCCGTGGGGCATCAGGCATCCCAATGTACCACGAGGATGCTGAATCCAAGGGCTCATCCTGACGGGCAGGAATCAGCTCTGAGGTGCTGCTGGTATCCCTGAGCAGCCTTTCCATCCCAGGTTTTAAAGGAAGGCAGAAATGATCTCCAGTGTTTAGCCTTTGAACTCATGGAAGATGCAGCCTCCTCCTAGAGAGCAGGAGGTGCCACCTAAAACGAGAAGGACACTGCGGAAGGAAACTCCGGGAATTTGTTCCAGGGGAAGATTTAAACCCCTCCCCACCCCGCCACTCCTCAGAGCAGGAGGAGGGAAAGCCGAGAGCAGAAAACTGAGAACAAGGCAAAGAGAGCTTTGTGAATTTAAAGCGCTTTCGCAATCCTCAAATTCTTCGGCTTCCCTGAGGATCCATCATCCCAGCTCCAGACAGGCAGCAGTGAGGTGGTCTCCCCCTTCGGAGAGCTTTGGATGATAACCAGCAGGAACATTACGTCTGAGCTTCAAGCACCGAGCGTTCCCACAGGATTCGTGGATGGCAAGGCCCAGCCAGAAGGATGCATTCAACAGTTGCTCAACTCCTGGCACCTGCACGGATTTCCTTATGATGGAGTCCAACACAGGCAGGCTTCAGATGTTGTGTAAATATTGTCAGCACTCTGGCAGAGCTCCCCTTTTTTATGATTTGTTTTACACAATCCCCAAGTGTTTCATAAACACTAATTATGTCTCTCCGTTCCTCTAAACGAGCGGCGAGTGCTCCACGCAGGAGGAGGCAAAGGCAAAGGGAGGATCTGCTTCCCACCAGCAAGGTGAGCAGGCTGGGGGAGCTTTGTCTCCTCTCACAAATGAGGCCACCACCCGACAGGAGATGACATTTGCTGGGATTTAGCGCTACTGCCACCTCAAATATGATTTGAGGTTTCCAGAGCAACAGGCTGAACCGCGAGTCCAGCGTTAGGAGCTTCCCATTGACAGCTCGATTTCTCCCGAACACAGAGGGAGCTTCCCGTCCAGCATCTCGTCATAGACTGTTCCTCAAACTGTGGATGCAGTTCTCAGGCCATGGATCCTCTCCCAGACCTTGCAGGTATCTCCAAAACAGTGACAGCACAACCAGTTCTGTCCTGGCACAGAGATTTCTCCTCTGCATTTTGCCCCAATCCGTAACTCCACCAGGCTGAAGACATCACCTGGGTCCACATTTCCATGAAGAATCCTCTGTCAGTTCCTGTGAGCTTGCCAGGCCTCATGGAGTGCCAGCAAATATCAAAAGAGCACCACAAATGAGATTGGAGCTCAGGAGAGCACTTCCCAGAATTCCCATGGGAGCACTGGTTCTCTGCAAAGTTTTTATTTTATCATTCATGACTAATTTTCAATAAACCCCAGCTCCAAAAAGTCACTTTGGTGCAGAGCACTTTTCCATCCCCTACTGCTGAGTCTGGAACTGGGTGTTGTGGAGATGAACTGAGAGATTAAACACAAAGAACATTTTAAGGGAAGATAAATGGACACGATACCCTTGGCAAAGAGCAAGGCCTCAAGTCTTAAAAATATATTTCCTCATCACCTGGAGAAGGATGTTTCAACAGCTGGAGATAAGTGGAACATGACCAGTTAAGCTCCACTCCTTCTCCTGGGGCCCAGGGAAACAGCAGGGAGCAGTGCAAAACCACATCAGCTCTCATCAGACGCACTGCCCACCACAGAAGGCATTTCAGAGCCTTGGAGTGTGCTAAGGAGCGCTGGGGATCTGCTTCTGGACATGAAACCAGCCTCGAAGGGAGGTTCAGAGGCACCTCTGCTAAAAGGAAAATAAAACTATTGACTTTTGCTAGGTCTTGACAGTTGCCCAGCAGCTCCCCGTCCCAGTTTCAGACAATAAACCAGTAACAAGCTGCCAGGGACAGGGAACACAGCTCCCAGCTGAGCTCCAGTGCCAGCACTGCTGGGATGTTTCAACTCCCAGAAGGAGCTCCTTTCGAACTCCAGCACAATCAGGCATGGAGGACTACACGAGCTGGGATGCCACCTGAGCCCTGGGTTCTCAAGAAACCTTCAAAACACACCTTAAAGGGAATTAAAGCTCACCCAGGGCTCCATATTTGAGCTAATTGCTTTGGCTCTAAGGAAAATGCCACGAGACATTAAATCTGCTGCTGCAAGTCTCACTCATTTGCACTCCTGATCCCATTTTCCCTCTGATCTGGTGATTTGGAAGCAGCCTAAACCTTCCCAGCACCTGCAGCCAACAGGCTGTGGCACTGAGGACTCCAAACCAGCCTGTGCCATGAAGCCAGAGCATTTAACAGTGCCAGGGCAAGGAATTTGCCAGGAATCATCCCAGCATTCCCATTCTGTCCCATATTTACCAGCCAGCTGCCCATTGCACTCAGCCATTCATGGCCTCTCCACCCCCTCCAGCCACAATTCCCAGCATCTCCTGCATCCCAGCCCTTCCTCCTCTTCCCAAACGATGGGAAACCCCACGAGTCAAGAGGAGGGTTTATCATTTGTGGCCCTGCAATGCCTCTTAGGGACAGGAGTCTGCCATGACAGACAAGTTCTGCACCACTAACCAGGGCTGTGAGCTCTCCAGAGACACTTGCCCCAAAATGTAGAGGTGAAACACACCTAATTCAGCTGAGAGTGATTTAAAAATAGTCCAAACCACCAGAAACTGTTATACCTGTAAGACAGAGGTGAGATTCCATATAATTCATAATTTGATTTCTTAAATAAATAGTTTAGAGTGGGAGAAATTCCTTTTTTTACAGGAACAGGCTATACCTAAACAAGGTTGAGTAAAAGGAAGTAGGAGCAAAAGGAAGAAGGGATAAACAACTTCACCCTCACTACAAAGCACAGCTGACAGGTTTAATACTGGCATTTGGGCATCAAAACCTGCAAACATTTACCATGCTCTGACATGAAAGCAGCAGGATTTGGGACAGAGGTTATATTTTTTCTTATGCCTGGCTTAAAAAAAACCACCCCAACCCTCCACTCTACAACAGCATGAGAAAGATATTTAGCAAGAGCAAGAAGCCAGGACAGACTGTTTGCATCAGATCCATCTCAGGGGCACCCTGAACCACTGAAGACAAAATTTGCATCCTGAATGTCTTAATGTTCACTTTATGGTCAAACTGAACAAACCCCACAGATTTTCTGCTGCTATCCCCAGCAGTCTGGAATAAAAGGCTGTGCCAAGTCAGCAGGCAGGCTCCAGCTGGGCTCAGGATGAAGCATGTGCATGCCAGTTTGCTCTCTAATTGGAGTGGTTTGTGGCATTGCACCTTACTCCTAAATCCCAAGCTCAGGCTTTGTTTGCAAGCCTTGCCTAACCTGTGGCAATAACCTCCCTTTACTCAGCACGAAGAGGAATCTGGAAAAGGCACTGAGAAGAAGAAAGCAAACCTGAGGAGGTCCAGCTACTGTGGGAAAAGTGAGTTTTAGACTCTTCCAGCCACACACATCCCAATTTTTCGGTGTCAGCAATACGAGCTGTGGGCTGAAAAATCCCAACTCAGCTTTGCTTTCTACCTGCCACTTCAAGACAAATAATAAAACACACTGAGACTGACAAGAAATAGCATCCACTTCTTTCTGTTTGAATCATGAAGCAGAAAAGCTTTAAAGTATCCTGAGAACAAAATCACAATAAACAGAGTATGTGGAAGGAATATTTTTAAGTCACACAGAACTAGGTTTTGTAAACTCTCTTTTCTGAAAGATATATTGTAAAATCCTTTAAAAATCATGAACTGTGACCTTGCTTGTCCCTCGAATCCAGCCTGTCTGGAATGTGGAACACTTAGATTTGGGTCCAGACAGGAACCAGCAGAGCAAAACTGATGGAGAAAAGTTTCAATTGGTGACAAGAAGTGTTCCTAAGCTTTTGCCAATCAATACAAAGCCTCAGAGGTGTGGCTCTGCTCAGATGGCATCCCTCAAGAACAGGCACAGGCTGAGTGGAACAAAGGAGCTCCTGGCCTGGGGAAATCACCATTCCTGATTTCTGCCCAGCCCTGGGACAAAGCAAACTCCTCGGAGGAAGATGCAAGACACTCCCTTGCTTTTCTCCACTCTTTGCAAAATGCAATATTTAGTACCTGCTGCTCACACACCAGACCAGAGCACAGAGCAACCAGGGTTTGATTCAAACACTGGGAAGGGAATCCTGGCACTGTGCACGCAGACCAGGCTGCAAACACAGCCCAGCTCCACACAGGGACAATGCTTTGGAAGCTCTGCCCCAAAAAGGTGCTTTACACCTGCTATTTCCCCTCTCTGGAAACAAAAGGACCACCCAGGCTGGGAGGCAGGTCTCCATCTTCAGAGCAATTTGACAGGTTTGTTGTCTCTGCCTCTCCTGCAGGACACAAAGGGACACGAGGCTTGCTGCACCAGGCAGCCTTCAAAAGCTCTCCCCAGCACTGCAAATTAATTAATCTCAAGGAAGGAAGAGCACACCAAAACAAAGCAGGCTCTGAGCAGAAATGCTGCCTCCAGGGAAGTTATGTTGCCTCCTTCTCCTGCCTCCTCCATCTTATCCCTCTATAAAATTCAGCTTCAAGTCCCGACAAGCAGCGCTGTTAATGTTCTGAGCTGCACAAAGCAGCAGGGCACACGTGCTCCAGAGCCGCCCCACCTCCTCCCACCCACTCCCCACTGCACCTCTGTTCACCCCAATTTCCAGGACACTAATTTAATGAAGATTAATGGGTACCCTCCAAACACGCACCGTGTGCTATTTCTGGAAAAGGAGCATCACGTCATTTTCATATTAAGGGAGCGTTTTTTCCCCACCCTGGGCTTGAAGTTGAAATGCTGCTTAGCACTGGGTGCCTGCTCCGTTAAAGCCAGGGAAACCACTCCGAGCTTCACTTAAAAAGTGGAACAACTCTGATTTTCCCCATGGTATTTTCCCAGGAATAACTGCATGTGCAACACTGCTGTAGGCATTAAGAGGCTGAAAAGGTAGATAAAAAGATAAAAATACTGCGACTGGTAGATTAATATTAATCTTTGCCGAGTGTTTTGTTGATGACCAGTAGGATCACAAGCTGGCTATTCAGTTGCTTCTCCAAAGTTGACCAAAATTGCAAAAAAATTCATGGGTTTCCCAACATATAGCATGGGGGAGTTAAAAAAACCAAGAGAAGCTATTTATCAGCTAAGCTGTGTATCACCACAGATCTGAAACTCCTCATTGTCCAAGGGTGAGTTTAAACCATTCTTGTGCTGGTCCCAGATGTAGGTTAGGCTACGCTTAATCAGGGTCTGGAGAGGCTGATAGACATCAGATCCTCAGCCTTAAATAGGTGCTGACACCATCCTTAGGACTTTCTGTCTACTCCAACCTCACCTGAGGGCTTGCAGGGAGCATAACTTGGCTATTAGGACTTTCTAGTTCTGTTTTATCTCATTTTGAACTTCACCCCGTCCCTAACACTTCCAAACATTGCTGCACGTTGCACCGTTACTAAGTGGAGGACTAAAACCAGAAAATTCCCTAAATTTTCATCAAATTGCTTTCACATCTCTTGCCTTGAAGGTACTTTGTACTTTAACCCATAGTCACAGGCCCAGTACTGGGATTATTGTCCAGGTTTGCCTCTTCCAGGAATTTGCACTCTTCCTCTGGTTCTGGATCAATCCCACACTTTGCCATAGGGGAGAAAAAAAAAGTCTTTGCAATCTGCAACAACTCCATGATTTAGGACACAAAGCCTTGTTTGACTAAATCATTGCACAGCAGCCCTGAGAGTGCCTGTTGGGAACACGCCAAATTCATATTTCTGTCATTTTCCCCATCCTGCCTGTCCGTACATCCCTTTATCCCCATTTCATTAGCAAATCGCCCCATCCATTTACTCAGCTATTTGTCAGTGGGGCTGTCACTTTAATTACCTCTGTCTGCATGGATTGCTATTATTTATCTGTCCTGTTTGCAGTGCACCAGCCACAAAAACATCCCTCCCTGAGCACAGCCGCCGATATTATCCGAGAGCCTGACCCAGGGAGCAAAGCTCTTCGGAAGACAAACTGATTCCCAGCACACTGGTGAATTTTCCTGTCCCCTCAAGAGCTAACAGCAATGACACCCCTGAAAAGTCAGTCAGCACCACCCCCTGAAGAGGAATAAAATAAACCCCAAATCCATATAACCCCACAGGGCAGGCACAGCAATGGGGCCTGGCATGGGTATGCACTGCTGCAATCCATGGACAGACCTGAAGCAGCATGGATGTCACAAAGCATTGGAGCTCAGCAAGCTTTGGGTCCACCTGCACCTGCACAGACCCTCTGAGATTTTTCTCCCCTGTATCTGCAGGATTTGTCGTGACACTGCAGGGATGTCCCTCGCCCCGTGGAATGAAACCCTATGAAAAGATCCTGCACATTAACTCTCCTTTAACTCTTTCCCTACATGTTCTACTCCATCCCGATCTCTGGAAGATTTTTGATGAAACCCTGCAGAATTCTCCCTAAGATGAGTAGTTTTCTTGGTGGAAACCTGCTGGAAAGGCTTCATAGGGGATCCTTTGTGTGCAGGGACTGGCAGCCACACTTGAATTAGGGGGATAGGGGGAAACAACGTTCCCTTCTCCAGGGAAGGGACCCTTTTTCCAGTATCTCTGACAGGGTTAACCTGTGCTGGGATGGAAGGGAAGGAGCAGCTCCTCATCCACATGGCCTGTTCAGCCACATTCCCTTCCACAGGCAGCACCACCGTCCTGCTGCCTACCTGGGGTGCTTTTCTGTCTGTCTGCTCACCACACAAATGATCTGTCTCAGACCTGGATTAGATCTGGCCATCACCTGGACTGGGGAGAGCACAGCCACGCCCAGCAGCTCATTCCAGCTGCGGTCAGCCCGCGTGTCTCAGCTCCTGCACAGCCGTGGAGCCGTGCCCAGCACCAGCTGGAGGCTGCACATCCCTTCAGGCCTCAGCAAGGGGCACTTGGAGCCCACAGGCGTGCACAAGCCAGCTCCCTCAGCCCTCTCAAACACCGTTTGTAACACAGCCCCCCTAAGCCCGGCTGCAGCAGCCAGGCCCAGGGTGAGAACAGCAGCCCGGCTTTAGCTAGAGCCATCCATGGCCTCACCTGGCAGGCACAGCAGGGCCCACACATCTTTCCCACTGGATTTTCCCAGCCTCCAGCGCTCTGTGGTTGCTCCTGCAGTGCTCACACGCACACCCAGCCCACGCATTCCAGCACAGATCTCCTGGAGTCCCACAGCTCTCTGTCTCCCCTTTCCTGGTGTCATCACCGGCTGTGTTGGTGCCTCACGCTCACAGGACCCTGCTGTGGACACAGCCACGTTTTCTAAATGTCCTTTCCTTCCTTTTCTTCTTCCCCCTCAGCCAGACCTGTCCCCTGATGTGCCCCACAAAAAACAAGATTAGTACAAGACACCTCCAGCTGCTGCTGGTGGTGCAAATGTTCCCTAAATCTAGTGGAAAGTGTCCCTTAAATCTGGTGGAAGTCTAGAAGGTGTCCTTGCCTATGGCAGAGGAACTGGAACTAAATTATCTTTGAGGTGCCTTCCAACCCAAACAATTCCATGGTTCTGTCTCGGCAGGTATCAACACCGAGTTTTCCTCTCCCTGTGATCTCTGGGAGGAAAACACTTAAAACAGGAGGGCTCCTGGAAATATCACCCCCTTCACAAGCTCATCCAGCCCCTTAGGACGAGCCTAAGGGCTCAAAGCAGAGACTAAAGGCCACAAGAACGAGTCTGTCACAGGAGCTGCCAAGATCAAGGGCACAGCCAGTGTCTGAGGTCCTTCAGAAGGTGGGAAATCCTCGCTGAAAGAAATGCTAAGCATGATCTTGGAGGCATGGAGAAGTGACAAGCTCCTGCCGAGAAGCTGAGGACTTCACGTGATCTTCTCCCCAGAGGAACACGCATGGGTGGAGGCTGAGAAAGAAAACCCTCAGCCCTGGAACAGTGGAGTGCTGCCAGTTGCAATGGGTCCGTGATAAGCCAAAAAACATCCATAAGCATTCAACTTCAAAAGCAGGGAAAGGAGGAGGGGAGCTGCGGAGTCAAGCGCCTGGGGCAGCCCATTTCCAGTCAGCTTAAGGAGCCTATTTTTAGCAAACCTGGGTACACCTACAGGAGCACCGAGGCTGGAAAGGAATTCTTCATTTTAACGGCCCCCTTCTCCACACCGCTGTACAGGTGGCATTTCTACAGGAGCCACTCCAACCCCTGTCCCCAAGTGGAGCTGTTTGCCACACACTCCCCTCAGATGAATAAAAATCAAGACAAGAGGCACTGTTGACAGAAGGCATTGATACCAAAAAGCCATTGCAACGTAGGATGCAGGCAAGGCCTCTGCTTTCCCCTGTGTGACGCATTCCTGCCCACTTCCCAACCCCTGCGGTACTTTGCATCGGCCTGTGGGAAAACCAGCCACAATTCCCAACAGGAACCTCCAGCTAGGATCCGCCATGAGAGACACGGCCCAGGTGGGAAACCTGTTCATGGAAAACAGGCACACGAGACACCTGAACTGCAACTCCTGCACCAGCTGCTTGGGGGGCCCTGCAAGGTGAATGAGGATCAGATCCAAACCGATATCTTCAGACCCTTCTTCATATTGAGGAACCACTAGCTGCAAAGATAACAACGCAGAAGCACATTCTCTGCTCATTCCAAAGGCAGTATTCCAGTTTTTATGGGATGGAGAGTATGAGGAGGGCCATGGTTTCGTCTGGGGGTTAAGGTGCTTGGTTTTGTCTTGTCTTTGCTTCCAGCTCAGAGGCACAAGACAGAGCAGTGGTCAAACACAGGTTACACACCTCAGTATTGACCACTTCCAGCTGTCTGAATGTCGTGAGGATTTGGCCAAAGGGTTGGACTGGAGGACACAGCAGAGGTGGTGCCCAGTGTCCCCAGAGCCCGAGGCTGGCACCCCCTTCCTCCTGCCCAGGGTGTCACCAGCTGGGGGCACAGCCCACAGCCCTCCACTGCCCAGCAATGGAAAACTTTGGGATGCTGCGAGTGTTTCCCTTCAATAAGATGTCACCTCTCACTCCAAGGAGCCAACATCTTAATTTAAAAAAAGGAAAAAAACCAAACAAAAAAAACCCCAACCAACCAACCCAAAACAAAACAACCAACCAAACAAAACCATAATAAACCTGCCAATAATCCACTTTCCTCCTCCCCTGCACCTATCCATTGTTAGCTCAGTGCTGGAGTCCCTGGAATATGAGCACAGGCTCCCAGAAATGAACTGCCTCAAACAGTATTTCCAATCCTTCTATTTCAGCAAATCAGGAAAACTTCCAGTCAAAAAAGCTGCATTTCACACATGAAAAACCAATCCAAACTGATACTGGTTTGCACCTTTATCCGTGAAGCTGCCATACGACCCCCCAAAAATCCCAGAATCTCGTTAGTGGGAGCTGTCACAAAGAGGCCAGTGAGATTCAGAAATCGTGTGGGTAATTTACCTGGGAGCCTTTAGTAACATCACAAGTGGTTCAGAAGAGCTGCCAGCCCCAAATGCTTTGTGGCTGTAGCCACCAGCTCTGTGGAGAAATTATTTTAGGGCTAAACTCTCTCATCTCCCTGGGACAACTTTTTTCACTAAAAAGTGACACTCCATTTCTGCTGCTTCCACAAGACAACTGACCCCAAATCCACACACCAGTGCAAGGTGGCTCTGCTCCGCCCCACATGCTCAGTGTTGTTTTCTAAGTTCCCAATTTCCAAAATTTATGGGGGGGGGGGAAAAAAAAGCAAGCTGCAGTTCTGTGTCCTTTTATACAGCTGGTGAAGGTAAAGGTGCAGTGACAGTGGAGGAGGTAAATGAGAAATAAAACCACTCATTTTTCTTCCCTGCTTTGCCATCAAAACCAATCTGGAACCAGCCCACCTTCCACCTTCCTCTGTTCACCACAAAGGAGAAGGACATTTTCTCCTCCTCCAAGGGAAACATTTCCAGGCAAACATTCTCCAGAAAAATTCTGCCTGTCCAAATATTTCAAGACGGCAAAGAGAAATCGTCTCTTGAAAGCCTGACAGCACCTCTCCCCTGGCTTTTAAATGAGCATTGTGGTTTCAACTCAGCATTTTCTTGTTTGCATGCTAGACACACACTTGGATGGCATCGTGTTTCCCAGCTGAAGCCAACCACATCCCTGCACCTGCATAGCCAACAGCAACGGGAGAAGTCTTCAGCAGCGATTCAGATAGAGATCTATTCAAGCAGCTTTATTGATGTTAATGCAGTTACCTGGGATTTACACACCCCTAAATCAGAGCACAGGTGGATGATAAATTCCTGCAAGTGGTAACAATGGAGGGGAAGGCCAATTTCACCCCTGGTACAACAGCGCTGATGTCAGAAGCCGTGCACCAAGCAGCAGCTGTGTTCATAAGCCACCCTAATCAGGCAAATCAGTCTATTGCAAATAAATCTGCAAATTCACACAGCAGCCCTTGCTAGCTCCACCTTTGGGACCCCACTGCAAACTGACTGTGTTGCGAGTTTACTGCTTTAGACTATTGCCTTAAAATAACATTGTCAGCCTTGGACATGGCCATCACTCGGGCACGGTCACCTCATCTTTTACAAAGCCTTCACCTTTGAAGGCATCATTTTGGAGCCACAGCAGGAGCTGTTTGGGGAAGCATAACCCGAGGTGGCCTTCAAAGCAAGCCTGTTGGTCTGACTGGGGCAGCTGGGGAGGGATTCCAGCCAGAGACAAGGCAAGGGTTGTGGTGTCCCTGTGCTCATCCCTCAGCACACCGGCTGGGAATCAGGACACTTTGTCCCTTGAACTTTAAGCCTTTGCCCTCCTCATGGTCTCCAAAGTCCTTTAAAAGGGGTGACAGTTCTGGGTTGATGGTTGGACTTTATGATCTGAAATGCAACCTTGGTGATGCTGATTTTAAGTCCCTCAGTGTTTTCTCCCGGTTCCAGAGGTCTATAAAATCACCCCAGTCTCCTGTTTGGCCAGAGAAGCAAGGAAGTTTGCTTCCAGTAGGGATCACCAGCACCCAAGGGATGAGCAGGAGCTGCCTGATGCTCTCAAAGACCAGTTATCCAGGGAGTCCTGAGGGTGAGGATGAGCTCAGCAGCACAGGCAAGGAGCTGTGAGGATCAGATACACAGGAGAGATGGGAAATGGCCAAAACACAGCTTCTTCCCCCGGATTTAGGATACAAATCTGAGCCTTACAGCAAGACCTGGAAGTCAGACACTCAAGCAGGTCAGTTAGAGACATCTCTGAGCAGATGACAAATCAGGTTTGTCGTTGGAATCTCAGGATCTCAACCCTTCCAAATCGGCAAGGTGTCCCTGCTTCCCCACCTGGCCACCAGGGTGTGACCAGCACCCAGAGACCACCACACGCTCCCTGGGCTTCACCTCCTGCTCCATATGGATTGTTTGCCACCCTGCCATGACTAATCTGGATTTACAACCCGGAAAGCGGCAGGGAAATGGATCTGATCAAAAGGATGATCCTCACAGCCAGAAAACAAGAAAGAGCTGCGCAGCCAGTTGTTCCAGGACACTTAATCCACCAAGCCTTTGCCATTCTACCCTTGGGCTTAGGCTGAGTCAGTTGTGATTTGCGTAAAACCATGAGAATTCCCTCCTCCTCCCCACCCCCCCCCCCAAAAAAAAAAGCCAGTTATAAAGTTTGTCAAGAAGTGGGGGGAAGAAATACAGGGACTCACTCTGCACTTTTACATTCTGAGTCAGTGGCTGGGGAGCAGCCAGCTGGCAGCTCTCCATCCAAGGTATCTCCAGGCTTCTGAAAGCCAAAGCAAACACTTGGTTTTATCTAAAAGTCTTTGCATTCAGCTGGGTAAATTCGTCCTTTTGCTGCCAGTTGCACCTCAGGCACAGGACCCTCAGGCCCACAGCAGGGAGACTCAACATCTTTTGGGGCTACAGAAACACCTGGGCTGAGCCTTGCTGCAGGATCACTCACCTGGCTGGGAGAAGGAGGGAATTTTGGGTGCAAACGCTTACTTCAAAGAGAGGAAATAGATGTATCACAGCAGCAGGAACCCTGGCGCTCCCCTTTTATCTAATAAAGGGACCAAGAGGAAATTCCTAGTTCAGAAGCTGCTCGAGTGCCTCAGTAAACAAGGCTTTATCCTCCTTCTGTCCCATATATCCAAACCTTCTCCATTTTGGGTCAATCACTTCCTCCAGCACAAAGATCCAGATTTTGCCAAGACTTCATTTTTTTTTTTTTTCCCCAGGAGCAGAGAACTTCCCTTGGCTTCTAGACCTTACATGAGCTGGGCTCAACCTTTCTCCACTGTTTTCCACCCTTTGGAAGTGATCCAATATCCCCCTGGACTCTGAGGTTTTCCATTGGTTTTACTGAGTTCTGGATAAGGGCTTAAAGATGTTTTCTTGGGTTTTTTTTTTTTCCCCAGAAGAAGTCAGAACCACTTTGCTGTGGTTTTACAAGAGCCAGCTGGAGAACGGTTGGATAACCAGACATCCCCAAACCCAGGGGAGTCAGAAGAAACCCTGGTTCGTGTGCCTTTATGCCAAGTTATTCCATACAACTTTCCTTTTATTTTCAGGAAGGGGCTGCCTGTAAGCCAGCAGTTCCTTTCCTCTTTATCTAATGATCAAGTTCCCTTTACAAGATTACTCAAAGGCACCGACCAGATGTGCATTTAACTGCAAGTTCATGGGGGAAATAAAATCATCTACTACAGAAGTATCAGGCAGGCAAACTGCTTATTTTGCAACATCAGTCTTTCCTCAGCTGCAGCCTTCTAGATTGCGTTCACCTTGAGCCTGGTTTTAGCTGAAGATTGAACAACAATCTGAGATAAGTAGGTTGCATTTACAGTAGAGATTTCCTGGAGCAGCAGGAAACATGAACACCTCATAACATCCTCAGAATCCCTTCAGATTCCTTGGCAATATGAGCCAGAAACGGATCCAGCACAGCTGTACACCAAGCAGGCAGAGTTTCAGGAGCCTCAGAGCAATGATGCCCACAAACCTGAAACAGAATATTGGTTTCCATCACACTTACAGGAGAAACTCCTCTTTGTCTTTTCCCCACAGGAGGTTAACTGAGAAGGAACTAATCCTTTAGTCATCAAAGCAAACAAAACTGATTTTAGAGTGAGCATTCAGGATTTTGTAGGTCAAGGGAAGAAAAGAAAACCTCAGTCTCCTTATAAGTATCTCATGGATGCTGTCACTAAGACAAAAAATAATTAGGGAAGACTTGGACCAAAAACTGTAATGGAATAATAGGATCATAAAATGGTCTGGGTTAAAATCCCTTAAAAATCCCTTAGTTCAACCCTTCTGCCATGGGCCAGGTAAGAAAATCACCTGAATTCTTTACTCTTGCCTGATTCCAGAGACTTTTATCAGCCAGGCCTTTTCTCTGACTTCCTCCACCTTCTGGACAAACTCACACACTCTCCACGTAACAGGGCAAGATTTAGACCAACTTACTCCAAAAGTTACAGGCCACTTGAAAAACCTGCCCTAACACAAACCTATTATTGTAAACCCTGTTTACTTAAATTCATTCCCCAGCCTGGGAGACCTTGCACAAGGAAATTTACAGCTCGAGTTAATAGAGCAAAATGTAAAACTGCTGGCTCTTGGCTGAGGCTGCAAGCGAGGGACAGGCACAGGTTGTGACTGGGGGTGTTTTCACAGGGCCACTGACACAGAATGTGTTTTCAGGGAGTATTTGTTTTAAATGAGGAAAGTTTATACAGCTTGAGAAAATTATTGGGAAGGAAATTAAATCTCGTTCTGGTGCTCTTCCGTCTCACCTTGACACTCGGAGTTCTCCTCCCTCCCCCAGGGCTCGGTGAGGGCAGGTTTCACTGGCAGAAAATTGCCTTCCTCGCGCACTCTGATTTACAGGCAGCTCGAGGAGCAGCCCTCTGCAGCCCCTGCAGGGGAGAAGGGGCGGGCAAGGCTCATTCCCCCCTGCCCTGACCCCGGGCTGCACTTTGGGGTACGTGGAGGTTGGGTTCATCTCCCGCTGAGCGATGCGCGGGGGGACGGGTGGGACCCCCCAGCTGAGAGTCCCCGGTGCAGCAGGGGTGGGAGGCACCAGCTCTGCTCCACAGCTGCTCCAGATGAGCGAGGCCAATGCCAGGACCAGCTCTGCCGAGGGAAGCGTGGCCCTGGCAGCGCTGCTGCAGGGATCAGCATTCCCTCCTCCAGCCCAGGGGTCGGCACAGCCCAGTCCCCTCCTGCCCCAGAGCTCCTCACCCCAGTGAGCCGAAGCAGAAAGCCCAGCTCAAGGCACAGCCAGCCCTGGAACAGGGGCCTGGCAGCGTTTATAGGTCCTCTCATTTCTTCTGATCGTCCCAAGAGTTTCTTGCCACATTGCTGTGGAATTTCCGAGGGCTTCCAGGACTTCTTTTTTTGCTAGGGCCTGGGATGCCAGGAGAAGGGGAAATGGCATCTCACTGCACAGATGGGTGAGATGGGAGACTGGGGAGGAATTGTTCTCTGAGAGGGTGAGGAACCCTGGCACAGGGTGCCCAGAGCAGCTGTGGCTGCCCCTGGATCCCTGGCAGTGCCCAAGGCCAGGCTGGATGGGGCTGGGAGCAGCCTGGGACAGTGGAAGATGTTCCTGCCATGGCAGGGGATGGAATGAGATGAGCTTTAAGATTCCTGCAAATCCAGACCATTCTGTGGCTCTGTGCATTTGGGAGCAAAGACTTGGACGCTGGGCACAGCTGCCATCACGCTGGTCCTGTAGGGTGGGAATGACACTGCCTATAATAATAAAATGAGCCCTTTTAGGAAACAGGACCCAGGGTTCCTCCAGGCACAGCCATCCTCCATCCCAAAGGGCCCACTGAACAGCCACTTCCCCCCCCCTACATCCATCACACACGCCACAGAATACTCCCAAATTCCCCACATTGCTAAAAGGCCTGAAATTCAAGACAACAAAAGCCTCAAGATGCACCTGCAGCCAGCTGGATGAGTTCCTAGCACACATCCTCCAGAGCTCCTAGATCACAAGGGATCCAAACCTACCACTGCTGCCACTTAATCAACTCAGCAAGTCTGGGAATGAAATCCTCAGGGATATGTTGGTAGGTTCAGTTCCCTGCTCCCACAAACCAGCGATCGGAGCAACCGTCCAAGTGCCTCAGCAGGGCCTGCACCCCACAGAACAGGTTCAGCTTGACTCCAAGTGCTCAGGAGTCATTCCTGCTCCCTTCTGCATTCCCCTTCCAGAAATTCCTCCTCCCACAGGGAAAACAATCCTGGCTGAGCTCATCAGCAGGTGTCAGACAGGGCACTGCACTTCCCATCGCACCAGCAGCAGAGACACATTGACTCAGCAGGTACTCGCCGTGCTTCAGCTGGAACCGAACCTCCCTGACAGAAAAGAGGCAAAATCCAGCACATGCCAGCTTTGCTCAATCCCCAGCCCAAAAGGGCTCAAGAGCAGGTTTCAGTTTACCTGTCAGAAGGAATTTATCCTGTGAACAGCTATTTCTACAGGGTGCTTTCTAGAAACGAGACTGGGAGGGGAAAAAGACTCTGAGTGGATATTTAGGGATGGGGAGGGGTACAACAAAGATTTTCAGGGAAAAAGTTTCTGAAACCAGAGGCCAGGTGTCCCAGCCTTGTCAATCCCTTTCTGAACTGTGCTGAACTGGATTTACCCATGGCTGCCCAGGGACACTTCCTGGCAGGTGTTATTTCAGCTCATAACGATTATACCAAGACCAAAGGGATATTTGTCCTGTGGCTCAAATCTGCATAAAGTGTCCCCAAACTGAGCAAATTCAGTTGTGTCAGTTCAAACACAAGGATAGAAATCAGCATTTCTCACTTGAAAGGCCTGAGCACTGTCCTGACAGCCAATGGCCACAAAACTCCAGCTTGTCCCAAGGTTTTCAGCTGAAGGTTGGTTTGCTCCTTAAATCAAGGGGTCTTGTGGAGGAGCCACATCCTCTCTCTTCAACCAACTCCTAAATCCAACTGCTCTTAAGAACCTTTTGATTCCCTTCTGTGCCCCACAGTCACGACAGAGGGGCTTTTGTGTGTCCTTCAAAGAGCAAAGTCACAGAAGGGACCTCAGTCACTCCTCTGGAAGCCAGGAGGCAGCAGCACCTTGTAAATTCAAACAATGGATGGCACAGGGTTTTCTCAGAGCGCTTGAAGCCTGATGAGTAATTAACTCTGACACCCTTAGGTGTTATTAATCCCACTAAACAGGGAGGAAGCCTAGAAAGGAAACCAGACAAGCCCTTGGACTCATCCCAGTTTGCCTCAGGAGCAAAGCTTGGCTTGGAAGAGCAGTGCCACTCGCCTGGGGCCCCACAGGAATTGCAGATCAGAGGGAAGAGGGACGCAGCTTCCCTGTCTGCAGGAGAGCAGGTACTTCCCCGGCTGGCGGCGAGGTGCGAGGCAGGGCAGCAGCCCCAGGGGAGCCTGCCCTGCAGCCCTCCCTGGCAGGGCTCACACCTGCCTGCAGCGCTGCAAAGCCTCCCAGAGCTCCTTCCAGAGCAGATCCGTGCCAGCACAGCTCAGAAAGCTGCGGCTTGGTGGCAGCTCCAGCCGGCTCCTTCCCTGGCTGTGCTTCCCCTCCTAAGCTGGCTCACACAGCAGCCGTCCCCTCCTGAAGGGCTGCCAGGCCAGGCTCAGCCTGTGACACGGCCCAGCACTATTTTTCACCTCCCCAGGTTAGCATTTTTTCCTATCTCCTCCATCAGAGAAGCTCCATTCATTAAATCCTCCGCAGGAGCTCATCAGCACACCAGAGAGAAGCGCTGGAACGATGCACGGCCTCTGATCCTTCCTGCTTCCCACAGGCCCGGGTTTGGAGTTTGAGCCGCAGCCCGTCGCAGCCCCTGCAGCCCCCTCCTAACCCATGTGCTCCCCTGAGCACAGCCACCACCTTTCCTGCCAGAGCACCTGGAGTTCTGCGTATGGAGACCCAAATATCTGTGACCTTACACACAACAGAAGTAGCAACAGTAACCAGAACACGACACTTGGAACCACAGGATGGTTTGGGCTGGAAGGGACCCTAAAGACCACCTGGTTCCAACCCCCTTGCCATGGTCAAGGACACCAGGATGCTCCAAGACCCACCCAGCCTGGCCTTGGATGCATCCCCTTCTGAAGTTAAGGCTTCCTCGCACAGTAGGGGAAAGGAAAGGAAAAGCACCTTGATCCTAAATACCAGACATTCCCTTGAGGAGCAGCTCTGAGCCCAAGTCCCACCACCCAGGCCAGCAGAGCCCAGGGGTTTGCCCATCACAGGGGTGATTTTGTCACTTATCCCAACATGTGACTTTGGGAATGGCTGCCAGGTTGGTTCTAGATGGAAGGTGACGTTTGGGAGTTACCAGGGCTCCAAGAAACCTGGTTAATTCTCCAGCCTGGTAAGGACACTCAGGCACACAGGTCAGAGTCACCTGGGTGTGACAGGTTTGCTGGGCTGTCACTCACTCCACGGATAGGTGCCGAGACAGGGCACAGCACTGGGACAGGGAGCCCACGCCAGAACCGGGGGGACACGGCCCCGGGACAGGGAGCCCACGCCGGAACCGGGCGGGGGGACACGGCCCCGGGACAGGGAGCCCACGCCGGAACCGGGGGGACACGGCCCCGGGACAGGGAGCCCACGCCGGAACCGGGGAGGGGGGACACGGCCCCGGGACAGGGAGCCCACGCCGGAACCGGGGGGGGGACACGGCCCCGGGACAGGGAGCCCACGCCGGAACCGGGCGGGGGGGACGCGGCATTTCACGACACCGGTCCCGGGGGACAGAGAGCCCACGCCGGTCCTCCCAGGAGGCAGCAGAGCTGCGTGCAGCCCGGAGCGCGCTCCCATGGCACTAGAGCCAGCAGAAGGGGCTGTGACAGAGCAGGCAGCGTGGGAGCCCCGGGCGCTGCCCTTGCTCTTTCCCACCAGCGGTGTCTCGGCGGTCGGACCGTGCCGCCCCAGCCCTGCCCCGGGGCCCCGCGGCGGGGCCCAGGTGCCCGCCGCGGGCTGCCGCGCTCCGTGCCGCCCGGTCCGCCTCCTTCCTGGGGCCATCTAGCGGCACATTTCCATAGCGTGCCCGAAACGCCCGCGCGTTCACCTGCGCCGTATGCAAACCGCGCTCTGGGAGCCTGATGGCAGTCCTGCAGCGGGGCACAGCGCGGCGCCTCCAGCGCAGCCACCTCCTCCGACAGACCGGGAGCGGCACACGCTCCCTTTCCCCCGCTGTTGAAAATCTTTATGAACATGGGATGGTTTAACCCAAAAAATGCTTTTACTAGGGCAGCGGGCCGGTTAGTTGTGAGGATACCCTCCGTGCCTCAAAGCCTGACACCTCACAGCCAAGTCGGAATAATCAGGACTAACCACAAGGGTTGAGGGTTTTAATCTCCTCTAAAGTTAAGGATCCGAACACCTGTGCCTCTATGCCCAGAACATTTCCGAATTATGTTTGCCATAATGTGCACGTAGCTGTTCCCATGCACTAAGCCCTGAAAAAAAAAAAAAAAAAAAAAAGAAAACCAAAAAACCCAGACCTTCTCCTGAAAGATATTTAAATGAAATGAATGCTCCTACAAACCCACCCAAGCCTGGAAAAGCATTCCCTGATCTAGACAAGGCTGCACCAATATCAGACCAGTGAAATTCAAACCATTTCCCTCCACGCAGGAGCAGAGCCCTCGCTGGTAGCGTGTCACAGCGATCAGGGGGATGAGGGAAGCCCCACTCCTGCACACAAAGGTGCCACCGGGGACTGCAGCCAGGCCTGCCCATCACCTGCTGGAAGAGATGGCAGCAGGGATTGGAGAAGAGTCATGTGCAGAGCCCACCAGGGAAACAACACCATTTTTCTGGACACAACCAGAGCAGCGGAGACCGAGAACCCAAAACCAGCCGGGGCTGCGTCCTGACTCCCTCAGTGTCCAGACAGAGGCACTTTTTGAGCATTTCTTTGTGTCTATTTACCCACTGTAAACCTGTAACTGGTTCTTCAGCCCCCAGCTGTGAGGCATGACCCTGATGAGCACCTGGGACTCACAGGTCACCAGTAAACAGGGAGGGCAGCGTTTATACAGAGGACTGGCAGCAGCTGTGCAGCTCCTTCGTCATGGCCTTCTGCAAGCAGAATGAACTCCTAGATGTTACATGCCTAAACATAAGTGTTATTAAGCTTCCAGACTTTATGAAATTTAGGAAGTTGTAGACTATTGGGAATATAACCAGCCTAAAAGGCTGTGGTATTCACTGCTATGTAGAACATCTCACTTGCTAGAAAATGAAAAATTAATCCAGAGCAGTAATTTTCCTGGAAAGATCCATGTTTCCTCAATGGTCAAGTATCTGGTATGGTCTTGTGGCAAAGATGGGGACACTCTTGTAACAATAGGCTCAATAATTATCTGCAGCTTTGAAGGCTGCAGTGGCATCCCACCCTTCCAACATTTTTCTTTTTCCACATTAAACCTTCAGAGGGGGTAACAGGTTTTTGTTTTAAAGCCAAAGACCACATTTCCTGGGGAGAGTTTCTAAAAAGCAGCATTTATTTCTACTCCATTTCAGACTGACCAGGGCCAGCAGCTCACCCAGAAGCTCCCATCACAGCTACCAGCCCAACCCTGGGTGTTGCTTCCTGCCTGTGTCTGCCCTGCAGCACCCAGAGCCCCAAGGGACAGCCACTACCCGCAGATGGCTGTCCCAGATTTACTGGGGTGTGCCTCGCCAAGAATGGAAAATTACACATTGATGCTGTACCTGATTGAGGTCCTTAAAAAGAAAAACCACTGTGGGGAGTTTGGGGACTTCTCACATAAGAAAGCAGGTGTCGAACGGCCCAGCCAGGCTGGCAGGGGAATGCAGGATGATAAAGGGCTGCCAGGCCAGCCTGAGGCAGCACTTCACTTGTCTGTCGAGTTCCTTCCCTTCCAGCTACACTCCTCATTCCAGAGCAGAACCTTTGCCACGCTCATCTCTGAGTTTCAACATCCTCCCCAAACCCAGGACGCCTCCTTTGTTCTCCAGCCAAGGAGCTCCAAAAATCAAAGAGCGCAGAGACTGATAGGACAGGACCCCGCACACAACCCAAACCGTTTCCCACCTGCCCTCAGGGGCAGAGTGGCTACAAGCTCTCTGTGGGGACACACTGGCACCTGGGGACCCAAAACCAGGTTGGGCTTGCTTACGCCTAACTTGAATCCCACAGATGGGTAAGGGTGAGTCTGGAAGAGCCTCAGCAAAGAGGAAAACCAGCTCAATACCTGCACAAGCTCCGTGGAAACCCTCAGACCCCTGAGATGTAGTGCTTTGCCTGGCTGGAAGGTGCAGCCAAGGATGGAGAGCACCAGCTGAAGGAGCAGGGAGGAGAAGCAGCTCCACAGGGAGCCTCCATGAGCCCTTCCCACATTTTCACACTCTCAGATTTCAGATTTGCACAGAGCAGCTGCTTTCTCCCCCACCCTTCAGCTCCATGTAAATCACGTTGCTCCTGTCTCTGCTCATCCCACCGGTCCCCAAAGAAGCAGAAACCAGAAGCGCCAAGACCCTGGAGCCCTTTTGAGTCACAGGGAAGGCACATCTAACACAGCAGAACTCCCTCCAGGGAAACACCCCCTCCACAGCTCTCCAGGGGAGCCAGAAACTCACACAGCAACCATTTCCATCCTCTGCCCACACCACGGCCCCCTCACTTCTCACACAGTTCCCTACCTTCAGAAGGATTCCAGAGCTCCCCATCGTAGGTCCTCTCCCCCTGGCCTCTCATGGCTCCTTCACCACCACAGCTTTGAGGAACATTCCTTCCCTGGCCTGAATCAGGCCTATAAAACCTCAAGGCTCTCTTTCTCCGTGCAGCAAATTCACACCTTAATTATCTCTCTGTTGGCCACAGCTGGTTCTCCTTGACCCTGATGGGCATTGCTGGCACCTGGGCTCAGGAGGAGGGGAAGCACCACTCCAGGCAGGCAGTGAGTGCCCTCACAGCGGTGCCCACGCTGCTGTGAGGGGCCCTGGCACTAAAATCTGTGTGAAGCCGTCACCAGAGATGTGTGGGGTCCAGCTCAATGGGGGGGAGACATCTGAGGGGGGGGTGTACAAGTGACGTGCAAAGAATACACGGCAAGTTTCAAAGCTCTTTGAGTTTACAGACTGCGCCCCCCGCTCTATTTTTCTGTGGTAAATGGGATTTAGCCCCAAAATGGGCGTTGTTTCTGCCGCACCTCATTTCAAACACCAGGGTGTCCAAGCTGCACGGCAGCTTAGAAAACAGCACCTCCAGCAGTGTGTGCTCAGGGCCACAGGACCCTCACCCAGCCCCAGAGGACGTGGCCAGATCAGCCCCTGCCTGTTAATTCCCCCATCAATTGCCCACATTAACATCTCCAGATCCGATGGAAATGCTTTTTCCAATGAAACCTCCGTGCTCTCGGAGTGGCCTCAGCCCCTGGTTGCACCGGGGTGATGTGATTTAAGAGGAAGCCGAAAAAGCAGCGATTGATTACCCGTAAAACGGGGTTACAATCCAATAAATAAATGATAAATGGGCGTGTCTCCTCTTAGTGATGAGCTGGAGACTCCCAGCTCCCCTCGAAGGAGCTGAGCAGAATGTCCATTATTCAAACCGATCGCAGCTACCCGAGTGGAAAGAACAGCTGCGCCTTCGTGTTTCCTGACACTTTTTCTTGTTACACCGTCCTCGCTGAGTATGAAGTGATTTGGATTGAGGTAACTCGTTACAGGAAGGCAGGGAAAGCCTCTTCTGGGTCTCCTAACCCCTGTCAGTTAGGATCAGGACCTGACACCCAAGGAGCAGAGCAGGGTACACCTCGAATGAATCCTGCAGCTCCCAGCGAGGGCTCTGCCCTTGCAGGGGTGGATTCCCGCAGCTCTGCTCACACAGCTTCATTAAACATTTGTGATGCGGGACCACCGTCCTGCCCTCCACCATCTCCCCATCTCACCACTCCTGGAAGCACCGAGCCTCCAAGGGTTTAAAACTCCTTCAGAAATTTCTCAGCCCGCTGGAACCCGGGAATTACCTCCCACGAAATCCCTGCCCGTCCCTGCCTTCCCAAGCAGCTCTGATGCCGACGCGCACACACACAATTCAGAGCCTTAATGAGAGCACGCACCAGCCTGGGCAGAGACAATGGGCATTTCTCATCACTCTTTAGACACAGCCAGAAAGTAGGACAGCACTTCATTTGGAAGCTCTGCTGGACCTGGAAATCCACTTCCTCACAGAAGCCCTGGGATAAGGTCCCCTCTGAGTTAATCCCAAAGTTTCCCTGTCTGCTCCAAGATTCCAAGGTGGGGCAAGTGTCTTTTTGTTGTTGTTGTTGCTTGGTCTGGGAAGGTGTTCTTCCCCATTGTGCACCCACCGCACATTAGAAAGCAATCAGTGTCATTCCTGTTGTTTACCCTGAAGTTTGATGCATGTCTTCCTGCTTTTACATCCTTGTTCTCATGTTTTTGTGCCCCCCAGTTTCACCAAGGCCCGTTAATCTCTGGCCCAGAGGGAAGCGCTTCGTGCGAAATGGCAGTTTCTGGTGCAGAATGGTTTTGTAATGAGGCAGGAGGCAGACATCAGAGCTGTAACAAGGATATGGATATGATTAGACAAAGTGCTTATGAAGGATAGCTGTGTGTAAGAGAGAGTAAAAAGCATAAGGCGAGTGGGAAGAGTAGGAATAAAAGTGTGAAACAAAATATGAACACATTGGGTTTGTGCTTGCTCACATTGGGACCTGTCTGTGAGTGAGCAGGCAGCGAGCAATGACAAAACCACGGGAGCAAAATAGTTCAGCAGCTGTGGATATGTGAGGGAGGGCATCAGAAACCCAAGGAGACAAAGCAAGGAGACCCCTGCCACCCAAACCAGCCCACGGCACAGCCAGGAGGGCGACGGCCCAGTTTGTAAAACCCTGCCTGCTCTCAGAGTGCACCTACACACACACACACCTGGACAACTCCGGGAGGTTTCCTGCAAAAAACACCCAGGCCCAAAGCTGTTTCCCTGGGAATGCCCAGCACGGGGGTTCTCATCTGGAGCGTGTGGGAATGCCCAGGAGCCGTGCTGGCAGTGCTGGGAGCAGCCTTGCACTCCTGCTCTCGGCCCCGGCGAGGTGAGAGGGATTCGCAGGATTTCCAGCAGTGCCTTTCCTTTCTCTGGCTCTCAAGAAGAAACTCTTTCAATTCAGATATTTTCCTTTTGGGTACTGCTGCTTGCGTCCGCTCCATTCCTCATGCCGGGCTCTGGGGTCCCCAGGACGCCCCTCACGCCGCTGCTGCCCCGGCAGCCTCGGGCCGCGCTCCCCGGGCTGCGGGACGCGAGCCCCGCCCGCGCTGCCGCGCTGCTGCCAGCAGGTGGCGCTCCAGGAGCGGCTCAGGCGACACCGGGCCCGGCGCCCGTCGGCCCCGCTCCCGGCACCGGCCCCGGCCGCGGGGACACCCCCGGCGACAAGGAGCCCCCCTGTCCTCCCGCGGGCTGCGGGGCATCCCCGTCCTGCCGTGCGTTCATGATTCCCTGATTTCCCCATTTCAGGAGGAAATGAGCCGCGGCACGAGGATGGAGCTTCCCCCGTCCCCATCCCGACCCCGTCCCCAGTCCATCCATCCCTTCCTCCGTCCCTCTCCTCCTCCCTCCCTGCCCGGTGCCAGCCAGGCCGAGCACGCCCGCACCGTGGGTCCAGGCTCCTGACAGCGGAATGGCGAGCTGCGGGAAAAGGGAGGATGAAATTCATGGTTCTCTCTCGTCCCTAGCCCTGGGTAAACATTTGGCAAAGGGAACAAACCAGAGCCGCCTGTGGAAGGGCTGTGAACACACGGGGACACTCACACACCTTTCCCTGCCCTCGAAGGGCGATGGTCAGGGACCCCAAAGCTGCCCCAAGGGTGATGAGGGAGCCTGGGACTGCTCAGCCAACTGCTGTTGGCAGAGATGAATTTACCAAAACACGAGATAGCGAAAGTATCGCTGAACTAATCGAGCCAGAGATCCCAAATCCACAGGTTAGAGCCTCCGTGTGCCAGCCGGGCTGTGCTCGGCCAGGCGGGATTAACCCGGGAAAGCCGGGGCCGGAGGGGACGTGTGCGGGCAGCGGGGACAGGTCGCACCGTGCCCGGCGTCCCACACCGCCCACGTCTTGTGTGGAGTGAAAAAAAACCGCGCTCACAGCCACATTTCTTTGCATCAACTTTATATAACCACACACACGCATGTATTCCAGCTATATAAATATTTTAAATGTATACGAAACTTCTCAGCGCTCTCTGAATATCATGTGCAGAGAAAGCTGCACAGAAAGCGACGCCCAGCTACGGAGCGGCTCTGGAGCCCGTGGAGCGGCCGTGAGCACGGACCTGCGTGCAGGCGAGCACGGCCGGGCGGCTGTGCGGAGCTGCTGCCCGGCTGCGCTCCCGCTCCCGGGGTCGGGAACTCTCGCCCGGCTGCCCCAGGGCTCGGGCGGCTGCTGCTGAATTCGGGTTTCTGCATTGGTTTGCCCCTCCGTTATTGTTATCCACTAAATAATGTCCCCGCCGACCCAAGCGCCGCTTTTCCTGGCAGCGAACCCTCCGCGGTGCGAACCAAACCCCGCTTTTGCTCGCACCAAAACCATTTTCGGAGGGGTCGTCGCTCTCTGCGCTCCCTCGCGTGTTCCCCCCGTGTTTCGCCAAGGAGCCCTGCCGGGACAGGTCATTCCTCCTCCCCTGGAAGGGTTCCTGTTGAGAAATCATATTTAAAACAAACCCAAAAAAGCCACAGGACCACCGCCACCACCGTGGGGCGGCTCTCGGGTTCACCCCCCCACTAATGACTGACGGCTGGTGCCGCTGAGACAAATAAATACATCGTAAGGAGGGCAATGGGTCGCGAGTCGTTTTGGCCCTAAGGTGAGATTTAGCAATGACCGCCCATTAAAACGAGCTTTTCACTTTTCCTAGGGGCAGCCCCTGCCCCCGCCCGCCCCGGCAAGGGGAGCGGGGGAGCCTCCTGACCTGGTCTGTAATCGTATTTAGGTTTGAGGGGGTTTTTTCTCTGCTTGCTTTTTAGATCGGAGACGGGAGAAATGAAAACCGGCTGAAAAAAAAAAGGGCTCGGGAGAACGGAGGAGTAAAAAAAGCGCCCCTCGAAAATCCACGGGGAAGGCCACGAAATGGACAGCGAGGGAAAGCTGGGGAAAGGCATTTCCAAGGAACCTACGGCAAACAAACGCGAGAGCTCCTAGGAGCAGTTGCACGGCAGAGAGGACAGAATGCCGCCGGAGGATCGCGGTGACATTCCCCAGGGGAATCCCTGTCCTGCGGAGGCACCTGATACGGGACTCCAGGAAAGCTTGGAGAAATCCCTCCAGCTCGCTCGCTACCGCCTGCTCCTGCCCCGAGAGCACCTCCTTGTTTCACCGAGCCGTCCGTCCAGCCCATGGGATGCTCCGAGCCGGACCCCGCGTCCCCATCCTCTTCCCTTCCCCGGAGCCGCTCCGCTCGTACCTTCACTGGAAGGAGCAGCTCCGGGTGGGGGGGGGAAAGCACCGCTGGCTTTTTCTCTCCAGCTTATTTCCTTGATAACTTTATTTTGTGAGTGGTGCTCGGACGGCTTGAAAGGAAATAAAAGCTTGAAAGGACATCGGAAAGGAGAGAAGCCGGAGGCAGAGGAGGGCTGCCCCGGGAGGGGAGGGGAGTCGGGGTGTCCGTGGGGTCGGGTGGGCTCCGCACAGCCCGGCCCTCTCTGTGCTGGTTTGAGTTTTTATTTCAACGCCTTCTCTGGGAAGGTTTTTATGTGGGAGAGTGAGGGAAAGCTTAGTTCGGTGAGACCGAGGTGAAATTCAGCACGAACTATGGCCGCGGTTACCTGCGCTAAAGGTCGAACTCTGTCTCGGCTGAGGAGCGTTTAGAAATATAATGATGATTAAGTATTTATTCTAGAATAATCAAATCATAAATAAGCAAGAAACCGAAGAAAGAAAGGAAAAAAGGATGGATTAGAAAAGGGAGAGCGCGAAGGTGGTGTCTGCGAGGCGGCTGCGGGTTGAGCTTCCACGGAGGAGCGGGGGCAGACGAGGAAAGCGCACTCCAGAGCCCCGCAGAAGCTCCGGAGCCCCGGCCCGGCCTCGGGGCTCACCCTGCCCGCAGCACCCCCGCGTCGGGGCGAGAGGATGGGGCCAGGAGCTGAAATAGCGCCTTGGACGGCCACTTCCAGCTCGAGGGCTTCGCCTCGCCGTGTTTTTACACGCCTTAATTGTTCCCAAATAATGCGGGGTTTGGGGAGAAGCACGTGGGAAGTTTGGGGTTGGCTGGGGAAAAAACCCCATATATAAAAATAATCAAAACACCGAAACAAAAACGCCAGCAAGAAAACCCCCAAGGCATCACCCTCTGGGGCTGCCTCCCTGGGAACCGCTGGGTTTTTCCTCCCCAGCCGCAACCAAAACACTTCAGGTGCAAAGGGAGATGGTTGCGCGGCGGGGCGGGCTGCGGGGGTGGTCGGAGGGTCGGGGCGATACCGCGGTGCGAACCCCCAGATCCCCGGGCTGGATTCTCCTGCCGGGGCTCTCTTCTCTCCCCCGGGAAGTGCCCGTGCCGTGGGGAAGAGGATGAGGGCTCGCGGTTGCCACCGCGCCCCCGTGGCCGGGGGTTTCTCTGGAGGTGCCGAAGGAGGGAGGTTTCTCCCGCCCCGTTTCCCCCATCAGATGATTCCAGCCCCGCCGTCCCGGCGCCTCCAGCGCGGATCCGCCCGGCGGGCTGTCGCTCCCGGCCGGGGTGACAGGGACCGGGGGGGGCAGCGGGGCGGTCCCCGCACGCTGCCAAGCGCCAGCGCCTCGAGGCAATCGCCGCATCGGCCCGTCCACCCTCCCGAGACGGCGAACAGCCGCTCTGTCCGTCCAGCCGTCCCTCTGTCCGTCCGTCTATCCGCGCTGGCCGGGAGCAGCGCGCTCCGGGCACCCCGGGCGTGCCGGCAGGAACTGGGGGAGTGCCCCCGCACAGCTCAGGGGCTTGGAGCTGGCCCCGGTTTGGGAAGCGAACCTCCGAGAGTGGCCCCGACCCCGCCGCCCTCCGGGGGCTGCGGCTCGGGCTCCCACCCGGGACGGCGTGTGCGCTCCTGCAGACACACGGCTGCCGAATTTCAAGCAACTCCTCTATATTGTTGAATTTCCCCCCCTTTTTCTTTTCCCTTCTCCCAAACCCTCTTTCTGCCTTCCCGAAATCGTTTCCTGGTGCAATCCTGCAGCCCGAGGCCAGGGAGGAGGCGGGATGGTCCCTGCTTCCAAGACTTTTTACGAACAATCGTTAGAGAAATCAACCTTTTTTTTTTTTTTTTTTTTTTTCTCTTCCCTTGTGCAGAGGCCGGAGAGATCCCTTTGATCTGCGAGGCCTGGCGTGCTCCGATCCCGCACGCCGGCTGTGTGCGGGGAGGGGGCTCGGCCGCCGCGGGAGCCTCCGAGCCGGGACATGAAAGGGGGGAAGGAAAAAAGAACAAAACCAAAACCAACAAAACAGAAAGGGAAAAAAAAAAAAAAAAAAAGAAAAAAAAAGAAAAAAGAAAAAAGAAAAAAAGGACGTCCAGGGTACGGGAGATCGACCGAAGGGCTTAAATATTTCATATTCCTGGAAGCTGTCAAGGCCAAAAACAACAACACGCCTCCCCCGGAGTGTTTGCAGAGGGCAGGAGCGTGTGTGCGTGCGAGGGGCCGGGAGGCTGCGAGGGGAGGGGGGGGGGGAGAGAGAGAGAAAGAGAGAGAGGGTCATAAATTTTCACTTGTAATCAATCAATAATTAATTAATAGCGGAGCGTGGGCCGAGCGCGCCGGCGGCGGCGGGTGCCGGGCCCGCCGGGGTGTCGGTGTCGCGCTGTCCCCCGGGGCGCTGCGGCTCCGGGGAGCGCTTCCAGCCTCTTCCCCCTCTCCACGCCGGCCGCAGCCCCGCTTTCCCAGAGACTTTGGACCCGCGGCTAAAATCTCCCGTGGGTAAAGCGCAGCTGGGCTCCGGGCAGGGCCCGGCCGGGGGGTCGGGGTGCGGGATGCCGGCTCACCCCGCCGCGCCCCGAGTTCCCCCTGGGTGCGTCCTGCGCCCCCTCCCACGGGCCGCGCGTCCCTTCGGGGGGCTCGGGGCGCTGCTCGGGCCGCCCGAGAGATGGCGCCGGAGCCCCGCCGGAGCCCCCCCGCCGCCGGCCACCCCCACCCAGCGCCGGGTCGCCTGCATCAGCCATAAAACCATTGAGGATATCAAGACAGGCGCCAGGTGAGTAATAGACAGGATAATCCACAGAGATTGCCCGCTGTTTACCTCCATCCACAAGCGCCACAAGAGTTACTCATTAACGTTACTATATACAAATAAGATACACAAGAGATAAAGCCATTTGCAAGTCAGAGTTACACCTGCGGTACACGGATTTCTTGCAAGGGCACGGCGAGGGGGAGGTCAGCGTCAGGCCCGTGGAAAAGGGGGGCTTAAAGCAATCAGGCTGCACCCTCAGCCTGAAAAAGAATAAATCGTGAGCTCGGGGGTTGCGGTGCCCCGGGGCGGCCGGCGCCTGCCCGGCTTGCGGGGCGGCCACTGGGCTCCTGGGCTGGCAGGAAAGCGAGATGGGCAAGGGGGTCCGGGGGCGGGTGTCTGTTGCTTTCCTCTTGGCCATCAGCGGTGAATTCCTCGCCAACTAGGAAATTTTCCCCACTCGTACACAGATAATAGCGGCTCCCCGCTTCTAAGAGGCATTTGGGGGACCAACAGCTGAGAGAGGGAAAAACCAGAGGTCCCCGCACGGATCCTGAAGCCGAAGAGATGGGAGCGAGGGGACCGGGGGGTCTGTCAGGGACCGGCGGCTTCGCGCTGCCGCTGAGGCCGGAGCTCAGCGCAGGAGGGAGAGCTGTTCCCGGGGCACGGATGGCTGTCCCGGCCGCGGGGGCTGCCTGGGCTCTGCGCTGCCCTCGGCACCGCATTCCCTCTCCCGGAGCTGCTCCAGCTCCCACCCGCGTGGAGGATCCGTGTGGAAAGCGGCTTGTGGGGCTGCAGCCCTGGGGCGGGCTGCGCAGCCGCTGCCTCCTTCTTCGGGTGGATTGTTTTATTTTTATTTTTATTTTTTTTTTCATTTCTTTTGTCAGACCCGCCGCCACCTCTATCCCTAAAAGCCCCTCCTCGCCCAGGCCAGCTCAGGGGAGCATCAGCTCAAGTGACATTTCCAGCAGCCGTCACCTTGGGCCATCCGAAGGTGGGGGAAGAGGCAGAGAAAAACTGCTCAGCCCGAACTTTTCTCCCGCTCAAACAGCGTGGATATAAACAAACCCTCGGATCCCCAAGCTGAAATGGGAAGGGTCCCGTTCCCCCGCGAAGGGGATCAGTTTGATGCTCTTGGGGGGTTTTTTAAATTAAAAAATTGAGGGGGGGGGGAAAGAATCCCAACAGTTCTTCATGGCCACTTTCACCCCCTGGATCTCCCTTTATCTCGCCGGCACAGGAACCGGGGCCGCGGGCCGAGGGGCAGGCAGCGCATAAAACAGGATACGGGCTGGAAGTGCGTCCTTATAATATTTATTACTGGCGGAGGATGAATCGCTTTTCAATATACGGGCCACTAACTGTTGAAGGGACGGGGGGGAAAAAAAATCTCATTAACAAGAAATATATATGTTGTGCTAAAGGATGTGCTCATAGCCTGGCAGGGGCTCAGCGGGGGCTGCCAGCTCTCCTCAGCTCTCCTCCCTGTGACCTCCCAGGCCACTGGTCCAGCCTGGATGTCTGTCCCCGTTCCAGCCGTTTTCCAGCTTGATCTCGATATATCACGAGCCTAAGGGAGAGAAGGGGCGATTCCAATAAAAGAGCGAGAAAGATTTTTTTTAAAACCATGTGTTTCCAGGGGATAACGAACCGGGAAAGCCAAATTCTCTGCCCGGACAGGAGAGGAAAACGAGCCCAGCAACAGCATCAACTCCCGAGCACTCTACCTGGAAACTTTGAAGGAGGGCTCTGCATTAAAATTTAACCGATCTATTCTCCAATTCTTCACTTTTGCGTTATTAATTTATGACAGATAAAAGCATAGCTGAGCCTTTCTCATTAACTTTTCAAACGCCACTTAATATTGTTCCATTAAAAGAGGTGACTTTAGCAGCCTCTGGATCGACTTTAAAAGCGAGAGGGATAAAGACGGAGAAGGAACATTAAACAGCTTGCTTAAAACTCGTCCTTCCCCCCCCAACAAAGCGAATGACACCATCTCGACCGGTTCGTACTAGCTGCTTCCAGGGGAAATATCTTAATTTTGGGACCGGGGAAGGGGGTGGAGGAGAGAGGCAGCAGAGGGATATATATCTTTCAACCCCTCCATCCTCCCAGGCACTTCGGGGAGGCTTGGGGTGAAGGCATTTCACAGTACGCCCAAGACATTTCAATAAAAATTTATTGAAACTTCAGTGACTTTTAAAAGGGGGGAAAAAATTACAGGAAAAAAAAAATAGCAAGAAGTTCTCAACATTTATATAACACAAAATATACCTTCATTTTTTTTTTTTTTTTTTCCTTTGAACCAGCTCTGAGCACCTGACTTTCAACCCAAGGAAATATGCACTCACTCAAACAAAGACAACAATAAGCACAGTAGTAAAACTCCATCGCAGGGTTGTTTTCTGACACACCGAGGAAACGGGCAAAAATAATAGAAAGTAAAGAAAATCCTAGAATTTTCACCTTTTTCTTTTTTTTTTCTTTCTCTCAAGCCACTGGAGAAGCCTGTTGTCGTGTATAACCGTAGATAATTTTGTGGCTGTTGACATTTTGAACACTGAAGAAATCGAGGATTAAAAGCTACCATGTCACACTGCTTTGTCTTTTCCTCTCTTTGATTTTTTTTTTTTTTAAAGGTCTTTGATTAATTTGGTTTCTTTTTTCTGCTTCGCCTTTTGCATTCGGCTCCTTGACCAAAGGACGAGGTTTTCCTGGGCTGAGCTCTCATTTAAAAACGGAGCCCTCACAAATGGGGGAATTTCTCCTCTGGGTCGGGATCTATGTTTAAAGGAATTACCAACTTGAAATGAAAACGACTAAAAATAAAAAGAGAAGGAAAAAAAAAAAAAAAAAAAGACCGCTGCAGCCGTATTTACAGAGATATGTACAATGTCAATAAATTAAAGTTTAATTTCGAGTATTCATATTCCACGTATTTACAAGAGTTATCAAATAATTACATAAATACTTTGTTTTAATAATAGTGTCCGCTCTTTTCTTCTTCTCAGTATGTTAAACCTTGTTATTGCATATACAATTAAAGAGGGAAAGCTGTGATCAATCTACACTCGAGCTACAGAGGTTTTTAGATAAAATAAATTCACTTTTTTTTTTTCTTTCCAACTACACTTCTTATTTTTGTTGCTACAAGGGAGAATGTTTAAGGTAGAGGGACAAAGGTCTTATTTTTGTTTTTATTATTATTAATAATAATTTTTCCCTGGGATTTGAAACGAGCATTAAAAATAAACAACAAAACCCCACTGAAATAAAAAATACCACCACCCCCCCTCAAAAAAAAAAAAAAAAAAAAAAAAAAAAAAAAAAAAGAGGCAGACTACTCTGGAACATGCAAAAAAAAAAAAAAAAAAAAAAAAAAAAAAAGCCACCAACTGGCTCTCAGACATCACAATAATATTTTAAACACACAGCTTCCCTTAATATCGACTGAGGGGGTTGTGGTTAACAACCCGCCCAGGAAACAACTGTTGAAGAACCAATACGCGAGTTACTTACACACTTTTCTTTCAGAGAGAGAAAAAAAATCACTTCTCTTACTTAATTTTTATTCAGAAGTTTGCTTGATTTTTTTTTGTTTTATTTTTTGTTTTAGTTTTTTTTCTTTTTTTTCTTTTTTTTTTCTTTTTTTTTTTTTTTCCGGTGTGTTTTGGGTTTGGGTTTTTATTTTTACACTGTTTAAAAAAAAAAAAAAAAAAAATTAGAGGAGGATGCCTCAAACCCCTCCGGTGCCTCGATCCGGCCAGTTCTGCTCCCTGTGAGGAGCCTCCCGCCCAGCGCTCCCCCATCCCCGGCTCTTTTTCCTTGTTCCACCAGATACCTTTTTGTTGTTAAGCACGCACACAACGCCTCGGGATTTTATATGTTGAAAAAAATAAAATAGAGGAAGAAGAAGAAGAAGAAGAAAAAAAACCCAACAAAATAAAGTAGGGAGTAAACAACAACAACAACAACAAAACACTCGCGGGGCGGAGGATGTGGTTTCTTCTTTCAAACAAAGTGCACTGCGAGACTGATTTGAAATGAGCTCCCGGGGGCCGGGGGGTTACGGGGAGCCGCTGCGGGATCTGTCCTGCTTGGGGTCGAGCCCGCTGACCAGGCGCTGGATGTTTTGCAGTTCGCTGGTGGCCGCCTCCTTGTCCGCGCCCAGCTTGGGGGACAGCGACACGGAGCCGGACGAGAGGGTGGAGGAGCGGCTGGTGAGGTCCGAGGCGGAGTCCAGGGGCACGGAGCCGGGGCTGGCGCTCAGCCCGCCCGCCTTGCCCTCTCCGGAGCCGGCGGCCAGGCCGGGCAGGGCGGTGGTGAGGAGGCTGCCGCCGTCCGACAGGGGCACGGGCAGCGGGTAGGGGCTGTAGCGGAGCCGCGGCCGCACGGCGCTCAGGAACGGGTGCCGGTGCACCGAGCTGGAAGCGGCGCTGGAGGCGGCGGCCGCCGCCGCCATGTAGGTGTAGGGGTAGGGGAAAAGGCTGCCGAAGGGAGACATGGCCAGGCCCTGCGGGAGGGGAGGAGAGACAGGAAAGGGTTACCGGCCCGCACGCTCACCGCGGGGATGCTGTCCGCCCGCCGCCCGGGCCGAGCACACGTGGGCACCACGGGGCACAGCCTGCCCGGGCTCTGCCCAAATGGCCGGGGGGGTCTCTCCCCGCTCTCCCCCTCACCGGGCGATTCTCTCCCCCTGGGGCAAGCGCCCTTCACCCGCGGGTCCAGCCCCCGCCCCGCTCCGCAGGGCAGCCCCGGGCACAGCCCCCCCGACGGCGGCTGCGCTCCGCAGGCTGGGACGCGCCCCGCAGCGGCCCGGCCCTGCCCCGGTGGCTCTCAGGGGTGCGGGACTCCGGAGGTCAGCGGGGAGGGTGGGAGAGCTCAGGGGGATCACGCTGGGCCACCCCCCCCCGCCCACAGCTTCCCCTCCTCCGACTTTGTGCCAAGCCCTGGGACCGGCCCCTGAGAGGGGCAGCGGGGGGTACATCCCAGCGGGGAATTTAAAGGAGGTGCCCGCTGCCCACCCCCCCCGTCCCCGTCCCCAGGGTCGGAGCCCCCCCGGCCCGGAGGGGCGGCGCGGGGGGATTGCGGTACCTGCGAAGCCAGGACGTGCTGCTGCAGATGGAAAGGCAAAGCAGCCGCCGACGCTCCCGAGAGTCCCTGGGCCGCCGCCGTGGCCATGACGGTGTTGTCCAGTCCCGAGACCCCGGCGGATGCCCCGGAGACGGTGGCGAGGAGGGGCCCCATGCCCGCGGCCATGCCGGAGAAGGCTCCCCCCATGGCGAACTGCCCGGGGTGCAGCAGCAGCGGGTGCCCGTTCCCCAGCGGGTTGAAGAACTGCTGGCCGGCCAGGGCAGGGGGAAAGCCGAGGTTCTGCAAGTGTCCCTGGCTCAGGTGGGCCGCGCTGTCGGTTTGGACCGTCAGGGGGGTGAAGGGCTCTTTGCCCAGCAGTCGGTTCTCGTCTACTTTGGGGCCATCCCTGAGGGGGCTTTTCAGTTCCTCGCCGCTCAGGCTTCCCCCCCGGGTGCTGGAAGAGATGGTAGCCGGGCTGTGCCGGGAGTCCGGAGGGGCTTTCTCAGTCCTCTCTCGGCTCCGACTCCCTGCCGAGTCCCCGGGGAAGAAGTGGCTTTTGGAGGGGCTGCCGCCCTTGTCCCGGGGGTCGTCCCCCGCGGTGGCAGCGGAGCTGGCCGGCGCTGGGGTGGCGGCGGTGGTCGTGCTGATTTTGCCCGACTCGTTGCCTTCTAGCAAGGGGTCGTCTTTGCTGTCTGCATCGCTGTCTCCCTCGCTGGGGCAGAGATCTGCAAGACAAAGGGGGCCCGGGGCTGGGATCCGGCGCTGCACATCCCGAAATCCCCGCAGGGCTGGGAGAGGGGGCACAGACGCTTCCTGGCCGGCCAGAGGTTTGTGTGAAAATACTTCCCTTTTTAAATTATTATATAAATAAATACAGCCCCTAGCTCCCACCGCCCGCCCCGTCCAAGCCAGCCCGAGTTTTACACAAAGCAGCAAAATTGGCTGCGAAACAAAGCAGCGGCCCGGAGGAGCGACCCCCCAGCCGGGCGGGCCCGGGGCCAGCGGCTCCGCTCCCCCGGGCTCCCCGGGAGCCCCCAGGGACCCCCCTCCTTCCCCGGCTGCAGCGGGGGTAGAGGAGGAACGGGACAGCAGCAACCTCGGGGCAGGGCCGAAGGGCTTTGGGGATGTGTCTCCTACGAAGTTTTCATCCCTTCCAATGGGGGAACTTTGCAAACGCACGCAGAGACACCCCGCCGCCGTCCTCATCGCCCCGCCGGCCCCCCTTCTCCCCAAACGCATGCACGGCTTCGCTGGATTCCTCTGCACTTCATCTCCCAATTTCAGCGCCCCAGGTGCGAAGCTCTGGTTTGCTTTTCGGGTCCCCTCCCAGCTCCCCTCCCCTCAGCTCGGCAGGCCCTTTAAAAAAACGAGTAAAGCAACTACAAAAAAGAGGTTGTTTCCTCCTCCCCCTGCCCCCCCCCGGCCCGGGATGGATTAATCCATACGAGAGAGCTGCAGACAGCTCCCAACCCCGCGCGGAGAAACCCAGGGCGACTTTTCTATAACAAAGTTCGGGACTGTATCCAGGGGAAAGATCCTTCCTCTAGTAACAGATTCACTGAGGAATATTAATGGAGTGACTCCAGTTTTGAACTTTTGCCCCGTGGTCTGTCTTTGCTCCCTTGACTCGGAGCTGGCTCCTTTCTGAACCAAGGAGGGGAGGGCTGAGTGCGCAGCGAGGGGAGAGCGAGGCCGGGGGGGAGAGGGAGAGGAGGAGTGAGGAAGGCGAGGAGAGGAGAGTGAGAGGGGAGAAGGGACGAGAGGGAAGGACGAAAAGAAAGGAAACAAGAAGAGTGAGGGAAAGAGAGGGAGGAAAAGCTAAAGAGAGAAAGAATAGAGAGAAGAGAGCAAAGAGACAAAACATGAGAAGGAAAGAGGCAGGAAGGAAGGCAAGAGGGGAAGAAGGAAGGAAAAGGGGCCGGTGCCAGAGGGCAGTGGTACAGGCCGGGGTTGGCACCACACAGAGCAGGCACCCAGACTCTCCCAGAGCAGACCAGGGGCCCCAGCTCTCACCTTTGAGGCTGGAGGTGCCCACGGCGGGCACGGCAGGACAGGAGGACTGGGCAAAGCACTTGAAGGCCGTCTGCTCATTGGACGACTCGTCCGAGGTGGGATTCTCCTTCTTCTGCCTCTCGTCGTACACGCGCATGGACTGCAGCGTCAGCTGCTTCCTGCGGGCACAGAACTCGCTGGGCAAGGCCCCCAGGGACCCCCGGGACCCCCCGGGACCCCTCCCCAGCCCCTCCCGGAGCTCCTATTCGGGCACGAGTAGCGCAGGGGAATTAAGAGCCACGGCTCCCTTGAGGAGGAGAGCGCGTTTCTGGCAGGCAGGGCTTGGCTGCTAATAAGAGATTTCTTGGAAGCGCGAGCGGCTCCTCAGCGAGGGCTGATATTAAAGACAAGGGGCGGAGGGGAGAGGGAAACATTCCCTGGAGATTAGCTTTTAAAAGGCAAGGATGTTCCAGAGATATGAGCCATCTTAATGGTTGCTAAGATTGCTAGGAAGTGGTTATTTTGTTAGGCACTTTATGTAATCTTTTCACCAACAATTAACCCGGAGTAAAAAAATCTATTTATATTTAGAGAAATTAGAAATCATTTCCGTCCTGTGGCTCCAGCGCTGGCTTTATTTTCACGCTGATGGACAAGAGGAGCTGGCGTGTGCCTGTTTGTGTGTGTGCTGGGCAGGGAGAGAGGCCTCTTGGTTTACACCACGTTTCCCCCACCTTTTTATTTTGTTGTTTGTTTGAAAAAAAGAGGAACAGATCGATTTATTCATTATCTAACCCCCTGTGCAAATGGCTAAAATATCCTGTTTCCTGTAACACAACCAAACAGACATATCCCCCATCGAAGGTGGAAAAATTGTCCTTTTTTTTTCTCCTTATATTTTATTCTTATATTAAAAATAAAAGTCTCAAGTCCCATTATAATGTGTTCTGTCTGCCTACCTGGGACACAAACTGTGTCCCGTTGAGGAAAATACAAAGAATCTTCTATCATTAATTACTTCCATATTCATGAGGTACCTCTCTCCAAACTGTTCATTTATATGTTTCTCCTCCACGTTTTACTCCTTTCCATGCACTGCCCAGAAAAATGCCAGAGGAGATTCAAGCAGTGCTCAGGCCTCACTTGTCCCTCTTCTCCAGTCCCAGATCCAAACTACTCTGTAATATTCCCCTCTCCAATTTTTAAGGGAATGTTTTTCTCCGGTAACATTTCCTTAGCGTACTGCACTCCCTTTGGCCAGTCATCCCCTGCGACGCGAAAACTCAACGTGGAAAGCCGGAAAGAATTCCCATGCAATCCCTTCGACGTTATTAACGCCAAGATCCTTATGGATTTTGGCGGGGGCAAGTGTGGTTTGGAGGCGAGGCAAGGTGATTTCGACCTCTGCTCGTGTTCTGAGCTTAACACATGAAAACCAAACGAGGCGCCTGCACAGAATCGAGCCAGACTCACCTCTTTTCCCTCCTTCCATTCCCGGTGTCCCGAAAACCTTTGGCAAAGGGGTTGTTGTCAATTTTTAATTGTGTGATCTATAGGATAGAGAGGGGAAAAAAAAAAAAATAGCCAGGGGGTTAGGGCGGAATAAGGAGATTTTTGTATTAAAAAATACAAACCCCCACTCTTCCCAGTCCCCCCAGTGCTGGCAGGAGTAGGACAGGGCAGGGGGCAAAGGTCCTTGGTTTCTGGGTGAATCCATGTGTTTTCCTGAGCTGTTTGGAGGCAGCTCGCCCCCAATCCCCCGCCGGGCTGGCCGGTGACCTGGACCGTGGTGGCAATGAAAGAGCCCCGTGTTGCTGCCACCACATCGGAATTAATTGAGCCGTGCAATGAGATCCATACAAGTTATGCCTGCGCTTAAAACTCTTTAAATACCATAATTAAACCGCAAAGGAATCGTACCCACCCCCTCGCTATAATAAAATACTTCATATAATCGCATTATGCTCCGTGTGTGTTGGGGCGCCAGGGGTGCCAGGAGCCCGTTCCTATATTTTAGTGGGGTGCGTGTGGCAGTTTTTCGGTTTGGGTTTCCTCGGGGTTCAGGTCGTGGCAGGGAATGCCTGTGGGGAGGGATGGGGGGTGCGGGGCATCCCGCAAGTGCCCGGTGCCCTCCGTTCGATGCACGGAGCCGAACCCACAGCCTGGCCGGGGCTCAGCCCGCTGGAACAGGATGCGAGCGGGAATGTCGCCTCCCCGCCGCCCCATTCCCCGGCTGGAAGCACAGCAGCCCCCCAGCTTAGGAGCAGAGAATGAGCCCGAAAAGGAAACCCCGCCGGTGCCCGAGCGCGGGCAGGACCGGCCCTGGCTCCCGAGTCACCCCCCCCGCCGCACACACGGGATCAGGAGAGAGCAGGAAAACCCCGCTGCTAAAACCAGCGGGACTTTTAATCCAGGTGCTCCCGGCCGTGCCTTCTGCTCCCCCCGCGCCCGGCCGAGCGCTCCCCGCCGCTTCCGCACGCCGCTTCCCAGCCGATTTCATGGCAATCACACAAATATGCTCATTTCTGCCCTTCAACCGAGCCGCCCCCAGCTGATAGAGCGGGGCGGCCAGCCCTGCTGATAAGTCCCAAAGCAAAGTCTACTCCCTGCACACGCATTTTCTTTCAGTTTCCTTGCGAGTGCCCGGCTGCAGGGAGAGAGGAAAATAGCCCGAGCCCCGAGGGGGAAGCGGCTTTTTTGGACACCGAGGGCAGAAGGCTACAGACCCCCCCTTTTCACCCCTGAATTCTTTACGGTGGAAGATGTGAGGGGCAGAGAGGGGCACGGGGGAGCTGCAGCGAGCGGGCGCTGCGCATCCAGAGCCTCTGCGCTCAACGCACGCAAAGTTGTAGTCCACAGACAACAAAAAAAAAAAAAAATCAAAGCCCCTTTTTTGGCTCCTTCCCTTCCTTCCACTTGACTCAATCATCGTAAATTCGCCTTTTGCCACTCTCCCAGATATACCACCTTCATCGCAAGCGACAATAAACCGGCAGCAATGGAAAGGCAGCGTTTGCAGCGCTGCAAAACTTTCTCACACGGGCTTTTTCGGCCCTTCCAGCTAAATCCAAGCGAGATACCCCTCTCTGACCAGAGCATATTTCTGCACCACAAAAATAATAAAACACTGCAGGATGAAAAAAAAAAATCATAATATAATAATAATAGGAACCAGACGTGCTCTCCAGCCTTATTGCCAATTGCTGTTAAAGGAGCTAAAACAGCACAAAGGCCAGGAAGAATTACAAAATCTCAGCCCCGCTGCTCTCCCCACTCTGTCTTTCGACACACGGAGCCGAGTTTTTTTATTATTTTTTTTTCCCTGACGCATCCTAGATTAAACTCACACTAAGAGCAGCAAACCCCACCCCATCCCTTTTCTCATTCTGGGGAGATACACTTGGGGAGGGAAATGGTTGAAAACCCCTAAACATTCTCGCCCTCACCCCCAGTCCTCCCTCCTTTTAATTGCCTTCCCCGAGGTCTGTACTCGGGGAGCGCTCGACCCCCTCCCCCAGCACTTTCCCGAAGTTGGACCAAGGAGGTTTTGGGGGAAAAGACGAGGGGGGAGAGAGAGAGAGAGAAGAGCGGGATGGGCTTCGTGAGTTTTAAAGGAACAATGCAGAGTAAAAGTTCTCTCAAAAGCCAAAACACGTAAAACAAATCCTCTCTTAATCGCCTTACCTTATCATTCTGGTATGCGGTCACTGCGATGAATTCAGTCTCCGGGAAAACGTAGGTCCTGAACGTGCTGTAAGGAAGCTTGAGGATATCGTTGGCTCGGACGATGTGGAACCGGGGCTGGTACTTGTGCATGGAGTTTAAAATGGTCTGGGGGGGGCAGCGGCCGGCAGCAGCGAGGGCAGGAGGGGAGAAAGAAGACGGTCAGCAGGAGCAGCATTCCCCCAGCCATCGGCACTTTCTCCTTCTAATTTGCCTTCCCTCTCCTTCCTCCCCTCACTCCTCCTCCCCGCCAAGCACACTCCAAACACACGCACACGCCTCGCAGCATCCAACTGAAAGTACTGACAGCTCCAGCTCGGGGTTAGGCTCTCGCTGGACCTCTCGAAGGAGAGGAGAGAGCGGGGAATCCCCTCAGAACCCTGCTCGGGGACGGGGAGAAGCTCTTTGGGCTCCGGCAGCGATGTCTTTTGATTTCAAAGTGTAAAAAAAGAAAAAAATAAAATCAAGCAAAGCAGCAGCAGCAGCTACAGTTGCAACACCACCCCGAGAGCCTCGGCTCGGTCTAATTGCGTGCCCCAATTCACTTAAGGCCTTCTGCGAACGGCAAAAATGTATCGTCTAATCAAATCACAGCAGCAAATGCAATCTTCGGCACATTAGAGATCCCCCGGCCGCGGCCACCACCGGCAAGCCCCGGCTCCGAGGCGGAGGCTTTCCCAGGAATAGAAAGAAATGGCCAGGATCGGCAGAGCACTTATCAGCAGGTTTGTTTGATTTCACTCTCAGGGTAAGTTTTTATCTCTGCACACCCGGTAAATGTAAAGGAGTGGATAGACATGAATGGGCAACTTGACCTCTGCTTTTGGTCCCTGTTTATTTTCACTCCGGCTTGCTTTACATTATCCAGATTAATATAGATTTAAACGTTTGCGTACTTAGGCCTTTAAGCCCTTTATACACATATGCGTATCGTTTTCCTACGCTTAGAAAGTGTGATCGACTTTATTAAAAATATATATAGATATATAAAGTCACCGCAGCTCTGAGAAATATCGAGTTGCGCTGCGCTGGAAATGTATCCCTGAAGTTAACGCTGCATGGCACGGGGAGGTTACAGAGCAAACTCCAGGCTTTAATCCTGACCCCAGCAGGAGGAAAAAATCGAGGGCTATTAAAAAGCGGACAGATGCCCGTCCCCGGGTGCGTGGGGAGGTCTTTCTGCCCCGTTTCCCCGCATTCCGGCCGCCTGCCGGGGCTGCCAGCGGGGCCAGCCCGGCCGAGCAGCCGCCGTGCTGCGGGCACACCCCCGGGCCGGGACCCCCGCTCCGGACGGGTGGCGAGGGAGGGGAAAAGGGGGGCAAAGGAAGGTGTAAAAGGCACTCACAAATCCGTGCTTGTCAGAGATGTTGTTAGTGAGCTTCAGCTTGTGAAAGGTGACGACTTTGGACATCCATTGTTCGCCGGTGGCCGGGCTGTCCGGGTGGATGTACATTCTCTTTGGCATTTCAGGGTCAGCCTTGCCGGCTACCATCCACCGGGAATTATGGAATTTGTACCTACAATCATCAGCCGCCACAATATCCATCAATAAAATGTACTTGGCCTTTTTATCCAGTCCAGTGCATCTCACTTTAAATGGAGGGAACATTCTCCTATGGGCAGAGGGGGGGAGGGAGGGGGGGGGGGGGAAAGAGAAGAAAAGACAAGACAAAACAAAAATAAAATTAATTACAGCGTTTAAGCAAGCTTCTGAATTTTGGTAGCGCTTCTACCAAGCAGCTACTTCACCTTTCAAAAGCAGCAGAGTAACCCTGTGTCCAGCAGAAAGGTTTTCCCCTCACCACCACCCCCCCGCCCCCCGCGAAAAGGTTTCTCAAATGCTTAAAAGTTGCAGGAGAAAATAAAATAGTCCCTGGATAGGAACTGTAGGCATTCCCTAGAAATCGGCAGGAGCCTACCTCTCCCTGCCGTTCCTAAACAGCAAAGGCCCAATTTGGGCTCTGATCTCTCATTAGTTTCCTTTTTGCCTGCTAAACAAAGAAATGGGAGCTGATCGCACCCCGATAAAATAAACCGTCTGAACTATTCCAGCCCAACTTCCCGACCAAGTGCGGGGTTTTACACTTTACAGACCAGAATTAAAAAACCCCAGCGAGGGCAGCCGGGGCTCTCCCCGGGCTCCGGGGATCCCCCCGTGTGCCGAGGGCTCTCCGCAAACCCCGCTCCCCTCCGCTCCCAGCTCCGGCTCCAAACTGCAACAGGATACCACAAATTTGCTGTTTATTATATCGAGTGGTTGGCATTCAGCAAATCTCAACTTAAAAGGAAACACATGACTTTGCAACTTGTAAGAGCTCTTAATACTGGCCGAGGCTTTCATGCAAAAAAAAAAAAAACCAAAAAACTTTTGACCACAATTAACAGAAAGAAAACTTCGGGAAAGCAGTAAAATGGGCGAGAAGATTTTTTTCCCCCACCTTGCTGCTTTTAGGACTTGTATTTATTTTTTTTTTTTTTTTCCCTGTAGCCTGCAACTGGTGCTTTGCGAATAGGCGAAGCTCCAGCAAGGCAGCTGAAGGCCATCTAAGAAGACTTTTCAGGAGTGGCTTCCTCGAGTAATTCCCCTGGCAAATCACATGTGGAGAGTTTGGGAGGTTTCTCAGAGAGCCCCTTAGAAAAACACCCGGGCGCAAAGGGGGTTTTCACCCTACGTATCATCACAGCAATAGGCAGAGTTGTAAAAGAGTCCGGATGTCAATGAGTAGCGAATATAGAGAGAGATTTCAGACGGGCAAACATATAAAAAGCAGAAATGCCGAGCGTGGACGCACCGTGTGTGTTCATTCATTCCCACGTGAAGGTTACATAAATACAGGGACAGGCAGCGCGGAGCTGCAAACCCTTCCCTGCCACTCCTGCAGCAGCTGCAGGACGGCTGGGGAGTTTTGTCAGCTTTTCTGTAAATTTCCAGACTTAATCAGTGGGCACAAACCCAGCCGAGATCCCAGCACAGAGAGAGGCACAGCCTGACACACCGAGCCTATCTGCCCTCCCGCCCCACCAGCAGCCAGACGCCGCTCCAAAGGATTTTTTCCTTCATTCCCCTTCCTTAAGGAAGAAAAACTGCGCGTAGCGAGGCTGAAAAGCAGGCCAGCCCCTTTGCCAACCCCGAATTATTCTCTTGCTGCTCCCAGTTTTCTCCAGCAAGCATTAAGCTGCTGAACCATGAAGGGACCCTCTCACCCCCTGCACACACACACGCTGAGCAGGGCCGGGTCGTGCTCGGGCTTTTCCCGGCAGCGTGCTGCCCCAGACGGGCTCGGATCTTCAGCTGCCTAAAGCTTTCCATAATTCCAGGTGAAAGGAGATTCACGGAGGAAACCGCCAGAGAAAGAGCCTTGCCCTGGTGGGGGTCCAGAGACTGAGGGGTGGGGGACAGGGGGGGAAAGGCACGAACCCCCGACCCAGACCTACCTTCCCGATTTGGTAATCACCATCTCCGTGCCTCTTTTATGGAATTGCTCCCAAAGCTCTTTAGCTTCCAGATGCACTTTCGGATCGTCTTCTACCTCTTCTTCCGGCTCCAGAGTTTTTAAAGGCCTCAGATGGGCTGCTGCCTGGTGACCCAGGGAAGAAAAGGGAATACCAGTCTCTGCAGCCCCCACTAACTGATCCATGATGGGTTTAGCCAGAGCCCCGGGAAGAGACAGGGCGGCCGCCCCGTTGGGAGGCAAAGCCAGAGCCGGGAAGAAGGGAGGCTGATGTCCCAACACAGCGCTCATGGCAAAGTCCGGTGCCCGGTGCGGTAAAAAAGGATGATAAGCCATGCTTGTCCCAGGGATTACTGGATCTCTCATCGGTAAATTCATCCACTCCACTCCTCGCTCTTCCTTACTGCTGGAGTAGTCCCGGAGTGGTTTCTAACAGCACATCACGAAGAAGAAAAATTAAGGTAACAACAATAACAGCAACAAAGCACCAAAAACCAAAAATTAAAAATTAAAAAAAAAAAAAAAAAAAAAAAAAAAAGGTCGGGGGAGACAAGCTCTAAACAGCACAGTACATGAGCGAGAGGCAGAACTTCTACAGCCTACAACTTCCCGAGCCGGGGCACATCCCCAGCCCTCGGGACAGCGGATTAACAGGATTGTTCATTATTAGTCTTGCTCTTTCTCGTGTTCGGTCTCTGAGGTTTTGTTTTGCTTTTCAGTTGTATGCGTTTTGTTTTTTGGGTTTTTTTCCCCGAGTGGAAGTCCTTGCGCTGGAAAAGAAACGCCGAAGAAGGGAAGAAAAAAAAATCCACCGGGTTCGCTGTCTGCTCCTGTTGCCGCAGAAGGGCTGGACAAACCGAAATCCTTTTTTTTTTTTTTTTTTTTTTTTCTTCTTCTTCTTCTTTTTTTCTCTTAGTCCCAATCTCTCTTCTCTTCTTCCGTGGCGGAGGGTGACGGCTCGAAGCTGGGTTTTCTTTTTGGGCGGCTGTCTCTCTTCCCCCTCCCCCCCACCCCTCCACCTTTCCTCCGTACGGTCAGGCTGCCGAGCAGAGGCTGGGAAAGGAGGGAAAGCAGAAAGAAGCAAACAAACCCACCCCCCCTCGCCGGCCGAGGAAGGCTCCTGAGCAACCTTCAGCAGCAAAAACTTGTAGGGAAATCTCGTTTCCGCCTCGCCTTCCTCACTCCCCAAGCAGGAGCTGGTCAGGGTGCCCTGATTTCCATCAGGATCTCTTCTTTCTTTCACCTTCCTTTTTTTTTTTTTTTTTTTTTTTTAATTTATTTTTCCCCCTCTCTTTCTCTTTCGCTGTGCCTTAAAAAAAAAAAAAAAATCTGGCAGGATTATACTGTTGTCTCCATAAAAGCGAGAGAGAAAGTGAGAGGGAAAGAGAAAGGAAGAGAAAAAGGGGGGAGGGAGAAAGAGAGGAAAAGAGAAAGAGAGAGAAGAGAGAGGGAGAAGGAGCCTCTCGGCTCTGAGAATTCCCTGTGAGTCTGTGCTCTGCGCGCACCCGATCGTAGGGATGTGTTGTGGGTTACAGGGGAGCTGGAGCCGCCTTGATTGGCTCTTTGACGCTTTCGGACCAATTGTGAGGCTCCATAGGCGGGGTTCTGACAGCTCGGGTGGAGGGGGACAGCGCCGAGTTATAAAAAGAAGGTGTCGGAAACTGTAACGCTGCAGCAAAGCATCACTAGTACTTCGGGCCGTGTGAATATGTCAACATGATCAGAGGGGAGGGAGCAGCGAGGGAGGAGGGAAGGGGGCGGCAGCGCCCGCCTCCAGCGGGGTGCGGGGGGCCGCCTCGCCCCCCGGCCTCCCGGGCACTGCCCGGCCGCTCTCCCCCGGTAGGAGCTTCCCGAGCGCCGGCGGCGGGGGGGGCTCCCCGCCTGGCCCTGGGGGGGTCCGAAGCCGCGTTCCCCCCTTCCCCAAACGCCGCCGGTCCCGTAGCGGGGGCACCCTGCGTTCCCCCCGGCCCGGAGCCGCCTCGGGAGGCCGCCGCGCCGCACGCCCATCCCCTGCCGCCGCTCCCCGCGGCCGCCGGGTTGGTGTCACCCCCCTGCCGCTGCCCCCGCGCCGTTTTTCCCCTCCCCGGTAAAGTTGCTTTCTTTAAACGGCACCTCCAGGCCGGGAGCCGGGCCCTTTCCTTTCCCCCGCCGATCTGGGGGTGAGCTCCGCGGCTCGGGGGAGGCTCCGCGGCTCTTTCCCCCCGCTCGGAGCTCGGCTCCGGCGGCTGCAGCGGCCGCGGCCGCCGTTATTATTGTTGTGGTGGGCGGCTGGAGGCTGCGGCGGGCGAGCGGCGGCTGCCGCTGGCTCGGCTCCGGCCCCGGCGGCTGCTGATCGAGGAGGGAAGCGAGAGGCCGCTGGAAAATGGGATTTTAATGTATTTATTATTCCTTTTTTTTTTCTTTCTTTCTTTGGCGTTGCGGATTAAGGCCACTCGGCTGGCACCGGCGCCGACAGGGTTACGCTCCCACACCCCTCCTCTTCCACGAGGTGCGCGGGGAGGAGGAGACGGGAAGTGCGGCTTTCCCTGCGCCCGGGCCGGGGCAGCGCCGGGCGGGGGGGGCCCAGCTCCGGGTTCAGCCCGGCTCGCATGGAGCCAGCCACCCCCCGGGAAAGGCGTCACGCGTGGGTCTGATCCGACCCCAGGAAGAGGGAAGAGCCGGGCAGGATCCTCCGGGGAAGTTTCTGGGGAGATATATTCCTTTTGAGGGGAGCGGGTGAGGGCGGCTATGGGTGTGTGACAGTGCAGGGCAGCAAGAGGGGGCTTGTGACCGTGCGTGCCGTGGGCATGCAGGGCACGGAGCGCCCACGCGTGTCAGGTAGGGTATCCCAGCGCTGGAAGGTGCCGAATCACTCCCCTGCCCTGCGGAGGGAGGGGGGAAATCGCCCGACGCCCCCCACCCTACTTTAAAGAGGGGAGGATAATCCTCCGGGAGCGGAGCGGGGGAGCGCGGGGGCTCGGCGCTGGCTGCGCGCAGATGGGAGCGGAACCTCTAAAGTGATTAGCTCTTCTAACATTGCATTTTTGACGCACATGGTTAAGAGCGCTTGGCGCCAGCTTGGTGAAGTCCCTGTAGTAACCAGCGTCTAGGATCGCTTTGCATTCACCAAAATATCTCCCCTTTGGTCGGGGGTGGGGGTGAAAAGAGGAGGGAGGAAAGGAAGCGGGAATAATGCGTTCAAAGAGGATGGGGGGGGGGGGGGGGCAGAAATCTGATGTGTTTCACGAAGCCAGGAGCCTGGTTACCCGCGCAGCGCTCGGCTGCGCTGTGCGGCTGCCTATCGACCAGGAGAGCGAGTCTTTCCAACCTCTGCTCGGAACCGGTTCTCGGGCTCCTGCCGCGGTGGGAACCCCCAAAGCCTATGCCTTCCCTTCATCAGCGTCCACAGCAAACGCCCGGCGGCTTCAAGAAGTTTGCTGCAATTTCCCCGAACCGGGCCGCCACTTTCTCAGGGCGACCAGGAGGTGCCCGCGGGCTCCCGCGGGACAAGCGCTGCCGCCCCCGGCCCCGCCGCGCCCCGGCCCCCGAGCCCGCCCCGCTGGAGCGCGCCCTCGGCGCCGCGGCACGAACCGGAGTCGCTGCCGCCCTCCGCGTCTACCCCGCACCTTGCGCCGCGCTCCGCACCCACCCGCGCAGGAAAATAAAATGTTTGCCGCTTATGATTTCCAATTCCAGCGTCTGGCTAATGGCGTGCAAACTTCCGCCAGTTTGAGTGACCTCCCCGACGAAGCCCCCCGGAGACTCGTATTATGAAGGGAGGCTGCACTAATCTAAGATCAAAAGCGGGAAGGTGCGAACAGTCTTTGTCTCCCTTCGGCCGCCTCATTCCCCCTTCTGTGTGTGATAAATCTACCCTGGCGCCGACTGCGCGCTGGATGATTAATTTGCAAGCAAACAAAAGGGACCTGATGGCCAGCCATCTTAGTTAAATATTGGCTAGTGCTTCCAGCTACTTGTTAGCCTCCTCTTTGCCAGAAATAAATAAGCGAAGCGCAGAAGTAAATAAATATGGAGACTCGCAGAAATGAATGACAAAGCGAAGGGATGATAGGGGAGTAAGGGGAAAAAAAAAAAAAAAAAAAAAAAAAAAAAAAAGGGAAAAAGTGGTCGGGGTGGCTGACGGTGAAGTGCCGGGAGTGAGCGGAGGTGGGAATGGGGCTGGTGAAGGGGGGGTCAGGGTGATAGCACGTTGAGATAGCCGGCTGCCCCCGCGCCTCCCGGCCTGTCTGCAGCCTGGGCTTGCACCAAGGCCGACACTATCTTGGCTCTTCAAAGAGGCATGAAAGGTCTCCGCTGTCTCCCCGGAGAGCGGCCAGGCCGGGGCTCTCTAATCTCGGAGCACAAGAGCTAAAGGCCAGGGCCGGGGGGAGCGGCTCCCGCCCTCCCCAGCTCTTCTTCACTCCACCATCGCCAGCACCTCGATGGGTTTTTCCCTGGTCAATCCAGACCCCGGCTCTGTGGTGGCCGAGCGACTGGGAGAGCTCCGCTTCCTCGGATTTCACCCTCCTAAGCAACTTTTAGCGTTTGCACGAGAGCTCGGCGCTGCAGCGAGCTTTCCCCAGCGTATGTGTTGGAGGTGTGGGAGGAGAGAGGCTTTGGCTCTGTCCCGGTGGCCCGAAGAGCCAGCTGGAGGAAGGAGGCAAGAGGAAGATAAAGGCAGCCCAGCTTTCGGGCCCACACGTCCTCTCCCAGGCCTGCGGGAGCAGCTCCGAGGCGTGTGTGCGTGCGTGGCGCGGCTCCGCGTGCTCCATGGCCTCTGAGGAGATGCGCTGTGGGTGTGTGGCACCGGGAGGGATCTGTGCCCTGGGGCACGCCGCCGATCCCTGCTCCCACAGCAGCCCCTGAGGTGTCCCTGACACCCCCTCCGTGCGCTGGGTGCTCTGCAGGAAAGAACAAGCCTCGGTGCACGGCGAGCAGGGCCAACGCGCACAGCCTAAGTGGGGTTTTGCATCCTATCTATGCATTTCCTTATCGCGCCGCCTGTTCCAAGCATCCCCAGGGGCTCAGACCCATCCCGCCTGCCAGCAGCTCTGCATCCTGCAGGATTTATCCCTCTCCTCCCTCCCTTTCCCACGGCGACGAGGCCTCCGCTCCGTCTCCTGCCCTTCAGAAGGCAACACCCCGGCGTGGCCACGCTGTGTTTATCCGAAATAAAACGCGGCGGGCTGGTTTACTTTGGCAGGTTTGCAGTAAATACCGGCTGGAGCGCGGGGGGCATCTGGGGAGCGGTGATTACACGCTCCTTCCGAGGGAAAGCCTGCCCAGCCCCGGGCAGGCCCTTCCCCAGCCCCACAAAAGGTGTCAGGAGATGGGGGCCGTGTTGACACACATCCATCCTGGAGTGGCACTGCAGGCCGCAAGTGTAATGGAGCAGGTCCCTCAGGGAGCTCGTCCATGCACTCAGATTATACAAACTGCTGTGGGGAGAGGGGGGGAACGCTACAGCCGTTCTTTGCCTTGTCCTTTGGCAGAGCGCTTCCTCCAATTGCAAATTGGATTTCATGGAAAGCCTGGCCTAAAAAACTTTGAAAAATAACCTGCCAGAGTCTAAAAAAAACCAAACCAAAACAAAAAAAATCCCCAAGTGTTGTGAGGCATTAAAAATATCAAGAATTATGTCCCCCACATCTGTGTCCAAGCAGGCTCAGCCCCATGGTGTCCCACTGCAGTCAAAGGGGCCGTTCCCATCTCTCTGAACAGAAGGTCCCCCAGCAGGAGGATCAGACCCCCTTCCCAAAACAGCCAAGGTGAGTGCTTTGCAGAGCTGGGGCAAGCCCAGAGACTGTGTTAATTGTTGCGATACTGGGGCCAAAAAGGGAGGAAAGCACCATTTTGAGAGGTTTCTCCTCCACCGCCTCTCACTGGGATGCAATCCTCAGGGAGAGGCCTGGTGGGAGCAGTGCAGCACCGAGTGTGGCAGAGCCACTGCGGGGTCCAGCAGTGCTGTCCCCCAGCACGGGGTCACTCCCAGGCTGGCAGCGAGCAGCTCCCATCTCCCCTCACAGCTCTCAACTCCCCTCACTCCTCCCAGGCACCCAGAGCCTGGTCAGGATCCTGCCAGGTGCTGGCTCTGATGGAAGCCCAAAACATCAGGGCTCCAGGTGCTCAGATCACCAGTTCTGCCCCAATTCCTCCCCTCCCCACAAGACCTGCGTTCACTTCGTCCCCATCCCAGCTGCTCTGACATTCTCCAGTTGCCTCCGCTTTGTCCTGGACTGGAAAAGAAAATAAAGGAGCACCCAGAGCTGCCTGCTGCAGCTCTCCCCTCTGCCTCGGGCCAGGCCCAGCCTCACCGACCAGGGCATGTCAGGGCACAGCAAGGTTTGGGGCCGGACCTCTTCCCTCCCAAGCTCACATCCCTTTTTACCTTTTCTGGGCCCTTTTTGCACCATTCAGCTCCTGCTTGCCACAAACCAACACCCTCCGCGCTCACAGATCCGGTGACCCTTTCCACCCCCTGGTCTTGTTCTTCTCACCGATGTGCTGCTGGCAGAAGCAAAATGAAAGCTCCATTTCATCCCTTGCCCTCTCTACACCCATCCTCCTGCTTCCACCAGCGTTGGCCAAGCAGAAATTGTAAATAGAGTTCACTATTTGGATAAGGCTTTCCTTTTTTTTTAATACCCAGGCCATGCATCCAGTTTGCTGCTCAGGAAGTCGCGCTAATTGTCCTTTCCTATAGTCAAACAGATCTATCTTTTCAATGCTGTCTTTGTGTCTCTGCGTGCGAGGGAGAAAGAGGGAACGAGTGGATACGTTTATTCAATTATTTAAACACACACACAACACAACAAGAGGGCCAAGGAGCGCGGTTCCTCCCGCAGAAGCCCTCCAGCTCTCCAGACGCCGCACGGCCCCCCCACCTCCCGCCAGACCCAGGAGAACGAGGCACTCGAGAGCACCCGGCGAAGAAACCGATTTTATCTGCTTTGACCATCAGCCGTGTTCTTTAACAACCCAGAACCGGAGCCTTTCCCATCTCCACACACTCCCCCCTCCCCGGGCGTCTCCTCCGCGCCCCCGGCCCCGCGGGGCGGGCGCAGCTTCCCCCGGGGCTGGGAGCGGGGCCGGGAGCGGGGCCGGGGCCCTGAGGGGCTGAGCAGCACCGGGCACTCGGCAGACGCCGGGCTGCGGGTCAAGGAGGGGAGCCGGGAGCCTCTGGCACCGCCGCTGACGCACACCTCGCTCCCGTTTTCTTCAAGATGCCACCAAGTCACCCGGTCATCGATTGATACCCCGGGCGGGGGGAGGACCAGCTGTTGCGAAAGGACATGGTAAATCTAATAGGGGCTGCTGTCAATAAAGAAATGACAGGGAAGAAGAATCGGCTTCTTAAAGTCTGCTGAACTAACACTCATCATGCGGCCGCGGACACGTATTCTCCACCGGAGCCTGGTATCCATTACTATTTTCCTTTCTAGGTTTCAATTAAAGAGCTGTAACCCCCACACGCACACCCCAAGGCAGGGCATACATGAAAGGGAAGAGGACGCAGCGGACAAACTCCTGCCAGCCCCGAGCCTCTGACGTGCCCAAGCGAATCCCCCCGGCCCCGAGCGGCCGGGCCGGGGCAGAGCCGCGTCCGTGCGGGCAGCGGGACCCCGCACCGGCACCGCTCCCTCCCTCCTGCGCCTCTCGCCCTGGGCTGCAGGACTTACAAACTGCTAAAGGTGCACGTTCCCCGCGCATCTGGGCAGCAGAGGAGCTCGGGGCGCAGCCGTGGGGGCACACACAGGGCTGCCGTGTCCCCGACAACTTCATTTCACTCCTCCCTTCTCGCGTGGAACAGATCCTGAATTATCCCTAGCTCAAAAAAAAAAATTAAAAAACTCGACCAATTTTGTGTGTGTGTGTGTGTGTGAAAGAGGGAAGAACTCTATTTTTTTTTTTTTTTCCCCTCAATGTTCCAGTTACGAGGTTTAGGGCGGGAGAGGGAGGCTGGGAACGGGACTTTTTTTCCTCTCCTGGAGCCCCTCTGTGCGTTTGACCCTTGGCATCTGCCTGCGAAGGGCGAGGGAAGGGCTTCACCCGCCCTCCCTTCAAACGGGAGCTGCAGAAGGCAGCCGAAATGTGCCAGCTCAGCCCTGGGAAAACCTTTGGGTAGCGGCAAATGTCTCGAAAGAACTTGACCGCTTCGGTCAGCCCTAAACTATCGCCCGACGTGCAGAGCAGAGGGCTGCGGCTCCTTCGGAGCGCCGCTCCACGGGGTGTGGTGGACGGAGAAAGTCCTCTCCTCCTTCCCCACCGCTTCCCGAGTGTCCCCACGCCAGGGGACACCTTCCCGCGGGGCTGAGCCCGCAGTGCAGCCCCTCACCCCGGCTTTGGGGGTGCTGACAGCCCCCCGCCAGCCCCCGGCCCGTCGGGGTAGCGGCTTCCACTGCGCTTCACCAAAAAGCTCCTCCACACGCTCACACATCCACACAGGATCCAGCAAAACCCTCCGGAGATCATTTCCGCAGGGAACACGAGAAGATGGAAACAAATAATAATAATTATTATTATTTTTAAAAAGAAGCAGAAAAATAAATCAGGGCTCCTCTCTGTCTCTGGGGCGTGGGAGGTTTTGTAGCGCAGTTTTATTTTAGTTTAGTATTTTGAACAAACTTCAGATTGATTTCCGGAAAGCGCAAACGCGCACACATGGGAAAGTGAAAAAACCGGTCCTTCGAGGTCATCTGAGAAGGGGAGACGGGATCTGTATCCTTCTTCCCCGCCTGCACACACCCCCCCCCAAAAAAAAAAAAAAAAAAAAAAAAGGAACAGAAGGGAAAGATCCCATGTTTTTATAGTTTAAAAGTACTTTGAATTATTTGCTTTTAATGGCACACGTGGCTGCAGCAAAGCCGAGCTCTGCTTTCGATCTTGCACTTGCTCCTTGCCTTTCTGTACATATGTGTGTGTGTATATACATCTCCGAGCTTTACAGCCCCCATTTCACGGCCAGGTTTCTCTCTCCTCTTCTCCCCACCCTTTCCCCTGGACCAAAAACAAGTCCCAGGCCACTCTTGCTCCTACGGCAATTACCGTTCTGCTGGCATTCAGAGACGCGGGCAGAGCCGGCTTCTGCCGCAGCGTTTCTCTGGAGCAGCAGGAGTGTTGCGAAAATTTATTAAACCCAGATGATCCGGGAGTTGGGGCAGACGGAAAAGATTTCCAATTAAAGCCGAGCGGAGCAGGATACAACCAGCTCCGCGTCGCAGGTGTAAACTGCATTTCTGCAGCTCTCCTTGCGCTTCCCGGAGCGGCTCCTTCCCCTTGCTGGAACTGGGGTTAGAGGGGAAAGGTTTGGGTCGTGTTTTTTTTGTTTGTTTTCCCGCAGGAGATTCTGCTGGGGAGCCATCGGGCTCGGCCCGGCGCCGGGCTCCGCGGCATCTTTCCCCGCGGTCGATGCGCGCCGGGGCGGCTCGGTGCCGGCAGCCCCCGCGGGGCCACGGGCCGCCACCTCCTAGCCCTGAAAATTCCTCGCTCACCTGTTGCTTCGGCCGCTTCTTTAATGCCGGGGGATTAAGGGGAAGCTAAAATGCTCGCAACAAGCGATCTCGGAAAAAGCGGCGGCGGGAAGGAGTGATTCCAGGTAGATGGGAGATGGGGAAGGACGAAACAGACGAGGAGCCGGGGCAGCGCTCCTGATGCTCGGGATAGGAGAGTAAATGCCGTCTCACAGAGCACGGCCACTTTCTGCCCATTTTAGTACCGGTTCTCGGGGGTGCTGGGAGCGTTAATTCCCCCCGAAAATTGGTTCCTTCAGGAGCCCAAATCACGTCGCGGTTCGTGGGAGCCACCCTCCTCAAACAGCTTTTTTCTCCTTAGAGTGAGGCTTGACACACACTCCGTGCGCGGGGCACTCAACTTTCTGATGTTACAGTCTAAATAAGGGAGAAAAAGCATTAATGAATGTTTAATCCTTGTTTTCTTTAAATACCATTAGGACAATTGTCCGGACCCCGGGTCAGGGAAAAATGCTGTTCAGTGGAGACAGTAAGGCGACGGCTCGGAAGGAGAAGGGGGGATTTGAAGAGCGAATAAGTGGGTGCACGGTGCCTGGAGCTCACCTTCTGCAAAGACAGCGTGTGATTAATGCCCGACACTTGTGGAGCCGTTTGCCCCTGCCCTGGCTCACAAATCCTGCCGCCCGTCCCCCGACAGCGAAGTAAGCAGAGCAGCTTGTGAAGTCTCTGCACGCTGCGAGGGGGGCGGGAGAGGGGGAAAAGAGAAAGAACATACAAGACAAGCCCGTCCCAAGAGCTGGAGTGGGCAGAGTATTACATGTACAAACATCCAAACAAGATTCGAGCAGTACAAAGCGTCGGAAAATCCAGAGCAGCCACATAAAAAGAGAAGTTAAGTAGGAAGTGGTGTAAAAGTGTTGTCATTTATTTTGCCTTCCCTTACAGATGTTCTGCATAAAGCCCTATCTTAATGAGACGGAGAGAGGGAAGGAGGGAGGGGTGAACGCGGGCTGAACCCCAGCGCGGGAGGGGAGGGGGCGCGGGGGTCCCGCCGAGGGCCGGGCTCGCCCCGCGGAGGCTCCGTGGGCTCCGGCCACGGGATGGCGCCGCGGCCAGCGCCTCTCACCTGCCGGAGCGGGGCTCACCTGGGCGGCCCGGCTCCCCCGGCCCGGCCCGAGGCACCCCCAGGCCCGGGGAGTGCGGCAGCGGCTGGAGCGGCGGCACCGCTCGTGCCAGCGGATCGCGATAAAAGAGCTTTTACAAGTGACAGCCGGGCGTTTATGGGCTGAGAGACAAGGCGAGGCACGGCCACAGCATCCCTGCGCCGGGGACCCGCGGGTGACGCGGGATAAGCGGTCCCGGGGGAGGGTGGTGAGGAAGGAGGGAGAAGGGGATGGGGGAAAGTTCAGATCCTGGCGGTCAGAGTCTGGCCGCCGGTTTTAGCAGCTCCTGAGCTCGCCAAGAGGGAGGGAAAACGCGGCGGGGCAAGAGAAGCGCTGAGCCAAACTTAGGGACCGGGAAAGGAAAGATCCGTTCTTCAGAACAGCTGGACTAAAAATACCCACCCTCCCCCGGCAGACCGAAGGCTGGGTGAAGGTGTACGAGATCTAATATTTCAGGTGACATAAGAAGGGAGCAAACACCCTGCCAAAAACATCTCTCATCCCGCACCACCTCCTCCCCCGAACTACAGTGACCACCCCCCGCCAAAACAAGACCTCGAGCAAATAAATCCAAAGTCACGTCTCGCTGTCACCCACCGGCCAAGAAAAAAATAAATTGAAAAAAAAAAATTTAAATCGCGTTTTCTGAGCCCTGCTCCTCCTGGTCAGACCAGGAGAGGAGCCGGTCGCCCCTCGCTGTCCCCTTCCAGGGCAGGTGCGCCCACCGCCCGCGCCCACCGCCCAACCACGATCCCACCGCGCAGCAGAGCGCTGGGGACAGTAGCTGGGTTTAAGCATGAAAAAAAGGGAGCCTGTTTGCTTCTTTATTAGTGTCGAGCCTACTCTAATTACGAGAAATCGCTGCTCTCGGGCTGAAACGACGTGTTGTCTTGTGCTTGTAAAATACATTTCAAGTAATTCTTTTCTGTCTATAAAATACAGCGTGTGTGGGGAATATAAATAAACTGCTGTCCATTTGTTTAATGCTATTTTAGCCAAATTGACTGGCCGGATTGGAATTCGACATAAAAGCTTTAGTTTGCAAAACATCCGCACTGTAACGTCTGGGAGACAGGGCTTGAGCTCCAGCGCGACGGGCACGTTAACTGCATTAAAACCCCTCCATACATTTTCGAGCTTTTGCTTTTTTTTCCCCCCTATTGCAGCACATCCACCCGCTCTCCTCCCCGCCTCCGGGCGCCTGCGCCTGGTTTTCTCCAAATGAAGTATTTTACGTGATCGATGGAAGGAGTCATTTGGCCCATAATTAGGTCAATAAAATCAATGTTTATTCCTCTGATGGCCTGAAAGCTAATAAATTCCTCTTTTATATTCGCTCCCTCCGAAGATTAGAAACGAGCTGCCCCAGCCCCAGCGACAGCAGAGCGGGGTGGGCGGCAGCCCCGGCCGGCGGGGATCGCTCCTTTCTGCCGGGGAGCCGAGCTGCCAGCCCGCCACCAAACCCAGCCGCTGGCACTAAAAAAAAAAAAATTTAAAAAGTTTATAAAGAAAAAAAAAATATTAAAAAATTCCCACTCCTATGCCTCCCCACTCCTGTTTATTTTTCACGACAAGCCAATTTATAACACTCCCAAATTGAGTCCAACCCCCTTCGAGCACCCCCCCATCGCGCACACACACGCTCCGCTCCTGTCCCGCTGATAACTTCATTTCGCTTGATTCCCTTTGGAGCCGCGGTTAGTCATGGACACGCAAGGTATGGAGGCGCCTTGGAGAAATCCTATCAGACTTGGAGAAAGCAAAGCTTTTGGGACAGTAATTAAAAACAACAAAAAACCCCCCAAACCAACAACAAAAAGCCCCAACCGAAACCCGCGACAGTTTTACTTTTCACGCCGTAATGGCGAGGAAAAAGCATCGCCGTCCTAATCAGATCAATACAGAGACACACAAATCTCTGCAAAGGTTTAGCAGTTTACAGTGGGTTCCAGACCTTTGACATACATTGCGGATTAATTGGGCACTGTCAAGAGGGGGGAAGAGGAGGTGGGATTCCAGTTAATTAGTCGAGAAATGAATAAAAACTAAACATTATCGGAATTGTCTGCTGGTCCCGGTTTGTTAGTGGGGATTTGGGGATCAGCTTTTGTGCGCCGTAAATTGGATCTGAGTAGCGTGGTGCTGTCTTACACTGTCGTTTTGTGAACTGGCGACAGCTCGAGTCCATGGGAAAACTTAAAGGGAACCTGGGGCCGGTCACAGAGCCTCATTATCTCATGTCGGATACCATCTTTCGGGGAGAGCGTTTAATCAACAGTGGCACCCAATCCTCCCCTCGCAACCTGGGCAAACCGCACCACCTTCCCTTCCCTCCGCCCTGCAAACGGCCCGAGAGAGAGAAAAAAAAAAAAAAAAGAAAAAAACCCCAAACAAACAAAGAAAGAACCCCGCATTTCCGAGTGGGTGACGCCGCCCCACGAGCTGGGGAGATCCCGCGGCTGCCCACGGCGAGTCCCCGGCTGGGCACGTGGGGCTTCGCCCATCCCTGCGCTCGAAGGGCTGGGTCTCCGCGGTGCCTCAGCTGCTGCCTTCCCCCACAGAGCCGGGAAAGAGCCGGGAAAGAACCGGGAAAGAGCCGGGCCCGTGGCCGGAGGGAGTTTTCCCCGCGGCGCTGGACGGGGCGGTCCCCGCTGCCCACCCGCGGCACCGCCCGGCCGCCGCTTCCCGTCCGCCCTGCCGACAGCCCGGCTCCGCCGGCTGCTTCTCCCTCTTCCCGGCCTGCTTTCCTCAAGGAAGTCACGGCTCGTCACCCGCTGGTTCTCGGGGCCGCCCCGCCGGGCAGGCGGCGGAGGCCGGCGGCCCCAGGCCAGCGCAGCCCTGCCGGGTTGTCCCCGGGCTGAGCAAGGGAGTTTCCCCTGGCTCCCAGCGAGGTGAATTCCCAGGCACACTCCTCCCTCCGCCTGCCCTCAAGGCTGGCAGGAAGAGGGGAGACGGGGAGAGAGATGGGAACGAGCGAGGGATCCCGCAGCGCCTTCTCCCCATTGTCAGGAGAGGAGTCCTCACAGGAGGAGAACCTTCAGCACTGAAGGGTGCGGATGTCGCTCCCCGTCGTGCCGGTGCCCCCCGAGCACGGGGGCTCCGGGGCGGGGGGAGCCGCACGCCGAAGGTCCTCCTGCTGTGGCCAGGACCGGCGCGGAGCCGGGATGGAGCGAGGGGAGCAGAGAGGGGGAGCCCTCAGCCCACGGGAGCTCCCAGCTGGGTGTGGGTGTCCCCCGGAGCCGCTGTGCGGGGTCGCCGGTGGGGAAGGGACCCCTGTGAGCGGGTGCCGGGCTCTCTGGAGAGATCTCTCGGGGGTCGCTCCGTGTACCCGAGCGGGACGGGGCCCGGGTCCAGCCAGCCCCAGCATCCCCCGTGGGGCTGGGAGAGCCCGAGGGACGGACAGACGGACATTGCCGAACGGTAAAATCCGCGGCGCTCTGCTACTCGTAGTCAGGGCGATCCCCGTCCTGAGAGCGCCCTAATCCTAACCCTAACCCTAACCCTAACCCCTCCTCCGGAGCTGAGCAAAGAAGGGGCCCGGGGACGCGAAGTGCCCGCCCGGGATGGGGCAGCAGCCCCCGGCGCTGCTACCGCGCTCCCGGCCACCTTCCGGGCCTCCGCGGCAAGTCCCCGGCGTCCCCACATCCCGGGAGGGAGTTTGGCAGAAGGGAGCTCGCTGCTTTCCCTGCGCAGGAACCTCTCGCGAGGAGGAGGAGGAAGGCAAAACTCGCTGGGTTTTAGGGAGAGGAGGCTTTGGGAAAGGAGCGCATCCCGGTGAGTGCCCGGGAGGTGCCTTCACCTCCCTGGCGGCGCGGCGCGGAGCCAGCGGCGGTGAGAGCCCGGAGCATCCCCGCTGCCGGGCAGCAGCCTCTGCCCCGGCCTCCTCCGGGCCAGTAATTGGGTGTGCTTAAAATCAACCCGGCTAACGAGCCTGTTGTCCTCCTCACCCCACCCCCGCGTGTGAAACATTGTCATTAGGCGTCTAATATCTCCATCGCTTCCAGGGGGGAATGGGAAGAGGCTGCTCGAAAAAAGCCACAGACAAAAGGAAGTGTGTGAACTCCCAGCGCCCGTACGCGCAGCACAATGCAAAGCGGGTTAATATCAGTTAGCAGTTCTGCAGTGACCTGTAAAGTTGCCTCTCTGGAAAGATTCTTGATGTATTACTTAACATGGCTACACAGTTATCTGTCTCGGCATTAATGCGTCCATTAAATCACTGTTGAGTAGCATCAACCCACTCCCGAGTCTTTCCGTCCCCTGGGAATATGGTTTCTAAACGGGATCAAACATGTGATGCTGACAAGTCATGAGATAAGTTATAATTAATTAGAGTTTGCTACATCCACGGAATGGGTACTTGGGGGAGTGGGGATGGACCGGGCCATTAAGGACTTCAGCCAGGAGGGAGGATCTATAATATTGAGTTGGAAAACAAGAAGTAATAATCAAAGGTGGCCGAAGAAAACTGCAAACCTTTAGCTTTCAGAGCTCGGTCAAGATTAAAGTTGTTCTTGATGGGAAACACACCCTCTGCTCCTTAATGAAAACCATGGGGAGACCGATGCTGCGGATGGCTCCTCAAAGAGGGAGAGGAATCCTCGCTCCAGGTCTCAAGGACAAAAATCAGCGGCACGATTTGCGAGGGGAAGAAGAGAAAGAGAGGAAGGAGTAGGGAGAAGGGAGCCGCCTCGCCTGGCTGAGCGGCGAAGCCGCAGCCAGGGGTCACGTCTCCTCCCGACACACACTTCGGGGTCGTTTCGCAGATGTTCCCCCGGTTCAGAGAGGCCCGGAGCATCCCCCTGCCTGCCCCAGAGCGCCCTGGAAGCTGCCGAAACCCCTCTCCTCCTGGCAGACAAATGGCCCCTCTTGCCCTGGGCTGGGGCCAGCCCGCAGCCCTCCCCCTGCCCTCTCCGCTGGAATGACAGTTAAAAATCAGACTGCAAACAAGTGGATTTTGGTCTGAGCTGTAATAGCCCCTATTTGCTTTGCTTTAACAAACAGCTGGAGGGGGGGATTTACTTTCAGGCTGGCTGTAAAAGCTCCACGCGGGAGGGGAGACGCAGGGGACGGAGGTTAACCGGCGGCACGGGGTGTCTTTTCATGCCCTCTGCGAGTCAAAGCGATGGCCGCGTTTATTTGCTTGCTCTCCGCAACAAATGGGAGCCCTTCAGGTGAGAAGACGCTGGAAGGGTGGAATGACAGGACAGATTTACACCTGTCCTTACCGCGGGCTCTGACAACCCCTATAGCCTACAGAAATGACCAGTGGTGCCGCGGAGTCTGGGGAAGTCAGCAGGTTCACTCGGCTTTTTTTTGTTGCTTTTGCACTCTGTCCTCCCCCACCGCTGCCCCTCCTGCTTCCTTCTCCCTTTCCCTTGTCTCCTCACGGCACGACACGAAGCACAGAGGGCTGGACCCGACTGACAGGCTCCCCCAGCCACCCTGCGCCCCAGGAACATCGCAGCTGACCCCGGGGAGCCCCTTCTCAGCACCTCCTCGGCGGCACAGGGTGCCCGAGGTCTGCGTTCATCACACTCCAGCCTCCTGCTATAACCTCCTCCAGCTCTCAGCTGTCCCCTCCCAGACAAGAAGGCAGAGAGGAGATAACCCCCCCACGCTCCGTCTCCCCCCAAACATCCCACCTCGATGACAGAGGCTGTCCAGACGCCTCTGGAATCCGCCCGGACCCAGCTGCCATCTTCATCCGCGGAGAGGACAAAGGCTGCATTCTCCATGTCCCACCCCAAGCGCCTGTTGCCACCTCCTCGTGCCTGCTGAAAGCCCTCCTCAAAGGCAGCTCCGCAGCGGGCGTCTGCTGGAGCCAGGACCACTCAGCCCCGCATTCGGCACGCCTGGAAGGCTGCAGCCGTTCCGGCTGAGGGCACGGGGGTGTCGCTGAGGGTCCTCTGGAGAGGACTGGGATACGTTTCGGTAGCCCCCAGTCAAAAGCATCTCGCGAGCAAGCAGCCCAGCCCAACATCTCATCGCTCGGCCTCATCAGACAGCGCTGAGCAGGACCTTGGGAGGCTCTGCTCCAGCGTGGGTGCCTGAAGTTACAGCCACAGAGCTGTAGAAATACCCCAGAGAATAGAAAAACCCCATGGCATGGCAGCGCATAACTGAGGGCTCCTGAGGGATCCCGGGCAGCAAAGTGCTCAGGCACGGGATGTGCAGGCGTGGGACACGGGGCGGAGGAGAAACAACAGGTCCTGAGCTGCTCGAAGCACTTTCACCCGAAGTTTGTTAAGTGCCACATTCTGCTGGAGATCTCCAGCTGGATTCCCCCTCCTGCAACAGGCAAGGGAGCCAAAGCCATCCGTTCCAAAAGGAAAAAAAAAAAAAAAAAAAAAAAAAAAAAAAAAAAAAAAAAAAAAAAGAGCCGGAGGTTTGTCATGTCCCCATTAGGCTCATTGCAGCAATGATTTCCCAATTACACAGAGTCAGTTTCAACAGAAAAGGCTGGGAATGCCTCACAGGAGGACTCTTGACCGCCCCGGGCTAGGAAAGTGTAGAGAACCTGCCCCAAATGAGGCAAGTGTGGGGATTTGCAAACAGGTACTGCTGCTCATGGCGACAACCCTAAGCCCTGGAATGGGGTTATAGCCAGAGGCAAGCACTCGAGATTCCTCTAAAATCTTTGGGAACATCTAAGGGTTCGGCACTTCTAAAAATCTCTCGAGGCTTCTTCAGATGCCTGGAGAGAGATTTCACAGCTTGTCTCCTCTTAATAGCTGAGTTTTTAGTCTCTGGCCAGAAAAATAGGCTGGGCAACTCCACTGTGCCTTCCTTAAAATAATTAGGATTAATAACTCCCCATTTCACCTGTGATGCACACCACTGCTATGCAGTGAGATAGGAGATAACATCGTTTGTGGTAACACTGATCCCAGTGAGGATGGCCGAGGGTATCACAAAGGGGTAACAGAGAGAGGAGCTAAAGCTTTTGTAGCCTGGAAAGAGCTGGGATGCCTCTCCCTGCTGCATTTCCTTCCGCAGGCCGAGGCTTTCTGGGATGATTCCGCCAATGAAGATGTTGCAGGAGCTGATGAGGCCGAGAATACCCTTTGGAAACTCAAGAAGAAAGGGTTATGCTTTCTCCTGTACAATGTGACTATGCAGAAGAATTTGCATATGACTACTCTGTGGCGCAAATGTCCTCCAGGGAAGGGACAAAGGTGCTCTTTGGGGTTGGCAGGGGGAAGAGAATGGAGTACAAGAGTATTTTGAATGACCTTTTCCCAGCCACTCTGGAGCTGATGGGGTGGTATTCCAAGGCAGGCATCGATCCAGGTGTCTGACCATGGAGAGTTAATCTCTGCATGGAGGCACTTCCCCAGCCACTGCCATCCACAATTTCACACACAGGGTGCGTTTCCTATGTTTGGGGATCTGCCACCAACCACACATCCAAAGTCAAGGTCTCCTCCTCATGCCTTTAAATGATCTGGACCCTGCCTCTCAGAAAAAAACCCACTTTTCCCTCCTGTGTGCTGGGATCACTGGAGCTGCTGGAGTTTGGTTGTGGAGGGGGGAGTGCTGACAGCTGGCTTTGCTCCGTGAGAGGCCCTTGGCAGCACAACCACTTCTCACCTCCCTTCACCAAAGCCCGGCTGTGGCACCCTCCTGGTGGAGATCCCCTCCTTGTCCATCAAGGATTTCAGAGATGGGAACACGTGCTGCGCTGTCAGGTCCCAAACGTGTGGGATTTCCTTCCCAGGGTACACACAACACATCCAGGGCACCCCAGGAGCGCTGGGTTTGCTGCTTCTCGCCCAGACACAGCTGATCTGCATATATTCAATGGCCATGTCTGGGAAGACTGGATGTGTTAAGCCCAGGCATAATTTCCAGGCATGGAAAGGGTGTGCTCAGAAACTCCAGACATTTTCTAAGCCTACTCAAGACCTGCCATGATCAGATGGTTCCTCCAGCCAAAGAAGTCCTGAAGATGGAGCACATGGCTGGGAAACATCAGATCTGGAGGGAGTTAAGGACGTTCAGAAGACACTTCCAAATGTGCAGTTTTTCTTGCATGACACACAGGGTCACTCTTGTCAACAAATATCCCATTTTAATATTTCATTAAACTTTCATGGTGTACTCTGAGTCCGTGATACAGGCACGGTCAACAAACGTAAAAATCAATTAATCAGTCCCTGAGTGAATAGCCAGTGGGAGAGAGAAAGGCTCCCATTAATTTCTCCAGACTTCAGGTCAAGCCCTAAATGTATAAAGATCAAAAGACCTCGAGATTAGCATTGAGCCAAGTCATCAGCACTGGGATTTCCAAAGGCCACGCTCAGCCCCCTGCAAGCAGATTGGCAAAAACCACTGACCCAAGATTTTTTAGTTCCCTTTTTTTTTTAATGCAGTGAGGCAACTTTGGATTTTATTCTTTTTATTTAAGAAAGGAAACGGTAAAAGAAGTTGTTTGCACTTTTTACCACAAGTGAGAGTTTTCCTCTACACACTCACACATCACTCCAAAGTTCCTGGGAAGATGAGTGACAGCCAAATTGCCTCGCACCCTTTGCTCTTTGCACGTCCCCCTGCCAGGTTTGTGCCGAGAACAGGTGGCTTTCACACCTAGCACATATTTGTGCTGGCTGAGTGTTAGCAGTGAAATCAAATCCTTTCCTCTGACCCAGGAATTTTGATGGCAGAGGGAAGGGTGGCTTGTTTGAGGGGGTGTGGCACTTCTTTCCACGGGAACATTTATCATTTCTCTGCTGAAAAAGAGACCAATAACTCATACCCCGTGCCTGTTATTACCCTGCGAATTCAAAGGTGTCTCGTTTTTAATGGGCCCTTAGCAATAGCGCCGGCACCTCATCATTTATCATCTCGTGCTGACAACTTCCTTGATGCACAAAGCTCCTGAATGGCACCTCTAAAAGAGGTGTCAGCAGAATGAGCCGTGAGGGGTCTTGTAGCTGTTCCTGCAGTCAAGCAAAGGAAGACCCGAGGCGTGTTTATGCTTTTGAACTGGAATATCAGTCACAATATCCGACTCCCCGTGTCCTCCTCTCTAGCCCAGTGCCAGGCAGGGCACAGGGGAGGAAAATCAACCTCTAAAGGCCACATCTCCCTCTTCAGTGAGGGCGAGAGGGATGGGGCACAGCAAGAGGGATGGGGAGAGCCCTGCTCCCCACCTTCCCAAACCCAGCGACCACACCGGGGTCAGCACAGCTTGGAGATACCCCTACACAGGGCAGAACTGGCTCAAACGACTTCTCCTCCTTCCCAAAGCAAAGCAGAAACCAAGGGGTGAGTCACAGCTTTGACCTACAATTTGAAGCCTGCTTTTTTTCCCAGGGCTTTAAGGAAATCTCGTGTTAAATCCATAACTGAGTCCTAAGGGAGACAGGCAAAACATCCTCTGACACAGCTGACCTCCTTTCTCTCGCTCTCTCTCTTTCTTGCTCTTTGAGAAGATGTTTTTCAAGGAAAGAAGCCAAAAGTTGAGCTTAGGGAAATGAGCAGAGCTTGGCTGGGTTGGTGGGGCTGAGCTGACTTTGGCCAGGCAGTGCTGCCTCCTAACCTGCTCCTATGCAAATCCCACCAGCACCAGCAGCAGCCTCACCCTGGCAAAGGCTGCTCTTCCCTCCTGGTGTGTGCAAATGAAGTCCTGCCACAAACCCGTTTGCAATGGCCTTGAACGACAACAGCTGATTCTGACGCTGGCAACAGTAAATCTTCCATTTTCCCCTTGGAGGGTTTGGCAGAGCCAGGCTGATTTTCTTCTCCAAACCTTGCCTGGCAAAGGTTTCCCTATCTCATAGCCTCATGCAAGCACAACACTCTGTAATTACCAGGCCCAGAGTCTTTCATTCAAGTGCCTTCAAGGACTTTAAAGAATTTTGACTTGGGGCCCCCCGGGGCGAAAGCCCAAGGATTACTTTGCCCAATTTACTTATGAGTAAACTGAGGCACGGCAGAGGGAAACCTGTAATTTTCACGAGTCTGTTCATTGAGGGTTCCTCGTTTTCCACACTCCCAACCCTAAAATGCCCTAAAGGCTTCAGTATTCAGGGCTGCTGAGCAGCCAAATATTTGGCGGAAGGATTCTGCAAGCTTTTCCCAGAAAGCCAACTCCATCCTCCTTCCAAACCACCCACTCAGAAAAAATCAGGGCATCCAAAACTGGTGGTTTGTGACACTCAGCTGATAATAGGGTATGCTATTAATGAGCCCCAAATCTCAACCTCTCTGTACTTCCACTGAAGAGATATCTAGAGGGGAGAATAGGAAAGCAGGTAATAGCTTCCCCCTCTTCTGCCCAAGAGCTCAGTGTGAGGGCAGAAGGTGGGAGGAAGGGAGGAATTTCCAAACAGCCCCACAGGAGGCTCAGTGCTGCTGCTTGCCGGGGGACACCTCAGTCACAGGCAGCACATAGGGCCACGAGCCCCAGAACCCCACGAGCATGGCCTGGCCCCAGCACCCACGGCTCATCTCCCATTTGAATGAGATCCCATGGAGGCTCAGGCAGGAATTCATCCCTCCTCTGTCCCCAGGGGCTGTGCACAAGGGATGGACTCTCTGTGGAGTGGCATCTCCGGCATCCTCATGGACACCAGGGATGGGTTTGTCACCTGCTGTGGGCACCAAGCAGCTGCTCCCAGTGTGGATCCTCTGCCCAGAAATGAGAGCTTGCCCCAGCAACCACTGCCTTAGTGGGGATCATTAATGGTCTCCTCCTCTATCCCACTGCTGTCCATTCCCACAGAAGTTTTAGGAAGCTTTCACCCTTTTTTTCGGCTTTGGCTGAAACCGCCGTTCAAAAGCTGCTAGGGGAAGGGGGTGGAGGGGAAGGGCAAAGCCACTTCAACCTCCTTTTCCCAGCAACTGTCTGAAGGAAAAGGAATAATTGCGTATTGCCCACATGCAGCCAGAGAATAAGTTACAGGAAAGAATCCATCAAAGGGGGAAAAGAGATTCAGATATTCAAGGAAAGGATTTCCAAGTTGACTTATGATTTTTCCTCCAGGATCTCATTGCAACAGGCACTGTGCAAACAGAGAGAGACAATTTCCTGCACTAGATATTAAAATCTAAGCTGCAGCGTCAGAAAGAGTGTGGGAGGGAAAATGGGAGGGTTGAGGAGAATTGATCTGACTCACCCTGGGTTACTTATCTGGTCAAGAATAGAGGCAGGGAGGAATAATCCAAGGCTCCAGAGTGCCAGGTCCAACACCGTCCTTCAGACGAGGTTGCTCCTACCTACCCCTTTGATCTGCTCGTAACAGCGGGGAGCAAGAGCCACCTCCTATCAAAATGAGAAGCCAAGGAGCAGCAAACACAGAAATATCAAGAGAAGATTATCTGAGAATACCACGTACTTGTGAGAATAAAGTGTCTGTCACCAGCAAAAACATGACGGTGTCACCCGTGGGCTGGGGTAACTCAGCACAGCTCCCCAGCAGCCAGGGCTCTGCTCACTGAACACCAGCAGGGTCTGCTCCACCTTATCCATCACCGGTGCCAGGAAGAGCGGAGGGGAGATGGGAGCTCAGTGGAGGGCATTCCCCTGTTAGGAGAGCATCAACATGTGGTTCCAAACCAGGGGTCTGGATGTGTTGGGAAAGGAGAGGGAGGGGTGATAAATAGAGAGAATAACGCCAAAACACCTTGAGAAATGGGAATCCAGTCCTGCTAAAGGTGAATTAAACCTTCCTTATCCCTCTGAATCCCAGAAAGAGTTAATAAAATAGTAGGAAAAGGAGAACAGAGATTCTAATTTATGGAGAGGTTCAAAGGGCTTTTGATAAAGCCCTTCAGTAGAGTCTCTGAAGGAAATTTTATAATCATGGGGTTGGGAGATAAAGTGCTGTCACAGATTAAAAACTTGTTGAGACAGAAAACAGAGGAGAAGGAAATAAATGGCAAATGACCAGCATGGAAATAATTTAGGAGAGGTGTCCCCAGGATGAATTTGGAAAGTGGTTAACTGTAGTATGACTTTATGACTAATAGCAATTAGACCTGGTAGAATAATAAACAGGAGCATAGTAACAACGTTGATCTGTGTCCGGGTGCTGCAAAGAGCAGATCTAGAACAACCCATTGGTCTTTTTTCGATTATTTCAGGGAAAAAAAAAAAATCCAGCACAAAGCAACACCAAAGCCACGTTGTTATTCCCATTCCTTCTCCCTGAAAGTAAACCCAGAGACATTTCAACAACACCTCCCTGTCCCCACACTCCCTCCATGGGCAGATGTTTCCAGAGTGCTCTGACAAAGAATCCCTGGCACCAGCAAAGTGGAGGAGCAGGATTTTTCTGGCGTTCGATTGCAATAAAGTTTTCAGTGATTCCCTTCACTTCTCCCTCCCTCAATTCACCGGCTGCCTTCCCTGAGCTTGCTCAGGCTGTGACCCAGGGGCTGAGAAACACCCGTGGAGGAAAGGAAGCTTTGTGCTTCACCGAACGAAGAACTTGTAGTTCAGTCCTGCCCATGTGAGAATTGAGAGGAGCAGGGGGATCCAGGAGGATCATGCAGAGGGTGGGATACCTGGAAATGCAGCTGAGCAGCACCTGGTGTCAGCCTAAACTGGACTGTGCTAAGTCAGTGCCCTGAGTTGGGAAGGGATGAGGGAGGAGAGAGTCAGAACCTGCTGCCACCGCCCCAGGGAGCCCCCAGCCCACAGTCCGGGCAAGGAACCCTCCAGAGCAGAGAGGTGCTGTGCAAGGAGTGAGGAGGGGGAGTTCTCTGGCACCAAAGGATTCTCCTGCACGCTCTGAGGAGGTGCTGTGTCCTGGCAGGTGTCACGTGTGGCACAGGCACAAACACAAGGATTGCTGTTGGCGCCTCTTCCCAAAACAGGTGTAGAAAAGATGATGGGAAACTCCTCTTCCTTCTCCCACTTCCCAAACACAGAACAACAACCACCCGGGATATTTTCCTCATGCTCATTGCCCCCCACCCCAGCAGCTCTGCTCTGAGCCAGGCTTGGAAAAGTCCCTTCTCACCAAGTCCAGCCCCTTGTTATCCAGAGGAAAGAAAAAATAAATAAAAGGACAGTGTGGAGATGAACCAGATTGCACTGTACATTTCAACCAGCCTTTAATCAAGTCATGCCAGGATAATTCAGAAACAAATGAAAATTGATACATTTGAGGCATGCTGAGGGCAGGGAAAGGCTGGATGCAGCTGCTGCATGGGCATGGAAGGATGCTCACAGTGCCCAAGAGGGAAGAGCAGGGCAGCTGCCCCGAGGCAGAGGAGAGAAGGTGCTCGGCATTTCAAAAGAACCGGAGTCTCTCCATCAGGGAACGGTTGCAGAAACATTGATTGCACAAGATGGCTGGGTGCCTGCCCTGCCTTTGTGACTCTTCCTCTTTTTTTTTTTTTTTTTCCCTCCCCAGTGTGCCCACAATGGCAGCCCTTTTATGACAGAATGATTTCAGCGAGCCTAAACACAATGTGCCTTACAGCTGTAATTCTGGGACTCCTCGAGCATGAATCATATGATGCACTGCGCTGATAGTGGGGGCAGAGGCATTTGCTTCGTTTCCAGACAGAGGGATGGAGTCAGGCTCCATCCGGCTGAACCAGTGCTTCCACTGCTCCTGCACCTTTTTCCAAACACCGCAAAGCAGGGCCAGGTACCTGTGTGAGCTCTATTTGCTGGAAACCACCTTCCCAAGCCGCTGTGCGACTCAGGAATCAAAGCTCAGGGCATTCCAGCCCCTGGTCTCTTGCAAAATCTCATGACCTTGTGGAGGCAAGGCCACAAAATTCACTTGTTTGACTTCATTCTCAGACTTTCATTGAGTTTGACTTGGGGAAAGAAAAAAAAGCCAAGAAAACCTCCAAGAGCAAAACACAAAGCAGCAGAAATAAAAATAAAACCAAAGGCAGCAGAGTTTGCAGGGAGGGAAATCTCACTGCCCTTCCCTCCTGCCCTTCCCTCCTGCCTGGAGCTTTGGCTGTTGGGGACCTTTTTTTTTAAATATCCATCCATTCTTTTACTCCTTTCTAAGCCCATCATACACGAATCCATCTATCTGGAGAAAAAGCAGTAAAGAAAACCTTGGGATGAAGATTTGAGAGGCAGGGAAGGTTCCAAGAGCACACACAGGTGCCTTCCTCCAAGCAGGACTGAGCATTTCTCCAAAGCACAACTGGCACAAACTGGCATCGTTCCACTGACTTCAAAAAAAACCATGCTCCCTCAGGACCGGATTAATTTTCTTTAAGCAAGTGCTGATAATGATTTTTTTTTCGCTCTTTGATGAAAACCAGCACTGTCCCCACCATCCTCCTGTTACACAACGCATCCCAAACCCTTCACTTCACGTTTTATTTACGTAGCCTCACTCAACAGGTCACTGACGCAAAAAAATTCCCCATTTTCACTATTTGTAGGTCATAAGATTTCACAGGTATGAGTGTCCTTTTATAGCACGGAGGCAAACAGCTGAGAACGTATTTTGATTGCCCTTTAAAACTTGCAATAAAGGTGTTAAAAGGAAAGAGTGTTTTTACGTGCCATGTCAAGCTCTAATCTACTCCATATCTCACACGCACGCTCTCCCAGCACAGAGCAGTTGTTTCAAGTCTGTCTCCACTGTTGTTTTTATTTTTTTTCTCCCCTAAGTACTGCTTGTATAACCAGCGAAGGGAAGGCAGAAAAGCTTATCTGCTCCCGGCTTTTTAAAGTAGCAATTCCATGTTGCTGTTCTCCTGCCCCAAGGAGTTATGTGTGACGCTGCTATTGCCTTCCATGGGACGTGATAAGAAAGTTTGGGCTCGGGTTACCAGCAGGAACACTGGTGACAGCGAACCTTTGGTGTCCTGCTAGTGAGGAGCCTGAGCCTGGCTGATCCCTGAACCCACGGCTCCAAGGCTCTGCTCTCTCAGATCTGCCAGCCCGAATGGGAGCAGGAGCTGGGCCAAGCTGTGGGGTCTCCTGTGGGTCCTGCAAAGCGCCCAGCCTTGCTCCAGCCCCGTCTACAACGCCAGAGGAGAATTAGGGGGCTTACGACTGGAAGCAGAGGAGACCAAGAGCTAAGCAAGGCAGTGGGAAACACTTAGGAGATAAGCCTGGGCTTCGTCTCCCTTTCATTCAGAGCTGCAGCGAGAGCAGGGTGAGGAAACAGAATCCTTTTTTCCCCCCTTTGGCTATTTGTCATGAAGCTGGGCGAGGAGGGCACTTAAATGCCATAAAACCATCCCCTAATCCCCCTCCCACCACAGAGAGAGCTGTCAGGGGTGCCTGTCTTCCCAAACTCGCTGGAGCCCGCGTGTGACACCTCCAAGCCACAATTATCCTCAGCCGAGATTCCCAAATGACTCCCAGAGCAGTCGCATCCCCTCGTCCCGAGCATCCCCCGTGCTCCTACACCCCGCCCCAAAGCCGCCCACCGCCCGTGCCAGGGCTGCCTCTGCTCCCTCGCCAGCCCGGCTTAAGAGCCACAAGGCAAAGGCGGTTCAACTCCTGATCGGCTTAAAAACAAACAGTCGGCAGCTCCCCTAAAACAGGAGAGTCCAAACAAATAATTATCACCTCCCCCTTGACTCTGGCGAGCGGGGCCACGGGGCTGGCTGCTCTTTCTGCTTCTGTGTGGTCTCCCCCTTATAGACAGGCCGACATAAAGGACTAAAGCACTGAAACTTAACGAGTTACTGCTCGTTAGCTGCGGCGCATTAACTGCCTGCCTGCTCCCTCCGGAGAGCCGGGACAGGCTCTTTGTGTTGGGAATGGGCTGGGACAGCGTTTTCCAGCCCCGGAGTCTGAGGCTGGTTCCTGAGAGGTTTGCAAAGGTAACTGGAAAACAAAGCGCTTGTCACCAGTGCTCAACCGCTGACTCAGGGACCCGCACCCTGTGCGGGGAAAAAACTGTTAAAGGGCCGGCAGAGGGAGGAATGGCTGGGCCCAGGACATGCCCAGAGCACGGCGAACACAGCTGAGAAGTGGTAACTCATGAAGGGTTTAATTACATGCAGCTACCTGTCCGTGCTGTTATTCCCCAGGTGTGAGCAGAGAGGCTGCAGCAGCCGCTCTCTACACCAAGCACAGAGGGGAAGTAAAGGAATGAGCCAGCAATTAATACACAAATCCAGGGGAAAGTTTCTACAGCGCTGGAATCCCCAAGGACAGAGGGTTTGTGGCTCTGCAGAAAAAAACCTCAGCCCCGGCTATTTTTAATCTCCCTCTTTCCGAGCGCTGCAAGCTGTGATGCTCTCAAAACATTTTTTGAAGCACAGCAAGTATTTTTTAAGAAGGAAAAAGCCAGGAAAAAGATCCTGTGGGGTGAAAAGGAAAGGAGGAGGCGCTGCTCTGGGTGACTTCCCAGCTGGGATAGGGTAGGAGCAGCCCCACGGACAGTTAGTGAGGAGCACTGACAGGCTGTGGCTTGTTGGCGTGGCCCTGCCCTGTGTCAGCACAGCCGTAACCAGATAATTATACTTCTCTCTCTCTCTGGACATTTTGCACAGAGGCAAAGCTCGAGGCACAAACCTAAAGCAAATTGCATGGTGGCATCTGTGTGCTAATGAGGTGCCTCTGAGTTTGAGAGCGTGAGAAATCAGCGGGCTGCGGTTTAAAAAGCAGGAGGATGGAAGGGTGACAGACGTCCCCATGTGTCCCAGGGGGATGTGGGTGTCCCTGTGAAGGAAAATTTCCATCTGGGCTAGCCCATCCTCGCTCCAGACTCACGTCCCACGGGTGAACTCAGGGCTGACACCTCCCAGCACCAGCTCCTGGGGGTCTCAGACAGAAATCCAGGGCTCTGGCTTGGGAACTCAACTATGGCAGGGCTGCTTGAGCCGGGCTTCTGCTCAGGGGGATTTACCTTTACAGGTCCTCTCTCCATCAGCAAAGCTTTTGGAGGAAAACAAAACAAAACAAACTAAAAACACTATAGTAATAACTTAGGGACATTTGAAATCTTTGGGTTGATGATTTTTTTACATAGCCTAACTTGGTTGGGATCTCTCATCTTCTGTACAACACCACAGTTTTATCTCAGGGTGGAAATTTCATATGAAATCCAAATGTACTTTATGATTCCTTTCTGTTGCCAGCTCTTTCATTTTTAATAACTTCTAAGACCAACGAAGCAATGCTATTTTAGGCGAATGTTTTGTACAATCTGTCCAGATGTTCAAATACCAATACAGAAGTACTCCAAGAAGAGAAGGTCTTCTCCTTCTGTCCTTACAAGAAATATGTTTGCTATCACAATATTAACAGACAACCCTCCCTTGGTGATCAGCAGAAGTAAACATCAATTTTTATTTGTATTTTTGCAAATCTTTCTCCATGCCATTTATCTAATGAACTCACCCCAAACAGCATCTCCAACTGGTGCTGCACTATCATTTATACTGCTGAGCTAATAATTTAATTTTCATTGGGGAGCAGGGGGAGGGAGGAAGATGGAAGGAAAGAGATGATTTTACTAAATTGCTTCACTTTGGATAATGTTCGTCCTCTGGCAATTTCTGATTTATAACTACAGTTGGCATTTCCAGCTTCTTAGAAATTATTTCCCGTACTTTCAAGGAAGAAAAATACCTTGACTGAGCCCAAGACTGTGGAGTTTTCGATGGGGCTCGGCCAGAGCTGGACAGGGCAGAGCCCCAGGCATGGGAGCAGCTTCTGCTCCTCCATCCTGGCTCCAGGAATGCCCTGTAGTGATCCCCAGGGAGCGGTGGAAGGTCCCAGCACGGGTGCAGGGAGTCCTCAGCAGCTCCACTGGGGCTGTGGAGAGGGGTCACAGCCCAAACTTCCCAAAAGCCCGGTTGTCCGTGCTGACCCCACCTCCCAGAGGCCCAAGGCAGGGTGCTGGGAGCTGGCTGCCCCCTCCCTCCCTGGGGTCTGTCCCCCCCAGGTCCTGCACTGCTCCTGGCCTGCTGCACGCTCTGGAGGGGAAAAGAGAGGAGAGGAAAACCCAACCAAGGTGCCATTAAAGTTAATTGTTTTTATTGCTGGTTTAACAATGTCTTGTAAATCTTTTTATGACCCAGCCCAGGAACACCAGTGAGGCCTAAACTGGAGCAGGAGCGGGATGAGTAAGGGAGCAGGGACAGGGGAATCACAGAATCCCCCATCAGAATTATGGTTGGAAAAGCCCTCTAAGACCATCAAGTCCAACCACTAACTCAGCACGGCCAGGTTCACCACTAAACCCTGTCCCCAAGTGCCACATTCTCACGTTTTCTCAACGCTTCCAGGGACAGCAATTCCACCCCTTTCCCAGGCAGCCTATTCCAATACTTAACCATCCTTTCAGTGAAGAAAAGTTTTCCTTTTATCCAATCTAAACCTCTCCTGGCACAACTTAAGGCCGTGTCCTCTTGTCCTATTACTCAAAGAGCAGCTCTTGCTCTGGTCTCCTCCCCTGAAAGCTGCAGGTGAGGTGGGACGTTTTGGGGATGCCCAAAAGTAGCTCTTGGCAGCACAGAAGAGGGTGGGATAAACCCTAAAATATCCCCCAGCCAAGTCCTGATCATCCCTTGTGCCCTGGCAGAAGGCTCAGCCGAGCTCACCAAAGCTTGCTCTGCCAGAAACACCACAGGATCCCAGGCGTGTCCCTCCTGCCAGGGACACCGAGGAGGAGCAGGGGCACCTCACCGAGGTCCTTGCAGGGCACAGGGAAAACCCCTTTGATCTTGCAGTACATGCAAGGAGAAAGCTAATCCCGGGTTGTGATGTAAGTACCAGATGCTTCTTGGAAGAATTATACTGGGGCACAGGGTTAATGCTCCAGCTTTTCTTTAAAGTGTCCTGTGGATTATTCCCCCATTAAAAGGATTGTTCCCCAAACGGCTGGAGTGTCAGCCCGGCTGTTATTGTTGCTGTTGATACGTGGGGCAGGAGAAAAGACCTGGGGGGAGCAGGGTGTTGGGATTTATTTGCTGCCTCAACAACCTTTTGCCCCCTCTTCGCCCGACCCCTCTTCTCCCAAACGAGCTCACCGAGGGTGGGTTGGCCGCTGCTGGAGCTGCTCACCCAGGAGGGGAAGCACTGAGGCTGGGAAAAGGGTGCTGACAGGGCATGAAAATGTTTTTCCCGGGTCTAAGGCATCGGGCATCCACCTCCACCTGGGAACGAACTCGTGAAATGGGACATGCACACGCGCAGAGGGGTAAAAAGGGCTCAGCCCCCTGTGGAAGGCTGCGCCCTGCCCCAAACCCCACATCATACCTGCTCAGCACAGGGAAGGAATGAAAGGGAAAAGAGAAGGGAATAATTTGTCTCTTTTATCCCCAAAGCTGCAGGTTCCCCCACACAGCCCGCAGGGAGCCACCCGTGGGGACAGCCAGCTGCTCTGTGCCTGCAGAGGTGTCCCCCTGCACCAGCTGCATTTCCTTCCTTACTCCTCATCTCCGCTGTTTTTGCTGTTTTCTACCGGTTTTGAGTCCCTGCCCAGCCCGCAGACACCTCCCCATCGCCCGCATCCCCTCGACCCGAGCATCCTCGGAGGGGCCGGGGCCGCTGCCGGAGCTGTGCGAGCAGGGAGGGTGAAGGGCTGCGGCCCGCGGGCACTGCCAGCCGGGCACCTCCTCCTCAACCCGCGACTGCTGCCAAAGAGAAAACCTCTCGCACTTAGAACGCTGCAAATGTTCTAAACCGGGACGGCGCCGGGCTCGGGAGGGAGGGAAGCAGCGTTCCCCAGAAGCAGAGAAAAAGCAGCGGCTCTGCGGAGGGACAAACACATCACCCCTCCCCAAAACCACCGCGAAGGGGCCGCGGGGCTCCACCCCGACACCTCTCCGTCATGGGGGGTCAGCGGCAGAACTGCCGTGTCTGGATTGACGAGCATCCCCACCTTTATTTCCGTAAACGAAATCGTCCCGTCCGAGGGGGGACAGGAGCGCTCCTCCCGCCCGGGGCCGCCCGTGGCTCGTGTCTCCCGTGGGGGGCTCTGCCTTCCGCGCCCCCCCGCTCCCACCTCCCTCGAGCTCCTTCTCCCGGGATTTCCTCCCGCTTCGCTCCGTCCCTCTGTGATTCGCTGCCCCTTGGAGCGCGGCTCCTCTCCAGCGGGGGTTGAACCCCGTTTCCCCACACCGGGGCGGCGTGTGCTGCCCTCCCGCACCCCTGAACCCGCGGGACCGTCCCGGGACGTGGCGGGGACAGCGGCCGCGGGATGCTCGGGACGGGCCCGGGAGATGCTCCCAAAACTCCGGGGACCGCCGGTCCCGGCAGTAGCTCTGCAGGGAGCAGCCCGGGCCCGTGCCCGTCCCTGGGGTTGGTTCCTGAACCTTTTCCGCGTCCATCGGCGCTCCCAGCGCCAGCACCGCCAGCACCGCCCCGCCGCCTGCATTGCTGCGCATCGCACCGTGCTCCGTGCACCGAGCCCTGCGGAGAGCTGCAGCCCGCACCCCGCGAGTGCCACCTCACCCCCGTTTTGTCACTGTCCTGCCCTGACCCCCGCTCCCCCTCCGCACCCTTCGCTCCTCTGCTTCAGGCTTTCCCCGCTTTGCTCTCGCCGTCTTTTCGGGGAGCTCGTGGGGGTTTAACGCTGTAAAAACATCAGCAGGGGAAGGGGGAGACGCGACAGAACCGCTGGAAAACGGGGGGATATCGAGGCCTGATAAAAAACGGGAGAACCCCTCGTACATCCCGGCAGAGACCGTCAAAGCAAGCGGTTCCTGCCCAACTTGAGCACATAAAGGACATTTTTTTCCACATTAAGTGTCGGGAAGGCAAAACCAGGGTCCATAACTGGGAAATTATAAAAGGAAGTAAATCCATCAAAGCAAATGCAATTGGGAATACAATTAAGCGGAGGGCTGGAAGGACACAAAAGGAGGGAGGATGGAGAGAGCTCTGCCGCTGAGTGACGATACGCAGGCTGCGCGGGGAAAAACATCCCGGCAAATGCCATTTTCTAGGAGGCTCTGGGCAAGGAATAAAATCAATAGGAAGCCAGGGCAGCTTCCGAGATGGGGGGATGGGGGTGCTACAGCACCCTCGCCCCGAGACTTGGGGGTTGTTTTGGGTTTATTTTTGAAGCAAGCGCTTTGAATTTTAAGACAAAAACACCTTTTTTTTTTTTTTTTTTTTTTTTTTTGGGGGGGGGGCGGGTGATGCTGGCGTCTGGGGGGTGAAAGCTCGGTGCAGCAGGGCAGCGCTGGGGACACGGGGGACAATCCCCGCACCCAGCTCAGCCCTCACCGCAGCCGCTCAAACTCTGCGGAAATGCTGCGAAGAGACCAAAGCGTCACCTTGGCAGCCCAAAATTCAGCGTTTTCACCCCAACCCCCCCGGGCCAGGCGTTATGGAAAATCGTGGGCTTTGCTCCCGTCCCTTGTCCTCGCTGCTGTGCGAATTCGCGAGAATTTCGGCTGGAAAGGAAGCGGGGGTGAATTAAAACTACCCAAACTCTTCAGGCAACGCTTACATCCCCACTTTTCCTTTATTTATTTCCCCCCCGCCCCGAGGCGAGAGACAGGAAGGGCTGGATGGACGGTGCTGAGAAAAGCGAGAAGGTTTTACGCGCCGTCGTTAAAAAAACGCCAACCCAAACCCGAATTTTCTTTTGTTTGTAACATAAACTATAGCCCAGCTCTGGAAACTGAAGGAAGCCGCTTCTATTCCTCTGTGCACCTATTTATGCAGCCTCTAATTAACACATATACAAGCGCGGAGCCTTCCATGACATTTATTGTTCAGATCTTTCTGAAAAACAATGGATCTCCCGTCAGAATTTCCTATTCCTTGTGCTTCAAATCATCAGCGTTTCCACTGGGGGGGAAAAAATGTGTCAGGATAATCAGCGATTTTCAGCAGCAGTGATTTTATTTTTTTTTCGATTAGGGGTTAAAAAAAAGGAGGAAAACGAGGAAAGGTAGTATAAACACGCAATTATATTACAAGAATTTTTGCACAAATGAACTTAATGAGTAAAAAAAAAAAAGTGTAGTTAAAGGCTTTGCCCCCTCACTGAACCAGATTAACAGTGTTTGTTGCTTTTCTAACTATACAAAACTGCGGTAATGAAAAGTAATCTTGACATCATTTAACTTCCTTAAGGTATCTTTCCCCTGCAGACGCTTTCAGAGCTATTAAAGAGATGAGACGGGGTCGTATTGAACTGTTACAACGCTCGCCTTGATCAGAATTAGGCTGAATCGCTTAATATCATAATTAAGGAGAGCGCCTATTAAAAAAAAAATAAAAAGAAGAAGAAAGGAAAGAAAGAATTCCTTAGTTCCTAGCGTCAGCAAACTTCAGCATTCCCAGCACCAGGAGCCGGACACCGAAAATTTGTGGACACCAAAGCTTTCAAAGCCCTTTAACAGGAACACGCTGGGGACCTCGGGGTTCTGAGGTGGAGGTGACACCGCGTCCGAGCCAGGCTCCGCGGGGTGAAGCCACAGCGATTTTGGCTCCTTGTAGGAAATAATTGTGACCCACGGCCGCTGTCCCGGGGCTCGGACACGGCACGGGAGAGCCGCCCGCAGCATCCCGGGGAGCAGCAGCTCCGGAGGGCACCGGGGATGCGCGGGGGGAGCCGGACCTCAGCTTCACCGCTCACGTCCCACGGGTTGGTTTGGGCACGTTTGCTCCAAATGCCGAGTTTTTGTGGAGATGTCAGGGGAGCGGGACTGCGGCGCGTGTAGTGAGCGGTGAGGAGGAGCAAGGCGGCTGCGGGAAGCTCCTTTGGGGCAAAACGTGTGGCGAGGACAGTGCTTCCACCCAAAAATTGGTGGCACAAGGCTTGCGGGGAGAGTGGAGAGCAGCAGCGAAAACGCCTCGGTGGAAAAGAAAGGGAAAGTCCAAAAACAATCAAACAAACAAACAAACTGACTACTAAAAGAGAAAGAAACAAAAAAGGAAAAAAAGAAAGGATAAAAAAAAAAAGGAGATAAAAAAGAAATAAGGAAATTAAAACATAAAAGAGGGGGGAAAAAAGGAAAAAAAGATAGGAGAAGAAATGAAAAGAAAAAAATAAGACAGGGAAAAAAAAAAAAAGAAAAAAAAAAAAAAGAGAGAGAGAGAGAGAGAGAGAGAAAGAAAGAGAAACAAAACCCAACCCCCAGTTCCTTTGAAACACCCATATCGCGCCAGCCAGTCCTCCCACCGCTTTCTGTAATCCAGGAGGAGAAGCCCAAGGAAAGAAAAGGCGAGATCCCCAATCGCCCCTCGCTGTGAAGCCCCGGCCAAGGCTCGGCAGGCTGAGGAGAAGCCGCAGCCCAAGGTGGACAGGGCGTGTGAAGCACCGCGCAGGGCCCGGGGTGCTCCCCCCAGCTCTGCCCCTCCTCCTGCCCCCTCCCGCTCCCTTTTCTCCCAGGAAAGTCACAAGGTAACCGCGGCTGGCTGTAACCTAAGATCGGAGGCTGGCTGCAGATTATTTTTACATTAAGAGCTGCCTGAAGATGCAAACGTGCCTTTGGGTGAGTTCTGCACGCTGGGGTTCGACCGAGGCATGTGTGGCCATCTCCTGCTGAGTGTCCTGAGCTGCTGCTCGTGCACACACCCCCACACAAAACCCCCACACGAAACACAAAACACACACGAGTGCAATCCCCAGGGCTTGTGCGCTCGGACAGAGCATCCAAGGTATAAAAAGAAATTTAAGCTTCTGCTCTGAAACTGATCTCCCTTCCCCTGGATCACACTTTTGATCTAATTTGTTTCTCTGTCCAAATGACTTGGCTCAGCCTTCCCTCTGAAAATTCGGTGTACAGTTGACATCAATCATGTCTCAGTCTAGGGAGGGATAAGGATAGAATATCAGAGAGGTGACCATGCATGCCACATGATTCAAATCATCTCAGCATTGATTAATTGGGTTCAATCTGAGTTTCAGAATCATAACAACTGTTGTTCCCCTTCACATAACATCAACAGGGCCTTTAAAGCAGAGTATCCATTTACTCCAAGGCATGTGATGCATTAAGACCATCATCTTCTATTAAACCTTAAAGGCTGGATGAATTTTAGACAAACTCAATTAGCTCAAGATGGCTCTGCAGTGATTAGACATTGTTGCCCCTTCCCCTTCATCAGGGATTTTTCTACCCCCTCTACTTTTTAATACAGAGGGCAAAGTATGTTCACATATGGAAGATGAGTGAATTCCTTGGGCTTGTCCTGTCTCTGCTCTGGCTGTGCAGGAACCCCTTAAAAGAAGGCAAATCCCCCCCAAAAACTCGTAAAGGAAATATCTCATCAAAGCAGGACCCGCTTTTCCAACAGGACTTCAAGAAAAACCGTTTGGATACCTGGTGGCTGGGACATGAAGCTGTTACCAAGAGGAAGAAGGAGCAGATGGAAAGCGTGTTCTGAGCTGGCCAGGAGGAGATGGTACCTTGAGCTCAGAAGAAAGGAGAGCCAGGCAGGACTCAAAGCCCACACAAATTAAGTTATCCCTGCCCCTGCACCCAGGGAGAGGCTGTGCTTGGGTTAGAGAGCTGCTCACCAATTAACTACAGCGAAAACAGGACAGAAACAGTGCCTGGGTGGACGGGGGCTGAGCAGGGTTTGAGATGGAGACGACTTCTGCAATTCAGGTTTCCATATGGTAAGAAAGATGAGCCCTATTTGTGTGTGTTTGATTCTTATCTACCAGCTGGGATCACTCATCCGGGTTGTAACTGAAATAATAATGATTAAAGAAAAGCATGCCTGCCTTGTAATGTTGCAAGTATGGGCCTCCACATCACATATATCCAGCCCCGACTGAGGGATGACCTATCACAAACTCAGCCTTGAGCAATCAGAGGAATATCATCTCTAATTACTGTTTTGCAAGATGAAACCCTATTAAGCACTTCCCTGTTGTGCCTATTATGACTGGTTCTACACTTAAAACAAAAGCATCCTTTTTTTTTAATTGTTCCACTTTGCGTGGGTGTGAGAGGGCTCTGATTGAGCTCGGGGGTTGCTTTCTTTGGTTTTTATTTTCTATTTACTTACAAAGAAAAGCTCGGAGGCTCTAACTGCAGGGACAGAGATGACTGTTGCATGAATGCTCCTTGTAGTGGGGACATTAAGTTGATTTAAGAGCTGTGCTTAAATCAATCCCCTAATTTAAGGCACGAGTGTTTTCAAGGAGAGAAATTCCACAGCCAGACTTTTAGGAAAGTTTTGAAACAAATTGACTCGAAAGGTTTTTCTACACAAACTGCCTTGCTACGAGCTTGTCAGCAATGAAAATGGATGTATAATTTTCCATATAAATGAATATATCCTAGAACAAAACACATGCAACAAGAGATCCTGATGAGGCAGAGCACTGGGGACCACATCACCCTTCAGAGCATGTGACAGACACACCTCTCATCCGAGGACATCATCATCCTGAGCTGTACAGATGATTTCTAGCTCTGATATTACTGCTAGAAACAGGGAACTGGGGAATAAAGTGACCCCCAAAGAAATAGCATTAAGTTCACTCCTGAAACTGATGGTGGGAAACAGCAGCAAACACTCCAAAGGGACATCCAAGGGATGCTCAGCTCTGGGACCAGGGTTCTGGAATAGGGAGCTGCCACTGTGTTCACATCAATTAATCAAGTTAATTAATTAAGCAGGTCACTGTGCTGACTTCAGCCAGGATTTTCAGTTGATTTGCTCAAGTAACACAAACTTGTGCCCCAGCACCCATCAGGCCCTCAGGTGCTTCACTTTTCAACCACTAAGGCAAAAGCAGAGTTTTGCTGTCTCTGCCTTTCACATTGAAAAAAAAAAAAAAAAAAAGACAATTCCACTTGTTTCTTTCCAGGGATGAGCCACAGGAGGAAAACACTCCACAGACACTGGAAGCCATCTGAAAACAGTGGAATAAACAGATGGTCGCAAAGATGGGCAAGTGCTGAGTCTTGGGCTCACAACACCCTCAGCCAGAGCAGATGCAGCTGGGGCTCCATCACTGAGTTTGTACCAGACCTGTCGGATATCTCAAGGGGGAAACCCAGCAGAGATCCCTCCCTAGCCTCAGCCTGTGGCTCCTACTGATGTGAGCACTGCTGGAGCATGGAAAAGATCATGAAAAAAGGAACCACTGCTAAAACCACCCAGCCCCCAGCTGTTTCTATAGATCACCCAGACTAGCAGAGCCTTTCGTGTTTGCTTTCTCGCCAGACAGACCCAGAGTTGCACCCCCTCATGTCCTGAGGGGGTCGAGAAAAGAAACAGCTTAATCTGAGATCAGCTTGGGTAGAATGGCTGCTGATTCCCTTTCCATGTGCACTGACAGAGGCAGGGCTGGGGCACAGCCTTACACACATTCCAGGGACACAGAACTGTCCCTGACCTGCAGGAGAGGCTCCACACGGGATTATGTCCCCCACCCAGCACTGGCACCACCTCACCTGCCAAATTTAACAAGTTTGTGATGATCACAGAGGAGCAGCTGCCTTTTCCTACAGAATTAAGTGCCTGGAGAATGATCTGCTCTCCCACGTAACAGGCAAGCATCTCCCTCAGCCCACTGTGCTCCCAGGGATGGAGGTCTCAGGTGGGTAAATCCTAATCCTGAGACTTGCTGTGCTAAAAAACCAAACCCTTCTATTTCCTTTTGTTCTCCCTGAAGAATTTACTTGTAGAGGAGAAATTTCCCAAGTGCTGACACCACGTGAGGAAGTTTTTCATCTCTCCGTAGCACAAACCATCTCTCTGCGTGGAGTAGATTCCTTGAGGGTTGTTTATTTTCCCTCATTTCTTTTTCCTCCATTCCCATCAGCTGCCTGGCCCCTTCCTTAGGCAAGGTCTCAGCTGGGAAAGGGGAGATGGCTCCACCCCTGAGAGCAGTGCTGTTATCTCCTGATCTGTGCTGGGAAGGGAGCACAGAGGCACCTGCGCTCCTCACTTTGGGACAGTTCCTGGAGCTGAGCCCCACATTTCCCCTGGAATGATCCCCACTGTCCACCATCTCTGCAGGCACTGGACCAGACCTGGACTTGAACTTTTAAGTCTCCCTCTCATTGCACATAACTTTTTACTTTGAATTTGACTGATCCAGTAGCTACAAGCTAGGGAGGGAGAGCACAGGTGTAAGGATGTATCCACCCCTCTGGACTTTCTGGGAACACCAAGCTGATGCTGCCCCAACTTTCTTCTGCACCTCAATTCATTTAGCATTCTCCAAGTGAGCTATTCCAGGAATGTGCAAGGATCAGTCCCCAGAAGAGCACATTGAGCAGGGGGAGGTCACAGAGAGATGCAGCATTTCCCCAGCTCTCCAAAGCAGATTTCTTTTCCCTGCCTTCCAGCCACCTTCTCCTACGTGACCCGAGAAGTTTCCCTAACAAAAATATAGATGTAACCTTATCTAAAGTGAGTGCAGCCAATGTACTATGGATAATGCGTAATTAATAACAGAAAAATAATGTTTCCCCTGTTATTAAATCAAGGTCTCCCCTGACCTCTCACCCTCATATAAGTGCCTTTAGTTTTATGACAGCAATGGACAAAGTTATCGTGTGTCCATATGTGCAGGCACATCCTAGCTGGCAAGGGGCTCACCTAACTATTGTTGGAGTCAGTTCAGGGATTTTCCTCTCTTTTTGCTGTTGTTGGTTTTGTTTCTTCTTCTTTTTTTTTTTTTTTTTTACTTTTAAGTTTAAGAAAAAGATTTTTTTAAAAAAATCCAGTAGTTTAAACCCTGCTTGGCCAGGGAATGAACTCAATCAGCTCATGAAACTAATGTTCCCAGCGAGGAAGGCTGCACTCTCAGGGTAACAATACCTATTTACACACTTGCACACGGGCATGCATTGCTTTTGGGCTCCCTCATGCACTTCCAGGCTCAGATGCTTGAGGAATGCATCAATATTTTCATGTATCTGCAGCAAGCAAAGGGAAAACAAAGAGCAGGCGAATTCCCTGGAAAGGCTCAGCGGTTTTTTGGCCGTCTTGCAGTAAAACCTTCCCTGCTTACAAGGCAGTGTTTCTTCCCGGGTTGCTTTTTCACTTTAATACCTGCAGAGGTTCAGCCCCCAGCCATCCCCGCTGACAAAAAACTGCGTGCACATCGGCAAAATTAACGAGCTTGGGCCTGAAAACCTATCAAGACATTAAAGAAATTAATAAATAGGAGGCCAGCCCGGTTTTGTCGGCCGCCCCCCTTGCCAGCACACTGGCTGTCGGGAATGCTATCTCCCTGCAGAGGTCAGCGGGCTCGTCTGATCTCCGGGCTTCCCTCCTGATTCATGGCGTTTGATGCACGGCTCTTCCAGGAGTCAGCTCAGCAAAACCCCCGGGTTAATGGAAGCCACACCAGCTCCTAATCCGGTAGCTTTGAATTCTCCTGTTTGTGTTGGACGGGCCCTGAGCGAAAGCCCCGTCCTGCCAGGGTCAGGGGAGCTCCTCGGGAGCACCGGAGGAGGGATGTGAATCCCAGGTCACTCCTTTTGCACCAGTTCCTTGCACCCTGGGACCTGCTGCTCCCTAGGGACTGTGGCACAGAGAGAGGGATGGGACAAAACCATGTCCCTGTCATCACAAAACCATTTTGGATGCAATTCCTTCTATTCCTGAGCTTATTTCATTGTCTAATTCCAGGCTCAGCCCAGAGCTGTGCCTCTCCCCCAAACAGATTTTTCTTTACCGTGGTCTGAAGTGCTAAAAGATGTGGAAATACTGGATTTCTTCAACAATTTCAGCTCTAAGGAGGTGGAAACCCCTTTGCCTCAAACACACAGATGCGACCCAGCCCCTGAATCTCAGGATTTATCCATTCAACCTCTCTGGTTCGAAGGGAGAAATCTGTGCAGGGAGAAATGTGTCTCTTAAACAAGCACCACACAGGAGTGCTGTGATGGAAAGGCTCCTGTAAAAGTAGGTATTTCCTCTCTACTCCTCCCTCACAACATCCTGCCACCCCTTTTCCAGCCCTGCCGGCAAAAGGCTCCGCGTGGGCTCCAAAGTTTGGAGAGCAGGAGGGCATAGGATGCTCCCTGCTCCTTCCAGACCCATCATTCATTTTTTAATCATTTGAGCTGAATCCTGCCATGCTCCTCGGACACGTCAGGCTAGAAATACCCTGCCCTGCACTCCCTTGGTGCCCTCCCTGCCCTCAGAACACGAGTTGAGGGTGCATCACTTTCTGGAGAGTCCAACAAAGACTCTCCCAGCCCTAAAACCTGCTCCTGGGACAGGGGACATTCATCTTTTGATTGGCATGTCATTTGAGGAAGAGTTTTTTCCCAAAAGGTAAAGGGGCAAAGAGTGAAGGGCCTGAAGTTTTCCTTGCCCTGCATTCCCAGGAGAACACAGCTATTTTAGAAGACAGGGGAGCCTCCAAACCCAGGGAACGCTGGCAGCAGCCCAGCAGAGTCCTGCTGCCTACCAGAAGCAAACTGGGTTTGTGCTGCTCAGGATAATATTCCAATTGGGGAGGTTAAAATGGGATTAGGGAGTCAGGACATCTCCCTCCAAACAGAGGAATGTCGGTGACGGGAAGAGTTAATCCCATCAACTTCCCCGCTGCTCTGTGTTCAAATCCCTCCTCACCTGGCTGTGGGATGCACCCACACATGCTCCCATCCCACCAAAACCTGCAGATAAGACTTTATTTGATACATATATATTTATATAAAATACATCTAGTATCTTTGCAAATAACACATTTTACAAAAATATATTTACTGCTGTCGTATCTCCTCAGTGCCCACACAGCACACGGACACGAGCGGCTGCAGCTGCGCTGAAAAAGGCACTTTCTGTCTTCAAAGTCACCACCAGGTCCCATAAATCTTAAAAATATTTCATGGATCACCAAAACAGACCCCCTACACACACAATGAGCTGCTTTCCAAGCACACAAATACTTTTGAGCTCAACAAAATGCTTTGTTTCAGTCAGGGCAAGTTCTTTTATCTAGGTTTGGAGCCTCTGTTCAATTATTTCTCTATGGATTCTCCACTGAAATGAGTTCAAAAATGAAATTACAAAGAGTTTTTTCAGTCTGAAAACATCCAAATAATACATTTTGCAAGGAAACTCTCTATTCCCCCTTTTTTTTTTTTTTTTTTTTTTTTTTTTTTTTTTTTGAGGGAGAAGGAGGTGTTGTTTGTTTTTATTACGTAAAATTTTTCCATCAGCACATTTTATGAGAGAGAAACCATTAAACAGCATTTTCTGATTAAAAACACAATTCTTTTCTCTGCAGAGCTCAGTCCCTGAGACTGAGCATCCCTCCACCACTCCTAAAACCCCCTCACCAAAAACTATGCACAAACCCAGCCAACTCCAGTTTAGAAATAAATCTGCTCTGTTTACTGCTAAATATTTATTCAGATATTTACCAAGAAAACATGAAAGGCAAACCTAACATCTGTATTTCTAGTGTTGCTTGCTGGGGAATATCACTGGGGAACAGGGAGAAGAGAACAGCTTTGTGATCACCCCTGAATTTCCTTGTAAAAATCAGCTTTTCTCTCTTCAAATCAAAGGGGAAATTCTGATTTACTCTGGAGGCTGCGGCACTTCTGTCGGCTGAGCATCGCAGTCCTGCTCAGCTGCTCTGCAGAACGCTCTGTTGATATGGCTAAGGCAAAGCTAAATAATGAATTCCCACTCCCACGGGGAAAACCCAGCGTGGGGGTGATGGGGCCACCTCCTTCTGGGGCAGGGGCCTCTACCATGACGTCCATATGGGACTTGCAGCCGTTTCCATTTACAGAAACGTCCTTTTTTCCCCTCGACTTTAGGTGAGCTTCTTATTTCTGATTTATGTCACCGGTGAGAGCTGAGGGCTGGTCTGTGAGATGCTGTGCTGTACCTCTCCCTTTACTGGTGTTCCAGTAAAAACAACGGGGCTGAGCACAACTTCGGTGCGGCTCATTCTGTCAGATGAAGCTGTGGTTTTGTGTGGATGGAGCAGCAGGGCTTCAAAAATGATGCACATACAAATAAGAAAAGCATAAAAGGACAAAATGCTCGTGAACCACTGCAGAAATGCTCCTGAGCAAGAGGTCTGACAATTGTAAACCTCAAGCCTGCAAAGTTTTATTGCTAGATAAATATATTGCCATATACTTAGATTTAACTTTGCTTTCCCTGAAGTAGTAAATAGGTGCTGATCTGAACTCAGTCTCTGGTCTGAAGGCTCAGAGCTGAAGCCTGACAATTCCCAAGAGTCCAAACAGGCAGAAAATGAAGGATTTTAGCTTGGGTACTGCATTTCCGAACACCAAACTAGAAATTTGTCCTGACTGTAAATTGGCTTTTGTCTTTCTGTACAACATACAAAAAAAGCAGATTAACAGACCTAGAAGAAACAAAGCCACCACTCACCAAAATAATGAATAAGCAAGTATCCCAATCAAAAACGACACACCCTTCTGCAAGAAAGGGGGTTTTGTTTGTCTGCAACCAGCTCTGAAATGCTGCAAAGCCCAAGGAACGGCCCGAACAAGAGTGAGAACAATCGCCTTGGGGTTTCTTCAAGATTTTGGGGGATACAGGGAAAGAGAAAAGAAAGATGAACAATGAGTTGGCACCTGAGAACCCGCTCAACTGTCAGCACAGAGGAATGTAAACACGTTCTGCTTACTTTCCCCATTGATTTCAGGAAGCCGGGAAGGCTGCTCAGAAAATGGTTCCGAGCCTGAGCTCCCAAGCAGGTCCAATAATAGACAGCACAGGCAGATGCTTAATCATCCTCAAGCCATGCTCTGCTGGGCCAGCTCTAAAGCTCTTGGCCCACGGGAGGACACAGCTAAGCTCCTGCTTAGCTCAAGAGTTACAACAGGGCTGGAAGAGAGTTGTCCCTGAGCTGGGCAGAGCCGGGCCCTCGGAGCGCCAGGATTCACCAGGGCATTTTAGGGCTGGGATTGACAGGGAGCTGGGAAACCTTCCCTGGAAGGAGGGCTGTTAAATTACAAACACCTCACACGTCTTGGGAACCACTTTTCCTATTTCTTGACTAATTTTTGAGCCTAAAAATGCACACCTGCACCAGCCCTACACTGTGTTCTCACCCCCAGCACAGCATCCTTGCACTGCAAGGTGAAAATGAGGGGACATCTTCTGGGGAACCATGGGATCCTCAGAGATCCTTCTATTTTCCCGATAAGGTTTACAGCCTGATGCTCACCATCAACCTCCTGATTCCTGCTGGAGCTGAAAGAACAGCTTGGTGGGGTCTGAAACCCCTTCCCTCCAAGGGAATGTGGATCCCTGACCTCCAAGGAATGGTTGTAAGGCATCTAGGGCAATGTCCAGCTCCAACCCCATGAGCAAAGCTTTAATTCCTCCATTTGTCTGCCAGAGCCACAGTGCGTGGGTGAATAAATAAATACATTTGGGATGCTTTCTCCAAACTAAAGTGACCATCAGAGTTGGGTAACCAGGGGCTCAAATCAAGCTACTGCCTCATTGATTGCACACATGAGTACATAAAGCAAATGATGTTTTTTTTTAAACCTCGGCGAAAGATGTTTAAATGAACAGGTTTTACCTTTTCTTTGTCCTAGCATGAGAATACACCCCTGGCTGGTTAATGCAGAGCAGCTGAGCCCTGGTAATTTGATCATGGACCTGGTTCAGAGACTGTCATACAACAAATAAAATACCGCAGTAAGTCTCGTGTGCAGGGAAGGGCTGCAGCAAAGGGCTCCCACCCTGCCCTGGCACCCAGCTCTGGGGAGGCTAGATTTCCTTGATACTCTTTTTGGGGAGGAGGAGGAGGCTTTTTCTGACTCATGAATTACACCAGCAGGGCAAAGAGACCTGCCTTCTGCACTGGCCACCTCCAGCTCCCCAGGACGGCAGCGCTCACCATCACTCACTAAGGCAAAGCTGAGCAGCTAAACCACTGCTTTTCCCTTCAGTCCCCAACCAGACTAACTGAGTTCTGTGTTTTCAACAGGAAGGATCTGTTCCAGCATCCAGAACAGTGCCAAGCATTTCAAAAAGGTGAAAAATATGTGCAAAAAACCACTCATAAATACCTCTGCTCAACTCAGGGCAAGCCAAGCAGACAGAAGCGTGACATTCATGTAGCAAAATATTCCGAGAAACAATTAATGCAGGATCCAGATCAAGAAAAATACACTCCCTAAACCATACAAGTGGGAACACCAGAAGGCAGGCGGCTCTCCTCCCTGGTGGCACTTGTCCACTGTGCTGTCACAAGTCCTGGGCCACCCTGAGCTCACCTGAACGGGTGCCAGGGGCTAGCAGGGAGCGTTGGACACTGGGGAAAGCCAGGAGCCATGGCCAGGCCGGCCTTCTCTTTTTTTCAGCTGTGCAATAACTCAGGGAAAGGGTGTCAAAAATAACGACCTGGCTGGGGCTGGAGGTTCAAAAGTTCATCCTGGAAGTGGAGAGCCAGGGTTTCTGCAGGGAGAGTGGCCATGACTGAAGGGAAGGCCAGGGGAAAGAGCCTCTTCTGCAGGAAGAGCTGTTGGGACTGCTGGCAGAAAGGTCTGTCCAGGTGTTACTGAGCTTAATCCACAGGGCCAGGATTTGAGAGTGAGGACACAGCCTGGCTCCTAGCTCAAGATGGGGAGCTCTGTCTTCGTAGGGAGCCAAGGAAAAGGTGAGATTTTTTTGTTGGGATGCTCCAGGCAGCTTTTGCAGTAGCGCTACTGGTGCAAAAGGATTTTGGGGTGCAGAAAGCAGCCCCTGCCCTGCAGCACTACCAACATGAAGGACAAGAACAGCTGTGCTTTTGGGAAGGGAAGTTTAAACCACCAGGACAACGTCCCAACCTCCCTGATGGCAAAGGCAGCACTCAGCCCCCAGTATGGCTCAGACCCCTCGCCTGTCATTGGAGAATGAACCCAGATAACCTCATCCTCCTACAAAGACAGACACTCCACCAATCCATGAAACCAAGTGCAGCCTTAAATCCACCTTCTTGGCATGGGGGGATTTTCCCACCCTGGATAACGCAGAGCAGGCAGATGCCATCACCTTTGCTGCCTGTGATTACCCTACCGCAACACACAAGTGCAGCCCCAGCTGCTGCACTGGAAACAACAACTCCAGCCCCAAAAGCTCTTTCAGTGTCAGTGGGGTTTGGGAATTTGTGGAGTCCCTGTCCCTGGGGGAGCAGAAACACCAACACCTCCTGCACAAATGCTCAGTGCCATCCTAATCCCGGGCGAGTTTCAGACAGATTTCCCCCATGCCATATCCGTGCATCTGCAGGACTCTCACCACCCTCAGCCCTTCCACCTAGAGAGGCAATTTCAAATGTGTGGTAGAAGGCACAGAAAGTGCACAGAAGTCTTGGAATTCCCCCAGCAGGGATGGGAAGCACACCTCACCAAGTCAGGCAATCCAGCCCTAATTGCTGCTGCCCGCCCCTCCCCTTCTCCCTTCAGCCTCACCATTAATATTTGAGATTTCTGCAGATTTGTTCATCGAGATTTTGCCTTCCAGGAGAAGCTCTTATAGGATTAGGTGGCCTCACCACTAATTCCAAATAATTTTCCTCCCTCTCGCACAGAGGATCTCCTAGTCCGCCCTGGGTTTCTCCCTTTCAGTGGACATCCCAGGGGAGGACAACATTTGCAGGGGAATTGGAAAACCAAGCATCATTGGTGACATCTGGAGGAAGTGAGGGTTTCACCTCTTTGGAACAAGTTGAAACCAACCCCCGTTGGTCTCTACCCCTCCAGAGGCTTCTCCACCGTGCAGCCATGGGAGGCAAGCACAGACTGAGCAAAGGCTCCTCTCGCGAGCGCACCGGCTCCCGTGGAACCCAGCGCCTTCCCTGCGGTGCAAGCGCTCGGCAGAGAGCAATTCCAGGCCCAACAAGACGTTACATGCAACGAGGACGATGTGTTTGATGAATCATTTTGAGAAAAGGGGATTTTTTCTTAATAATAACAAGAATTTACATCCCGCTGCAACACCTACAAGACAAACAAACAGAGCGAAGTATCCGTGAGCTCGGCATGCTACCTGCCTCCTATGCAATACGACTTGGGAGGTGAGAACCCCTCTCATTTAGAGCCTTGCTAAGATTCTGGCTGTAATTAATTAGCAGGTGTCTTGAAGTAACACCACCTTCCAAAGTTAATATGGCTGATGTTTTATTTATGGTCCGTCCTGAAGAGTTGTGGTTAAAGTTAATAAAAGGCAAACATGGAAATGTGGGTGTTTTGCTCATTTAGAGTAAAATATGTCCCCGTCACTGGTGCATGTTCCTATTATTTTTGGAAAGTGTGAGGTCTGAAAACAGTAGGGAAAATTCCTGGAATACGTTGTGGTACAGGGTAGCTGCCTATATCAGCCCACCACCATGGGATCTGCAAACAAGAGGCATTATTGCAGTTCTGGAGCATCAGTGACCTCATTTCTGATTTAACCAGGGCGATTGAGTCACAAACAACCCGTGAAGGGGGAGAAGGGCTCCAAAATCCAACGCTGCCCATCCCCGTCTACCTCACCTCATGCAGAAAAGGGCACCGAGGGTGGGGAAGCACCAACGCTTCTGCCATTCACCCTGAATCATCTTTTACACCGCTCTCCCAATTCTTATCAAGTGGAAAATCACCTGAAGAAGTAGCCCTGGGAAAGGTGGAATAAAATCTGACTTGTGCTATGCTCGTCATCCTCAAATGATGCCTCCCATCACCACTGAGAAAACCATCAAAGAACTAAAACAAAACGAAAAAAAATAAAATAAAAAAAAATCACTCTGAACTCTCAAGCTTCTGTCTCAGCTGTTCAGCATTTCTACAGTGGGGCACATCTGTTCCCATCTCCCTGGAAGAGGGCGGGAGGTAATAATTGGGATATCTCCTCAGCAAGAAGATAAAAAGCTGATGGAAGTGCCCAGAGCCGTGGAGAGGTGCTTCCCCCGCCGCGGGCTGCGCTGACCAGCCCAGCTCAGCCGGGATGCTCCCACCCTCCAGCGCCTTTCAAACCTCTCCAAGTCCCAGCCAGCCTGCCAGATTTACGACGTGTTTCACTTTTTGAACATCCTTGGATCAGACTGGGGTGATGAAAGCCTGATAGCTCTGAGGATGGCTTTTTGTGCAGAGTATATAAAAAATATTGTCCCCCCATACACACACACGCAATCCTCTTCTCCTTTCCCTTAAATGTCTCTACTGAAAACTCCAGCCAAGCCCATCCATGCCAAGAACCTTCCCACACTCCATTCCAGCCTCTGCTTTACTTAAAATTAATTCAGAGACAGCACCAGGGACCACAGCCTTTGCTGGGTCTTAATAAGACCACAAGGAATAGGAAAGGGGAAAAAAAAAAAAATAAAAAGGAGGGGAAAAAAGAAATATTGTAGCAGTTCTTGTAACTGAATCTGTTGGAGTTGTAAGTGTGGTAAATGCATGTTCCTGTGCTATTTGGATGTCTCCGCTTTGCCTTTAGCAGCTGCTGTAATAAACTTCCCAGAAAGTATTGGATTCACGGAAGTGTTATGAGAAACACTAACAGAAACCCATGGAAATGATGTCTCAACGCAACCAATAGGGGAGATAATCCCTGCTACGATAAAGAGAAATTGAAACGCGGTTTCCTTGGCTGAGAGAGAAAATCAAAATTGCCCTCTGCATTTCAGAGAGGGGGAGGAAGAAAAGAAGGAGAGGGGGAGATCTAATTACAAGTGTCTCGAAATTCCTTCTGCATAAAGTTTCCTTAAAGAGCTGCCAAAAGAGCAAACCCTGGGCAATGGCGCTGGAGGTGCCGCACTCGGCTCAGCCGAAGCGCACGCGGCTCGGCCCCGCGATGACAAAACATTTAATTACGAGTGGCCCAATGTCTTCCACATTTGGAAACTGGATTCCTGACACACATTATGTACCCCATGCTGACACGACTATTTGGCAAAAGCCAAGCCTGTGATCTCACATTAATTGCTACACAAATATACTTATTGTGGGCATGGGTTTTATACGGCTGAAGCCTCCATTTGCACATGTTCACAATAAAAACACTCTTCCCCCCACCCCCCCCCCCCCCCAAAATAACGATTAACTTTTTTGATTTTTTTTTTTTTTTGAGAGAGTTGTTTTTTGTTTTTTTGGTTTTTTTTTTTTTGAGATGCAGTTTAATGGCACGAGAACTGTCTGTCGGCTTCCATTACCCCTTTGTTCTCATGGTGTCTTGCTTTATATGTATTTTTATAAGCCTTTTAAAAGCAAGTCTCCCTGTTCTTAATTCTTCCCTCTCTTTACTTTTGTTTTTATTGTAGGGCATCAATAGAAACAGAAAGATTTTGCTGGATTAAAGACGCGGCTGCCACTTGAAAGCAAGTCCCCTGATAGAGATCTTATAAGATCTCCCACTTTCTTCCATCTAAGGCTTTTTGTGGGGAGATGGGAGGATGGCGACATATAACCCCTTAAATCAGTGGCCAGAGGTGCAAGATATCCATCAGCTTGTGGGACTCACCCATTCTCCTACCCAAGCCAGCTGAATGCACTGGAGCAGCCACAGGGATTTCTCCCTGGTGACATCATGGGTCTCTAAAGTCACAGCTCCCCGGATCTCCTGAACAAGAACAAAGGATGCCAGGCTGGTGTTCACAGGGCTTCTCTTTGGTGCCTCAGCACAGAAACTCCTGAGATCTTCACCTGGTTTCCACTGAAGATCCCAAAGAGGGAAACCAGGCTTTATCCTTGGGTCTTACAGCCTTTGCCAAGCAAAGCAGCGCCAAAACACCAAAATTCCCCCTTCTCCAGCTACCCCACAGCACACGGTCAGCAGGCTGTAAAACAAGGATTCTGGCTCTGCTGCTAATGCTCCCAGTGACCCTGAGCTTCTGATGGAGCCCCACAGGCTCTCTGATCCAGAGGCAAAGCAGCAGCTGAACAAAGCCATGAACGCCTACGAGGCTGGGGAAAATCTGAGAGCGCAGCAGGCTTGGAGATCCAAAGCTGAAGAAGTTGTTCGAGGCTCAGAGCTATCATTCCCATCACCCTGCTCAGAGGAGGAAGACTCCAAAACCCCTGTGGAGCACCAAAGGGGCTGCCAGCAGGTGAAAGTCCCCACATTCCTGCTTCCCAAAAAAAACTTTGCAGTGCACCAACAGCTGAGCTTTTTTTTTTTTTTTTTTTTTTTTTTTTTTTTTTTCCCTTTCTTTCTCAGTACAAAGAAACTATTTATTTAGAAAGATCAAGGCACCAAAAACACAGGGAAATGGTTTTTCTGCTGGGAAGGCAGCAAAGCATGCCCAGCCTCGCCGGCGTGTTCCTGCAGCGCTGCGGCGAATGCAGCGAGCTGGATGCAGCCTCCCTCCCTGCTTCCATCGCTATCCCAGAGCTTGTCCGAGAGCCATCAGCTCTTTCAAACAATGACCAATTCCTTCCCTGGGGTGGCATTTCCTTGTGATTCATCCCACTGTCCTGCAAGCTGGGATGCAGCCCCAGGAGGATACACTCACGTGCTGGACTCAGCGCTGCAGTGAGAGTTTCCATGACCATCAAGGCTTCTTCTTCCGCTTCCAAGTGTTGCTCAGGCACATGTGGGTGCCAGGGCAGTTTTCCCACAAGCTGGATCTGCTTTTTGATGGAGAACTTGCTGTTACAACCCTCAGAATGTGCAGAGTCACCCATGTAACGGCCTCTTGGAGTGGAAACAGCACAAAAGAGCAGTGAGGAGGGGAAAAAAATTAAACCCCCTTCATTTCAGTGAGGCAGAAGTGTCTCCCTTGAACAACAGGATGTCCTCTGTAAACACCAGGCTACCACAGCTGTCAGAGATCTGAAGTGCTGCTTTAAAATATTTCATTTTATCATTGCTGAGACAGGGTGAGAAAGCTGAAGGGATTATTTCAGCCTTTCCTCTCCCCCTCGTGCTGCCAAAATCCCACCGAGGAGGGTGAAGCCTTGTTACTTTAATGGAAGTTCATTTTCCAAAGGGCAAGTATGCCTCTAAAAAGGTTGCAGGCACTTCTCCCCCACACACATCTACGGGGTTGCCAAGTCATAATTTTAACAGCAGATCTTTTTATTTGCCTCTTTTTTTTTTTTTTTTGTCTTAAATCCCAGCCACTTGGGATTTATGCAGTGCATGGGAAGCAGCTTTCCTGATGGGAGCGAGTTTTCACACACGGTGGTTGCGTGTGGTTCCAGCTTTTCTCTGCAAAGGAGTGGCCCAGGCACTGGCACACAGGCGAGGAGAGCAGGATGAAGTATTTTTAGGTGCCCTGATTGTTTGGTATCTAATCAGGGCTGATGGCTGGGGTTGGCCATCGCACACATCCAGCCGCTCGCACAGCTCCGATAGCATCTGCAGCCTGGGACCTCACACTTCATCTGCAGCGTCCACAGCCTATTGGTGCAGTGGGAGGCTTCCAAACCATGAATTATCTTTCACAAGTCACTTATCACAGAGACACATTCATCTCCAGGAGCTGGACCCAACCCAGCCCTGCTGGCTGAAAGTTCAACTGAGGGCACATGCATTCACTATTTTACTTTTTTTTTTTTTTTTTTTTTTTTTGGACCGTGCAATTTTGGGGGGTTGCAGAGCCAGACATTAAGCTGGCTGATAATCTAGTCCTGTAAAGCATTCTGAGTTGGCAAAGTTTTACTACTGATTTATGTGGCACAACAGCTCAGGGCCTGGGATGCATCCATAACATTCGTTCCATCTGTCGTCAACGCAGATTCTGTTCTCCACCGCTCGTGCTGGCAGGACTTGATCTTGCTCTTGATGTGAGGGGGGGAGGAAAGGGGATGAGAGAAGAGGAAGCTGAAGTCTCCCATTGGTGCCAATGGCTTCACAGGAGGCCCTGAGTTCTTCAGCTGCCTGAAAGCATTGTTGCTCCAGCGATAATCTCTGGCAGCCCATTCAGGAGGGGAAGGGAATGAGCAGTCGCATTGATTTTCAGGAGCATTTTGGAATCAATGTCCACCAACAGTCTCATTTCAGGCCCACACAAGCCTGCACTATCAAAGGATAAAGGCCCAAAAAACCATTTAGTCCTCTTGGTCTCCTACCCTTGTTCCTTGCAGGCAGATGTCCTCTCTGATCAAACCGCACACAACACTGACTCCTTTCAGAGCAGTTAAAACCCCGCTAAACTGTGAGTTATCTTCCAAGAGTATGAGCAAGTCAGTCCAAGAAAGCAGAGGGAACGTTTATCTTGGGCACAACAAAAGCCTCCAATCTGCCCTGGAGATCTCTGGCATGCCTGGGGCTGGCTGAGGCTGACGGGGCTGGAAGCTCCATCCCCAGAGCAAGTGCTGAGTGCCGCTCTGGGATTCACACTGAGCTGAGAGGCCTCTCGTGCTCAGACACAGCTGAGGCATGAGCCAGGCTGCAAGCCAGGATGCTCTTCCCCGCTCCCAGAGATTGGGAGGGGTGGGGATGGTGCCCCCCATGCACAACCCATGTCCGAGGCTTTGCTGAAACGCTGATGATGCGATTCACCCTGGAATTTTACCTTCTGGTTCCTCGCCGTTCCAACGCCTCCGACATCTACAAAAAGCTGGAATTTCCTGCCAGCTCAGTGGTGCAATTTCAAATGCTTTTTGGTTTTCAACTGAGCTCTTTAATCTCCAGCCAGCTGGGCCCGTGCGTTAGCGTGAAGGCTGAAAGCTCCAGAGCTCTGGGCAGTCAGTTTTCCAAGGATCTCACCTGTGGGTGGAATGGCTTGCTGCAGCTCTGTGTTAAATTAAAAAGAAACACGCATGCAAGAACCATGTGTCTGAGCTGCTGCGTCCCCACTGCTGTGCAGAGCTGTGGGCCAGCTCCGGGGTTCCCTTCCAGAGAGGCAGAACTGCAGGTTTAGCTCCTGGTGCCAAGAAGGGCAAGGAGCAATTTGGAGCAGAGAGCTGCAGGGGCTGGCAGGTGCGGCAGGGCACGGTGCCATCAGGGCCTCCCCAGCCCCTCCATCAGGGAAGGATGGAAATCCAACCAACCCTTCTCTTTGGGAGGATACCTTAAAAGAGAACACATGCTTTCTCAAGGGTTGTCCCATTAGACAATTGGATTTGATTCCCCTGTTTCCCGTGAGAACTGGGGGAAAAGATCCCATCATAGACTCTCCTGTGCTGTTCACAGCCTGCACCATCATGGGAGTCTTGCAGAGAAGAGCCCACAGCAGAACGAGCAGCCCCTAATTTACACAAAGGCTTGCACGAGTACTTTCACAGCTCCAGACTACGGGGACCAGATCATCAGCTGATACAAGGTAACATAATTATTGAGAAAGAAATAAATTGGCTCCAATCCGCATCACTCATGGATGCGCTCAAGGAGCAGAGACAGCTACAACCAATGTATGCATGTGATGGAGCTACAGCAGAAACATCTGAGAATTGGTCTTGTGTGATAAAACCAAAAGAAGTGGGTGGCAGAGAAGAAAGGGAGGCACGGAAAAGTCCTGTCCCCCTGCTCACTCTACCATTTAAGAAAAAAATCTGTTCATTCAAAGAGATCTGACAAGGTCTACAGGAAAATGGATGAGGAGCTGAATATGTAAAAGGAAAAACCATCACTGAAAATAAATTCAATTATTTGGTTTTGCTTAGAGAAGCAACAAAGTTTCTGACATGTTTGTTATTCTGTCTGTCATTAGAGCTGAAAGATGTCTCAATAATGTTGTAGTTACATTTTCAACATCCACTCTCCTCCAAGCAGTTTGCATATTTTCCACTACGTTAGCTGATCAAGCCATTAGTTACAGTTACTTAAAAATAAATGAGCTCTATATTTTCCTTCCTCCACACTCCTCATCATGAAGCTCAACAGCAGAGGAGGGGGGACAGGCAAGGGAATGATTTGGGCTGCGATGAAACAGCCCAACAATGACGGGAAATGCTCAAGTTTGAGCATGGAAGGCGAGGACGAATGAGAAGAAAAAGCAGAGGCATCTCTTGTCAAGCAAGGAACTGATAAGGGTCTGAACAGCAGCAAAACAGGAAAAATGAAAACCATATTTGCAAAAGAAGCTGCATTTGGGAGGTTAACGGCATCCAACTCAATCTAGCAAGAGCAGAGGCAGGGTGGAATTTTGTTGAGTGTGCTGATGTGCGCTCACTTGCCAAAAGGAGTTTTAACTTGAGCTGTTCTTTCTGCTCTTTACCCTAATTCTCCCTCCTCCCCATGAAAAAAAGTACTGTCGTCAGTCAGTTTTCATGAAAAGGTTCCTGTTTTTACCCATTACAGAAAAGCAGGTAATTTTAATTCTTCTATCCCCTCTTTCCCAAATTTCAGCCATAAAAAAACCCCAAAGCAAAACCGACAGTTTGTGTTTTGACCGTAGAAAAGCAGAATCTGCAAGCAATTTTTCACTGTTAATTATGCTTAAAATAAAAAAAGAAAGAAAAAAAAAAAAAAAAAGCGGAAGATGAAGATATTTTCTGCCATGCAGAAAATAAAGGCGGTACATTTTCCCAGCTATCTGCAGAAAAAAAACAACATGAAGGGCAGAGAAAAACCGGAGCATGCCAGGAAAAATAACAAGTACATTGCACTAATAGGTCATTGGGCAATTCTAACTCAATCCAGACTTCATTGCTGGATACAGATTTATCCAATACATTGACTATTGGGTCATAAGAATGGCCCTTCACACCCAGCACAATCAAGTCTCCAAGTGCTGCCCTCTCCATATTGGGATATCCTACTGAGATCCAGTCAGCTCTGTTGAGCTGCTCTCATTGGGAGCTTTAGCAGGAAAATAAATTTTAAAACTCCTTATTGCAATAAATAACCTTACGTTGGCCTCTGAAAGTGTTCTTATGCAATAATCTGTGGGGTTTGGCAATAGATCCCCACACTAGTGAATAAATCACCTCTGTCCAGGTGATGTTCTCAGCTCCTTCTGTACCACCAGTGACAGCTGGCGGCACCAGCTCCCCCATCCTGCCACAGCAGCGAGGCCTCTGCAATCCACAGGGAACCACAGGCTCCTCCATCAAACCATTGAATTATTTGTGTGAAGAAATCAGGATGAATTAAAAAACCCATCAGAGCTGCTAAAAAAGAAAACCCAACCCTGCAGACTAGTGGTGGTCCAAATTATGGCTTGGCTGTCACTGCTTTATGGGTTTCTCCCCAGTTTTGGAGCACATGCTGCTGCCACATGTCGTTCAACAGCTGGGGCTTTCCAAATTGTTGTCAGACAGTGGAAGATAGCACAAGTTCCAGTATGAGCTCTGGAGAGCCAGGTCCTAACAATGCAACGCTGCAAACCACTTTTAGAATGTCTGAGGGTGCTCACAGCTGTAATTCTAGAAATGTCCTTAATTGCAGAGGGAGATTTTGCTGGTTTTGAGAGTACTCCCCCCTCATAAATTCTGTTCTGCTCAAGAACAATGCAGCTCTCTCCTCTGCTTCTAGAGCAGCTAAACCCCAGGTTTCCACAGCCCTCTAACCAGAGATATGGGGAAGATTCCCAACACCTGCACATCAGACACTCTGCTTCCAGCTACATCCCAGCACAAACGCTGAGCTTCCAGGATGCTCAGGATACGCTGTCCAACCTTGGGAAACAGCTGGCAGTCCAAAGTGCCACGCTGAGTCCTGACCAATTGTGCCAATTCCCAAGGGACAGTCTGGGGGTCAGCCTGGCTCAGGCAGCGCTCACCGATCCCACGCATGCGTCCTTCACCTCAACCGCACCCTCCATGCCGGGGTGTGAGAATGCTCCATCCCCTCCAGCTACAGGGGAATTCCCAAGCAGATGGTTAAACTGGATTTCCAGCTTCTCTGGAGCAGCAGAATGGGGGTAACTCATCAGGGTGGAGGTAGGGAGCCGGCTCACGTTGCCCAGTGCTTTGTGCCCTGGGCAAGTCACAGGTCTATCGGTCACCAGGGTTTCATTAACTGCAGGTGAGGTCACACCTTGGCATCTGCAGAGCACCTGGAGACCTTCACACCAGCCTGGTAATTATGCAAGAATACTGTATAAATAATGAACCACGCTGGAGAAACGCAGCACGTTTTCTCTGGGGGAGTCACAGGCACCTTCTAGGAACGGGAGATTTGAACTAAAATCCCTGGGCAAGAGGGTACCTCATTTTCTTAGGCTTTCTGCAGGTGCCAGGTGCCTTAGCACCAACCTGTGAGCTCTGGTGTCTCTGGAGTTCAACAGCTCCCACAAGGCAGGAGCAGCAGGCAGCAAACTGAACATTAGAGGCTTAAAACAAAGGCCAGTAAGTCAATAAAGTTCAACAAAATGAAGTTGCTTATTTTTTGCTGTCACTCACAGGCTGCTGCAGTGCTGACTCTGAAGGGTGGGAGAAAGGCAGAGGAACACAAAGTATGTGAGCAGAGAGAATGAGACATCAAGAGAGTGCAGCACTGGACACAGCCCAGCCCTTGCTGACAGGTGTGGAAAGAAACTCAGGGATTCGGGAACATACCCTGCAGCAGCAGTGCCAGCCAAGGAAAGAAAATCTAACGCCCTTCTGTCCTAGCCCTGGAAATCCTCTCCTCATATGGAGGTCTCCAGCAGCTGCTACTCCCCATGGTGGGAGGAAGGGTAAGAGAAAAAAAAATAATCAAAGCCCCACAAACATCGACAAATCTCTCTCTACTTCAGCTCAGACCTTCCAGCTGGAGCTCAGTAACCCCCCGGAGGAAGCCCTTCCACCCTGGGCTGCAGCCATTGGCAAAACCTGATCAATTTCATGGAGTAAGACCCCAGGACAGAGAACCAGACAAGCTGTCCTGTTATTGATTATGACACCAGTCTCAGCATGCAGGCCTGGGCCCAATTTTCCCTTCTCTTCCCCCTTCTATCCCAAAACCCAGAACAGGAGATTAGATTTATTCATTTGAGTCCACCAGGGTGGGTGGGACGGAAGGAAGGTGAAATTCTGCTGCTTCATCCTTCACTGGGCAGCAGCTCCATTGCCTTGATCCTGTTCCTACACATCAAGCCCACAAATCCCCATTATTGTCTCAGGAGCACCCATGACTGGAAACTGCAATGCCCTCCCAACTCTCCACTGCTTTGTTGTGTGGACATCTGGAAAGGCTATGGAAATATGTTCTCTTGAGCTCCCAGGGCTTTTTGCCTCTATTCTCAGCACTAAATCCTGGCTCGGAAAGATTTTCTCACAATATTTTCCATGTCCAGTGTGTAGAAGGGTACAAACATGTAAAGGGTATAAAACCCCCAAGGCTGTTTGGTTGGAAGGTTGGGGGGCTTCCAGCCTCTCCCCAGACTGATGTGACCAGGCTCATTTAGCGTAACACCAAAACAAACCTTACAGTCCTGAATTAAGACATCTTCCAAGAACAGTCTAACCCTCAAATCACTGGGGATGTCGGCACTGGCGGGGGATTAAACACCCACAAGCAGCTCTGAACCTCAGAACTGCCACTTGTGTTTGGGTTTAGTCCTGCCCTGAGCCCATAAACAGGGACAGATCTTGGCAATCCACAACCAGACCTCGGCCTACGATCTTAGGCCGGGGTCAAAGTGCCACATGGATTCGTATCAGCAGAGCTTTACACATGTATTCTAGGCTGAGGATCTGGCCACTTATGACAGGAATAGCTTTCTGAAACGTATCCAACAGGAAATCCTAAATCAAGAACACTCTGCAGTTTGAGAAGATTCCTCTCCCTCACATCCAAACCCAACTAAATGTTTTGCAACTTTTTCCGTTTTAGGAATGAGAGTCTTTCTTCTCATATCTTCCTTTCCCTCCCAAACAAATAATCAAGTACACAGGAGCCCAAAATGTTTTTCCCCTCTGCTCACTTTATCCAGAGAGCTGAGACTGCAGCCAGCATGTTTAAAACTGGCCAGCTGTGCTCTGACCAGCTGGCTTTGGAGGCCCAGCTGGGACAACCAAACAGGCAATATTCCAACTGCAAACAAATGAGGCAACACCTTCGGAGAAGGCATCGAACCAGGGGAAATGGCCACAGTTCAACTCAGAGTTTCCTGTTGCTTTTCCAGGGACAGCTGCTGGAGAAGGCCAGATTCTCAGCAGGAATAAACTGGTCCTGCTGCTTGGAGTTCCCCAGCTCTGCACCAATTTTCACCACTTGAGAACATGGCACAGCCTGGTTCATGTTTGGGCTTTGCTCTGCTGCCTCTCTGTTATCATCCGACATCTGGGAATAGCTGCACTAGGAGAGAGAAAGGGAATAAAACCCAAAATTTGGTTGTTAATTTTGGTCTAGTCCAGAAATGGTTTCCTGGAACTTAAGTGTTGGGGTTTTTTTGTTTTTTTTTTTTTCCTTTTCTGAAAGGAGATAAAGTCTCTCATTGTTTGTCTTGGCTGCCTATAAACTCATGCTGCTGAGAGCAGCCTTTGATCACAGGGCTATTGGGAGGCTGACCCTTGACAGCCACTCCACTCCCTGCTCTTCCAGTCTCACCAACCCAGGCCTGACTTCCTTTTCCATAAAAAGCCATAAAAAAAGATTATACATATATTATCCAAGAGCCCTTGCAGCAGTTTAGGGATGCTGATCTAACTAGCTTACAGACAATTTCAATAACAGGCTATTCCCTTCCTCAAGGGGTTCTGTGATGGGAATGGGGAAGGAGGGAGTTTGTGATCTTGGATTTTCTGCCATGAGCGGCAGCAGCTCCATCTAAACTTGCGTCAGGGTGTATCCAACAAATCCCCTTTGAAAGGGGCAAGCCATAGCCCTGTAAAACAGTCAGGAGTGTATTTTGTGTCTTCTTTTCCCACTGAGAAGTCTCTGGACATGCAAACCATAGCTCTGTTAAACACTGTCAGGAATCTATTTCGTGTCCTTTTTTCCCACTGAGAAGTTTCTGGACATTTGTGTAGGATTTGTGTGTTCCTGGGATCTGGTCAGAGCTCCCAGCTCTAGCTGGTTTCCTGCACATCCAGAACATTTTTGCAGCATGTGTTGCCCAACCGCAGAAGCTGCAGGCATAAAACACATTTTCTTCTGACACCTAGAAGGGAGTTTTTCTACGTAAGTCCCTCTGTGTAAAGTGACTCATTGCTCCCACACTTCATGGAAGCAGCATGCTTAGTTTATTCTAGCATATCCCGACCATATTCCCAAAGCACTGGATTTTCAAAGCTTGTGTAAACGATCTGGAGTGTGAGCACGATCAGGGCAGAGCTTCCCAGCAGTTCCCCACAGATGCCAGCTCAAACCCTGTGCTCCTCTTCAGTAGAAGGACATGAAAAACCAGTGCAGAGGACCTGGTAGACACAGGGTAATAAAAAAAGAGCTTTTAAGGAATAAGAGGTACACATCTCTTGAATATCTTTTTATCTGCCAGCACAAACCAGTGAGCTCTGAAAGGCGGGGTGGTAGAATTGCCACTAGGCTGGGTTTATTAGCCACCTCCTCCATCAGGAAACTCAGATAATCTGATATGTACCAGATGATACCCAGAAGACTCAAAGCCTTTATCATCTTCCACTTGTGATTTGGGAGTCAAACTTCCATGTCCTTTGTTCTTGGAGTCCTACACCACACTCGAGCCATTCACATCTCCAGTCCCAAATCAGTCCCACCCATGTATGCAGCAGCCCTATTACATTGGCTTAAAAAATTCCACTGGTGCAGAAATACACGACTGTCAAGCCAACCCTTAGAGCAGAGTCAGGAACGAGACACGTTCTTGCTGTGCTCAGTTTTATCTGATGCATTAGCTATGAAAATGATCAGACAAGCCAAACGTTCAGACTAACGTCTTGCTCTTGTGTCTGGCCACAGAGTGGAAAGTCAAGTTCCAGTTAGTTGTGGTCTGAACAGATGCAACAGGCAAAAATCAGCTAATTATTTCTAATTCCCAAATAGTAATACCAGGGCAGAGGAGGGAAATATGTGATTGGCCTGTCGTTTCTCAGAAATCTCGTAGCAAGGCCAGGGAGAGAATGTGGTGGTTGCATAAACTGGTTCAGCTCCAGCCATGACATTTTCCCTTTTCACTCCAGATCACCTTCAAAACCCACAAATACAGACTCATGATTTCTGAGAATGGTTTGGCTTGGGAGGGACCTTAAAGCCCATCCAGTGCCACCCCTGCCATGGGCAGGGACACCTCCCACTGTCCCAGGCTGCTCCCAGCCCCAGTGTCCAGCCTGGCCTTGGGCACTGCCAGGGATCCAGGGGCAGCCACAGCTGCTCTGGGCACCCTGTGCCAGGGCCTGCCCGCCCTCCCAGGGAACAATTCCTGCCCAATCTCCCATCCATCCCTACCCTCTGGCAGTGGAAGCCATTCCCTGTGTCCTGTCCCTCCATCCCTTGTCCCCAGTCCCTCTCCAGCTCTCCTGGAGCCCCTTTAGGCCCTGGCAGGGGCTCTGAGCTCTCCCTGGAGCCTTCCCTTCTCCAGGTGAGCACCCCCAGCTCTCAGCCCAGTTCCCTGATTTAAGATGAAGCTGTCTGGGAGAGCCCAGCTAAAAATCCCATGAGCCACATTCAGCCCTGCCTCTCCTGGGGTATCCTGGCCATAGGAACCTGTGCTGGGACTTGTGTGTTCACAGACTCAGTCCCAGACATCCCTGTCACATTTTTCCCCACATACACCAAAACTCTTCCCAGCTCTTCTAAGAAAACTGTAAAAGCCACAAAACTTGCAACATATGAAATCAGAGCTTAATACCACAGTCCTGAAGTGGATGTGTGTCACAGAAAAATACCCAGAATGACAAAATACAAACATCAGTCAACCCCTCCCCAGGTCTTCTTTCTCCTGCAAACAGCATTTTTGCTCTAACTCTTCTAGGATATTTACTCAAACCCCACCCTTTAAAGGATCCAGCACTAGCCATGGCACCAGCACATTTCATGGATAACTTGGATATCACAGCCCCATTGCTGCCTCTTGGAAATCAAAGTTAGGGCTTATAAATCTTGCATATCTTGACACTTTTTAAGGTTGGGCACGCAATTCCAGTCAAGAGAGAGGCACATCCAAAATCCAACAAAATAAAGACATGTGAAGGGTCTGGCTGTGGGGACACCATGTCTAGAATTTTTATAAACACATATTTTTCTTGTTAGACTCTTACTAGCATGTGCAACAACATAGGAAAAAAACCCCTAAATAACGTTCCCCACTGTTATTCCAGGTCGATGTTGCCATGACAAAGCACCCTTGTGCCACTCTCCTCATTTGCAACGTCATTGGCAAAGTCCCCCCAGACGACACCTGGGTCAGATGGTGACGAATGGAGCTCTGACCCTCCAGTTCCCTTTGGAACTCTGAGCCAGAGGGGCCAGCAGGAAAACAGCTGCATTCCCTATGAGCTCTGGAGCTCCAGAGGGAGCTCAGCTGAGCAAGCCACGGGCATGGAGAGCTGGGACCCCCCAAGGACAGTGACACGAGGTCACTGCGAGACCTCACAGCTCCAAGGACTGAATGTCAGTGCCTGAAATAACGACCATCCAAGCACGGACGACAACTCACCAACCTAGAAACTGCCCAAAATAGGCAAAAGGAAACCCAGAAATAAACATTCCCTTAAATCCCACTCTCTCCCAGAAATTCACACATGGAATGACGGTGCATCCGAATTGCTCACGCACTAGGAGACCAGGGCTTTGAGCTCCCTTCAAGAATTTTGGAAACTATTACTGTGTTCTGTTCACAGCAAGCATTGCTCACGCGGGGCTCTGTTAGTCAGATCGTTTGGCACCAGTGGGCTCCTCCTAATCAAAGCCAAAATGTCTCTGTTCAAAGCTGATGGAGAAGTTAACTCTGCCCCTCTACTACCAACAACGAGTGGGGCCATGGACATCAGATGGGAGAGGCTTGCAGGGGGCTGAGGGACCTCCAAGGTTCCGAGATCGAAAGTCGAATTTAGAAGTTCCTCCGCCTTCAGTTACTGTAGGAAACCCAACTGAGATGTTTAACTGCGGGCAGAAATTGTGCAAGTCAAAGAAATACCCTTTGATGGAGCTGGAGTCCATCTTTACCCTTGCAGCAGTCGGGTTTAAGCATCTTTCTGCTCCAAGGGCTTAACATTATTTTTCCAAGACCTCCCTCATTCCTTCTCTCCAACTGTGCAGCATGGATTAATTGCAGTTTTAGGAATAAGGGCCCTTTGGCTCCCTCTGGGACAGCCAGATTCAGAGGAGGCCTTTCACAAAGTATTTTTAGGATTCATAGTTTTTGGGAGTTGTTTTGTGAAAGCCAACCAACAACTTAGACCTGACTGATGCCACAAAGTGCTGGATGAACTCCTGGGCGTCTGGGCAAGGGCTTGTTTCCAGTCACACACATCAAGAAGGGAGCTGTATCATTTCCAGGCAGCTGAGAACTAACAAATCTCACTTCACTCAGCCAGGACAGCAGTGATCTGAGTCCAAAAGGAAATCACTGCTCTACGCCCTAGATTTCTCATCTGGAAAAAGAGGCACTGATCTCACAATCCTTAAGGAAATCATGCCACAAGCAGATCAAAAATAGATAGTACCAAATCAGCATTTTGTGATGCTACAGTTATGACAAAACAGCAGCATGTCAACAAAGTGATGGAAAATACATTGACAGAAGCCTTTTAAAGTGTAACTGAGAAGAAAAAGGATTAAAAGACCAACCAGTTTCACATGAGGGGAAAACCAGGAATGCTCCCTCCTCTGTGCCCTCCCTCCTAAGCAAAACAAAACCACAAGTGAACTACAAGAGGGACCTGTTGTTTCAAATCTGAATGGAAAAATCAGACAACTCTCCCATGGCACTCGAGGAGCAGAGGTTAAGAATGAGGGGCACAGCAGAAAGGGGAGATGCAAGATAAGCTGCTTAGATTCACATCTCCCCATTTCCTCCGCTTCGTAAGAACGGGGTCATATTATAAACTTATGCAAATGTGTTTACTTTACATTTTATTTTGGTCTTAGCCATGCAGTTGTCAGCCTGTATCAACATGTCAGTCTGTTTGTGCAAACAATCATTCCTTCATGGAAGGATTTCAGTAAAAACAGACAAAATGTTATGACATGTGAGAAAACTTCCTAAACATGACAATAAAAGAAAAGCCACTAGAAGAGGATATGTTTTCCTTACCAATTACACAGCTTAAAACAAAAGGAATCACTCAGTGCTTTTTCTTTCCCCAAGGACAGGCAAGTATCAGATCACATCATGTGAGCTTTGATGAAGAACCAAGCTGGGATGGGATTTGTGGGGTGGGTGTGAGGAAAGAGAAGCGGAGTCCATCAGCTGTATCCCTGTGCACTCCAAGCCTCCCAACACCATGAGCCTCTTCACCTCTTCCCCACAAAATATCCCCAGGTACCAGAGAGAAACAGAAACAGCCCCCTGCAGTGATCATCAGTGTCTGGAGAAACGTTAGCCCAGTTACAACTCTGCCAGTGCCCTGCAGAAGATGTAAGGGATGTGTGGAAGAGCCCATGGGAGGCACGGTTTGAGGGTGGGAAGGCAGCTGCAGAGAGCAGGGGACGGGGCTGGACCAATCCATCAGTGTTCTGGTTGTCCTGGTGACAGCTTTTGGCCACTCTTCTTCTCCACTGATGTGGGAACATCTGGCCCTGCTCTATCGTGCTCGCCCTTCGCGCTGTATCCGACTGCCCCACGCTCAGTGCCCGCCCGGCCTGCCGTGTCCCAGCGTGGAGGGAAAGGTGTGTGGGGTCTCCAGCAACGCGCTGTGGGTCACAGGGACAGAGGTGAAGCTCAGGGCTGAGCTCCAAAAGCTTGCAGGGAGATGCTCAGGTGATGAGCAGTGGTGCTGGGCAAGTCCCATCCATGTGGGAACGCATGGATCACGGAGATGCCCTCAACGAGAGCCATCACCCCCCAGGTCATTCAACTGTGATCCTCCCACCTCCACCATAAACATGACATTATGAAACCTGTATTAAAAATTCTGGACTAGTTCCTCACACAGTTCATCCAGACAAGATTAAATCTGAGGCCAAGCAGGGAAGGGAACTTGTTCCCTTGATTTTTCCTGCTTGGAAGCGTGAGTTCAGTTAGTCAGCAGCATCTGCTGATACTTCCAGGATAAATACAGGGGAGAGCCTTTTCTTGCTCAAGTATCAGCACTAAAGGGAATCCTGAACATTAGGAATAGCACAGTGTAACAAAGGACTGGAATACAGGGTTGAATCTACAGCCACAACTCACCTCTGCAGCTGAAGCCCCTTTTTTCTGAGTCACTTTGCTATTCCCACAAATGAGGTTTTATCCCTGCAAGGTTATGTGTATTGTGCTCTTGCAAGGCAAAATAATAAGTGATAATTTAGGAGAAAACAGACACTTCTCTACAAATTCCGTAGAGCTTGGTGCAAACTCCAACACGTCTGGAGCTGCCAACCATTGAGACTCACGACCAGAGCCACCAAGGAACCACCCAGGCACTTGGCACAGGCCCCACTCTTGATACAAGGTTGGGCTGTGAGTAAGGCGAGGAACGCACATCCATGGATGCCTTCAGCTAGGAAACACTGACTGAGGCCTCTCCATTACCCTGGGAGCTCTCAAAATCTTCCAACAAATAATTAAAACCATTCTGAGTGTGAAAACACCCCAGTGTGAGACAGCAAACACGCTAGCACAGCTCCCAGCTTACCTCCTCGCTGCAGAGCTCTCCCGGACAGCTGGCACAGCCGGGAGCGCTGCCGGGATACACCGGGATACACCCAGGGAACCACAGCCAGATCCTCCCCAGGGCTGCTCCAGCTCCCAGACAGCCGTGTCCTGCTGCAGCCCCAGCCCATTCCCATTTCCCCTGGCACTGGAAAGCGTGTGCTCTGTTCATCTGGAGCCTACAGAGGGCATTGTGGAGAATTCCCAAAGAATTCCCGTCCCAGCTGGTGCGTGGGCTGGATGGGCAATGGGGGTGAGCTGTGCTGTTGGCACTGCCGAGGCCTTTGGGGCGATGTCCTGGGACAAGGAGCCGCTGAGGGCGGGAGGAACACCCAAGGGCTCATTCCACAGGGGAACAGACCCAAACCAAGGAGAGCTGGAGGTTTATCCCTGCCCTGCTCAGCCCTTGTCTCTGTTGCAGGGGATTTCAGTTAACATAATGAGAGCGGCGAGGGCGCGGAGGCAGCTCCCGCAATCTTGTTATTGAGCTGCCTGGGGTCAGGAATCACGGAGTAATTACAGAAGGAGCTGTAGCTCTCGGGGCTCAGCACACACAGCTCGTGCAGGCACGGGGCAGTGCCCAGCTGGCACAGATCCAGTGATCCTCCTGCTCCCAGAGCCACGGCTCCAGCACAAATTTCCTGGCACTGTCATTCCTCAGGGCAGGCCTGAGTGCTCAGTGCACCTGCAGTGACCAACCCTGGAGATGGGGTGGCTGATCCCCTGGGCACAAGGATCCTATTTTCCCTTCTTGCTAAAACATCCAGCAAATCGTGGATGTTCTGTGCTCAGCTGGCAGCTGTCTCAGGTCTTGGAGCAAGCAAAGCTCTTTTTCAAGCTCTTCTTTAGTGTCCATGAGCACCCCCCAACACCACACAGAGAAGGAGGTAACTCCCGGGGCAGGGAGCCTTTGGACCTCCCCAGCTTCTCCAGGACTGCCTACTCTCAGGTGGTAGCAATAACTGCACTTGGTCACTGTCCACTCTAGAAATGCATCATTCCCCAATCCTCCCATGCTTCCCCATGTCATTCAGACTAGGATGGGCTCTGCCCAGGGCTGGCTCACCCCCAAGAGCACCTGCTCAAAAATAAGCTTAGCTACAAGCTGCTCATTTAATTCTCCATCTTATTGTTTGAAACTTTCACAAGTTTCTGTGAACAGATGAAATCAGGAGGGAGTTCAAAGACCAAGTGAGTGAAATCCACTTCATGCATCAGTCCAGCATGGCAGAGCCCAGGAATGGAGCACCAGCATGATGCTTTTAAGGATCAAACCCAGCACATGAGATCAAGAGCTATCTGAAACGTAAAACAGTCCTAAATCTCAGGGTTAGTCTCCGCAGAGTCCCCACAAACACTTTTAGGACCTGACCCATCCTCAGAACTGGAACTGCTACTGGTACTTGTGTTCCCAACACATTATTAGCAGGAGAGGGCCTTGGCTTTTACCCAGGCTCACTGAGAAATCTCTTATCACAAGAATCTAAATTAGAAAACTGGGACAAGACTTCAAAGTTATTGATAAAAGAAAGCAGTGACCTAATGTCATTTGAGTCTTCAGGCTATTCATTTCCATGGTAGGGATATTTCTTTTGCATATTTGTTCCTTTTCTAAATGGAGTCCTCAGAAAAACAGTAACACTTCGCTTCTCAAAATATTCTCATCTCTCCAGCATCACTTAAAATCTTTGGAGCACAACATTAAGCTGGAGCTAGCAGTCACTGAAGTGAATGAAGAGCTTTCCTAGGGCAGCTGGAATAAGGAATTCTGGCAAAATCACTACTTCCCACCAAGGGACAAAAGTAGTTTTAATTCTTTTGGTTCATCTTCCTGCCTCATTCTGTGCCTGTGGGCTCCACTGTGCCCCCAAAATGCAACAGAGGTGAGATTTGAATGAAGCCAACCTTGTTTTCACAAGCTTTAGGAACAGTCCCATGTCTCTGGGTTACCACTGAAGCTGCTGCTTCACCTGAATTAAGCCACGGACAACTGAAGTTTACAGATACACCGTAAGGGCACTGTTTTATGATAAAAACGCAACACATCCTCTTAGAATGACCTTGCAAAGTAAAAGCAGAGCGCACAGTGCAAGGTAAGGCTTAAATTCCTGATTCTCACAGATGCTGGGAGAACAGCTTCCTGTTGTTTTCTGATATAAACTGAGCCTTGCTCCTGCTCTGTTGTTTTCTCTAAGCCTGCACATTATTTAATATCAGAGGGGAAGGCTTCAACCTGGCTGAGAAACTGCAGGAATTCAGAGTGACCTGGAGGGAATTACAAGAATGCTGCTTGCTGATCAGATTAAAGGGAGAAGTGGCGGGGCTCCCAAAGGTCTTCTTATTCAACCTCTGCTGCCGACAATGCGGTGCTTTGTCTCTGCTTTTGCTCTTTAAAATGATTCAGGTTACTGCACTGGAAGCGTCGCTGCCTTGGGAGCTGCGGCAGGAACACCTGGCAGGACTGAGACTCAGGGTGGATACTCAAGTGCCAGCTCCAGCACATATTTTCACTTCCCATCGCCCTTGATATGATCAAAACTCTGGCTTGTCCTTTCCTGAAAGAGCAATCACATTTACACTTGTTCATTCATCCTCCTCAAGGCCCAAGTTACAAACTGTGCTACGATGAAATCAGTTTTTTATAGGTCTGGAAGACTTTTGAAATAGCAGCTTGGTCTGGTCCCGAGGGGAGATTCACATCCTCAAGGAGTGAGGATGCACAGCACTCTCCTCATTTGGATATTTTTCCTCCTTATTTAGGCGCAAAGCATCATAAGGTACCTTTACACCCCTGCCTACCTCCAGAAAGGAGAAAGTGGCATTTATTGAGAACTACCACCCAAAAGGCTTCACCAAAAACAAAAAAAGCAATTAGAGAGTCAGAGATGAGTCTGGCCAGTTACGTTGCTGCTAAATTAAGATGTCTTGGGAGACAGGAGGGTAGAAGAGCAGCACTGGGCCAGACAGTCAGACAGAAACAGAGGACAGGCTGCTATTGTGGCTGTTCATACGTTAGAAATGATGGGAAGAGCCTGGAGTGGCAGAGGTTGGTGTGACAGATAGTTACACACAGTGACACACATCTCAGTTTGAACAACTCCCCTGGCACTCTCAGAACTGCAAACTGCATGGTTTTGCCCCCAAGAAACCTTTTTAACACTAGGAGGCATTTAACTCTTTCAGTGGAGCAAAATGCAGATGTGCAACAGCTCAGCCTTAATGGCACCACTGGCTAGGCACCTCCACTCTGCATCCACAGCTCAACGCCTCTCGATCTTCTCTCAAAGGAAATCATTAATTAAAAAGTAGAAGTAACTATGTACTATTAGCAACTAGGTGTTTCTGTTTATTTTCCTACTTGAAAGCCAGTCCCAGGATCCAAATACGTCCTGATATAGGGAAACTCATCAAGTCCCACTGCACGTCACAACAGTTTGTGACTCACCGCTGCTCGTGAGCATCTCTCAAAGACAGGGCATGTTAAGCCAAATCCATCTCTCAAACCCCAGCAATGCAACTTCAGCAGGGTAAATCTGACTCACTGAGCTGTTTGCCGAAGGCCAGGGGAATTAGGTTACTTCATCCTTGTCCTCAGTTCTCTCAAGCTACCCAGCACATTGAGGTAGCAACTTTTGGTGGAAAAGTCTTTGATCTCTGAAATTTCTGCTGTTTCCGTGGCGACGTGTAAAACCTGTGTGATCCTGAATGAACCCTACTGCGTTCCTCCCATTGCCCCCTTCCCCAGATTACTTCTACCTGCTCATGTTAGCAAAGTGAGGCCATCTGCATGGCTTCCACCTACCTCGAGAGAAAGATTAACTGCAGAAGTTATCCACCCCCCAAGCTCCTGGAAAATGAAATAACTTAATGGCTCGGAACAATCCCCTGAAGGAGGGTAGGTAATTCTAGGGTTCATCACCAGAATGAGGATGCTCTGGTTTACCAGCCACCCCCTCACCCCTGCCTCTTTCAAATGAAAAAACAGAATCCTTCCCTTGGTTCTGGTTTTGATCCCTGCGTCTGCATTGTTCTGGTTTCCACCATTAAGTCTAATGAGCAAAACCAGCCTCACTCCATCCCTCTGTGCTCCAGAGGAGAGCTTTCAAGGGGGATAAATTGGCCTTGCAGCAGGGTGTGAGTGGGCTGGAAACACAGGGAGACTGGAACCTGGCTGCACACGGGGCATTTGCTGTGCCAGCTGCCTCGGCACTTCCCATGGAAAGCGCAACTCCGGGCAAGCGGCACAGCAGGGCTTCGTCATTACCCACCCTGAAACTCAAGAGGGGGGAAAAGCAAAATCAAAGGAGAGCAGGAGGTGAAAAGAAGGCAAAAGGGTGCCTTCAGGGCTCCTTTCATGCAGCTCGCTTCACAACCCACCAGTCAAGGCTCCTAAGCAGGAACAGAGACACCATTCAGGACAAATCTGGATGTTATCCCAGGGCACCAGGGACACCACTAAAGGGAAAGTTTTGACAGGTGAAATGACCTTAATATAATTAGCCCTGCCGGCCCCTCCTTCCTCTGCCTCCTTCACCTTGCCATGAAAACGGTAGTCTGTTAATGAGATCCTTTTTCCCCCCTGTAAGGCAACACCGCCGGCTCTCGGATCCTGTGCTCGCACATTTCAAACGGGACGCACATGATCTGCTCCAGCCTCGCTCCCCCCTCTCACATCTCCAGATATTGCCATTGATTCTGCTGCTGCTGACTGAGGTGGGGGTGTTTTTTATGTTAGAGAAAAGGTTGAAAGGAACCCTGGTAATAGAATGATTTGGCCTGCAAGTCAAATCCCCCTTGATGAACAATCAGACACAAATGTCAATAACAATTAGATTGGCCGAGGGCTTCAGTCACTTAGGACTTCAGTTTTCCATCTACAGTGCTCCAAATGAAACCCTCAGTGCTGTGATCTCCAAATCAAGTTTGGCATCAGGAATGAAAAGACATCAACAATAACAGGCTGATGGCAGGAGAAGAGCGGACGACAGACAATAGGGGGGGGTGTGTGTGTGTGTGCACACAGGGACATGCGCACATAGGGTGATGGGAATAACAAAAAGTGAGAGCTGATGTAAAAATCCATCAAGATATGAATTCAGCCCTGCCTGAAGAATGACCTAAACAGCCTTGGATTGTCCTCCCAGACAAGTTCTGCTCCTCTGGGCTTTAAAATTTCCACCTCCTGCTGTCCAACATATCAAGCACGGGAAGCGAACGAAGGGAAGAAAGCCCTTAAGTGCAGGCTGTATTTTTTCCTGTTCCTAAATTGTAAATATACAGTGGAGGCAAGAAATGCCCAATCTAATTAAGAGCAGTTGAGAAGTATGGAGACAGGGTCCTCCCAATGGGAATGCTGCAGGTTAAAGAGGTTAAAAAGAGGAATGTTCAGCCTAATGAGGGAAGTTTAACATCACGAGCACACTTTGCACTGGCGAGGCAGGCTGGAAAAAAGGGGCTTAAAGACATGGAAGAGGCGGCTCCACAGCAAGAGCAGGTGTGTGCTTGGCTTCAGTGGGGAGGGCAGGATGTTTTAAGGTTTGCAGCTTGGGGCAGCCCCTCAAAACGTGATCCTGAAGGGATCCTGCGTTGAAATCATTATCCAAAATGAAAAGCTGGCTTAGCTTGCCTTGCTTCCTTCTCCCTGCAAGTGCGGGGCTCTGAGGGGTGGCTGTGCCCCACCAGCCACCAGCAGCCCCTCGAGGCCTCTACTGGGGCTTCACCAAGCTGGGAGGTAGCAGGTAACACCCAGGCACACAGTATTAACTCCACTAGCAGGGGTATTGCTCCTAGGGAGAGGCAACTCCAAAAATATCTCACTTTTTGGTTCACTGCACACGAGCTGGAGGATGTGGAGCTGAGTCTGAACTGACTGGAAGGTGGTGGCCGGCAGGAGTGACCCACAGTCCCGCCGTGTCCCCAGCCATGGGACCCAAAGGCTCTTTCCCTTCCAGCCCAGGCAGGGGGAAGCAGTAGATCCCTCCATCTGAACTGGCTGTGGCACATTGCCTGCACTCCATGTGCCCCTCTGCAGATACAGCCCTCAGCTCTGGGCTGCAGCAGCTGAGGAGGGAGACAGGGATATCTTGGGGGGGGAACAGAAATCACACTGCAGGGGGGAGACAAGCAACAGGTAAGGAGAAAAACCCCAAGGACTGGAGATACTATCCAAAGGGATGTGAGAGGATGAAAGCCACCTGCACAGAGATGCCTGTAGGCTCTCATGCAAAGTGCAAAAGCCGTTTCCTAGAATAGTTCTTACAGGGGGATATTTATTCCTGTTATTTGGTGATTTCTGATGGCACCTTCAGTGCCCCATGGAGCACATGGCTCTGCGGTGCAGTAGGACCTTCCACCTGCTGCCAGCACAAGGGAACCAAAGATCCCCCACTCCCTCAGTCACATTTAGCCATAAATAGGCACTAAATAAAACAGGAGGCTGTAAGGTGCAGTCCTTAACTTAAATGGCATAATTCCCTGATAAAGTACTCAAACATTTTCCAGATGAAATGACTCTCTCTTCCCTTTTGGGTGGAAAACACAACCCACATGCAGGCACAGTACATTACAGGGCTGCAGGATATACAGAGAGAAAAGAATAAATAAAGTACCTAAATAAGAATACTTTTCCCTTTTCTAAACTCATTTTCCTGAGAGTGCACTGAGCTTCTCAGCGAGGCACCATGACTAGGAGAAGGCTGGATTTTTCCTGCTTGCATGTCCAGATCTGGAACTAATCCCTGTGTTGGAGAAGGCATTCAGAGCCAGTGGAGCAAGAGGGCAAATGGCTGAGCCCACTAGTGAAATCTCTTAAATGCTTTGCTTCTCTTTACCTGTACAGGCTTTGTTATTAGTCCTTCCAAAATAGTGTTAGCCTAAATTTCACCAGGTTAGAAGCAGAGAAAATGTAATTTCCATTTACATAATTAATGCTGGAGTGAAAACTTTCTCAATAGGCTCTGTGAAGTTCATGGACTTCAGCTAGGACAGCATCCCCAAATCCCTTAGCTAGGGGCCTTGGCTAGTGGGGCACAGGAGCTGGTGGCAGTGCACAGATCCCAGCCTCACCCTCTCTAAGCTTCCAAAAGTCCTTTGGCATCTCCTATGGTTTCTGCAGCTGATTAGAGATGAAACAGAAGCGCAGGAATCCCAGCAGAAGAAAGCTGTTTCCCTGGAGCCCCAGGAGGGAATTAAAGACACAACCAAACAAACTCGGAAAACAGAAAACACGAATCTGTGCAGAGCAAGCTGTTGGGGAGCGGCTCTGAGGATAAGGTTGGAGCTGCCCCTGCTCCAGTCACCCAGTCCCAGGCAAGTGCTGGCCGTGTGGGGTTGGCGGTGGCCAGCCCACGTCCCCAGCCCGTGTCCCCAGCCCCGCCAGGGCCCCTGAGCAGGAGGCAGCTGGCCTGCAGACTGCTTGATGGCACGGCTGTGTCCTGTTCCCTCAGCTGTGTCCGGGTGTCCCCGCTCACGTGGCACCAGAGGGGAGGGATCGCAGCAGCTGGGGACAGGAGAGCCACCAAGACACGCAGGGACTCTGCCTCCGCCCTGCACGGGGATCTCAGATCCCTACCAGCCTCTCAGCCCACCATGGCACGAGGGCTCGGCTCAGCATCCCCATTGAAAAGATGGTGCTTTTCCCCCTCCTTCCCTGGGATAATGGCTGTGGCCCAAGAAAGTTAGTAATGAATTCCTGGGAAGTGGCTGTTGCTGCAAAAATAAAGTATCGGTTATTGCTAAAAAACTTTTTTCATCTTTGAGGGGAAAACACATACCACATGATTTCCAAAAAGGAGCTGGTCTGGTTTACAAATACAGTACATTAATAGCTTTGTAAACATTTATTCAGTATGACAGCTGACTGCAACATGTGGCATTAATTAGAAGACTCAGCAATGTAGCATATTAAGAGCTAAGTTAAATCTGAATTAGCTGGGTTTGTTGAGACTAAACACCCGTGGGGGAAGTCCTCGGATCTAATACATTATGACTCACTTGACACGGGAGACCCACAGGCCCAATTCCCAATACACTGGGGGGCCCTTATTCATACTCCATCTCCACACAAGAGCTGCAAACTCTCAGGATACCATAGATCAGAGGGTGTTGATGTTGGGACATTGCGACAGAATGGGGTGCGCGAGTCCCTGGCTCCCAGCTCCCCGAACCCTCCCGAGGAGGGAGCGGAAAGGGACAGCATGAGCTCCCTTCTCCTTTCCAGACACACAGAAAGAGTACAGACAGGAAGGGGAAGGATTTCACATTCCCTTGAGCTTCAGGATCTTGCTCAACATTCCCACACAGGCACCTTCCCAGGCATGGGTGACACAGCTCCTGCCACATACGCTGCCGCCAAGAGCCTTTGGTGACGATGTGACTGCCCGGGGTTCTCCGTCACCGCTGCCATGAGGAGCTGGCTGGTGGCACTTCACCTCTGAGCAAGCTCAAACCTGCACCCCGAGTTTCCTGCTCTGAAGTCAGCCAACAACTTGTGTTTTGGCCCAGGGGATTGAGACACCTTCTGGCTCTGCTGCCTTGGCAGCCTTTCAGGGCTTTCAGTGTTTTTAGGAGCTGCCACGGGGATGGGAAACCCATGGCTCTGGCTTCTCCCCCAACCTGTCCTGTGGTACCACTGACCTCCTGCCCCTCACTGCCTTCACCTGAAAAAGCACTGAGAAATACTTGCTGAAGTCATCACCAGGACTGTGACAGCTGGCACAGGCCTTGGAAATGCATGAAATGCCTTGTGAGCAGCCCCGGTGTCAGGGGTTTTCACTGCAGCTGCCACAGGCTGAGCCAAGGCCAGCTCACCGCAGCCACACTGGCCAAACACCAGCCACTGGATTACTTCTACCCCTCAGAGCCACCTCTTGTGTCATTTGCATTCTGTCATCAGGGCAGCTCGCTGACAGCCAGGGGATTTACATCAGAGAAGAACTTTTCTGATGTTCAGGAAGATCAGAAGCAGTTCTCCATCCCAGGCCAAAGCCAGGACCAGAGGGAATCATGTAGCTGGGTGAAAGAAATGGACCAGCATAGTCCAAAGGGTTTGAGCTGCCACATTTCAGCTGATCTCTGGTAACAAATAAATGCACCAAATCCTTGGTGTTTATGTGAAACCCTGGTGTCAACGGACACAGCCCAGGTGTTTAGGACAAATGCAGGACAAACCATCTGGAGCTGCTGGAGAGAGTCCAGAGGAGCCACGGAGCTGCTCCCAGGGCTGGAGCCCCTCTGCTCTGGAGCCAGGCTGGGAGAGCTGGGGGCGCTCACCTGGAGAGGAGAAGGCTCCAGGGAGAGCTCAGACCCCCTGGCAGGGCCTAAAGGGGCTCCAGAAGAGCTGGAGAGGGACTGGGGTCAAGGCATGGAGGGACAGGACACAGGGAATGGCTTCCACTGCCAAAGGGCAGGGCTGGATAGGAGATTGGGCAGGAATTGTTCCCTGGGAGGGCGGTGAGATTGAGCGGCAGGGATGGAACACTCAGGGCAAGGCTGCTTTCACCTGACAGCTCTAAAGCCAACTTTTCTTACCCTGAGCTCCTTATATTGGATGCCTAAAAGTTTGTGTGATGGGCAGCACAAATAAGAGCACTGCCAGAGGCAGTGAAGGGTCCCCACAGCCCTCACAAATTGGATCCCTGGCTATGAGAGCTGGGAAAACCATCACAAAAGCAATGCCATTATTATCTGTGGCAGTTACAGCTTCTCAGAGACAGAACTGCTAATTCTTATTGCCAAAAGCAAATAAAATAAATCTCCGCGTGGGTCTGTCTTCATTATCCTGGAGCAGATCCTACCACTCTTATCCAAGTTTCTTCCCTTTCATCCCTTCACACACAATTTTTGTCCACAATAGGTCTGCCAAATGGAGAGTAAAACTACTGTGTCACATAGACAGCTATTTCCATAATTTAGGCCTCTTTGTTCTTATTAATGTTGCATCAAGGTATTAGCCTGCAACAATTGCTTTTGAAATGGGTCACAAATAAAATTGAAAAGCAGAGAACAAGAAAATAAGGAATATATTTATAACTAAACAAATGGTATAATTGTGTTTCTATTATAATCTGCATCTGAATTAATACAAACGGCTGGCCTAAAGTTGAATGTACTGCAAAAATTTCTGAGATATCTGCATTTCAAGTTATTGGTATGAAAAGTCCAAGCCCTCAGACTTTGGAGGAGATGAAAACTAACAAAAATAGTTTGTTGTGACACCCTCCGCCAAATCCTTCGTTTTATTAAGAACTATCTAATTTCCACTTGAGTATTTCAAATAGAGCTCAGCTCTTTCATCCCTTATACTATAAATAATGTGTACCATAATGGAAAGCAGAATTAAGTCAAGAAGAAGCTTTTCAACTTCTCCAAAAAGAAGCATTTTGCTACTTTCCAAATTTTTTTCCAGTAGAATAAATTCTCACAGGAAAAAAAAAAAACCAACTTCTGTTAGAGTAGATATTAGTAGAACTAAAAAACACCAATGATAATCCTCTTTCCATGGCTATTTCAAAGCTACCTAGGTTTTGTACATGAATAGAGGCCTCTCTAAAATAAAATAAAACAGAATGGCCAACTCCTGACTTTAACACAAATCTCTGGATATTGGGTATTTACTTAAAGGCCTCAGCTCCAGGAAACAAGTAATTACATGAGAGTCTCAGCTCTTATCAACAGAAGAACAAAGTTAAAAGAAGAAAATATCCTTGCTGTTGTGCAAGGAAAATCTTGAAACTGTGACCCAAGTACATCTCAAATCCCAAAAGCCAAATAGACATCTTGTGTATTATATTCTACCATTTTTTGATGCCTATCTCTTGATTCTGGAGCATTTTATGTTAGAATCATTTTCCTGCTCCTCCTCTTATCCTTTACCAGTAATTCTACAGAAATGGAGGTCTAAAGTGCAGTTCCCTTTGGAGGAGATGTCTCGAAATCCAGTAATTTCCCCACATTTTTCTGAAACAAAGAAAATAAATTTAAGAGTATCAGGAGGACAAAGCTGATTTCATTGTATGGTCAAACCTGTCATCCCTAAGTCTGAAGAATAAAGTCTTATTCAACAGCTCAGCCCCAGTGCCAAGGAGCAAATCTGCCAGTGGCAACTCTGTGCCTAATAAAGCTCTTGAGCACAAGCTTTCTCCAGGATCAGGATCTGGAGCCAAGGCCAGCACATCCAACAGGGCCCCATGGGACCACTGAGTGCCCTCAGACAGAGCCACATAGCTCTGGTGCTTCACCCAAGGGCCTCAGCAGGCTGGAGATATGTTTTTTTTAATGCAGCAGCTCACTTTGCAGTCAGAGGAAACTTCTCGCCCCAATGAAACTCTGGAGTAAACTGTTGAGCCTGGCCCTAGAAGTAGCCATTTCCCTCAAGTATAAAATACAGGCAAAAGTGTAGATCTTTGATCAGATGTAAAGCATGTTTAAGGTGTAATCTCTGTACATGGGGAGGAAATCTCCTCTGATGCCCAAAGTTTAGGGTGATGAATCCTGCAGAGTGTTCATCCAGATGTGTGTGTGTCCCCCTCTCTCTGACAAACCCAAAAATTGAATCTGGATGAAATCAGAGGTCTCAGAGTGACTAAAAGTTCCATATAAACTTTCAAATAGGAAAAGGAAAACAGGATATGAGCACTCACATTTTCCCCCACTAATAATACTCGGTATCCAAAGCCCAAGTAGTGCCACTGGAATACTCTGGAGGCAGGAATAAGGGTCTGGGAAACCAAGGGAAATGTGAAGTGTATATATGGCTGTATATATATGGCTGAGCATACGCAAATCATCACTGTCCACATTACCAGGTCAGTCCAGACGCTGAGATTTAAAAAAGCCATAACACCATGACGTTTCCAGAGACACATAGGGCCAGATCCTCTCTTTGCCGAGAGATAACGAGGGTGGTATTTGCCGAGCCTGCTTCAGTTTTACTTTAGTTTTACTTCTCCAGTCACAGAGACCACATCGTGCTCTGATGCTTTAGAGCACTGCCAGTACGACCAGAAGCCCATTTCTCCAGGACCGTGGTGCCGCGAGTATTCCCGCAGCGAAGCGCGGCCGTGCCAGCACTTGGAGGACTTGGGCCGAGTTCACTCGCGCGTGCGCCACCCCACGCATTCAGCACATCCCTGCCCTGGGAGGGGAGAGAGTTCCGGGCGCGGAGCTGTTCCAACAACTCCTACATGTGGGAGTGAATATTCTCCACTTAAATGTCCCCATACGCCCACGGCCATTTCCCTTCCCGTTGAGGAAGGGACTTCAATGCAGCCCTGTTGCAATCCCTCCCCAGCCACCCAGCCCATTGCAGCACTGCTCCATCGCCCTAGCTCATAGGAAACCCAGGATCCTCAAAGGTCGACCAGCTTCCCAAACTTCCCAACCTCCCTCCGTGTGCTGGTAACACCGAGTAACAATCAACAAGGCTGTCCTTGCTATAGGAGCAGAGCTGTCCATCATAAACAGCTCCTTCTCCTCTGCTCCGAGGGGTAAGAGGTTCAGTATTTTCTGTTTTGATGGTCTTTAACACTGCAGTGTGAATCTCAAGATGGGAGCCAGAAAAATGTTACAATTGCAGAAGACTCAAAACCTAGAGAGTCAGGAGGTCTGGTTCTAATCTTCAATTTAACACCAGGGTGTAACTCCAGGCAAGCCTGGGTTTCTTTTTCATTCTTTGATTGTTTTCACTGTAAGCTCTTTGGGGCAGGAACTGTGTCCCATTGTGTTGTTACAGGGTGTAGAACAATGGGCCCCTGACCTCAGCTAGGGAATCAAGAGATTACGAGAATTATTTAGAGGAAATCTGTGGTTAAACAAGGAATTGGAATCAGACCTCAAGTCCCCATCAAGTGCCAGTACCAGATGAGTATCCTTTTTTACCCTTCGTTAAAAAGAGTCATAATCCCCATTTATTGTTGTCCAACACTGGCCATTTTTCACACGTCTCTTTGCCTGCCCAACATCTAAAGAGCCTCCGCCTTCCCCCGGCTCTGCTGCCGCGCTGGGGCAGAGCCTCTCGCCCCGGCAGCCCCGGCGCTGGCACTGCAGCTCGTTCTGCTTCTGATAAAAAGGGGTATCTGGGGAAGGAAGCACCAGAAGGAAATCAAAAGGAAATGCAAGGGCTTGCTGTGTTTGTGTGTGCGCATGGGATTCTTCAGCTGTACATCGGAAATTAATTCCAGCCAGAGTGAGCTCTGTGTGGTCTCACCAGCCATCCAAGTCAAACTTCAGCTCACCCCAGCTGCCAAGCAGAGTTGTGGAGCAGAAAAAGGTTCAAGACAACGTGGAAAAGGAACAAAGAAGCAAAAAAGAGTGAACTGGTGGTACTTTTTATTCTTCCAAGTTTTTATTTTTTTTTTTTTATTTCCCTCTCCTTTTTTTTTTTTTTTAAACAAACCACCTGGATTTTAAGATCTCCAGAATCCCATTAAAGGGCTTTTACTCCTTCATGAATTGGAGGCATTTGATGAAAAGGGGTAAGGGGAGAGAAGTGTGTCTGCCTGTGGGAGGGGGAGAGGAGGGGGAAGAGGGGGAGATAATGGGGCATGGGAGCCCTTAATTTCTCCTGTCTCCCCTGCCGGTAATAGGGCTGGATGTAAACACTGCTCTGGTGAATGTTGGAGAGTGATTACAGGATAGCTGGGGAAGGAGGAAGCATTTTGAAACCACAAGTAGGAAAGCAGCTCTTTGATGGAGGGTTAGTAATTTCTTTTTTCTCTGTGCCCTCTTCCCTTGCTCAGCAGCCCCCCTTCCCCTCCGTCCTCCACCTTCTGTAAACACAGAGGCAGAATTAGATGTGGGCCAATCTGTTAAACTTTGGGAGGCAAAGTGGGCTTGGCAGTTGCTCCCGTTCTGTAGGATACAAAAGAAGGGCCTGACAACACTGGAATGGGCCTTCCTGCTTTTGGCTGTGGAGGAGCACACAAGGAGCCGAAGACCAGGCAAGGCACAAACTGCTGCCATGGAGAAACATCATGGAGCAGGACGGACACTCCTCAAGTGAAGACTGTTCTCAGCAGGAATTGTCCAGGCACTAAAGTGCTGATGGCTGAGCAAACAGCAGCTTCAGGGCATCCACCTATGTGGAAGGCCCAGAGACAACCTTACTAGAGCAGGTTCACCCAAGATAAAAGCTGCCTGGGGGGAACATCACCAACCCCTAACACCCAGATGGGCTCTGGAGCCTGATGTTCAGCTTTTGCCCTGGATAATTCAACTACTTTGCTCTGCCCCAGTTTTCCTCATGTACAATTATTCCTCTGGAAAGAGCTTGAGTCCAGTGGTTGGGAAGAGCTGAGCATAACTTCCAGAACAAACCAGCCATGGGGGAAATTCCCTCAGCAAAAACAAGGTGACCATCTGTCCTCAGACATGAGGGTTGCGTGTTCCTAAACACTGGGGACTTGTATTCACAAGGAAGGGCGGAGAAAAGAGAGGGGGAAACGTTCCATCTTTCCAAGAGGTTTAGAAGATTTACAGCAAAAAATCCCCATCTAATTCCTGCCAGGGCTGTTCATTGCTGCTCTGTGAGCCACACTCCTCCAGAGCAGAGTTGGCAGGAGCACAGTGTGCATCCCAAACCTACTGTTTGCTTTCCAGGACACATGAGAGAGCAGTTTTTCTTCCCTGAGCCAAGCCCACTCCCAGCCAAAAGCAGTAATTTTACAAGACCAGGGATGAATTCAGCCTTCAGGTTGCTACTAACTGCTCCAGAGACTTTAAGAGGTGTTAAATGCCTCATTCTCCAAAATCCCATAGTTACTCCAAAGCATTTCAGGTATCTCATAGGGTTATTCAGCTCCTATATTCAGTTTTTAACTGAAGATACTCTTGAGCTACAAGATATCATGATGGCCTTTTAGTTAAATAATTAAATCTCTCGCTTAATACATCCACCCCTCGACACTCAATACTTTGTGTGCCCCAGGCTGGTGGTGTTTCCTTGTATGACAGCACCACCACGGAAGCCTCCCTTTAAACAACCATAAATGCTGAAGAGTACACATCCTGTACTAACCACGCGTGGTTTACAAGCTGAAATAAATACACCAGACTGCTCTGCTGCTTGCATGGAGCCATATCTATAAAAAGGTCATTATATTGCTATTGTTTATCCATGTAAGTTTGCTTAACCAACATATATAAATATAAGGCAGCCCAAAAGCTATTTATATGCTGTCCCTGAGCAGTCTTTTGTTAGGTCTCAATGCAAGAATTTATGTATTATCTATAGGAACTGACCAAAATAGTGATAACATGAAAACTGATACAGAATGTCCTTCAGATGAGGTGGAACAATCCTGATATTCCCAGATTACCACCCGCTCCTCATCCTTCACATTGTTTTCCTTCTTTAACATTCTCCTTAAACTCCTTGGTCGTTTTATCGGCAAGATTTCACTCTATAATTAGAGATTTTCAACTCTATTGCACCTAAACCCTTCTTTAGTGACCATCAGCTACAGCTTGCTGCTTTTGAGTATCCACCAGCCCTTGATTAAATTAGCCACCAAAAAAATGCCAATTCTTAGAAAACTTCTGAGATTTTGCTCCATTTTTTATCTCAACAAAGGTCTCTCACTTGCTGTAGGCTCAGCAGCAACCTGAGACTAGGTGACGAAGCAGCACAGTTCTACACTGAAAGTTCCCAACCTTATTTTTTTTCCTTTACCCCCTTCCTCTTCTCTCTGGACCAGATATCTCCCTCTCCTCCAACAGGACAGACCCTCTAATGGAGACTAGAACCTTCTTTCTCCCACTTCTACTGCTTGGAAATGTGATTTCCTGTCCTGGGAACCACCAACCATGCATGCAGGTCCTGCAGCCTGGGCAGGCAGAGCAAAGCTGGGGTGGTGCAAGGAAGCAGCAGATAAGACAGACACGGGCAGGGGCAAGTGAAGCTGCCCAAGGAACTGCTGGAATGACCATCTCTGGAAATGTAGAAGGCTGGGCTGGATGGGGCTTGGAGCACCCTGGGATAGTGGAAAGTGTCCTTGCCCATGGCAGGGGGTAGAATGGGGCGAGCTTTAAGGCCTCCAAACCATCCTGTGGTTCTACATTCAAAAAACACGTGGATGTGGCACTCGGGGACATTGTTTCAGTGGTGAACACGGTGCTGGATTAGTGGTTGGACTCAATGATCTTGGAGGCCTTTCCCAACATTAATAACTCCATGAAACAACCCAAAGCAGGCTGCCACGGGTGATGCCCAGAAAGACAAAAAGCACCCTCACATCAGAGCACAGCTCGGGAGTTGTTCGATACCATGTACCTGTAAAGCCACAACACCAGTGCCCTGCACTGCTCTCCCTTCTCTCCAGGCTTCTTCACAGGAGCCACGCATGGCACAGGCACAGGAGCCAGCAGGAAATGTGCTGCCACATCCTTATCACACTCCATCATACGACTCTGCTTTACTTTTTCCTCTGTCCAAAGTTGGCACCTGGTCTAGTGCTGTTTTTGTTAATGAACAATCATGATTTAGCCATAAAACAGTAAACGGTGCCATGAGCTCATTAGACATTGACAACACCCTGAAGTCCAAGTATGTTATCTGCACCAGAATATTACAGGGTGTGCTTATCACTTGGGAGAAGCTGAGTTGTGGGCTCCTGGGAGGGTTCAAATGTCATCTGTGGAAGAGGAGGGGTGGGAGGCAGAGTAACTGGAGATGATCAATCTCAAAAAGGCAATAACTGCAAACTCAAGATATGAAAGCACATTAGTTCCCACAAATGGCTGAGGCTTAAACCCAAGCACGGTTACAGCCAGGAGGGCACAGTCAGCCAAGGTGCTATAAAGGCGTGATGTTATTACTTCCAAGGGATGCCATTAAAACTCTGTTTACAAACCTAATGTGCCAGGGAATGGGTCAAGGAAAGAATTATTAGCAACAAAGCTATTTGATCTCTTTTATGATCCAATGAGTCATATCGCTTCATACTCCAGAAGGTGAATAATGCAAACCTCAAGTCTGTTGATTTATACATGTGTCCAGAATCCTGTGTTCTTTAACCCCAGATGCCCTCTTAAGTGTGATTCATCCTAAATCAAATGGAAGATTGGGCACTATCATCCACACTCTGCCCTCCCACTCACTAATTGAAAAGGTGATTGACATCCTGGTCGAATAAAATACCAGTGCCCAGTGATGGATGGCCAGGGCAGAGGACGAGGTCAACATACAGGACTTGCAGATATAACTATCCTCCTCCCCAGATGGGACGGTCCCAGTTTCACCTAACACTCCCTCTGGAATGCTGGAAACAGAGTCACTGAATAATTTAGGCTGAAAGGGACCTCTGGAGGTCATCTGTCCATCTGGACACACTTAAGTGGGTCAGATCTGGGTGGATGGAAGAGCTGTCTTTTCATGACACACTCATTGCTGCAGCTTCACCAAAGGCACGGGACCATGACCCAAACTGGTCAGAAACTGCAGCAGAAAACTTCAGAGTCCAAATGGGACAAATCCTGGAATGTTCCTCAGTGGTGTGCTGGTCGCAACAAAATCAACATAAACCATTTTGCTTCCAGTGGAAAATCTGCTGCATTATCAGTCAGCTCATTCTCCCAGCTTCTAGCAAGCCTGGGCTTTAGGTTCCCACATCCCAGCAGGCTTTAGGACCGTGTGAAAGATTGATCTGTAAGCAGAGCGTTCTGCATCCCCAGGGTAAGTGCAGAACAGCTACTGCAGGGAAATTCTGAGCTCTGGGAAAAACATGAAGGCTGTAAAATCCACTGTTGCTGTTCAGAAAATTATTCAAAAGTGACTCTAGACTACAAAAGAGCATGTGACTGCCTTGAATAATCTCAGTATTTTACCAGTATCATTATCAAAAAGCTAAATAGTCCTGAAATGTTAAGTTGTGCAGATTTTCTTCTTCTCCACTCATCTCTGAGTTCAGGGCAATTAAAAAAAAAAATAAAACCAACAGTGAAATATTTTGAAGGAAACTGAAAGCCCTGTTTTCACCACATTCATAGTACCACACATTTCACAAACACCTGAAGGCACGTCCAAGCCAGGAGCTTTGGAAGGGTTTCCAAGATGGCACGTTGTGTTGCGCATCCCTACCTGCCCAGCAGAGAAATCATTGTGGGTCATCTATGATTTTCATGTCTGCCCCACATGGTTGTGTCCACCCTGCACATTCCCTACAGTCCTTAGAGCTTGAGGGTGGATGTGAAGCTGTTCCTGACACAATGGGAGCACTTCCTCTTTGGAGACTTGAGTGCTTTGCATGAGAGACCAACCAAAAAAACCCCCCAAACCCAAACAGATCTAAAGAATATGTTTATATTCAGCTCCTGGAGCCCACCCTGGATCCAGACCAATCTCGTGTTGTTCTTATGATGGGTGAATGCAGTGATTCTATGGCATTGTAAGCAACGTTCTCCATTGCAATACAAAGTTTTGTTGTTATTTCTTCCACAGCTGAAGGCAGGAAGGAGAAGCTGGGCTGAAGGAGCAAGGCCATCTTTAAACTTGAGCAGTTTGTTAAGAAAGCTTAGCAACCAACCCAGTATCTCCCTTCTGGCTTGCCAGTGCTTTTCATTTCCCTTCTCAAATCTATGTTCAGTCCTTGAATGTTTTCCTTTTGGTAAGAAAATTCCACGAATCCAGAGGGAACAAAAATGTGGATAAGGGATGAGAGCTGCACTAAATACTGTTTTAGAAGAAGGTACTAATGTAGGGAGACTAAATCATCTGAGCCTCACCACAGATCAGTAATAATCTACCTTCTAGACCAGACCCAGTTCTTCAGGATTGAAACAAATCTGATATTTTTACTTTTAAAATTTCCATCTAGATCCAAAACATTTATATCTCCTTGGATTCATCCCTGCAATGTTCCACCAAACCCTGAAGTCAATATATTCCTATTCAGATTACAATTAATCCACCTTTTAGACACCCAAACAGAAAATGTCCTGATCTGCATGAACACATTGTCTACTCATGAGACCATTTTACCCAGCTTGTCAAGCACTGCCCACAAACCTCACAGCAGCAGTTGCTGCAGCATGAAATATATCTCCAGCAGAAGTTTAGGAAACATCGAATATAGGATGTCAAAGAATTTTCAATGAAAACTTACTCAATGAAAACAGACCACTTGTGGACAGGAATCCTATATTACAATTTAGACCAGACTTTGACAGCTGTTGGCAACAGCCAATCTTCTTCTGCTAGTTTTTTTCTTAGTATCTTGAAAATGAGATCTGTTAGTTCTTGTTTATCCTCAGACCTGAAAAATTAATGGCTCCTCCCTTTAGGATCCTCTTTACAGGCAGGAAAGCCCCCACAGGGCACAGTGTAACCCAGGGATTTCCACAAAGCCATGGAGTTCCAGTGGTGAGGACTGGACACCAGTCCCATCTCCATGCCTCTCGGCAGGACCACACATAAACAGCATTTAAATATTTACTTTCCCTTCGCCATCTAACGTCAAATATAACAGCCACATGTAGCAGTTAACAACTGTTGTAAGATAATGAGCAAAACCATTGCAAACTGGGCCTTAGATTTAACCTGCCTACAGCACCATTGATCACTGCAAGTCACAAATTATGTCATTTCAGCAGGGGAGCTACTGCCAGCAGAAGGATTAGCAACATCAGTTGTAACGAGCCACTTCATTTCCAAATAACATTTAGAAATTTACAGTGCCTGGAATTGTGATGATTAAATGGATAACAGAGTTGAATAGACCGGATATGGATCACTTCTAATTTTCCACTTATATCCAGTAACCCATCATAAACTATCCCAAGTCCTTTGGTCTTCATTTCTCTCACACCAGAATATTTAAACAAAAAAGGACGATCCATCATTGAAGTTATAGTGGTAGAAAACCAATGGGAGATAAGAAGCCGGCCACAAATTCCCAGACTTAGATGTCCTGTTTCCAATTCTGGCTGTGTTGGGGAGAATTAAGAGAAATGCCAATGAAGTGACACAAAAGTGAAAAATTAAACCAGACCTACAGAACATGAATCTATGACTTTTTCTGATTATAGAGAGTCCATACTCATGTATCCAGTTTCACAAAATCATTATTCCCTATTCCCACGAGTACAGGCTGGTCACATATCCAAAGACCAAGACCTCAGACAGAGCACAGCTGGTTTAAAAGAGTTGAAACAGGGTAATTACCTTAAAAAAGCAGAGATCTAAAGAGAAGTATTGATTTTGATGACTTTTTTTCCCTAGAAATGTCAGAATGTTTGTTAGATTTCTGCATTATTTACCACAGTAAAAAAGTTCAAGCTACTAATCCCCTTGACAAAGTGCCTTGGTAACATTAAATCCATTTTTTAAGTAGGCCTGTGGGACATGGGAAGTTTAGAATTTTATTCCAACTGGGAACAGTCCCTTCCTCAAACTACAGAATTTCTAAGGGAGCAAAATTCCTCTTTGGTACCTTCTGTACTACATTTGGCTGCAGGGAGGTCTTTTACACGAGTTCCAAACATTTCCTTTGCAGTTCGAGCCACTTAAGCAATTACAACACTATTGTCTCTTTTTCTTTCCTTTTTCAATTCCACATCAAATCTGCAAACGCCTCCGAAAGGAAGCTGTTGGTTATGCTGCCATCCCCTTCCTTATTCAACTTCAGTGACACTAAAATTCGAAGTTTAGTTGCACAAAGTTTATTTCTCTCAGAGCAGTTTGGGTCAGCTTTAGTCCAACGCACCTACTCTAAGCTGTGACCTCCCCCAAACCGGCCAATCCACCTGGAAAAATCCACGCTTCGCTCTTTCTTTCCACATTAAAGTAATGACATAAAATAATCAGATGCTGGAATGTGTCTTGGCATGAACAACAAACACAGGCAGCTTTATTAGCTGTTTCCCTGGAATAAAGCTCCAAAGACCCTCCACATATTCACTAATGTGCACTGGGAATGACCTCAGCTCTTCCAGGCCAGGCCGGGGCAAAAGCTCCTTTAAACATCTTTATAACTTACTTTGTGCTTTACTTCACTACTAGCAGGGAAGGATGGAAAAACACTCCCATTGCCTGGGAAACTTGTGGAAAGGGGAATGATGGATTGCAAAGGGGACTTGGCATCGTGGTGCCTCCCAAACCTCCTGCCACTGAGTGTGGGTTTCCTTCAGCTGGGAGCATTTAACTGTGTGCTATTTCAGGCACAGGGAACCACTTGGGATCCCTGCAAATGCCTCTGCAGTGCTGGAGGGTCACATGGATGCTTCTCAGGCTTGGAACTGCCAGCTTTTTTGGGGGAAAATACCCCAAGATACTCTGATACCCCCTGGTTTGGGTTCAGCCTTGGGGCAAGGTGCTCAGCAGCAATTCAGGATGGGTATTTGATATTCTGGCAGGACATTATTGTCCAAGAGCCTCCGGCCAGAGCTGGGTGGCCAGAGACTCTCCCCACCTCAGAAGGAGTCATCCAGGTGCAGTTCCCTGGAGCTACTAAAGAGCAAACCTGGAAGAGGGGTTTTGGAATCAGAACTATTGCCAGCTCTGCTTTCCTGGTGTCATCAGACTATGCTGAGAAGCTGACAATGATCTACACAGATTCAGAGGCAAAATCTGTTTTGTTCTATGGTGGCAAAATCCCAGAGTGGGAGAAATTCACTTCCACCTTGCACCGTGTCTGGCCAGGGAGAACTCCATGGTAAACAAGGACAAGACCACCATAGGGAGTGATGTAGAAACGTTGAAGGAGAGAAAAATATTAAATTAGCATATGGTTTCAAGAGAGAAGAAAAAAGCTGATTCAGAGGTAAACAGAAGAGCTGGGTCACAGTAGACGGAAAGTAGAGCAAGGCATAGAGTGAGGCACAGAGCAGAGTCAGCTGAACTCTGTGTCCATCAAGATTGATCACACTGACCAGGCAGGGCAAGTGCCAGCCAGGGCTGAAATCCTGCAAGAGCAGCCCTTGTTCAGAGGGGACAGCAGAGACAGCTCTAACCCAGCCATCAGAAACCCTGTGAATCACATTGTGCTGCTAGGGGGAGGCTGGACAGGAGTTGTGGCCAATGAGGACTTGCACAACAATAGACAAGAAGCTGTTGCTGCTTCTCAAGCCGTTCATCAAGCAAGTTGCTACCACTTGGGTCCCACTCTGTGGCTGATGTGGGATTCTTGCTCTGTCAGTGTCACCAGTACTTCTCTGCAGGGCTGAGAGAGTCTTGTGCTGGTCACCACAGTAACAGACACTCTCTGCTATCTGAAGAGATTTCCAAGCCTTCTCTACCACTAGGTGTTAAAAATACTTTGCAAAAGCAATCAAATATTCCTGTTTGTATTACAAATTGACAAGACTCTCTGCCCTGGCTTCTCCAAGTTCACCCTGCCAGAGCTAAGTCCAGGTGGCAGCCCTATGCTCTGACCAAAAAGAAATACCACCAAAATCTTGAGTAGGATGCTTAAAGAATGTGCTGGACCATGGGGTCACAAAATAAGGGGTCACTTAGCAAAGCAATTCACTGGGAGATGAAGCCTGGTGATGGCTTCTGGCATTTCAGACAAGGATAAAACCTTGAAAGCAAAGCCTTGTACAGCCTGAATCCTGAAAACTTCTCCAAAAAGAAAGCTTCTCCACTGCCAGGAAGGGACGGACAGTGCCTTAAAAAAGACTTACAAGACAGTAACTGCGCTCACTGAACCACGACTCCCCAAGGTATCAGTACAAACGGGAGTAATGACAAGTCTCAGTCTCTGGAGGGAGGTTTGGGAACCTTGAAGACTCCTCATAAATGAAGCCTCAAAGTTCCAGTTTCTCCCCAAATTCTCAGTCCTCTTCATACCCAAGATTTAAAAATAAAAAGAAAATAAATCCAACACTTGCATAAATAAAATATAAATGGCATCCTGTGTTCTCTCCCACACCCCATTCTTCCTCCCTCCTCTTTCCTCATTGTTTGTTCAACAGGAAGTTGGCTTCACTGTGAGGTACACCAAGCCATCTGTCAAAAACATGGAAACAGTTAACAACGCACACAGAGGCTGGAACGACTTGTTACGGAGCCTATTTAGGGCCAGAACCATAGGCTGAGCTTTGGGGGAGCAACCCAAGCCCCAGAGCTGCGGCTGGTTAAACCAAACTACAGCCTCTCCCTTGTGACAGAGGGAATGGCACTTTGCTGAAGCGGGAGCTGGCCCAGGGTAGAGCAAAGCTGACCAGACAGTGCTCCAGGGTGAGCGAATCCTCACAGCGTTGGCACATCAGGGTGTGGGCCAGTGGGACCCGCGGGTAGCACGCAAAGGTACAAGGGAATGGGACTGACACAGAAACTCTTTTGGAAGCGTTTCTACTGGAAATAAAGGATAAGAATAAATTCTTACGTATTTCTGAACCTCAGTGATCTCTGCAAAACCTCCCTTCTGAATTCTGCCTTCAGTGTTGCTCTAGGCCAACTGTTGGGCTGTTGCCTGTGAGCATGAGGGACTCCAAACACAGCCTGAACTGGTCCCAGGATGGGAAAAGACAGATCTGCCTGATTTTGAAATGAGTGGTATTGAAGCAACATCTTGATTCACTAGACCCTCCAAAGGAGGGGGAAGGGAAGAATATCTGATTCAGAAGTGAAATCGTGCATTAGTGTTGACTTGCTTGGCAGAACTTCCAGCAACTTCGTACATGTCATTCCCAGGCTGGAATATCCTACCTAGAAAGGGACCAGGAGGTCGCTCCGCAATTTTTAAGTCCTTGACCCTGCTGAGGCCACCCAACAGAGCTGCCAAGGAGCAATGGCTGCAGCAGCATTTGTTCTTTCTTTCCAGGAAAAAAGTGACCCCCATTTGCTCAGTGGTGGGAGAGAAGAGCCAGATGGCTGGACCTGAGCAAGGCACGCGACCCTGGAGGAGGAGACTGGGGGTGAAAGGTTCCATAAACCGATTACCAGGAAAACACACAACTGGAAACAAATGCTAATAAAAATTGCAACATTCAGAGATCAAACGCCTTAAATCATCACATTTCTTTAATTTAAAATTCAGGATAAAAGAAACTGACTCCACAGCACATTTAAGCCAATCCAGTATTTTCCAGGCATGTCCCTAATTTATTTCACAGCAGAGGTTTTAAAGAGTAGATATAAATTATCACCAAACAGAGGGAAGACTAATGTTTATATGAGCACACCTAAAAACTCATCCTCATTTTCAGAAACACTATCAACAAAAATCTTGTAGCATTAGAAAATATACTACATCCCAGAGTTTAAGGTAAAGGTATTCAAGTTAGAATATTTCTATATCCATTTCCTTTCAGGAGATTTCTATTGGCTTCAAACCTAGACAGCACTGAGAACCACAGCAACCCTTAATTCAAAGGGTCTGGTAAGGAGCAGGACAAGTTGCCAAGGTCTGGGGAAGAACCACCAAAAATACCAGCCCGAGAGCTATTCTCCAGATCAGGTTTTTGCCTCATTGACAGTTGAAATAGAGAAGGAAAGATTTGAGCCTTTAAGTTTTATTCAGCCTCAGAAAACCTTTTAAAGGTTTTCTCCAAGGCATGGAAATGTCAAACTCCTTGGACATCTCAGAGCCCCCTCTAGCCCAAGTTCCCTAGTTTGGGGGTTTCTCAGGGATGCCCAGGCTCTGCTCATCCCCCCGCCAGTGCACAAAGATCATAAACAAACCCAAGGCCATGCTCTAAACATGAGCACTAAACAGAATTAATTGAAACAAAGCTTAACAAACAAAAATAAACCCCAAATGCACGACAGCATGTGGGGATTTGGGGCTAATCAAAACCAGCTCCCCTGTACTTCCAGCTCCCACTCAGTTTTCAACCACTGAAAATGAAAACCTCTCTGTTTTTTAAGAAGCTACAATATTCTGATGACAATTTGTCTCAAGTCAAAGAGTTTACTTTTGTTGATCTTTCCCCCCCCAAGACACACTAGGCTGCACTTGGCTGGTTTACAGAGCACCTCCGTACTTGGAAGAAAAAGGTAAAACTAGACCCTGAAGGCATCTCTGGGACCTGGACAGGCCACGGGGATGAGCACGACCTGCTCCAAGCTCCACGCGCTCACCTTTCTCTGGACTGACACCTGAAGTCCAACTCCCTCAGAACCTTCCCGTCCCCGCAGCAAGATGCTTGAAAGACCTTTCAGGATTCCAAAACTATTTGATAATAGTGTAAAAGACACATTTATCCATGAATGGAGTGCCAGATAGACCATACCCTGCTGCTCTGCAGCACCGCACACGTTTGGGTCGCTGCTGAGGCCCATTTTGTCTTTCCAGTGATGCCCAAGGAACACGCCAAGCTTAGCCCAAGCATGACATCAGCAGAAATCAACGTGAGACAAGGTCAGACTTCAGCTGGGGCTCAGGTCTGTGCCCTGAATACACTACAGGTGTAGTTTGTACCCTGCTCGTCACCTGAACCTACACCTGAGTGTTGTCTCTTTCCCTCTCATGCAGCATTGATGATTAGTTTTGATCTGACTGCAGTGAAGGAGGGATTGTGTAACTGTCCCCAAAACAACCCAGCCCTGGGAGCTGCCTGGCTTTATCTCTCCTCTGCCCTTTGTTTGCAGATGGAGATGAAACCTGAAGACTTCCAAGGCATGGTTTTCCAAACCAGTAAATAAGTCTTATTCATGTCTCCTTCCAGGCCCTTCCACATGCCCCAGGAGGATGGCAGAAGTTACAGGACCCTCATTTGTCACTTTTGTCATTTGTTTTTTTCCTCCAATGGCTCTCCTGCCTCTATCTAATCAAGGGGACGTTTCCTGTCTTTGTTCTCAACCATTCATCCTGCAGGAATGATGATTATCATCAAACAGCATTAAAATAGAAAGCCTGGAGCCAGCACCCAATTAGCTTGGAGTTAGGGAGCCCTGGAAAGGAGCAACGGAAGAGACCACAGACAGTCCAACTGGCAAAAATGGGCATTGAATTACATGTCATTCAACCACAGCATCATCCCACCTTCAAAAATAAACCCGGGCTTCAAACCCAGCATGGGCCAAGCTTGGAACCAATAAACATCACGTACATATGTTCTGTCCTCAGTAAGCCAGGACAATGTTCCAAGTGCCGCTCTGTTCCCAGTTTAAACCTCACACCAACTGGGAGACAACTGCTTCATCCAGATCTCCCAGTGGGGGAAATTATCCAGATTTCCTCCATGCATCAAATCTCCGCTGCCAGGAAGCCTTGGCAATTCTCTCCTGAAGGAACAGAGAGGTAACAGAGAGGTCCTCAGGGCGTGCAGATTGTTTTAAGTCCTAGACCCATGTTAGAGAAAAACTCAAACCTACTTTTGTCTGTTGCCTGTCCCAGCTCCCCAGACAGATGTCATCCCTGTTAGAGCTGGAAGAAATTCAGAGCTGTACTCGGTTCACAAATATGAGTGAAGAAGCAGTGACAAACTGGAAGACTCTTCCAGGCTGCATAAAGACCATGAATAAGATATGACCAAAGAACGTGGCTCATCAGTCACTTTTTCCTCCAAAATCCAGGTAATGTTTTTCCTTCCTAAGAGAATAAACCCCAGTATTTCTGGGATCCCAGGATGGAAGCAGCAGCATGGAAGCAGATGGACAGTAACAGGCTTGAGTCTGGGATGCTGCTCTGGCTTGGGTGGATTATGAATTGCTTCCTCAGAAACATTGCAAGTAAATCTAAAATCACTTTGTATTGAAGACTTTTGACTGAATGCTGCAATTTGAGAGCACTGGAAACATGAAGTGTTGTTTACTACTCAGCTTAGCTGACCCAAGGATTTGCCTCCAAGCACAAAATTCCAATCCTTTACTGCAGAGATCCCAGGACTTGTGAATCACAAGAGAAACTTCAAAATAACCTTGGGAGAGGCTGGAGCTGGAGAAAAGCTGCCCTAACATCCTATATGGCAAAGCCTGTCCAATCTGCAAACCCCTCTGCATCACTGGCTCTTGGCTCTGAATCCCAGATACCATTTCAAGTCCTATTAGGGGTGTAAATAACATGTGCTGACCTCTGAGAAGTGGGGAAATTCAGACCCACTCGTTGGGCCTAACTCTTTGCTGCTGACTGGTAAAGAACCAAGTCAGGTTTAAAAATACAAAGTACGTTCATAATCTCAAAGTCTTCTCTTCTCATGATGTTCAGCCTATTTGTTCCCCTTCTTCTAATAATTTTTTCCAGTTGCTAATTGGAGCCTAATAAGAAATGCTTAAGAAGTCCAACTCTGGGTAGCTGAATTTTTTTTCCCTTGCTCATCTTTATACACCCTGGCGCCAAAGCCCGTGCTGGTGTAAATCATGTACTTGATGGGAACTTTACTCATTTACATCCAAAGGGAATCCGGTCTCCAGTGTCTCCAGATAATGATCTTGTTGTGTTTAATACTGCATAAACACACAGGATGATGCGTTCCCTGTCTTAAAAAAAAAAGTTTGTTTAACTTTTTCTGTCTCATCTTTAGTCAGAATAGCAAACAACGGGAGGGAAGGGTGGAGAAAGAGTGAGATCCTAGCAATGAGATCATGCAGCACAGAGTCCGGTAAACTCCAGGGTGAGAAGTCTTTTAAACACAAATCTATCTCTGCAAAATCAATGGGAGGAAAAAAAAAAGAAAAAAAAAAAAAAGAACAGGCTAAATTTAACCCTTATTCTATTTAAAACCCGCATGCAGCATCTCGCAGAACTGTGTTACATAAACACAATTGTGGTGTATTTACGGTTTGAAACAAAACACAAAACCCTCAACTGCAGGACTCCAAGTCCCACCCAGCCACGGCCCGTGCTTGCTGGAAGAGCCGTAAACAGGGAGCAGCCCTGGAACCCGGCCCCATCCCAGCATTCACGGAGCTAACCCACCCTCCAGGAGCAAACAACTCCCAGTTTGCCACGTGGACTGGTCCTCCCAGGTGACCACCCCGCTGCAGGTGCAGTGAGCCAAAAATCCCACCCACCAGCAAGGTGGGAGCATGGGATGAAAGGCAGGCACCAGCCTCGACCAAACCGCTGCATACAACCCCTGCTCACGCCCCTAGCACCATTTCCAGCCCTTCTGCGAATGGTGCTGGAGGTTTTCACAGCAAAAACATCCTCCCCTCTTGAAAATTCTTAGCTGGCCACCAAAACATCTGCTCTCCAGAGACACCCAAGCCCGTGTGTCACTGCTGCCTGAGTCACACGGAAGGTCAGTGCCAGCTTCTCTCCTTGGGTTGCACAGGATTCAAGTGCACAATGGTGCAAACATCCGACACCTAACATGCTGTGGCTGCAGAACCGCAGCCACGGCTCCAGGGAATCAAGACAGAAAAGGGTGCTCACAGCACCCTTTGGACTCAGTGGTCCCCAGGCGGCCAGAATGCTGGAGTGACTGGTGTGCAACGCGTGAGGCCGCCTGCGGTTGTGTCAAAATAAACCTTGACCGATGTGACGCAACAGCCTTGGCAGAGATGTCGGTGTAAACGCTGGCCCCACAGGCCACAAAAACCTTCTCCAAACGCAGGAGGATCTCCTTGGGAGGGGTGTACCAGGAAACCCACAAAGCCCTGTTTCTCCATCCCGCTGTCCTGGTTTTCCCACTCCAATTAACTCTCAAATCAGGTTGGATTTATAGAGGACTTTCATATTCAGACTCTGGCATAGGACAGAGAGGTTCCTCTCTCTGGATCACTGGCACACGGACAATGAGCTCCTTGTCTTCACTCCTGCCTCTTCGAAGCTCTGCTGGGGCTTGATGCACATTGGGTTTCCTTTTCTAGTTAAAAGAAATTTAAAGATGACCTTAATTTTGCAAACACTATTCATTGCAAGCAGCATTTTGGCTCCACCACTGCTCCCAAGCCAGGCTTTGTTTTCTTTCTCAGGGGCAGGACTCTGTTTAATCCCAGCCCTCTCACTATTTTTTTTGCAGTGGATAGGACCCAAAAGCACAACATTCGGGATAATTTGTTTCCAGTTTGCCTCTGCAGTTTCTACTCAAATGAGGTATTCTGCAGCTGATGCTCAGCTCTGCTCCAGCTGTTTTGAGGCGAAAGAAGTGGCTAATGGGATCAGGGACCCGACCTTGGCACTCCAGGCATGTAAGCATTTAATTCTGCCACCCGATTTATAACCTGCCAGACACTCCTGTGGTGATCCCACTGTGCAGCAGCATGGCAGCCACCAACACAGAGGTGAGAGATGCTGCTCTTTAAAAAGGCATCAGCTCTTTGGGGAAAAGCGGGAATCCAATTATAAAGAAAATTAATTTATTTTTTTGTCATCATTATCCTCAATATGAAAGACATCTCAGGCAGAATGACTAATCTGGCTCCAGCCAACACAACCTCAGCTGCTGGCAGCAGGGAGGCAGCCTGGGAGGGGTGGAAGCAAAGCAGAATGATCTCAGATTCCTCTGCCAAGCAGAGAAATGCTGCCAGAAGTGGGGACCCCCAAAATCCTGTCCAGGAAAGGGGGAAGTGCTGAGTCCCCTCAGAACATGGAGCAGAGTAAGAGCAGCTCCTGGTAGCTACAACACCTTAGAAATACATTCTCAGAGGGGTCCTGCAACATGGGCTGGTGACAGATAGTGTGAACACCAGCTAGAAACTGCAAGAGGAACCAAGCTCGGGGCAGGAAGGACAGAGGGATGCACAGCAAGAATCCACGGGTGTTCACACACACACACGCTACAGCAGCCTGAGCTTCCCAAAACGCTGCTCCCTCCTTGACTTTAGGCTCTGGCTAAATAATGCTGCATTGTTTTGTATCAGGTTCTGCTCTTGTAGCCCTGCCGCAGCTCAGAAACAAAGGGAGCTTCATGCAGGACAAAAGGGGACTGTTCTACCTAATGAGGACCAGTTGAGAGGTATGGAGACAGCACCCTCTCCCCATCGGATCATGGCTGTGAACAGCCCCTCTGGATAATGAAGAGCAGTTGAGAGGTGCAAGCAGAGGGAACAGGGATGTCCCTGAGCAGGGAGAGGGCCGGTCCTGAGAGACGCCAGCACTGCCACTCGGCGGGGACAGCCAGGGAGGAGGGAACACGTTTAGGTTCATCTGTCACCGTGATGGCTCCTGACCTGCCAACCTCGCAGGCCCCGCTCTCTGACCTCCTGCTCTGACCTCTCCGCAGAGGCGCTGGTGCTCAGCCAGAAGTCCCCTATTGACTACCTGTCAGAGGGCACCTGCTTAAGGAACCCCATAGAAATTAAAGTCACAAAATGAGTCACAAGGGACTGTTTGAGCTGGGAAGCCACCATTAGTCCCTGGCTGGTAAACCAATCTCCCTAATTATCTGTCAGAAGAATCTCTCTTTTTTCTATTTTCTTTTCTTTCTGTCTTCCCCCTGCCACCCCCTTCCCAATCCTCTCTTCTCTTTGACTTATTATCTTAATTTCACATTAACTGAAGAGATTAAAAGCACCTTGGGAGAGGAAGAGAGTGGAGGGGGGAGAGGCAGAGGCTGAAGAAAGAAAGACTTCAAATCTTCCTTGTTGAGTCCTCGTAGGAGCTGGGGACAGGGAATCCTTGCAGTGCTGGGAGCCACCGAGCCTGGTCACGTTTTCATGTCCAGCCCCCACTGCCACAACCCAGTCTGGTTTAAAAGAAAACAAACCCTCAGTGGGGCAGTGTAAACCAATCCCTGTGTGAGGGAGGATGTGTGGCTGTTCCTCATTTCCCCACCCACCTCCCCTGCAGGGTAATGCTGCACAGCTGCACCGCAGTGTCTTTGCTGGGGTTTCTCCTCTTGGGCACATGGCAAAGGCTGTGGTGTTGCCTGGGGCACAGCCACTCTCCAGGAGCTGCCCCCTGCTCCTGGCAGGACTTTGTCACACCAGGGCACTGCACAGGAAGGGGAACTGTCCCCTCCATGGCTGGGGCTTAGCCCTGCAGCTGAGCTTGACTCCCAAGAGTTCACTGAATGAAGATCTGTGATCCGCAGCTCTGCTGATTTTGTGTTCCTTAAATAACACTAAAGCACAGGAATGTTGTGATTCACCAGATTTGGATCCCTTTTCCTTTTTTAAAATTTTATAGAATCATGGAACAGTTTGGATTAGGACAGACCTTGAAGCCCACTCAGTCCCACCCCTGCCATGGCAGGGACACCTTCCACTGTCCCAGGCTGCCCCCAGCCCTGTCCAGCCTGGCCTTGGGCACTGCCAGGGATCCAGGGGCAGCCACAGCCTCTCTGGGCACCCTGTGCCAGGGCCCCAGCACTCTCACGGGGGACAATTCCTTCCCAATCTCCCACCCAAATCAATCAGCGTTACATCTGAAGTTCATCAAGCACCACATTGCCAAGGTAGTGTTGAGACTAATGACAGCACTGCTGCTTTTTCAAACAAGTACTTATTTTTTCTTTCCACATGGAAAAATTGGGTTAATGGTACTTATTTCCATCACCTTCCAAGAAAGCCAAGTTAAAGTCTGCACATCACTTCAGATTCTGACAACTCCAGTAAATCCATCTAGAATTTGAGTGGAGACCAGAGCAATGCTTTCCTACAAATAAACAGCATCCTCATCAGATCCCTAACTCCTTCCCAGAGAGCAGGATTGCATATCCCATAAATGCATCCTCCACAGCCCATGGCACTCAGTATCAGACAGAACATCCTGTCATGTCCAGCATTAAAAAGCTATTAGTTCAGAAAGACAATTAATTATGTTCTGAAACACCTTAATTACAACAATAGTGAACGAATGAAACAAATTAACAAAAAAACCCACCCTGGGATGTAATTTGTTCCCAACTCCAGTGGTCCCTGTGAGATGTGAGGCCAGGTGGGTCTGACTGCCCCTCCCCGGAGGATCACATCCAAGGCTTTACAACAAAGCCAGCCAGTAGGGAATTTTCACATGGGTCTAGGTTTCATCAGGAGCATTTTAGCCCTGTACTCCCTCCTAACCCTCAGAAAAGCCAGGACTGCATTTCAGTTTTATTCACAAATCTGGCTGTAACCCATTACTCCTGTTAAAAGGCTGAAGATTTAATGGTATCTAACTCCACAGTTAGTCCCATTGGATTCCACAGGATTACTTCTGCGGCCAAGTACGAGCATTAAGTGTGAATAAAGACATCAAACTCCAGCCCTAAGTGTTGATGATTCATCGGCAGAATTCCTAGAAGAGAGGGAATCCGCACAACAGCCTCATAGCTGTGAAGTGACCTAACTAATATGTTGTTACACAGATAGTAAAGCTGCATCCACTGGGAGAAACGGGAAAAATATATTGCCTGGAGGGGACGTCACTGAAAGTGAGAAGGTTTCTTGCCCCATTTCTGTGTGAGTCAGGGGCTGTCAAATACTCCCTCATTCCTTCACACTGCGAGCCCCAGCGCAGCTGAGGAGAGTCCTGCTGCTCTCTCCTCTCCAAGTGGTGGGAAAATGGGAAGTTGGGAATGGCACCGGCTGCTCCTCTCAAACCTGCAAGCAGAGCTGGGTTAGGCGGGAGAAATGTCTCTTTCTCTGCCCCAAACCATCACCACCAAACAAATAAAAGCCAGCCCAAAGCACAGGTCTCAGAGCTGACGCTCCCTCATAGCCAGATCAGGTATCTCCTGTCACACCACTCACCCCGTAATGAACCCATGAGGGTTTGGCCTCCCTCTTACTGGGTGAAAACATTTTCTCATGGCCAAATAATAAGGAAGCTTGATGCAATGGGTGACAAAGGACAAAGAAAAAAAATCCCAACAGAGGTGAAAAGACATTTTTCACATATTTTCTCCCTGTCATCTTCCAGGAAACCGATAAAACTGGTTTCAGATGTAATTTTCATTCAAAATGCAACCATATATCTTTGGATTGGATGAACCCCAGCCTTGAGCGCAGGCACAAGGGAAGGAGCATGCCCTGCTTAAAGTCCCACAGCCCTGAGAAGAGACTGTAACCAAAGCCAGGGAAAAAAGCAGGAGAATTCCTTTTACCTTCCCCACCGGCACTGACAAGGGAGATAAAGTGTCTCCGAAGAACTGTCTGTGCTTTCATTCATAGGTCTGTGGTTTTACTACAGGCACCTGCTGAGAAACAGTGTTGGCTGAGAAGCAAACAAACGTAGTGAATTCAGGAACACAGACAAGCAAGTCAGCAGAGGAAATGGGAAAATCATCCTCTGGGGTTAGGTCTGGAAACACCGACAGATCTGGAAGCCAAAGAGTATGCGAACTAAAACTCATCTCGTGTCAGCGTAAGGAATCTTCACCTGTTCTTCACAGCTCAGTCTGCCTTTCTTCCCCATTAAGGATACAGGGGAAGGATTCATCTTCACCCTTCCAGGGAAACATCATGCATTTAAATAAATATTATTTAAATAAACCCCTTGAAATGGAGTATTGAGATGAAAAATGGGAGACACTCAGCAGCCCCAAAGCTGCTCCTCAAAGCCTTGACAACATCTTTGTTTCAAACACTTCTGTAGGTTCAAGCCCCCAAAAGACACCATTGGCTGCAATGCAAGGTGACTTTCCTGAGGAGCAGGTCAGGGTTTTCACACCCTTGTCATAATCTCCAATGTGACTGAACTCACTTCAGGTTCCCATTTGAAGAAAACCCAGCCAAGATTTTGAAGTTTTCCACAAAGCAGAAAGTCCCAGAGATTTTCATTAGGAAGAAAACCACATCTTTGCCATTCTGGTAAAACCAAAGCCCTGCCATGATGAGAACAACTCAGTCACAGTTTGGTGTCGAATACACCAAAGACCATGAAATTCCTGCCCCAAGTTCCCTCCCTAAGTCACAGCTGTGGGAAGGCCTAGCCTACCCCTCCGAAGCCATAGTCTCTGGATTCCTTTTGGAAGAGGCATCATCCATTCCCTCTAAAGGTGGGGTCACCAATCCCCCTGCTCACTGTAACACCAAAGAACTCACGGCAGCAGAGGAACCAGGATGAAGGGAAATGCTGCTGCTGAAATGACAAGACCCCAGTCCATTGGAACAAGAGCCTTTGGATGTTATGCAAACAAAACATTGAAAGCCAAAGGAAGTCATGCCAAGGTCAGCTGCTGGGAAATTTAGTTGAAGCCAACACTCTTGGAAAACATTTTGATTTTAGCCAAAATCTGTTTTTCCTTTTCAGTGTAACCTGTTACACAGAGCAGAGGGAGAAGAAAGGTTGGACCACTTTTACTGGGAATATGCTAAACAAACCCACAATAATTGTGCTGAATTTGGCCACATAAACATGAATACACCTTGGAGGGTCCCTCCAAAACAATGCAGGGTACGAGGCTGGTTCCCACTCAAGGAGTCTGGAGGTGAGCCAGGGCTACCTTTTGTCTCCTTGTGCCAGCCTGCATGGAAATCAGTGGGAATTTCTGTAATTCCAATAGTCAGATTGAGAAAATACAAATGTACATGTTGATGCTGACAGTCCCACACCTTAAAACTCATTAGGAAGGGTAATGCTGCACATTTTTAAAACCGAGCATCTGTGCACTTTCTCTGCCTCCAATATTTTGGAAATTAGACAAGAGAAGACACAAAGAAGGGACCAGCAGCAATATCTCTTCTCTGAATGCACAGCAGTGAGAAACAAATCCCCCAAGTCCAAGTGAAGAGTTTGAAATGACACTAAGGTGGGCAATTCCACCAGCTCAGATTTCTCCTGAAGTGTCCACTCAGCCAAGGTGTCTGTGTTTGGGTCTCAAGTTCGGAGCAGATGAAAAGTCAGGAGTAGCCAAGTGTCAAGGTTTGCACATCACAAGGAAAACAAGTGGAGTTCATGCCAAGGGAGAGCAAAGCAGCTGCCTCAGCCAACTTACAATGCGAAGCTTCCAGGCTATGCAGGTTGGGTTTCTTGGCCTCAGTGCTCCACTTAAACAGCTTTTGCACATGTAAGAGGCCAGAACTGTCCCCTGTGCTCTGGGGACATGTGTTCCTTTTGGCTTTTGGCTGCACAGCCTGAGCTGTTGGCGAGCTGAGAAAGATGTGACTGGGGAAATCCCTGACATGGGGCACCACGGAGGAGGAATTTACTGGAAAACTGAATTGCTGAGGGGCTCTGAAGCTTAAAGATGACCGTTATCTTCTGCCCAGAATCGTGGGACTCAGTGCCTCCAGAGTCCTGATTTTTTTGGGAATTCTTGTGCAGAAGAGGCAGGTTTCCTTCCCTGGCCCTACACTTGCAGGTGTTGTGCTCCCATCCCTTGACTCAGGGTAAGCCTTGTGACCAAAGGGACACCCACCATGTCACCATCTGCACTGAGACCTCCCAAAGCCCTGTTCAGGGGCCTACAAAAGCAGCTCTGTCTGCGTGTGGCACCCCAAATAAGGAATTCACACTGTCCTCCCTCCTCCTGGGACTTCCCACTCCACTACAGACATGCAGCTGGTTCCATGCAGAGAAGCTGTGGCTCAGTTCAGAAGCAAAGCCCCAGGGTATTGTTATAGGTCTGTTCTGCCAGCCAGAGATACAAAACCACTAAGGCAAGGAGAAAAACAGTCCAGAACCCCGAGCTGCTCAAGAAAAAGGGAACAGTAAGACTCCTGGTTAAGCATCTGAAGGATGCCTCCGAGCTGCCCAAGTCCTTGGGCCCAAATTCCCACTCACATCCCTTGGATGTTCCTCTGCAGGTCTCCAATGGGTCTGTTTTTGGTTTTTTTTTTGCCCAGAGTCCTCAGTCATCTCCCAGTGGAATGAGTGATTCATGTTCAAACCCTGAAGCGAGTTGAAAGCTGACTTGCAATGTAATGGATCCTCTTTCCCTCCTGGCTCAGGCTCCCGTGCTGCTGCAGAGCAGCTGCCGCGCTCCATCTCCGGAGCCATCCTCGCCGTGTCCATGGCTGGCACAGCGCTTTCACCCTCAGGCATGTGCTAAAATTCCACCCAAGACCTCTTGAATCAAGGCCAGACAGGTTCCCTCGGCCATTCCCAACGTGGGCACGGTGGCCAAGTGCTGAAAAGGTAAATGGTTAAATGGAATCTGGAGGTTTTTTTATTTTTTTTTTCTTTTATTTTTTCTGCAGTCAGTGCCAAACGATTGCCTAGCTCCTTAGCAAAAGAATAACAAAAACCCCGCAACAGGACGTGTTCCAAATCAGCCACAAAGCACAGCAAATAAATTCAAACACACGGGATTCCTCCCCCCAACACTATAAATAATAAAAACAATATACCTCGGCTACAGAGACTGAACCAGGGCAGAAACAAACACGCCTTGAGCTATACATTGATGTGTACATCTGAGTATCCATCATCCCTCTGCTTCCCTCTCTGTCTACTTTGGCATCTGGCATTAACCAGGTTCTGAGAGATGACCTTCAATTTGCTCACTCTAAAGCGAGTCTGGCGTGCCAGAGACTTAACAGATGATATACATTGGCTCCAAGGAGTCAGCGCTCCGGAGTCTTTGAGCGTCCCACTCCAGATCCGGGATAGAGCAGGACTAAGCGCAGGCACATAATCCTTCTATCACGCCCCTTCGATCTTTTGGACTCCTGTGGTTATTTACTACCTGGTCTGGCTGCTGGGAAATCTGGGGAGGACTCGGAGCCTCCTGCAAGGACCCTCTGGAGTTGAGGAATGCCCCAGGCTTTCTCCTGGATTATGGAGCTTCCATTGTGATTTCTTGGGGAGACGGTGGGGGAGATTAACAGGAAAAACATTCTCCCAAACGACGGCAGCCTCATGACTCACTGCTTGGCCCTGCCAGCCCTTACCAAGGCAGCAGCCCAGAGGCGCTCAGCTGCTCTTTGCAGTGGAGTTTGGGATCTTGGGATGTGCTGCTTGGAGCCACAGGCTGTTGGGAAGGCTCGGATTTGTACCCCCTCCTCCAGCGCCCACGAGCCAGGCATGGCTTAACCCAAACCACTTCTTTCCTTCCAGCCTCACTTGTAATTCCTCTCTCCCCAAAGCCTGCCTGGGAGAATTAATTCCCCTCACAAGGTAGGAGGGGAACTCTTCCATCTGTACACAGAGATGGAGAGAAAGAACATGACGTCCACCCTAAAGCCCAAACTCTGGGAGTCATCTGCTCTGGCCGGGGATCAAAGGCTCTGTTCCATTTTTAACCACTGCCCTGCCCCACCTTACTACTGCAGTGCATCCAAGCATGTTTTCCCATCATTTCATTGTGTGCCAGAGGATAAACAAAAGCCACCCCCTCGGTCCGAGGAAAGGATGCATTCCTGAGAACTGCCAACCCTCCTCACAGATAAGTGCCTTTCCCACTGCAGGCAGCCACAGCTACTGTAAACCTTGACCAGCCCGTTTTCCTGAGCTTACATGTCAGAGTGGCAGGGCAGAGGAGATGGATGGCTTTATTTTTGTCAAGAGCAAATCTACAGATGTTGGTTTTAACCAAAAGAAAAAAAAAAAAAAAAAAAGATCTGAGAGTGATTGAGAGGCAGCAGGAGGGGGAGAAAGAGCAGCCCTGAGATACTTCTGGACAAGTAATATATACAAAGTGCTTAAAAATAACGCCAGTGGGAGCTGACATAATTTGTTTACCCACGGCCTGCTTGTGCCTGGCTTGGTGTGAGTGTGGAAAGGCCAGAGGGGCACAGGACACTGATCCCTCCCACTGCCTCTTGGGTGCAGAGATTCGTGCAGGGAACAGTTCACACCAGACTGTTCCCAAAGCCAGGGGATCCTCCTGTTAGACATGGGATGGAACTCCCCAAAGCACAGAGGTAATTTAGGGATGGTCCAGCAGGGGCTGGTTCCTCCATGGGTTGCTGCTGGTGTCAAGGGAGCCTCACCACAACCAGCCCCGGGGCTGGCAACTGGTTATTAACCAGAGGATTAACCACATCTTCACCAGGTCTTCATCCCATCACCACAACTTGGAACAGAAGCAACAGAATCTACACTTAAACAGCTTTGTCAGGAGTCTCCTTGTTCCAAACTATGTCCTAGCCCTGAGGTCCCTAGAGCATAAAATGGGAAAGAACACATCCCTGGAGCCTCTCCCATGGCTTCCTCTGAGGAGCTGCTTTTAGCTCCACAATGGAAGGAGTGAGGGCAGATATCTTGAGGGAGAAGCAGAGAGTGCACCAATGGTCTAAATCCATTACTGGACCTGGCACAGGGTCAGGACCCACAAACTCCTGAATTTTTTATCTTGGAAGAGCTGCTCCTTCATTTGGTTTCCCCCTACCTCAGTTTTCCCAGCTGGAAATGGAGATGATGGTGCAGCCCTGTGCTAGACTCACATCCCAGGCACATTAATAAACAAATGCTTGTTAAAATGCGCTCTGTGTTCCACTTAGAAGCACTTTGGGGAGGGGCAGAAAAGCAGCGACATTATTTTAAGCACAAAGCCCTGTGCCATAATGTCTTCCCTCTGTTGGCAAAACATAAATTTCCTGTACCTCACAGCTTTGTTGAGGGGTAAGCATTTGAGGAGTAGGTCCTTGCAACAAAGCAGTATTCCTGGTGGACCACAATACAGATGGAAGATGCCTACATAAAGCCTCTGTTTCCTCACCTGGCATTTCTCACATGCTGCACGTGCCAGGACAGTACCCGACAGAGCTCCCAGCTAAAAGCAAACGGGATGTTTCACTCTTAGACTCTTCCAGCCATGGGCAGAGAGGCTGCCAACAGGGCTGGCGAGCAGCCAGGCTCTCCAGGGTGTTTGTGTGCGTCAGCCACAGATACCTGACTGCCAGGAAATGCACTGAGACCATCAACTCATTGCACATAAGCCATCAGATGGTAACAACTTTCAGTCACTGGTATTAACTTGAGCTGCAGTTGAAAAGGCACTGGTGAGATGAAAGGCTCTGTATCCCATTACTAATCCCCTGAGCTATCCAGTCCCCCAAATTTTGTGGAAGTTTTAAGTTTCACCATGAAATGTTCATAAAATGAAATGCACATTTGTTGCCAGCTCTACTTATTCCTACTCGAGCATTTCCTCAAGCTCCCTTCCCTGGAACTCCAGAATCCCAGGGACAGCGGGTTACCTGCCTGCCCACAATGACACTTTTGGCTATCTACAGATCAGCCAACAATTCTCAGAGGGCTGCCAAGAAGCAAAAGCCTTTCTACAAGCCCTCAGGGCCACAGATGGGTCTGGGTGCAGCCCTGCAGCAGCGCAGGGTCAAACTCATGCTGCTGGGTGAGGCCAGCTCCCTTTTCTCCAGCACCCACCCAAGGGCTGTGGCCTTGTGGGCACAAGGCAGAGAGTTGTCATCGCTTGTGTCACTCATCAGGGCATGTCCCTCACGTTTTGGAGGCCTGTGTCGTACAGCTGGACTCCAGCAGAAGGCTGAGAACAATGTGGGAGCACAGGCAGGAACATTCCCACCCCAACGTCCCACTGGAAGGCCTTTTTTGGTTCCTTAACTTCTTTCCCCAGATCTCGCCCCCCCTCAAAGGGGAAGGCAAACACAATGCCTGTTAGCAGCAAGGAAATCTCTTACACATTTTCTGCAGCTCCAGACCAGGGGGCAAAGCCTGCCTGACATTGCTGGCACGGCGTGGAGCATCCTCACACCCCTGCAAAGGCGGCGGCTAAATAAGAAACATTCCCACGAAATATGGACACTGCAGGAACCAAACGGGTTGGGATATTGCTGTTCTAGAGAACAGCCTCTTCCCAGGGAGATAATGAGGAGCAAAACAGCCACAGGAAAAGCAACGGTCACAACAGAACCGGATGAACATCTCTACATCCATTGGGAGGCTTTTTTGGAAGCACGGCATCCTCCCTTGAGGAAGGGTGAGAAACCTTCTGATAGTTGTTTAGCAAAGTGCTGTGGTCACTCGCAGGAATTTTGCACATGCCCCAGGAATGCGTCACTGCCCACATCCACACGCACATCCCCGGCTTCTCCCTGTGGACTCACAGCCAAGGGAAAAGGAGAGAGAGCTCTAGTACAGGAACCCTGCCCCACCCTCTCCAGACAAGGCCCTGAACACAAGAAAATGCTTTCTCTTTGCCCACACCCCTCTGTCAAAAGCCACTCTGTGGTCACGATATTCCTAGAAGCATCCCTTTCATGGTCAAAGATGCTTCACCTCCAAATTACAGCATTTGGGGCTGCCTGCAAAGAGGTGGGCAGAGCTGATGACAACGTTGGATTGAAGCTGCCAAAAGCCAAGTGCTGGCAGGCTGGCTGCTGGACAAGTCACTCAAAGGGGTACACTCATCCTCTCACCCACAGCACACTCACGTAACCTCTCCCTGCAGGGGTGGAGCTCACCACCCCCTGCTCATGTTCCTGCCGCTCTGACTACAATCCCTTGCTCCCTTCAGGATAAGATTTGGCAGTGATGAAGGTCTAGAATGGATCAAAACAGCAACAATTTTTTTTTTTCTTTGCTGCTGGGCTCATTTTTCCCAGCATCACCTGATTCAGGTTGCCCGGAGAGGCTGCAGATGCCCCATCCCTGGTAGCATTCAAAGTTGGATGGGGCTCTGAACAACCCGATTTAGTGGAAGGCATGCTGCTCGTGGCAGGGGGAGTGGAACGAGAAGATCTTCGGAGGTCCATCCCAACTCAAACCACTCTGTGAGTCTATCATTTACTCCGCTCACTCTGTGGCAGCAAGAACAGCATGAGTGGAGCAGTGGGAATTCAGGAGCAAGTCCAGGGCAGCTGCCTAAGGACACTCTGGGCTGGATGTTATGGGAAACCCAATCCTCGTGGTGCTCCCTCACAACCAGTTGAAAACAATCTAAAATCTGTGCTGCCACCCCTGATTCCTCCTCTCTTTTCCCCCTCTCCTTCTTCTATTGGAGAACCCAACAGAGCAAATATCTGTGTGACTGCACCAGAGACAAAATTGTTGTTTCTCCTCAAAATCACCAGATTTGGGTTTGGTGTAACATCCCAATTCCCTAACACTTTTAGACAGGTATTTAACATGACTTTCAGAGACAGCTCAGCTCCACAGCAGCCGATGGAGTTCTTTGTCTTGATGTCAAAGATATTTAGAGCAGTGTCACCCTACAGAATCCCGTGTCCAATCCCACTGAAGAGCTCAGTGTGTTGAGGGATGGGTACACACGTCTGCACAAGGCTGGGGCCAGAGCCAAAACTCTCAGAGCAATGATATCAGCATCTGGCCCGGGGAGCAGTTTCACTCCTCCAGTGGTCGGAGCATTTCCCCACTTCTCCAGTAGACTTGTGGCTCCTTGTGGAAAAGCCGTGGTTCCACAAACATTTCTCTCAGTGGTAAGCCCAGCTTATCCCATCACACTCCCCCTCTTTCCTCAATCACCAGCCACTCACTCTCAAATCCGGTTCACCCCTCAATTATGCCAATCCAACTATTTGTGGAGCTGTACGGTGAATCAGCCAAGGGAGCTGATCCTGCAAAAAATAAAATAACCCTGCAGAAAAGGAGAAGGAAAAAGAAAAAACATTCAGAGAAGGGGCCTTAACAAGAACTACAAAAATCCATGGGGCAAGCTGGATTTTGAAAGGGTAACTCAGTATTGCAACTACTCCCCTGACATCTGTTTACTGTTATCCCAGCACAAGTGAGGTTCCGGATACCGGCACTACAGGGGCTGAGGCATAATAACGCGTGGCACTTGGCTTTTCTGCTCCTATTAGGGCTGATTACAACTGTCTGAGTTTCAGTGTTGTTGAGCATGGCTGGCGCAGGGAAAGGGGGAGCTTTCTGACTCTTAGAAGAAGAAAAGACTTGGGGAAAAGGTTTCACAAGGAGCTTTCAAATGTCTCATTTTAAGTACCTCGCAGCTACGTTTTCCCACCCTGATTATCCAGTGGGTTTATCTTTAGGGGAAAATGCTGTGTTCATAAAACCCTGATCCCCCCTGCTTTAATCTGTACAGGTAAAGGGAGACGTTTGGCACTGGAGCCGTGGGGGAAACAAGAGGAGAGGAATGGAGCTCATAAGCAAATCACCAAAACAGAGCCTTTAAAACACTGCATTTTTTCTTTGCATGGAAACATTTCATATAAACATATACCACTGCCCCCACCTCTCCTCTCCATTTCCAAGCACACAGACCTTATTCTTTTACGATAAAAGTAATAGATTTATGGAGTCATAAGGCTGACAAAAGACATGAATTCGCATTTTAGAGCCTACTAAACTTCTACTACCAAGCATAAGGTTCTGCTCAGATACTAGTCCATCACCACTGTCCCACCCCACTCAGTGGGATCACAAGCAGCTCTCTTAGCTGTGGGCAAACCTCCATTCTGCTTGGAATTGGCAGCAGGAATCTGGTTGTGCAGAGACAACAGGGAAAGGCGGAAAGAGGGAATTTCTATGTTGTGGGACACTTTCAATTTACTCAGTTTGATCTCCAAGTTTTCGTGGTCGTGCTGAGCCAGATCATGTTTGAGTTTCACAAATGACTAGAAAGGGAAAGCTTGTTTGCTCTTCATTTTACCACGGAAATCTATGGCTGCAATGCAAACATCAAGCAGCCAGAGCAAAGGAACAAGCCGAAAAACATCACCACATATTATCCCCCACAACAAACACTGGTTAGCAGGAAGCCACAACAATGGCAGGCAGAGCGCAGTGGGGGTCTCCACAGCTACATGATAACCCAGAATCAGAACATGAAAACACAGTGGCCACAACAAACAAGCAGCCCAAGGCACAACAAGCACAAGATCAAACCCTCCACCACACATCCCAGGCAGAAATGATGGTGCTGTCTGTATCTCCATGGCTGAGAGACATCAAGCCACTGCCAGCCACATCCGCAGCACGTCCCAGCATAAAACACCCCCAGTAACTCATCTCAGATGATCAGCCAGGAAATCATCCCATCTAGGAGAGAGCTAAAGTGAAGCTTTGGGATATTTACTACTGTTATCCCATAAAAAAGGAAAAGCACATGGCCTGTGATAACAAAACACTTGATGTGATTGGTCACGTTCCCTGGCCAGCCTGGGAAATTAGGGACACATCAGCCAGTAAATCAAGAGATGCTCCTTGTTTTCAGCCTTTGGATTTGGAAGAGGAATGGGTGCCACAGTTGGGGAAATATCCTGAAGAAAGGGAAAAATCTGCCAGACAAATATGAGGATCACTGTTAGGAACACAGAAGGATAACGGGACAGAGCAAAAAGACTTTAAATTATCATCAACTGGGATGGATGAGACAGCTCACAGGTAGCAACAAACGCCTGGGGAGAAGCGGGGAATGAAGAGAATGAACTGTGCAAGGAACAGGGAGTGAGTCACAGCGGTGACTCTGCCTGCTGAGTGTTTTTCATGTCTGCAGTGGTAATAAAACTTCAGGGAAATACATAGGGAAACAGGGAAACTTTGTGCACTGTTAAAAGTATCATTTGGAGATTAATCAAAATGGAAGAATGGAAACAGTAAAGTTTTTTGCACTAAGTCTCAACAGTGGCTGAACAGAGTGCATGAGAGGTAAAATCAAGGCATCCAAAGCCCACAAGAAACATTTCCTCCCCCAACCCCCAGAGAGAAAACACTAGAAATCATCAAATTAGGATTTAAAATGTATAAATGCAATTTTACTGTATTCTGCAGCTTGAATCCATGTGACCAACCATTCACACACAGCCTGCCCTGTCCTGCTGCAGGATGGAGGTGCCATGCCCCAGTGCCTTGTGCTCAGTCACAGCATCAGGACCTCCCAAAGTCAAAGCCTCCCTTTGCCACTAATGGAAATAGAAAAGCGACTGAACTGGCTATTGAATGAGAAGAGCAATATGTACCTGAGCTGTCAAAATTATTTTATTGTTTCACCTGGGACTTCAGCTTTTATCAAAGCCAGGACCGTGCACGGCCAGTCAGCTTCTGGCCCCGCATAAAATAAATGACAAGATCTTTTCTCTGGTCTTTGATAAAGCAGGCAAAAGGTCAGAATGGTCCAGTAACCTGTATAAACCATTTCTCCGAGGTTCACTCAAAGGAAAGTCCCTGACATTAGAAACCAAGGCGTTCACCCTGTGCCAAGCCCAGAGATCTTGGGCAGCAAAGTGGAGTCTGGGTGAATTGTTCCTCCCTTTGGGGCCAGAGGGTGGACACCGCCCCAAGGGTGGCAGCGGTGGGATGGTCTCCTATCCACACTCCAACACTCCATGTCTTTATTCTCCTTATTCTATCTACTGCAAAGTTCCCTTCTTTCCTTCCTTTTGCTGCAGATCCCTTGCCTGGAAGAAGGGATGTGACTCATGTTGGCATCAAGAGATTCCAAGAAGAGGATTTCTTTAGAATGCTCAGCATTTCATAAAGTTCCCTGTACTGCTCTCAAACTGACCCCAGAGTCCCAAACCTGATCCTGGCAGCTGGGTCTCCAGCTCCACCACACTGACCAGGCGAATCCCCCTGCACCACTGCTGGGACTCTTCCACTGGAGATCACCAAGCGCAGCCTCAGCAGCTCAATCTGAGGAAATGGTCACAGCCCCGAGGCTGCCAGAGCTCAGGAAGAGTCTGGACAACTCTCAGACACAGCGTGGGATTGTTGGGGTGTCCTGTCAGGGCTGGACTTGGCTCAGGATATTCTGTGAATCTCATCTGCCTACAGCAGTGGCTCATTCACAGCTGCAGGCAAGGCCACTGCACACTGCACCTTGTAGGGAAAGCACTTGACCCCATTCAGCGGATACTCCCAGCTCCCCTACTCCACAAGACAGTATTTAACTCCCCAAAAGTCCCACGTAGCTCAAAGCAAGTGAGTGACAGCCCTAAAACACAACCGAGTGAGTTTTCCAGCAGCCTCGCTGCTACAGCTGAGCATTTGTCAAACATTTCCTCCATGGCCTCTGCTTTTCCAGGGGTTCCCAGCTCTTGGTGCCAGCCCAGGCTCCTGCACATGTGCTGGAGCGGTCAGAGGGGGATGAGATCACACGAGGCCAGGCCAGCTCGGGATGCTTGTGTCCAGCTGCCAGATTGGCAGCACTGTCTGCTGCCAGCAGAAGCTGCTCCTCGCACCGGCTCTTGGCTCCCCTGCTATCAGGAACACTTAATCTCATTTTCCTCTCCTCTAGACTGCCAGGATTTTTGGGTAAGGCAAACTGTCCTGGACAAAAGCATAATCTAGGCTTATAAACGAAGTGTGGCATGAAGGGAGTGATGTCTGGCCAGCCTTTTGGTACTGCTTTATATGGCCATAACAAAGTTTGGCCAAGGAGGACACGGGATGCTGAAGTCCAGAACAAGAGACAAAAGGTCAAATTCTTTCCCTTGTGAATGAGATTTCCAGGTGGTAGAAGAGGCTCAACTATTTAATTAGATTTGTATAAATTTTGTAGCAGAAGTCATCCATGTAAGGAAAGCCAAGGTAGGTGGGTCAGGAATTAGACACATCTCCACACCTACTCATAATCTGCTTGGGCCACATTTCCCAAAAGCTTGGGAAGAGATCCCAGTGAACTAGGGACAAGCCCTCAAGCCAGCCAAAACCAGAAGTCTAGGGCCAAGTTTCAGTTTAAGGCCAAAGCTCATCCCACTCCCATCCAAACCCCGGCAGAAATCAAGGACTCTGGACCTTTAGAAACAAACCCATCCCAGCCTGCTGTGAACAGCCATGGAGGGCTGCTCCTGCCCTGGAGGATGCCAACAGCACAGACTGATCACTTCCTTTGTGCAGTCAGAGTGAGATGGCCAGGGCAGATCAGCCCAGAGGATCTGGGACAGACACCTGCAGGAGGCTGCAGCCCATGGACCCCGAGCACATCCAGCTCACCTGGAGAACAGAGGGAGCCCGGAGTTCATCTGCTGGATGCAGAGATTCCCACAGCACGGACGCTTCTGCAGGCCCAGACAAGTCAGCCCAAGCTGGCATGTGAGCAACTTGTGCATTTTCACAGATAAAATACCAACATTCCAATTCAGCAGCTTTAGGGCCCCTTCCATCACCTAAATGGGCTCCAAGAGAGCTGGAAAGGGGCTTTGGACAAGGGCCTGCAGTGATAAATCAAGAGGAAATGGTTTTAAACTGACAGAGGGGAAGTTTCAATGGGATATTGGGAAGGAATTCTCCCCTGTGAGGGTGGTGATGCCCTGGCACAGGGTGCCCAGAGCAGCTGTGGCTGCCCCTGGATACCTGGCAGTGTCCAAGGCCAGGTTGGATGGGGCTTGGAGCAGCCTGGGATAGTGGAAGGTGTCCCTGCCATGGCAGGGGTGGCACTGGAAGTCCCTTCCAACCCAAACCACTCTAGGATTTAACAGCAGTTTGCCTGGTAAGACTTTGGCCCAGCACAATAATTTACTGAACTTGGCAAGATCTGGCCCAATTTCTCTTTGAGATTGAATAACTTGACACAAATGACAAGATCATGATCTGTACAGCTGTACACCACGTAACTTCCCACATTTGACCTTTTTGGGTTTTTTTAGATTAAATAACAATGCAGAATATGAATAAGGGAAAATCCTCTCCTCCAGTGTCTGTATGGGAGCTTTTAGAATGTGCTATTTTTAGATGTCCTCCTGCCACTTGCAGCTTTATAATATAAATGATTGCTCTGGGCATCTTGGAGTAAAACAAATTAATTTTGTGAAGGAAACAAAACAAAAAAAAAAGTGATTTCCAGTGACTTAGTAACAGCATTTGACAGTCAAATAACTCAGGGCTTAGAGTCCCCAAGTGCCCATTGACACAGAAGTCAGAGCTGGCTTCCAGTGCATGAGAACTCCGAAAGGCACAGAATAACACCGTAAAAACATGTTTTTTCAAACTAAATAAATGACATCCTGTAATGCAAAAAACAGTTTGCAAACTCACACACATCTGCCCCATTACTCCCCTCGCTCTCACACTCACTCTGCCTTCCAGAAAATCTATTTATTTCTCCCACTTGCTCTCAGGATGTTTTGTTTCTTGTTTATCTATAAGCATATCCACTAATAGCTTTGGGAGATTGTGTGATTAGACTTAGGTGTTTTTTTTTTTTCCTCTCACTGCTTTTTATGGAAAAAGAAAAATCTTTCAGGATGACAACATGTCACAAATGTATGTTGATATTGCTGACCTAGGGGGTTGTTAGTCTTATTTTCTGCTAAATCTCAACCTATCAAATTAGCAAATTTCAACACCTCCAGAAATAAAGCTTCTATTTGAAAAGTTTCCTTATTTTCCTTTTTCTTTCCATTGAATAGCATTAGACGGCATTAAAAGTTAGCAATATCCCCGCTGTGCCAGGCACACAAGAAAATTTAGTCCTCTTTGGTATTTTTAATGTTCATTCCAATTTTGTCATTGCTCAAAGGTTTTTTTAATTGCCAAGGTATTGAATTATTTTATACAGATTTATAATTTTTTGATTGCTGCTGGCCAACACCGGGTACAAACCAGAAGCTGAAGGCAGTTCCACAAACCCCTTTTAAAGAATGGGTAGAAAAATGAACACAACTAAGAACGTGAAGCAGCACCTTGCTCTTTATAGATGAGTGGCACTGACACAAGCACCACAAACCCGACAGAAATAAAGCAGGCAGGTGGTCCCAGCAGCAAGGGGAAAATTCAGCACTGAGGCCTGATCCAGAGATTGGGGTGAAAATGCAGCAGGCAAAGCTCAGCACCTGGGACCGGTTCTGCAGCAGGCACTCAGATGGAGCCGAGCTGGCAGCATCCTCTCAGCACACACAGAGCAAAGGGTTTGTTCCAAAAACGTGGACAGCAGAACAAGGAAGATCATTATCCACCTCTGCTGGGCACTGGTGAGACCGTCTCTGGATCAGAGGTTCCACTTTTTGGGTCCAGCCACTCAACGCTCCTACAATTTCATGATCCTTTCCTTTGGCCAAAGCTGCCCATCACGGAGGTACAGCACTGACACAGAGCTCAGCAAACAGAGCTGGGGGCATAACAGAGGGACCGAGGCCAGGCTCCAAATGTGGATAAAGGGAGGGAAAAAAAAAAAAAAAAAGCCCAAGAATGTACCACTGAAAACACTGTTTTAATTAACAGGGTGAGCAGGCACTGCACGACACGCACGGAGCACATGGGCTCCGCACGCAGCCGGAGCTGTGGCACTGCAGGGAAGAGCCAGGTCTGGCAGCCCCTGCACAGCTCAGTGGGTTGCCAGCATGGCAGGTCACCTGTGCTGAGATGGGGACAGTGGCACATCCAGTGGCCACAGGGCTCCCACCGTGACCCCTCATCGGCACAAGCCTTCCCTGCTCCCAGGGCTTCTCCACCCACGTGTGTTCCTGCACTTCTGACTCTGCCAACCTGGGGAAGTGCCTGCCTTTGATTTTATTCTATCACTATATTTCTATTCTATCACTATTGCATTGCTATATTTCTATTATATTACTGTATTTCTACAGGGATCATGAATTCTTGAAGCCAGGGGTTCTGAGGACAACATCTATCATCCATTTTACTTCTCCCATATTTGTGGAGTAATCCCCAAATCAACACAAATCTTCCAAATTCAAAATACTGATAGATCAGGGAGTTTGGAGATCTTCCACTGGATGCGTTGCCGGGCGGAAAAAAAAAAGAAGAAAAAACTCCAGGCGCAACAGAGACAAATCATGAATTATTATTTTTTCACTTTGAGATTGGGAAACTCCAACCCCATCTCCAGCTGGCAGGGAAAGAGAGCAACACATGTGCATTTTATCAAAGATGTGTCTATTTTGCTTTGGCTTTCGAAACGTCATCTAAACACCCCCCCCCCTCCCCAAACTGAAACCCCACAGTCCTGCACTCTTTGATGCAACTGTCCCTCCTGGCCTCAGAAATGTGCAGGTTGCTGGCTCTTATCTGTCAGTGCTGCTCCCGCTTCCGTGGATCCATGTATCCATACCTATATACAGATGTTATCTAGCTGTCACATCCACCAAGTGTCTAAATACACCCGATATTCTTTCTCCTCTTTTTCACTGGGAATGAGATAACAGGTAGGCAGACAGAGGAACACGTGTAGAACATTAGCTCTGGGTCCCTGTAAGCTTATCTTATCAGTTTAGTCTAAATCTCAGAGCCTTTTGCTCTGGATTGCAAGCGAGCCCAAGCTTTAATTTGGAAAATGTGGCATTGGGAAGAGGACCTTGACATTTGGCTAAGAGCTCAGGAGCAGGGCTATCAGCTCCCTGCTGTAACCACAGCCCAAAGGGACAACAAAGCTGCCTGTCCCCCAAAATCCAGCAGAGAAATCCAAGGGTTGAAAGGGAAAGAAAAAGCTTGGGATAAAATGGGAAGTTTTAGATCTCGCAGGAGGAATGCTGCCGAAAATGAGAACCATTTGAAAGCTCTGGGGGTTATGAAGTGGAATTCCCACTCATACAGTACACAAGAGTTATTAAGTGTGTATATGAGACTCCTGTTTTACTTCATGTACATGATTATTTTATACAGGGAAGTTTGGAAAGAATTATAGACTGAGCCTGAGGCCAAGCCAAGAAGCAAGATGAGCAGCAGCAGCAGCTAAAGGAGAAAGGTTGAGCTGGCAGTGGGGAAGCAGCCGGCCAGACAAGGGTTATTTATAGTGCCTGGAGCATGGGAATGTTAATTGAAATCAATCAGTGGCCATGAGGACACTAAGTTGGAGTGTCAAGCTAGAGCAATTATAAAGCCCATCTCAGGGGGCTTGCATGTCCTGACTTTTATTTTTTTTCCATGGGATGGAGATTAAACAGCCATTCACTCTGGAGTGAGGAAGACACAAGACGGTTGCACTGCACATATAAGCCAAAAATCAAGTCAAAGTCTACTACTGTTTAAAAAAATCACCCACCAGCAGTGCAAACGACTGTGCTTTCCCTTGTCAGGTATTTCTAACAGGAAGATTGGGGCTGGAGGTCTCTGATAATGTTGTAGCATAAAAGAAAACGGTCCATTTACCAAAAAAGGGGGGAAAAAAGCTGCTTTAAATTGTATTTAAGTCCCTTCCCCTCCTGTTTGGCAATGCTGACATTTGGCAGCTCTGACATCTGACCTAGGGCAGACAAAGGACAGCCAAGCATTTAAGGCATCTGGTCTGCTGCTGTTGTAACTAAATTGTGTCATAATTAACTAAAAATTGTATTAAAATACAAAGTGGGGACACTGCAGTGCCAGGCACTGGGCAAAAGAGAACAACATTTGCCCATTAGGGCAAAGGACCTTAAACTTAAAGTATCAAGGACAGTTTGCACATTGGCTTCCCATTGCTGAGGGCAGGGTTAGATGGGATATTGGGGAGAAATTCCTCCCTGTGGGGGTGGGGAGGGGCTGGGATGGATTTCCCAGAGAAGCTGTGGCTGGCCCATGCCTGGAAGTGTCCAAGGTCAAGTTGGATGGGGCTTGGAGCACCCTGGGATAGCGGAAGGTGTCCCTGCCCATGGCAGTGGGGTGGGATGAGATGAGTTTAAAGGTCCCTTCCAACCAAACCCATTCTACGATGAAGTGACTGAACTGGGATGGGGGCACCAGATGCCAGGCAAAAGAGAAAAGAGGAACATTGAATGCTCTAAGAACCTGCACCACAATCGTGGCTAAGCCTGCTGTCAAGCACAGCTTCGGCAGCCAAAGATGAGACACCAGTGCAAGTGAAAAAGGAATCGATCCCCATTTTAATTGCGCTGTTTGAATTGTTGACAGAACACTTCCCATGTCTTCGCCTCCGGCGCTGTTGGCTCCCCGATAAGGCCCATGTGTGCTCTCTGTCCTTTTATGTAGCACAGAGATAAGCCCTGACTGACGAGGTTACAAATATTAGGAAATCCACAAACCGTATTTGAAGCGCTGCTGGGAGGGGGAGGATGGAGGCTTGGCAGTGCTGCTGGCTGTTTGGAAAGAGCAGAATAAACTCTCTGCCTCTCTGGAGGACCCAGCAAACGGATGGAGGAGTGTGGAGGGAGGATCTCCTCAACACCAGCATCGCTCCAAGCCTTATGGACACAGCTCCATACACCTCAGCTGAACTCAGCTCACCAGTTCTTCATTAAAATTAAACAAGTCCTTCAGCTGCAAAGGCTGACACCAAAAAAACCCTCCAGGCAGTGATACCAAAAAAACAAGCTCTAAAATTAACATATTTCACTTTTCCCCCCAAAACTCCTTTCTTACATTTGTAAAAGTATAATCCTGTAATGGCTGAAAATGGCATTTTCAACTCAAGGAAATGTTGAGAAAGAACCAGATTAAGACAGAAGGGCTGTAGCCCCATTCCAGGGAATACTAACCCTCCACAGACTAACACAATTCCCTTTGAACCAGAACTCTTCAGAGAAAGGAAAGCTTCTTCCAGAGCCTGCCCCTGCCCTGCCTTCACCGACCCCAGGAACACAACAGGCCCCCAAACCCAGGAACACGCAAACCCCGGCCATGACAATCACCTCTGGATCATCTCTGCAGCACAGCTGGATCCCTGCGTGCCAGACCTCGGCACTGGCCAGCACTTTGTACATAATTAACCCTCCTGATGTTGCAACTTCAAGGAAGTTCAGTCCGGCTGCTGGCAGTAAAACACCCAGAATCTGCTGACGCCGGCAAATTACGCAGCAAAGAAAGCTCCGGGATTTTGGGTTCAGCAACAAAGGGTGATTCTTTTCTTCCACCCACACTTTGGAATCTGGATGATGCTGTTGACTCAGTCATGCTACTCCTGCTCGGCTGAGGAGGCCCTCACTGGGAATGTTCACCCTGGTGCCTCCCCTGCGCAAGCAGGTGCATCCAGGTCAGCAGGAGAGCCAAAGATCCAAAGCTGAGGCTTGGATTCTCAGATCTCTGCTAGAAAAGGGCCTTAATATAGATTTTTTTTTTTTTTCCCAAAACTCAGTAGCAGGAAAATCAAAAGCAACACCCAAGTGCAATTTGGAATTGCTCACACCAGGATTCCAAGGACTCAGCAGAAGGGTTTGTGGCAACAGGAGTGAATCATGTATTCGTGCAAAGCCACCATGTTTGCAGGAGATAAACGCACACATGTACGTACGTGTGTGTGAGAAAAAAGAAATCCTCTCTGACAGAGGTTCCTGTAATTAAGCTGGGCTTTGTTTTACCACAGCACCCCACCTGCTACCCCTTGGCCACCCAAGTTGTGAGCTGTGTCGTTGATTTTAGGCATTTCCACTCTTTTTTCCATAAGCAGGATAAATCACAGAGGCATTTTCATATGAAAGTCTTTCATTTGAAGAGATTTCCAGCACTGCAGGGACAGTGAGGTTGCGTGTCTGTGAGCAGAACATGGGAACACACATGATTCTGAGGGCACATACAACAAGCAGTGTTGCTCTGTGTATCTAAGTGGGGGCAATGGAGATTCAAGGGAGAAAAGCAGAGCATGGCCAGAAAAAGGCAGAAAATTTCGCAGCATGTTGTGAATAGTTGGATTGCAAAAAGGTTAATTCCAGATCAATTTACTTTCCTAATTCTTTGAATCGTATTAGTTTTATACCCGAGAGCTGGCACGGATGCAGAGCGGCACAGTGTTGGTGTTATCTCCTCACGAGCACCCTGAGGCATCACCACGGCATGAGCCAGCAGCACCACGTTCAGCCTTTCTCCCCGGTGTCATGACACAACAAAATGGACAAGCCAAAAATCTCTGATCAGGGCTTTCTGGGGTCACCTGATTAAATTTCTACTACCAAATGAGGGATTTTGCCCTGGCCTTTCTGATGCTCCTTGAGCTGTGGGTCAGAAGTTGAATTAAGGTCACCACACCATCGATGTCCCCACTTGTCCTCTTTTGGCCAGAGATGAAAATCAATCTCTGCAAAGAAAGAGGTACCAGGATATTGGTTTGTGCAGCAGCTCTAACTGGCCACCCAGAGATCTGGAAATTCCACAGTGCCATCGAGCAGATCCAGCCTTTGGCACATGCCAGAGCCAGAACGTGCTGCGGTGCCAACCCACGCCTGCACGCAGTGCTGCTTACTCGGATTTATTATCCACACACCCCAACACATCTGCCCATGTCATTCTGTCAGGAAACCCTGGCAGAAAGACACGAGGGCTGGGGTTTATCACTGCTCTTCCTAGTCACTTGGTGCAGATGGATCAGGAAATTTTAGGAAATTCTAAAAAATTCACCTGTCAGCAGCTGTTTCTCAAAACTTACTTTCAGGGAAGGACATATCTCACAAACAAACACAGACACCTACTCACACACACTCCTGATTGCACAAACTGAACTCTGTGCTACACTATCAATGTTTTGTGTATTTTTCAGGAACGATGTATAAACATTTCCAGCAAAATAGCCTTCATTTAAGGTTGTTTACCTGGTGATGCCTCCTCCTTCCTTGCTTAGGCTTCTGAGAAAACTGCATCTTTAGAGGAGAATTGAGCTGATACACTGAAGCCTCACTCCTTTGCCCACACAACCCTTCAACTCAGGAACCAACATCTCCAATAGTTGGGAAATGCTGGAAGTCCTTGTAAAAATCACAGGCTGAGAAAATGATGCCAGAGGCAGTTGTTCTGCCTGTGCTTGTTCTGGGACGTCCTTCCTCCACCTTGGCACTAAAATAGGTCCTTTCAAAGAGCTTTTGCCTACTGCACTGATCTGCTGCCATGCTGTTTCAGATAGCTGGGGACCCCACTACAGCTCTGCTGGGTTATAGAATTAGAAAACAGAACAACCTTAGTGCCAGTGCTGCAGCCTGGACATGGGCTGGTGGCCCCCAGCCCGGGCACAGACCCTGCCCTACACACACAGCTGAGCTCAAGCAGAGGGGAAGACTTGGCCCAAGGTTCTTTCCTTTGCTGGGATGCCCCAAAGCTCACCACCCTCAGTTTTGGAGAGCAGCCCATGCTCAGAACACAGCAAGTTTGAGTGAGCTTAGATTTGGGTCTGCACACAATGTAAACTCCAGGTACAGCCTAAGAGCAACTGGACAGATTTAATTCTGTGATAAACACCACAGAGATGTTATTCTATGCAGATGGAGGGTCTGAACACAGGCAGCAAATGCAAGGCAGATCCTTACCCACACTCGTCATGTGATGTGCAGGACCGAGCTCACATGGGTGAGCATTCCACTTCCACCTCTACCTTGCAAACCAAACCCCAAAATTCCCTGTTGGTACCACCTGCCCTGGCATGGCCTCCTGTACCCCAATGCATCCACTTGAGCAAGGCATAGCCCTCAGACTCCCAAAGTGGAGAAACTGAGCCATTATCCAGAGGAAAAAGGCTCCCAAGAGCACAGCTCCGTAACCCAACGCCCAGGGTGGCACTGCCTGCACTCACCCCGTGCCTCTCCGTGCCTGCCATGCCAAGAACAGCAGGATATCGTTCATAAGCATCAGAGACCACAGGAGAGCTTTGCCAGAGAAACTCCTGTGTGGGTAAGATACTAAAATTTAAAAGGCTATCAGCTCCCAGATGCAGGGGCTGGTGGAAATAGCACACCTTTTCCATCAGGATTCCCACCTCTGGGTTTGCTCCTTTGGCTGAGGAAGCCCTGCAAGGGCAAACAGCAGCTGCTGACAGACTCAGCTCACTCGCTTCTACCAGCAGAGCACCAAAGGGTTGCTTTTCCTGTAAGGCCACACATGGCATTGTAAGGCTTTGGAAACAGGCAAGGCACAGAAGAAGGGGCAGGAGAATGTTAAGAGACTGCACAAATGCAATCCTAGTCTTGGGAAACTCCATCCCTTCGGAAGGCAAGCAGAGAAGGCTGATACATCTTGCCACAAACTTGTTTCTACAGGGACACCGAGATCAGTCCCTGAGCCCCAAAGCAATGAACCCCCCAGGAACAGCACCAAGACTTATTTCAGGACTCAGTTTATGGGTTGTCAAGCTATGAACCTCTTCAGTCATTCCTAAACCTAAACTATTATTACGCTATAGTCCATCCACCACTGAGGATCCTAGTCCCTTTGCTGATGGATATACCAGAAAACATCCTGAAAACACTACAAACCTCTCACAGGGAATCAAAGATCAAAGGCCAAGTAGCTCTTCTACCCTGTTCAGGGGACACCCCTGGACCTCTCAAGGCTACCAGAACGTACCATGGGTCTAATTCTGGAGTTTTACTTCATTCCAGAGGAGATTTTTCGCTGTATAATGATTTAAGTCAAAGAAGTACAAAGGCTCCCAGTTTCTGGCCAAGGGCTGCACTCGAGCTCAGGCCAGGGGAGGTAGCAGAGTCAATAACCACCTCTGCCCTGACCTTGTGCTCTCACCAGCATTTCCCACTTCTGTCCCAATGTTAGGAAGCAGCTGAGTGACCCTTTTGAGGAATAAATCCCTGAATTTTATGCCCGAAGGACAATTTCTTTCTCTCTCCCTGCAGTTCCCTCCCACTTCCTCCCTCCTCCCTGAAAGAAAGATAAACGACTTTGCTGGAGGAAAGGGTGAAATTTCATCCCAGATCAAAACCCATGAGCAGAATCCCCATGTGACGGTTCACAGAATGTGTTCTGCATGCAAATATCATACATGCAAAGTGAAAATGAGTCATTTTACAGCAGCTCTGGCTCTAGGCACCGAGTGACTTCTCCTCTGTGACTCCTACACTTGTCTGTTTCCCCTCATTCACCAACTCCTGTGGTTTTCTCGGCCTGTTTGCCTGCTCAGGCTCCAGTCACTTTAGGTAGGATATTAGTAAGGAAGGAAGGAGAGAGTTTTGGTTTTTTTTTTTCCTTCCCTCTCTTAGATTTGTTTTACATTCTGGTTTTTACAGCTTTGAGGTTTTTGCTCACTGCTTTCGCCGTCAGCTTCAGTCGCTGTGTGTTGGCTCCCAAAATCCAGAGAGGCCAAGAGTTTCCAAAACACAGCAGTGGTATTTGTACTGGCTCCTGGACTTGCTTGGGCATGGGCATGGCTTGGCTTGCTCTCCCCACACACACGTGCTGTTTCCTTTCATTATGGCTGTTAATTGTTTGCTGTTGAGCTCTAGACACGGGGACACACTCATTTTGCAGTAGGAATGACTGAAAAATGAGAGAAAAAAGCAAAGCTCACCATCAGGTTTGCCTTGAGCTGATCACACAAGCTCAGAGATCAAGGGCAGAATGAACCCTCTGCACTCCCGGTGCGCGAGCAAAGGGAGAGGGGAAGCCGGAGGTTTTGGCCGCCTGGATGGAAAAACAAATACCCTCCCACAAATGAACTCTTCTCACAGCCTTGAATTAGTGCTGGCAAGAGTCACCCAGGAGCAGCCTCGCTCAAGGATGTGGGTCTCAGGAGCTCAGAGCAAATCTCGGTGCCCTGAAGAAGATCCCCATGGAAGGTTTGCAGCCACAACACAAGAGCCATGGAGGACAGAGAAAACCCTGACAGTGAAGACACCAGCACTCCCTTCCCCCAGAAAACCCCCTAAGCAACACAAATCCCACTTCTCTCAAATCTAACAGTGGCTGAAACAGCAAAAGGGAGCCCAGGTCCCACCCAGCAAAGCAGAGCTTTATCATAACCTGTCCCTTTCTGCTGGCAGTGCCGCAAACCCCAAAGAGCAGAAAGCCTAAAACCTGACGGGAAGGAGCAGCCTCAAGCTCCGACTCTCACACAGGGCCTGGCTGGACACACCGAGGCGTTTGGAGCAGCCATCCTTCAATCACAAAGCTGAAGCTATTTGTCTGTTGTTTACCTCCCCCTCTTCCTCTCCCCACAACTGACCTCCTCCTCCCGCTGCTCACCGCCAATCAGCCCGGCCTGCCAGCATAGGGGTTACAGCATGACATAATTGCAACATGCATAAACAACATTTGCCATTAAGGGATACTTTTAATGAGAAACAGAGCTGCGAAGGGGAAGCATCAAAGTGGCTCACGGAAGGAAACCGCCTGGAACAAAATCCTACTTGATGCCCCAATTAATATGTTCCCTAATTCTATTTCCTGCACTTGTGGTCCCGCAGCCTCCTTGCTTTAATTTCTTTGGGAGGATGGAGAGGAAGGAACCTGGAAATGCAGCGTCTTCATGGCTGACTTGATGTGCAGGCAATGTGCAGATTAGAACAAATTAGAGAATTAAAAAATAACCGACGACAGACTGAGGAAATGTCATCCCCAGGATAATAGTATTAATTGAGACCTGGGTTTTGCAGGCCAGCTTTAGAAAAAAAAACAACAAAGCCAAAAGCTGGAGTAATAGGACTGGATTAATTACCCGGGGAGGTTTTTCACTCCACCCCGCGCTCTGCCCAGCCTCGATCTTTAAGCTCGGTGACAGTCGCCCGTGTCTGCAATGTCTCCTCAGTGCAAAGGCAGATGTTTTATCAGCTCCAAGCCCTGGCAGGGCAGAGCTGCCCAGGGATGAGCAGGACAGGAATCTATCCAGGATCCTACCCAAGAAACTTAGAGACAGCATCCTTTCCAGATCTGTCCTGTGGTGAGTGAAGTGCAGCTGAGCACCTCATGTTCTCCTGACCTTGGGTTTGACTCCAAAGAGAAGGGGAGAGTCTGTTTACATCAGTGTTCAACATATGGAAGTTGTATACAGCTGACAGACCCTGCACTCAGAAATAACTTGGTCTGTGCCATTCTAGCAAGGATGACCAGTGATTCCCTGAGTCCAGGTGGAGCCACAGGGAAAAAGGCAGTTAAAAAACCAAAACCAAACAGTCCCCATCAATTAACCACCGTAAAGCTGATCACAGAAGTAGAGAATGACATATTTCACTAATGAAAGGAGAGAGACCTGGAGACTTGGTAAGATGAACCATCTGGGGAACATCTCTGTTTAACCTTCACCAACAACTTGAAGCTAAACAGAGGCAGAAGACTCAGAAATTATGTCAGCTTTTTTTTCCCCCCGGATTCCTATGGAGACAGGGCTGGTGTGATCAGAGCCTGTTCACCCACAGTTACCTCACCATCTTTGAGCCACAGATCTTGATTTAGTTGAAATACTGCATTTTTCAATAAAGATCTCAGGGTTACATAGTTCTGACAAGTATCACACTACCAGGAAACCAGGTGAGAAAGACTTCCCATACGAGCCAGAAAGAGGGAAACCTCACACTTAGCAGGCAGCAGAGAATCCTATAAGGCAGAAAATTACAGCAGCTGAGGCTTCAGAATCTATGGGACAGCACAAAGATCCGCAAGCTCTGTATGCACTCAAAATCCTCATCTACATCTGCAGGGCTTTGCTCTCAGCACAGCAGGAAATAGGACATACGGGGATACTGTCCCCCACATTCCAGGGGAATTCCTGCTTTAAAGCACGGTTAACATTTAAAGAGGAAAAATAAAATAATAAAGGATCTGGGACCAAAGAGATAGAGGAGCAAATCACTCCTGGTTTCCAGCTGTTAAGAAGTTCCAGCAAGTTGTTAAAAATTCTGCTGACACATGGCTCTGCCCAGTCTGCTCCCACTGAGTGTCACAGCACAGCCATGGAAAATGGGAATCATGGAATGGTTTGGGTGGGAAGGGACCTTAAGGATGATTATCTGGTTCCCACTTGATCTTTGCCATGTGCAGGAACACATCTTCTGCTTGACCAGGTTGGTCAGAGCCCCATCCAATGTCCGTGGACAGCTTGAATAGCTGGTCAGGAGTGATGGGACACTGGCCACCTCCTCAAGGCAGGCTCTCTACAACACCCTTGGCTAAGCTGGATCTCCTCTCCCTGGATCTGATGGAAGGGTTTAACTTCTCCTCCCAGGTGACTTCAGCAACTCCCTGACCACAGCAAGGATTCCAGGGAAACAGCCCCAAATCGGTGTCAGGCCCTCTGGCTGGCCCGGGCACTGCAGACAGATGGCCCTCATTTTTCCTATTCTCCTTTTCCTCTTTTGAGATTTGTTAGGGAGACCAAAGCATTTGTTTATGGATACAAAAGACAATGACAGCTGGCTTAAATACTTGGCATCAGAAGCGTTTTATGTTGAAACCAGGCTTTTTTCTTTTTCAAAACCAAAATTTTTAGCCAGAATTTTTCTTTACTGTTGGCATTTGGAAAGACCAAAGTTACCAAAATTATTTGCAAAACAGGAATGCGTTTTTTTCCTCCTCACCACAGCCGCTGTTTTCAGAAAGTGAAGTTTGTTGTAATCAAAGCTACAGTGGCTGATTTGTAAAATTATTTCCCTAAAGAGATTAAAAATGGCTCCAGCTTCTACAGCATTTCCCACTTTGTAAAGCAGAAACAATATGAAATGACAGCTTTAAAAATATTTTTGATAAAACCTGTCACCAGCTCACAGTGGAGTTTGTTTTGTTACCAAGAAAACCTTCCTCCTTGTGGACTTCCCCATTTTAATCTCTTCCACACTGATATTGGTGGAAATTAAATTTCAAACTACATTTTACAGTCTAGGCTTGAGGCTTTGCAGGGAATCTCAGAATGCAACTCTGAGCATTTGATGTTAAAAACAAAGTTTCTGCACATTTGCAGATCTGCTATCCAGGAATAATTTCAAAATGATTTTATTAAATATCAGGTTCACTAGAAACACTGATTTCCCCTTACTGAGAAAATATTTAACATATGGGAAACCATTAAAACGGCACATGATGCAGAAAGAAGTTGGGCAAGCTTGTCCCACGGTTTAGGCTGAGATCAGGACCAGGAGAAGGTGCAGCCCTGGATCACAGATCACTTTTACCCAGGCTGTGGATGTCCAGCACTTCCCAGAGAACTCAACCATGAGCAGGTTTGCTTCTGCAGATCTTTCTACAACGCCACAGTTTAAGATGCTTCCAGTCTCTGCTAGACTGACGGCAGCTCCATGAGGAAACTTGGAGAAGTCACCTATTGCTGGCCTGGAGCCCAGCAAGGTCAGGTCATACAGTTAGACTGAGCTTTGAGCTCTACTGGACTCAGTTTTGGAAGAACTCAGATAAACACAAACCCACAGTTAGACTCTTTCTGTCATTGTACAGACCCAAGAGAAGTTAAAGCTCGCTACTTCAAAGCATTTTTTCCCCAAGTCTGGGGATTTGAGAACATAATTCACCTTAGGACAAGAGAAACGTTACAACACTTTTAGACCTGCTGCCGTTCTCTCAGTGCCCAAAGCCACCTACTCACCTAAGGAGAAACAGCAGCAACTTAAAGGGTTTGGGTGTAGAAAAGCAGGTTATGAAGGAAAATAGAATAACCATGGACGCTTCCACTGCTTCATCAGCATTTTCCTTCAGAGATTTCCCCCACCTTGCTATTGCTTGACACATCATTACCTGGTAATAGGTCTCTCAGCTCTGGGTGGGAAGGGGAGTGGAAAGAGCTGCTGGGAACTTAAGGACCACAGCAAGCCATGTGCTCAATAAAACCAGAGATGCATGTCTGGAAAAGGTAGAGCAGACATATAGGATTGCAAAAGAGGCCCTTGCTCACACGATCCAGGGCTCAGGACCAGCCAATACCTCCTGCAACGAGTGGGAGGGAGAGGTGCTCACATGACGTTATACTGGAGCAGTCCCTCATTCATTACTTGACTCCTGGTTTTACTATTCTCCTTAATGGACTCCACTTCCTCCCTTTTCCCTGCTTGTGAGCTTTAAAAGGACTGGACCTCCACATGTGCTGACTCTCCAGTTGAGAAACACCCCATATAATCACAGGGAACTTTATCTCATCTGCAGCCCGCGACACCTTCCCACAGAGGATGTGCTTTGTACTGTCCAGTCCGGACAGAAATATATTGCAAAACACAACAAAAAAAGACAATCATTTTCCTTGTTTAGATTTTGCTAGAGCTGCCAGAAAATCCAGCTGGTTGAAACATACTAGATGTGTTTTGCAAATATTTTCCTGAAAGTTTTCTTTAGTAAAGACTTGCAAACATTCCTGCTGGTGCCTTTGCAGAAAAAACCATCAAGGCTTGAGAGTAACAACTGCAAAAATTCTCTCTTTCTAAACCTGCTCTCAAGAAAGGAAAATTCACGAGCTTTGGACAATTTATGGTTTAATTTCTTACATGGAGTTTATGTTTCAGCTGAAGGTTGGGGCTTTTAAAAGGTTTTCATTCTTTAGGTGAGCAAATTTTGAAGGCCAACCTTCAACCATGTATAAACCACTGGGTTCCTCCAAGACATCAAACTCCCACATGAGAAATGGATTTCATCCTAACTTAAAGCACCTATTTCATTTAGTAATCCTGGTGACTTGGCAGCTCAGGGAGATGACCAGACAGCTCAGCAGACACCGAGGAATCACCCGGCTGACCCCCAGCTTCTCTCCACCAGGACTTGTTGAGGTGACATTGACTGCCTCTTGCTGCAGAAGTGAAGCCTGTCGATCCCATTAAATATTCCTGTCACGCAGACAATCCGATATCCAACAACTGCAGAGCCTGCCTCGCTCGCTCCTTCCCTCAAGACAGAAATTACCCACCTGGGGTTCCTTCCTTGCTTTCCACAGCCCTCAAAATTCAGAAGGCAAATTTCCAACCTCACAGCCCATGTTTGGTGAGTCATTCCCTCACTTCCCACATGTTCTCAGCTGTGTGAGATGCCATCACTGCCTGGCTTCATCCAGCAGAAGCCCCACCACCACTTGGAATGGCGTATTCTGTTTCCAAGAAACAAGGGGATCCCCTAAAGCATGTAAGGAAACTGCATGATGGCCAGTTGTTTTTTCCAGTGGCTCCCATCTGGCACTGCCTCTCCTCTCCAGCACAGGCTGACCCTCCAGCAGCAATACTTTCTCCCAGCTGAGTGTTGCCTCCCATCATTTCCTTCCCAGCCAGGATTCACATGGCTTCATAGAAAGCATTGGTATTACAAGCACTGAACCCTCAAAACACAGGCTTTCGAGTCCAACCAGTTTAAGTTGGACAGACACCAAGACGCAGGTTTATCTGATTCTACTACACCTGGAGCACAGCAACTCCTATTGCAGAAGGTGTTTCCACCCCAACCGCAGTGGTTTCCAGGAGATGGGGTGTCCCCTCCTTGGTTCCCCCCACCCTGTAGTTTGTTTACAGAGCACAGGTAAGGTGAAAACTCACTTCAGATTTTTACAAGTCACTTCACCTGTAAGAGCCCAGCTGCTTTGCCAAGGGCTTTGCATGATCACAGAACTATGGAGCTGGGTGGATTTGTCAACGCAGCGAGAGTTTCCCTAAACAACGGCACAGCACAGGTTTAAAGTAACATGGCTGGTACAAACTTTCCCCTAAAGCCTGTCAAAATCACTCCCATGCAATGCTACCATCAGGAGATGCTAACAGTTCTTTGAATTTCCCCTGCTTCAAACCTGAGCCTCCTTTTGGGTGGCCCTTGTCACTCACAGGGACTCCCACTGCCAGCTGCTGAAGGCAGAGAGCTGGAACACAGCCACCCCCTAAAAACTTGCAGGTGATCTAAGCTCAGCCTGTGCATCTGTGCATTTCTGTAAAGAAATCAGGAATAATAACGGGAAATGAAATGTCTCAGCCCCACATGACTCAGTTTTCCGATCCAAGATCACTTTCTTCTTCCTTTGTCTTTTATGGTTTATAATCCTACACCAGGAAGAAGAGAGAGGGAGCAGCCAAGTCTAGGGATGGTGTCCTGGCCCATGGCAGGGGCTGGAATGAGATGATCTTTAAGGTCCCTTCCAACCCAAAACATTCTGTGCTTCTGTGATTGAAGAAGTGAAATTATACACGCATGTCTTCCTTTATGGTTACTTAGGGTGATGGAGTTGAAAGAGCCCCGGAAACAGTCCCGTGAGGCAAATCCTGCTGTCTGGAGCCAGCTCCACACGCCATGGGGCAGTGCCCTGCCGGAGAGCCCTGCCAGCCCCCCGGGCACCTGCCCATTGCAGGGCCCTGTGCCTGGCAGGCCCCCCCCAGCCCTCAGGAACTTGGCTCCCAAATGGGGTCATTAGATGTGAATGGCTTTTGCATTAGCAGCTCTCAGGCCCCCGAGTACCACCCCTGTCACTTCCGCAGGCACCAGCACAAGCCTCGTTTCAAACCTCCAATTTGTCTGTTTAGTGTCTTCATAAAGGAGGGGAAAATGAAAGAGAGAGGCGGGGGGAAGGGGCCAGGATGACTAAATCAGTAACTTGTCTCTAATTTCTCTGTGCCCCCCCACCCCCAGACTTCCCCTGGGGACACAGGCTTCAAAGGGAGCTACAAATATTTACTAATTCTATTAACAGGATACAAATTGTTTTCAGGGGAGCATCAAGCACACAAAGCCATGTCAGCCCCCCTCCCGCCCGCAGACCCCCGGCACACACTCCCTGCCCCAGTACAGCCACATGCACTGTGCAGGCAACGAGCCCTTCCCGCCTCCCCAATTTTTCCTAAGTTCAAGATGAGTTGAAGGGTCAAAAAGGCAAAGGGTGTTTCAGAAGTTTAGCAGACAGCATTTGGTAAGGGGAAGGCAGCGGGAGGGGGTGGGGGGGAGCGAGGAGAGAAGGAATCTGGCATGCATTAGGCTGAACAGTTCCAAACATCCATCCTCCACAGACTTGTTACTTTCTTTCTTTCTCACAAGGGTTTTTTTGAGGGTTTTTTTTTGTAATTTGTGGTTTATTTAAGCATTTTTTTTGTTTCCTATCAGCCAACAACTGTATTTTAATCTCCTTCCCCCAGCCTCCTATACTGCCTGCTCGCCTCCAAGAGCACACGCCTGCGATGCTCAGACTGAAACACTCAGACACATCCTACGCGCTCTGCCAAGGAGCTGCTGCTGCAACAAGTTTGAAAAAGTCCCTGGAAACTTGAAAAGTGAATAAAATGCTCCACGGTGGACAAGGAAGCAAGACAATCTCAGTGCAGCGAGATGCTCCATCTAGTGAAAGGTGTCCCTGCCCATGGCATGGGGTGGAACTAGATTGTCTCTAAGGTCCCTTCCAACTCAAAGCATTCCATGATTCCCAACAAAAAGCAGCAGAGGATGAACACTGCCCGTGTCTCCAGGTGTATTAGCCATGGAGAGCTCTCTAGAAGGAGAGTAAGGTCTTAGTCCAAGGCCACAGTTGCTACTGCACAGCTCAATGGTATAATTAGAGTTAATACCAGATAAGCTTTCGGCTCCACAAAGTCTTCCAGGATGTAATTTTCCACACAGCTTAAATGTTGACCCATATCTCATTATGTTTTATGAGGCCAAAATAAGAACAGTACAGGCTACATATTCAAAAGAAATAGTATTTCCCAAATGTCCAGCTACCTAAAGCAAAGCCATCTGGCTGACTGGACAGGTGACCACAGCCCTCATGGAGAAGACAAGATGACATTGGTTGGTGACAAAGCGAGCCAGAGCTGACCTCTCAGAGGTTACCTCCTCAACCCAGAGGGGAGTGGAGAACCCAGCCAGGCAGGACAGCACTGTGTAATCCCAGCATGGGAAATGACTTGCAACAGATGTGTCCCTTTGCTGTCACCAGACTGCCAGGTGTGGCACAAAGATTGTTCTCTCACATGGAAGTGATGTCATGGGGAGGAGAAGGCTGTTCATCATTTGTTTGTTAACCTTTCCTGGCATGCCAAGTATTTTCACTTTTGTTCTGGGTCAAGGAGTGCTAAAGATGGAGCAGAGTGTTTGGCACATTGTGGAGGAGCTGTTGGAGAGGACCTGCCTTCTGCCAACCAGATGTGAGAGTCGAGAGTCAGGGGATGTGATGCTTAAAAGAGAATGAACCTGACCAGTGATTCCCAGAATCTTAACAACAAATCTTGTTCCTTTCCTTCTCATCAGGTGTCATCCTGCCAGCCCTCCAGATTTTTTTTTTTTTTTTTTCCCCCCACCAACAGGAAACAAGTAGATAAAAAACTGTTTTTTTTTTTTTTTTTTTTTTTTTTTTCCTGAACGGGGAGGAGATTTCCACTAAAACACAATCATAGAATCTTGACACACCCTGAGTTGGAGAAGTCTCAGGAGGATCCTGGAGTCCAACTCCTGAATCCAACCCAATCCCTACAGCTTTTGAGGGGAGAGATGGAAGGTCACATGAACACAAGAGCAGCACATAGAGCAGCCAGAATCATAAAATCATGGGATGGTTTGGGCTGGAAGGGACCTGAGAGGTCACCAAAACAAGGCCAAGCACTGTGCCCTGTCTGTGGCACACTGCTTCAGGTAGTTATCTCAGGCACACGCAGGACCAGTCACGTTGCCTTTGTCTTATCAATGGAAGAAATAGGTACCTCCAGAGGGCAATTTAAACCTCAGGTGGATTAAAGTGCCCTTTGGCACTAAGCAGTTCAATAGCGCCTGAAATTAGCCAGGATGAATCTGGACCTTAATCAGCAAATGGACTTTTCATTCCATGAAAAGTGTCAAGATTGCAAATTATTTTTCATTTCAAATGAGGACCAAAAAAGTCCCCCCACCACCATTTCATTTTCCCCATGATTTATTTTTAAATTATATTGAGTTAATCAAAATATATATTTTCAATCCCTTCAAAACATTCCCATTTAATTTTACACATCTTTAATTTGCCTACACATGAACCGCATTTTAAAAATTAAAAGTTTTCCCTTCAAGGAGAAAGAACCAACTCCTATGGTTTCCACCTACCAAAGTCAGATCTCTGATATGATTTCCCTCATGTTATTTAAAACAAAGATTCTTCAAAACTTATCCATTTTCACATAGAAAAATAATCAGTTTTCATCAAGGTGATGACATTTTCCTAGAAGATGCAGTGGTATTTTCTGAGCCACTCTGGGTGGGCGTGGCTTAACTACCCTGCAGAGGAAGATAAGTCCAGGGCTGCACAGGGCTGTGGTGAGGGACAGTTCACCCCAGAGAAGCTGAACACTTTGAAAAGGACGAGGTGCCCATTTCCTTCCTAATACGTGCTGTCCTGTTTGACTACGGCTTGAATAATGTGGCTCTGCTAGAAATATCAATCTCCAGCAAAAAGTCTTGCAGCACATGGTTCGGGAGGGAAGGAAGGAGGAGAGGGGGAAAACCCACCACCAAATGAGTTCTCTGAGAGTTTTCAAATGTTCAGAATGTCAATCTCCTGGCAACACCTGCACATGGCACATAGACCTTGGCTTGCTGGAGTCCCCACAGCATCTTTTCAAGTAATCTATGGGAGAATAGAAGGATGTGGCCTTGGAAAAAACCCTCTAAGTGCATAAACAGCTGTGGCCACATTTCCTACGTCTGACATCTCAAGGTTGCTGTAAGAGGGGAGAATAAGGACAAACAGGGCTCGAACACAGGCTCTCCATAGGAAAGACTTTCCCATGTGCTGGTTGTTCGTTAAAGAGTTCAGCAACTCAGTTTGCAGAAGGATTTTAGCTGATTCCTGGTAATTGCTTTCTGTATTAGCAGTGGTATAGATTTCTCTGCTGCCGATCTGTGACTCCCTGTGGATACCTGAGTACACCCTGTGTGGATGTTTGACCAGATAAAGTTATAGGTGTGGTAAAATGCAGCCAAATAAACATCCTTGCTCATGTAAGTGGACTGACAAGGGTGATGAGCATTACACAGAGTGACCACAATAGTCTGGATCAGTACTGAAGGTAAAGGGAATCCTGAGGATAATCCCAGCATTTCGGTTACTGGCATAGCTACTCCACATCTGACACTTGGTATCACAGTGACCACTATTTCCAAGGAGGAAAATAATTTCCAAACTGGGCCTGAAACACTCCTTGTCCTGGGCAGATCTGACAGCACAGCCTCACCTCTGGAACAGCACCAGATCCAAGTGGCTGGTATAGCCATTAGTGCCTTCTGGTTAGCTCATCATCCCGCAGAGAAGCCTAGGCATCCACACCAGGAGAGGTGTCTGTACAATGCACACTCCTACTGAACCTGCATTGGGGCTGGGGGACTCATCCCATATTGCAAGGATCTCCAAAACAAAAGCCATAAAGGCCAAGCAGAACCCCCTCAGTCTGGAGGGAGCACAGGCACTGGGCAGCTTCTCCTGGAGCTCCAAGCTGTGCTTTCTCCATGCCTGGCTGGAGTGGGGAAACAAGAACCATCCATCCACACGTGGAATGTCCACAGTCACCGAGCCCTCCAGCCTCTCCTGGGGCCTCAGGCAGCAGGGCCAGAGGAGCCTGGGGAACACACCAGGCAGCACTGGCCTCCGAGGAGCTGCCTCAGCAGCCAGAGGTTGCTGAAGCAAAGCCTCTCTCTGTCACAGGCTGCAGGGAAGGACAGATGGCACCAGAAAGAGTGCCCTGAGCTGACACAGAGCAAGCTGCCTGCTGCAGGACAAGCCTGCACACCAGCAGAGCTGCTCTCAAATTTGTCTTGCTGCAGCCTGTAGAAATCCAAGTGCCATGCTGCTCCTGGTGCTCCATTTGGCCAAACTCCACACTCCTCACGCAACCAAACCCTGGGATGACTCTGGCTTTGGGACACATCCCATCAGCACAAATGCAAATCAGCCCTTTACTAGAGGCAGCCTGCAAGGCTGTTTGCTGAGCACTTCATCAGGGCGCAGAGGAGCTGCGGCAGGTGACGCCAGCTGTTGTGGAAAATGAGCAGAGAGCAGGAGGCTGAGGCTCCCTCTATTCCCCTTGCTGGACTCAACTCTCCATAATCCTTAAAAAGGGAAGAAAGAAAACAAAACAAAGCCCCTCTGCATCAGCCTGTTTTGGCCATACATCCTCCCTGCTGCAATGGCACTCGGGCCATTGCAGCAACCCAATGAAGTGTTGCTGTAATTAAGGTTTAATGGAGCTGCAAGGCTGTGTCATAGCAAAGAGCCTTATAACGGAGGTGGAATGCAATTTACTACCCACCAGGTAGAGAGCAATAAATCTGCAATATTTATTGGCAAGAGAGAGAAATGTGATCCAGAATTCCATATGCTGGGTTGGGGGAGGAGATGAACATCACGTCCAAGGGGGAAAAGTTCCTCAACTGCTCTTACTCTCTCAGTGTTGTGTCTTGGAACAGGGCTAGCACTGATGTGCTGGTGGCCATTCCCAAGGATCCCAGAGCACCTTCCACACGGCAGGCAGGCCACACCAGGCTGCTCCAAGGGTGGGGAGGGGCAGCTGGTACCCTGTCACTTCGGGAAGGGAGGAGATGCTGTGACCAGCACATCTGGCCAACCCTGCATTCCTGCAATAAGAGCCCCAGGATAATGTGAACACAAAACCTCGGGGCCAGCCCCACAGCTGGGGTAAGCCAGTGCAGCCACACTGATTTGTACCCATGGAGTGGCTGGCCTCAGGCTCTGCTTCACCTCTTCCACTTGAAACTTGTGGGCAGGCAGTAAATGGAATGGTGTTCAATTTATTGCCCTCAGAAGGGGGAAAGGCTGAGCAGCCTGCAGAGCTGAGCCTGCTGTTCCTGAGGAATGGAAGCATTCCCAGCTTGCTACTCGAGACCTTTAAACTATCCCTTCTGCTGCTGAGACTTCAGGAAAGCTTCTGGAGCACTTCCACTGGCAAATCTGGATTAAAAAAAAATTTAAAAATCACACTGCAGTGTCACATGGAGTGCAATGACACTATGGAAGTGTGGTGAGAGGATGCCACCAACCATCCCTGAGGCACTGACAGAAGTCATAACTGGGAAGATGCATGTTTCTGGAAGACCTTGAACTGCACAAATGTCCCATCAAACATGTGTCCATATTTAAAGGAGACATGCACCTAGCACATGCATTGCATGCCTTTCTCCGTTAATTTTTAAGCTGAGAAGGGATGCACGTGTGGGAATAGACCACACTGTATTTATCTGTGTCCTGAGGTGAATGACCAAACACCAATGGCTCAGAAATACCTCCATCAGGTAAAGCCAACCACTGAACTACTGGCAGGTGGAAGAACACCCCGAGAAAATCCCCAGGCCTGGGAGGCGCTGAGTACCTGTGCTGGAGACTGTGGGAATGACAAATGGCTGCTCCGTCCCGTGGGACCAGATTAGCTGTTTCCTATGTGCCCCAACAGACATTTTCTCTTTGAGCAAAACAAGTAGCAGGTGGCTTGTCCTGCCTTCCAAAAGGGCTGTGGCAGATGCAGGGCTGTGCTGGAGGGGAAGCTAAGGTTTCACATCCCCAAATTCCCTGCTAGTTAACTGGGCTGGCGGAGGGTCACCGAGATTTGTTTGTGTGCAAGTGTCAGACATCAAGCAAAGAACAAGAGGGAGTTTTCCAACAAGATTAATCCTCTACCAGAACTGGCTCTGTCCCAGGAGTGACTCTCAGAAATTCTGGCATAAATCTACAATTAATGCTGTCTGCTTCAATGGAGCTGCTTGGGATGTAATTGACAGCGATGTTTGGCCCACTTGGTGCTGATCCCATGGCTTATGCTCTCATTTTCCCCTCCCTGAATGCATTTCCCAGATGATTTCCAGCTCCTCTCCACAGTTCAAGTGTTTAGGAGTGCAGAACTCCATCACCCCACAGGAGTGACTCCTGCTGAAGGAGAAGAGGCATTGGCAGCAGCCCTGCTTGTCCCTGGTACCATCTGCTGTAACTGTGTGGTGACATCAGTGCTCTGGCTCCTGTCAGCACGAGGTGACAGGGCCACGGGCCCTTCATGTGCTTCCAGCCTCTCAGCACGAGCCTGGTGCAGACTCTGGCAGCGTTTCAAGGCAGTGTCCGAGCTCACTGCAGCCCTGCCAGAGTGATAACCTTGGCCATATCTGCCCAGGCAAAGGGTTCAAAGGCTCCTCACAGGTCTGGCTTCCAAGTGGAAAAAGTCCATCATTTATTGACTGCTGTTACCACCAGCAGTGCACTGGAGAGCCTCAGCCCCTCAAGGAACCCTGAGTAAATGGGACACCTACCCAGAACACAGACTCCTGGCCTGAAAGGGGCTGTGTTAGCAGGCAGCTTTTTAGTCCATCACCTTCCATCACATTTTTTGAACAGGTCAGAGCAAGCTTTTCCCCTGTCTGCTCATCCACAGGTTTCTGGGGCCCTGGGTATTCAAGTACCATAAACATGGGGCAGCAACAGCGGGTGCTGTATTAGCAGGGTTCAGAGACCAAAATGAGGGTCTTCCTCCCATCCTTAGGCTCAGACTATAATTTTAAGGCTTATGAGGTCCCATCCAGATGCCCTGGTGTGCACCTCTAAGCTACATAGCTTTGGGAAGCCAAGATTGTCTGGGAATGCTGAAGCCTTATTCCCTTGGCATTCAGGAAAGGAAGGTAAACTCCACCATTTCCATATTTCTATTCTATGCAAAAATCGCTTTGTTCCCTCAAGCTTTCCACAGTGATCAGGGCTCAGGTCATGCTAAGGTGGTGGGGACTCAGGGACCCTTCCTGAGCTCTCCAAGCACCACAGTGAGCCCCCAAGACATGGGCACTTGGTTACACTTCACTTGGCACACACAATGCCGGGTGCCAGAGGTCTCCTGTGAGCCCCTCCAGAACCTGAGACACTTCCTGGAAATTTTCTGGAAATAGGAAAGGATGTAGGGAGGTTGTTTGGGATTGTCCCCAGCCTCTTCCCACAGCTGCCCTGAATTGTTGCACTGAACCGTCCTCCTGCTCAGAGCTGAGGGCCCTCACAACTCTCAGCCTTCAACCCCTTCACTTCCAGGCTGAGCCCAGACCGGTCAGCTCAAAGGCTCCCTTTGATGGTCCAGATGATCTCCAGGGCTGTTCTCTGAGCCAAACCTCCTCCATCCCCTGGAGCTCCCACACCAGGGCCTGGCTGTAAAGCACTGAGGGCTAATCATCCTGAAACCATTCCCACTCCCAGAAAAGCTCTGCCTGGCTGAGGGCCTCCTGGAGGCACTGCCTAAACACAGCAAAGATTTTGTTATTGGGTCAGGTTTTTTATTCCTCCCTCCTTCTCACTGCCTACAGAGCCAAAGGGCCTGTTTGTTTTGCTGTTACTTATCAGAAAGGTTTATTTGCAATTGCTTGAGAGGGGAAAGAGCCCTCTGTAGCCAGGGGCAGACAAGCTCAGTGCTCAGGAACATAATGGCTGCAGCCCGTGGGCCCATATGCTCGCCATCCTGCGAGGTGGAAGGCCAGCTCTGATCACATCCAGCTGCTGGGGATACGACTGATCAGGTATGGCTGGATGTCAAAAAAACCCAGGGTCAGGTTGGCTGGGGGTTGAGGCAGGGAGGGGAACGGGCAGGGAGCTGTTTAAAGTGTGCTGCAGAACTGGGAATTTTCCTGTTTGGAGATGTCAGGGCTGCAAATGCAGACACATCTCCAGCCCCCCTGAAGGGAGGGAGGGAAGGAGGAGGAGGTTATATTTCCCCTGTCAGCTACTATAGCATCCTCTGGGCTTCATGAGAGAAAGAACGGGGCTTTCAGACTGCACTGAATAATTCCTGCATTTTTAGGTTCCTATTTCCTCCTCCCCGATGAATTAAGACCTAGGAATTCAGCTTGTTTGTTGTTGCTTTTGTTACTGAATACCCATGAAAAGCTCAATGTCCCTGGGAACTAATTAGGTATTAACCCTGCATTATTGCTGCATATCAGCCATGGAAATACACCATTTGGCTAAATCTCCTTGAAATATGGAAATATAGAAGGGTCAGGTGGAATGGCTAAAAACAAGTTAAAAAATGGGAAGATTTCTGGGATAGGGAAGGGAAGGAGGAAGTATTTGAACAAAAACTACATGGTATTGTTTTCTACAGTTTCTATAACATCCTAGGCAAAACTAACAGTTAGGAACAAATATCTTTTTAGAAGAACAAGGAGCTCTCACAGGGAATTGTATCGGGGGAGATGTGGGAGAGGCCAGGAGCTATACAGGATCTATTCCAGCCTAACCTCAACTGCTTTATTTGTTTTGTTCTTAGATCCTCAGCACCAGGGGTTTTGGCAAGATACTTTTGGAAGAACACCTCAACCAGAACATACTTCCAAAGAGCTGAGCCTCCAGTGCTGGCAGGCAGTAATTTTGTATTTTGGAGTATTGTCTTGCACATCATTCCCTGACACAGACCACTAATGGCATGGTAGGAATACGTATGTACCTATCTATATTTTATTACTCATGCAATTTGAGGCGTTTGCAGATAATTAACTCTCCATTCTTATTCATCTATTTTCCCTCAAAAATATTCCCATTCCACTTAAAACCCTTATTTGTGGTCCAAGCAGCAGCACACTTAATCAGACTCAACAGGGCCTCAGAGCAGCTTTGGAGAGGCCTTAAAGTATCTGAACACTCTGAACCCAAACCATGGGAAATGGGATTGCTCCCATCCAGCCTCCCCTAGCCACAGTGACCAACAAGCCCCTCTCCTACAGCTTCAGAGCTCCTGATCCCCTAGTGACAGGGATCCAGCCCCTCAAACCTGAGTGTTTCTCCAACACTGTGTCAGCCCAGACACACTGACTCAAGCCAACACCACCGCTGAACCAAATATTTTGATTTGATAAAACAAACTCCTCAACTGTTTAGGCTTTGGCTGAGCAGACTCACAATGGAGGTTTCCTTTTCAACTTCCCTATTTATTCTCATCTCTGCTGTCCTGCAGTTGGGGTGAACACAGCCAAACCCATTCCCTTCTCTCTTCCCCTGCATCCCCAGGGAAAAGCCAAGTCTCCAGGATTGTCTCCCACTGCATGGAGCCAACCGAACTGAGGATGGCTTCAGGAAACCCTACACATGGCTATAGGGCAAAATTATTATTACAGCTCTTTGCTTTCCAGTTGAACAGGCGCCTTCCCACAAACACTGTATGGAAGTGAAAGGCCTTGTTTCAATTGTTAATGGGTTTACAGAAGGCAGTGTCCTTCCCAAAACATCCTTGTCTCCCTTCTTCAATAAAATAACCTCGTGCTTCTCACAGCTCCCTGTGCACAAACCAGTTCCCAGTGCTCACGGTGGGAGGTCTCTTCTCGCATCAGATTAAAGCCAGGCAGAATCAATTAAAGCAAAAAGGTTGGGGTCTGCTGAGATGACGGACAGCATTTGGAGTAAAATCTCACAGCTGAATGCAGGAGAGATGCCATTGCCCAGGCTCTTGCTCCGCCATGGAAGCTGTGGCACATCATCTCTCCAGATGATTTCAGACTGCCAGTCCTAACAATTTTTTTTTTTTTTTTTTCCTTGCAGTGGCTCATGGGGCTAAATAGCAAGGAAGATACAAGTCAGAGACAGAGGATACGAATGTAGGAGATGATCAGAGGAGGGACTCTGGGAGGGATAAATAACAGCTTTGCTTCCCTCCATTACTCAGGGATGACTAATTCCTGTGGGGCCCTGAGATAAGAAAACCAAACCCAGATTTTTGTACCTCACAGATGAACACATAATTGCTCCTTCTGCAGATTCATTCCCCACCATTCCATCCCTCCACAAGCAGCCCCTCAGCATCTATTTTCTATATTTGCACCTCTTCCATGTCCCCTCAGACCCAGCCTGTGCACACCCCCAGCTTTGTCCTGCAGTGCCCCCAGGCCATTCCCTGGCGCCTTCCCAAAGGGAATGGCAAGGCCTGCAGCCCATACAGACCCTCAGAACAGATGTTGGCTTTGTAACTTTACCCCCCTCCCTCCTCAGCTGACATGCCATCCAATTTGTCACCTACAAGGGAGGTCAGGGCCCCGCTGGGTGCCCAGCATCTCTCAGCTTGGGGCACTTAGTTTCACATTTTTTCTCCCACTAAACAAGATGTTCAAGCAGAGGGAGAACAAGGCAAAGAAACTGGTCTGAGAGAAGGATTGATACCCAGGCCCTGTCTGATGGGGGAGGATTTTTCTTTGCTTCCCTCTTGCCTAAATTCTCTTGGTAGCAGACACAGATTTCCAGGGGGAAAATGCCTCTGCAAGATCCTGAGACCTTCAGCTTCCTCTGGGAGCAAGTAAGCAGCATTAGCTCTTAGGAGTTTGTCTTGCTTGGCTGATCTGTGGTGTGAATAGGCTCTAATTAGTCATTTAACTTAAGAACTAAGAGTCCCAAGAGAAGATTTCATAGGGGAATTCAGAGCTCTTCAGACTGAAATCACCAACTGTGTAATGCAATTGCTCTGCATCGCCTTCTCACAAGCTTTGCCTCCTCCTCCTCATTTGCCTACCTATTAAAATCGGTCCTCTGAATACTTGCACAGCTTTGCCAAACCATGGCTTGTGCAGCCTCCTGGGAGCCACCTGGGAAAGTTCCCATCCTGCCAGCTCCTGGGGCTGGGCTGGCAGAGGGTGTGGGGCTGCTCAGGAGCAAGAGCTTCATCAGGGCTGTCTGATACAGCATAGGGGACACAGAAACTGCTTAAAAACCCCAGATTTCCAGCAAAGGGATTCCTAGAGCTGGATGCTCTCAACACTAGAATTGAACTGGACTGCTTTAAGGCTGATCTTCATTTAAATCCCAATCCAAGTATCAAACTTGAGCCTAAATCTTCAAATGATTCCAATATCAGCTGAACATTCCCAGAACCCTGAGGTTATCTGATATTTTATTATAAGCAGCCACGATGCAGTGCTGGTATTTGCTACTTTCCTAATGTACATCCCAGGGGTAGGAAGGTTGGATCTGTGGCATTCCCAGCTCCAGTATTGTCATGCTGAGTTATCTTAATACAGTATTTTCCCCAGCTTGTGCTATTCCTGGCAGAATAGAGAATCATTAAAGTTGGGAAAGACCTTGAAGATTGAGTCCAGCCATTCCCCCAGCACCACCAAGGCCACCACTAACCCGTGTCCCCAATTGCCACATCTGTCTTTTAAAAACCTTCCACCCAACCCAGCCTTGGACACTTCCAGAGGGCCAGGAACAGCCACAACTTCACTGGGAAACCTGTGCCAGGGCCTCAGCACCCTCCCAGGGAACAGCTTTTTCCTAACAGCTCATCTAAACCCACCCTCTGGCAGTGGGAGGGCAGGAAAGGGTCAGCATGAGGTCCACAAGCACCAGTGGAAGCCCTCGGTAACTCCTTGAAGAGCGCTCCGTTCCCTCCCCACGCACACTGGCAAAGCTTGATGTGCAGACCTGCCTGACACGGTGTGGCACAGGAAGAGAGGGAGGGACGGAGGGAGGGACCCACACTCTCCCCAAGCCCCCAGCCCGAGCCCCGGCTCTCCAGCTGCTCACCCAGGACCATGGACAGCAATTCCCGGCTCCCGGCGCGCTCCGAGCCCAGCGCCAGGCGCACGGCGAGAGGGGGGCTGGATTCCTTGGCTACACTGAAAACGCTCACTCAACGTGTCATGGGCCACTTCTGCTCACCCTGAGCGCTGGAGCTCCTCAGTGAGCTCACTTCTCCCTGCAGAGCTCGGGTGAGCACCTCAGAGCAGGGCAGAGAACTTGGAACCTCTGCTCTGCAGTAAACAGCAGCCTGTTCCCTGCCCTGCGTCCTGACAGCATCCAGGATGTAATGACAGCACCCAGAGGAGCACCTGTGACTCCTTCAGCTTCCACTATAAGCAGCCCCTGGTCCCCAGGACACACTCTAAGGATGTCTGTGCAAAGGACAAGTTGTTACATACCCACATTTATTCCGTATTGCCACTCGTGCCAGAAAAATTCACCAAACAAGTGTGTGATGGCACCTCATAGGATTCTTGGGATGGTCCTTGTGGATGTCTTGCAACTCAGGATGTTCTATGATTCTATGACCTCCATTTATCAGGAGACAATGCCACTTTACACACCAAATTTACAACCACACAACCCTGGATATATGCACAGCACCAGGAACACGCATCCTTCCAGGAGGAAAGAAGAAACAGCACGTTCATCTCTGCCATAACACTGCAAATTGTTTTAAATACCGATGCCAGCATATAATGAATGAATCCACTCACATTTCCCGTTCTACACAGTTGTCTCAAAATAAGCGGACCATCAGCTGCCGCTTTCACTGTTACAAGGAGAACATCACTGAGATATTACCAGACCAACACTCCTACTTCATTCTCATTCAGCATCCAGAATTCAGCTTGGAGGATAAGGAAAATGAGAGCAATGGCTAGTGACAGTGAGCCTTGATAGGGTCACGGGCTTTGCAACAGCTCCAACGTGCAGGCGGGTGAAAACATCACTCTCAAAGCAAAGGGACAGAGGAAAGAAGTGAAGGAGGGGGAGAGGAAAGAAAAAGGAAAGGTTGATGGACAGTTGGACTTGTTGAGGGTGAAATCAATTAAAGTGCATCAAATCCAGAATTCATGCTTTTTCAAAGTGACAAATACGTGCTGGAAACTGAGAAAGACTAGGGGAAAATAATGTCTTTGACCTCCCGGAGACCGGCTGTTCCTTCTGTCAGAGGAGCCAGAAGTGAAGTGAGATGAGTTCATGATAAATTGTAACAGCCAGGCAGCCACCTTAAAAAAGAGCGAGGTGAAAAGGTTACAGAAGGGACCCAAAATGCGAAGAATTCAACCAAACATCAAGATAAATCAGCTCAGGCCCCTGTGTGTGCGGAGCCAGCCTTCACAGAGCTGCTGTGGCTCATCTCAATTTGTTACCCTGGCCTGAAGTGTAAGAGACACACACAGCTTGTTTACAAAAGCTTTGGAAAACATCTTTACAAAGGGCTGCCTCACCTCAGCCCTCCCAGGTGAGGTGACACTGTGATCACCCTGCTGCCATCCCAGTTTGGAGTCTGTCAGACAGAAATTACTTGGATGCACACAAATATCCCCAGCAGTCCTGTGCTTTAGGAGAAAGCTTTCCAAGAGTTAGACACCTCTCTCCTGCTAAAGAAAACTAAATATTCACACTTCTGAAAGTTTCAAAGCCTTAGTATCTCATTTTCTCTTGCACTTAGAACTTCCTAGTTTTGATCTTCAAAGTGTGGTAAAAATATTTGTCTGGATGCTTCCACTAGTATGGAACTTTGGATCTTTTTCCCTTATTAACAACCAGAAATTATGAACGCTGATGATTACTCTCATGCAGAATAGTTGAGTGCAAAGCTAAAGTATTTTAAAGAATTGATAAGCATATCATACATGCTAAGAAAATATTTGAAGCATTGTGCCCTGCTGGGATTATATATGCTTAATCCATTAAATGTCCAAGAAAATATGTCAGTGCAGGTGAAATGGAACTCAGCATTAAAAACTGACACAGTTCACTTGACAGTGATGTTCTCCACACAAAGTAAGGCTTCACTTTACCTTCACATAAAGTAAAGCTTCCCCAGCACTGCATCTAATGGTTTATGTGAGCTTTAACAAAGGCAAAGCAGAATTTTGGGGAGTATTTAGTGCAGTTTTGCACTCCCCCCCACCCCCAACTCCCGCTCTAAAGCTCAAACTCTGACTGCAGTCCTCACTTCAGCCCAGGTGTTTGTGACACAGGGTCCTCCTTAAACCATTAATATGTACCAATGGATACTTCCCCAGATCTTCCAGCAAGAGCTGCTCAAATCTGACTCTTTCCAAACTGACCCTTTGAGGAGGTCACTGACAAAGCCATGGTTTCTCTCCTGCCCTGAGCCTTTCCTGGCACTGACAGGACTGTAGGAAGTGATTTATACCAGAGATGCTCAGCTAAGCCAGCTCACACTGCTGACTGCTGCAGGGCAGCCTAATCATGGGATCTACAGGAGATTCCCAACTGTAGCACAGAATTCCTCATGCCTGGGACCCTGGCTGGTGTGGAGGCCGTGTTGAGGCCAGTGTCTGCAGTGGGAACTGGGGTTTGGCTCGGTGCTGTTGCTGGGAGGAAGCTCAGCTCTCAAGTCCTGGCTGGCATCCTCACAGCTCTGCCTTCAGACAGCACTGGTGAGCATCTCACCAACTGCTCCTGACACACATGCCCACCCCACTGTTGTTGCGTTTTTCCTCATGACAACCTTCCCTGGATGGCCCCTTCCCCGAAACAGCATGATTCTCTCAGGGAGACACGAGTTCACATCAACAAATCCTTCCCGACACTGCCCTGAAGCACTTTCGCTATGATCAGCTATTCAGAGTGATGGGACACACTAGTTAGATCTCTCTGTGTGTTTATCAATCCCTTCTCAGCCATTTTCCTCTGTAAATCCGTCAAATCTTTTTCTTCAAGCTCTGTGGGAACAGTTAGGAGTTATCTCCTCAGAGGTGCCTGCCCTGCCACTTGGATTTCATCCTGCTCCTGGAGAAGTTGGATGTCAGCAATGGCCAGCACAGTGCAGACACAGCAGCAGCACTGCTGCCAGTGCCCTTGGAGTGACAGCATCCACACCAGAGACCCTCATAAAATCCCTTACAAACCCCCCTGTCCCTGGGCAGGGGACTGGGAGGAGTCCTCTTAAACTGGGACAGAGAAGGAAGAAAGGGAAAAGCACAGGGATGAAGTCAATTGAGTACAAAGTCTGTAACACCCCAAAGCAGACACAAAATTTGTTCTGAGAGCAGCCAGGGCAGGAATCCAGCTGCTCCACAGGATCTTACAGGAATTTAAGGACACAGGATTTAGAAGTGTATTGGACACAAGGCATATACTACATATCCACACATGACACATCCCCCTACAACCCTGCGATGAACATCACTGAAGCCACATACTGCCACCCATAGATTCAGACCTGACAAATATTCTTTTATCCTTCCAGGGAATTTGAGCTTGAAAACCCACACATCTTCACTTTAAACAGGGAGCATCAGCCAGCCTGTCTGCCCTGCAGTGATGCTCGTAACTTGGTGCAGGCAGTGATTTGCCAGCCAGCTTGGACGTGCCCAGCTGCTGCCTGTGGAACTGCCCTCTGCAGCTTACACACACTTTGATTGTGCAGATCTGGGTCAGCATCAAAGGAGAAGGTTTCTTTCTCCTTTCACCCTTGCCATCAGCTGAGTGGGTTATCAGTCCTGTTCTGCGGTCAGGGAATGCAGCACAAAGCAGTGACAGCACCTGGCTGAGGACACTTTGCAGGACAGCTCCTGATTTGGAAATCAAGCCCTTACCAACAAGCTCCAGGTCCTCCACACCACCAACCAGGTGACACCAGGTACATAAGACTAAATTGTGAAGCTTTTGGGAAGATACACCTGGTGGAGGGCTGACAAAATCTGTAGGTATCACCAGCTATATCTTCTCAGTCGTAGAGCATTCCCATGAGTAACAACCCAAAATTTAGAACAATCCCTATTCTCCCACCAAGCTACCCATTTCCAAAGGAGAGCTGTAAGGATGGTGAAGTGTCTAGAGGAGTGGCAGAGGTCACTTGCCACATTCAGGTGGAGGAGAGAGAGCTCACTAGGGGCTGCAGCTCCTCCTGAGAGGCAGCTCTGATCTCTGCTCTGTGTGACCAGGGACAGGGCCCAGCTGGAGCTGTCCCAGGGATGCTCAGGCTGGAGATAAGGAGAAGGTTCTACCCCAGAGGGTGCTGGCACTGCCCAGGCTCCCCAGAGAATGGGCACAGCCCCGAGACTGCCAGAGCTCTAGGAGAGCTTGGACAACACTCCCAGGAACAGGGTGGGATTGTTGGGGCATCTGTGCAGGCCAGGAGTTGGACTGGATGATTCCATGATCCTATTCCTTGCTCCCTCACCAGCCAGAACAAGCACACAGGATCTGGGATCCTCCCCTTGGAGCCCTGCAGGATGGGGCAGGAATCTCTCAGAGCCGCCCTTCGTGCTGGGTTTCATCAACGGTGCTGGATGCGAGCGGAGAGATGAACACGGAGTTATAGATACGAAACTAACAGAACATTTTACCATCCAAAAAAAGAGATTCTGTCACTATGATTGAATAGTTTCTGCTCCTGCTTCTGATGTCTCCTGTCAGAAGAGGCAGATGAGAATAGACCACGTGGCAGGAACATCTTCACTAAAATGACTCTGGTAACAAGCAGCCAGACAGCTCTGTATCCAAAACATCCATGAGGGAGAAAAAAACCCTCCAAGAGCCACAGAGCAGCTGCTATTCTTCTAGGACTGAGTCTGTATCTTTGTCCAAAAATAGCTGCCATCCAACCATCAGCATTTTTAATATTTGGTTTTGTTGCCTCTCCCTAAATTGCTCTCATGAAATCTTCCATTATAAAAGCATTTCAGTTTTTTTCCCCCATCTCTTCTGAATTATTTTCCTGTTTTGTAGGACTTCAATTTGGTGCTGAAACACTTTTTGGTGAGTTACAGAGAAAGATGAAGCTTTTGCTTTCTAAAGGAAGAAAATAAAAGCCTTTTTTAAGATAGTGTTTCATTACAACTTGTTATAAACTTTTTTTTTTTTTTAAGATAAAAAAAGTAAATGTGTAAACAGTAAAATGTGCCCAACCAACAGCTTCTCTTTGCTGGTCCTTGACATTTGGCTTCACCACAACTGCTGCCACACAAAGCCAGGCTGCAGCTCTTAGGCCATATAAATGGTAAAGCTTTAGTTTTAGAGGGATAGTAAAATTGAAAGGAAAAACAAAAATCCCACAACCAACCTTTTTCCTCATTACAGGACTGGCTCTAGAGAAGGAGCAGAGCTGAGACACTGTTTGGAATCCAGCCACAGCATGTCACAAAGACACACCACGTACTCAGTGCATCTGAGTGATCAGGGTTGATGTTTCCAGCCCAAAATTCCTGCAGGAGTTGGTGAGTGTCCACCAAGCAGTACCAAATCATCACACAAAACAGGTTCCATCCCCTGTATTGTATAGAAGGGAGGCTGGAGCTGACCCTTCTAAACCCCAAAACAAAATGTTTGTTTGGGATACCAGGACCTGATCCTAATCTGTGACTCCAAAGCAGCACAGAGGAAGAGGTGATAGATTTTTACCATGAGCTTGTCTTTCCTGATCCCCAAGCCTTGCGTGCTGGTGAGTGAAATCCATCAAAGAATGAAACAAGGACATTTCCTCCAAACATAAATCCTGGAATCACTGGTGGGGAAGGGAGCTCAGTACAAGTGCTGTAACGCTGTGCCACGCACGTAATTCAGCTGGGCTAATTCACAGCTTTCCAGCCTTTGGAAAGCCTGACTCACAGAGATTTGAGAAGGACCTGAAGCTTTAGCCCCCTCCTCCTCCCCTCTGGTACAACTTCCTACACCAACCCTCTGGGACATTAAATCTTCCAGTTGCCATTTTCTCGTAGGCAGGGAGGATATGAATTTCATAACTCCTCAGCTGAGCTGCCATCAAAAGCCATGAAATACAACAGGAAACCAAGAGCATGGCCTGGCGAGTGCTCTGTGCACAGCCACGAAAACCCAGGACTGGACAAGCCATTAAGAGCAGCACGTCGTGCCTTGAGCACAGGTCCATGGGGTGGTGAGGGAGAGCACCGACACCTGAACAGCTCAGAGGGATGAAATCAGAGCAGGACAGAGCCAGAGCCTGGGCTGGGGCTGGTCATGCACAGGAAAAGCTGTGCTTAGCAAGGAGTCACTCTCTACATGCCTGACTTCAGGGGTTGTGGGGGGACTGGGCTGCCAGAAGGGCTGAAGGAGGAAGCCAAACCCCAATTCAGGCACGTAACAGCTACAGGAGCAAACCGCTGCCCGAGTCCCACTTGAACTGGTGCCTGTCTGCTAGAGCCAAGGTGAGGGGGAGCTGGTGATGGCACAGGGGTTACAGAGGCTGAAGCACCCCTGCCTCCCTCATCCAGAGCGCTGCCAATGCAGATGCTTTTTCAGAAACTCACAGGTCACAAAGCCCAGCATGGATCACAACAGGAAAAAAGTATTTCCAAAGAAAACAATCTGGCTGTGGAACAGCCTCCCAAAGGAGACTAACGTGGCAATCCACCCCTGAGGGCACACTGCAAAGCTTTCCTCCTCCTATAAACCTTTTCATCACAAACAAGTTTACACAGATATTCCTACTCCAAAGGACTAGTTGCATTTAGCCCCTTCTTTCATATATTCAACATGAATTAAAATAATAGGCCAAGAATTTTTAATGAGTTAAGTCAGCATCATACTTTCCCCTTACCACAGCTTATACCCCCCAAAATAAGAGCTGAATAGATAAATCCCAGGAGGAATCAATACTTCTGTCAGACAATACTCTGGGGCCTTGAGCAAGCTGATCTAGTGGGTGACATCCCTGCCCATGGATGATCTCTGGGGATCCACCCAACCCAGGCCATTCTGTAATTTCTATGATTCTGTGACTCCTGCAGAGGCTCTAAAGAGCTAAGCTGTCCAGCACAGCACAGGGTTTCCCCTGTAGAGTTAGAAGCCAAGAGGAGGAGGAGACAACTTTGCAGGGGTTGCAGAGCTGATAGCACAAATGCAAGCAGCTGCTGTGGCCAATAAATTTCAGTTACCCAAGGCTCGCCACTGCAATTGGAATAATCAATATTATTGATTAGGGGAGCCCCTTGGTGCCTGTGTAGTAACCTGGATCGTGCAAAAGGAAAGCACCAGTGTATTCATGATATACTACAAAAAATCATGATATATTGTAACACAACTGCTCCAAAGGCTCTAGAAAATGCTTAGTAACACAGATACACCCATCTTTTCCAAAGGTTCACCTGCACCAAGAATGCTCTGTAGCACTGCAGCAATCCATAAGTGACACAAAGAATCCATTAAATAACCCATATCAGCATCCTTTGGCTGCACCAATAACGGCAACGCTTCTCTTGCCATGAAGTTCTCAGAACTAAAACCAGTATGTAAGGAGAAGCAGCTAGAAAAAGAGAGACACTGTTTGTTCACTGTACCACAGCCTTCAGTCCAATTCCTGCTGTTCAGCCAGCCTGAGCACGATCACGCTCAGCTCTTCACTCCAGAATGATTTTGTGAACTACCAAAACAACCTCATCACTTTAAAGCAGTTATTGACAATTCAAGTCTAACATACAGGCATTAACTTGCCTGGTCTCTCTTCAGCCAAGAAAACACTTCACCCCACCCTCCACATTTGTCCAGAAAACCAAGCGACCAGCCAACTTCAATACAACAAAAATAAAAGCTCAACATAGGTAAGTGAGCTCCTCCTGCAGCTTCTCCTCAGCCATGCTCCAACCACAACCAGGTGAGCATCTTTCAGTACTAACCAGCTGCCAACCTTCAACATTTCTCTAAAGGCAAGTATACCCAAAGAGTTTTCCACAGAAGTTCATCCAGCTAGCTCTTAACACACCCACTGCCCAATCCACACGGGAAACGCTAACACCTCCCTGAAGAGGCACCATTCTGCAGTCCTGCTGCCCACTACAACATTTCTTCTACCACACTCTCCAAACCATATTTCCAACCACATGTAAAATTCGCTTACTCACGGTGCAGGAGCGGACTGTGCCTTTCCTTCCCTCTCTTCCAGTTGCTCCTGCCTGTGTCCTTTGCAGCAGGGGCAGCTCTGAAGCAGCAGCTCATTTCAGCCAGTCCCTCAGCAGATTCCAGCAGAAGCCACCTCTCCCCACAGTGAGGTTTCCTCATGGCACAGCAAACACTCTCCTCATCCCTTAAGGAGACTCCAGTCACTTGCCTGCTTCCCACTCACTGTGTTACACAGACTGAGAACAATAAAGTTTACTTTTCAGTCATCACCACAGCCTGACTTCTTTTCCTCTTCTCCAAGCAGCACAGACATGAGGTGACACACCCCCGTTGCAGAACTACGGATTTTTATACCAATATGTAACCTCTAAACTTGAATTCTCCATATGAGCTGCAAAGAGAAAATCCAAAGGTGGCCCCAGGCCGGCCAAACAGAACAGGACTGAGGGACTAAGCTCAAATACAGCTCCTGGGCCAGTGAGCAGAGACTGTGGATGAGCCCAGGTGAAGCTGGTTAGGGCAATCAGACCCTATGGGTGCACCCAGGCCCTGCCAACTTGTACTTAATTCCTGCTAACAGGAAGCACCTGAGCATCATCAGGGTCCTTGTAGCTAGAGAAATTTCTCAGTTTCTGTGAGGGGGCTTAACTCTTGGAAGACTGGAGTAAAAGCAACAGATCACCTCAGAAGCCACATCAGCTGTTGTCTTCCCAAAGCTCAGGCTCCTGGTCAACCCTCACTGCTGCCCAAGGGTTTGAACCTGCTAACGAGGCTGAATTTAAATTTGATGAGCCCTATGAACTGGCACAGCTGCAGAGGATGTGACCTAACAGTGCCGCTGAAATAACCTGACAGCTTGTCCTTCAAGTCAAAATGTCCTCTGATACTCTGCAGAGGTAAAAGGGACCCACACTGGGTATGGCAAAAGCACCTGACAAATGGCACTTGCGAAACCATTCCAGAAGATGGTGTAAGGCCAGAGGGGAGCCTAGCCCTGAGGACAAGGAGCACAAGGGGCAGGGATCTGTGTTTCTCACAAAGTGACAGCTCTTCAAACCCATCCCTGAACCCCCAGCCTGGCCAGGACACCACCTGAGCTGCAGCCTCTGCTTTTGCATTTGCTCTTTGCTTTTCTCAGCTCTCAAATTCCGGAGATGAGTTAAGCACGTAAATAAAAGGAATGGCCCTTTTACAATAAGCTTTTTCTTTCTTCCTTTCCCTTTATGATACAATCACTGAATGGTTGGGATGGGAGGGACCTTAAAAGACCACCTAGTTCCAACTCTCTGCTCCCTGCCGGCAGCTCCTTGGCGCTTTGTACTTCTCCTAGCTCTCTCTTCCAAGCCAGCAGCATCCTCCCCCACCCCGCAGCCTGCTGTGGCAGCATTTCTGCCCCACAGAAGATGATAAATACATCGGGGCTGTCAAAGCCCCGTTGTTTTGGCCGGCAGGAGGTGGTGCCCTCCTGCTGGGTGAGATTACTCCCCACGGGGATGGATGGCTCTCCCCTCACTGACAGCTCTCCAGCAGCGAGCAATCGCTGTCCAGCCGCGAAGAGCAGCCCCCAAACGTGGCTAAGTGGCACTCAGGGCTGATGAGCGCAGGGAGGGGGGACGGGAGCTCAGCCCTGCTCGCACCAGCCCTGCTCTGCTGCCGGCGGTGCTGCCAGGGACACAGCCGGGTTCTCCTTGCTGGCCCTGCCTGGGATTCCCCAAGCAGGGGGTGGCAGTGAGAAATGGGAATCTAATATTCCTGCTCAAGTCTCAGCTTCAATCCTGCTCAGGTCTGACACCTGGAACCAGCAGCTCTCAGTGCCTAAATGTATTGGTGAATGGGAAATTCAGGAAGACATGAAGGTGGACAGGGAAGAACTTCTCCCTTTGCCCTTGGGAACACGTGTTTTCCACAGGCCCTTCCCACTCCCCAGGCAGCAAGTGTTCTGGGCAAAAAACTCATCCTGAGCTGCACAGATATTGGTGCAAGAGCTAGCAGGGAAGTAGAATTCACTTTGGAAATGGATTTCCCATGGAGACAAAAAAGCATAAAAGAAAAGCTCTGGCCTGTTTGCATTTCCCAAATCAATGTCTGAGACATGCAGGTAAGTTGAGGAGCAGCCACCTGACCTGCAGCTCATCACCTCACCCCAGGAACCTGCCGTGGTGGTGCTGTGGGTTTGGGTTATGCCAGTTGAATTACCTTTGGATTCTTGGCTTTTTGCATTAAATACCTAGAAAAGAGTAAAATGAGCTTTGAGACACTGTGATGGGACTGAGCAGGATCACAAGGAGGCAGCTGGAGTTTCTCCACCTCTAGACTGGACTCTTCAAAGACACTTAAGGGAATCAATTGCCCATATCCCTCTCAAATCCTTGCTGTATGTGGTTTGCGAAGCTTTAATCCCCTTTCCCACTCCCACAACCTCCATCCCTCAGCTCTGAAGTCTCTCCAGTCCATTATTCTGGAGGCTGGTTCGTGAACAATGTGTTCACTTTCCGTACTGCCTAATGAAGATGTTCCTGGCCCTGAGCATTAGATCTACTGCACACTTAATGGAAAAAAATAGCTATTCTTACCATTGGTGGGTCAGATGAGTTTCTTGGCAATGAGGGTGGTACAGTTATGTGGACAATCAAACAAGCCAGTGATTATTGACAATGCATTTTTGAGGAAATCATTGCTGTTTAAACTCTAATCACAACAATACCTCATTTAAAAGCATAAAAGCTTTCACTCAACAGACCTACCTTTTTTTTTTTTTTTAATAGCTAGACAATTAAATAAATCTCCTGACACTTAACCATCATTTACCCAACAGTCAGAAAATGGATTTGATGGCTTTGCATTAGTTAGATGATGATATCAGAGCAAAAATTGAACAAGTTCAAGCAGGTGAAGGAAGATCTGGGGCTGTGTGCTGCACTTAAGTATGATATGGTATCTTCTGCAGGGGAGAAGGGGATTTTTTGGTCTTCCCTTATTCAGACACCAAGATAGTTTTTAGCATTATTGTGTTGCACAGATTTTAGTGTTCTTGGGGGAAAAAAGGAGCTGTTCCATCTTTTATAGGCTGGAAACTGAAGTACAGGACAACACCACTCTGAAATTCGGTGTCTAGATCAGGAACTGAGTGTAGATGTGGTGAGTTATTAAAAAAGTAACCTTTTTACACTTAACCTTCAACCAATCTTTATTTTGTCAGCATTTCCACAAAACTGGTACCTGAAAACTTCAAAGTAAGTGTGGATTAAAGCTCAACAGGCAAAATAATCTGGGTTCTTGTGCATTTTTGCTGGCATTTTAGGAAAGGCTGCATGATCTTACCACACAGCCCAAATTAGCACTGAAACAACTGGGATGGACCCTGCACTGGTCTGAGCATCAGCCCCGGCAGATCACAGACCTTTTATTACCCCTGATCCCAGTAGTGCCCTTAATCCCCAGCTCTAGCACTTCTACCTCATTAGGTTCCGCAAGTGAAGAGCACGTCCTTCTGATGCCATTATTCAGAAGCTGATGCTAAATAACTCCTAAATTTATTGCCTTCTGCCTGCTCTCAGCTGCCAGTAGCTGTAATGGGAGTGTCTTTCCCCTTTTCAGATAGCGACGGCCATGATAGAAAATTCAATTCTTCTAAGCAGTGTTGGAGTTTGAGATGTATCATTATATATTCATTACCCTAGGCTGAATTTCATGGGCTGCTTTATGATGTGTGTTTCAGAAATAAAATATAAAATGGAAAGGAAGGCCATTGATCCAGCCTTATTCCAGGCCCTAAATAACTGACAGCTGCATAGACAGTTAATTGTTTCCTGATCTCTGCTTACTCAATTTTTAAAGAGATCTCACAGATAAATTTTATAGAGATGGATCTTTGTTTTTATCTCCCTCCCACGCCTCCTTTTGGCAGAAGAATATGGCTCCTCAAAGGTGTTTATGACGGAGTGGAAAGAGTTAAGGCCTCCTCTTCCACTCCTCCCTGTTGATTGTTTTAATTGGCTGTTTGATGACCTGAGCACCTCTTTGATGGGCATCAAACAGGGCCTGCAGGAGGGAGAGGAGCTTCCAGACCAGGGTCACCCTGGTTGGCACCGGGCCATCAGTCAATGCCCTCAGCATGGATCTAGTGTGGACCGAGAGCCCTGATGGACATGGAATAACCCCCCTGGCCACAACCCCGGCAGCTTCAGAGGGGTCACTGGCCCCGGGGCTGGCAAACTTCAAACCGGGAAAGGGCAACAGTGAGCAAACAGCAAAACCCCCAAAACCAACACAAAGGAACGGTCCTGGTGAGCCCACCAAACCTGAGGTGAGGCAGGTGAGAGAGACGGGAGCCAACAAGGAGGAGGAGCCCCTGAAGGGTGAAGCAGGACAGGTCTCTACCAGTAGTGCCCCCAGTCCTGGGCATCCCCCAGGGAACAGTGGCACAATGGGACACAAATGTGCTTTCCACAGCAAAGTGAATTAGGGCACAGGTGTAGGGTAACACCAACCACAGTTCCTTTCTGAGATGTGTGGGGACTCTCACGGAGCTGTAAGAGCATCTGTGCTATCGAAAGGGCAGAAAGCATGGAAAAACAGCTAAAGGAAGAAGGAAAATTAGAAATACCTTTTTCTGGGGAGAATATTGGCTTACATTGGCCTCAACAGCTTTAAAAAATACTGCTTCATGTGCTCCCTGGTGTGAGAGCTCCACTAGGAATGGCTTGTTTCTCTGGGACAGACACACCAAACACCTCGAGCTACTTGAGATCCTCTGCTTCTGAATGGGGCATAAAGGAAGGGTGATAATTCAGATAACTCTGCCAGCTCTAAGGTGTCAGTCACTTCAGACGCAAAATTTTCTGACAAAACAGCTCCTGGACCATATGAGCACATCCCAGCAGTGGGAGCATACCCTGAAGTCAAGTCCCCATTTCACTGTTGCTCTGGAGACCAGGCAAGAGCTTCCTAAACTCTCCAGGCCACTTACCCCAGGGGCCATTGGTTTCACACCCTCTGGCCTTGCCCCTGCCCTGGGCTGCACCTCCTCGTGTCGCTGCTCACGTCTCGGGGCCCAGAGGCTGCTCTGCTGCAAATATTTGCACACTCTGGGGGGAGGAACGCAGTGCATGGCCCCCAGGGGCAGGCGGCTCCGTATTTATCCTGGAATGGCAAACGACGCCGAGAGCAAAGAAGAGAAAAAGGCAGATAAGATAAAAGTGTGTTACCAGGTCTAACAACACAAAATCAACAAAGACCACAGCAAATATTATCTGCAAAGACCAACAAACACAGCAGCAAGGGATCCTGATGGAGGACGTTGGATCACCCAGAGGCCTGCTGAGACAGGGCTGTTGGGCTCCTGGAATGCCCAATATCAAGTCGCAGGGAATCTCTGTCAGTTACTCAGGACAATTTACATAAAAAGATGATTTTATGGTCTTTGTCCGGCCCACGCCATGAACCTGTAACTGCAACCAGCACCTTCATAATACAGAATTGAACCAAAGACCTCCCCACATGTTCTAATTCCAGAACAAGGCCCAGGCTGATGTGTGCCTGAAGAGTGGCGTGAAACGCTGCAGCAATTAACTCCCAGTGTGTCATGGGACTGGATATTTCTCCCAGAAGAGAGATTCACCCATCTGGGAAGGTTTTCTCTGTCATTTAGGAAATATCCACACTTGCTGAAGTTTTAATTAATGTGTGTGGTTAATTTATAAAGTGAAACAAAGTGTACTTGTTACACAAACTGCATAATGATGAATGCAGAGGGAGAAAACAGAAAGGAGGTACTAGGAGAACCACATGTGAAAACCATATGGAAGGGTGTTCCACCAGGTTGGAACCAGATGGAGGAAAACATTGTCCCTGGACACTGTACAGAGTCCTACTGATAACAGAGGATAAATCATTCACTGAGCGTAAGCAGGAGAGAGAACATCACCACAGACCGAGCTGTGCAGGGACAACAGGACCACGAGCTGGGGGACATTAGATAAAAGGACGGCATGAAAAGCTCAGATGTCACCCCCTCGTGTTGATCTAATCGGAGCCATTATCAGCAGGGACAGCCCAAAGAGCTGCAGAAAGGAACAAAGGCAGAGCAGCAGGGGAGGAATGTGCTGAGGGAAACCACAACACAGCCGAGTCTGCAGTAATGAGGGGCTGAACAGCGATACAGGAGAGTTGTCTGGATGTTCACCCCTACAAAGAAGATATGGACTTAGTCCTGTTCCTGAGCTCTAACTTTGCTGTGTGAGCTCTGACAAGTCATTTAAGGTCACCTGAAGTCAAAGGGCACCTTCCCCTTCACTTCAAAGCACTGCTGCCTCCCCCACCACACTGCATTTCCCAGGGAGCTGAAATCCTTCCACACTCATGTTCGACTTGAGGGTTCTCTGTGACAACATCTCTCTTCTCAGGAAGGACAACTGCTGCTGACACAGGGGGACTCCAGGTCTGACTGGGTCAGGAGACAGGACAGCACGATAATACACAGAAGTGGCACTCAGAAGCAGGTTAGACAGAAGGTGGCTGTGCTTAATGATCAATAATTTATTCATAGCCATCAGTATCAAAAAGCACAGCTGCCTGCAGCAGTCCTGCTCGAGATAACTGGCTTGGTACAATGCCATGGAGCTGCAGATTTCAGACTGACAAACAGTTAAAGCTCTCCTTGCAGCTGAACTCACCAATGCTGTTTATGGCCCCAGAGGTCATTCCCAATCAGAGCTCCTCTGCTCTTGCCAGTCTTCGTTTCTTTGGACACAGGGAATTTTCCTCTGGGGAGGAGGGAAGTCCAATAACAAACATCACTACTTCATTCCCCCGTGTGCACAATTATCTGTGTAAGCACCAAATGACTGCTGGCCTTAAAAAAGGCCTGAAATCTCTCTTGCAAGTACAGTGAAATGTTTCTTAGTGGAAGAAGCTGCTGTAACAGACCCCAGAGCAGGATGGGTCACTGCGCACAGAGACACACACAGACAAGGAAGCTGACCAAAACACACACACATGGAGGACCACCAAGGATGACCCTAAATTAGACCACCCAGTCACTTTGTTGGCCCTGTTCTGAGGAGCCAGAACCTCCGAGTACAAAACAGTGTCCGCACGCGGGTGCCTTGGCCTGCGTTTTAGACCATCACGTATCTCCAATGACTTCCTGCCACTGACCCTCACAATAAATCATTCTAGCCAGCCTCCCTCCCTCCTGGCAACATCCTGTTCCTTCCTTGAAAATCCTCCCACTCACAATTCCAAGGTTTGATATCAATCTTAAACAAATGCCTCTCTGGACTGGGCTGCATTCCCTGAGCCACCTTATCTCCTGCCTCTCCAGGATGCTGCAGTTCAACAAGCACATGCAGAAGCCCCTTAGACCTTGCTAATTTTACTTCCACCCTTGTGTTCTTCTCTTTCTTTTCCCCATATTTCTCATAGGGAAGGGAAGTGATCTTCAGGAGAATGTACACTGCAGTACAGCCATGTGCTGTGGTTTCTGAGAGGGGAAAGCGATAGCCCAGAAAAGAGACAGTGCTGCAATTTTCTGAATGAAAACATGCTGAGAAGAGAGCCCATGGCAGGGGGCTTCTCCATTGTCTCTCTTGCTCTGGCTTCCCTCACTTCACAGTTTAGGTGAAGGAAAACTATCAATCCATCTCTTCATCAGAGTCCCATCTTCAGCATCCAACAGATGGGGTCCAGCTGCCTCCATCTGAACTTTCCAATTTCCATCCAAAGCCCAGCTTGAATGAGGGTGAAAGCAGCAGCCTTCACTCCCCAGATCACCACTGCAGACCCTACAGCAGGTCAGCCAGCCCAGGTCTCCCAATCCCATATTTCAGCTGAACAATTGAAATAAGCAGGATGAGTCCAGGCCCTGACTCCAGTTATGCCTCTGAAAGACCACAGAATAATGTGCGATAAAAGGAACCACACTGGCCCCTTGATCCAGCAATGTCAGCAAAAACTGGCTCAGGTTGGACTTAAATTTTCACTCAGGAACTGTTTCCCCATATATTTAATTATTCTGTCAGTTCTGTAACCCTTTCTGTCTCTGATTTTATCCCCCACCCTCACAACCCTGTGCCTGGCAGGTTAGACTCCTTCCAAAGAATGGTTTCACAGACATCAATGAGATTTGCCTGCTTAAATGTCACACTTACAAGGTGATACTGCTGCTTGCCTGCTCTTCTCCTTATCTTCCTCTGCTCTACCCTCATCTTTAAGGGCAGCAAAATGCCCCAATCATCTAATCCAACTTCCTGGAGTTCATTTCAATGAGGATCTGTTTCTGCCTGAAGAAGAATTCCTTGGCTATCCCCAGACTCACATCTCTTTTTTAAAAATGTAAGTGTAACTAATTCATTAGCAATTCACTTGATAGCAAGCCAAGGATCATCTGTGAGAAGAGCAGCAGTGACCTAGCAGATTTCCAATCAGAAGGAAAAGCTGGAGGAGAAGCAAAGAAAACAGGCTTTAGTCAGAAAAACCAAAGTGGGGTGAATAAGATGGTGTGGCAGGCTCCTAAAATGCCCTCAGAGTTTCTAAAGTAATCTTATTCCAGCACATGAATCCCAGAGATGCTCTCCCTCTCCTTATCATCCCACTCATTCAGCCATGGCACTGACATATGTACTTAGCAGCAGTTATCAGCAGTGGCACAGAAATAAATGGCAGGTATCAAAGAATCAAGGTCATCAACTCGTCATGAATATTTCAGAGAAAAAGCAACATGAAAAGCTCCAGTGTCCCAGGCTCTCAGATTTCCAGCAGAAGGAATAAAACACAAACCACACACACACACACACACACAGGGGCCGCTGGCTTGGCCATCACATGCACAGAGCTCATTTCAAGGCAGTACCACATATGTTACAAGACAATCTGTCACGTTTTAAAAATATATAAATATATATTAGATATCTCCTCTGTATAATGTGCAAACTCTAAGCAGCTGGCAAGAGGGCAGTGGTGATTTAATGCAAGAAAACTGTGCTTTGCTGAAGGGGCTGGGGAGCTCTGGCTGTAAGGAGAAGCCTCTTTGACAAAGGCACAGAGTGGCATCTTTTCACACAATTATATGTGGGTCACATTAACCTCTGCTGGGCAGGATTCCCTGAGCTGCCTCTGTCTGTGTCACTGGGAAGAAATCTGAGATTCCTCTCTCCACATCTTGCTTTTTCTCACAGCACTGGGCATTGCAGGGAGAGGATGGAGAGGGGAATGGGCTTCCCACTGCCAGCACAAGTTTCCCACTGAGTTCCAGAGAAAACTCCACACTTCAGGGCCCAGCAGTCCCACCAATGATATGTTAATCAAGGGAGAGATCTGAGATTTCCAGCTGTGTCACTGCACTATAATATATATATATATAACATTACTATTTATGACCAAAGAAACTCTGCTAAGCTGCCCTTTCCTCTCATATGCCAGATACTGATGGGAACTATTTGAATTTTGCTCTGTGGATGTGGATTGAAGACAGCACACATTTTTTCACAGGCTTTGGAGGTTTCAATTTTTCTCCTGTCAAGTACAACTCAAATTTGCAAAGGAAAATTTTATCAAAACCATCAGATTTTATTATACAAAAATGAATATTTCTTTAACCAAACCATTTTGGTATTCCACTGTTCTGTGTTGGCTTGTTTTTCAGTCTTTGCAGGGAATTTATTTACCAGGGAACTCAATTTCTGGGAGTGGGGTGACAAATTTTCAGTAAGAACAATTTCCCATTTCCTAGTGCCACAAAAGTTTGCTTTTCACAGAGGTTTTGTTTGTTTTCCAGGCACCTCACCATATTCTTCTCTGGGCTCAGCTGGTTTGATGTGGTCTATAGCAAATGAACTTTATGTCCCATGGCAAACTGGATTTAAAGGACAAGATCTTCTAAATTTGAGAAAGTCACCGTGGAAACACAACTTTCACTTATATTAAAACAGGTCCTTTCTCAATGAACTCCTTCTGGAAATGAAGGAAGCATTCCTCGCAGACAACTGATACTCACAGTGTCATTCAACTCCAATCCTTGTGCTCCTTCACACATTCCCAGTCCCAGGGGGCTGCGGGGTTTTGAACTTGGAGGACACAGTAGCTGGGGAGCCTTTGAAGACAGCTGGAGACTGGGAGATAAGGACAAAAATGGGAAGTGCCTGCCAGGACACCTAAAAGCAAAGATTAAACCTGACAATTTGAAAGGTATTTGAACATTTTTCACATGTTGAGATCAGCTGCAGATCATGGGCTGATATTAAAGTACACTGGGGCATTCCCAGCACCAGTAATTGCCGCTCACCTTTCACCCTCCGCTGCTCATTTCCTCTCCATGCCAAAGCGCTCTTTCCACTCACTTGTGCCAGGAAAACTCGCTGTGACCAGGCACTGAACCAGACAGAGGAACTTTCCTGCTTTAAACAAACAAACAAACAAAAAACCAAACACACGAAATCTTTTTTTCCCCCCTTTCCAAGCCAGATGGCTCCTCCCACCTGGTTCCCAACCACAGGACTGGCTGCGCCAGCAGAGCAGCAGGAACAAGAGGCCAGGAGACAACAGCATCTTAAACCAATGTTACCACTGAGCAATTTGTAATATCAAACCACAGGCTAAATCTCAACTAAAAGCTTTTCAGGTTCAGAGTGAACACCTCTATTAAGATGAATTAAGCAATTCACAGTGTTCAGAGCAGCACTTTAAAATGGAGTTTAAATCTTTATTTTCAACACTCACCCCTGCAGCAAAAATGGCCCTAAAAGAAACCAGCTCCGAAAACCATTAATTCCAGGTTTCTGTAGAAGAGGGTTTGTGCATATTCATTCTGGTTAATACAAAAGCCTCTCTGCACTGCAGTCACTGCCACAGGGACTCCACTACACTGCAGAGACACCAGAACTACCTTAAAACTCACCAGTGTAAGTCCTGATAACCATCTAGTCTCAACAGCACAGGCTCAGCATGGGCTAATTTGTCCTGACAAGATTATTTGTAAATTAGGTGAGGAGGTCAGACAGCTGCCATATAACCACATAAAAATGTAGTAAACAATGGCTCCAAGTTTATGCCCTACCTATTTTTAATGTGCTTTTCACTTTATGTGCCCCCTCAGCACCTTAGGCTGAGGTTCCCCCCAATCTTAGGCCCATTTTCAGCCACGATATTTAAATCCCTTGCCCAGGCTGGATTGCAGGCGTGTGCTCACCTGGGCCGGGTGTCTTTCCGCTGGGAGGTGTGAAATAGATCCTCAGCTGGGAAGACTCCAGCGTGGTGAGGCAGAAACCGGATCAATGGCTTTAACCACTTGTAAAACCAAGGAGGATGAGAGCAGGTTTTGCCTTGAAGTAACAAAATAAGTGGTTTATACATGGTGCTAGATCCTGCCCCATCTGGAGGGCAAAACATCAGAAGATGTTACTGTGAGAACAATTTTGGATCCCAGTCAGAACATCCTCCTGCATTAACTCTGCAGAGGATCTGTCTGTGTGTTGCCATGCGGAGGCAGGAGCTGCCTGTCAGGGGAACGAGCAGAGGATGAGGGATTTCCCACGCACAAGGATCCAAACCCTTGGACTCACATGAACCCGTTCCAGATGTCCCAACTGTTTGTAGTGACACGTGGCACGAGCATGCCCAGATGACAGAAGGGGCTGGAGGAAGGTTCACGCTTGTCTCTCATTCTTGGTTTCACAGCCTGTTTGGAAAGCACAGTGCTGGAGTCTATGCCCTGCTCGGTATTTTTTGGGAGTACTAACACAAGGAGAAAAGGGTAGGATCCCCTAAATCCTTTATGGATATAGGAATGGTGTCTGAGCACACACAGCCCCATCCCAGACAGCCCCCGCAGGTCAGTGTGTGCACACAGGGCTCAAGGCAGCCTGGACAACCCCTGGGTCACCTTCCAGTGCTGTCCCAAGAGGCAAAGTCCTTAGAACAACCACCAGAAATGCCATTGGATCAAAAGTCAATGCAGCTGGACACTGATCTTTACCAAAAGCCACTGTGTGAAGGAGAATACAACACTGAGGTCTTCCCAGGACTGACCTTCCCCTGCTCTACCTGGCTTCCATTCCAGTAATTTGCTTAATGACTTCCTCCATCAGGTGGCCAGCACAGCCATCCATGGGGCCACCCTCCAGTTACACTCCTAAATGTACCTTCAACACATTTGTGCCTTTGGCCACTGGATTCGCTGGCAGCGCCTTCTGCAATCAGGTCACAACTGATTTCCTCTTACCTGTTTCAGATTCATTACCTGAAGGGTTCTGCCCTAACTGTTCCTGACTCCAAAGCCTCTTTGTAAGAGCTGTTCAGGAAAGTTTTCAGTGCAACTTCATTGGGAAAGATCAACGAAGATAAACTAAAATTTCTCACAAAAAGAACTATTTTTAGTTTAAAAAAGAATTTAAATTCTTAGTTTAAATACCAGTATGTTCTCAGGACCTGCATGGGGTTTCTTCTGCCTCTTCAGTCCATGCCTTGTTTTTAGGGTTACCTGAGTATCAGGCACCCAGAGTTTCACCCTATATGCAAGTATTTAACCATGTGCACAATATTGAATGTCCCTGTGTCTAGGTCTGATCCAGGTAGATGGATGCAGCAGAGATCTCTTCACCTGATCCAGTATCACCAGAAAACCTTTAAAGTCAGCAATAAAAAATTCCCGAGGCATGATTCAGTTTATCCTGAAGTGAATCACTAAACTGGAACATGGATGAGTGAATCATGTAAACATCTCCAGTGTGAACCAAACTCTCTTAAAAGGAATCATTCTGTCTTTGCTGAGATTCCTCGTGACCACAAGGGAACATCACACACTCCCATTTGTTCCTTGCTGTTCTGGGAGCTTTAAAGGAGTGAATACTCTCCTCCCATCATCCTTACTTTTGATGGCACTGTCTTTGACTTTCCTTCTCTTTCCTTTCCCTTTTGAATGGTCTTGTTTTCCACCAGCCCCATCAGCTCACAAAGCTATCACCCAACAGTTCTGAAAGCAGTCCTCCTGTCCCAGGAGAGTCTTCTAACACTGCTTTATCCTGTCCAGAAACCCTTTGTGAAAACCCACCAGAGATGTTCTCAGATGGCTGCAATTAATTAGACTGAAATGACAAGTAGTGTGTTGTCTGTACACAACAAAACTCTCAGGTGCCCCCAGAATTAATTCAACTTTTTGGCACGGCATGACCTGCCAGCACCAAAACATAACGATCCACACAAATAAGAAACTAAATCAAAACTGTAAAAAAAAAATTCCACCACTTCAGGAACAAGCCTTTCATACAATGTTGTCATATGAACAACTTTTGTTTTGGGAGTTTCAAAAGGATATGGGGAAAATAGGGTGGTAGGATCCTGGGGCTCTCCCAGGAACAGCCCATGGCCTTCTCCCATCTCACATGTCCCATGGGAACCCCAAACTCATTGCTCTGCTCAGTGGCCTGGGGATGGGGCAGGCAGAGCCATTTAGGACAAAAATATTTGTAACCCTTAGAGAAATTCTAAAAGGTTTTTAGATAAAGGGATGAATTGGCTTTTGTCTGACTAAATCTGATGCATAAAGCATAGCCCCCTCAGCAGGTGACATAACCCAGATGCCACAGTGACTTGACACTGACTTTACAGCACTCTAGAGAGAGGAAGCAACTTCCCCTTGATCAGGCAACACCCAGGACCTCTCCTGCATCACTGAACACTCTGAAATGCCCCATCCCGCCTACTCCCCCCAGACAAAATGAAATGTTGTCCCCTGTGCACCATTCATCAAAGCCAGTCCCTGTAATTAATGGCACCATTTGTTCAGGGGATTTCAACAGGTACTGAAATCCAAAGCATCAAAGCACGGACAGTCTCATCCCGGGCTGGCAGATATAAATATGCTAGGGAGACTTTGTGTCACTCAGGAATCACTGTCCCTGTGAGAAGGGTTTAAAGGCCTTTCAAAGCACTGAGATCCAATGTTATCCAGCATAGATAACCCTAAGAGAGCTCTGTTAATTGAGGGGACCACGAGTTTGGCCTTTTTGAGCAAGATTTTGGGCTGGAATTGTCTTCACAAAAATGGGAACGGCCACAATGAAAACAAATACCAAAGCTCCCAACATTCCACCCAGCTTATTCCGTGATTCTGTGAAATCAGGAGTGGTGGGGTACAAAAGCAGCTTGATCCTGCTGCCTTCTCCTTTGGCAGCACTTCCCACAAGGCAGCACAAACCAGGGAGTGGGTGTTGTGAAGAGGCTGCTGCCCACCTCAGACATTCAGTCCAGACCTTACAAGGCTGGCAACACAGGATCCACAGAAACCTTTTCTCCCACCACTGCTCCCAGAATGGCTCAGTCCAGCACAAGATCTCATCCTCCTTCTTAAAACTCATCAGCTCCCCTGAAACAATTTTTTTGGGGCCTGTGGTTTTTCAGTGGAATTTAAAGAACAAAAACCTTGGATCATTACATCATGGCTCCAGTAATGTCTAGGAACATTTTACATTTGATAAAATCTCCCCAGATTACCTTCTGAAAGCCTTGTGGCACGCCTGGGAACACAGGAATGATGTAAGAAACCACTGAATAACTCAGAGATCAGCTCCTCACATCCCTAGCAGAGAAACTTGGGAGAGGCATCACTCCTCCTTCGAGGGAACGTGGCAATTAGCTGAAGTCAAGGAGCTGCATGGACAGACAGGAAGAATGGCCTGGAGTTAACACATGCTTAGCCTCACTTGGTAGGAATTCTGGGCCCAGGGTTGTCCAAGCACCTATTCCCTGCCCCTCCTTAACCATCCCTCCCTGTCACAGTTTCCTCTGAGGGTATTTTCCCACCTCCTGCTGGTGTGGTTTGGAATCTCTCTGGTGAAAGGTGTGGATTTGTACAGTGTGAGCCTCTGCTCTCAGTCCTGGTTCTTTAAAAACAGGGGAATCTTCTGAAAACTGAGGACTCACACCTGGAGCTTGGCTATAGGGGTGATAGAGTGGATAGGCAGAGGGTATCCCTTCCAAATATTCACAAATTTACTTCTGTTAAAAGTAAATATAGTATGGTGTAATAATAATAACAATAAAAACAACAAAAATAATAACAACACAGAAAAAACACAGGGAGATGCAAACTGCCAAGCCATGCAGGGAGAACCTGAGGTAAACTTTTCCAAGAAACCATGAGTTTAAAGGGAATCTCTGTTTCATTCTCCCTTCAGGAGACAAACAATTTTGCAAATTCTTGCTAACTGGCTAAGCCCTGTGCTTTGGTGGAGCTCTGTACTCTACCTCTCAGAGACACCATGTGGATCTCAAATCTTCATGCAAAGCCATGTAAGCACAACGTGTGTATTGAACAATGCAAGGATGGGCACAAGGTAACCTAAAATCCTGACCTCAGGTGACTTCTCCCGTGTCACTCCAGTCAAAGACAAACTGAGACACAATAACCAAGAATTCTGATTGCCAGACTGTACTTACAACCACTAGTTCATGCTGCTTCTCATCAGAGCAATGTCACCATGAGAGTTTTATTCAGCTGAGAAAGCAGAAGTGACAGCAGCTCTTTGTTGGGGTTGGCCCCTGAGCTTCTCTTGTCACACCATAACTAGCTGCACTGCTTCAGTGCAATTGGGGTGTTTCACTCACAAGTGCTTTTGGGTGGTTAATTCAAAGATTAAGTTTCAAAAGCAGAGAATACAACAATGCATCAACCCCTAAGAATTACATGTTTATCTTAACTAGCTTGCTCATCCCTTTTACTTGCTTTCTGCTACAGACTTAACAAAAGCCTTTATTTTCACCTGGAACACCCAAAGGAGTTGGAGCTTCTCTTGTAAGCACAGGATTCAAGGAGAGTACCAGCCCCAAAGACCTGAGTACCCAACCCAGGCGACAGGTAAGAAACAAAACCAATACTAGCACAGGATCCTGCTCCTTGTAAACCAGGAAATGAAGCATGGGGAGATGACATGACCTGCCTGGGATAATTCCATCAGTTCAGAGCTCTAGGAACAGAGCTCCCAGCCAGGGTAATGGCTCAACCAGGAGATCACCCTTCCTCTCCTGAGCAGGAGGTCTGAACCTGAGTAGCCCGGCAAAGGAGGGATTACATGGTTCACGTAGCTGGAGGTTTCTAGATACCCCGAGGCTTTGTCCCCTCTGCGCCCTGGCACAGGACCTTTATCAAAGCAGCTGAAGAGAAATGCCCCAGTCTGGTGTTGTTCCCAGTGGTCCATCTGCAAGCTTAGGCACTGATTTCCCAGTCGGTGCCTTCCTTTAGAACTGGAATCCAATTTACAAAGCCTTTAATTTTAAACTTTCTCATCACAGACTTAATAAAAGTAAATGACAGGTAATGGTCCCAGAAGCCAGGACCCATTAGATCTTTCTCAACACTAATAAGGGCTGATCAGACGCTTGTGCACTCCTTTTCCAGCTCACGGAAACCCAGCTCCCCAAGGACTCTGCAGCCGGGGGAGAAACAGGAAACCAACCCTCTCACAGGCAAGGGGAAAAGGGAGAAAAAGAGGGGGGGAAATAAAAACAAATAAACCCATGTGAATGTGAGCACTGAGAGCTGAAAACGGGCAGGAGGATGAGCGCAGGTGACGCCTGCGCTCTTGGCGGAGTTCATCCAGGGCCCACGTGCTCGCTCCATTTCCCCAGCAGGGCACTGGGGGCTCTGCGAGGCGCTACAGGCATCGTGGCTGCACGGAGCCATGGAGCAAACCGGCTCTGATTTCTGCCCAAAGGCATCAGTGTCAGACCAGTTGGGATGTCAGCTCGGCACAATGTCAAGGCGGCAGTCACGGTGTGCTGTCACAAAGAGAAATAGATATCATTTCAAACACACAGCTCTGCAGAGAGGAGGGTGAGGCAGGAAAGAGAATCCCGTGATGCATTTTTATGGGGGGAGAGGGACAGGAGGCTTGACTCTGCTTTGGCCACAAGAGAGGAGGCACGAGTACAGGATGCTCCAAGTGTTCCAGCCAATGCATCACCAGGGCAGGGGGGGTACTCCAGAAGGGACCTGATTCTCCTCTCTTCTATTTACTTTTGGTTAGGAAAAAAGCATCTGGAATCAGTCTCCTAAGACTAATTCCTGATTGAAGGAGTTCCTTGGCCAGCACAAAGCTTTAGTCCTCACCTCTAGCACAGAAGGGAATCACAGTTGTGTAGTCACAATGACCACGATTCTGGTGGTTTTCTGTCCTCCTCAGGTTAGACCTCCAGACTTTAGTGATAAAAGAGACTTTAAACCCAACCTCATTCCTACCCCAACTGTCTCAGTAAAAGCCAGGCCTTACAGTCTTCACATCGCAGGTGCAAAGCAATCCTGGCCCATGCACTGCACGACACCCTCTCCAGGAAGGGTGCTTGTTACACCTGCATCTTCCCCTCTACAGAAGCCAGCAAGGTGACTTAGGCATTATTTGGAGATGCTCTACCTCATCTACCTCATATCCAGGTGACAGAAGGCAACTGTGGCGCAGTCTTGACTGGAGAACTCAGCATCAGACTCTCCTTGCTCTGCTTCTTCACTACAAGACCATGCTGGGGCAGCTCCTCACTTGTTCCTTTTCTGTTTGTCAATATTGTCTGGCTTTTGCTTCTGTTCCACTGCTGTTCAGCACAGAACTGCCTCTGCCATGACTTCTCTTTCCCAGGCCTCACTTCTTCCACACTGATTTTCAGTCCTTCCATGGTCTCAAAGGCATCTGCCAGCCAGTGCACCCAGATGGAGGGAAAAAGAGAGTTGGAGGGGAGAGAGAGAAAGTCTTCGCCTCAGTTTTCCTGGTGTGAACTGATACAATTTCATGAGATACCTGCCAAGAGTTCTGCTCACAACAAAGAGTGACAGTACCATTACATTCCCAGTAAGTTCATGTAGGTTTAAGTAACCATATTTCCATATTTTCAAAGCAAGAAACACTTTTCAAGAAACACCTTCCAGTGTTACAAAAATGCCATCCAAGAGCATATGTATTTTAATGAAAGGGAAGGGGATGGAGTTAATTTTTGAGAGGAACATGACATTTCCCAGAACTAATCATTCCTTGTTCCCTGTAGATCACTCACTTCCTGCCCACTTGCACAGAGGGAACAACACCAATGAATCTCAGGCTTCATCTTTGAAGGCATCTTTGTGGAAGGCTGGGACACAACACAGCAAGATTATCTCTCACCCCAGCACTGATGTCTGTGTACATCTGTGATTTTTGATACACCGAGTCTGAATCACAGAAAACCCCGGAGCTCATTGCAATGTAATTAATGTGATAGGAAATCTTGTACTGGAGCACAGCCAGGATTCTCATCACACTCAAGCCTCACTCAGTAACCACTGGACTTTCCATCCTCCCTCAGCCGCCCACCTTATTTGTCTTTGCTTCCCAATTCCTCTGAAGCACCTTTTAAACCCTATTGACATGATTGTGAGCTGTAGTAGCACACAGGGTTTAGGCAGGACTCTGTCTGGAGCAAATTCCTTGCCTGTTGGCTCGTCTCTAGCCTAAATCCAGGCTCGGTTATCCCTGCTCGTGATACTTGCTCACATAGCCTTGAAACCTCGCACTTCCCTATACCCTTCAGACATTTTTACACTTAAAGTTGTTCCTCCTTCCTCACCCTTGTCCTTTTCCTCCCAAGTCTGGCTTTCCAAACAAAATTCTTTCAGCTTTTCTGAATGGGGAGAAATCTCCCAAGACTCTGCTTTATCCTAGTTATACTCTACCCTGTGCTCTGGATGTCCCTCTGATAATAAGGTGCACACACTGCGTACTACAGCTGTAGAAAGCAGGGGGATTTATACATATGGCCCCTCCTAAGTGTAATACACAGGCCTGGATCCTCTCCCAACATCTGCTCCTAGTCTGGAACAAGGGAATGAGAGATGCTACAAGGTTTGCAACTTGTGTCAGAAAGATCTCATGAAGAATTACAATTACACAGGCCTAACCCTAGGGAGATGGGTATGGACAGCCTCTTGGAATGTGGTGTAGCCTCTACACGGGGCTTCATCTTGCAGTTGAGCTTTTTCACCTCACTCCTTACTTCAGCAAATAGCAAAATAGCATTTGTATTGCTTCTTACTACACCACAGTGGTGGACAGACAAATATCTGTGGCTTATAACGGGTTTGTAAAGACGCTTGTGCCACATCCATACAAAAAACTGAGAGCAGAGTGAAGAATAGAAGATGATGTCTCAATGTTTGGGGTTACACATCCGTTTATCTGAGTATTTCCTTACTCATTTGGGAAAAAGTTAACTACTACTTCTGTTTATTTCTATCTCCAGGCCACCAGTGTGTTACACCAGGCTGTCACCCCAAGCAGGGTGTTGGTTCAGTTCATCTAAAACCTGTGTCCATAGGGAAACCTAAGCAATGCCTTGTTGCCAGCTTTGGTTTAACCTGGCTCGGAAGTAACCCAGCCCCTTTCACTGATTAGACTTCCCTGTCCCCAGGTTTTAATGATTTCTATTCCTTACAGGAACACAAATCCAACTGTGAATTTTCTAAGTCTCCATGTAGGGCCCATTAGTTAAACCCAAAGGATTGTTGGGTTTTGTATCCATGGCTAGGGCAGGTCATATTTTAGGCCAGAACAAAGCACACGGTAAATTCCTGACCTCTGTTAGAACACTTGTTTTGCCAGGATAAGGTAAGAATACAAAGTCCATGGTAAGACCACAAGTTTCACAGCAACCAGACCCCAAAAATCCCTCAGACCTCAGTACCCAGGGGAATCCTGAATTTCAGCCCTAATGCATCTCAGGTAGGTGCCCAAAAGTCAGGGTTACTCTAAAGCTGTAACTGAAGAGGTTGAATAACTGTCTAATGTTGTTGGAGCTTTATCTGTGCTTGGCATCCCTAGATATGCCTTTTTGTCCATGGTTTTGTCCTCACAGGATTTCAGTGCTTCAGACACTCTACCAGGATTTCACCTCGTTGGAGGAGTATCTGTGGTTGGACCTGCACAAAGAGCTCAAGAAAAACCCTCACAAATAGTAAATCTGAGATGTCTGAGATGTCTGAGATGCACTGGGGTTCCTGGGTGGGAAAAGAGTAGCCCACACCTCCAATATGCTTACGCAGGAGCAAATCCAAGCACAGCTGGACCTGGTTCATAAATATCACTAATCTTTAAACCAGTCATTCCTCAGGCTGGGTATTTCACTTGTCATCCAAAATTCTGGTCAAAAAAGGTGTTTCTGTCTCGAATGGAGAAGAGCTGAGTTGCTTTCTTGATCCTTCCATCACCTCTTTTTCAGACTGACAGCAAATTGTTCCATTGCCAGGCCTCAGCTCCACAGCTGTAAAAGGGACACAACAGGTACCGGTCTCTCTCTCCTCGTCTGCTCCTCTCCACATTCACTGTGCTGTTGATTCAAGTATTTCTCAGACCAAACCAGCTCAAACTCAGTGCAATGACATCAGCTGAGCTCTTACAGGAGTGGCAAATCATAAATAGTAACAGGGCAGCTGTTTGTCCCAACAAATTGAAAACAAAAGATGAGATGTTGTAATTTGGATGAAAGTATTCCAACTCTCACCCTCCGTGACAGGAATTTCAGAGAGCTGTGCAGCACATGCACGGCACAGCTGGGTTTGAGAAGCATGGCCCTGGGAAGAGCAGCTTTGCAGTGAATATTAGCAGCAGAATCTCCCTGGTTGTTACAAGCTGTGAGCTCCTCTTAGGCTATTATTTAATTAGGGAATAGCACATCTCTTAGTGAGCCCCCTTCCTGTTCCCCTCCTGCGACTTTCCTTCTTGAGCTCCCAGGACTATTTAATCAGGCAAAGCTTTCAAAGGAGCAGAAGCACGGCCAGATGGCCCAGCCAAACTGAGCTTTCTAAAGTAAAAAATTTGGGATGCACATGTGTCCCCTAAAAGCAAGTCCAACTGTGGGCGCTGAGGAGAAGGCTTAGGAAAGGCTGGGGGCCTGGGCTGCTCCCTCCCAGAGCCCAATCCCAGCCACGACAGACACTTCTCCTTCCCACTGCTCCCTGCCTCCTCAAACCACACCACACTGTCATTGTTCAGATGGCAGCTTCACAGCAAAAGGTGACTGTCACATCCCTCAGCTGGAATTGGCTGCAGTTCAGATTTCGAAGCCCACAGCAAGGTTTTTTCACAGCAGCTTTTCTGCTGGGAGCACACTGACAAGCTCCTACCTCTCTTGTGCCAGGCCATAATAAAATCACCAGTCACCCTGGAGCTCCTCCAGAGCAGCCCAAGGGACTGCAAAGGCAGCAGAACAGATTCCCTGCAGATACCAGGAATCCTGTGGTGTTTACCAGGACACTCAGCCCTGTTTCCTGCCACTCAGCTGGAGCAGCTCCAGGCACCCAGGGTTCACACTGGACTTACTCCAGATTAAATGACAATGTAATAGTTGATGTGTGTCTATAGTTTGGGTTGAAACCTTACAATTAAAAGGATACAGGGACACAGCAATTTCCTTGTGAATCAGACCTGTGGGCCCGTTACAGCAGGATTCTATTCATTACTCTGCTGAGTGGAGGGTGACAACACACTCCTCTGTGCTCTGGTGTTTGGGAAATTGCTTCTTTGAGAAGGATGACAAAGAAAACCTGGAGAGTGAGGAGTAAAGAAGAAGCAAACCCTGCTCAGAGAAACAAGGAGCTCCCCCTGCAATTCTACTGCTGGAATGTTTGTAACCCACACGTGGGTTAGCCTCTGAGTGTAACACCACTCCTGGGATGAGGGAAAGAATGGAAGTTCCATTTGATGCAACTTCATTCTTTCATTAATTGTGCTTTGCTTTGGAAGAAAATCCTCAAAATCCCAATATTCCCTGCACAATTTCCTTCTGGACTCACTGAAATACATTGGAAAAGTCCAATACACAACTAAACATGACTAGAAAAAGATACAGAAAATCATCGGAAAAGAAAAAGAACCCCTCAATAAAACCCATGGCTACAACTCAGTCAAGCTCTTCTTCTCTGAAGAAAATCTAAAAGAACCAAATCATTGTCATTTCCTCAACCATTTCCAACAGGAAATGGCATTTTCCAAGGAGAACCAGATGATCAAATTATTTATGACCAATTCTGCGTACAACTGTTCCTAGAGTATCAATGTGAGCCGTGATAATTAGGACAAGGTTTAAAAAGAAATGATGTTGCTGTGAGGGAATTCAACGCTTGGACATGAATTATAAAGCCATGTGATTCCCACCACTCTGTTTTCACCTTCAGCTTTCAAGATGTTGGCCAAGGACAATTACTATTTTATTGTCAGCCAAGGACTGAGCTTATTACAGAGGAAACACATGTATCAACAGCATCTGTCATGAAATTTTATTTTTATTCTGTCTTCTTTAGCTGTTTTCTCTTAGAAAGTCATTATGCAAAAGAAAATATACCCTTAGTTCATCAGCACCAAGATGACAAAACAAGGATATTTATCTTGTCTAGATGCCATTTAAACTTCTATAAATGTGACCAGAAATTATTCTTACCAGCTCAGGGGAATCCTTTTTTGGGAAGCTTTTCAGTGCTAAGGGCTTTTGCTTACATGAGAAATGCTGTGCAGAAGTGCTTTCTCAAGGCACCATGATGATGCTGCTGCCAATGCCAGCCCCTCTGAGGAATCTGAGAAGGGAATGAACAAACATGTCAGTGTTTGTGCTGGATGGGGAGCTCTGGGACAGTTGGAAAAGTGATGCTGTGCTCCACAAATGCTTCTCCCACAGCTCTCCCCTGCCAGTGATGAGATCTCCCGGGCCTACAGCCGCAGTGAATTGCTGTTCCTGCACCGGCTCAGCTTCCTGGCTGGAATACAGAGGTGTGAGGCACTTTGGGTCTCTCTCCAGCTTTCTCCCAGCCACAAGCTCTCTGGGAGCACTCCCACCTTCCCCCAGGCTCAGACACACATAATCTATGTAGGAGCACACTTGCGATTCCAGCTCCCAGAGTGGAAGCTTTGCTGGACTCAGGCTCGTCGGTCCCAGAGACATTAACACATATAATTCCCACTTCCCCAATAAATTAATTTTTATGTTTTCCAGTCCTTTTAGCCCTCTTCACAGGAGCCCCCCCTCCCTGTGGCTGAGACGCTGCCAGGTGTTTACCTGAATGAACTCAGCTGGGCTATTCCACAAAGAGTCCAGTGGAAGGACACGTTCCCGTGCCGCTGGAAATGGCTTTCATACCTGACTGAAGGTTAGAAGGGTCCTTATCTCCACACTTCAAAGAGCCTCCTCCCATTTGACAGCTTGGTGTCTTCCCCTGCACGATGTGAAAATCTTATTCTCAACAGTTTCAAACCTTTTGATCTTCATAAAAGCCAGGTCACAGAACATCCTATCCTGGCTGTCTTGAGGAATGCCATAAACCCGGAGCCGTTGCCACATCGGGCCTCAGGATCTCTAATCTCCCAGGATTTATGAGCTCACATTTTCTTTGAAGGGACACAGCCTACTTTAAAATCACAAATATCATTACACATGCCTGCAATTTACATCAATAAAGGAGGAATAAAATCCACAATCTACTCATTTTTCTCCTACCAGTCCAACTTCTTTAGTCATTTGCATTTATGCAGATGAGGGAATTTCCAGCCAGTTCCATTCTTCGGGCAGTGCTGCACATGTCAGTACCACAGATCTTATACTGCAAATACTGTGGGGGAGGATTTTAATCTAAATACAGATAGTGCCTAATCTGGTGTCTTTAAAACAAACGCCCGAATCCATTTCTTTCAGCAATATTTTGTATTTTGTAAGGTTGTTAAAATGCAGAGCACAAGCTTATGGATGATGTAAGAAACTTAAATGAGAAAATTCTTATATTTAAGAAACTCAGAAGATCAAAAGCAGAATGAGAAGGATTTATTTCTAGACACTATTACTGCATTTCTTTTATCTGTCTGTGTGTCAGGATTTCTGACAGTGCTTGTCATCACCTTGTTATCTCGGGGCCTGATCTCCATCCAGAGCACTGGAGGTGCCGAGGCCCCTCACAGCCTCCCTGGGGACACTGGGAGCCAACAGCAGCCCTGGCCTCACCTCAGCCATGCCAGGTCTGGCCACAGCATCAGGCACATTGTCAAAGCTATCACCAGCCTTATCTGCCTGCATTTGCTAAAGTCAAGACACAGAGAAAAAGGTAACATATCCCAAACTGAAGACATTCCTGAGCTGAAGAATTCATGTGGCGCATCGAAGGAATGTGCCACAGATATAAAATCAGGCTTACGAGATCTCCAATGAGAAATGGGTCTGTCACCAAGGCGTATTTCTAATTAATTCTAGAAGAACTAAAAAATAGGCTCTTTTTCTTTCCCAGCTTTGTTAGCAGAATATTCCAATGTAGATAGAATAAAGTCAAGAATTGTTTATGTAGCCCTGTTTTGAGATGTGGGAAAGCAAGCAAATATCCCTCCTTTTCTGGCCCTGCCACCTATGCAAGGTGTGAGATACTCAAGCCTTGCTCTTGTTTGTCAGAAGAGGAAGATCAAACCATGCCTCCCTTCTCCCCCAAAAGAACAGGGAATCCTGAAATCTCATGGCATTTTTACTGTTTCAGTCAAGTACAACGCAGATCTTCCTTTACAAACTCTGTCATGGACTGAGTTCCCTCCTTCCTGCTCGATCAATCCTTGTACAGAGACAGTAGGGCTGATTGAATTTGTGGTGGTGCTTCACATTTCATGGGGTATTCACCATCCCTCATCCACAAAGTGACAACAAGCCAGCACATCCCAAGTCATGGGGCAAAAGATCTACTGGAATTACTCTGCATTACAAAATATGGGAGAAATATTTCTAGTATCATTAAATTTCTCATTTGTCCAGTGCATTTGTCCAGATCATAAAATCACATCAGGGAAAACAACAACAACAAACACAAAAATCAAATAGGAAAGGTGGAAGAAAAGACTGGAAAAATTAACACTAACTAAGAATTAAGATCATCCAAGATGTCACATTTGACAGTTTCCTTTTCTTTCTCTTTGAAGGGGAGGTTGAGGCAAGGAAGGAAAATTTATACACAGTGCAGAGACAGATGGGGAAAGGAAACAAAAAACAAATCAAAGGAAAGGAAAAATCATAGAGCCTATGGGATGATGACAGAAAAAACCCATACAAAGGGTGTTCTCCTCCCAGTTGCCAGAGACATGAAGGCACCTGGTACAACCTTCATCGATGAAGGCTCGGATCTGTGTCACCAGGAGACAGCTCCTGGGGTCTGAGCCCTGATTGATGACTTTCAGATAGCCAGCTGTGACATAATTCACTGGGCAGCAAGACTGAGGTCAATACACGTTTAAGTAAAAAGGTTTTTCGTAAGCCTGTGGGGTCAATCAGGAAAAGCTGTCGTTGGAGGGGAGACGGGAGAACGGATGGGCTGGCAGGGGGCAAAGTGACCAAGCACTCAATTCCCGTTAAGTAACTGAGACCATTTTATTGCTGAGCAGCAGCAGTCCAGCAACAAAGCACATCCTGGAGTATGCGAGCCAAAGGATTCACCCCTTTAGAAACAAATATGGAACCAAGTCTCCTGGCACTTCCTCCCAAAGCCAGCTAGGACTCAGATTTACTGAGAGAATTGGGATTGCACATTCTCAAGAAGAAAAGGCTCTGAGGAGACTTTAGAGCCCTTTCCAGCGGCTAAAGGGGCTCCAGAAGATCTGGATGGATCCATCAAGGGATGGAGTGACCTCATCCTGTTCCATTGGCAGCGACACCTTCCACTATCCCAGGGTGCTCCAAGCCCCATCCAGCCTGGCCTTGGACACTGCCAGGGATCCAGGGGCAGCCACATCTTCTGGGAGCCCTGTGCCAGGGCCTGCCCACCCTCCCAGGGAATGATTAATTCCCAATATCCCATCTTCCTGTGGGCTGCCTCCAGCCTGGCAGCTGGAGCACAGGCTCTTGGTGAGGTCCAGCTGGCTGCCTGCACAAGAAAGCCTGGGAAGCTCCAGCCAAGCAGGCCTGGGACGCTGCACTGCTCACCAAGATTGCACCAGGGCCATCCCAGGGAACATGGATGGGGCTGTCCAGTCCAGCTGGGTTTGGCACAAAGAGGTGGCTGCACAAACAGTGGGCAGAGCAAGATCCCAACCCAAGCCCATTGCTGCAGCAAGGGAAGAGGACATGACTAAAAAAAGACACCACGGGCAGGACAAACAAACTCCACTTGGCTTTCTGGGCCCAGGCCATGGCTGCTAACAGTGCCGGTGTGCCTGAAGAAGGTGCTAAAGTCCAGGTTTGCCCCCTGAGCACAGAAGGGCATTAGGAGTTTTTAGTTTTAACACAAGGGCTTTGACTCACCACAAGCTGGTTACTGCTTATCCTGTTTCAAATTCACTTCTCCTCCAGCAAATTTCCCTGCATTTGCTTCTTGAATCCATCTTTTTACAGTACAGAAATGACCTTCTTTTCCATACTTTCAGGGTTCAGTGCTGTGTGCAGGACTTTGGGATGTCAAGAACTTCCTCCAAAATCCCTCTTCCTGCCTACGGTTGGAGACGCTTCCATTTCTGTTCCAGGCAGCTGGGTCATTTCTGCAACAAATTAGTGTGGAAGAAGCACTTTTATAAAACCACTTGGCAAATTAAAGAAAAATATCATCCATTTCAGACCTGAGTTCTCCTGAGAAACAGGAATGGGTTGTCGGTTCAGCCTCTGCTTTGAATAACAGAAATGTAAAGTAGCATATGGGAGTTTATGAGCATTTGCTTTCAGCGTGGGACTCTGGAATCCAAGTAAATCCAGGACTGGAGATTAGATACTGCTACCACCAGCTCTGGGCTGGGCACTGCCTTTACAGGGCACTGCCTTTACAGGGCATTTAGGCCAGGCTTGAGAACCTCAGCTGCAAGGCACACACAAGGCTGCAAGAATTTTCCTCATTATTATTGCAGAGACCGTAAGTGGCAGAGGCAGCTCATGTTTGCTCCCGGTTTCTAACTTGCGGGAAAGCTCGTTATCGCTGGGGCATCCTTGAAACAGCAACCAAGAGCATTAACTTTTAATATTTAATGTATTCTTCAGGCTCTGGGAGAGCAATGTGAGAAATATCCCGTAAAAATCTATTAGTGTTAATAAAATACCACCCAACAGGTTGTCCATTATCAGCAATTAAAGTTTTCAAAGCAGGTCAGATAACTCCCTGGAATGATTTGTGTGGCCTTTACATCCGTTATTCTCCTTCTTCCATTTTTTTTTTTCTTTAATAAACTTTCTCAACTCTTTTTTTCCCCCCTCCCTCCCACAGCCCAGCCTGAGTCCTAACCAGTGAATTATGGCACTAATGAGGTGTTTATACTCTCTGCCCATCAATCACAGATGTGTGTGAGTGAAAGCGCCAGCCGATAGTCGGGAAGTGCTACAGCCTTTGCTGCAGCCAAAGGAATATTAGACTCCAGCTAGATAAATCCCCTGCTCTCTCCCTTTGTTGCTCTTAGCCCCGGGGCTGGAGCAAGCACGCTCCATCTGATTTTCCATCCAGCACGTAAACGGGGACATCCTTGCAGCTCATGTGTGTAACCTCTGCGCTCTCATTTGTCTCACTTCACCCTTTAACCACAGCAATGCGTCCCTGGAATGTGATATCCCTAACAAGCAAAGGGGCAGCTAACACAGGGTGCCATCAAACAAGGCAGGAACTACCCCCATCCTCCCCTTTCAATGGTTTTCTTAGCTTTTCCTTACCTGTCAGTCTTCAGAACACACATGGAGGCACCCTGAAGGACCAGCACCAAGACCATAATTAGAAATCAGTTAATTTATACTTCTTTCATTTCTTAAAACGAAACATAAAAACTAGACTTGGATTTTTAACATGAGGCTTTGGCTTTCTCCCTGCTAATGAATTCATCTGAAAAGAAAATCAAAATGAAATCTAAATGAATAAACACCCATGTTTATGGAGACCTCAAAGAGCTTTACACCTACACAAACCCAGTCATTAAATGAGGTCTCTGTGGTCTCCCTTTAGCATAAACTGGCAGACAGTGGGCCAAATTCAGGTGTGATGCCCACAAAGAACTCCTCGAGGTACGTTTACTGCAGCCTCACGGTTCCTGGGAAAAAGACAGAACCTCCTGGCTGGTGACCGCCCCAGCCTGAACAGCAGTGGCAAGGCTCCTGTGGGATCTTTAAGGAGGGATAGGAGCAAAGAGAAGGAGTTGAAGGAGTTAAAAGAGTTAAAACCATGGCTGGAGAGGCTAAAGTCCTAAAGAGCAGTAGTTTCTCTTCTAGTTTGAGGACAGGATCTTCAGCAACTCAAGCACCCCCCTCACGGTGTCCAAAGCCTGCCTGAGGGTGGTGGTGGTTTCACCTGACCTCAGCACATCCCAGGGTGGAGCAGGCAGCTTTTCCTCATCCTGTTAAACCATTAGTATGTAGGGCTTCTGTATTATTTTTTAAAGAAAATGATGTTTTTACTTGAACGTGGTTGATCTCTGCGGCGCTTTTTGGAGCAGCCATCCCACCTTCCCCCCATTCCCACCACATTTATCTCATCTCCCTCTCACAGGATCCTGTTCTATCTGCTCTCCTCTTCCGGTTTATGCTCTGCTCCTGTGAATAAAGCTCTCCTTGTGTCCTGCTCCCACACGCTCATATGCCCACAGCAGCTCTGTCCTGTTGGGCTGCTCCCCCATCACCACACCGTCCTTGGGACAATGGCAGCTTCCTCTGGGACAGGGTTATGCCCAAGGCAGAGATTTCTCTACCCCTCCACCATTTTTGTAAGGAAGCTACAGGTCCTTGTGCCTATTCCCATCTAATGAAAAAATCACATTGTCCTCAGTTACTTTTCAAGAAAACCTTCCCAGTTATCCATGGACACCCCCAGCCTGTAATAGAAAAACCTGGTAGGTAGTAGAAAAACCTGATGGCATTTTCCAGTGGAAATGAAAGCCTTTTGTAAGCCCAGCTATGGGGTCAGATCCTGATGGGAACCTGTCCAAGCCTCTAGAGGAACAGATAGGTTCATTTCACCTTCTGGCAACACTGGTAAGTGGCATCCAGAACATCACCCTGGGGCCACACTGCTGTTGGTGCTCCAGCTAATGCAGCTGGAGGCTGCTGGGGTGCCTCAACCTCCCACTCTGTCTGCTGGAGAGAGATCTGCATTTCTTGGGAGGAGGAGGGATGGGAAGGAGAAAAAGGGAGACAAACAGGCACTGGGTTTGTGGTGAGCAGCGGGGAGGGGGATTTGGCAGCTCTTTGGAGCAGAGCAGGAAGTCTTAATCCTTGGAGCCGGCGGAGTAACCTCAGTGGTGACCTTCCATCGTAGGCGCCAGTGCTCTCACACAGGGGAAAAACAGTGGGAGAGAAGAAACAGAAGCTGAGAGAAGTTAGCACAAACAACCCCTGCAACGTAGGGATGATGGGACAGCATCCTAGGAGGGGACAGACTCACTGCCCTGAACATCTCCTATTCTTCCCTTTCTGCTCTTAGGGGTTGTGTTTCTATTTATGCACCAAAAAGAGAAGTTGGACTTTCTCAAGAGCTTGGCACGTTGAGAAGATGTGGCTTTGAGTGTCCCAGGAGCTCCATGCAGATCACAGGGTAGGTGTGCTGTGCTGTCTCAGTCATGAATCATCCCACTGGTGACACGGCCAGGACGTGCTATGGCTCTCTGACTCACATGCCCAGGATTCCTTCCTATGAAAGCAGAGCGTGGGAGGGGGGGACACAGAAGGGGTGCACAGCCACATCTCACAGCTGGGAAGAGAGGAGACGGTCCTTGACACGAGAATTGGGAAATTCTGAGTATCCCACAGTTCAGCTAAAGCCTCAGGGAGCTGCTGGGTAAGAATTTCCCTAAGAATTCAAATTCTTATAGATTTTATCCTGACATCCCAGGCAACTACAGGACAGGGATTCCCCATTTCACCATGGCCACGAATGAGGCAGTCTCTGTGCATACACTTTCTACGTTCTGTTGCTAGAACTCAAACAACTCAAAATATAACTTATCACTGAAATGTTTTAGTTATCTCTTGTTCCTACTTTGTCCTGTGCACAGATTAATACTTATTGTTAAATTTATACAAAGACTTTAGCGAGGCTTAGCAAATAATTTCCTTCCATCACAGAAACTTCCTCTGAGGAGAAATAAAGTAACCACTTAGCAACACAACTTCTTCAGGAAATATATAGGTGCTGGTGATGCCCGTTAATGTTCTGAGACCATCTGTGCAAGCAGATGAGAAAGACAGCCCAACTTCTCCTCTCACTGCCCCCAATACCCCTGTACCTCACAGCAGGGTGAGCAGAGCAGGACGTGCCTCCACACACACCCCAGAGCCTGGGAACGAGGGGGAGAGTGGGCAGCACAGTGGTTTATGGGTAGGAATTCCATGTTTAGGACAATGCTTGGAGTCAGCTGAAAATCATTAAGTTCGGTCACTTGTGTGCTTTTGAAATCCATGCCCCAGCCAGGAGTGACTCATGTGGGGAACACACAAGGATCCAACATGCACAGGGACCCACACAACACAGCTGAGAGAGGTGTGAAAATAAGGAGAATTCCTCCTTAAGGACACCCTGAAATATGTCACGCATAGCCCTGGCACTGTTATGTCCCACATCATGTCTCCTTGCACGATAGCCAGGATGGCAAAACATACCCTCCAAAGTCAACACAGGCTTTTTGGACAATGCCCAGAATCCGTGTGCTGGGCTGCCTCCAGCAAAGCAAGGCAGGCAGGACCACATCACAGCCAGAGGCTGGATTGCCACAGGAGTGGATAAGCTTGGAGCCAGCCTGGGCAAGCTGGAGTGGAAGCACTGATCCACCCCTGCCAATACAGGTGCTGGGAGACCCGCTGGATTTCCTCTGCCTGGTGGATTAGACTGTATAGGGAAAGAAGAGCCAAAATGGGAGCAGGGATAAGAGAATGAGGAGGAAATCACACCCCATAATTTTAAGCCTCTTAAAGGTAGGGATTTAGTCCAAACTAATTGTTTAAGTTCACTTTATATTCAATGAGAAAGTCCTTGCCAGAATGGGATTTCTCTCAAATTAGGTGGGATACGGGTTCCTCCTTCTTATTATCCATTAACAGGAAGGGAAACTTGACAATTAGTTTAGTCTGGATACTTTGTTTAAGAAGATGAAAAATAGGTGAGATGAATCCTACCCTAAATGTCGTATCCAGCTGAGTGTGGCTCATGTCTGACAAAGTCCAGCTTCACTCCCTCATGCCCTGACACAGCATCTGCTGTTTTCACCCCCTTTTCTTCCACTGATCACCACCCAGCCCCTGGAGAAATCCAGGCAGCTCCTGCCACCAGGACGCTAGAAAGTGGCAAATTCTAGCTGGCAGGAATAAAAGCAGGAATTTGGGGAACACATTGATGAGAGGTGATTGGCATCACACATAGTTCAAACTTCTTGTGCCAGTTGCATGGGGGGACAACTTCTCTGGAAGCTGCCTATTTGTCCTATTTCTAAGCTGGATGAATTAGGGGGCCCTGGATTTCTCCCAGAGCAGCTGAGCTCTCTTCCAGCTTCCTTTCACTAACAGCCACAAGAGCTGAAGCCGGTGAACTCTTTGTCTCCTTCACCTCCCTTTGCTCTCTCCTCCCCCAGCACACAGAGCCCCAGCTGAGCCGAGCTCAGCCATCCTGGGATGGAAAACGAAGGCAGCTGCCAACACACAGAGCTGCCATCAGTCCCTGAGTGCAAAGGAGGTGCAATCCACCTCCTCCGTGCCAGGTTACACCAACTCCATGATCCATGACATCCCTGGCCTCACTCAACAGCTCCAAGCAAACTGCACAGGCTTGAGCTGATACAATTAGTCTGCCTCAGCCCTGGAAAAGGAGAACCCATGAAAAACTACTCTGAATCCTGCCTCTTCCAAATCCTCACAGCTTCCTTCCTTCTTCATTTTTATTTCTGTAGTTATTTCTCCCCTTCCTTTTTTTCTCCTTCTTCCCCCATTAACAGTGGAAAAAACCCAAGAGAGAAAACACAGGCAGCCAAAAGCTCATTAACATACTTGACCTTTCTGAAGAAAATTAATTCCAAATTCGCACATACCGGCTGTGTTGCTTGGTTTTGTCAAAACGGTGGCATCATTAGAGAGGAGACGAGATGGCTTAAGGGGACGGGGTGTCTGCCACCTCAATGGAACTTGCGCCGAGTTACTGAGTGCTGGCACAAATAAAGCAATGACATGGGCCATTCTGTCAGCTTTTCACATGAAATTAATCTTCGTTTCGTTGGCTGTGTAAATTTTTATCACCATGGAGTGGGGCGTGATGAATATACCAAAGCATCCTGACAGCTATGGCCTGAAAACTCGAGATTGTCTCAGCATCTTAACCGCAGTGGTGCTGGAACAATCCCCCTTCCCTGGCGCTGTCTCCGTACGTGTGCGCGCGCGTGCGTGCGCTCCTGTCGGGATGTGTGAGCCATTCCCTGACGCTCCCCCTCCACTCCAGTGTGCTGTGGCCTGGGAAATGCTTGAGGTTTGGATTTCCTGGCTTGAGGGCAATGGCAAACAAATTACTGCTTCTCTCTCACTCTCCGAGTCCCAGTCCAAAAGCCAGTTCGGGTCCCGGCATGCTTTGCTGGGCCTGGCAGGGTTTCCTAATGGATGAGCAAAAAGAGCAGCTCTGCCTTCTCCTGTGGCTCCAGAGCTTGCTGTTGCTGCTGTTTTTAAGGTGAATGTCACGTTGTAGTCCAGATAAGGACATGACATTATTTGCAGCCAGCAGGGATGCGAGAATAACACACACCTCGGCAGTGCCACACTCACCTTCCTGCCCCAGACAGCTTCGACACAAACAAAAGCGCTCCCCAACAGCTGCACCCACACAGACGTGTGAGCAGCCTCAGCTCTCCCAGATTTTCCCCCTGCCAACAACAGCATAACCCATCCTCACCCTACACCAGGATCCACAGCACAAACAGCAACCTGGGAACCTGAAGACGTCCCCAGGGTCACGGTTTATTTTGTGCTCTGTATCTGAGACAGATGAGGGGCTTAAAACTTAAATTCCTATAAAGCAGCAACACAAATTTCCTATGGATGCTTGTCTCCAAAGCAGTCTGGCTTCTGCTGGCCAGACCCAAGCCCACAGGGGCTGGCTGAGAGGAGTGACCAGGCCTCTGGCTGTTATCACTCATGTGGCACTTGCTAGTCAAGGGCAGGGACTGCTCTTTTCAGAGCAGCAGAGAGCTCAGCCAAACCCAGTCACTCGCCTGCACTCAAACTGTCACTCAGAGGAAACATGCTCAGTGGGAATTGCGTTGCTTACATTTTTGGCTTCAGCAGGAAAATCCAGATTTTCCCCCTGAAAGTAATGCATGCATCACTTCCCAAATTAGTGAGTGCTCATTCCAAAATACACTTGTGTGGCAGTTTGGACAAACTGGACAACAACAGAGGCACATCCTGGCACAGCCTGCAACCCTATCCATGAACTTGGACAGTATTTCCAGCTTGGAGAACAGAAGGCTCTGGGAAGGCCTTATAGCCCCTTCCAGTACCAGAAAGGTCTCCAAGAGAGCTGGAGAGGGATTTGGGACAATGGATGGAGTGACAGCACAAGGAGGATTGGCTTTTCACTGCCAGAGAGCAGGGATAGATGGGATATTGGGAAGGAATTGTTCCCTGGGGGGTGGGGAGGCCCTGGCACAGGGTGTCCAGAGAAGCTGTGGCTGTCCCTGGATCCCTGGAAGTGTCCAAGGCCAGGCTGGATGGGGCTTGGAACACCCTGGGATAGTGGAATGTGTTCCTGCTCATGAAGTTGGAAGAAATGAGCTTTAAGGTCTCTTCCAACAAAAACTATTCCATGATTCTTAAAAAATATACCCTTTCCCTTTGGTTCCTGGCTTGCAAAGCAATAGGTAGGTAGGAGTCTCTACAGATTTGAAGTTCTTTCCCAAATTAAGTACTGCAATATCTGCAAGTTATGGATGTGGCTAGTGTGGACACTGGCCACTGGAAGAGAAGGAAATTTCAAATGGCAGAATCCCTCCAAATAAAGGAAAGGTAAAATGTTCATTGGATCTTCAAGGCCAAAAAGAGAGCAAAGATGAAACACATGTAGGAAGTCTGGTAGCTCATCTGATCCATCCAGTTCTGCCAAAGCTGGATCAACTACTGTGATCCCCTGAAGAGAGTCATGGAATTGCTTGAGATCTCAGATGCATTAAATCTGAGCTCAGGCTGGTAAGAAGCAACGCTCAGTGATTAGTTTTCTTATTTACTATTTTGTTATCAGTCCAGTTCCAGCCAAGAACATCTGACAGGCACCTGGCAGCAAGGAAAGCTCACAGCAAACTCACCTGTACCAGCAGGTCAAGGGACACAATTATCCCTCTGTGAGTCGTTAGATGCCAGCTGGTCCATACCCAGGTGAGCTCACAAATACAAGGAAAATGCTGATAAACCTGAACAAATCCAGCAGAGAGCCACCAAGAGGCCTGGAGTACAGACCTGTGGAGGTACCCTGAGGGAAGGGAGTTTGTCCACCCTGTGCAAGTTTTAGGGACAGCCACAGCAGCTTTCTTGATACCATGGCAGGTGTAGGGAAACACACCCGGGCTCTTTGCTCAGGTGTTGTGGCAGGGGAGTAAAAGACAAATTAAAGGTCAAAAGGGAGGACAAACCCTGAAGGAGTGAAGGTTCTGTCTGAACATAAGGAAAAAAACTGGACTATCACACCTCTGCCTCAGGAGGTTTTAAACATCTGACTGCACACAGCTCTGAGCAACCTTTTCTGAACTCAGGGTGAGCCTGCCTGGGACAGTGCTTGGACTAAACCTCCAGAGGTCCCTACAGGCTCCATCTACTCAACTCTCCCACCAGCCTCTGCAACACCTTGGCAGGGTGTGTCAATGTACCTGTACCATACATCCCAGGAGAGAAGCCCCACTCTGGGACACTGCTGCAGCTGTGTGCCAGAGCAGGCTGGAGTCCGCAGGGAGCGATGATCGTGTGCAACCAGGGAATTCCTGTCTCTACACTTGTGCAGGAGGACAACAAAGGGAAGGCATTTGTGCATCAGTGAAATGCTGCATGAGGGAACGTGTGCCTGTGCACACACGGGATTCAGGAGCAGCAGGGTCTGTTTCCAGCTGCATGGAGTCAGTAGAAGAGATCCCAGGGGAAAGCCGCACTAACACGAGCGTCCTTTTCCCTCATGCCAGCCCTTTGTGGCTTGTTGAAGTAATGTAGTTTCTGAGGGGGAAATCTTATATCTTGAGACAAACCACATACCTCCAGGGTGTGCATCCAGCCTGGAAGAGAGTGGAAGTGAGACAAGAGAACAGTCCAAGTCTCTCTGAGGTGTCATTGTGCGCACACGGAGTGCAATGACTCGGCCCCATCGGAAGCGATGGGGTGAGAAGAGAGAGCGAGCTTCCTTGAGAGGGCTTCAGAAATAGAAATAGGACAATCCAAACATGCTTCCACTTGAAGTCATTCCCCATGTACATTCCCAAAGCGTCAGGGATCCTCTAACGTGACTGTAGTTGGAAAAGGTGTCCAAACCCACGCATACAGAGGAATGGGAGGTACAGTAGTGAAGTCTGGTGTCAGAATGCACACGTAAAATAACATTTGGCATAAATGTTCTTAGCCTAAATAGTCACCAGAAGAGGTTCTGGTTAAGCTCTGATGTTTTAATAACCCTTTTGCCAGTCTGAGTAGGAGCAGAGAAGCAGCACTCCCAAATTCCACAGAGATGAATCACTGGGTAACCTGGGGGAACCTGGCCATGCTGGAGTGAAGGGGAATTGAAACAGATTGTCAAGGAGCAGCAAGGCACACCGTGGGAGGAGGGATGGCAGTGTGTCCTGACTGCAGCCTGCAACCTGAGAGGGAAAAAAATCTCATCCAAAATCTTCAGCTCCAGACACCGTTTGTCAGAGGAATTTGAATTTCTGCCTTGACTGAGGCTGCTCTCAAGTGAGGAGCTTTGCCAGGTGCTCTGGGGGCCCAGCTGAAGTTCACCTGCTGGAGCTCCAGGAGCTGTATGCCCAGCTCATTCTATCCCACAGGATCAGTGAGGAGGAATTTGTAAGCAGGTGATCAGAATAAATGATTTACCAGGGCACTAAAAGATCAAGGCAGTTGTTTCTAAAATATATCAGAGCATCTAAAGCCTAACATGTTACAGTGCTTTCAGGTCTGCCCCCAGGCTGTCAGCCTGGCTCCAGCTTCTTGGAATAAGTAATTGCCCCACTCCCCATTAGCCAAAAAGCAGAAAACTATTCCAAAAGCTCCTTGCACACTCCCCCAAGGACACAGGCATGTGATAAGTATCTGCTTCTCCAGAATATGAGCCATAAGAAGTATAAAGTTTCTCATTCATATTTTAAATGAGATTCCCTTTTGTGGTTCCAGTAGTATGAAAAGAATAAGAAAAAGAAAGGCTTTGAAAAATTCCTTTTAAGTACCAATTCCAAGAGTCACTCCAGGTTTCACTGTAACTCAGTAGAAAGTCATAAATCCCAGACCATGGAGGAGCAGCTGAGGGAGCTGGGAAAGGGGCTCAGCCTGGAGAAAAGGAGGCTCAGGAGGGACCTTGTGGCTCTGCACAGCTCCCTGACAGGAGGGGACAGCCAGGGGGTCAGGCTCTGCTCCCAGGGAACGGGGACAAGAGGAGAGGGAATGGCCTCGAGTTGTTCCAGAGGAGGTTTGGGTTAAATACTGAGAAAAGTTTCTTCCTTGAAAGGGTGGTCAGAGGCTGAGTGGGCTGATGAGAGCAGTGGTCAAATCACCATCCCTGGAAGTGTTCAAAAAACACATGGATGTGGCACCTGGGGACACGGGTTAGTGGTGGGCCTGCAGTGGTTGGACTCGATGATCTCAGTGGGTTTTTCCAGCCTGGATGATTCTGTGATCCAACCCATGGGCTGTTCCTTAGGTCATGCAGCTGTAACACCAAAACCCTCCTGTTTCCCCAAAGAAGGTGAACCTTTGGGCTGTGGGAGTATAACCATGGCCACGCCACCACATCAACAGCTGTGTGGCTTGACTCTCCTTCAACCACTGTGAACACTTTCCAACACTGCAAGAGCCCCACCAAGCTGGAAATGGGATGTTCCTGAGAATGTTGTCGGCAAAGGGGAACAAAATTGGTACATCAGGATCTAAAATGCCACTTCTAAAACTGAAGCCATTTACAGTTGGGGTAGAAATGGCTGTTTCTGATCACAGAAGGGTTGGATCCCACTCATAAATCCATGTAGGCAGTCTCTAGAGAGGGCCAAAAAACCACCTCAACGACAGGGGCAGGAAAACCAAAGTTGAGACCAAGGACTTGACTTTTACTCTCTGAGTAGTCCAGTTAGAGCAGTAAACCAGGCCCTAGAGCCTCTGCTTACAATGGGTGCCATTTACTCTGGGTGTAGTTCCATTGAAGTGAATGGACATCTTCAGGAGGAAGAGCCACCACTCCCGGGAGTAAATGTGACACAATTTGATCTTTAAATAGCACTACCCTTTTGATGACCTTCCACAACCATAAAATTAAGCCTAGAAAGACCTCAAGGGCAAAATCAAACTGAATTTGTCAAAATGTGTCAGAAAGGACGCAGTGTGTAGCCAACCTACGTTGAAAATGTTTCCATACAGGAGAAAGTTGGAGGTCATGGAGGAAACACAAGGATGACAGAAGCCATTTGAAGCCCATGGTGATGTGGGATTTATACTATGCAGGTTTCTCATCGCTCCCTCAGTCTCCAAGAAACGTCCTGGGTTTGTTTCAGGAGCACTGCAAAGCTCCAGCCTGGCACAGGATCTCGGCACACCCAGAGCACGGCAGGTCAAAGCACACAAAGGTGGGGGAGTTAACAAGTGCCCCAGTGAAGAGTGGCCATGCCAGGAAAAGGGATGAGCTTTCAGAAAGCCACATTAGTGCTGATGGGAAGTGGCCACGAAGATGCACTGCAGGATCCTGCCAGTATCCAATTACACAGAGAGCATCTCCCTATTAACTCTGCCGGGCACCACCTCAGCAGCCCTGGCAGTGCCTCCTCCTGCCCCCGCTCAGGGGATCAGCACTAAACTCCTGCTTTGTGATTCCTGAGTGCACAGCCACGGGCTCTGCTGAAGGACGATGACCCTTGAAATCAGCTCTCTTGGCAAGATGATGCCAAACCAGCGATTTCCTCAGAGAATTTTCTTTTCTGACCAATAGCACAGAATCCAAAGCAAACAGGATCATAAAATAGAAAAGAATCACAGAATAACTTGAGTGGGAAGGGGCTCACAGGGATCACCCAGTCCAAACCCTGGCCCTGCAAAGATACCCCAACAACCCCACCCTGTGCCCACTGTCCAAATGCTCCAGGAGCTCTGGCAGCCTTGGGGCTGTTCCTGGGGACCCCCAGGCCCCTGACTGATCACACAGAGGTGTCACCAGGCTCACTGCAGGGAAGCAGTGACTTTCTGGCTACATTCAAGTCCATGAGGGCTTTTGCCATCAACTTTTTCACCCTTTTGTTCAGGGATTTCCCTAGAGAATGCCTAAGGGCCTTCTGACAGGTGACCAAGAAAATCAAGTCTCCTACCAGGAAACACAAGTTTCCTTATGGATGCTCCACAGACAATGTTTAGGAATCCACAAGGTGAAAAATTGCTCACTAATTACAGAGAGCTCTGAAACTGCTGTTTTAAGGCCTGTCTTGTGCTAGGCAGGAAAAGGCTCTGTGCTCTCCTTCTGGGCAGCCCTTGGGTCCAGCCCTTCCTTTGCATCTTACCCTCACTGCACGGCTGTGCCATAAAAAAGTCTGATCTGGTATGAGAAGCTGTCGGTGATGAGAAAGGTAAGATTTGCTTTTCAATTCTTTTCTCCTCAACTGTCATTAAAAATGATTCACGATAAAGCCAAAGTCTACACAACTACATGATTAGAACTGAGAGCTACCATAAATTAAAAGGCTTTTCTTTCTGTTCTTCCCTAGCTGGGCTGTATCAGGTTACCAGAACAGAATAAATGCAGGAATCAAGAGACAGCCCAGCCTGGTGACCAAAACTCAACTGCTACTAAAGGTAAGTGATATCTCAAGAAACACATGTTGGTTCCATAGCTTAAAACAATGAATCCTTGTAGAAAATCATAAGGTTTGAGGTAAAAAAAAAAAAAAAAAAAAAAAGTTACATTGTAAAATGACATTTCCCATAAGCAGCAGACTGTCAGGGCACTGATACCACGTGCTGGGGTACTTCTCTAGGGCTCCTCAGCTGAGGAAATGAGAAAAAAAGAGCTGAGCACTGCAAGCATTGCCAAGGTGTTGAAAGAGGATGGACAGAGAAGGCTTTTACTTATTTTTTTTCCCATGGAGAGAAATGAATGAATTAAGGAAGTGGGGAGGAATAAAGGAGAGGAAAGAAATTCAAGCGTCTTGCCTTTTTATTAAAATCAGAAAACAGAGACATTTTAGTTAAAGCTTTGATTTTACTTTTTGGGGGGAGAAAGAAAGAAAGAAATCCAGAAAACCTGGGGCTTGAATAGAAACTTAAGATATAGAAAGCAAAACCATCTCATAAATATCCCTTCACTAAGAAACAATAAATAATAATAATGTTGTAATAAGGTTTCATTATGATACAACATCCCAGCTCTACATTTATTCCAATGCCAACTGCATATCCACAACCATCAAGCATCAAATATGTTGGCAAACGTATTTTGCCAAAAAGAAGGAACTTTATGTACTATCAAGGAACATTATGCCCCACCACCACTAAAGTCCAGGATCTTACCAGTCATTTTAAGGTGAGAGATACAAGGTCATAAGGCAAAAAGAATTAAGATAATGCAGATAAGTCTCCTCTTCCTGTTGTCTACACTGAAACCGAACACAAACCTTAATTATAGGAAGTTCTGAACCATTTGGTCCAAGTATCCTCAGTCCTTTTTTTTTCTACCAGAACTGGAAAGGGATAAAAAACAAACAGACAAACAAGCTTAAATAAAACAAAACTATTTAGGAAAGATAGTTTTTCTTTCCATCTCTACAGGGTAGTTGGGAGATTTTCCTAAAAACCTCTCTGCATGAAATCTGTGCCACAGGTCTGTCAAGGCTGGCAAAGTCAAGATCTGCATCCCAGTTTTCCAGATGTGATATCCAGTAGCAATGAATGGATTTTTCCCATGGGGGTGTGTCTGGCCCTGTCCCCCAGGTTCCCCTCTCTGAGGCTGGAGCTCACTCCTGTCCCCCTGGGCGCTCCTGGTTCCCTCGCTGATGGAATGGCTGTTGCCATGGAAACCACTACAGTAACATCACAATTTCCACCAAGATGCTTCAGCAATTTACTCTGGTGATTAAACTGCAGCCATTTGTTGCACAGAATAAATAACAGGGCAATGGTGAATAATGGGGCTACGACTCCATCGATGGGTCCCGGTGACATCATAAACCACAAGAACCAAGCTCGAGTCATCACAACTCCCGAGATGGAATTATAAACTCCATCATTCAAACTGTGCTCTTTAAAGACATTTGATCTAACTTATGGAGCCAAGAAAGCCAAAAGGAGAGAGGCAGAGACAGACTGTGAGGATCTCAGGCCAACCACAGACTGTCCTGGCCAAGAGTGGGGACAGGCATCAGCACAGCCAGGGACACACCAAGAGTGGGACAGACAGACTGCCAGCATCACCACAGCCAGGGACACACCAGGAGTGGGACAGACAGACTGCCAGCATCACCACAGCCAGGGACACACCAGGAGTGGGACAGACAGACTGCCAGCATCACCACAGCCAGGGACACACCAGGAGTGGGACAGACAGACTGCCAGCACCACCACAGCCAGGGACACACCAGGAGTGGGACAGACAGACTGCCAGCATCAACACAGGTACCAGTCTGGCTCTGGGTGCCATTCAGGATCGATGCTGCCCGTGGGATCTCAGCCAGCCAGCCAGGCTCAGAAGTTCCTGCCAGGAGGAGCTGTGTTCCCACCAACGAGCCCTGGGAGTACTGCCACTGCAAACTGTGCAGGCATGAAGAACAGGCTTCATTTCCCCTGCTAGCTCCTTTTTGCTCTCGTGGAGTGTGATCACCTCTCTCCTGAGCTCTGAGCAGGCTCAGGTTTAGGAGCAGTCTCTCCTCCAAACACTGAAGCAGCACAGTGGCTCTGAGTCCCAATGGGATCAACCAAGGAGCTTTGATTTTAGTGCAGACCAAGATAATTTGCTGGCCAAGGCTTTTCTCTGGGGCCAGGTCCTGAGCAAGCTGTAAAGTGCTGACAGAAATTGAAAGGAGCTGAGGCTCTGGCTTCAAGCCCCCAGTGCTGGGACAGCCCACACCTGCAGCAAGGGCTGTAGAGCTTGAATAACATCGATTGCTTTGGACATCCTGGCCCATTAGATGTCATTTAAAATACTGAAGGATCATGGAACAGGAAGATCTATAAGATCAGTGACAGCAGATGGATCCTCTCGCTCATAAAAGTTGTTTGTTTGACTCCAGTGCTTACTCAAAGTTGTATTTAGCAACTAGCAAATGGGAGGCTTTTTTTAAATCCTGTTCTTCTGAGAGCTTCACACAGCCAGATCTTTGTCTCTTGATGCATTTGATAACACAGAAGATGCAAACAAATCATTCCAGGCTCGCTTTCTTCCCTGAGCTCTTCAGATTGCAAAAAATAAACCCCCGGTGGGAAATCTCAATGGAAATGCTAAACCAGTATTAGACTGGGAAGACCCAAACAGGGAGCTCTGCCCAGCCAGAGCTCCCTCTCATCACCATTTCTCAAACAGAACTTCAGGATCAGGGAAGTCAGACTCACTCTCTTCCTCTGGTGATTTCTCTTTAAATATATATACTTAATGGTAGCATTTTAGAAATCACTCATCACTGCCCTAAAATGTTATGCTGTTTGAGGTCAGTGTTGTATTTTCCATTGGGGACAGTTTGACCAACATTGAGTACTTTAAAATTTCCACCCCTATGCACATATATGGAGAGGAAAAGAGACTGTAGGATGATACATGTGTCTTAATGCACCATACTAGACAGAGACAAAACCCACATTTTTAATAGCTTTCTCTATTGATTTCAGAACTATTTATCATGTGACTGCAATAACACACATTTGCAGACTTTAAAAACTCAAGCGCTGCTTCAAGAATGCTGGGCTTGACTCTAATCTCACTGTAAAATGGGAACATCTCCAATGAGGATAATTACCCCCATGTCAATGGGATCAGAAATGGGAAATTTTGCCTCATTGTGCTTCATTTTTAACCCTCATTCAGACAGGAAAGAGGAGATTCAGTTTAGAACTATTCATGCCTTTTGAAAGTTGGTCAGAAAAGCACTTTGGAGCTGATTGTGCCCATCTCAGGTCTGAATTTACTCCTCTTTCTGTACCTTCACCTTCACTATTGCTATCATACATCCTCACTCAGGTTTTGTCTCTCCTGCTTAGCCTTCACCCTGTATTTTGTATTGTTACAAAAGGAACGATTCAGCTCAGATGAACTCAAGATTATCATGAGCAAACTCCCCTTTTGCTGCAGAACCCACCTGAGGGTGGTGGAAGCCTTCTCTCAGTCACCCTCTCCAGGAGCAGAAATGTCCCACTCAGGTGCTCAGGCTGATCTGGAGCAAAGGCTGCTGGCTCCTATTCCCTGGAAGTTTATTTTCCAAAGGATGGGCCCTTTACCTATATTGTCTTAGAGAACAGACTTGGTTACATAAAAAACTGCACAGCAGCAGGATGATGAATTGCTATGGTTAATTAGTAATTGACTAATTGCATATTCTAGCAACCAACCAGGATCTACACTCTACCAAAGCAAACAATTACAGGAAAAAGAGAAAAGTGTAAAGAGAATGAATGGAGCAAAATATTCCAAACTCCAAGACCCTGGGCTTGTGCAAGATCCTACAAACACCATGGAAAGTATAATTTTCTAATGCTATAAATGACGGGGTGATGATGACAAGATTTCCAGCAGATACTTCTCTTTATGTAAGGAAAAAAATGGCCACATGTGTTAGGTGAGACTGTTTTCTCATGCCATCACAGAGCACAGGCTCTGGGACCACTTCCAAAGGGACCAAAACTGATAGCAGAAAACAAAGCAAAAAGCAGAACCACAACCCTGGAGTTAGGACAGCAGACTTTGGCTTTTTCAAGGATCTACTCAGAGGAATTGCATGGGGTACAGAGCTGGAGAAAAGAGAGGCCCAGAAATGCTGGTTGATTTGCACCCTTTTGAAAGCACTGTGTGTTCTATTGCTGGGGAGGAAATCAGGCCTGAAAAAAGGAGGTGCCTCCACAGAGAAAGGTGCAGGGTTTGGGAGATGTGAATCTCCTTTTCCTTAGTTCACACAGAAGCAGACAAAAGCCAAGAACGGCTCTGATTAGACACTCCCAAGGTAGTCTCATCTCCCGGTGTGTGGATGTTGTGTTTGTGGAATGCCAAGGGAAGCTGGAGGAACTGAAACACAAAAAGCCCTTTAAAACACAGGGTCCATTGTCTCCCCTGGCCAAATTTGCTTTAATCAGGTGCTGGCTCCATTTCACCTCTCAAACATGAGCTCCCAGATCCGCAAGGCACGCTGAGCCAGTGAGCAGGCACAGCAGGAGGGGAAAACAACCAAAGCTAAACTTCACCTGGCCTGGGATCACTCTTTCCCTTTAGTCTATTTGCCCAGGTGATGAGACGCTCTCACCTGGCCAGAAAGTAAAAGAACAGAAATAGAAAAATCAAAAGCTACCAGGAGGAAGAGGGAGCAATGTAAACTGCCTGTTGTTCTGTGCATGATTTCTCCCCGCTTCTTTAATTTCAATTTGCAAAGACAGTGAAATGGAAAATGTGCCTCTAATTATTACCCCTCTGTTCTTCCTAAAAGCCTCTCTCTGAACTTTTAAGTCTCCTCAAGTTTCAGGTCCTCTTTTTCTCCCTCTCTCTTTCTCTCTCCCCCTTTTTTATTTAAACTAATCTAAAAAAGCTATAAAAAGCCTCTGACACTATAAATTCCCTTGTAAACCCTGGTTTTATAGGTTTAATTGCCTCATTTTACTGCCTTGCATGCTTTGTTCCTTCAGTATTTTAGAGAGCTGCCCCAGTATTTAGTACAAGCTGGCAACCTGGGGAAAGAGAGACCAGCTCGGAGCCCTGGACTAGAACTGGGCTGTGGTCAGAGCTCTGGCATGGTCGGCACCCTACAGAGACTGAGCCTGGAAGTGGCTCCACTCAGGCTCTCACGTGTGGGACGCTGACCCAGACAAAACCAGAGAAAAACCTCAGCACTGGGGAGTTCAACTCCCCTTGATGGGATAAAGTCAGGCTCAAGAGGCCCGGAGGGAATGAGAAAACCCACACAAGGAACCTCTCAGAGGGGAAGGGGTGCTGGGGAGGATTCTTTCCTTTTCTGTTACAGGAGTAGATTCTTCCCTGAGCATCAGCAAAGCACAGTGCAAGAATCCCAAAGATTCCCAAGCAAGCAGCAAGGGCTCTCCTGTTTACAAACAGGGACAAACAAGTGAGATCCCAGTCCTGGGAGCACCCAAAAAACAAAACAGAACAAAAACAAAAAACAAAACAAACAAAAACCCAAAAACAAACAAACAAACACAAGACAAAAACACAACAAAAAAAAATTTATCCTCTTCAGATAAAGGCAGGGGGATGAGTGTGAAAATCTACCAAGATTCCTCCTGGATCCTTCACAATCTCTCAGTCACACTTTTGATCCCAAAGCCTTAATGCTCAAGCAATCAGCAAAATCCTCCTTTGCTTCAGACACACACATCTCCTAATTATGCCACTATCTGCTGAATGGCCTCCAGAGACCTTAACCAGAGACTGCAGCTGTACCTCACCCTGAGGGGTGCAGGAGGAGAAAAGATACACAGGGACTTCAAATGGGGAGCTAAAAGGAGCCTCTGTTTTCATTTCAGGGTTAGAACTGCCAAATGGACTTGGAGAAACGACCCACTTTCACAACACGAGAATTTTTTTCTCATTAAAGAACGTACACAACGTGTTTCTGTGCAGGTATTGCCTCCACTGCCATCCTCACCAATGGCATGGAAGTCTCACTCCCTGTCTTGAGCGTTGGATCCAAGAGCCTGATGTCCAGCAAAGGGCACAGCACAGACACTGCAGACCTTTCACCAAAAGGCTGGGGAGCTTTTCCCCTCAGTGTTTCCAGAATCCATTTCCTGGCTCCCAGAGAACGTGAACTGACACCCTCGGTTCTGTCTGAGCCTAGAGATGTTTTTGCCTATCACATCCAGGTGATGTATTAAGAGGAACAGACTGCAGGATTTTATTCTTGAACTCCTTCTTTTACCAGTTCTGATTCAAGCATGGGAAATAAAAAATACTAGAAAGAAGGGAGAAATAAATGAAAGCCTAAAAGCTTTCAAACAGTTTGGTTTTGGCTTAACTGAGGAAATGATAAAGGCATCCGAATGTGGGCTTTGTTGGCAAATTAAGGGGTTTATTTTTTTCTCTGTTCTCCTAAAGAGGCAAGGCTCCTGAATCCTGATGTGTGTGCAGCTTGCACTAAATTCTGGGTTATGGCAACTTCAGAAAATGTTGAGCATTCTTCACCACGTATGTCAGAGAGAAAGAAGTTTCAAGATTATTAAGTGTCTGTAAGTTTTATAAATACAAGTCAGCCAGTAAGGGAACAAGATACAAATTTGTTTCCCCATCCTTAATCTAAACCATACATTAGATTTCTTTATGCTCTTCATCAAGTTGCCATTCTCTGGAATGCTTCCCCCAGCTCAGGGAAAGGGACATTCATGTTATGTGAGGAACTGAATCTGCTTTCTGTACTAACCAAGGTAAAAGAGTAACAATCTCTTCATTTTTCCAGACCACTTATGATTTTATAGACCTGTATTGTATCTCTCCTCAGCTACCTCACAGATCCCTCCTCTATTTAACTGCTCTTCATAATTACTGTTTTCCCTCTCTTGCCTCTGCATTTCTTTTCTTAGCTGGGTCCTGTGAAGAAGAAAGAAGAAACATTCCCTATTTGTGAAAAGGGAATTTAAAAGTATGTGTTCGCACACAGGTTACTCCCTGTGAACAACCAGATCCTGAAAGAAATACCCTGCTTGTTTTAGCCATTAAACTGTTGGCAGCAGGGCAGGCAAGAGGGATGGCCATGGAAGGGGAGAGGCACTCAGAGGATCAAAATCTACAAGAAAAGGAGGTTTGAAACAAATGAACTGAAGAAAGAACTTGTTGTTGGTGAAGTTGATCCTTCATGCTGCTCTGCTATCTTGTAAAAGGAGTTTTATTTGCCTTTTTGTGGGAGTCCTGGGAGGAAACTATTAAAGCCCCAGGCTTTAGGCAGTTTGTGGGATGTGGATGCAGGCACAGGGGTGGGTGGGTGTGTTTGGGCGTGCATGGCTGGGTTTTCTCCCTCCCTTTTACAAGGGCCAGTCAGGTCACAAGGTTAAAGCCAGGGGGGACTTATTTTGTGTCGTAAGAATTTTTACAAAGTGTAAAGGATCAAAGTAATTAGCTGAGGGTGAGAGCCCAGGACTGTCAGAGAAGCAATGCAGCCCCTGCCCGGGAGTCCTGATGGCAGCAGCCGGCCGGCCTCACTCTCCAGATCCTGGGAATAACCTTCCCCAACAGGTCTGCACAGCACAGGGGGTGCTGCTCCATACAAAACTTGTAAGGAAGAAGAAAGGGAAAATTTTGGATGGAGCAACTGGAAAATGTTCCAGCAATGTGTCTGAATGAAACCCAGGAGCTTTTAGGTGTGAACATTTTAAAGCCAGCTGTCTGTGCTGCTGTGAGAGCTGCCAAACCTCGCTGGCACTCTTTGGAGAGCAGGTCATTGCTTCCTGCTCCCAGCTGGCTAGCCAAGATCATCCCAAAGCGAGTCAGGACTCTCAGTCCCTCAGTTTGGTCCTTCAAAGCAAACAAACAAGAAGGGAAGAGGCACACGGAGTGATAAAGCATCAGCATCACAACAGTGGATCCCAGGGGTGGATCAAAGCCACCTCCAAGTATTAGCCAAGAACTTCCTACTGGAGATAACTGTTCTCTGTGCTGGCTCTCCTGCTGTTCTTGGGATGCTCCTGATGCAATTCAAGCCCATCCAGAATCACTCTCACTAAAACAAGACAGGCCACAGCACATCTGCAGTGTCTGGGCAAGGAAACCCCCATTGCACCACTGGCCTGGGCTTCCAAAGTGGCTAGGCTGAGAAGCATCCGAGTCACTCCCTTCCAGATGTTTTGCCTCTAAGCCCACATTGCTCATCTTGGGAAAGAACGGTTGATGACATCAATCTCCTGTGTCCCTTGAAGTAACTCAGGGTTTTATTCCTAGAATGACAGGGGTACACAAGCCCAGCATCCACAGCACAGCAAGAAAATCAATTGCTCCTGACATTGCACAATCCATCCAGGGCTCCAGGATCCCTTTTTTCCTGTTGTACAGACAAATATCCAATATTGGGAAACGTATGCTTTTTTAGAAGTTTTTAGGATAAGGACTGGGCTGAGATGTCTAGCCAAAGAGACTGCCGTACTTCTGCATGACTGCCATAGCTCCAGAGGTGGCTCACGTGTGTAAAATGCCAAACATGTACATGAACACGGAGTGCAGCCCTGGAGAGCCTCCAAGGCTCTGGAGTCACCCATGGTTTGGACTGGCACTGGTAACTGAGAAGAATTAGTTATTTTTTAAATACAGACCAAGCTCTTCCAGATGGCCACTGAAGAACTTTCTGGGCACTGGCCAAGGCCACCAGATCCATCCTCTCTCCCAGACTCATTCAGCAAGAAGCCAGTTAGCTGCCACTCTTAGAAATCAAGGGGATAGGAAGGAATTACAGAGAGAGACTAGAAATCCCAGTTATCCTGTATCCCATCTGGAAATAAACAGTGCATCCTCCTTCCCTGGAGCGCTGGGATGACAGAAGGAGGCGGCACTTCTACACCCTACCTGCAGCTGCTGTGTGGAAGGAGGATATTGACTTACACAAAAGCTTCTTTTTTAAACTACTGCATTAGTTTTATTAAATGTTTGCAATCTATGTTTCACCTTTCCTGCCCAAATTACACTCATCTTTGTGAAAGGATAAAAATTAGCTGCCTAACCACAGCTTTGGCTGTGAGCCGCCTTCAGCCCCAGTGAGGATGAGTTAGTGCTCGCGGTGTTATTGATCTCCAGGCACAGATTGTCTGGCTCGTGAGCCTCATGTCTCCTATCCCACACTGAGACCTGCCTCCCCTTGGCATCCCCCTGCTCTGAGTCTACTTGAGATGCAAAATGCAGAGCTGGCAGGTGTGGCTGCACCATGGCCCACAGCCATTTATCACACACTTCTCAATAAGCTAATAGCCCTAATGTGTGAAAATTGATTTCTGGGGTGAATGCAAAAGTCCCAGTGATTTACACTCTATTTCCAATTGATGAGGCTCAATAGATTTCAACGAGTACTAAAATATTTACCACAGTGGGAGGCAGAGGGAGGGAGTATGGGGAAGGCTGGGAACACTCATGGAAAGCATCCCAGCAGTGCTGGTGAACAGCACCGTCAGCCTCTGGAGGGGCCCAGCAGAACATGAAGCATTTGACGGAGCAGGAAACCTACTTGGTCAACCAGAAGGAAAGCAATGATGAAAGAAGGAAAAACTGATGTTTCATAAACACAGCATTGAAGCATTGGGGTGAGCCTAAGACTCATAAAACTCCCCTTGGAGTTTTGGTTTCTTGGAGGAATAACTCTGGGAAAGCACCTTTGATGCTGTGTCCTGCCGAGGGCAGTTTGAACTCAGCTGCCTTTGCTCTCTGACTCTCAGGGGCTCTGTGGACTGCAGGACAGCACAGCTACACTCAAGGTTAACCAGAAAAGGTCCAGTAACTTTCCCACAGCCACTATCTGCCCTGGCAGCAAAACCTCTCCAGCCACAGCTGCCCATGACACACGCTTTGTACTCCACAGTTTAATGGCTGGGACAGCCCAGGCTGAGTGGGACAAGTCCAGCACTGACCTCAAGTGCCAGCGTCCTCCCCAGTCACTCTGGCAACACAAACCAGTACTTCCAGGGGAAGGCAGGCAAAGGCATGGGGGAAGAATGGAAGTTGAAGTATTCTCACAGTCTACAGTATTTTCCTGAGCCCCCTCATCATCTCCTTTCACCTGACCTTGATGCAACAAACTCAGCTCTCAGGTCTCACTGACCTTTCCTAAGTCATCCTCCCTCTCCCCTATTTATTAATCCTCCCTTCTCCTCCCCTCCATAGGGTAAAGATCTCATTTACCAGATCAGAGGTCAGCACTTGTCGGACCAAAAGCTTTGAAATACATCTCAGCAATGAATAGTTTCCAAGTTCAGAGCTGCCCCCATCTCTCTCTTTGTCACTCAAGAGCAGTTCAGGGTAGAGGCTTGCAAGCATTTCACACAGAATGGCAAACCCCACTCTTAGCAGTGGGATCAAGAAACAACATTCAGATCCAGGTCTAGGTGTAAAACCACCAACAGGTGGTAACTCCTCTGTGAGGTAAGAGAACTTGCACTCATCACACGCTTCCCCCCAAACCTTACCACGGCAAAGGGGAGGTGCTGCCCCATCACAGTTCTCATAGTCCTGCCTGTGCCTGGAAAGCCAACAGCATTTCAGTCCATTTCCCCAGGTCTGGGCCAGCACATGGAACCAGTATCTCCACAGCCCTTGAGTTTATCTGGCATGTTCTATTTTCTTAGCAAATGCTGGTGAATTTCCCATATAGATCTGACTCCTCTGAACTCCTGAATGTGCTGCCACATCAGAATTTCTCTATTTCTTATCTCTCAACTCATGCTGCTATGCAGTCATGATGACAAAATGCCCCAGGGACTATGAAACAGCAATAAATAAACAAACACATTCAGCTAAAATTAAAAACGCCTATGTTTACCAATTTCCCAATAGGACAATGGCAGATGAGGAGTGCGACTCAAACTTCATGTACAGAAGTCTGGTCCCTCAGAGCCCACTTGCAGGTGCAGTGCCAGGAGCTCAAGACAACTTTGTTCAACCCCCCCAAACAAGAATCAGCTTTCAAAACAGTTGTTAAAGCATCAGAGGGAAAAGCCAGATGATGCCTGAGCCTGAGGACAACATTCAGCTGATGAACAGCACGGGAAGCCAATGGAGCCAAATCAGTTTAGAGCAGGCAACTCACTGAAGCTTTAAACTCCCTTTCAAACACTCTTAGCAACCCCTCAATCTGCCAGCTGCAAAGGAATTCGCTGACCACTATTTACATGATTCATGTCCGTTTTCTTGGAAACTGCAAATGAAAAGCCCAGCTCTGCTCTTCAGCAGTTTTGGTTTCCTGCCTCAAAGCACTGCCCAACCTGACAGCTAAGGAATGCTCAGAGTGTCCAGCTGCACACAGGTCTGTGCTAACACCGAAACCCAGCCCTTCATTCATCAACAGACCGAGTGCAAACAGATTCTCCCGTGGCTGTTTTCTTCTCATCCTGGCACACTAAGGCAGATCCTTCAGCAAGAAGAAGTTATTTACCCAAATGAAAATACTTCTTGCTGCTAGAAAAGGCGTCCTGCTGGCAGGTTTGCTCTGCTCATTTCACTGCACTTGAAACAGCAGAGAAGGAGGAAAGGAGAGAGAAGCTGTCACCAAGAGCTTTTTGTTAGTGATGAACTGAGTGCAGCAGCTCATTCCACTCATCCTCTGATTTTCCAGTTCTCTGTTTTAGATAATTCCTTACTCTTCCTCTTAGCTTACACGATTCAGATCAGTCCTTCCAGAGAAACTGGGATGTGTAAAAAAGGAAGAAAACAAGTCCACAGTTAAACCACATGCCAAGTGGGCAAACCCAAAGCAATTCTGCTTCCACAGTTCCTTTTTCTCTGCCACTGTCCTACTCCATCAGCCTCTGCTTTTTCTCACCTCGCTGAGAAGCTTAAAAGGTGTTGCACTTGGAAAACCTGGTGCAGGAAGCTCTCACAGCATAAAGCAGCATTAATTGTTATTCACCTTCACAAGAAGATGATGCAGTGTTTAATCAGCAAATGACCCCATCTGAGCTCTGCAGGTGAAAAATGATATGCAAGTGCAAAGTATTTCTTAAAAATATTGGAAATAGATTTTATAAATAATAAAAGAGGAGAAACTTCCATTTTAGCCTGTGTCTGTTCCTCTGGCCATCCCCATTCCCCTCTCTCCTGCTCACTCTGCAGAGCTGTATAGAAAATCAGAATCCAATCTCAGCAAATCCTATTGACTGTCTCCTGTCACTCACCTGATTAAAGGTTCCACTTACATCCAAATGCTTCAAGCTCACTCTGAGCCATTCATAAAACTCCTATTGAAGGATTAGCTTTCACAAACTTTGCCTTAATGATTATGCATTCTATTGATCAGTGGGGGAAACTATAAAAATTGACACCAGAATAAACTTTGAAGGACTGCTCTCGCTCAGCAGAACTCAGATCAATTGGAATCGACCAGGATGATAGGGAAGGGGGGAAAGCAGCCTCTCTCCATTAGCTGGGTGTAATCCTGATTAGCTAAATGGTGAAGTTTTTCTTCTGTCTCTATTTGACTGCTGAAATCCAACAGCATCTCAGTGTGGTGCAGATTATCAGACCTTGAGGATAACAACAAATGCATTGGTGTGCGTTCATTCCACCTTTGCTCCACAGATAAGCCCTCCTTCAGCACTGCTTTGATGTTCAGATTTCCTTATCCCTGCTCCCCCGTTTAAAACGATCCAACATACTACAGAGATTATTTTGTTCATGGAGGGAATAGGTATTAGTCACTGATAACAAAAGGAAACAGAGCGTTAATGTGACATTCCTAAGGTCAGTCAGGAATTCTTTGGGTTTTACCCTCGAAATTCTCTTCCAAACCTTTTTGGGCTAACACATGCATACATGCAGGTATCCAGCTGTGGTGAGTCTGCCCGAAGTAGGAAACAACTCAAGAGAGATGAGACCAGAACTTCGATTGCTTTTCTAAATATTCCACTGGGTTTAATAACAGGAAAAAAAAAAATCATCTTCTGCCCATAAAATCTGCCCCTCACATCCTTAGGCCATCATGGCTCCAGAGCAATGATTCCTTGTGTTCACTCTGCTGAGCAGCATTATCCAGCTTCCAGCTGGGATGCACAGATATGGATATGAACACTGCTCAAAAGGCAACTGCAAGTTACCTGAGGATAGCCAGTTCCTCATGTTCTCTGTATTTTACTGCCTAATCCCAACCACTGAGGTGTCATTTTAACACAGTCCTCCTCAGTTCCTCCCACCTGAGCATTCAGCATTGCCAGACACCAGCAGGAGCTTCCTGAGAGGGTTTACAAGCAGAACTTGGCTAACATCTCCCATGAGTAGCTGTCCTATTCCAAGAGGTATGGACAACATCCAGCCCAGGAAAGCAGATGTTTTTAGTCCCAGAACTGACCTTATCTAGAGCCCAGCCTTAAAATCACTGGAGTCCATCTTAAGTTCACATTATGCTGAGATATTTTCCCAGATGCAGTTCCAGGTGGTCACTAAAATCCAGGTTTCCTTTTTAATGTGAGATTACTCACAGGATGAGCTGTCCACTTTCTGTTTGACAACCATGTACCCTTTCTTATATGGAATCCCAGAAAGCTGGCACCATCTTAGAAGGGGTAATTGAAAAAGAGAATTGACAATAGTGGCCAATTTGAAGAAGATTCTTTCAATAAAATCATATAGCCAAGATATACTTTTCCATTAAAACACAGAGCTATAGAAACTTGAAACTATGAGCAGCATACACCTCAGTTAATTTTAGCAGTCAGGAAATGAGGTCTAGCCTAGATAATCCTCCAGGCTCTTGGCTGAGTCAATGGCACAGGCACGTCCCAAGGTAATATATCCCACCTGTCCCAGAGAACTTTTGGGGATGAAATGGCTCACCCTGGCAGGCCAAACACCACCTCAGAGTGCCAGGTACAGCCACCTGCAAGGGCCCAGACAGGAGCAAAAGTGTGGCCAAGGCAAGCTGCCAAAGCCCCTGCAATGAACTCAGACAATATTCCAAACTGACTCTTGGATATGCTCAAGGACACAGGAACAGAAACCCAAGATGATTTACTCAGTTAAAAAATGTGATCTGCTCCAAAGATAAAGTCAGAAGCAAAGCTGATCCTTAAAGGAAAACCCTGAGTGGATTAACTTTGTCAGAAGCCACGCCCAGACAAACTCAAATTAGCAGTTAATTGCTCCAAAGCCATGGTAATTAACTGCCACCACTTTTCTGGAAGTCATAAAGAAACAGATTCAAAGGGCTTGGCTTCCTTTGCAGAAGAATTCAGGCTACACAGCACATCCCACTGACCTCACGTTTTTTTAATCTACGAGAAGAGGGCTATTTCCATGATTGGAAGAGAATGGCCAAGTAAGAAATGGTATCCTCTAATAAATGCAATTTCAATAAAGACATAAAAAAAAGGAACTAAGAGCAAGAGCTACCATAAATAACAGTATTAACTGCATTGAGTTGTTAGTAAAGATCCAGTCAGTGTTTTTTAATACACCCTCTGAATGTTATTTACTTAAAAGTGCTGTCCAGCATTTGTTCTACTCCAGAGTTTTCTAAGAGTTTCTGATTTTTGAGTGGATGACATTCTCATTTAGATTGGAGGCCTGAAAGAATATATGGGAAATCATTAAGTTTTGCAGCAGACCAAAGAAAGAAATCTGTTTGAACTTCAAAAAATAATAATAAACAATACTCCTAACAGAAGTGATCCATAATGGATGTGAGTTGGGAAAAAATTACATAATTGCTGACCTAGGGAAAACAGAAACAATATTTGAAATGTTTACTCCACACAGCAAAGCAGAGAGAAAGAGATATATAGGGATAATGAACTGATTTGGCAAAATTCATTCCAAATCTATACATGATCAATAAGTGCTTGTGGAAATTGTTGAAATATGAGGTTGCTGGCATCCAGCAAAAAGACATTAATAGACATCTAAGTGGCTAAAATCATTTATTAACAAGGTTGTTTCAGAATCTCATGACATGACTAAGGCTTCTGTTGGAAGCTCCACTCCATGCTGGCACAAAGCTTTCATCTGACTTTAAAGGAATTTCCAAAAATGCCTCTTGTCTGAGCTTAACACACCCTGGGGCTGGCACAAAGGTGCTGACAGGGCACCTTCCCTGCTTTGTCAGGAGGAGGCAGGAAGGGCTCCAAGGGATGAGTTTCACAGAACGCCAACAGGACAACACAGATGCTAAAGTCCTAAAACCAACCAGCTGTTCTGCTTCCAGCTCTTTGGGAACCTCGAGACTTCTCCAGCTGGGAACCCCAAACAAATTTTCTGTTCCCAGCTGTTCCTTGGCTATCCCCTGCTCACCTCAAATTACTGGAAAAGGAGCCATTCAGTAAAGAGCTGAGAATGCTGAACCAAGTGGCAGCCCGACCCCTCCAGACTCTTATCAACACCCTTGGATCATTTGGGCCAAGAATGGAAGTTGTTGGGGAATGATCACAAGGAGAGGCTTCACGTGAGCTTTTGGGACATCAGTGGATAGCGGGGTGAATATTTATCTTTCTAAAGAGCAACAAGGAAAAAAGTACATTCCCTTTGCAGTTGCCAGTGATAATGGATGCTGTGTGAGCTAAAACCCCAGCAGTTAAAAGCTACATTTATTATCACTCTATCTCACACCAGCAAATTTATGATCCCTTCCAGACCTAAAACATCAAAGCAGACCAGGAGTCAGAGCCTTTTCAGACTGTTAGAGGGTTTTTTTTTTTTTCCCTTCTTCTTCTTTTCACATGGATTGCTTTATTTATTTTTTAAAAGGAGGTGGGCATTAAAACCAAAATCTGACCTTTGATCCCCTGAGGCAACTCATTACTTACAAGGGCAAATAGGGAGCTGAAAGTTTTTCCTGCATGAAACCGTAAATAATTCTTCCATACGCCCACAAATCACTCTAGGTTGGTAAAGTAAATAGTAATTGGTGGGTTTCTCCCTAGAGGCCGGTCTGAAGGGGGTTATACATTAGAGTTAGGGATTTTTTATTTAAAAAAAAACTTTAGAAACCATGTTTCCCTCAGCTCAGTGCTCCAGACGCTCAGGTAATACACCAAGTTTTGGAGGGGTGGGTACGGGCAGGGGTGTGGGGAGGGGAAAGGTTTGCTGGTTTTCTTGTGTTTAGTAACTTCTCATGCTGGAGTTTAAGAGATTCACAACTTTAGGGCAAAGGGGAGTGTAAAAAAAAAAAAAAAAAAAAAAACACCAGGTATTTACAACAGCTTTTTCTGTGTATTTTCAACAAGAAAAAGAACCTTTAAAGAAAGAACCTTCTTCCCAGCTCCTACTGCAGCTCCACTGGGAAGGAGTAGCAGACTTGTCTTCCTGCCTTTTTAATGTGTTACTACATCACACATTATCAGCTTTCTCTGTTAGATAGATTTTTCCCAAAACACCTGAACTCTCCCCCACTTCAAACATCTTTTCAGCCATCCCTGTTTCAACTGTTATCAAAATGGTTTATTTCAATAACAGTCATACAGGAATATCGACATAAAAGGAAACTTTCCATGCTTGGTACTGCAGTTGTTACAGCAGCCCAGGGAATGGAGTGGGAAGCACATTGTTATTGTCAACACCAGTGGAAAAGTCCCCATGCTGGAGCCACCAGACCTGGCTGTCATCAAGCCAGGACTGCTCAGGGCTGTCACAGTGCAGGGACTTTCTCTGCTGGGAAGTTCTGCAAGAGCTTGCTGAGAGTGTGCCAAAGAAAAGCCATCAAATGCAGATTAGTCCTGTGTAAAATACAAAAATCCCAGAAAAAGGGACTTGGGGCTGTTACACTTTGATGAGAGAGGCTAGAGCCACAAGGATAGAGAGAAAAACAGTAGGAAACTGGGAATTTATAAACACAGCTGACATGTTTCTACCTGCATGAACTGACTGCAGCCACAGTTATTTGCAAGGAGAAAACTGGTCCCAAGCCTAGTTCTATTTCCAACAAAAAACAACAGGTCATAAATCTGTATTTAATAATTGAAACAAACGGCCTGACTCCCAGCCCGGCTGAACACAACAGGGAAGAAACTTAAAAATATTGATTAAGACATGGGATTTTTCTACCTGGCCTCTGACTTCTTTGAGACCTTCAAAGTTCAGTGCTAAAGCCACAAGGAGTTTCATTTTAGACAAGATTATGTTGGAAATTTTTCATGTTTGCCTTCAAGGTTCCTCGGTACCTAGGGAACACTGAGGGCTCAGCAGACACAGCACCAGGGGTAGGAGCTGCTACCAGGGGTAGGAGGCTGCCTTCAGTGCAGCCTCCCTTTAACATCCCCTACATCAGACCCAGCTGGGAAAGGAAAAGGCAGGAACTCACCCTACTGAAGCTCAGAGAAGTGGGAACACTTGTTGTTCCACCTCTCTGAGCTCCAGCTTTCCACAAAGGATCCGTGTCCCTGTGGCGGGGATGGCAAAGCCGTGCAGGAGTCTCAGAGTCACTGAGGTTGGAAAAGCTCTCTAAGAACATCAACGGTTCCCCAGCACTGGCAAAGCCACCACCATGTCCCCACGTGGGACTTGGTGGGCTCCAGGGCTGGGATTTCCCCTCCCTGGGCAGCCCCAATGCTTTCCATGCAGAAATTCCTCCTGGTGTCCAACCTGAGCCTCCCCTGGCCCAGCCTGGGGCCGTTCCCTCTCCTCCTGTCCCTGTTCCCTTGGAGCAGAGCCTGACCCCCCCAGCTGTCTCCTCCTATCAGGGACTTGTGTAGAGCCAGAAAGTCCCCCCTGAGCCTCCTTTTCTCCAGGCTGAGCCCCTTTCCCAGCTGCTGGTGCTCCAGACCTCTCCCTGGACCTCTGAAGCTGGTCCTGGGTGGCTGCAGTTCACACAGAATTAGTCAGGTAAAACAAGCCAAAAATTGGTTTTAATAAACTGGGTTGAAAAACACCATCCATTCCAAGTATGCTTCACAAGGAGTTCAGTCACCCCTCCTGAAATAATGGCTATGCAGGCCTTTATTTTTTAACTATTTAACAATAAAGTGATTTATTTTCAATCTCCCAGTTGAATCAGGAAATTGTTGCTATTCCCAGACAGGGAACAGAGACAAAGGAAGATTAAACACCCAAATATCACACTAGAAGCCTTTGGCAGAGTAGGAAACTGAACTCACCCCTCCTTTCTGAAACGTAGCTCAGCTTCTTAACCATCAGCCCATCATTCCAGCCTCACGTGATGGGGAGACACAAACCCTTCTGCGGGGCTCCAAAGCACAAAGGCAGCAGCCAGTAAAAGATTCCTGCTGGCCCAGGCTCAGATCCTGTCTGGTCTGAGGGAACAGGTTTCTGGTTTCAAAAGGAACAGAGTTGAAGTTGCTTTCCTTCAGTTGCAACCTTTTTAACAAAACAGAGACTTTACTCAAGCAAGTAAAGCCATAAATCAGGACATCTCCTGAGGTTCTTTTTTTCTTTTTTTCCTTTTTTTTTTTTTTTTTTTTTTTTTACTAGTTAGTGTGCCCTGCCTCCCCTTTCCATCCCTCCAGACTTACTTCATAAACATTAGCTTTCAAGCATCTCTTCCCCCAGAGGACATATCATAAACATCATGTTAAATATTTAGAACAGGAAACCACCTCACTTTTCTAGCTACATAAAAGCTATCTTGGGAGGGTGCATTTTCTGGTCTTATGGCTTTTATTTATTTATTTCCTGGTGCAGGTCAGTCCAATAATCACTACATTTACCAGGGATGTTTGACAACAGTGTTAAGAAGTTTCCCTGTACTTGGGCGAAGGAAAATACTACTGTAGACTTCAGGGATATGCATTTCCAAAGCATCCTGATCCTTGAAAGGACTTGGAGAGTCACTGGTGCAACCACAGAGCTGGGAAGAGGGACTCAGCCATAACAAACCTTGCAGCACTCCCATCACCCACTTTAATTTCCAGCTTGTTTTCCTTAACTCCTCTGAGTGTCCCCAGAAACCACTAAGTTAACACACAGCAAAGATATTTAATAACAGCCAAGCATTAAACACCACCGAGCACCATAAACACTGGCAGCTCCAGGTTTGGTTCAAAGCCAGGCAAGTCAAAGGTATATGGCACAAAAGCCTTTTTGACAACTCTCCTGTGAAATGCCTCGTGCCCTCGCCCTGGCTGGATTTATTTATTCAGATCCAAGGAAAAGGGTCCAGTCCCAGTTTCAGGCTGTCTCATCTGCACCACCCCTGTCATTCCTCACACACAGCAGCGCCTCGGGACTTTGGGCGACTCCAACACCCTCTGAAATACAACAGTCCTCAGGACAAGGGGGAATGGCTTCAAATGGAAAAATGGAAAATTTAGGTCTGATATATGGAAAAAATTCTCCCTTGGAAGGGTGAGGAGGTCCTGGCACAGGTTCACAGAGAAGCTGTGGCTGCCCCATTCCTGGAAGTATCCAAGGCCAGGTTTGACTGTAGCCATGCTTTCCACACCACCCAGGATTTCATTCAGTCTCCCTTTGAAAACTCCCACCAGTACAGAGACCCCTCCAGCAGACAAATCCATGCCAGAAAAACCTCCCCTTTCCACATCAAGTCACCATTCTCAGCTTAGTCTGTCCACATTGTTCATCTAAACTAAATCTCCTAAACTCAAAACCCTTCCCCAGAAGTTGGGCTCTGTAGACCTTTAACTTGAATTGACTTTCTCCTAGTTCCAGTTTTTGGTTGCCCCAAATGGGATGCAATTGTCCAAGCAGAATCTAAAGCACCAAAACCACAGAGGAAAGAAAGTAATAATCAGCACTGCAGCCCCAAAACACTTTTTTCTTTCACAGCACGTTGCAAGGTCGCAGTAATTCATTCTCCACCCTCACCCCCTTCATTCTGCCTGGCTGAAACTCAGTCCAGCTTCAGGGGAAAGCAGTGCAACGGTCTGGCAAACCATAATGTCCTGCTTCAGTCCTATTTTGAAGATTTAAAAGGTGCAAAGGGCTTGATGTTGCCTTTTCAGACATGGACAAATCTCACCCATTGTACGTAGGTGAATCAAATTTTCAATGATGCAAACGGGAAATGCTTGCCAAGTATGCATGCAAGAGAAAGAAAAACAAAGATCATAAAGATTTATAGATTGCTTTAAAATGCATTCACCCTAAACCATGAGCTGCTCTGAAAAGCACTACCAACCTGGCTGAGAAGTTGTACTTACACGAAGGACTCACTCTGCTGGAACGGGCGCTTTTGTGAAGATCGACAGAATTAACGAGCTAAAAACTTCAGGGTATTAGTTCAGTACCTCATGACAACAATAAAATTAAAAGTTTTATGCCTTTGATTTATATGTTTAAAATTAAGAGGGATATTTCAGGCTCTAAGGGCATGTGGGAACACAGCGCTCCAGCTCTTTATGCTCATGCATGACACTTCTCACAGAATTATACTGCCTGGTTTCCGTGAGGTTCCACCTCTGCCACTTCAAAAACAGAAATCCAGCACAGCAAAACTTCAGTTGTGCAAGGCTCTAGATCTGCTTTAACCAAACTCCAGGCTGGAACAGAGCTAAAAACCCTCTTTCCAGGAACAAATCCCCTTGCCACAGCCCTACTGCTCCTGGCTTTTTGTTAGGCTAAAAATGAGGAGAAACTGCACTCTCTGCAGCATTACAGGCACGCCCACTTCCACAGAAGTGGGATCATGAGTAGAAGTGTGCGAAAATACAACAAGCAGACATCAAAAAACAACAACAGATCATATTTTGCGATCGGTTTGTCTCGCGCAGGAGGGCCGAGCCTGGTTCTAATTTGAATCGAACCAGTTGGCCAGGCCCTACCTTGTATATTATCTTTGGAATGTGAGTCATTTTGTTGGCTTAGTTATTTCTTCTTCTGTAACATGGCACTCCTGACTGCAGCGGTATGTGGGAGCTATTTTTATTGGGTAGTAGTGAAAGGAAGTGATGGATAGAGCTGGTTGGGAACATTTCACCATTTTTTCATTAGAATTTCCTAGCTGCTCCAGTGTGAAGTTGTTCACTCTGAAGCAGCTGGTTCCAGATAATCTTTTAATTTGAAAATAATAGCATAAAAATGTTTCAAAATAGCCCATTTTGGTATTTTGAAACAGAAACGTTCAACTCCTTTGGCCAAAATAATTTAATTTTGATGTTAAAAGAGGAAAATGAAGCTGAAATGTTACTGGAGCCAGGCCTGATGAAGGAGCCATCCCAAGCATGCAAAGCCAACTCTGTTCCCTGCACAAGTATGCACTTGATTTTTTTTTTCTTCCTTTAAAATTTTAACCACTCTAAAGTTTTCAAGGCTTTAGCTTTTCATCTCAATTCAGAACAGTAGCTCCTTTTTCATAGCGTCTTTAAGAATTTCAGGAACACCAAAACCTTCCACCTTTTTTTTTCTTTTTTCTCTTTTTTTTGGCAGAACAAGCAGCACACTGTATGATCAAGGGCTTGGAAAGGCGGAATCCTTGGAATTGCTCCTGATCAAGGTCCTCCTGGGCTGCAGTCCCTACGTGATGTGGTCAAATGGAGATGGTAAACCACATGCTGGAAACTTCCCAGTCCCAGGTGCCCACAAAAGCCAAAAATTAAAAGTGTGTATCCTCAATGGATGACCAGCCACTCCTGAGACTCTGCCTTTCCCTCTGGGGTTTTCCTAACAGCTTTCACAGGCACGGCCAGCTACAACTTAAGCAAAGCTGGCCAGTGATCTAGGAAACTCTTCAATTATAGATGAGCACCAATAAACAGCCAGTGATTTGCTGGAAATTATGAAGTATAAATAATTGAGAAGCAGGGAGTTGGCCCAGAGGTCCCTTTCTCTCTTGCTGATTCGTCTTAATGCATTTCCTTGATGCAGCTCCCTGCTGTGTTCCTGAGGCTGTGGGAGCAGCAGGATAATGGCCCTGGCAGAAAATGCTGACCTGCTTGTGCAGAGTTAGAGATCTGTGAACATCCACCAGCCTCACAGGTGCAGCTGAGGAAAGGGGGTTTACCCACCCCACCCCCAGTATGGAAATCAGGGATTTTACCTGGGGACCTGGGGATTATCCAGACACAGTAGGTGATGGTCTGGCAGCAGCTCATGTGGAAGAACCTCACTCTGTGTTTCCTGCTGCTTCTTCCTGGTGCCATTAAAGAGGAGATTCCACCAGTGCAGAGCAGGAGCTGCTGGAGGATGCTCTGGGCTGTGCTGGGAGAGGAGAGACTTAACTTGAGATCCTGATCTTCCAGCCTGGATAGCTCTGCTCTGCAGTGGCTTTCCAAACAGTGAGTCCCAAATGAGTCTCAGCTCTTGGGGAGGGCATGAAACCAACCCCAAACACAGCCCTGAAGCTCAGTAGGACCCAAAGACAACAGAACTGCAGTGATATTCCTCCCTAGGTGAACACAGCTTTGCTCAGAGCTTCACCCTTAAGGCAAAGGGAAAAAAATTCTTTGGGAAAATGGACCATGAGAGAGGATGTAATAGAGAGGATAACTTCCTTCTGTGCTGCTGGGCCAGAGATAATGAAAAAAGCCAAGGGGATGCACAGCAAGGCCCACAAAGGACACCTCCCCAAGCTAATCATGGCTGACACTAAGGGAATTTCACTGTTAACATCCATCAGTTAACAGCTGTCTCACATCTTAATGCTGATGCACTTTTAGTCTGTTTAATCAAACTGCAGATGCTGCCACAAACCATATAAAACCTTCCATGCTACAAAAATTGAAGTCTCACTGGAGACTGGTAGCAATGGTTCCCACTCAGTAACCAAGCACTAGGCCATAAGCACATTTATCTTCATGAGCTTCAAATGTGTCACCGTTTACTTTAGTGAAAATCTTTGCGCTTTTGCACTGAAAATGAAATGCCTGATCTATCTGAGGTGTAAAAGATGGGAACCAAGAAAGGAAGATGCTGGAAGATAGAAAAGAAGGTGCTTTGTCAGAAGACTTTCAGAGCTGCTAAGGACACTGGCAATAAAAGCATGGGATGAGTCAGGTCTAACTCAGATGTCTCACCCAAGGTTCAGAGCTAATTCCCCTCTATTTTCCTCATAACCTTGGTAAATGAGCAATTTACCTTCTTGTAAAACAAATATTTAAGACTGGATACACAAAATGCCCTCTGGACATGTTGTCCCCACTGACCCCAAAGAAGTACCATAAAAAACACTTATTCTGACTTTGAATTTTATCAGGTAAAGGAGGACAGTAAAGAGATTATCCAAATACTCTTAAGACACTTCTTCAGTTTTAACATGAGAGACAGGTGAATGATGTGCTGCTCACTGGCCGTCCACAAAACACCATCCACTGGAGAAAGGAAGAAAAATGGAAAGAGAGAAGAAAAGAGAGAAAAAATCCCCACATATAAAAAAAGAGAACCAGAAGATGAGTGGGAGAGAGGCTGAGGATGGTGTCTGCTTGTGACACTCAGGTCCACCTGACATCAACCCTTTTTTACCAAGGAAAGCTCAACAAAAGAATGGGAATTCCAAGACACATACAAAAGAGGTTGGCATGTAAAGAAACAGGACTTCAGAGAAGGCATCTCCCTTCATTTGTGGTATAACATTTTTTAAATAAAAAGGATGCCAATAATTTTAAAACACTCCTCACCCTATCTGCACTACGCGCCCCACGCCTTCCTGAGCAAAGCCAGTGGGGTGAATTTAGCTCTTTACCAGCATTTATGACTAGAGCAAAGAGAATCCATCCTGCCCCCACAAAGGCAGAAGTGGCTCCTGGCTCCCTCCTGCTCCTGGGAGGAGCCTGGGAAGCACAGAGCGCTCCCGGTGCGAGGAGGTGGCTGAGGAGCAGGCGGGAGCTGGCAGTGACTCCCAGGCCAGCGTCAGGGCAGGATGGGCTGATGAAGTCTGAGTAGATGCCACAGCTCGTAGCTTTTAAGATCTCAGTAAACAGTGTAAAGGGACATGGAATCAGGGCTCAGTATGCAGATTTTGCTCCATTATGTTTTTGAGCTGTTTTTTCTCTTTTCACTCCCAGCTATGGAAGACGCCAAAGCTGTTAAATATCAAGCGTGTATAATGGGAATCCCATAAGCTGGGGGAATGGCCAGGATTCAAGGATATGTCCAGAGCAGAAAAAAAGCATATCAGTAAGAAAGGAAAAATAAGAAAGAGAGAAATAAGCACAGAGACGTGGGTGGAGAGGAAAGGGAGGAGGGGGAGAGATCGAGCCCACGACTTCTCATCGGCCATTCTGATTTTTTAGGTCACAGCTTAACGGCATAGCAACGACTTCTATTATTGTTGCTTTTATTGCTATTAATTATTACTGTTATTAATTATAGTCCTTACCCCTGGTCCTAAGAATCTTTAAATAACACAGGTCACTTTATGGCAGACGTTGCGTGTGAGCACACACACTGGGGGCTCAACACTCTCCCAGCCCAGCACCGAGGGAAGGGTCCCTCAGCACCTCACTCTCCTCAGCCCCTCCTACACATGAATCTCACCCTAAACACTGGAAGTGCTCAAGGCCAGGTTGAACAGGGCTTGGAGCAACCTGGTCCAGTGGAAGCTGTCCTTTGCCCACAGCAGGGAGGCTGGAATTAGATGAGCTTCAAGGTCCCTTCCAACCCAAGCTTTTCTGACTCTATAATAACAGAATACTTCCAGAAGCTGCACCTTGCACTTGCACGCGTTTTGGAACCCTGCAACAGAACTGGCACCACTCTGGATGGATAAAACAACCAGAAGAAAAAAAAGAGAAAAGGCTCTTCCCTTCTCATTCCAGCTTTGTGAGGCAAAAATATCACCACAGGATGAGGGCAGGGGGAGGAAAAGCCAGTTTTATTTCCTCAGCCACTTAAGCAGGCAACATCAGCAAATACAGCTTTGCTCAAGATTATCAATAGTCAGAAGGAGATCTCTCTTTCTACAGCATTTCAGGTCCTGCTGGTTTGATCCCTTTGCACAGGTAAATCTGAGGTGAGATTGTTGCTGAGCCCAACAGAACCCTTATTAAACAAACCACTGTTTCCCCTCCCAGCAGTCAGTGTGAAATCCCACCGGCTAAGGCCCGAGGGGCAACACAAAGTCATGGTTCTGGAAGTGCTTTAAATCTTGCAGAACAGTAGAAAGATGAGAATAAATCACAAAAAAAAGCTGCATCACCCCTTACAGCCTCAAATTCATAATTAAATTTTAGGAGGTAAAAAACCCCCACTTTAATGGGAACACAAGGTGCAAATAAATAAACTGAAAAATGATGGACAACTGTATTTAGCAAGTCAGCGAGAACCATTCCCTGTTCAAAAATCATCTCTTTCTTTACCTTCTTGAAACTACTCCCCCTGTGTCAGGCAAAAGTCTGCAAGAAGAAAGATTGTATTTTCCCGCCTTGTTTTTCATAAAATAATCCATTTTGCTGCTTCAGACAAGCTGTTATTCATCTTGAACCTGTCCATCCCTCCCACTGGGAGCTCCAGATGGATTTACCAGCTAATCCAGTTAGTAGCTCCTGCCAGCCATGGCATTCCAACATCCCCTGATACAAAGCTGGGGAAAATTGCCTGTGTCCGTGTGTCTCTGTGCATGTGTGTGCTCAGGCTAGGAAGGGAGAGAGTGACCAAGGAATTACATTAACCCAAAAGCCCCTTCCTACTCTCCCAGCTGAGCTAAATTTCCAAGCTCAATGGAGAACCTCTGTCAGAAGCAGCTAAATAAAGGAAAATGATACTAACAGGGAAGTAATATCAACCCAGCACCTTTTCTCTGTGCCCTTGAAATTTCTGGTACTGGTGTGATGACAAATGTCTGCTATCATCAGTATTCTCACAAGACAGAAAATGTGGGCAGCCACTGCAGAGGTTCATAGACTTTGACCGCCAAGTCTGACTCTGGTGCTGTTCAGTGACGCCCTGGTCCTTCACCCCCTGCCCACCAGCAGTTCCCTTTCCTTCCTTTCAGCTCAGGCAGTTGGTTGCATTTAAAAAAAAATAAAAGTAATAATGTGGGCAAAGATCAGAACTGCTGTTGCCACAACAATTCAAAGGGAATAAAGTTACAACCAAGGGAAGAACAACAGGCTGATGCTGCCTGTGCAGCGCTGCTGTACCGGCGCGTTGGCCCACAGTGCAACTGAACGTAAAGCTGCTGCTTTAATAGCGACAGTGCAACGCTGGGCCCATACCTCCAAAAATGCATCTCTTCTCTACGACTATTTGGATAGTTCTGCCTCCAAATTCTTCCACCTCGACAGCAGGACAAGACTGAGGGAGAGGCTAGGGGAGCAAAGGAAGTTTTGGAAGACCACCTAAGGAGCCCAGGTACAGACATAGAGAGGCTGCGTGGGCACATCAGTGAGAAAAGCACCTGAAGTGTCTCCTTGGCGACTGTGGACAGGTGCTGGAGCGTTTGTGCTGCTCCAAGCACACAGGATTTCTTCCAAGATGGCTCCAAATCCGTGGATGAGCCCAACAGCAGCTCAGCCCCTGCCACTCCAGGTCACTCCTCCTCCTCCTCGGAGAGCCGGTGCAGCCGGAGCGGGAAGGTAGCGCAGCGAGAAGCACTAAGTGGGAAATGAGCAAGTGTCACGGAACAAAATCAATAGCCTGGAGCCAAAGCTGTTTCTCTGCCTTTCCTGTCTCTGATTTGTGCGTGCTTGTGACTCCAGGGCTTCTTTACCTCCTGCATCCCTCCTTCCCTCGCCGCGAAGGCGGAGCGCGATAACGAGCGCGGGTGTCCGAGCCACCAGACAGGCCCATCAGTGCGATCAGCGCCAGCCGAGAGATGGGGGCCCGCGGGCTCATCGGGCTGCACGGCGCTGGCCAGCCCCTGCGCACGAAGATGCCAATCTCGCCTCTCCTGCAGCCCTCCTCCTCCGCTTTGGCAGCCCGGTCTCCTCACTCTCCTCCCCCTTCCCTCCATCCCTGCTCAGCACCAGAGGAACGCCAGCCCGGGCCACATCCCAGCCCTTCTCCCTTAACGATTCTGATGGGAAATGCCCAGCAGGCTGAAGCTTTCCTAGAAAAGCAAGGGCAGGTCGGAAGGCATATGGTTGCTGTCCTCTAAGCTCCGGGTGACAAGGTCTGTGATGCTGCATCCTTCCCAAGCGGAAAGGGGAAAAAAAGAGAGAGAGAAAGAGAAAAAATCGCCTGCTTGGGCTTTGGGAAATCACAAGCTACCTCCTGCGGGGAGTGAACCTCTCCGACCCTGTGCCACACTGCTGGGCACGGATCACACCACACTGGCGTGGCAGAGGCTGGCCTTGTCTTAAAATGAGAACTGAAACATGGAGAGTTGGAAATAGCTCGGTGGTTTTTAACACACTCCTGGTCCATAACAAATCTCTGGCTGATTCTCCTCCCTGACCCAGAATCGCAGGGTTTTAGGCACATTTGCCATTAAAGCTGAAGAGCAAAGAGATGACCGAAAAATACATCGGTATTTTTCCAGCTTGTACTGCTGCCATCGGCAAATGTTTTGCTATGTTCCACTCCCGAGGTTACCTAAAGCCTGCTGGAACCAGGAGTACCCCTTGGTTCACTCAGGGAGCTGTGCTGGATGCTCAGGCTGCTCCTCCTGGCAAGGGCAGTGTGGTCCCTGGAAAACAAGACTGCCCTACCCAGGAGGGTGAAAACTCCTCTTGGAGACTCACTCTGGACAGCCAAATCCAATGGCTGGAAAGCAGCATTTCCTCCACTTGCTTTATGGAGTCCATTCCACACCCTCAGCCCTGGCCATCTCTGCTATTGGTAGGAAGGGAAATCTGCAATTCCAGGCTGTGTTTTGCCCTGAGGTACAGGATCAGTTTAGAATATTACAGTGCAGGACTTTTACAGGGTTGTCTTTCAACAGCAGCGTGTTCCCATAAAACACAGAATGGAACAACACATATTTCCTCCTTAAATGAGCACGAGGGCTCTTCTTTCATACAAATTACTTCCCTCAACATATGAATTCACTGATCTCTCTTACTACACCAACATAAGGTTTCTTTCCAAACCATAGGCCTCACCTTTAATAATCAATATTTCCTTTCCATTTGCTCAGCTTTCAAGGTCATACATTGAACAGATTAATCACACTTTCAGAACTCTCTTCCTCTTAGGCTGATGCTAGCACTGGCATTATGTGGAATTTGAAGGAAAAACATTCTGAACAGGGCTCGGGTTTTTCTTCCCCATGGAATGTTAGGCCAAGAAAAAGAAACTGCTGTTTGTCCAGAGTAAAAGGGCAAATAAAATCATTTCCAGGCTCTTAAAGAAGCTATTACATACAGTGAATTAGATGAAAAATTACTTGATGACAGTGGCCTTTTAAAATGCTACTGAGAGCAGGAACAATGAGCAGTTAGCCAAGGGCTATCTATATCCTGCTACTCCTCCATGTGCTCGTAGCTCCTGCTTTAGACAAGTCCATTCTCAATCATGACACTGTATTCATAACACAGAACAATTACCTGTAATCCTACATGCCATCATCTCCACTGATTCCACACGGGAGCTTTTAAAAATATTCCCCTAAATGGGATCCTAGCATGCCCTAACACTGCACTGGAATGCAGGGTGAGCTACAAGCAAAGTGAAGGAAAGTTTGGAAACTCTTTTTGTCATCTTTTAAAGAAAAAAATGTTTCTGTTTTCATGATGATTCATGTCCTAGAAAAGAAATGGAAAGAAACACCACCATCCTGGGAAAGCTGTGGTCATAGCGCTGCACAAGATTATCTGCTACTGATGGGCTTGAGCCAGAGCCCTCATACCTGAGCTGGGAATGGTTGGTTTGGACAGCACTGGTTCTAGTGGAAAAACTCAGGAGCTTGCCAACCAAAACACCCCCAGTCTGTTCAGCCTCAGTCTAAGGTGGCGTTCAGAACAGAATCTTCCAGCTCTGACACAAAACTGAAAGGGGTTTGTACCTGAAAATGATCTGAATAGAGCTTACCCCACTGGAAATCCTCAGTGAGATTTTCCTTGTGAGATCTGACATTTTAACAGGCTGACATATCTCAAGACCTCACTGGCTGCCCAACATGGTTTGGCCTTAAGCCTGGAGTTTAAACCTCCAGCCTCACCACTGACTGCTCAGCTGTTAACCACTGCTTTCCCTTCACCAGCCCTTCCACCCAAGCATCCCAGAGGCAATCATTCCAATCATCTTCAGTCTTGGAGGAGTACAGCCTATTGCCCTGCTGTGGCAGAGGTACATTACTCAGGGAGTTGACATGAGCTGGAGAAGGTCAGGCAGTAATGAAGTGGCCGTGATTTGGAGCGGAACCCAGTAGTCCGATAGCCCAGATCCCTATTTAATCTACTCAGCTTGGCTCTAACCAGCTTTTGTTTCAGAAGGAAAAGCAGAAGAGGAACGACTGTGACTTCCCAAATGCCTAAACACAGGTGGGGGCTGGAAAGAAGCATGTGAGGCTGCCTGACTATTCCAAAGTGGGGAGCACTTCTGCGCTCATTTCTCCTGCTGTGTCGCTAAGAATTACAGCCTGCCTAAATGCCTAAGCACATTGAGAACATATAACAATAATTAGAGTGTCAGAATTCCCTTCGAGAGCTGAGCGAGATTTTGTTTCCTGGAGCAGCTCAGGGAGAAGAGATTCCAACTACAATTTGCCCATTCTTTGCTAAGCAAAAAATTTGGGATGTATTTTCAATTCCAGCTGAAGGGGCAGACAGGAGCCACCTGTACAGTGCTCCTGACAGTCATGACCTGTTTGCGATACCACAGAAAGGGCAAGTGACGATAGGTTCTGACAGTGCTCCATAATGGAAACTCTGATTTGTGTCCAGAGCATGCACAGAAGATGCACAAAACTCAAAAGCTTGAATATCTGAATGTTTTTGAGCAATGCAGGTCACTGCACCTTCCCTCAGCCTGGCAAGCCTGTGGCTCATTGCATGAGTCTCCTGTTCTGATGATTTCTCCCTTTCATGCTCTGCTGGAGAGTGAGGCCATCCCTTGCCAAGGAATTTCAGCTCCCCTTATCTTCAGCAGGAAGCAAGCCCTCTCTCCTTCCCCACACACTCCCTGGAGAAGTGCTCCCCAAAAGGCCATCAAAAGAAGCCTTCCAGCCACGAGCAGTGTCTTATCTCTGCGTGTTTCCTGCCCAGGAATGGGTTAAAGCCATCAGGGCAACAACAAAAGCAAAGATCTTGAACATCATTTCATGCAAATGACCTTTCAGTGGCTTCCTGTGCTTCACTGTGCTCTTGTCTGCCAGGGCCCCGGGGCCTTCAAAACCTGGGGCTAGATTTTGACTCATCTTCCCTTATCTGCTTGACTGACTGTCAGCCTCGCACATCTCCCTGCTTGTGATGAAGGCCTTAATTAGTGCTTGTCTGTTTACCCTTTTCCTATTGCCACCTCTCTTTTCCTCTCCCTCTCGCTATTCCTCTCCTTTCTCTCTCCCTCTCCCATCACCCTGGGGCTTGTTTGCTTAGCTGGGCATCTCTTGTTTACTCAGCAGGGAGGCTATAATATATGTAAATAAAGTAAGTCCAAAACTCTATAAAAATATATCACATACACGATACAAAAATACCAACACAGAAACATATTTTTGCATTCAGAGACATTGCTAAAGCTGGCCTTGCTTTTCTTCAACAAAGGAAACCCTTTTGTTTTCTTCTGAATTCAGTGGCAATAAGGAAACAGAGCTGGGTTTTTTTTCCTTCTCCTTTCTTCAGAGTCTTTATTCCCACAAAGCACACGGGCAGTGTTTAGGGATCATCCAGCACCTGCTGATTTGGTGTTTTGGAGCAAACACCACTGAGGTTCAATCACCTGCCTCACCAGAGCTTCTACCCAGAGAAGGGATTAAAAATACAAAATTTGTTCAGGTTTCATGAGAAGTAGAAATAAAGGAAGAACCATCTCTTACATCCACTGAAAACAGGACACAGTGTGCATTTCTACTGAGACATCTTCACTGCAAGGTTTTCCCTGGCACATCCCTCCCTAATAAAAGCTGATTCATACCCATAATATGGCTCATAAAATCCATTTTGTAGCTGGATGTTCAGTGAAAGCTCTGCAGGGCTCTGAGGACTGAACTGTGACAACGTGTAGGTGTGATGATTCAAGAGGAGCTATGAGTATCCACTCAAACACATGGAGCAGGCCAGTCCTGTGCTACTCCAGAGCTTGCCAAAGGAGTTTCCAGACTTATCAAACACCACAGGAAATAGCAAAGTTCAGGGGCTGCCAAAGAGCAAAGGACAGCAGAGAACAGCTCTCCCATTAGGATGTAAAAGCCATTGGTTTTAACGGGAGTAATATGCTCAGATCAGGAGAGACAGGGAAAAGGAGCAGAGGAATGATAAAGGAAGGCAGAAAAGGAAGCATGAGAAAAAGTAGGAAGAGAAAAAAACAGAAAAAAAAAGTTTCTCTCTCTGGCAGGGAATATCAGAATAAGATAATTCCTATATGGGAATAATGCACACACTGCAATGATGTCTGAGGGAAGACACAGGCACAGAAGGATGTCCTCATAACAAGAGGAAGGAATGTGGAAATGCAGGGATACACGGAGACGGGGCTGGGGTGTGTCTGGCAGATAGTCACAGGCCTGGCCAAACGTGTCCTGAGCCCTCCAGCAGCCAGGTCCAGTGCAGAGCCAGCTGTGCCAGATGCCAGGGTGGGACAGGCCAGCGAGGCCAGCGGTCCTCAGGCCATGCAAGTGCTCGCTCCACTCACTGCCAGCTCCCTCCAGCACTGCTGCCTCTCCCTTGCTGAGACTTACTGGGGATTAGGATTCCCAAAACGGATTCAGATATTCATGGAAAAAAATAAAGAGTAGAAAGTCAAGGGAAAGAAACAAAGAGCTGATAGTGTCTCCTGTGACAGCTGTAGATATTTCTGGGTTAGTTCCTGGAGATGTGACATTTTTACACCTGCATTTCCAGGTGGATCCACTCCCAGCTCCAAACAGTTCATGAGCCAGAGACTCAAGGTCATTTTGAACTGGTTCAGAGCCATTTCAGGGCCAATTTGCAAGGAAGATGTAAAATTCAGAGCGTGCACTCGTTAAGAGGGTGTGTGCAGGCACAGCATTCCCTGCCCTTCAGGTGATCAGGTTCACCAGCTGCCTGTTGGGGCCTGAGCTCCAAGATCTCCGTTTGTCCTGATCGTATCTGCCAAGCCTGTGCACTGCAGGGCTGCGTCACTGCAGGGCCATAAACCCCAGTGACACACCAGGAGAAACACCACACCTCGATCTCAGCAGGAACAGGGCACGAGCCCTGGCACCAGGGAGCTCCCTCTGCCTTCCAAGGTAAAAGGGATGGGGTCTCCACAGACCCCACGTGGGTCAGGACCAACATCCTGCAACCACCAAGGAGAAAACAGCACAGGATGATCCTTCTGCAGGTGCTCCCTCTTGAGCAGGGGGCTTAGGGCACACCTGACCCTAAGCAAAAGCCCAGCAGGAATGAAACCCCAGGAACTGTTTCACAAACATCTGGGTGGCCTGAGGACAGAGCAGAGAGCAAAAGGAATAGAAAAGGCCTGTGGGTTCCTCCTCTCTGTTCAGCTCCCCTGGGAACAAAGGAAGCCACTGTGGGATGTTGGAGTGATCAGCTGGTCAAAGAAGCCACTGTGGGATGTTGGAGTGATCAGCTGGTCAAAGAAGCCACTGTGGGATGTTGGAGTGATCAGCTGGTCCACACGGGGCTTCTTGTGACACACTAATTATTGCCTGGGCACAACCTCTCGATGTGGGTCACCAGGAACTACACTGGCAGTCAATAGAGACTGACTCCAAGGGTTGCTCTTATATCTTTCACTTTCCAAAAAAATAAAAGTAAATAGGCAATTGCCGATAAAACACAGCATCAAACAAAAGCAGTAAACCCAGACTGATACAGGTAATTAAGAATAGAATTAACAGATGTGGGCATCTACATCATAAAACAAGGCAGCAGTCCTAAAACCCACCATCCTGTCTCCTTGACGGATAATATAATTGTTCTGCCTTTTATTGGGCATCTGCCAATACCTACTACCTCTGAAGCAAACATCAATGGCTTTCTGACCACAAAGACATTTTTAGTTACCAGGTACTGAAATATAGCCCAGGAGTCAATGATTTCAAAGACAACAGAGCACTCAACTGTACAGCTCAGTACAATCCTGTCTGGCCCAATCCTGCCTTCTCTTGTCTGCAAGAATTTGCCAAAAATGAACACCACCCCCCCCCCCCAAAAAAAGAACAAAACAAAAACAAACAAACCCACACAAACACCCCCCCCCAAAAAAAAAGAAACAACAACCAAGAAACCCAAACAAAAACTTTTAGAAATTACAATTTTGATTATTACTTGAAGAGCAAGAAAAAAACCTGTCTCCAGTAAACCACTAGTAAACCTCAGAGAGTGCTTGCTTAAGTCATACCTTGGACCTCTTATTTCTCCCTGGCTCTTGGATGTGATCCATTTAATTCATTCATACTCCCACTTCTTGGCACCCAAGTGCCTCACCTTTATTACCTGAAAAAGTTGCAGCAGGAACCGCTGCAAGCCTTTACTGCAAGAGAAGAAAGATGGAGCAAAGGAATATTGAGGTGCTCTGGAATTTTCCTCTTCCCTTTGACTGCCTCCCTTCCTTCTCCAGTAATTCAAAAGATACCTTTAACTCCTTGATGTACCGCCTGCTCCTGAGAACCTTAAGGAATTCTGGGACATGTTTCATGCTTCCTATGCATTCCAAATAAGTATTCCAAACAAAATGGGAGCATTTCCCTCCCACAAAGTTGTTTTCTTCCACAGAGGGTGGATGGGGCTGTATCCCCAGTAATGTGACCCTCACACTATAACCAAGTGTTTTATATGTATTTTATTTGGGTCCTCTTCTTGATCTAAAATACATAGAAGGCTAAAATTGTCTCTCCCCAGTTAAAATGCTTCCAAAGCAGACTTTGGTTAAACTGGTCTGGAAGCAGTTTCCATAGGAATCTTCATAATCAAAGAAATAAACTCCTTAACTGCACTGAACCAGAACCTTAAACTGAAAATTGAGAATTACCCAAATCCAGCAACCCCAAAGGAATGACAGCTTGTCCAGTAGATATCAAAGGCTTTGTTTTGATATCAACAGTTATGTTTTTACTGGATTTAATATTGATATAATAATAAATATAATACAAACAAATTGAATATTTCCATCTTAGAATTAGAAACTTATCATCCCGTAAAAAAAAACTGAAGGAGAATTATTATCAATATGTTTCAACACTGCCAACATCTACCATTCTGCTACCTGTAAAAATTAAGGATTTAGACATTTCCTGCTGAAATCTCTCACTGAGACTGACTACTCTGCAGAGTCTTGGATTTCCACAGAACCCCACATTTTGTCAACAACTTGCTTCACTGGCCTTTTCTTTTTCAACAGTTTTTACTTGGGAAAATATTTTTTTCACCCACCTCCTCATCTGCCATGCGCTCCCTCACGTGGGAGCTGTTCCAAAGGGAGCCTGCAGCCAAGACACCGAGACGCTTTTGTTTGCACGCCCATGCCAGCCTGGCTGATGCCATGGCCTTGGCTTTGGGAATGGAGGTTGGGATCAGAGCCAGCTGGCCCTGCCTCAGCAGCATTTTCCTTCCTGGAGCCTGGCATATACCGCACCAAAAAGACACTCTCCTCTCTTCAGAAGGTTGCAACACTTTGTGGGAAAATCAAATTACTTGACGACATCCCTTTCAAGTTCACAATGGCTCACACTGGAAACTCAACTCAATATTTTCTTCCTGCCACATGCAATCAAGGATCACAAACTGCCTGCTTTGTTTCTGGCTTCTGGGTTTGGTTGGGGATGAAGAGAAGGTTTATTTTTTTATTATTACTTTTTTTTTTTTGGTAAAATAACAAAACCAAAACAACAACAGTAAAGCCCAAAATCAGTGAGCCAACAACAGCATAACGCAGGGAAAAAACAGGAGAGGAACAATACTGGGGACAGGAGAGCCTCTGCACACGGACTGACCCTTCAGATCCTGAAAGGTGCTGTGAGATTTCCACACAACCTTCTCCAAGCTGAACAGTACCAACTGTCTCAAACTTCTCTAGATAGCAGCAAGTAGATAAGTTAGATCTGTTTCACACCAGCTTCTAAAAAGTATTAGGGAATTAATTTAAATATATTTGAATCATCAAAGGTAGAGTTCAAGAAGTGACAGTGATTAAACTTTCTGTGACTGTGCAGTCTCAGCTGCTTTCTGAATTAAGATTTTTTAGTCTGGCACTAGCAGCTGAGACAGATCTTAAACGGGTGGGGAAAATGTAGAAAAGACTACAATGTTTAAATTCAATGCCCAGTCTAGTGGAAGGTGTCCCAGCACCTGGACAACAACCCTCGTGTAGCGCAAAGATGAGGATGCTTCCGTGCAGGAGCTGCACTCCACTGGTGGGAATTTGTTTGGTGTTGGACTCTTACAGGGTTATTTTCCTGCTGCCCCTGAGCCCCAGCACCGCCGTGTCACCGGCTGCAGGCAGAGGAGAGGGAGGAGGAGGGAAAGCTGTGGCTGTATGGGTGGAAGCAGCAGTCCCAGGAGCTCTGGTGGCTGGGTGTGATGCTCTGAGTGCGGCTGGCAGTGTGGGCGCAGGAGGCCGGGCTCCTCACGCCCAGCTCTGTCACGCCCTAGAGCAGCGAGTGCCCTATATCTGCACAGAGCCACGAGCCAGGGCTCTCGGAGCTCAGTGCCAGCCTGAGTCAGGAGGAGAGGCCACACACGGTCTGACAATGAAAGCAGCTCAGGGAGGGCATTGCAAAAACCCAACACACGCAGCCATTTCCTGAGCGCACGGAACAGCTCTGCCAACCTAAAAAACCAAACCAGTGAAAGCAGGTGGGAGAAGCGTGGGATCTCCACCTATCACACCCAGCCTGCGTGCAGGGGTGTTGATTAAAAGCTGTGGCTGTGACTAAAATCGCTGCTGGCTGCAGTGAGATCTCTGCTGCCTCTCATTCCCAGGGCATAACTGGCCTGTGCAGAATAAAAGCGTGCCTTGCAATCCTGACCCCCTGCCTCAAGTGAAGGTCAAATGGAGAGTGGAGCAAGGACTGTCTGTCCTCCCCACAGCAATGCTATGACAGAAAGAAAAAGACTAGTAAAGACAAAAAGAAAAAATGCCCAAGGAAAAAGCAGGAAGAGATCCCAGGTAGGAAGGCACAGCTGTGAACAGAGGGCTGGAACTGTCAGATGTGCCTAAACCTACAGTAACTGGCTTTTAATTCCCACTAAAAGGAGTTTTACAAATCCCAAGTGATTCTCTAAGCCTCAGAATTACTGGAGAAATATTTAATTGACTAGCAGCTACTAGAATAAGGGAATCAGAAAACATAAACTGTGTTTAGGAACTCCATCAATAATAAAATCCATATAAATGTTTTTCACTTCATCCTGTCAGGATGTAGCCAGTTGCTGTATTTAGGAATAAGTAAATAACTTCCTTGGTAATTTTGCTGCAACAGAATAAAATTAAATGAAAATAATTCCAGGTTAACTGAATTGCCTTAAATATAGAGGCTGTGAAACACAGCAGTAGAGCCAGGTCAGGGTAGACGCTCAGCACTTAGCAGGTTCTGAACTCACCTACTCCTGTTAAAGGTGATACCATGGTCATTTTAGGTTATATCCCTTTAAAGCTTCAATTAAATAAGCAGCTGCCAGATTTAATCCTCTTGGCCTTTCTTCTCTTCAGTTGTATATGGATATCTTTGTCTTTTAACTCTATACAATAATATAATTCTCCTAACTCCTAGTCTAGAGTTTTCCCTAAGGAACTACAGTAGATGTTAAATATCCCAAAGGATATATATCCTACACAGAACATTCACAATCTGATAAAAAAAATCATTCAAGTACTGATATCAGGAACTGCTAATTCAGCATTCATCTCCTTTAATGCTGCAACATTCTGCAATTAGATTTTGCTGCCTCCATGCTTGTTGTCTAGAATAATGATGGAAGGTAGCAATGAAAAAATGAATAAAGAAAACTGAAATTAAGCAAATTTAGAGTAAATACAGAGAAAAGTTCTGTGTATTAATGTGGTGCAAGACTCTTTAATTACCTGCTTCAAGTGTGTCAATGCAGACTAACCCACCTGAATCCATACTCCAATGACACAGGTGGCCTAATGCCATGCTCATCTCCAAATGCCTGAAGCTCTTAATGACACTGGTTTTTGGGAGAGCTGCCTGTCCAAACCCCAAGAGAATGTCCTTATTGTCCTCATTTTCTATCAAACAGAGCACCCCAAGAGCCCAGTCCACCAGTCATTGTTACCTTCAACCTCCAGTGCAAGGCCATCTCCTCCCTAGAGCAGAGCATCTGCAGCAAGATGCTCCTCTGACTCCATGGGGGCTGCACTTCTCTGTGCCTAAAACTGGCCACATCAAGGCTCCTGGGCCATTTACACTGGGCTGGGCTTGTGCAGACTGACTGTGCTGCCTTTCCTGAGGGGGTCTGGACTCCCTCCCGTGACCCGAACCCCAAGAGCAGGGAGAAGCAGGACTAAATTCATCCCAAGACCGAGGCATTTGCTCAGCACTGGAAGTCTAGGTCAAACGCAGAGCAGAACTGCCCTGCTGTCTCATTTAAATATTCAGTGAACACTGCAAAGATTAACATTTCCTCTCTTGAATATCTAAATATTTGCCCACAATCCCCCTGCTAATGAGCAAAGACAAGTGCTGGTAAGTGGCAAGCAGCATCAAGCCTCGAGTCAATCAAACGCTCCAACGGGCCCTTCAGCAGCACCACAAGGCCCAGCAAGTGACATTCGGAGCTGGTGGCTTGCAAATGGCCCTTCTCTCCTGATAACTCTCCCCCCACCACACATCCACACACATTCCTCCCTCTCCTTCCCTCTCCACCCCCTTTTCTGCTCCATGACCCACTCGGGGGCATAAAAAACTGGTACTGAGAAACCTGCCAACTGCTTTAGACTTTGGAACACGAGCTTGGCTCTTGTCAGCTCTAAGCCTGCCACACAATGGAAAACATTACATATTTCTCTCGCTAACAACCGCGCTGCTCATTTACATGTCTTAGGCAAACACCAACAAGGTCGCAGCCAGAAAAGTGCGGTCAGGAGCGCTACTGCTCCTGGCAAGAGGTTGGTGCCTGGAAAAGGGCTGCACTGGAAGCTCTTTAAACACCTTGGAACATGTGCTAAGCTCCTGAAGTATGAGGTGTGGTGACAGCAAGGTGTTGAAACCAGGCTTTTAAAAGCTGCCAGTCATAATTAACACGTCTCCGCAGAGCACTGGCAGCCAAACAAAGCCAACACCCAGAGCATCTTCTTGCAGGGTGGGTGGGGAGAGCGGAAGAGAAGAGGGAGCAGGTGTGGGGAAGACAAAGGAGGAGTACAGAGTCATACACAGGGGGTTTTTCCTCTTGGCCTCACGCTCAGAAGTTGCCACCCTTGCTCCTCAAAGATGTGATGAAGTTACAGCCCTTCAGGAGCCCCTCTGCCATAAGCCTGGACACTGCAAGGTGAGGTGTCCCCACCGACCTCCTCTGGGAGATCCTGGCTGTCCTTGTCCTTGCTTCTGTGGGGATCAGGTATTCCTGCCACCAGAGGGGTTTGGGAAGCCACAAGGCCAAGGCATGCAGGGAGAACCCACCTTGAGCCCCTTGCTGGAGAGCCAGAACAAGAGCCACGTTCAGATTTCCTGATCTCCTGTTACTCCTGAGCCCCCTACAAAGAGGCACAATCCAAATTCTGCAATAATATAATCTTGTCCGAAAATTTTTATTAGTAATTTTTTCAGTGCATGTCCATTCTAATATTAGTCCAAACTTAAAAAAAAAATATTTATGACTTTCCATGTCCAGCTACTTTATAGAAAACTCAAACCAACTCCACAGACAAAATGTTAAGCAAAAGAGCACCAGCCCTGATCTTTTCCCCAAAATGAAGTTCTTTTTAAATAGTATCCAGCATTATAAAGCAGCTGGATAGGAAAGTTTGTGTGAATTAGATGAAAACAGCCCTGTCCAAATATAATTCAATCTCATTAGAGTCTAAAAACTGTATCAGGCATCAAAATCTTAAATATTTATTTGAAATTATGCACCCTAGTTATTCCATATTCTAAATCTGTGCAGCAGAGAGGCTGCAATTGTAATGGATTTAATAAAAGCTATCATATTCCATAATTCAGAAGGAAAGATTATGCAGAGCCCTGAGATGTAACTAAGAATAGCCAAGTTTCTTCTTGTTGGTGATTGTTCTAAGAACTAAAAGAAAAAATTTATACATTTCTCTCCTGCTCCTTTTTCTATCTGAAGTACTCAAGAACCACCATGTCCCACCAAGCTGCAGAATACTCTGTTCCCCTCTTTCATGAGCTTCATTATTTCATTAGCCCATAACAAACACAACATTCCTCAATATCTTGCATTTTTTATCCCCAGGTTTCCAGGAGAAGTGAATCCCTATGCAAACCCAACTCCCCCTAAAAATCCCACCTTCTGTGTGATGCTCATCTCACAGCTTTGGGGCCCACAGTCCAGTCTTGGACAAAGCTTACTGAGGGGTTCCAAATGAGTTTCCAAATGAAGGAGAGGCATTGAAAACTCAGCAGTTTCCCTGGCAGGAGCAGCAGCAGGACCCAAAAGCTCCAAATAACACACTCCATGCCCTGTCCTGGGTGGTGGGGACACAGCAAGGACAGGAATGTCATGAGCTAGCTGGGTTGTAAGACAAAAGATACAAGTCCATGGGGACACCAGGCTTCATGCTCATGCAAGAACTTTCTTTACTCCTTTGCTTTCCTATGCACACAGACAAAGCAAAACTGAAGCACTAAGAGATAAAAAAAGCACTATATCTTTAAAGAGTGATTTTGGGATCTAGGTACTAAATTACCTTTCAGAAAAGTCGAAGTAGAAGTGACTTGCGTGAAGATAGCGAATAGATTATTTAATCACATCTCTCAGCATCCAGATTTTTAGCAAAACCACCAAAAATGCTCTGTTAATTCTTATCTTACCTGTGGACAATCATTACCGGAGAAGAAAGGTGAGAATAAAAATAGCTAATACAAAAAAAGTGAAGCCCCATCTTCACTTTAGGAGAGCCAGGGAGATGAAAACTGACATCCAACTTTCTCCTTCTCCTGCTGTTTCTCCTACACTTGCCCACACTTACACACACCCTGTAAACAGCTTCATCAGGTTGATGGATATGTGCCACACCTGTTCCCAGCCCCCTTTAGGGAGGTTTTCCTCACTCACCTTCAAGGCAGGGGCTGTGCCTTCATTTTGTGTCTGCAGAGTCCTCAGCACAACGAGGCTGGGCCTTTAGGCACTATAATGACAATAAATAATCATAATTCAGGAGTGGGATGCTTTCACGTCCCAGACTCACATTCTTCCAAGCTTTCCGGCACACATAAACACCCCCCCCACACCCTTCTCCCTTTGTGAACGTGACCTCTGCTCCTCTTTAGAGCTGAAACCCTCTGTTCCTGCAGGCTCCAGTTCAGAGGGGGATTCCCCAGAAAGCCCAGTAGGCCAGGTGGGATGGGATGGCCATTAATCTGTTCACACCTTGTCAACAAAGGGCTTGATCTGAACACATCCTCCTTTAGCTTTAGGAAATTCCCACAAAGGATGGCACTGGAAAACAAGGAGAAGCTGTGCAGAGCTGAGGAGACAGCAAGGAACACCTGAGATTGGAGGACACAGCTCATTAAAATCCCAGGACATGGTGTGACCAAGAGGAGTCTTTCCCTGCCCTTGGATTTGGGGCCACCCTAAGCATTTGGAAGGTGTTGATAGTGAGTCCCAGAAGAACCACAATCTCCTATATATCTGCAGAGGGAGATGACAAACCCCAATGACTTTGATAAGACCATACCCTGTAAATGCACAACTGGAGCTGCTTCAGCAATGCCTCCACTGCACCCTGCAAGTCCTCTCCTCTCTCCCCATAATTCCAGCACTATTCTTGGCCCCTCTCTGCTCTTTTCTCTCTGTTAAAACTAATGGTTTTACCACATGTTGGAAGGCAGCAAAAGGAAGCGGTGAAGTGACAAATGGGAATGTTCATGCTTTAATTTATTATGACAATCGTGCCCGGGTCCACAAAGTAAACTGAGTCAACAGAGAAGGACTTTGTGCCAAGTTATTTATCCACTTCACTAACTGGGGGATCTTTTTTCCCTAGCCAGCCATGAGACTGGTTAAACTCATCAACTTTATTGATGAGCAGAAGCAGCAGGGAATTTTCTCACAAAATATGTTGCTGTTGAAAAACTTAGATTTGTCCAAACCAAAACCTTTTTTCTAGGAATGGTTTGGTGTCACTAAATTTCCAGACACAAGGGGAAAAATAAAAATAAAGATTTGTGGAAAAAAATCCCAAATAAGCAAAACATGTTGCTTGAACAGTCACTGAACATTTGCTTTCTGTTCAAATGAGCTTTCTGTGCAGTTTAATTAACTTTTCAAATGTTTCATTTTGATTTTTCCCTTTTTCTCAGCTTTACATAGACATGACAAAACAAAACATGTCAACCAAGCAAAACTTAACATTTTTTCCTTTTAGCCTGTCAGCACAGATCTAATTTTTCAGGATTTTTCACTCCAGCTTGGCACAAGGCAGTTTTCCAGCATCTCCAAATTTTCCATAGTACCACACTGAGGAATGCATCCCATTATCCCCAGTGAATTTTACCCAGCTACACAGGGCTGGCCAGGGTGACTGGTGGACAAATTGGTCCAAATCCTCGACTGTTTGTCTTTGCAGAAAGGCCATGAGACCAAATCCTGCCCAACCCACCAGAGCAGAACACAGCAGTCATTCCTCAGTGTCCCTGTCTCCATATGGAGTCATTTTGGGGGAGGCCAAGGTTCAGCTCATGTTCTGTACCCAACTGTGACAATGTCTAGGAAAGACCTGGTAACAGCACAAGCAAGAATTGTCATTTCAGTTTTCAGAGGCAGAAGTGGTTCCTTTGGATTTAAGTGCTTGCAAAGACATTTTTACAAGGAAACTATTTTTTTCCTGCTTTACCCTTGGTTTTTTTTCTGATTATTACAGTCAGACCAAGCTCAGGGGGTATTCCCAGGACCATCATACTCAATGGAGGCCATGGAACGACTTTTTCTGGCACAGGTAACTTCTCAGCTAACTACAGATCTAAATTTCAGCCAGTGCATGTCAAAGGGTGAGGTAGAGAAGACTGGATAAACCCCACCAGAGATTAAAAAATGCCAAAGACCTTTAGAAAACAAACTCTCCATGCAGAGAGAGGCTGAGAGAAGAGTGTTCCTGCACATGGAATACATGCCCTGCAGCCTTCCCCTCCCATCCCTGAGCAGGGCCCTGCACGACACCCCTGTAAAATAGGGCCGAGTCTTTCACACCGAATCGCATTCCAACACCATGACACAGCCTCCAAAGCAGCGTTTTAACCTGCTGGGCAAAACAAGCAGGCATTGTTTGCTCTGGAGCTGGAACGTGCCCACATCCGGGTGGACACAGGACTTCCCCACACACATCACACACCCCAGAGAGGACAGCAGGCCCTGATCCCTGTCCCTCACCAGAACCAGAGGAGCCAATGCAGACTCACAGCCCCCAGATGATTCCTGTGCTCTCCCAGGGTATTTTTCAGATGTTACAAACATTTCTGTTGTGGAGCCCTTCCTTGCTACACTGCATCAGCTGCTGAGCCCACCTGCAGTGCCTCTGAGAGCACTGAGTGGGACATCTGAAGGGCTGATCCATAGATATCTGGGTCATCAGTGGGTTTTGGTTCTTCACTAAATAAATCATGGTTAGTGGGCCTCAAATCGTAATTCCTTAACACCCGGGACAGTAAAAATGAGCTCCTACTCATTTTTACTCCAGTGACGTTCCCCAGGGTTTTATGTGGACAATCCATTACTGGGATTAAGGACATGATGTGTGACCAATGTGTGTGGAGATCCTCTCACTGCCCCTGGGCTGAAGCAAAGCCAGGTTCCAGGGAGAGCCTCCATGGTCCTGCCATACATGCGTCTCTGTTACCTTATCTCCAGTGAGAGGGCCATGGTTTGCATTTGTTGAAGTTTGTATTTCCGACAGGCTGCACAACCAGGCAAACATCACTGAGGCCATATTTTCAAACTTTACATCTCTGACAGCTGGTAATCTTGGGGTGTCTGTGAGAAGGGAAGGACAATGAGGTTGACCTTCTAGATCAGAGATTCCATTGCTGTTGGATCACTACAGGTGGGACCATAAACTCCACTCCATTTTATCATAAATGAAAAGAAGTGGCATTTCCAGACCATCTGACCTGTTTTGGATGGCTCTTTTAAGATAAATTGCCTCAGCAATGTCTTTTCACTGTTGCCAGTTAGGTTGGTCCAGATGACACACCACAGGCTGTTGAACAAAATCGGGCAGCTGAAACCCAGGCAGGTGTGAGGGCCTTGGAGTGATGATGCTCCAGCTGGGGCTACAGCTCCTCTTCAGCATCCTCACACAAACCCCAGAGCTACATCTTCAGAAACAGTCCAGGGCTGCTGTTTAGTACAGCCATAAAACCTTTTGGGTTTTGCTCCATCTCTGCAAATCATATGTACCATTGCCCCTTCCCAGATTTGTTTTGGGGATATTGTGGTACTGTAACAGGTTTGATCTATGAGGGATTAAGATGAGGTGTAACAGGGAGGCAGATTATCCAAGTAGTAAGGGCCATAGTAGGGAACCAGGCAGACCCCAGTGACAACTCCTTTACTCCAAAATAAGGCCCTTTCTCAGTCACCTTTTATTACTTCTGTAACTTGCTGTCCCCTCTGGAGGAGATGCTGGACTTCATCCAGTCAGTTCACCTGCAGTCCAACCTATGGATGCTTCTCTGGCACATGCACCAAGTGGCAAAGTTTACCTTTGCAGCAACATCCCTCAAGTTGCCGCTCATATGGTGAAAAAGCAAACCACTGCAATAAGATTTTCCTTTCTCCAATAACACTAAGGAGTTATAGTTCATAACTTCCAACTGACTTCACTGTACAGCCAAGCGTTCCTAATGAATTCCCCTAATGATCATGCCCTAATGTTTGACTTCATTATGTCACTTTTGCAATAGCTAAAGTACAGAGGAATGTGTCTTTCTTTCAGTAAGGATCACTCAGCACTCTCTCTCCTCTTAAAGTGTATGAAAGTGTTGGCCCTGGGGAAGCTCCCTCCTTCCCATCCCCTGCCAGAAGGAAGTGACCTAGAGAACAATATCCCAGAGGAGGGGCTGCCAACTGGTCTTGCCCAAGCCTTTTCCCGAAAGGCTTTTTTCCTTCATATATCCTAAACAATACCCTTCAGATATCCCACACAATACCCCAGGAAACTTGGCTACTCACGTCCTCGCCTTTCCATCAGGGATGGTGCAGAAATGCATTCCTAGCCATTTCCAGCTTGGAAGTGCTGAGGTAGAAAAGCTTGAGGCACTTAAAGAGTTTATTTTTTTTAAAAAAAAAGAAAGGGAAAAAAAAAAGAAAAAAAGAAAAAAAAAAAACATTGTAGGGTTGAGAGACTCAGAATTAAAGATGCTCCTGACATTTTTTCCTGTGCATTACTCAGCCCAATCTGTTTAATGGGTCCTCATCAGAGATTGTGATTGCTGATTTGGGCTGGCGACATCATTCAATTGGACATGGCTTTGAAGCAGAAGAATAATTATTTCCCATCTTCCAAAAGACCATTTAATTCATGCTTCCCAATCTCTGGGAACAGATAACCCGCAGCCCTTTTAGTTCATTAACTCTCTGGGGCTGTCATCAAAGGATTGTCAGCTGCTCAGGAATTTGCAGAGAAGTGGCTGAAAGCTGCAGTGCCCCTTTTACCCATGGATTCAGCATCTCCTGCCATGGATTCTGCAACATCCAAACAGCTTCCCAGAACGGAGAAGGGAAAAAGGGGAGAGACACATGGCTTTTACTGCCTCTCCTTCTTCTCTCAGACCAGGATTAAAGCATTGTAACCCAGCAGCTGCTGTGCTGAGGAGAACTCAATGCCACCAGAGAGAGAAACCAAAACCAGTCACCAACAAGGCCCTGGGGAGGGCAGGGGCAATCGCTGAGCTGGTGTTTGGGATTCAGCAGGACTGGCTCAGCGGAAGGATGACACCATGGCTCACAGGGAAATCCAGAATCCAGGCCATGGAATCACAGCAGGGGAGCTATCAGAGCTGGGCCATCTGCACCAAATCCAGAGGTCAAATAAGTGAAATTTAGCAGAAGATTATTTTCTTATTTCCTTCCCCCTCATCACAAATATCTGGATGCTTTGAAAAAAGGAAGACTATGAATTAGTGAAAGTCCTGCTTGAAGACAAGAGCAGAGGTTTGTTCTGGGGAGAGCCAACAGATATGAACCCAGCTCTTATTATGTGTTTTTCAAGACTAAATTTAAAAAGACTATGCAAAGGAGGGTAGTGCCATCCTTCCACCTTTGTGAAACAGGGGACTAAAACTTCAAATGGTGGGGTAAAACCCAATCAAGGCTGAATGGCAGGGTAGGGACACACCTCGTGTGTCCTCCATCCTCATCAACATCTGTCTCTGACCTCAGACACCTCCATCCCAGAAACTCCAAGCTCTAAGTGCACTTGGAGCTTTTTGTGTAAGATGGGAAATGAACAGGCATTGCAGAGCAAAAGCTCCACCTCTAGCAGAGTCTGAGTGGAAAGAATTTAGCTAAGAGGCTTCAGTAAATCAGCCCGAAGCCTCCTTTCCTCGGTTTGTATTATTTATCTCCCTATCCCCTTGACCACACTAAATTCTGAAAGGCATCTTGGCAGTATGCAAACACAGAGGGGGAATTTATTGAAAGTACTAAACATGTTCTAATTGTTTTCTTCTGTACTACTCTGCTAAAACTCACTCCGCCATGAGCGGAAGCCGAGTTGGACAATTACTGGGGCACTTGAAGCAATCATGCCCTTGATATATGGGAAGTGGGGAAGTTTAGCAGAGTGAGGACCTCTTCAATTCCTATCTTCGCTTTGCAACCGTTTTGCCAGTCAAAAAAGACAGTCTCACTCCTCCAGCAGCAGCAGAACACAATAACCTTGTGTCCCTAACCACAGGATACCGTGAGGTTCGCCTGAACAATACTCACTACAAAGCTTTGAAAGTGATAAAGTGCTATATAAATATTCAGTTGGACTGCAATTAAATTTTTGGCATGTGGTTTACATGTAAGTGCAGAAATACCATCAATAAAAGTCAATACACTCCTTTCCCCCTTTCTCTCCCTCTGCCTTTCTTTTGCTATTCCCCAGATCTCTGTCAGTGTTCGCTGAATTTTCATAAGGGAAAAAATCACTTCCTAAAATGTTCAAAAGCTTTCCCTTGGTTTGTTATTAGAGCAATTATCTAGCATAACACAGTGAAATAGCACAAAGTATTCTAATGGGAAACAAATGTGCCAAAGAAGTGACCAAACTTGGAATCTTTATTGAAAAATGAGGGGAAAGCGATTAGTTGAAGAGGCAGCAACGGAAAGATTTTCCACCTGGCCTTGGGCAACACATCAAACAGAGCTCAAAAGGGTGCTATTTATAATTGTTGTCTGGCTGTCTATGGAGCCCTGTCTGTCTGTCAGTCTAGTCCCTTTCTCTCCTCTCCTCTGCCACGTGTCCCATCCCTGATGGGTTTATGCAGTGCAGGAAGGACGCTGCTCTCAGCCCTCTGCACTCAGAACAGCTCCATGGGGTTCAGGGGAGGTAGAGGGGTGTGAGCAAGCACAGAACTCTGCCCCACACACGGTGGTTTCTTTTTCCCCACATGTGCTCAGCTTCTCCTGGAATACAGAGGCTTGGGCTGTTCGTGTTACTGCAGAAGGAGACATGGGCAGAGAGAGGGCTCACTGAATCCCAGATAATGGACAACACCTTGTCTGGTCATTTCCTCACAACAAAATCAGTTCAAAATGAAGACAAAAGTGTTGCCAGATCAAGAAGGTCCTATTTCACCTCCACTTCACTGTGACATAAACACCTATGCAACTTGCAGGTCAAAGGCCCATCAATCTCAGCGATCTTGCTTTAGTGTAATTCAAGAAGCAAAGACATTTTGCAAGTACTGTGATGATTTATAAGCACATTCAGAAAAATTTTAGGACCTCTAATGTAACTCACAAAGGATGAGCAAAACTCATAACAGTGATTTCTCACTACTCACTAATGCTCATTTAACACTCTCCTTTAACTGTTTCACTTAATTTAAATTGAGGGATTAAAAAAACCCACTGAGAATCTAAATCCTCAGCTAGAAATCAGAAATCCTCCTGATTTCTCATAGCTTCGTTGAGGCCTTTGGAATGATAATATTTTACAGCAGCTGAGGAACTGCTTTTCTTGTGAGAGATAACAAACCTTACAACACAAACACAAATGGACCAGCAGCTGAAAAGAGTATTTGAATCAGGGGTTAGCAAACACCACCATGGGCTAAGACTCACTCCTATAAGATAGCCAGGAAATAAAAGCAAGGAGAACATTTCTATCTGAATAGAAAACAGAGTTATTTAGTGATAGAGCTGTGAAAAACAGTGGGCTGCACATTGGCAAGGAGCACCACTCTCAGCAAGAGATTTGGCCCTGCTCAGAGACCCCAGAGGCACACAGCCCCCACGGGCATGCCACAGCTTCATTAACCAAAACAGGCACTTTTGAAGTTCAGGCATGAAAAATAAAGCCTGATTTTATCTCTGCTAGATTCCATTTGCCCAAAGATGCCCAAACCTCAAAAGGGGTCAGATGTTCAGTACAGATAATCACATAAAGTTTGGGTGTGTAGTTGAAGTCTATCCAAATTCTCCCAGGCTCTTGAGGATGAAGGATGGGAAACCTTGTGAGAAGAGTTAAGAGACACCAACAGCAGCAATCTGGTACATTCTACTTTCACTCTGATCATAAATACTGCAAGAGCAACCTTCGTTGTGGTATTTTAATGTTTCCAATCTCTAAGTTCCCTCAGCTCTACTCAGGACAATGTATTTCTAAGTGCCCATGCTCTGCAGGTGAAATTCCATGCCTCTATTGGAGGGCACTGTACAGTAGGAAGCATCTCTCCCCTCCCTCGCTCCATTTCCCACACAATCCCAGTAAGTCAGGGATCACAGGGTATCTCAAGTTGGAAGAGACCCATAATCATCACCAAGTCCAGCTCCTTGCAGGACCACCTAAAGCTAAACCAGCCTGAGAGCATTGTCCAGATGCTCCTTGAGGCTTGGTGCTGTGGCCACTTCCCTCAGGAGCCTGTTCCAGTGTCTGATCAGCCCCTGGGTGAAGGAACTTTCCCTGCTGCCCAATCTGAGCTTCCCTTGATGTAGCTTCACTCCATTTCCTCGTGTCCTATCACAGGGGAAACATTGTGCCTATGCCACTGTGAGGAGCAGGACAACAAGACCAAAGCCCACCTTGATATTCTGTGATCATGAGGGTAAACACAGTCCTCTGCCCATTTTGGTGCCCATTGAAGTATTCAAAGAAAGACAAAAACCTGGAATCAATCTCTGACCTCACAGAATCACTCTCTGAGTAACACGGCTGCAGAAGAGAATCCAGGGGTCAAGAAATCTGGAAAAGAACCATCTGTTCACAATCTTCTTTCAGCTACAGGCCAAAACATGTTTTTGTGAGTAACCTCCAACTCCTTTATCTCCTTCCCTTCTCCCTAGGCCTTCTCCATTCCCCAAAACCAACCTCAACAGCCCCTAGCTACGTCTCACACTCTGGAACATTCACATATTCCTTCCTGGCATTGAAGGGTGGCTGCACAGGCAGAGTTTGCCAGGAGACAATGGCTTCATTTTCTCTTCTCCTGACAGAGTTCATTATGGGATGGAATACGTTGTGTGAAGCAAAACAAATGTCAGCAGCACAAAGCCCAGTGGAAACCATAAATCTTGAACACATCGTCTGGATTCTTAATTCCAGTTGCAGGAAAGCAGCTCCGGCTGTGTGACTGGCTGAGATGTTCACACTGTCTTAATCAGCCTTCTGACCACCGTGTGTGCTCAGAGAAATGGATCTACACCAAAAAAAAGGACGTTTCTAGCTTTCAGAGTTATTTTGGAACCAAAGAGGATGGTCACAAAGGACCTATAGGTCTCCAGAGCAGGCGAGATGCTGTTAGAACAGCCCAGCTAATGCTATGACCAGTCCGGAGTTGTTCTGTAATGCGGAACAGCTATTCCCTGCTTTCCTGGTCATCTACTGCTCAGGGCAAAGCTCTTTCTCCTGACAGATCCACCTTTTATAAGGCCACTTATCACTTGTGTGACCTTCCAGCAGAGCTGCCCGGGGGTCCCCCCAGGTGTGCCCCAGTGAAGGAACACGTTCTAAGACTGACCCTGGGCCTGTACACGAGCACACCTCACTGGAGGCCAGTAACTGCACTGGGCTCCAAGCTCCACCACAGGTTTGGTGAGTACGCTTGGCTGAGCAACTGCAGCTCCTGTTTCTCTTCTGACTCCCCTTTGCTTCTGGTCTATTGGGATTGCAAGCTGTGTAGGACAAGAAAAATGCTTCCCTGAGTGTTTACTCAGCAGCCAAGCTCCATTGAGACAGGGCCTGGAGTCCCCAGGAACGCAGAGAACTGTTATCTCACCAAGCTGTCCTCAACCTGCTGGGGACAGTGATTTACTGTCTGCAAGGGGGGTTCTGCTAGAGCGCACCAGCTCTGAACTGACTTCACACAGAGCCATTACCTCATGTGCTGGGCCCTGACTAGATCAGGAGTGCAGGCAGCAAACCCTAAGTAGCTCACTAACTAAATAAATAGAGGACCAGAATTTCAACCACCTTGAATGCTTGTCTTTAGGGGAAACCTCCAGATTCCTCTCCTGTTTAGGGCCATGAGAAGGAATAGCAAATATCTATATTTTAAAGTTATTCATTGTGGGATTTTTGGCATGTTGAATGTACTTGGTAACTTTTATGCCTGGCTCTCAAAGCATACTCCAAGCATTCACAAACATGTTCCCAACACTTCCACAAATGAAAGTTTCATCTTTGTTCCCAGCACGTGTGCTTAAATGGAAGCGTCACTGCACGCACATGTGAACAGAGACGAAAATCAGGAGTTACCTCAGTGCTCTTTGCCAAATCAGAAGCAGGTAGTAACTACTTAGTTAGTACCAGGTCTTAACTTAGGAAATCAGGGGAACAATTAACTCAGCTTATCAACTCTTTAGGAGTAACTCCTATAGGGGGTCTCTTCCTAAAAGGCACAGAAAAGGCCAGAAAGTTCCAACAATACCACAACAACATAAGGGAACTGTCACAATGGTGCCTCCAGCAAATCCACTCTAGCCACACTTTCCCAGGGGACAGTGCTGTGGGCAGAACAGAGACTGAGGAAAACTAACCAGGGAGTGAGGATAAGAAAAGGACAATTTTTTTCTCAACTGGACACAAAGACTGAGGTCCCTGTGCCATGAGTATCCATCAGCTGCCAAGTCTGGGGAGGAGAGCAGAAACAGGCTCCTAAAATTTTTCCACATTCAGAGAATGCACAGCAGTTCTGTCGGTTTTCCAGCATGTACCCAAAATATTCTCACTGCTTTTCCTCCTTTCCCTCCATGGCTGCAAACACTGAAGAGCTCACAAAGAGTGGCTCACTGGGAAGTGTCTCCCTTTGGGATGCTACAGGCTCCCTCTCCTCCTTTCCCCACATTTATTTCACAGATAAACTTCTATCAGCAATACATGAAGAGGATGGGCCCTCCCAGGAAACCAGTGAGACCAGTAAGGAATGAGATCTGCAGGCAGAGCAGAGAGCTGCCCCCACACAGCCCTTCCCAGCCACGCTCCCACCCTCACTCCCAGCAGCAGCGATCCTGCTCTTTCCATCCTGATGGAAATGAACCCTGCTGGGTTACACAAACACACGGAGCTCAGAAGATGTCACAAGTCTGACCTCTGCCTTCCTTTGCTGGATTTCTCAGCATTTGACGCTGGCTGTCGAACAGAATAAATGACGGGATGCACAAAGAGCAACATCAATGAGCCCAAAGGAATTCTGGCCAGACACAGAAGACAACAAAAGCCTGTGGAAATGATCTAAGGATGTCACTTGGCAACCTTACGATTATTGTCTTGTTTTGTATGTATTGGGTTTGAAAAGTTGATAATTGTTCTCGTGTGCCAGTGGAGTTTAGAAGACCATTTTGTTGGTATCAAAGGAGACAAAATCTTTTTCCATCCTCTCCAAGAAGAGCGGCAACACCATCTCTCTACCAGGCAATGTCTCTTCTTGCGAGACTCCAGTAAAACAATGGCGTTTTATCAGTGATGAATTTGGTCCATTGTTTTCACGGGATTAATGCCAAAATGGGGATAACTGTGCTGCTGTTGTTTGCATCTCTGGTGTGAGCTGGAAGGTAAATAATGCTCCAGTATGATCTCCCTTCAGACAAGCATCTGGATTTCTACTGATTGCAATTATCTGCATAGACAATGAAGGCATTATTGTTGCAAAAAGCATTAGAGGCTTCTATAGCACTGGCCATGTTCAACTGACCTTGGGCAGAACCAACTTTAAAAGGTGGTTTTAGTGCACACAGAAAAGAATTTAAGAGGCACCTCATCAGTGATACTTTTTATGCCACTTACTGGAGGGAAGTTCTGCTACATCAGCTACCAGACGGTTCTATAGGATTTTGTGGTGAACACAGCCAGTCCCTGGAGGGGTTTAGAGCTCTGATACAGGGAAAAGAACAAAGTCTTACAAGTCTTGATGCCAGCAAACACACACAGAGCTGATGTGCTGTACAGCTGCTTTGCTTGTGTGATAGCAACAGCCTCGTGCTGGAAGCTGAGCCCCCCTGGCCCAACATCAGGAGCAGTTCTGTGTCAGGGGAGTTCATTCCCTAGCAGTTGTTCCAGCTCCAGCCACAGCAGTAGCAAGGTCACTGCTGGTTTTCCATGCTGTGAGCTCTGATTTAATTAGAATTGGACTGAGACCACCAACTCCTCTCACTCGAGTTACAGATCAACAGTTATTCATTTTTATCAGTTCTTAATACTTTTCTATTAGCTCTGTGCTGAGAATCCCACCCAGAAACCAGCCAGATACTGCATTTTCAACCTTCTGACAGAGTTACTTTTGATTTTTTTCTCTATGGAATAACACTGAACCAAGAATTCTCTTGAACACACCATGTCTGACCCATGCTCAGACTGTAAACTTTACGAGAGAAATATTTTTTCTTTCTTTTCCTTCCCTATTTTTGAGTTTTTTTCATAGAGGTCAAAGACTGAGGGCCTCCCACATGCTGGAGAACAGTGCTGCAGTGACAGTGCTACTGCTGGCAGCTCTGCTCCCCAGGAACCCCTCCGCCATCCACGCCTGGGATTTATCCATGACTCCAAGCAATCTCCAGTGTTTTCAAGTTCAGCCTCCTCATTTTTCTCCCAGGACACTGAGTAGCAGTGTCCATCTTCGCAACAGGCAGGATATCAGCACTATCCCCACACTCCTCCAGTTCAGTGCCTTGCAGATGTTTCTGACCAGAAAAGGACCTTTGGGGACTGGTGTCTAAACTTCCTGTTGGGGTGAGAATGAGATAAAAGAACTGGCCTGATCTGGACTGCTCTAATTTGATTCCCAAGGAGGGAAATCCCTTTTTATTTAATGCATCCTTATCGCCCCAAGCAGTGCAGCTGTGCAGGGGAATTAACCTTGGAGGACAGTGGGAGTTACACAGAGGAGCATCCTGCATGGGACTGCCCACGGCTGGACTTTCCCACTGCTTCTCTCCCACCAGCCACGGGAAGATGCTGCTTCTCCCCTTGACACTGCTCTGAGGTCAGCACTGCTTCCAGCATGGAGAGGAAGCGAGTTGTCAGCATTAAAACATAAACCATCTTAACTTATCAGAATAACAGCACGCTGTTAAGTCTTCAGCAAGTGTTTTTTGACTTCACACTGAAATTGTGAAAGATATCGTCAGACTTCTGAAGTACTTTACAGGGACTATGAAAGGGACTCACCAGACCTTGTCTGCTTAGCTAAATATTTCAGGTTCTGCTTTCAAACACAGATTTCTGTAAGACCTAAACTGCTGGTAAAACACTCAAGATCATCTTGTTGACTTCCATTCTCAAATACCATGTAGGTCCATCTGGTGTGTTAGCAGCACACAGAACCAGGGACTTTAAAACCAGTCTGTCACTGATGTATTTAGGAATAAAAACAACAACAACAACAACAAAAAAGAGAGGCTAGTCAGAAGCACATTGCTCTACGGGTTTTCACAAATATTACTCTTACCCATGGAGTGCTTTGCCTCACCACTGTGCTTCTTCCTTCCCAGTTCAGTGGCAGTCCTGCTTTCCAGGAAGCAGCCCTCTTCCCAAAATAGAGCCACATCACACCACGGCTCGAGTAGGAGAGACGTTTCCCTCTCTCTGACAGAGCCAGGGACGGTCACAGCTCCCAGACACCGGCCATGCACAAGTGATGGAAGAAGCATGTGGCTGTTCCAACTTGGAAATGGTGGCTTAGCAGGATCAGGGGTGTCATGGAACCGCATGACTTTGAGCCCCACAAACAAGGCGTGCAAGACATTCAGCCAGTAGAAAGCAAAGTGAATTAACTGGCAGCGCTTGGCTTAAATTATACTAATGCCACAATGTCAGGCTGACATTTTAAAATATCTCTAGTCATCTGTTCTGTCCTGTCTCTGAGGGAAGCAGAACATGTAGGAACAATAACTGCACCAGGGTCAAGAGTTGAGATTGCTGTTCTTTATGGGACTGGGCCAGAGACCCCTGCGAGTCCCCGTTCAGAGAGAGCACATCCCAAAGGGAAGGTGGGGAAAGAGAGGAGAGAACAAGGGCAGCACAGCAGGGGGTCTCAGGACCACTAACTCACAACCTGGCTGTTGGACAGGTGAATGAGAGGAGGACACACCTTGCTCCCTTCCCAGATGAACATGCTTCATTCTTTTTTTTCTCTCATTCAAAATACAAACAGGTAGCCTTTGTGCTTTAATTGTGTTTTTGGGGAAGGAAAAAACACTCCAAATATTTTGTTTCCCATACACTGCTGTGCTCTCCACAGTTGGGAAAAAAAAATCCACCTTGAGAAAATAACACCTTGTTCCTGCACATATTGGCACTTGTGCTGCTTCCGTGTCATGTTTGCTCTGTCAAAACAAGTTTTCCTCGCCCCTCAGGGTCAACCCAGCTTTTGAAAACCAAGCTGTCGTCTCCAGGCATCATCACTAGCAGTAGCCAGATAACAGACTACGAGTTCACATTCCAGAATGGTTATGACTAGTGATGAATGATCCAGCTCAGAGACAGCAGGAATTTCCTACAGGTTACACTGACCTTCCAAGGAAGACGTTTGTCTGACTTGGGGAAGGCGGCACAGAGGACACGTTAGGCCAGGGGGTTGAAGGAGGAAGGGAGAAAACCCTAATTACAAAGGAGGGGATAGTACAGCACAAATCACTATCTGCTGCCAGAACGCTGCAGGTGCCTTATCCAAGGGTAAATGAAATAATTATGTATTAAAACAAGCTGAAGAGACTAAAAAGGCTTGGCCATTGTTGACAGAGAAGAACTGAGGTAAACGTAGGTTACAGGAAGATAGAGAAAACCCACGCTAAATGTATAAAGGTTTATGGATAAATGCTTGGTCTAAAGACCACCAGCAGCAGGATGACAAAACATCACTCCAATCAAAGCATCTAAAGCAAGTGTTCGCACTACACTGTCACAATCCTGATTGTACAGCTCCACAGACCCTTCCTACCTGAGGCAGCAACTGGACTTCGGGGCATGGAAAAAGCCAGAACCCATTGCTTCGGCCATGTTTGGTACCTTTGGTGTGTCTGAACACACAACGGGCCAGACAAGCAATGAAATCCACCCCAAATGTTGCATTTCAAACAGTCCAGTCCTACAGTGCTTGTATGAGATTATGACTAATCCATCAATTGACAGGATCTGCATTCCCAGGATTTCAGCTGCAGCTCTAAACCATTCAGCATAGCTAATAAGCATTAATTCACCATTTTTCACTTGCACTTGTAAGTATGAAAGCCCAGCCTTCCTCCATCAGTCAGCCTGAAGTAAATTCTGTCAGTCTCATCTCTACCCTACTCCAGGTACAGCCAGTGCCTGGAGGTTCTGGGGTGCAAAGAGAACCCCGAAAGGCATTTTGCCATCCTCTGCAGAGCCATGATGAGGGAACCGCAGGAGGGAGAAGATATCACATATCTCTAAGAGATACTACATTAAGCTACAGATGCTGCAGTAAACCCAGGACAAGATATTTTGAGGGTGTCAATCTGCAGAGTTTTCCTAATCCTGTATCAGCCATCAGCATGAGTCTTCTCATTCATCAGCCCATTTATTAGAGATAATGTGGATGGAGCAGGCACTGAGGAAGGAAAAAATTATCTTTAGGGCTGGTGAGTTTATAATTTTGGTACAGGCTGAGTTTTTGCCAAATTAAATTTGCCTATTTAACCAGGGACAGAAATGGAGACTTCAGAGAACAGTACCTGCTTCAGTCAGCTGCCAGAGCTGTATGTAAGATTAGAAATTGCAAATATCTTTAAAACTTTGGAGAAATTAGGAAGAAAAATTAGGAAAATATTTTCTCTTAAAAATTGCACTTTCCCACCCTTTATGACTCAATAATTCTAATTCCTTGCTGAACCAGAAGCATGCTGAGAAAAAAGTTCTGACTGTGCTATTTTAGGATTTCCTTCCACAGCAAGAAAGAGGGAGTGAGAAAAACCCCTTGAACTTCAATAAACATCTCTGAGGGAAAGTTCAGATCTGTTCCCATTGTCTGCTGACCTGATACCTATAATGCCTGGTTTTAGTTTCATATTTAGGAACAAAACAAAAAACAACAACTTGTTTTCAACCAAAAAAAGACAACATTAGAAATAAACAGATTTGTTGCCATGACCAAAGTTTGTCCTGAGATGCAACACAACACCTAGAACTCTTGAACTCCCTCCTGGAATGAAAGCACTTTTTAAACTATTGATGTGCTTTTAATGGATATATATTCAGGCAGTTCGTTAATGACAGGGTGACATCTATTTGTCACCATTCCTGCTGAAGTCCAGGCATTGCCCAGGTACCCCTTACTGGGAATTTTGTGCGTTTGCCTGGCACCAGGACAGCTCCTGTGCTGCTCCTGCTCCCAAGACACATGGAAAACTCCCCAGAGCTGCCACCCCAGAACCATTCCTTAGGCTCTCACTGAGCGAGAGGAGTGAATGTGGGGCTGTGGATGAGCATTCTCTTCCTTGTTGTCTCTCAGGTTTGCGCTTCATCACTTGCCACGGTCAACAAAGTCCCTTTGAAGTTCTTCTGCACGCAAGTGAGAAGTTCATTTGGAGTCTTGCTGCGTGAGGGACACACAGTTTGAGAAGCCCCTGCTACATTTAGGAGGGAGCATCAATTTGTGAAGGACAGATGTTTTGGAGCAGCAACAGCCCTGCAGAGACCCCTGACTGGAGTCCCTGTGTGCTACAAACACTAAATATAACCAGCTCTCAGGGACACTGAATAAGCTGTAAAGAATGAAACTATAAAACCCCATCCCAAAGTGAGAAATGGGAGAGGATGAAAGGCCAGGATGTTGTCCTTACCCCCAGAAGTCACTGCAGCACAGCACTCAGGTCAGCTGTGGTAACATCCATTTTTCCAGTGCTGTAACTATTTCCACTCCTCTTAACCCTCCAAGCATCTCCCCCTCCCCACACTCTACATCCCATCATATGACAAATGAGTTTGACCCTTCTCCAACCCCTCTCTGCAGTCTCTCATGGCTCCGGCACCGTTTGCTTCCTGCCTTTATTAAATCAGATGGGCTGTGTGTGCTTCAAGGCCCAGAGCCAGAGGAACACAGAGAGACAGGGAATTAAGGGCCATCCTCTCTCAGCCTCCAGGGCTGTGTGTCCTCCATTTCCTCACTCTGTTGCTTCATGAATGTGCCTTTCCATATTTTTTTTTTCTCACTTTCATGATAAAACAATTCCTTCCACACACTAGAAGGAGGGAAATGCAGGGCTCTTTTCAGTGTCACTCTACACTCCAGCACTGCACTGTGGGCTTTCCAAGGTATTAATTATTGCACTGCCTTACTTTGACAAGGGTGAGTCCTTTTGTCCCTTTCCCTACTGCTTCTCTCCTTCTCTCTTTCATTTTCCTGCACTTCTGACCTTTTTATTCCTCCTCTCTGCCAAACCCACTCTGACAATTTGCCCCTCTCCAAACACCAGTTACCCATCTCTCAACAAGAGACCATTACCAAATCTCCAGTCACCAGAGATTTCTTAAATTTTAACTCTGACTTTTGAGGACCTTATTTGTTTCTTATCTCACTGTGTTGGGACAGTTCCTCTGCTTTCTCACTTGTGTTTGGATGAGATGAAGAAAGATTGAGGACCAATTCAAATTAAACATTTCTTTTGGAAATTAATAAAGATTCAGTGGGTATGGATCTGCCTGATTTCTCATTTCTCTTTGAAAGCCCTGGCTGGGACTTCTACAGCCATGAGGACCTGAACACTCCCACTGTGGTCTCTTATCACTCTTATCACAGCCCTCATCACTGGGGCTGTCCCTGCTGATGGCCTCAATACTTCTTAGTGATGATTTTCCAAATGTGGGTATTTCATTTCTAGTCTGAACAAAACCAAATGCAAAAATATCAACATCCTTCATGAAAGCTGAGTTACTTCTTTCTCCAAGTCAGGCAGCCCTGTGCTCACGCTGCTCTGGTAGAACAGCACCAGAGCCTCGTGCACCTGAGGACAGCACTGACCTCTTACCAGCCCTGACAATTCCTGACAGTTCAACATTCTGAAGTGAGAGATTTGTGTCCCCCATTAGAGTAAGTGGGACTTGGAAGCAGATCCAGGAATTGAATTCCACACTTTCTAGGGTGGCGGATGTATAAATACTGCATGGAAGATCAATAAATGATTACTAGCTCTGTTAACAAGTGGCTAATGTCTTGTTACAGACTTTTACAGAGTCCAGTTGGTCAATAGGTTGCATTTAACCATGACTTATGATCACCTATATCACATAATAACCATGCCTGTAATATGCTTACACAGTCTATTCATCATGCATTAATCCTTTTAAATTTATTTATGAATATACTCTAATGTTTCACCAAATGGAGTAATAACAACTGGCCAAAGAAGAAGAAGAGCTGTGCATTTTGCAGCCATGTTTCACCTGGCCCAAGGAACCTGTGATTTTGAATCACAGGTTCAGTTCAAACCTCCTCCTGGAGATTACATCTGATGCATTAGTTCAGCCTAAAGGTATTTTGAGACTCCATGAATTCTGTGGGAGGGAACACCATCAGCCATCTCAGAGGTGGACAAGAAGGGAAGAAAAACACCAAGATACCCAGAGAAGCTGTGGCTGCTGTGGCCCATCCCTGGCAGTGCCCAAGGCCAGGCTGGATGGGGCTTGGAGCACCCTGGGATAGTGGAAGGTGTCCCTTTTCCATGGCATGGGGTGGAATGAGATGGGCTATAAGGTTCCTCCCAACCCTTTCTAGGATTCTCTAACTCAATGATTCCTGAGGGAAAAACATCAACCATGAATGAATAAATGGAGGCATAGACTCAGTAATGGAACAAATTATTGCAAATTCTCTGTTTAATGTCTTTGGACTAGAAACTCTAAGTGTCTGTGTGGCAACTCCAGCTCTGCCCAGGAAGTCCTTTACTGATGTACTCAGCCCCTTAAAGTCAACCTTGTGACTCAATGGAAGGGTGTCCCTTACTCCCTTTCTATCTTCACTCTCTCCCATCCTTCCCCTTTTTCCATCCCAAGCTTCCATGTAGATCATTCTGGGTTTATTTTAGTTTTAGGTTAATTGATTTAAATTTTAGTCTGATTTTTCTCTGTGTGCTTTCACCACCTAGTTAAGTAGGAGAGTGAACCCAGCCAACAAACTCTGCTGCACTTTCACTTCGCTGTTAAACTTGGTTTTGCTGATACCTTTGCTCTGAGTGACCTAAACCACTCATTTGTGATGAACTGGTGAAACAGCTGTGGCAGTGTAGAGGAACAGGGAACCCCCTGGACTATCATCTCTAGTAACGGAGCCTTTTCCACACAAAACAGATCTTTGTTTTAAGAGCTCCAGCTGACACCTCTTGATTCACTCTTCCACCTGTAAGGGATCCTGGACTGACTCATCCCAGTGTATTTTAACAGAACAGGTTCAAAGTTTCAGTAATTTATATTAAAATCAGGGCCCTCCACACCTCCACTCAGCAAAGCCGTTAAAGCACAAGACTCAGTTTCTACTTTTTTCCCCTTCACATCTCCAAACTGGTGAGTGCACCAGCTATTGTACATGTAATTGTGAGGAGTGTTAAGTTTTGCCTATCATCTTAAAAATCAAGTAGTTAAAGGGTATTTCTGAAATGCTTAATGGGATTTTCCCACCAGTAAACCCTGTGCTCAGTGGTAGATTTTAATAACAGCAGAATCAAAATCTCATTTATGGACTAAGAAGGTTGTACTGAGGGTAACATTAGGGGAGGCTTTGCCAGAGAAAACAGAAGACTTAATAAGAGAAGGGCTCAAGAGTATTAGTAAGAAAAGTTGTGAGCTGCCTACAGGCGTTTTCTCTTCTGGTATCAGAGGGGAAGAAAAGCCCCTGTGGTTGATTCATTATGCCATTTCATTTCTTCATATATAATTTACATGCAATGTAAATACGGTAAATTATTATTTCTGGATTGCATTCTTGGGCCCTGATCCAAAGCCCACTGAAGCTGAGAGAAAGACTTCTAGGTTGCAAAAAAAAAAATAAATTCAAATATTATTGAGAAAGAGGCATGTTCTATGCCAACACTCATTAGAAAGGGGTCCCAGCAAGGGTTAAAGACTCAGGGCCCTGCTCAGCAAAATGTTAAGTACATGCTTAACTCTAAGGTTATGCTCAAATCCCAAGTGGATCTAAAGCACATGGTTAATTGCTTTGCTGAATCAAAGCAAGTACAGATTTTTATCTGAATTTAACTGCTGCGTAATCTGGAATACAGCGTGGCTGACACCACAAGGAACTTTCTTGAAAAGTTTTGGAACATTCTTGTTCTGGATCCGTCCAGCCACAAAAAAAACCCCATAAGGAATAATCACAATGACTAGAACTGTTTTCCAAATCAGGGGAAGGGAAAAAAATTAGTTCTGTATCAACACAGTTCTTAGAGGAAGATTTGCATGTTTTTCTTTTGCATTAACTTCTTTGCTGTTTGGCTTTTCCCATCATGCTGCTCCAGGAGCTCGGTGGGTAAATCCTCCTGCCTCAGGAGCAGCAAAAATTCTTTATTTGGGTGGCAAAGCAAAGCCAAGTGTCTGAAATCTCCATGCCTTCTGATCCCAATACTCCCATGTTGGAGCAGGATGACCTCAAAGATCTTTTCAATTAAAATCTCACAGATGTAACAATTCTGCATAAAAGCAGTAATTCAGATGCTGCTCATGGCCTGTTCCCCTCCACCTTTGGTTTATCTTCAGTGTTTCACAGCAAGGTGGAAAATATCCTCATGGATGGATGAAGGAGTTCCCTTCACCTCCGTAATTCCGTGTGATATATCCAGTTTCTCTATCACTTCATTCTCCCCACACCTGAATTTAAAGGCAACTTCACAACCTTTCATCCTCTCAATGCTTGTTGTGAGGCGACAAAAACAATTAGTCCTGTTCCTGAGGTGAGGAACTCACAAGTTTAACTACAGCCAAACCAGCTACTGCTCAAGTTACTGTGCAAGTACCAACAGGCTGGCCGGCTCCAAAACAGTGGCCTTGGTTTCTAATGATCTTTTTTTAAAAATACATTTCAAAACCCGCAATCCTAACCACAAGAACTTTTAGCATTTTGCATGAGATCACGCAGAAGGTTTGTGGCAAAGCAGTGACAATGACTCAATCATAAATCCACCAATTCCCAGGTTTGCATCTCGCATTGAATCATCCACCGCATCCCTTGGGCTCAAACTAGTGCCACCAGGGCTTCCTCAGAAGGACAGGAGCATGTCCTGCAGCCCAAGAGCTCCCAGATTCCTTGGTTTTTCTCCCTACAGTGCTCTCAGAGCAATTTCAAGGTTTTCTCCCTATCACTTTGTAAGTAAACAGCAAGTTTGAAAAGCACAAAGGGCTGCAAATAAACGTTAAATACACTTTCCATTTCCCCTGTGAGCCCCAGGATTTCACTGCAGGCTCCCTGCTCGGGCTCTCCTGTCCCCTGGGAACACACAGGGCCCTGATCCTTCAGTTCTCCTCAGATGGCCACAGCTGCTGCTGCTTCGAGGAATCTCTGGAGAAATCCTCCAGAGCTGCACAGGGATTTGGTAATGTCACCAGGAAAGAGGAAAGATTGCAGGGGAGAATTCACACATATTAAAACCAGAGAGACAACTCTGATATGGGTGCTGGAGGTCTTTCAAGGTTACCATATGCCACTGGATTAATCCCAACAGTCTTAAGGTAGAGGTGAGAAATGTTCAAATTATTTGATTAACTTCAAAAGGAAAGATTTTTACAGCTCTACCTCTTGGCAGCCCACCTCTGCTCCCAAGCCAAGAAGAACTAGAAACCTCACGAGAAAGCCAGCTCCATACCTCTGACCAACAGATTCCAAGATTGTTGCAATCTTGGCTCACTTAAATCAGCCAGTTTTGAGAAGGAAAAACCTGTGCTGGTGTTGCAATAATTGCCTGTCAGGAACCCCTTTATTGAAAAGCCTATTTTTTTTTTTCCCTTTTAAGTAGAAATCTGGACAGCCATGGAGAAATATCAAAGTTCTATTCTGCACCACTGAGAGCTCCTGACAAGCAGACAACAACCAATTCCCTCTCAGTTTCACATTTGCTGTAACAGCCTGTCAGACACACACTGGGGCACCCACAGAGAGTGATTTGTACTGACCCACTGCAGCTGACCTGGAGTCAGCATCTGCCATGAGACTGCAGGATTGTATTCCAAGTATTCCCTGTGAATTTCCTTTCTCCCTTCTGGCCCAAGTGAAAGTGAAGCAGAGGCTGTCTCAGCTGCTGGACACTCCTTCCTGCTGGAACTTATCCTGGACTACCGCAGGGCAGGGCAAGTCCTCTGAATGTGGTAGAACATCCAACCTCAGGAAGCCACAGTGTGAATAATTCTCCCTCCAAGTGTTCCAGCAGAAATGGGAGCCTGGAAGCGCCAGCCACTGGATTAAAACTCCTCTTGGATTTTTCTCTCTGTTGTGGGGCAATCAGGGACCATAACAGCTCTAAATCCCCACTGTATCCCATGGCACCTTTTAGCAGTTTGAAAGGAGCAGCAATCCCACTGCAATTCAATCTGTTCCCAAAGCTCTGCTCTGCCACCTTCCATAGCCACGGGTTTTCCTCTGGCTGCCAACGGAGAAGGGAGCAAGAGCATTCCCCTTTTACAGGAACAGCAGATAATACTCCATCCCTGAAGGTGCAAGAAGCTCAGACCAATAAATCAGGGAAATTAAACGTGGGGGTTTGCGTAGGTGCGTGGTTTTTATCCCATAATCCCACTCCAAAGGGAGCTTTCCTGCTGCCACTCCCTAGCAACCCAACAAGCAGCTGGTTTTATGAGTCCCTGAGTGCCTTCAGGTGTGCAGGGCTGAGCAAGGTGCTGTGTGGGCCATGGCATGATGAACACTTGGGCTCCGAGGGGCTGCAGGTGAAGTCAGGGCACAGACACACCCCGAGGAATGTTCTCCATGGGCAGGAATCCCACGGCACAGGGCACAATCCAAGCAGTTTCCAACCTGAATGGCTGCCTCATGCTCCCAGGGAATGATGCAATGTAACACACTGGTTTCCAATTTCAAAAACCTGGAAAAGAACCTTCACTGGTGTATTTTGAATTCAGCTGTCTATAGTGTAAATAACATTCCACCTAAATGTGCATTTTAATTCTCATGGCAGCTGAACAGTCTGTTCAGATGGTGTAATTCTCAAGTGTTCCATGAAGCAATATATGGTATAAATTTGTTATTTTTATGTAGCAGAGTATTTTTTCCTATTGAACAAACAAACAAAAATCAAAAAAACCAACACCAACCAAAAACCACACAAGCTAAATCAAGAGCTGTACAGAGAGCTAAGCCAGAAATTATTATTTAATTATTGGTGCACAACCTGCAGGTCCTTGGAAATAAATTCTTTCTTCACAGGAAAATATGAAGACCATGAAAATGAAGGGATTACTGAACAGAACAAAGATTTCAAAACAAGGAGAAATGCAGACAACCTAGAAATTTAGTTTGGCAAAGCTCCTTCCAAACCCACCCTCCCCAGCTGCTCCTCCCAGGCCAGTTTTCCAACACAAGTCACAAGAAACTGCTGTTCAAGAAACTGCTCAGAGGCGAAAATACTGAGCTGATGCCATGTTCTGGTGCTATTTTGGCCACCAAAAGAGGCTGTTGTAAGCAGCAATTCCAGGCTAATGCTCACACCTGCTGCTCCCTGGTCTCACCAAGAAGAGCTTTTAAACTCCTCCAGGAAACCTTTCTACCTATTTGCAGACACATTGTCACACAGTGTGGTGTGTCAGACAATAAACCAGGTGCTTATTTGTAGGTGTTTTATGGATTCTAAGTTCTTCCTACAGAAGCACAGGAACCATCCACCTCTGGCAGGATGCTGTGTGCAAACCCTGCACTGGAACAAGCAGGCTCAAACTCACAATTTCTCTCCATTCCACGCTTGGCTCACATCGAGCTGCTGGCCCCAGATCCATGCCAGCTGGGGAGCAAATCACATTGTACTTCTCTCGTGCCAGCTTTTAGGTGTTGCAGACTTACTCATCCTCATACCATCATGCTGACATGTTCCTGATTTGCCCAGACTAGAGCTGGCATGGCTTGGGGAAAGACTTTACTGGTCAGCCCTCGTCGACTCATTCCCAGTAGCTGTGAAGTCAACAGAACTGACACACAGACATCCTGCACTGAGCTTCAGCTTTGCTTTACCTCTGCTGGAACAGGAGTGTTTTCTCATACCTGTAATTGTGCACACTCCAGTTGCCCATTCACACTGCTGGGAGACCTGGTTTCTTATATTACGTATTTTAGCAGATTTCCTGTTATGGGAGACTCATTTTCCTGCAGTGTCCTGGCCCCTTAACAAGGCCTTCATACAGAATATTTCCTGACTCCGCTCTATTATGGAGGTGGTGGAGCCACCATCCCTGGAAGTGTTTAGACACTGGATGTGACACTCAGTGCTTTGGTCTGGTTGACAGGGTGGTGTTGGTCACAGGTTGGACTTGAATCTCAGAGGTCTTTTCCAGCCTAATTGATTCTGGGATTCTCTCTAGACTGTCCTCATCCTCATCAAGCACAGATCTCACAAGCTTCCCCCTCCACTTCATTCCCCACAAAAATGTGATGTCCCTTCAAAATCCCCATGGGTACACTAGCCAAGGACATTCCCATTAACTATCCAAGCTCCAGAAGACACTTAAAAATCCATTTGGACCTTTTGGCAATACCAGTCTCAAGCTAATTGTGCCTTCCATACAGTACTGGAAATACAGAGACTGAGACTGCCCCCCACTGAGCTCAAAGAGAGAGGGGACAGATGCCCGCAGTCCTTTCAACTATGCAGGGAGCACCCTTGATGCAAATTTTTCTGGATGTGATTGCTAACACCCAGCTAGTGAACAAGGAAGCATATGCACATAAGCCCCCTCACCATGCCCAAAATGGAGACAAATGTCCCTCATGCATCCATCCCTCTGCCAACTGAGACGGCAGAAAAGCCTCACTGCTGACAAGGAGAAGCTGTACAGTGCTGACCCAGCAAGATCCATTCAATCACTGAAGATTCAAATCCTTTTTCAAACATTAGTGCTCAGGATACCAACTAAAATTAATGAAAGGAAGACAGGCTTTTTGTGTACGGCTTGCAGACCTCCATTATGGTGAATTTACATGCAATGCACATCTGCTTGGAGTGAACTACCACTGTCTCCTAGGACAGGATCAAGCCCAGTGTAAAAGCTGGACTCAGCCCCACTCCCCAGCTCTGCAGGACAATGGATCACAGGGAGAAATAAATCCTCATCTGCACCACAAGTTAATAACAAAGCAAAAGCCAGGATCAATATCTCCAACACCCAACGCTGCATGAACCAAGACACCAAAAAGCAATTCAAGGTTAACATCTCTCACTCTGAACTCCGTCCAAAACTGAAACATGGAGTCAGACTATTGAATGAGCTAAGAGTCAGGTTCTTAAAGGACTCAAACCCATCAAATCAGCACCAGACTTCCAATAACTAAACATCTACTGAATCCCTTAAAGGGCAGATTTCCAGAAGAGGGCTGGACACATAACAGTCTGCTCATTTATTCAGATGCCTAAACAGGAATCAGGACTTCTAAAAGATCCCACTCCCATGTCTGGCAGTCATGAAGAGATGCCACAGAGACAACCTAATGAGTGACAAGAATGAGTCAGTGATGCAGTGATGGGATTTATAAATCAATCACTAAACTACATCCAATGGAAACGAGTAAAAAGTGACCCCTAACACCAGTACTGAATCCTTCTTTATCTGATACTCCTGAAAACAGCGAGACACTTCATGGCCTCAGTTTTACATGCCCGCCAATACCATGTTCCTGGGGTTTTAAGCCCAGTCCTAGCCTTCAGGTGACTGAAGAATTCATATTCCAACTACTTGTTTGCCAGCCCAGCCTGACAGCAGCTGTGAAGACCTAGGGAGATGACATAGTGACACTGCCAGCGGTGCTGAGCACGGTGAAAGGAAGCATCCCAAGAGGTGTAACTTCTGAGGAGCAGAAATTAATAAAGGCAAGTGGAATTTTTTCAGTTCCCCATACATGATTAAATCCAGTGATGCCAATGGCTACATGAAAGCAACTGAACTGCACATTTATAGCACATTTCTCTGCAGGATGTACTTCTCTGAGACATGAGATGTGCATGGGAAGAGCCCTTAAACACCTATTTACCAGTCAGGAATTCTGTGATGCAGGGGTGGATCTTCCCACTGCTCTCTCCAGATTCCACTGGCCGCAGAGAAGGTCAGAGGGCCAAGGACCCCATTCGTTCCAGAGGTCTGAGCTGAAGGTGTAAAGTTAAAACCAATGTATCTGCCCGCAGCAGAGCTTTCAGACGGGTTCAAATGCAGCAGGTGAGGAACTCTCTGTACTCAATCATCCTTAGGTGTGTAAATGCTTTTGGCTTTGCTATTACTCACCTCACTCAAGTGCTTTGTGCTCTCCCCAATACATCAATATATAAACAGAGGTCATGGACAGATGGGTGTTACACTGCTTCCCCAAATATTAGTGATTTATTCCCAGTCACTCGGATATTATTTTAATGCATCTTACTTTGTCAATATAATGGTGATGGAATGCCCCTCCAGGTGAAAAGCAAAACACCTCTGTTCAAAGCAGCAGAGAAATGAGGGAAAGCAAATGAGCAAGATGTGTTAGATGCTGTCGCAGGAACACCTGTGCTGCAACAGGAGTTAAATGGCTGTAGGTACAAGGTGTCTCAGGGTTGTATCTCACAGGGCTCTCCCACCACACCACAACACACTGCACAGCCATGGCAGGTCACGCACAGACACCGAGCTGTGCTTCTGTGAGGAATAAAATCTACACTCACTAAACTATTTGCCTTATACATTTGAGACCAATACCTGGAGAAAGCCTCTGGAAAGCGAAGGCTTTCTGCATGCTTTAGTTCTAAGGTGACACATATTAACCTAGATGTTATTACATACATTTTATAAATGTGAATAAGAATGCTAGGTAAAAAATCCCAACCACTCAAAAAACCCAACAGATATAGTGATACAATTTCACCATTGTAAAAGATCCCAATGGAAGGAAATGCAAACACCACTAATAGCTACAACATTCATTCTTTCCTACAGCATAAGTTGTCTTGTACATTCCTGCATTTTCTGCTAAGTACAGGACTTAATATAGTATTCTCTCCATGAAAAGATGTTTATCAGAAGACAGACATGACACACAGTCAGCCTGAGTAAACATGAGGGTTCATAATTTGTATTTTTTGACATTTTGTGCAGCCTTAATGTTAAATTAATCTTGTTTTATTGCACTAAACTGAGCAGTAGTTGGAGCTGACAGCTAAGTTGCTACCACCATCAGAGCTCTGGGAACTGAATTTCTTTTCTCTTCATTTAAGCCAACCCTCTGCAAGCTTCACTGATTTTGGTAGAGGAACTACCAGATCATACCTTCACGGTGACAGAAAATGAGGCTCAAAGTCTTTCTGAGAGACTTTCACCAAGTGACAGCTCACTCATTTCATAGAGAGAAGCAGAGTAAATACCTTAAAATCTCTGGGTTTCCCTTGGGGCTTCTCCCAGCTCCAAACCCTAAGGACTTCCCGAGCATCTCCGGATCCAAGTAATGGTCATCGAAGTCAACAGCATCTTCCAGGAAAACAACCCCGACTGCTTTGATCTGCAAATTGGGCCCCAAAGTTCACCTGCCCCAAGCACCAGGCTGCGTGGCCCTGGGCAGAGCAACACTGACCCTCTCACAGAGCCTCCTTTTGTTTTGATTCCTCCTTCAGTGGATTGTTAACAGAAAAGGATATGCAGGAAGGGATAAGAAGAAGAGTATAAAATGTAAATGCACATATAGAGTTTTATCTTTAGCTTCCCCCACCTCTCCATTTCACCCTTTATAAACACAGCCTCCCCCTATATAAATATATAACCATGCATCTTTGTGTACTGGAGCCCACGGCTAATGTTGAGCTGACAATAGTGGCACTAATGCTAATGAATTCTGATTATTCGGATCGGTCATTAAACTAATAAGCCCATCTCCAAATTAGCGTGGCTGCTTCAGCCAGTGAAAATTTAATCAAATCTGCTTCATTATTTCAGACGTGGTGCACTTGGCGAAAGTGACTGCAGGAAAGGCGAATGGGACCCTCATCTGATAATTTTATCACTTGACTGCCAGACCATGAAAAAATCGGTGTGATGAATTTTTTTTCTCTGGGGGGTGAGGGTGTGGAGCAGAGGGCGTGTGCATGCGTGTCTGTGCATGTGCTCTTGGAGCTTTCACTCACGTTCCCTCCTAATTAAAAGGAACCATCCTCCCTTCCTCTGCCCTGGAACTGTTTTGGTTTTTTTTCCACATCTTACCCTACCCCCTTCAAAATCTTTGCTCTCTTCTCTTCCTTCCCCCAGGTCCTCCTCTGCCTCCATCTCATCCCCTTTGCACGCATGACCAAGGAGCAGCTTTCAGAATGAGACAGAGGCTGATAAGACTTCCCTGAGCTGCACAGCAGTGCAGTCTTTTTCTTGCCCAGCTTCAGCCTCCTCAGGCACAGATTTGCCCCCCCTTTTCCTCCTCACCTTTATTTTTCCCTTCCTTTCTGAGGAAAACAAAAGCAGCAAACATGTATCCTGGGAGAACCCCCCAACTTTCCATCTTACTTCCCTCCCTTGTTTTCACTTGGACTGTGAGCACTTTAAATTCAAATTCACCATCACTCCAAAAACAAAAACAAGCCCACCTTATCAAAGAATCCCTGATTGGTTTGGACTGGAAGGACCTCAAAGCCCAGTTCCACCCCGTGCTATGGGCAGGGACACTTTCCATTATCCCAGGTTGCTCCAAGCACTGTCCAACCTGATCTTGGACACTTCCAGGGGTGGGGCAGCCACAGCTTCTCTGGGCACCCTGTGTCAGGGTCTCACCACCTTGGCAAGAAAGACTCACCCTCTACAGAAATCTTTTCCTTCATATGTCCATAAGGCAGAAGTCCATTATCCTGCAGTTACTAAAGCTAAACAAAACAAAGTATTGCCCAAACCAAATATGGGTATAAAAACAACATTCCAAAGCCAGAATGTAAATAAATTATATTAAAAAAAAAGGATCAGGCCTCACAAATGCATGAGCTTCATCAATGTGCAGCCACGTTCAGTGCTCTTTTCTCAGCAACTCTGTTTAGAAAGATAAATCTCACACCTTTAGTACTTGATGGCCCTGCTGGCAATGAAATAGAGTAAGACATCTTGTCAATACAAACATAATAAAGCAGTGGCCATCCCAATAGCCAGGAATAGCAAAGGAGACAAGGCAAAATGCTCTTCTCCAACAATGAGCCAACATCCAAAATCTGGGAGTACATGTGAAGAAAAGCAATTTTAAACAGCAGCAACTATTTCTGCTACAGCACATGGTGAATGTCTCAGGACTTTACCGGCAGTGGTCTGAAGGTACCTGGAGGTCTTGCATTATTCTCAGAGGTACTCAGTCTTCAACTTCTGGCACAGATTTCCCCTCAAAAGTTGGGATTAATTTCCCATGACTAACAGCATCCCAGATCTAAATTAGTCACCTAGGTTCCCTTTATCTGCAAAAGACAGAACAGTTTCCAAAGGGCTACTCCTTGATTTCAGTCATGACCTTCCATTTCAAGACAGAAGGAATACTCCCTGCAGAACAGCCTGGTTTCTCCCATGGCTCTATCAGAAACACAGACTTTGATTTGACAAAAGTCATGTCTAAAATTACATATGATGAGTTCTGGACCAAGGAAACATTATCTGTAACATACCCTGGCCTGCCAAGGTTTCTGAAGGTCTGAAGCATCTAGGTGCACATCTGATCTGCAACAGAAATCCTTACAAGTGGAATCACGCACTGAAGATAAAGTTGACTGGCAGCCAACCAGGCTGTCAACAGCATCAAACACAACTGTGCAGATGCCTTCTAAGAAAGGTAACAGAGTGATATCCTGCCATCAAGCAAATGAGCTCAAAATGCTCACAGGAAAGCAGAAAGGAAGACTTTGGATCTAATGCCATCAGTTCAATGAGGCAAAAAAATCCATATGGTCTTTTAGCAGAATCTCCAGTAATCTCTTAGTTGACATCCAGCTCTGTTTACTGCTCACTGGATGCGAAGCTTCAGCCTGTGACTTGTTCCACTGTGCTAAAGTGATCCTCCTCTCCCCTTCCATCACCTCCTGCTTCCATGTCCTACCCACTCCTCGCTCCTTAGGCAGAACACAACATATGGACCTCCTCTGGACAGGTATCTCATCCAAAGGCTCTTTGATTTACAGAGAGTTCCAGATAGACTGAGCTTATCCCAAACAACAGTCAGAGCTCTCAAACAGGACCTGACTGCAGTCCCCTCTCCCCAGCCTTGTTTAGATTGTTTCAGTGTCTCAGAGCAATTTTGCTCCTCCTCCTCATCCCCTCCAGAACTCACTTATCTGGTAAAACACTCCATCTAATTTCAGAGCTGAAAAACTGCAAAGCTAAAAGACAATTAATCCACCTGAGGCCATAGAGGGTAGTAGCTCAGAATTGAACTGGGATCTTGTGACTGATAGTTTCAGCAATTAGACAGCTCTTCCTTCCAAAATTCAGGTTGATTTAGTTGATTACACCCAGAGAAGGTTCTTTCTGACTGGCCCACTAGTGACAAGTACACACATCTAGGTGAGTTAAGAGCAGAAGTGAAAATACTCAGCAGGGTGCAAAATACAGATGTAACACAGGCTTTTGGACATCAGAGGAATCAAAGAACAGAGAATTTGAAGCTAAATTCAAGCACTGCAAAAGCAGCACCTCAGCCATCACCTCCCACTGCACCCCTCTGTGAGAGCCGCGTCACAGAAAAGGAGCCAGAAACACTCCAAAAGCCACGGCCATGGAAAGGCATTTCAAAAAATATTTTAAAAACCATTGCTCTGAGCTAGGCTAGTGACCCCACTATCCTTTCAAACCAACACTGCAGAAACAATTCATTTTCCTTTCTGCCCAGGAATTAGTGACAGTCAGGATATAGGTGCACACGCAGAGAGACACAGAGCAGGTTTGCTATGAGAAAGGTTCAAGCTCTCGTGTCCTACATCGCCTGGAGGAGCATGGGACATTTAGATCGTCCTCTGAGAGGGCCAGCGAGACCTTTAAAAATGACACACAGTTTGGGAGCCCTGAGATTCAAAGAGACAGGTACTCTGGTGGCCTTCTCAACTCTCCTTTCAGTCGTCAGGACAAAAGTTGGCTGCAGCCATGAACTATCCCCTCCTGGAAAAGGCCTGCCCATGGATCTGTGTCAGCACTGATTAGCTGTTGCCTGGCACGTCATCCATTTGCCATTTGTTAGGCCAAACATGCCAACATTGGTAATCTAATCTTTGGCCGGCGACGGCCTCTTCCAGGTTAAATGTATTAAAGGAGTCGAGGAAATGGGGCTGATTTCACAGGCTGTGGCCTGCAGCTCTCCACCATGGCCTGACCCCCCTTCCCACCCCCTTCCCTGGAGATTGCTGGGGTCAGGACCTCCCCAGCATGGAGCTGAGTAAAACACTAACAGAGAGAGATGAGAGGATATTGGAAACATATTCTCAAGGCCTCAGTGCTTTGGAAATCTGAGAAGAACATGAGGCGTTAACTTAGAGCTTTCACTGCTGGGTTGTGTCTGTGTGTGTTAAAAAAAAACCCAAAACCCATGTTTCCACAAGAATTTGATAAAGATATCAGTAAGACAAGGTTGAAGGGTTTTAATGCAGCAGCAGCAAAAAGAACAGGGCTCTGTTCATGGGAGAATCCATGTTATAAGATACCTTAACACACAGCTCATGAGCTGGGAAGAGGGGATCTTTGTTTTTTAGGAAATATGTCAAGCATATCAAATACATCTTCTCAAAAAAAAAAAATCACTTTTATCTGCCATAAGTTGCAAGGTATTCAGAACGAACAGCACTTCTTGGTGCTCTGGCAGGGAGGGATGTTCCTGGGAATCTTTAAAATTGAAAATTAGGGATCTGAAACCGATGAAAACAACCATCAGGAATCCCAGAGTCATTTTTTTCCCCCTGAAGGTAAAGGAATTCCCCTACAGAGGTGCCACATAGCTGGGTGTGTGAGACCCCTTGAAGCTCTGTCAAGCAGATTGAGGTCCCTCATGTGATCATTTCACTAAAACTAGGGGTTAGAAATGAACTTTAACTCAGATGAAGGTGCAGAAGACCAACACTAAATCCCAGAGACAGGTCCTGCTGCAGTTCAACATCGGATTACAGAGGAAAACATTTAGAAAATATTTCCTAGAAAGTTCTCTTGCTTTGAAAACGAAACTCAGGATGTTTCACAAATGACCCAAAAAAGGAGAATTTTCTCTGGCTTTAGTCCATCATGGCAGCCAGGGTTGTGTTGGTTCCCAAAAAGCTAATGGACACAAACTGCCCATTCTCATTATTATCACTGCTTAATTTGCATGTTTCTCTCCAAAGATTAGCTTGAGACACACATTTCCTCTGTCCTGTCAACATCCATGTACTTGGAGAAAATTTCATACTTACATAGGAAAAAAGATAAGTTTGCAACGACCATTCTGACTGAAAGACAATTTACTGATGGAAAACTTCTGAGTGCCTCACCACTCAAAATAATATTTGTGTGCCAGAATTGGTTCTTTCCTTCAGGAAAAAATTTAATGAAGCCCAAGCATTTGTGGCAAAATGTAGCCTGTTCCTGGACACTGAGAGCTCCCAGATGGTACTGAATGCTCACATCAGGAAACCAATTCCTTCTTTGTAGTTTGCTTGGTGCTAATGTGTATTTTTTATCAGTTATTTCTTCGGTGCTAATTCATTCAACTTCAAATAGGCTGCTGACACCAGCCAGTGGGGTGGGAAATGGATATAAAGGTGGAACCAATCAGGGCACTGGGCTCTACTGGCAACTCAGTGCTAGGCACAGACAGAACCTGACACCCAAAAGAAGGCATTTAATCCCCCTGATGCTGAGTGGAACGGACAGCACAGAGCAGCTGCAAGCAAACTTCACTTTCTTTAATCCTGTGTTCCTGCTTAACATCCCCTTTAAGAGAAGGATGGGCTGGGGGAGACGTCTATGATCTGTCTGAAGAGATGACAGGCGAGAGGAGGCTTCACGGGGTTGCTGAAGGACAGACACCGTGGGCAGGGAAACACAAGTGCCAGCCCATTCACCAGTTGTCCTCAGCATAACAGCTCAGGCATCCAAAAATCACCACAGTGATTTAATTCCCACTGTTCTGACCTACCCTCCCAAATACCAGTGCTGGGAGAACAAGGCATTCAAATGAGATCATCCGGTGATGCTCAAATGCAGCAAAACCCCTGTTCTCTGAGTTTTGCACTTTCTGGTTCAGGCTTAGAAGTAGAAAAGTGTCAAAAAGCTGTGTCAAAGAGCACTTTACCTCACTTTTCCTAGTTGTTTGCCTCAAATTCATGAAAACCCTTCATGGCTGAAGGGCCTGTTTTACTGTTTTAGCCACTAAGGTCCAACCCACACACAGAGGCCACAGGGTCCCCTGAGAAAGGTCACATTTGGGTGATACAGAGCCCTGGGAAGCATCTCAGTTACAGGAGAGCTTGGGAGAGACTGCTGCAGAGTCCAGCTGAACTTTCCAACCAGAAACCCCTCAGGACAGGTCCTTCCTCAGGTCTGGAATCTGGAAAACACTTGCCTTATTCGCATTCCCTTCAAATGACCTGCAAGATCTGGCTCCAAGACTTACCTCTCCCCTAGATTTTATTTCTCCCCCAGAAAGAGAAGTTAAGTGAGTTCAGGAAATGTTTTTTTATTTTGAACATGGTTCTATTTCTCCATTTACTACATGAATTCTCTATGCAAAGCCAATGCTGTATCTGTAAATATGTTTTCTTTACTGAATTTGATGGGATAACTCAACATTTCCTGATCTGGCACAAGTCCATGCTTCAAAATATAATTTTCCTTGCAGCTTTCTGGGTTTGAGGGTTTTTGCTTTGTTTCTGTTTTCTAAGGAGCAAGGGTGAAACACACTGAAACCTGAACCAGACACAATTCTGAGACCTGCTGATGTCAAAGAGGTTTGGCACCAGATTTGTACAAAGATTGCTGCCATCAGTGTTTACTGACTGCTGTGCATTTTGGATCAGGCCCTTGAACTCGGGATGCTTTTTTGCAAAGGAAGCCGTTTAGGGTTCTTTACTGCTGGTAGGAAACAGAAAGGGAGCTGCAGTGGTGAATTATTGGCATGACATTACTCCTGGGACCCCAAAAAAGAAATCCTATTAAAGAGAGTCCTTGTGACCTCATCGCTGTGTATTTCATGACTGTTCAAGAGGCTCTGCTAAAGTCATTCCCAGAAAATTTCCCCTGGAAGGGCTCAGGGGAGAAAGGGGCTGGATCACCCTCTGGTCTGTTTACCATTTACTGCTTCTGGAAGCAAAGGAGGTTTTTTTTTCTACAAGCAGCTCCAGTGTGTAAAGAAACCTGGAGATTCCAGGAGGAGAAAGCCAAGGCAGCCAGGATGCAATATGTCACAGCTCGGCCCTTCACGGGAGCGCTCAGGTCACAGCGCACCTTCAGGTGTTCCATGGACACGGCTGACACTGCCCACTGCAACACTTCTGTTAAATAGGCACAGTCCAAAGGCACAGTGTGAATGAGGACACACCCCACTAAATGCCTGAAATCTTAAATAATCATGAGAATCCCTAAGCTGAGGGTCAGAGAGAGCCATCTCTGAGGTAAGGCCAATATTAATTTTATGGAGGAATCCCAAACCAATGCACTCCCTAACAATTAACAAAGAAGTTTTAATGAAGTTCTCCTACACAAAGAGTTCCTTGGGTGAGAGCCCTGCTCAGTACTGCTTTAATCCCTCTGGATGTTTCCTGTCCATTACAGACCCTGGTTACTGATCACATTAATTCAGCAATTGTAGGAAATTAATTCCTACCTAGAGATGATCTGGACTCACTCATCCTTTCTTACTTTATTACCTTTTCTCACTCTTTTAAAGCATATCAGGCAGGATAAAGTCAGGATTTAAAAACCACTCTCACTACTTGCGCAGCCAAATTCAAGCCTGGGGCAGTCGCAGGCACTAGAAATAGTGGGGGAAAGAAAGAACAACAACTTCACCTTAGCCTGCCCCAGTGCTCCTTTGAAGGGTCCATTTCAAATCAACAAACCCAATCCATGTGATAAGGGACAGGTTGGTTGATTGGAACACAAAAATTTAAACAAGCAGCCAAGTTAAAGCACTGTAAGACAGAGCAGGATGAAAAAGTGAAAAAAGTGTTTTCCAAAACAGTGAGTTCATTTCATTGCCAACTGCTCTTGGTACCTTGATGAGAATTCAGCAGAGAAATCCCAAAAAATTTATCAAGCTTTATATTCTTTATATATATTTTTATATATCAAGCTTTATATTTAGATGAAGAAAATACACTGAAAAAAACCTGTACCTACAAAGAAAAATGCTTAAAGTTAAGATTGTTATTAAATTATATTCCATATATATAATCAGCACTATGCTTAAGAGCTACACAAATGCTGCAGCTTTACAGACTGCTATCAGCACAAGGGCTTTATTTCACTTTCAGAAGGGTACAAAGGTGAAAGCCAAGAGAAGCATTTTCAGCTGCTCAGAACTGTTGGATCAGAGCACTGCTCCATACAGCTGTAGATGAAGTCCCCATTAGAAATAGCATTTCTTCTACACTTTTAAAAGGTACCTGCAATGTTCTGTACAGAACCCTTGACAAATAGAGAAACCCAATTTATTTCTGCCCAAGTTTCCTCTCCCCATAGTCCCAGGCTGAGGCTAGGCTGGGATGATCCCTCAGAACAGGTATTAGCAAAGAGCTCCTCCCCTTTGACCTCTCCTGTGGGGCTTCCCCTCCTGTCACAAGCAGAATTCCCTGACTGGCACTGAAATGATGACATCAAGTCAAGAAGAACTTGAATAGTAAAGGAATTTAGCAACCAAACATTAGTGTTTCCTGCTTTGGGGGTTGTTTTTTGTCAATACTTAACACTATTAATGTCAACATAGCAGACATAAATAACTTTCCTTAAAAACTCCCTTGTTTCTCCAGTTAAGATTCCAGAGCACTGAGTATCTCTGGCAAACACAACCACGCTTCCAGGAAAAGAGAAGTAAATTTGTATTTATGGTATTTTCAAGATACAAGCAATATTTTTTTAAAAAAAGTGCAAAACAAATACAGAAAACTCTTAGAAGCTTTTATAATAAAGAAGCAACTTTGGTCAACCTCAAAAAATAAGCAAACAAACAAAATTAAGGGGCAGTTTTCACAGGTCATTTCAACCACAGGTCTGCTCCATGCTGTCTGCACAAAGTCACCACAGTAAAACTCCTCTTCTCATGGAATGAGCATCAATTTTAGGGAAATTGACTCAAATTGTGCTGGATTCCAGCTCCATCACCATCCTCTGAAGAGGGTTAGTACAGGGACGTGAGAGAAGTTCTCTTAATTTGAAAATCATCCTTTTACTGCAATTTATATTAAAAGAAAGGGCAAAAAAGTGTTTCATGCTGGGAAATGCAAAGCAAGATATAAAATATACTTAAACTGATAAAATCAGATCCATCTCTAGCTGTGAAGTTGGTAGTTTCTCAGCTGGACCCAGTTCATACTGGATTTGGCCTTGTGGCTGCCATACAGAGCCCTCCAAGTGCACCTCCCATAGCGTGATTTGTGTGAGGCATCAGGGTCAGGAAAACTGGGCTTTATCCCTTCCTTGGGATTTTTTTCTTCTCTTCTTCTCTTCCTCTTTTTCTAAGGGGAGACAGATTTCTCAGTGCCGCCAGTCTCAGGGGCAGATGTGGGGAGAGGGAAAAGCAGGAAAGAAAGGATAAGGATATAGTTCACTGGGGTTAGAAAGTCCCAATAGGACAGAATATTCTTGGGCTGTTCCATAGGCATTGTCTAAAGGGTTTTTCCCTCTGGTAATCTGTTCCTTCCGGTGAGAGCGCTCCATACGTGAGCTTTGCCTGCAGCTCCCTTCCCATCCCATCAGGAAAGATGATATATCCTAAATACCTCCTTGATATATGGCAAAGAGCCGCTTTCAATTTCCAATCACCATCCTCACTCCTGCCCAGATGCTGACTGGAACCTCCTCTGAAGATGTGCATTTTTATTTCCCGGGCTGGGTACAAAGGAGGGAAGTTCCCAGAAGTGAACTTTCAGGAGGATTTAAGCAATGGCTCTAAATTACAGTGGAATGGAAGGACCTTCCGATAGAAACCCGGCACTAAATCACCTCTCCCTGACGTCTCTGAGGCCGCTGTGAGAGCGGAGGGAGGTGGGATTTCATACCAGGAGCAACAGTTACAAAATATTAAGCTGAGAAGTGAAGCAAGGAGGATGACTAAGGAAATAATTGGAAAAATTCATCTGTACAGAACAAACTATTTATGAAAATGTCAGTATTTGGGGATTGTCTGTATTTAGGAGAGGAAAAAGAGTGAGGAATCCCTCTACTTTTTTAAAGACAGAATTGTTAGCAAGGCTGCCTTATTGTGCAGGATTTTGTCTTGCCCTGCTACCCCACCTCTCAGGAAAATACAACCAGTTGTAGCCATCACTCTGTTCCCAGCTTGTGAAAGGTACAGAGGAATTTTTCCTTTCAACTGTTGTAGTGTGAGGAGTGTGATGCTCTCAGGATTACTTCAGCACAGTTCAGACTTTTGTTACTCCTGTAACTTTTTTTTACAGGGTGGCAGGGATTTTCCCAGACTCCCAGTGCTCAGATTGATACCACGATCCTCTATCCAAAGAGAGGAGCTGCTGAGACATTTATTCCAGCCAGGACTTCACAACACCTCAAATCTCAGCCTAACACTACCAAGGTGCAGAGAGTCTCTGACTTTCTGTAAGAAAACTCCCCTAGCAGCTCCCAGTGCCCAGATTCCCTGCTGGAATGAGCCTGAAGTGAAGAACAAGGTCATCCCTGGGAAAGAGAGCAAGGCAGGCACAAACTGAAACACCAGATCCGAACGCGCGGATGTGACGAATGTGATCCCAAACACTGTTTCATTTCAGCTTCACATCCTTTCTTCTTCCACTGACTCCTGCTCACAGCTGCTCTTATTAGAAACAGTCAAGAAAAGTTATTTAAAAAATATATACCTTGGAAAAGGCACTGGTTTTCTTTCCCCTTTTTTCTTTCACATAATGTGCATGCCGTAAAAGATTACCATCAGAATTCTCAGTCACTTCTATCCAATTCCAACTAAACCATCATTAAAAAATGTTCATTTTGTCATTCATTGTTTTGTTGAGAAGCAAGAGCAATAGAGTTTAACTTACAACACACATCCAAAATCCATATCTGTACGAGAAGCACAATCCATTCTTCCTGAGCTGTAATAATTTTGCAATATTGCACATATTGGAACTCCTTAAAATTTGGGAACACATCCATTTGTTAATTTATTATTTAAAATTAGCCAAGCAATTTTTATAACGCTTTTCATGACCTCTAGCTAACAAATGACTTGTTATTAACCCTTCAAACTTTCCACACAATTAAAAAATGATTAACAACTGATGAATGGGCTACAATTGAAAAAATTAGGTTGCAATTAAGAAGACATTTAAATGAATGTTTAAAACTACTTGGATTATAATTAGAACCAGATCAACTACGAAGGTGACTTTTGAGTGGTGTTCTCGTGGCATCAGAGATAATTCAGCCAATAAAGCCAAATTTAGTGGTCACTATTGGCACTGTTGGTGTGTGGCTAAAACCCTCCCAAAGGATTAACCTCTACCAATGCCAGAGGCTAAGCCTAAAACTGACCCCTTAACCTGAGCCTTGTCAGTGTGGACCTTCCAGAAATAAAATTGTTACATTTCTCTCGAGACCATCTCAGTGTTTCACTGAGAAAGGATCTAAGGAATATGATGATACGGGAATAGAAGAGACACCAGAATCCATGGATTTCTCTAGGACACAGCACTAAAACTCTGCTCAGACAATGCCACCAAAGTGGGGTTTTAGTCATGGTGACAGAGCCTTTCAATGTGGGGTTAAAAACAAGGGAATATATTATTATTATTGTTATTATCTGTTCTGCCAATCTCAGCCCTATCTCAAGGCACTCAAAGGAAAGGATTTTTGATCATTTGAGGGGTTGGACACCAACTCCAAATGCCTTCAGGCAGTTTTGAAAAATCTCAGACAGGAGTTTAAACTGACTATGCACATAAGAAGCTATCCCTCACTCTTAAAAAAATTACCATCAGTGTTTATTCAGTTTATCATCCATGCACACAAAGCCAGTAATTACTAAATTCAAGGCAAGCAAATGTTAAGATTCATGACCTTTGGGCTCAAACAGGAAACTACACAACACAACAACTAAGAAACACAAAGAAAACCAACAATTTTGATAATGTTCTTCAAAAAAGGAACCAGCTGCTGCTGGCAGACAAGAATAAGGTCTGTGTTTGGCTTTGTGGTCATTCCTTGTGGATGTTCCACCTGGTCTATTACCACTGACCAAACATCACCTTCTCCTACACTCACATTTCCATCATGATTGCTTCTCCCTCCTTCATCTTCAAAAGGAAATTACATCCCATTTTTAATGAAATTATTACTCCCCAAGTCTTCTCCTGTGACTCCTCTCCCTTTTTTTGCCTCTGGAGGTGCCTTTCCACAGCCTCTGGGAAAGAACTGATCCATGGAATTCCTTGTATCTCACTAGCTTCTTGGTTTGGTTTTGATTTCCTCAGGAGAAAGGATAAAGGTTCTTTCTTACATTCCAAACCTATAATACTGAAACACTAATTAGCTCATCGCAGTGCCTGGTAAGAAAGGAGACAAGCGTTGTGGTGATTTCCAGGCACTTGGAGCCTGCGCTGGAATTGCACACCCAACACAGGTCTCAGAGAATTCTGCCTTCATTCTTTGAAAACTGAGCCCTGAATAAGCACACAATGTATCCAGGGAACTCCACAGCCTCACATGCACTGAGCTGAATTCAGATCTTGCTGCAAGTACCACCTCCCATCCTCAGGCTTGCACCACAAAACTGGAAGAGCAGCTGAGGGCATTTGTCCCCAACAGGAAGAGCTGCAGATTTAAAACAACAGAGAAGGCTCTACAAAGGGGCTGCAGACCAGACTGAGGTTTGATTTTGGAAAGCTGAATGTTAAAATGGAATAAAGCAGGGGGTGATCTATAAACTAGCACAAATAAGCATTTCCAGAGAAATGGGAAACCAGTCAGGACAGGAATAATTAGAGATTAATTAAATCATACATTGGAGGAAGAAAACTATTACTTTTCTAGACAGAAAGAGATTAGAAACTCAAACTCTCTGTTGTCCCAAACCTCACAGAAATAGCATCAGCAGCCCTTCTCTTCCCAGAGATTTCAATATTCATCAAAATTCATTATTAAACTGGACACGGTAGGTAGGAAAACAAAACAGTGTGACCCTTTGAGACAAAATCCATCAGAGCTGATGCAAAGCCTGTGGAGTGGTTCCAGTTTGCACCAGGCCTGAGCTGAGCTCCCACCATGCACTGTCCCTTCTGATGTCAAGTTGATGGATTACAACTTCCTAATGCAGGACTGATGCATTATGACATCCTAATGTTGGGACGATTGATTGTGACTCTTTTTTAAGTATGGCTTACTAGGCAATTATTGACACCATCCATGCATTAGAGCCCTAATTCAGCACAAACGGGCTGACAGGCCAGTGCTGGGGGAAAAGATTAACCTATTCCAAATTTTATAGATCAGGGTGAGACAGGGCTTGTTCTGGGACAGGGCCACCCTCTCATTACAGGCCTTCGGAGACAGCAAAACCTAAACAGTTTATGCCACATCTCGAAGAAAATTGCTTTATCCCTTCACCTCTAAGTGGATTCAGACGCTGCCAGTTGACTTGGGAGAGCTTTGGGGTCAGTGCACACACGCCGGAACACAGAGAGGGGGAAAAATCCAAGGAAAGGGAAGAGAGGTAAAAGCCAACTCTGTCAGCTCCTACCCTCCAACATCTGTGAATAATGGAAGTGCAGAACCCAGGCTGGGAGTGGGGAGGTGAAGGGAGAAAAGGATGGTTGTAACAGTGACAAACAAGTCTAAGGGGACTTTTCTGCTCTCAAATGTCACTGGGGGAAGCAGACAGGAGACGGGGGAGGTAAGGAAGAGAGAAGGTCACGGCTGTAATACCCAGAGCGAGTGGACAATCAAATGTTTGCAGCTGGGCTAGGAAATGGCAATCCAGTTGTAGAGCACATCTGGCTCCCTTGCTGCACCATGGGGCCACCTGGTTTTAATCATACTGGGATCACCTTTGAAAAACAGAACTTAATCATAGGCATAGTCCTAGCAATAGTGTTACATCCAGACTTCTCTCCAGGGGAGTAGAGGGCGGGAAGGGAGGAGAAGATGAGTTTAAAAAAAAATTTGCTCAACCAAGCCTGAAACTTTGTCAACAATTTCCTCTTTTTCAGGTTAAATGGAGTCACTTTTGATTTTCTACCTCTTTGCATTTTCTTCCTGCTTAGCTTATACTTTCCTTATTGTTATTTGGACAGGTCACATGTGTGAGTGCTAATGAGCACAGCAAGCAGAGAAGCAGCTATTTAAGGAGTCTCTGCCTTTCCCCCACCTCCCACCACAGAATTGGATTTTGGATTACAAGGCCCTACACCTTTTCTGGATGGTCTTCAAGAACCCAGCTGGAGGTGCCATGAAGACAAGCTTTGCCTCAGGAAAGGCCCAGCCAGCCTCATCCTTCACCATAACCGGGGAAACAAAAGCCTGCCCAATCCACACTCAGATGGAGGTAGCAGATATCAGGCTCAGAGCAGCAAAAGCAGCATCTCTTAATCCAGACCCTTGATAAATGGTGGAACTCATTGCCATGAGTTTGATAGACACTGAAAGTTTACACAGATACAGATGAGATCAGAAAAGAGGGAGAGGAGGAAGGGATCAGTCTTGATACCAGAGCATCCAAGAGGCAGAGACAAGGTACTGGAACCATGAAGTCCATTAACAAAAATCAAACTTTGAATTCCTGCTGATGAGTTGCTGGAGGTGAAAAGCACCTTCATGAACAGCAGGTTCATAGAGCCAAAGTTTCAGCCTGATTTCCTTCCCTTCGTACAGAGGGAAAACTGAAGTTATTTCTAGGTAGTTCTTGCTTGAGGAAGGAAATGATCTTGAAGATCCCTTCAAACCCAATCCAAACTATTCTATGATTGTAATTAAAAAAAAAAAAAAAAAAAAAAAAAAAAAGAGAGAGAGAGAGAGAGAGAGAGAGAGGTGCAAATAAAGATTCTTCAGGTTTGCAGACACCCTCACAAATTCTCAGTCCAGTTCCTCAGAGCTCAGTCTGGACTGCAGATCCAAGTGTGCAGGGACACTTTACATGTTCTGCTAAGGCAAAGGAAACCCCAAACCTTCAGCTCCACTCACCAAATATTTCAAATAAGTAACCTTTCTGTTAGGGATAAGATCAGATCATGGGTAGTCTTCAGTGCATGTAGTTCATTTTGTCACAAATACTGGGGTTAGATTCCCTGCAAGGCTTCAGCTACTTCACACTGTTGTCATGCTGCAAACGAGCTTTAAACTTGGCTTAACCACACCAACCACAAGTTGTTTTATATCTTATTAGAAAAATGACTTAATTTCCGGTGTAATCTTGTACAGGAGCTCAAATCTGCAACAGCAACAGCGTCAGTATTGTAATATAATCTGGAAGTATTATAATAAAAATAAACATAGTCAAAGAACATTTTACAAATGTTAATTATTACTAGGGGAGAAAATCCTGTCAGACAGGTATGTGATAGTAATAGTTATCTTATTTTACAGGCAGAGAAACTGAGCCAGAGATTAAGAAGTTAAGTGACTTGCCCAAGGCCATGAAGGGAAGCAAAGTGAGAATAAGGACTAACAAGAAGGAATTCCCAGCAGCCCTCCAGGCTACAAGGCCCTTTTCTATCCACTTTTCCACAATTCCCAAATCAGTTCCACTTGATTCCAATGGCTTCAGAAGAGATTTTCTGATAAGGAGACCTGCCTGACAGAGAATACATTCGGAGTGTACAACCAAGATTTCAAGAGTTATCTTGATTTTAGGAGCTTATTGCACTCTCTTTTTCAACTTCAGCTTGGAAGTAGCATACAGGCATACAAAACGTCTTGATGCAGTAAAAAGAAAACTATTTGGTTTCTCTGTCCCTGTCTGAAGCAAAGGCCTGGAAACAGGCCGGGAACAGACAGGATGTTTCAGCAGCCAGCGCATCACACCAGTCTCTCTCTGTACCGAAGGTCTCCCCCATCCCAGCTGCTGCTGCACTGCGAACCGATGGGAAGGGAAGCCAAGGACTGCTCCCGTGGCTTGGAAAGACAAGGCTCGCTGTGCCACCTGCAGGGCTGGCTGGAAAAGATGCCTCTCGTAGGGATTAGCACCGGCTCCAAGGCGGGGGCCACTGTTTCCATCCAGGATGGAGCAGCCTCACAGCAGCTAATCAGTGTAGGGAGCAAGAACAGAACATGGACTAGAGAACGATCCTGTCTCGTTCCATTGGGTGGTTTCACTCCACTCCTGCCTGCGCTCACCCATCCGGAAAATTTATGTTCTGTTGAATGAGGGAAACTGAGAAAACAAACACAAATGAGAATCAAATCCACGTTATGCAGTTTACGTACAAGTTCTGTGGAACCTCTCCTACCTGTACCCAGCCTTTTCCCCCTGCACTGAGCTGCAGCTCTTCACCAGAACTCTCTCATTTTCTTTTACTTCTGATTTAATGCAATTAACTCCCCATAATTAATTACTAATGCATCTCCATACACAGACCTTTACCCTGTGTTTTGCTGGAGCAAATGACCTGAACAAAGGAGTTCAGGAATTGGCCTAAACATACCTAAAAGTAATCCAGGAAAGGATCAAAGTTTGGTGGGAAGGTTAAAAATATGTGTTCCATTTTGGCCGAAGCCTTCTTTGCCTTCTTTATGGGTTGTGAGCATCTGCAGTGGTGGAGAGCAGCAGTCAGAAGTTGAGAGAGATCTGTTAAGTCATTGTGCCTTCACTCATGGTGATCTCTGCTGGACAGGCACTCCTAAATAACGAAGTCCTCTTTATTTGATCCTCCTGCCAACCTGCGCTTATTCCCCACCACACTGATTGCTCCTGCTTTCTGCAGCGTGCTTTAAATGTCCCAAGAGATGGAGGTTCTACCACTTTCACTAAAAAATCGTTTACACAGCCTAGTGGATTCGGCCCCTGGGGAGGCTTTTTTATTGTGTTTGGTTTCAGTGAGAGCCTCGGAGGTGTCGGTCGGTGATTGATTATTGTTTGTATTGTGGTAGCACCTACAGGCACCCGCTGAAACTGCAGACCTGCTTGGAGGTGCTGCCGAGCCCAAATTCCTGCAGGAAGGCCAGTTCAGCCAAGCAGAGGCACAGGGAGACAAATGGATTTTCCAAGCCCAAGCAGTGGAGTGTAAATGCAGCGAGGAGCGGAGACAAGCTGCTCTAAACCTGAGTCAGTTCCTACATTCCCACCCAGGCACAACATCCAGAACAGCACCTCGAGCATCCAGGTGATGCGTGCATGCCCACAGGAGTTGTTCTGATGAAAGGAGCACAAAAAAAAATTATGCTATAGAGTAAAACATTAATCCCATAACAACCAAACCCCATTAGGGCTGAGCGTGGTTTTACAGGGCTCCAGTGCTGCAGCAGAAGCCACGTGCACACAGGCTAAAGCTCCACTGCAGGGTTTTCTCTCAAGCCATGGGGAAAACAGGGGGAATTCTGAGGACAGCAGCAGAAATGAAGAAAAATAAAGCAGGCATCAAAGGTTAAGCCACCAGATGAGGTTGCAGGAGTGGCAGATTATGTGATCTTCTTGTATTTTAATTCAGTTCTTCCCTTCCCATGTTAAACAAATCCTCTTTTTTGGACACCAATGGCCTCTTCCCATTTATCCTCAGACAAAGTTTGCTTTGTGAGAAGCAGCACCTGGACTAAACCATCATTCCAGAGCTAAAACAAATCATTTGCTGACTCCTCAAATGGAGAGGGGAACATTGGTATTAAGATCAAGGTTAACACCTTCATTCAACCAGGCTCTCCATTCAGTTGGGGAATCGCTCAACAGCCCAGAAAACAGAACCCAACATCCCACTGATTTCAGGACTTTCTTCCTTCCCTGTGCAACTCTTATAAGCACAAAAATACAGCTCTGGGTCTGAAGAGTAAAAAAAAAAAAAAAAAAGTTACCATACTGTGGTATCTGTTAATCTGATGGATGGTTAAAACAGAAGCTAAAACTCAAGATGCATAAATAACTGATTTTGTATTTTGTTTGCATTATAGAAAAAATAAAGGAAGAGAGATTTGTTGGGCAGCAGCCCAAAGTAAACACTATTTTTTTCAGATTTTTTTTCAGTGAACTGAAAACCAGAACATTGTAACGTTTTGGCCTCAAACAAAACATTTAATTTGACCCAAGGAAAAACACTTAAAAATAGCACAGAAGGTAATTCCTAAGCTTCTCATTTGAAACAAAAATACCAAACTGCTTTTTCCCCTCAGTGTTCTGACTAACTTCAGTAACTGGCAGTAGGGCACATGGTGTCTGCTTTAACCAATGGATTTCAGCACCGCTTTTTGAGATATTTAATTTGATCAAAATCTGTTTTTCCTGAGTGGGAAAAAAACTGAAGAGATTTGGGCCAACAAGTGACTGTGCTCAGGTCAGTACAAACTGCACCAGAAGTTTTCTATTCATGAGATCCTCTGTTTCCCAAGAGCATTCACAGTATCCCTTGGAGCATGGACAACCAGAGAACACGAGAATCTCATCAAAAGATTAAAGCTCCATTTCTTGTGTCAATATTGGATCACACTGGACAGGACACAGACTTAGAAGACACACACTGCAATTTAGCCTGAAAGTTTGAGCAGGGCAGAATGTGAGAAAAGGGATGCTTTTACCCCAGAAGCACCTTGGGAGAATGTCCGCAGTCCCAGCATATGCCACCATCCTTGGATTCTCCCATCTCATTCCTGAGCAGTGTTTATGGGGCTGAGAAAAGCCCACCATAATCCACGGGCTGTCTAAAATATCCACAAGAGCCCTCCTGAGTCACGAAGATGACAAATGTGTGTCCAGCCAAGACTGCTCCCCACTGCTTCAGTTTCAGCAACTCCGAATGAACTTTCCGAGCGTTGTGACCCGGTGAAGCCAAATCGCGTGTCCCTTGAGACCTTCTCATTCCTTTCTCGCTCCCCCTCGGCCCCCTCATCAAATAAAGCCCAGAGTACGTGCGTCATTCTGACACATTCCCTTCAGGAAGTGATGGGAAGAGGATAGATTTTCTTCCTCCTAATGCCCCGGCTGTGTCCCTGCAGCACGAGGTCCCTCATTCCCACACTAACAGGCCTCCTGTGCGACGGGGCCGCGGGTAACCCGAGGAGCCATGACCAATGTGATGTCGGATTAGCATCGCCCGGGGACACTGTCAGCAGCCTTCTGCTGGGCTCTTTAAGAGAATATCCTGCTGCGATTCACAACAAGTCCTGTGTTCCAGAGACCAGAGATCTCATCCAGCAAATTAAAAGCGCTACAGTGAATTGCAGTATTCCTGCTTGGAGCTCTCCCGGGGGCTGACCTAAATGGTGTGTGCTCTATCAAGGGTAAAAGCCACCTGCTACACAAAGCCTGGGCTGCAGAGCACCAAGACCCACCTGTGACCACGAGGGACAGGGACTGCAGGGCTGCTGCTGCTCAGCTTCGTGGTTTGGCAAAGTTTGGTTCAGCACAGCAATTTGTCTTGAGTGTGTTGAGTCACGTATTGGTAACTCTTCAATACGTTCTGCAGTATCCACTGACACATATTTGTTATCCTAATTACTAATTCCAAAAAGCAGGGTGACTGACTCACAACATGGGCTGAGGAGACCACTGGTTTGACCAGCCTTGCTGGCTGTGTTCTGGGCTGTGAGTTGTGTGCATGGCTGGCTGGGAAGGAACTGCAGCAAAAGCCTGCTCTGCAACTGCCTCCTTCAGCTGTGACAGCACCAGGGACCCGGCCAGGGACAGAGCAGTGACCTGAAACCCATGGAAATATTCAGAGTTGCAGAATGAGTCAAGTTGGAAGGGACAATAGTGGGTCATCTGGTGCCACCTCCCTGCTCCAGCAGGGCCATCCCAGAGCACAGGATTGCGTCCAGAGGGCTCTGGAATATCCCCAGGCCACTCCACAGTCTCTGAAGAATCTGTTCAGGGCTCTGTCACTGCGCAGGGAAGAAGTTCAGCCTGCTGGGCAGGGGGAATTCCTGGGCTCAGTCCCTGCCTATTCCTCTGGTGCCATTTCTGGGCCCACAGAGCAGAGCCTGGGCCCTGCTCTGCCCATCCCTGCAGGCACCCAGGGATAGACAGGGACACTCAGGGCTGAGGGCCCCTCTCAGCTGGGGCTCCTATCTGGCTGAACAGCCCCAGCTCCCCGGGCCCTCCCTCATAAGAGAAATGCTCCAACAACATTCCATGTGTAAAACCATTCAGCAAAGTATATGAAAGAGTGCAGGAGTGATTTGCATTTCTGCTTGATGAATACCATAATGCCAGGAAAAAAAGCTGCCTAACAAGCAACAGCACAAGGAAAAGGGTCGGGGGAAACAAGGAAGAGGTAATTGCTTTCACAGGAATACACCAAGAATTCAGAGGTTAACTCCTTTTCTTGTAAAATGGGGTTTGTATGTCCTCAAATATCAGAACTGTGGGTTGGCATCTCCTTGGGAAGTGAATGCTGAATGCAACACTGGCAATTCCTTCCCTTTTAGCTGAAAGCACGGAATGCCGTCAACTGCAACACTGCATGTTTGCTGTAACTGCAGCAAACCCACCAAGGAACTTGCCACTAAAGCAGGCCCTGCTCAGTCTGAGGGAGCCAACAATATCCAGCCCAGGGTAATGTGCCTCCAAACACGTTTTGATTACACCAAAAGAACAGGAACACTCAGCTGTGCCGCGGCTCCTCCTTTTTTCTCCCTCTGGCCTCCCACGTTACAGATTAAAACAAGAACAACAAGAGCGCATCTGGCATTTACGGAGCGTCAAAAACTTCTCCGAGACCTCCTGGAACAAACAGCCCCTCGGAGCTGCTGATAGGTCTCCAGCTCTGTGCAAGGGGTCAGACTTAGGAACTGTCAACAGCTTCCTAATGTATGCTCTTTCTCCAGGAAAGGGGGTCCCAGGTTTTATAGCCTAATAGATTCGTTAATCGGAACACACACAGGCTGGGACAGCCACTGTTTGTTTTCTCTGACAAGTTTGGCATTTTCCTCCTGGGAGCCAGGAAGCTTTAAAGACATAAGACTCTCCCACTTTAACTGGACAAGAAAATCAGTCTGAGACATGTCATCGTGGCTACTTAATTCTGAGCCAGAAGGTGCCATTTTAGAAAGTTTACAATAACATCAATGTCAGGGCAGAGGAAATTAAATTCCCCTCCCTCTCCTCCCCTAATATCTCCATTTTCTCCAGGCTTTCACCCCAGTACCTCAGGACAGTCTGGCCCATCAGAGGCCCAATACATGTGGCCATGCTGATAACGATGCTCCCATCAGGAAGCTGTTCCAGAGGGAGTGCTCCAAGCAAAGCAAGCCTGCCCTGTGTGTGGTGGCAATGTGCCACAAACTGCTTCTGTTCACTCATGACAGCAGCTTAAAAACCAGAAACATGAAACGGCAAACAACGAGCAAAACTTCTAAATGAAACTACACCCCCTTCAAATCAGCAGTTCCGTGATGTAGACTCTGCCATCAGAGTAAGGACTTACTATAAATAACTCCCAGGCAATCACAAAGGGGAATTCCAAGTGTTTCCAAGGCGGTGTAGCCCAGCCACTTAAAAAAAGTATCTTAAATCCTAGAAGCTGCCATAATTTATTACGCTTTAATAGCCTGGACGAGACAAGAAAATTGTACTCTTAAGATTTTATGCCATCAAGGAGGAATCAACGGGAAGACTTCAGCAAAAATCATTTCAGCCTCTTTTCTTTATGTCTTGCTCAAAAGTGAAACTCTCTCCTATGAAATCATTTCCAGCACCAGGAGGGCTGCAGGGATCGTCGCTGTATTCCTGGCAGAAAATAACCATCAGAATCCAGATGTAGTGTCCAGCTCAGTGTGTCTCCCGGCCACTGACTCTCACCAAGGAAGGGACTATTCAGCACTTCTCCTGTTTCTTAAAACAATTCCTAAGCACCTGCTGTAAGGCACTGCCAGAGACAGTTTCTGGGGACAGATGAATCTTCTGGCAGTTACAGCAGTCAGAGGCCCTGCTCACTGGGCACATTCCCATTCTTCCTTCACAGTATTCCTCTGTCCTTCCTCCCTTTGACTGGAATTCTTGGTTTCCACAACCTCCTCTGGCTCTAGCACTGACTCTGGCTCTAGCACAGCTATTAAAACACTCCACAATGGGAATAGACAGGATTAAGGAAGGCAAAAGGGTGCTTAGTCCAACAGGGATACCTTGCAGGAAGAAGGCTCCATTATCCTTCTTTAGAATGGGAACTCATTTTACCTTAGAGTTTTAAGCACAGCACACACATCCACGCCAAGTCACACAGGCATTTCTCCTGTCACTGGCTGGAGCAGTGCTTGTATCTTGCTGAAGTCAAAGCATGTCCCATTGAAGTTAGAAAGAAACACTGTGCTTAAGTGCTTTGCTGAATCAGAGCCATCATAACTATCCATTAGGCTTTGATCTGGTTAATGTTTGTCCAAATATGGCCCCACAACGGGAAAGCAATGAACCATTATTAAAAGAAGGAAGAACAGCTGGAATTATTTTAGTGTACAACTACATGCACAAACACACAGCAAGTAACAGATTGAAAGCTGTTCTTGTTATTCCTCGAATTATTCTCCTCTCATTCCCTTAGTTACAAAACTATTAATTAGGGTCTTATTTTTGTTCCACCCCCTCCCCCTTAATGTACTCAGTACTCATCCAATTTACGCACAGAGTTTATCTTGGCAAAAAAAGAAAGGAAAGGAGAAGAATCTCTGCACAGGGGTGGAGGGGGGAGAGGTGTTTGCTTGAGGGGAGTCACCACAGTCATCACTCAGTCAGAGTACAAGAGAAGAAGGAGAAATACTAAGGAGGGCTTAACTCTTCATGCTATTTATACACCAGAGACATGTGTTATGTATAACTGAAAGGTAATTGAGGACTTGCCTCTTCTTCACTCACACAATCTATACTGTCTATTTCTTGGGAAAAAAAAAAAAAAAAAAAAAAAAAAAAAAGGCCTGTTCCAGTCTAGTTTCTTGAAAAGCAGGTTCGTTGCCAGAATATGTAGAAAGAAGACAAAATTAGAAAGAACTGACTCCAGCCATGACAACAAGCCCGCACTAACTCAGGGCCTGTGCTCAGTGAAGTCAGTGACTATTTCTCTTTCTGATCTAAACATTCCCTGCTGTACCCAAGGTTACACAAGTCTCACAGGGCATCATTTGCCTCTGGGCTGTTCAGGATGAGTTGGGGTCACCAGCACTGCACACCCCATCTCCTGAAGGCCAGCGCTGGCCAGGAGAGGAGCCAGATCCACCTTCAGCAAAGGCAGCCCCAGCACTTCCAACAGATGGACTGCAGCGGAATAACACATTTATTTTCTAAATCTTCCTGAGACCTCCGTCTGATGACAAGGCTTGAGGACTTCACCTTTGCCATTGCAAAGATACCCTGTGTTCTGTTTGGACAGCAGGGTTCAAGAGATAAGCAAACAGACTTGGTGGCATGTTCTGATTAGAAAACACAGGTAAAAAGGCTCTCCTGATCTGCCTGATTAGGCCATTATAAATAAGACAGACAATCTGTTTCCAAACCAGTCTTCCATTCATCCACAGATGATAAAGAACAGTTCTGCAGAGGAGCAAGGCCTAGCCATTTCTCCCAATATCAGTGAGGGCTGGGTGTCCATGAGTGAAGCTGTGTGCACCAGTGTATGGGGATGTGTACTCGGCCCCCCAACAAACTCCTTTTCCAAATGGAGCCTCCCAGCACTCCTCCAGCTCAAGGAAACATAAATATCAAAGGCAAGGTTAGAGTCAGTGTGAATAAAGGAGCTGTTTGCCCTAAGTCTGGCATGGACAGGAGGCACCACCCTGCAGGTTTCCTGTTTTCCACTGGAAGTAGAGCAAGGAACTGCTGTGCCCTTGCCCAAATCCCATCCCAGCAGCCATGTTTCACACGCACTGCCCTGGGATCGGAACCTTAGCACACGCAAGCTGGGGCCATCCCGCTCAGAACAAAGCCAGGAGGGACCCAGGGACTTCCCAAAGCTCAGGACCTGTGGCCAGGCCTCCTGAGCAGGGCTGATGGGGCTGGGGTGATCTCCAGCTACTCTGGTGACCCACAGTGGGATGCTGGGCCCTGGCAGCACAGCACCTCCTGTTTGCCAGACTCTGTGTCCCACTCCCACACTGGGGGAGCAGCACCTTGTGTAGCACCTCTGGAAAGGCTTCCAAAGCCAGAGGCACAAAGGGCTGATCATCCACATTATGTCACCCTGAGCCTGAATCCTGTCTCACCCTTTCAGGCACAAACACCCAAGCAATGCTGGCAGAGCAGACTCCAAACCCTTCCATGATCCATCATCTCCTGCCTGAACTGGAGGGAAAAGAACCCTTGGGACTGCTGGGTTTGACACAGCTCTGGCTAAAGATGGAAAGACCAACAGTCATTTCAGATACAAAGATCAGCAGTCATTTCCAGAGGAACACAATGCATTTCCTTACAGATCAATTCCACAGTCTTAGTTTTACTTAATCTGGATCATTTTCTGTCACAGGTTTTGCAAAAGAAATATCTTCCCATTCAGATTACAAATTCTCATTTGCAAAACAGAACAATAAAACAAATTGGAAAGTCCTCTTCCTCTTTTCTAACACTATGGTTTATTCTAGTAACGTGTTTTTAGACCTCTGACATGTATATAAAAATATATATTCCCAGAGGAATTTCATACCCCTATGCAATGGGAACTTGTTGGAGCATTTACTACTGACACACCCAGATTTATTGTTTCCCATGCTTGTCTATAGTTTATTTTTTGATGTAAAAAGAAAACAACCAAAACAAACCCATAAAAATAAAAAGGCAGGTATTTATATGTTTGGCTAAAAATAATGACTTTTTTTAAGCTGTGCACTGATATAAGATTTATCTTCTCTGTATTCAGTTTTTAGGCCAAACCCTCTTCTTTTTATGGAGACGTGATAAAAATCTAGATATGCCAGTATTTTTAAAACAATACATTTCTAGCTTATTTTTGTGCTGCTGAAAACCTAGTGTGCATAGAAAATGAAGAATTTTCCCACAGAAATAGTCAGGATTCTCAAAACCGCAATATCTGATTACATCTGGACAGCTCTGAAGACCTTGATAAAAGATTTATACATGAAAGTCCAAAGTTTTGTGACATCTGTTCTGCCTTCTTACAAGTATTTTCAAACTTTCCCTCCTGATTTAGAGGGCTGAGCACATCTGAAGGGCAAAGTGCAGTTCTAACTGAAAACTTGGTAACAAATATGATTTCAATGGAAAAAATGGACAAACATTTTGGAGGACTCATGTACCAAGATATTGTCTCAGATCTTGATCAGATTCAGCAAGAGGGAATGGAGTGAGGATGAAAGAAGGCAGGGAAGAGAGCGGGGAAGGCAGGAACTGAGCATGGACACGAGGCTAAAACAAAGCTGTGCTGCAAATTGTGCAGCTTCTCTATCTGTAAAAATACAGGTTTGGAGCTCTGCTGCAAACCACACCCTTCATTCATTTGAACCCTCTTCCACAGAGGGAGAATATTCTCTATAACTAATTACCCCCTAAGGCCTTCAGAACAGAGAACTGGAGGTGCCCAGCTCCCCATCCAGTCTACCTTAGTACCAGTATTGCCCTGACCATATCTGTGAGCAGGAAGAATATCTATCTAGGAAGCACAAATTCCATATGCAAGATCTTAATTCAAAGGGAATCTGGCACCCTATTGAATGTCTCCTCCTGGCCAGAGCACCAGGTCAAGTACTGCAAGCTGTGATAATGAGGCTTGATTCTGACAATTCTGACCAGTAGCTGTTGTCATCCTGACTGCTTCTAAACCATCAAGCAGACACTGAATGGCTTAGGCAGGGTTTATTTTTGGTACACAAATGTAAAGGAAAATGAAATTCAATGTCACAATTTCTGCCCCAGTCTCTAAGGAAATGTGATTTTAGGAGCACATGAAGAATCTCCCCAGCCCAGAGCCTGCCTTCTCTAACCAGATTTCCATTTCTCAGTCACTCAGGTAGGAATTCTTTGGCTTTTCTTTCTTTCCTTTTCTTTTTTTCATTTAGAAGCACATGAAGAATCTCCCCAGCCCAGAGCCTGCCTTCTCTAACCAGATTTCCATTTCTCAGTCACTCAGGTAGGAATTCTTTGGTTTTTCTTTCTTTCCTTTTCTTTTTTTCAGTCCAGAACCCTTTAAATTCTGCCTTTCCTACTAAAGGCTTTCTGCCCTGAGGGAAAACCCTGTCCTGAGCTGACATGTATATCACATCTCAGTAAGTGACTACCGGCAACAAGAAGCTGCCTCTGATGTCCCAACAGAGGGGACAGAAGGAAAGCGGGGAGTAAGAGACACAAGGAGTGGGAATACTGACTGCAGTCCTTTTCCTCTGGTCCCCAGCATGTAAATCACGTGAGCATGCCCTGGCTTCAGATCACTTACACCCTATTTCCATCCCTTTGCAACACTCCCAAGCAATGCCAGTAGGAACCAGCAGAGCTGTCACTGCCAGTCTCTGGGAGGGATGAGCTTCCAAAGGCTCCAAGCCCAGGAGGCTTTTAAAAGTAGCACACAGTATTCTGTCAGAAAGAGTCAAATGAGAGAGCCTGGGCTAAGCTGGAGTGGTGTGTAAGACACCAGCAGTTCCAAGAAGGAAAAAAACAGGAAGAGGAGAAATCCACGGCATAAAGGCCTTAGCTAGATGTGCAGATCAATTTCAGCTCTGTCACACAACCCCTGTGACATCAAGCACACAACTGACTGTTCTTCAGGCTTCCTATCTGTGAAAGGGCAGCAAGAATCTTACTCTTCTCTTTTTAAAATGTGATTTTTCCATTTTTGAGGCCGTCACTCATTCTAGGTGCATAAAACAGTACCCTGATCTTAGTTATGGCTTTCAGTTGCTATTGTAATAACTTTATATTGTGGTGTGGTTTAAGCCAATGAAGACACATTTGCCCACACTTACTCAAGTTTGTATGGGCAGCTGAGGGCTGCAATTCAGAGAGCTTTCCACAGGTTAGAATAGACACTGACTGTATGAATTTCTCTATCATCTCAGCACTAAGAGCTGCACCTTAAAACATTGAAAATAATGTCCACTGTGCTACTCAAAGTGGCATTGTTCAGTACAGCTGCAGCAAGGATATAAGAAAAAGAGGGTAAAGCATGAACTTGCAAACTACAGTATGGATTCATGTTCTTGTCATTTATCTCTTATTTATGTTCTCACTAAATTATTCGACAGAGGGATTTTTAAAAGTCTTGGAGAAAGAACACTGCCCATTTATTTATCTAGATTATCTATGTATTTTTCTATTAGCCTTGAACTGAAAAGCTTGCTCATTGCATTCCTGTTAAATCTACAGAAAGACTTCAGAACATTGTAGAATCCCAGGAGTATGACCACTGAATGTCTGATTTACTCTTCAGTGAAGTTAAGCTGTAATGGCTTTAGACCAGCAGAAGATGATGCTCAGGTAAGTCAGACCTCTCCTATTGCTCTGCCACAGTACATCACTTATCTGTGGCAGTGTGACAAAGCCATGCTCTCCCCAAGGCCACCATCAACACAATCATGGCTGCAGGTCCATCCTACCCCACCAACTGCACCCCTAGAGAGGCTGCATCATCTGAAAACAGCTTGGGCAATGAATGTGAATCCAAAAATTACAGGTGAAGTCCAGCAAGACATTCAGCATGGCTGTTTCAACTGAATTGAGGGGCTGAAACTTAGGTTTTGCAGCAAAGGCGGCAGCAGAATGGGAGCCCCATGCTGCACTGATTCTACCCCAAAATCAATCAAGTGTAAGGCTCCATAAGCTGTGACTAAAACATTGGGCCATCTCTGGGGCAAGGCAGGTGAACTTCCTCGGGGCAATGCAGTAACATTTATTTTCACTTCTCTCAGCAGCATTGGAAAGCCAGGCAGCAACACAAGATCCCAGAACCATACATCCAAACAAATACAGGGACAGAGATTCAAGTGTTCTTCACCTAAAATCTGAGTTGATGTTAGAGTTCTGATCCTTTGGAGCAGTGAAGACACTACATTATCCATGTGAAAATAACTCAGTGACACTGAGAACATTACCAGACTGCTCTCAAGTGCAATGCTAAAATATTTACCAGCTGCATTACTTGTCTTGTCACATCTCTTCAGGCTCCAAGTAAGATATAATGGATTTGAAGAATACATCAAAGGAACAAGAACTGCAAGAACAGCCCATACAACCCCCGGTAGATGTGTTTTACTACCAGAACTATTTATGATTCAGAACAGTGGAACAAATGAGACATAGGAAGTAAAAGAGAAAGAACCCAGGGGAATAAAAGGGCAAAGAGATAGAGAATATAATTTCTCTGCACTGAAGTCCACAGAAATGTTGCCAGAAGGAAAAGGCTCTGGAGTGGCAGAACAGTTGCAAGCTTTTTTTTGACCAGTCATCAGGATTATTATTCCTAACTTCAGAGAGAACAGCACCAGGCTCATATCCTGGAGCCTGTGCTGCCCTTGGTTACACCATTATATATCTCACCAAAAATCAACTGTCACCAAATTCAAAACAACTCCAAGGGCTGAGTGTGGAGCAACACTGCGCAACTGTGTAAGGAAACACAGGCACAGCCAATCCATTGAGGCAACCTCTGCTCCATGCAAATGCCTGACACAAGACAAATCCAAAAACATGGAAAAGAGCCCTAATATGATCCACATTGCTTCTCTTGTCACTGGGATGACATCTACTCCCAACCAGCTTTTAAGATGGCACCAACAGCTTACTTTGCCATAGGGTGAGAAGGAAACATCTAATTAAGCAGTCTTAGAAGTCTGGTTGTCAGGACTTCAAGCATGATTTACTCTGGGCAAACAAAACTGCTCTTTGCAGGAATTTGAACAAGACAAGTGGAAGATGTCAAAAGAGAAACAACATGAAAATTGCACCATTAAATTGTCCTATTTCTTTCCTCACCAAAATCTCTGCTGAGCTGCTCTTTTCTCTACTCTAAGTTCAATCTTATTCAATGCTTGCTGAAGCTAAATTTGCATCTAGTTTTGCAACCTGCATCCTTAATTCTTCCTTGGGATTTGTCACCTGAGAGTGGATGCTCTGGGGCTCATGTAGCAAACAGGACACCACAACCTGTGTGGTAACGAGCACAGTGTGAGACCAGAAACAGAGAGAACTTTTTTTCTTCTATGGGTGTCAGATTAATTTTTCTCCTGCCTCCACTGAAACCTCCATAGATCCAAAAGCAAAGCCCACAGCCAGAATCAATCCTCTGCACATACCCAGGATTATTAAGGGCTTTTCCAACACAGCCACTTGTAACTCAGTCTCTCCCTATGAAAGACAGATCCTTGAAGATCCAAGACAAGATAGCCACAAACCTCTCAGTAGTATCCAAGACTATCATAAAAGTTTATGGGCCACACCCACATAAACCATAGCTGTGATCTCCATCCAGATTAGAGGCATATTTAATTGTTATCTCCAGATCAGAGGCAAAGGGATAAGGCACTAAATGGTGTTCAAACTCTCACCCACAACTGATGGGTTAAATCATGACTCCACAACACGGTCCCATATCTTTAACTAGGCTACAGGAGGGGAGGTTATCAAACCTTGGAGATGTTATCCCACAGTTGTCTTAAGTAGAGTCCCAAGCACAGCAAAAATAAAAATAGTAAGAAAATAAAAATAAAGCAGATGTTTATTTGAGATGCTGTTAAAAGGGAAACACAATGATTTAAAGAGGAAGGAAAACACTTCAAAGACCTGAAGCATCAACTACCCTCACAACCAAGGCCTAGTTTGATTAAATTAATTTTCCACTACTTAGGCCATTGCTATGTGCATTTAAGCACAGGACGCTGAACTCTTATGCCTTGGGTACCGACATGGGGGAGGAAGGATGGACCTGTTATAATTGTTCTGTCTATTGTCTACCAAAAGATCCATGATTAGATATTAGGCTAGTATCTCCCAGCATGGGAAACTCTTATCACTCCAGATCACAGACGCACGAAGGGTAAGGATGGGAGTCAGACCCTGGAGAGGTCAGCACTGCCTGCCCACCGAAACCTCCTGTGACTTGGACCTCCTTGTACCAGAGGAGCAGCACAGTTCACACACTGCTAGGCACTTCTGTTCTCTTGCCTTAGGCCACCCTGCTCCTGACACAACACCAAGCCAGCAAAAGCAACACAGCTCTGGCCAAGACCAGTTAGTCCATCCCATATTTCCTCTTCTGCTCATCACTCTTTGATCTCATATCTACACACAGGACAAGCTCCTCCATTGCCACGTCATGGGTAGGGTGTTTAGGAACACCACCGCTGGAACAGTGATCCATGAGGTGTTGATTGGGTTCCCCAAAGAAATTCCTCGGGTATTTCCTGTAAAGAAGGCTGACCTTCCCTGTGGACTCCAAACAAGCAAAGCCTGTCTCCTGGACCAGCCCTGACACTCAAAGTCACGTGAATCCAAAGGCGCTATTAGCTGAGGAATAAAGCTATACAGCAAATGGTTTATAAAGTTAATCAGGAAGCAGTAGGGTGGCATTTATGTGGTTGTCATGTGGACTTACCCAGAAAGGTCACTGTCACTGAGCAATTAGCTAATGGAGCATTGCTAGTTACCGAAGATTGTCAGAACCCAGTATCTCAGATCTATTCAGAATTCCTGAGAACAAAGATTATCTAGAGTCCACACAGAAATCAGAAAGTATATTTAGAAACCCCATTTAGTAAAGCACTTCCTATGACAAGGGGAAGGGCAATTGGTGTCCTAGTTAAGCACTGCTTTTCCTTTTGAATCATCAGTCATTTCTGTCTCCTACAGTATTGTCACTTAGTAACACCCCTGGGATGAAGAAATGCACTGATAACTGCACAGAACTAGAGTCAAGCTTTCCCAGATTGCACAAGAAGGTTTTGCATTTCCAGGGGCTTGGATCATACCCCCATGGCCCTTCTGCCTGAGCATCTCTCACTTCATTACTGCTAGGAGATTCTTAATTCCTTTCTGAGGACAATTCCTTCTTTATTTCAAACTCGTAAACTTAACTCTGAACATATACCACTTGAAAGTATTAAAAGATGGCTCCTGATACTGTAAAAAGTGCTGTCTTTAATTAGCATTAAAAATCTAAAGTGTGGTGTTTTAATTGAAAAGAGATGACTTTCAAGAAAAGGTTGTCAAAAAACCTGCTAATTCAGTCATCTAATGATGATCTTTAGATATATTGCCACAAGATCAGACAACCCAATTCTGCCTCCAGACCTGCCACTAATTCTCTGTACCTCTTGATATCACAATACATGAAAAAAATGGAACACGACAACTTGATATATTACAGCCTCTTGTTTCTCATGTCCCCATGATTACTGTGCTGCAAGATACTTGACTTAGAACCACAGTTTGAACAGCTGGATTGGCAAAGACAACCTCAGACCTGAAGCTGAATTGTCTCCCTTGACAAATCTGGTAACACAGGTTCTGGTTTTCAGAGGAGTGTTGATCTGTGAGCAGGACATGAATTTCTGCATAAAGCTTTGAAAAGCCAGCACACAGACAGATGCTCCTGAACTGCTTGGCAAATTAGTGGGAAATATTTTGGGGAAGATGCGCAGGCTGTGAGGAGGAACACTACTGAACAACCCTTCCCTTGCTTTGGTTTTGACAGGGCAAATACAAAAGGGAGACCTGGCAAACAGAGGCAAGGTAAAAGTTCACCTTCCGCCATAAAGGAGGATAGGTGACAGCAAGGGCTGGCACTGGATGTCACGTTGGGTGTTGTTTACTCATCGCTCTGTGGGTGAGGAGCCATCTGAGCATGGCCCTCCCTCGCAGGCCACCGAGCTACCCACGCCAGCCCCGCCGGCGCCAGCAGAGCTGCAATAACCTGCTCATTGCCACAGTGCCCAGCCCAGCCCCTATCTCCGTTCACACTCCTCCTCATTGCTCACCTGATAACCACAGCCCCGCCAGAATTGCCGGGCCATGCACTGGCGGGGAAGCGGATAAGAAGTATCTATCCTGTCTCTTAGCACAAACGTGTAAAAGTTTGTTCAGGGCTTTATGAGGCGTGGAGCAAAGCAGCTGCTTCCACTGTGAACTGGAGTAACTGCTGACGTATTGTGGGGCAGCTCCTGCCAGCCCACCGCATCTCCCTGGACAGGCCAACACATAGACTTCTGCATCAGCCTCAAACAGGTGTTAGGAAGGAAACTATTTCATGGTGGAAGGTGGGATAGAGGGACAGATTTCTTCAAGTTTTAAAAGGCTGGAAAAACTTGCTTTCATTTCAGGCTTCAAACACAACGTACATGCCTGGAAAGGGAAAGCTTTCCCTGCCAAGTCTCTGGTTCTCCACCTCTGCCGGGCGTTGCAGGCCTGTTTCCAAAACTCCAAGAAGAATTAATCTAACTCCACATCTACAGTATGTCGTTCCAGGCTGTCAAGCTGTGAGAGTGATTCTGTGATGCACTTGCAAGTCCTGGAATGATCAAATTGAGATTTCGGACTCATTTTGTATATAGGCCACAGAGTAGCTGTCAAGCAGTGAAGTGTCTCGGGTGTAGGAGCCAGGCCTTAAACAGATGAGAAAGCTGGGATTTGGAGCACAGGCTTGTAGTAGTGGGCTTTTAATAGTGCCTGAATGTATACACAGAAGGATATTTCTCATGTTTACTGGACACTTAATCCTGTCACCTGGGGAAGGCAAATGTTGCAAACTCTATTAAGAAAAGCCAGATGGAGGATTTTCACCTCGTTTTGTCTGTACTTCAAGCTTATGCAAAGCTAATCCTTGGTGTCTGCTGAGGCTGGCCACAGAGCTGAAGGGGTGGTGTGTTCCTGATGGCAAGGCCAAGCCCTGGTGTGAGATCTGAGAGGCACCTCACCAAAGCTACCAAACACATCAGGCAGTAGGACATTATAAATGGAGGAATCATGCTGGCTACAGCAGGTTTCCAGCTGTGCAAACAGAATCCTAGAAGCTTGCACTAAAAATCCTAAACCAGTTGGAGAAATACAGCAAAGAACTACTATCCCAGCAGTTCATCAGGCTCTTTGCCTTACACTTCGTATCCGACTACTGCGGGACTAAGCGTCGACATGAGATGGTACAACCCAACATCTCAGTGTCTCGGTAAAAAGGATTTGGGGATCTTCTTCCCCTGATTTAAAGAAGTTATGTATCATGTAAGATACTGTGGCCTTAAATCATAGCCAGCTAGTGACTCAGATTGTTTTCTTGCTAGCTCCCAGAATATTACCAGATATAAATTTTCTGCGCAGGAGACAAATGGTGTTACAAAAACTTGGGACTATAAGGAAAGTGAGAAGAGAGAGAGGCTGTGAAAGGAGTTGACTCCTTCCACAGGGGCAGAAAAGGTGAAGAAAAGCTGGAATTTCTGAGCACTCCAAGGGTAGGAGATCAGCTGGGAAAGATGGTGCAAAAGGGACTCTTGAAAGTTTGTGAGAGAAAGTGTCAGGTGCGAGAAAATCAAAAAAGTAAAGGGAAAAAGAAGAGGAGAAGCAGCACCAGAACTACCTCATAGTGGGAGCATGTAACACCCTAAGACAGGTGCCTCAAACTTCAAACAAGCACCAAGACTGTGAGCCTCTGAAAACTCTGTCCCTACCCTGTCGTAAATGAGACCTGTTCTGGACCAAGGCTGGAAAATACCACCTCAGGGCAATAAATCTCCCATTGATAGGGTCTGGCAAACACAGGCCTTGAGAAAGGTTGAAGTCAGCTCTGAAGTCTATAATGACTCACTGAGGATTGAAGGAATTAGAGGGAAAGGTGACACTCAATATAACAGCAGCATTAATAAGTAATCATTGCCTGCAAACGTCTGGGCAGTTATAAAACTTTGGCAAGACAAGCCTCAATCTTACAAGTTTGGCTCAACTACATACGGCAAAACGTTCTTTATCGAGTAACCCTGGGGAAAGTCCTTCCAAGGATCTATGCTGATAGAGGATCACAGGTATCTGTAACACCTCAGCACACACCTCCATAAAATCCTGTCACCCAGTGAAGTCAGGACCTTCCCAGGGTCTCCCTCGGAGTCTTTCCGGAGATGTTTTGTCAGTTCTCCCCCACTCGCACGTTTGGTCTCATAAGGGAAAATTATTTCTGGCCAACTCCTGCATTTTGCACCGTGTTTAAACAAACCAAGGTGCTGGGAAGTAACACACAGCATTGGTGTAATCTGAGAAATGAACTTTTTGGTCATTAGAAACGCAGCTAAAACAAACAATAAATACAGTGCAGTGACATTTATGGTGAAAGCCGCCAGAGCTTTGGAGATTTCCCCGCCTGGTGCTGTAAAGGCCTACCCAGCACCAAAGGTATTTAAAGCTAAATTAAAATCCTCATTAGCTGCTCTTGAGTGTATTTGCATTGATGAGGTCCCTGGTGGATGTGGTTTTATGGGCACGGAGGTAAACCTGTGTGGCATAACTACAGAGAGAGCTTTCAGCTGCACTGATGTAACCTGTGTGTGATATGCCAGTGATTGAGATATTCCACCAGGAGCCAAGCTCGTACGAGTGTTCCACACCACAAAAATCAAAATAAACAAAAAAATCCCCCACACAATTGTCACTCCACTATCTGATTGAGAGAGGAAGATAGACGTTTAAATACAAGTGAGGATGTTTATCTTTACACCCAATACATGACGACCTCAACGTTTATGTTTACGGTGAAAAGACTGCCCAGGACATTTTGTCCAGTTCCAAAATGACACAGATACAACCTGTTTGGATGAAGCAAAAATGACCACAGTCACTTGACCTCCTCAAAGTTTCTCCCACCATATGTTTTCAACCATCAACTGCATTTGAAATCTAATTATAATACCATCACATGATAGTGATAAGTAACACAAAATCCTCAAAAAGACAGACTTGGCATATCAAACAGAGCCAACCAGCTATGATTAAAAGAAAAAGGAAGTTCAAGAGGAGCTCCTGGAGCACCTTTCCAACTAAAGAACTGTACGTGTGAGTTGGGATGAAAGGAGAAAAACACTGAGAGACATTGCAGGAACTGTGGGAAAACAAGCCCTTTGGGGACTCCTAGATGTGTGGTTTGATACAAAACCCCAAGATACCTGTTTAACTGGGGGTGTCTAATTTCATAGGAGAAAAGCACTGTATCTTGTACATTTATCTCCATTACCATGATGAAATAACCCTCCCAACATCCTGGAGGTACTGGAGATGGAACTCCCTCAAGGGGGAATATCCACTTGAGGTTGTGCTACTTTGTGCAGCAATGAGACTGAGTCAAACTACAACAAGCAGCTTGCAAGAGAAGCTGATGTTTAAATACAATTCAGAATAATTACATTCCAGTTGTCCTTCTCCAGCTCTTGGGATGCAGGGCTCTGCCTTCTGGCTAAATAGTTTTTGTACCTCTTGCCAGTTTCCATCCCAAAGGTGGCTGCCTCTGTGCACAGGGCAAGCACCTGTGCGTGTGCAAGTTTTACATCCACACTGCTTTATGCTGCCCTAAATGGGCTCACAGTTCGCAAAATGGGCTCCATAAATCATTAATTAATGATAATACAAATATAAATAATGTAGGAGACAGAAGGGCAAGAGTCACCACTCCATCTTCAACACCATTGTGGATGCTTGGATAAGCACTGCACCCACAAGAGCCACCCCTGCCAAGAGCACCATTACTCCAGAAATGCTGAAGAATCACAAAAGATTGTAATGTGTACCATGGGAAATGAGAGGACTTCATCAATAGTATGCTAATGCAGATGATTTTAACCCTTGAAATCTTGGTACAGTGAAACCAAGGCATTCACATTTCCCAATTCCTGTTCTCTCGGCAGTGGCTCTTTCTGGCTCATGGAATTACGAGATACTGCTGCATCCTGCTGTTACAAACTGAACTGCAACTTGTGAGCTATTCACAAGTTCACAAAGGGAGTTTTCCAGCCTTATCTTTATTAACTGTGAATTTATCTCCCTTCCCAGATACAATGTTGAGAGAGAAGGTGAGCTGGAAGGGGTCATTCCTGCTGTACAAGGATCAAATGCCATAAACGGCCTGGAGTGTGACTGTGTTCACTTGTGCCCTTTTAATTGCCCCCGTTAAAGCTCACATTAAACACGCAATCTCTGTGACCAAAGGTAACAGGGAGTTTGGCTATAAGCAAGCAGTCACTCGATAAGACAACAGCATTTCAAAACACCATAAATTAATTCCCTGGGCTAATTTCCCCAAGAGCAATGGAGATAATAAATCTCATTGTTGGCGTTAAGGGTGACTGGAGAATCTGCTTCATGTGCCTGCCAACACGCTACCGGAGTGGTGCCACGGATCTGCAGCTCCCCAGCTTCTCCCAGGCAGGGAGAGAACAGCAGACATGTAAAAACGTGCTGCTGCCTGTGCTACTGGGGCAGGTCACTTTTGCCAGTGAGAGAGGATGGAACAGGAAAAGGAATGTTCCACCAAATGAAATCAAGCTGGAACATTTCACATGGCAGACAGCAAGAGATGCCCGAAGAACGGGGGCTGAAAATCATTTTTGAAGGTACAGGACATAAATTTAAATTACCGTGGATTAACGAGTCAGGAGGAACAGGTCAGAAGGGAAATTTAGAGACACAGACTGTCCTTGATCAGTGTCTGGAACTCCCCTTGAAGTTTAACAGAAGACCCTTTGCCCATCAAAGTTACAAGAGGTCCATCTGCGTGGCCACACTCACTCACACTCACCAGTTCCTTTCCACAAGTGTAAAATGTCTCCCAGGTCTCCCTTCTTCCCTCCTATCCTTCCAGTCTGCACTCACAGACATTCAAGGTGAAGCAAGAGTGGGTATTACAACTTGGCATTTTCTTATAGAATTGTGGAATATCCTGAGCTGGGAGGGACCCAGAATGATCATCCTGTCCAACCCTCGGCCCTGCAAACAGACATCCAACAATCCTGCGCCGTCCCTGAGAGCACTGTCCAATATATGGAGCTCTGGCAGCCTTGGAGCCATGACCATTCCCTGGGGAGCATGTTCAGTGCCCAACTGCTTCTTCTGGGGTTACACAGAAACCATTTTTTCCCCACAGTGGTCCAGCAAAACTCAAAAATGCTTTGCCCAACAAATACAAGGGGTGCTACATAAATTCCCAGTGTGAAAAATCTACACTCACCAGGTTAAAGGTTAATTCTAATCTCCCTTCTAACACCTTAGATAAAAAATAATTTAGTTCTCAAAAGCCCTTATGTTGTCAGGATGGGATCAGCCTGTCAGTTCCTCCTTCTGAGTTATCCCAGTCCATGTTTTGGAGAAGAAAGTCTCTCCCTTTATCCCAGCACCACCTTGGTTGTATCTTCGCTATTCAGAGGGAGAGATCTGACCAGTTTCCTGTTGTTGGAGTTGCTCAGAAATCCACTGGAGTCTCCTCAGAACATGAGGGCTGGCAGGAGGGGCAGAGGCACAAAAGGAAAACAGAATTTGGAGGCACAACATAAACACTTTTTTTTCACAGATGGGTCTCCAAAAGCCTGAAACTTCCTAAACCTCCAGAATTCATATTGAAAAATCTAGGAAGTGAAAAGCCTGCATGGCCCAGGACATGCACAAGCAGACCTCTGCAGCTTCCAACCATATCAACAATGACATTTGATTTTAAAATTCAGGAGGTTTATTACTTACATTATTAACATCATCATTTAGGGCCAAACAGCTCTGGATTTCTGGCATGCATCTGGAGGGTGAGTTGTGCGTTAAGAGAATAAATAAAGGAACTCATAAGGAAAAACAATATATGTTCCATTTATATACACACATATATAATAGATACATACATTTAGGGGTATGTATTTCCCTAACCATATTGCATATATATATATTTATTAGACATACTATGGTATGTATATATCAAAATGCACTGAAGATTTTAGAAATAATTCAGAAAATTGACCAGTTTCCTTACAATTTAGTTTATATGGCACAACATAATATATTTTAAATACCATGGAAAATGGCCAATTTTCCAATATTTATATATTTGTGTTATATCATTACAAACATTTTACAAAAGAAACATATGGCAAATTTTGAGTTCTTTCCAGATGAGTGATGTCCAAACCCTCTGATATATGAATGACCTCCAGAGCCTCCTGCATTTTCCCTGCTTTGAATGCTTTGCTTCTGGTTTGGAGTTTGCCATTGAAACTTTGCCAATTAGAATGAAATGTTGGGTCTCTAAAATGAAAAAGCTGTAGGAGTGACAAGTGAGTGGTTCAGAGGGGCGTTTAGGCAACACATTCATTCAGTCCAGCCCAAAATACAGTAGTAATTACCCTCAGCACAGGCAAGGGACTCTATTCCTGCCTCTAACACCAGTTCCCAAACCACTGTGCCCATTCGATGCCTGTTTGTAGACGGAAATACAGGACCTCCAAAACACTCAGTTCCTCTTCTTTCATGAAAACAAGTAGCAAGGGAAAAAAGGGGATTGTACTGTTGCCTCACTTGGAAGGACCAGAGCACAACTCACCCTTATCAAAGGAGCTGTGAAGTAGAGTTGTTCATCCAGGGGCTCAGGAAATGACCTATGCAGGCCCAGCAGAGCCATGTGTGCTGCTCCAGGGGCACAGGGACACTGGGAATGCACAGGGTGGGGCAGCACCGGGGACAGATGTCACAGGAAAATAGTTATCTGAACACAGACACTGCAGCAGAACAGCTGGGCAAACTACTCCAGAAAACCTCACATGCTACAGGTACAACGGAGTGCAAAGTCACCATCATAAGAAGAGATGCACGTTGTTGAGGAGAGAGTTGCAAAAATAACACACATCATCACAAAAGCTACCCAGTATGTTCAGCTGGGGAGTGGGAAACTCCAAACCGAAAGCCTGAAGCTTTTACTCCATGCTTTAAAAGTTGCTTTCCAACAGACACAACGATTTTTGAAGGAAGGAAATACCTTCTAGAAAAGTGTTCATTTTGAATGAGATTAATTTTTCTTCGAGGGTGATTTTGATAGAATTCTCTTTTTTTTTTTCTCAATGGGTCTGGTACTTTCAATACCCTAATGGCAGGCCCTGACTGCAGTCTGCAATATCCAGGTAACAACATTAACTCAAGAACAGGGACATAAATGAAGGCAGGATTTTGTTCTTTATTTATACTCCCACCTCTTTGCCATGTCCACCTGGCAATTTCCTCTAAAGAAAGAGAGCACTTACGCACAAAAGACAGTGGAAAAGATGCTCATCCAAAGAGCTCTCTCTGTTGACACACACACACACACAAACACTGACAGGTGCACAGACTGGGTTTTTCACATCACCCCTGTTTGAGGAGCTTTTGAATCCTTTACCTTCCCTACAGACCTGAATCCAGGCTAACCCAACACTGGGAGAAGTGAGACTGGCCAAAATCATGATCTGACAAGGTGTGAATCAAGTAGTGGATGTGACAGAAGGTAGGTGTGAGAGAGGTCAGCAATTTAAAGATATTGGGGAACTAAGGCAGGAAAATAGTCCTGGAAAAGGAATTCTGTGTCATTTTGGAATTTCCACGAAGACCAAGACGCCAGCGAGACAGGAGGAGCCACACACTTGGCCCCAGTAGTTTCTCCTGAGCACAGGAAGGAAGGACGTATTAGAAGATGTAAACCAGTGTCAGACAATAGACAGGCGAGTCCAACACTGGAACCTCACCAAGGTCACTCGGAGGGCACCGGTGCAATAGAATGTTAATTATACCCACGTGCAGGATGAACAACACAGAGATGCCAATCTCCCTCACAGAGATAGGCAAGCTTTTCCCTGATACGGGCAGAACCAGGCATCCAGTTACAGAAGTCCACAGGATTTGTATCTGTCTCCTCCACATCTTTTGTTTAGAATTTTCACTCATCTAGATGGCAACTACAATGAAACTGTTTCATAACAAGGTTAGGGTTCCAAACCAAGTTCTGGGTTTCCACAAGCCCACAGAGAGGTGCAAATGACACCAACAGAAACAGAGGAACAATAGTGGGACATTTGTTGAAGATCACCAGTGGAAATAGATTTGGATAGCCTGTTCCCCACATTCATCCCAGATTAAATACCCCAGTGGGATCATACTGTGCACTAGTACTGTGTTGATGACAGATCAACCTCTAACAGGTTTGAGTGGCAGCAGGCAGAAGGTAGCACTGCGTAAGTTGTAGAAATATCTTTATCTATTAAGTCCTCCAGAACTGATTCAAAATAAATGAAATTTAAAATATATAATGATGTCAAAACACAAATTATCATGTCCTGGCTCTGCCAACTCAGACTGAGCACACATACACACAAATAAAGAGATGTGGAGAAAAAACCCTGGCACAGGCTTCTCCATCCCTGAAGGTGCTCAAAGCCAGGTTGGACAGGGTTTGGAGCAACCTGGGATACTGGAAGGTGTTTCTGCCATGGCAGAGGGGTGAAATGGGAAAAGCTTTAAGGTCCCTTTAAGGTCAGGAGTTTCACTTTTCAAAAATTTCATAAATATCAGACCTCAGAGACCATAAGTCATGTTGGCTCTCTCACTGCATGTAGCACCGGTATCTCTATTTTCATTAATATGCCAAACAGCTGCACAGAAGCATCTGCACAAATAGAAATCTCCCTTATAAATGCTGTATTTCCAAGTTTCTTTCAGACATAAAATAATAATGGAATGGTCAACCCCATCCTGTAATGTTAAACAGCAATTACCCTTTTGCACTATTTAAGCCTTACACACATTGTAACTTTCCAATTCTTTCCAATGGGTCGGTTTGATTTCCTGAAGTGCCTCGGTATCGCAGGCCAGCTTCACCAACTGCTCAAGAAATTAGGCAAGTTTCAATGTTTTTGTTGTTTTCCCAGGGAGGTATTTTCTGACCAAGCGGCCCCTCCACCCCACTCCCACCCACTCCACCCCAAATCCTTTGGGATCCTGGGAATCCGACTGTAAATGACACTACCAGCTGAGATGTAATGGGTGTTGGAGCAGCAGCGGTTTCCTGTCCAGCAGGAACCCGAAGGTACGGGAATGTGGGAAGACTCCAGTGAGCCTCCTTAAGCAGCCAGAGCGGGCTGGGAACTAGAGAAGAGATAAGGGATGCCCTTTCCTCCTCCACCCACTGCAGCAGATAAGCATCATATGCCTCAGACATCTTGTCCACTGATCTGGGCTTTTCTCCCGTGTGTCAGTATCTGTGACTCTACCTTCCTTCCTCTGCGGAACGGAACGGGCCAGCCCACCCCACGCTGATAACGGGGCCTGGTGCCTGCCCAGGGATGCAGCGGGGCTGTAAAGGCTCTGCAGCCAGGAGACACCTGGCTCTTCCAGGGAAGGGACATGGATAAGGCACCAGGGCTCCACAGAGAGCAAACCCCTGTGTTTGAGGAGACAGGTGTGCTCCAGCAGACGGAGTCAGAGCCTATTTGCTCAGGCAACATCCACGGGCCTGGCTCCAAAAGCAATTCGTTTATAGTTTGTTTGGACACCAACACAATCACGAAATTGCAACACCTTGCTCTGCAAACTGCAACAAAGCACCATGGCCCTGTCAGGGGAGTGACACACAGACAGCAAAGGAACTGAGAGGCAAAAGCTGGGGTTTAAGAGCCGTGTACAGGGGGAGAGATACCGGTGCTGTGTGCTCGGACAACACCGGAACAGGCCATGGGGCAAACAAGAAAGCACCACATTAAGAGGATCCAAAGCACCAGAAATCACAGATTCTAGCTCTCCTGTCTCTGGAAGGAAGGCACTAAATAACTAACTGTTCTGCCTCAGAAGTTTGCAGGCTTCAGGCCAAGATAATGACAGTAACACAGGCTGCATGTCATTCTAGAGCATCCCTCAGTGCTGAGACAGAAGGCAGTAGGGGAATTTAGGACCTGGAGAAACTCAAGATAAAGAAGGAAAATCCCTAGAAAATGGATCTGAGGAATTTAGATCCTGTGACAAACAGAAATGACCTTTCCACCCAGTCCACCTCCCCATGCAGCCTCCCTGAGTAATACAATTCCAAAATTAGCCCAGCTAAAACAAAACTGAATTTATCTCTCTGAAGATTCAGAGGATCAGAAAGCATGAGCCTTTTACACTCTTTCAGGTTTTCTTGTTGCTCATCTAAGTGTTTGTAAGGAAGATTGTCCAAAGAAAGAATTCTGAGTCCTGGCTTATCATTGACCCTGCTGCAGGAGCCAGAAGATAAGAGCAGACAGGACCGGTCCCAAGGAAAAAGCCCTCAGCTCTGGCACAGAATTTTTCTTTTTGGGTGAAGAATTGCTTGAAACTAAGAAATGATGCATTGATTTTGAAGGGGAAAAAACAAAACAACACTCACACAAAAGCAAAACCAATAAGATTAAGCAAAATTGTAAGGTTTTCCATTGGAAAATGGGAGAATATAAATTTAAAATCATCTTTCCACATTATCCCTTGCTATAAGCCTTCCCAGAAGAGAAGGAATGCCTAAACCTTGGGCTACCTTATCTTCAAAGTTTCATTACTACTGAAAAATTCCAGCAATCCTCCAGACCTTGCTGCCCTCTCACTAAGCCTTGGCCTGCTTAAATGTCCCTTGCCTGAACTGACTGCTCACTTCAGGAATTCTTCCTCTTCTGTGTTTCACCTGACATAAAACTGGAAGAGCTAAGATATTGTGAAAGAGGTGGGGCCCAAGAGCTTTCAATTTCAGTTTTGTGCAGCCAGCTTCGAAGACAGGCAGTAAAAGACAATCCTTATCTGAGCAAGTTTTTCCATGCACTGTAGAAGCTCATGCTAAGCTCTTCTCTGATAATAAAGCAAATTATTCAGCCCTGCACAAGCACAAGTGTGTCACCGAACACACAGTGCCCAGCCCCTGCATTGAACTGGGACCCACAGGCAGCACCTGAACCCTTCCAGGAGCAGCCTGCACTTACCATGAATTCAAGAATGTATTTTAATTCCCACAGGGGGGGTCACTTGCTCTTGCCTGTCCCTTTCCAGTGATATCCTGAGAATCAGGACTGGCAGCAGTCTAGAGTACAGTGGTATTTGCTGTCTCTGCTGCCCCCAGCCCTCTCACACAGCTTCACACATCCTCCTCTCCTTTGGCTCTGATTGACAGACTCCTGAATTATGAAAAGGTAGAAAGAGCTTTGGTGAAGCTCAGAGGTATTTTTATCGCAGTCTGTGGCCCCCTACCCCCATCATATATATCAGAATAAGAATGCTTTTACACAGGGAAAAAAAAATAAAATCTATAGAGTCCTCAAAGGAACAGTTTTTCTACTCCTCTCAGCAGCCTGTCCTCAGTCTGGTTCCCTTTTCAATGGGCTGCTGGCTCCTAGCTGTCTGCTGATAGGAAGGATTAGCTACAGAAATGGCACACGGAAAGAGTCAAAACTTCAGGGGGGCACAGCCCTCCAGCCCACGGAGCCATCTGTGTGCATTCAGCCACAGTTTGATAAAAGAACAAACTGCAGGTGCTGCAATATTTCCTTTCCTTCTGGCTGGACCATCCCTATAAAAGGCAGGAGTCAATCAAGTGTGCTTAAAAACGCTGAAAAAGGTTCAATTTAAACAGGAAAATTTAAAGTTATTAATGTAGTCACGCTTTCTCCCTTTCCCATTATTTTTTTGGTTTAGGGACTAATATTTCACGTTGTTCTTTACAAACATGGACAGATAGTCTACTCTGTTTTCACACTGACTGCTGAGAGGCAGTTTCCAAACCCAGATGCCAGACATTACACAGCCAGGCTTTGCAATCTGAGTTAGTCATTATTCCTGAAGTGTTGAGCATTCCCCTTCTCTGCCTTCCACAGGAATCTTGGGAATCTTAGAAGCCAGGTTTCCTTCTCTGAGATGCACAAACATAATTTAGGAGGTTACATTTTAGGCACCGGCCTTTCCAATGAGACCCTGCACAAGGCTTTGGAAGAGTTTTTCCCCAAATGCAAGCCCTGGCAACCAACTCCCCTGCACCAATGGCTCCCTCCATTACATCCTGACAGCCAACACTGCTGGTTCTGCTCCCCTCCACACCACACAGAACAAGACTTTTTTCACGAGCCAGAATTGTTTTGCAGACAGACTTTCCAAAAAGGCGCTATGTACCTAACTCCTGTTCAAGAACATGAGGCCGAAAGAGTTTCAACCTTTGAAATTGTCTCTTGGCTCCAGCAGGACAGTGGTTGTATATACAGAGTGCAGTTTTATATTTGTTTCCCAGCAGTGTAAAAAGTCGTCTTCTCACCCTTTTTAAGTACATGAGCACAAGTAGGCCAAGGCCTGCCTTCCTGTTTCAAGAAGTGAAAGCGCTGGGGCAGACTGCCAGAGGACTTAATATAGTCTCAGATCTAAATTTAACAACAATAACATGGCTCCAGTCTGACCCTGCAAAGAAAAGTTTGGAGAGACAAAAAAAAAAAAAAAAAAAAAAAGGTAATTCTTCACAAATTAAGAAAACAATAAAGGTCCCTTTCAAGTGTCAAGGAATATTCTTAGCCAGCCTGCAACACCTAAATCAAGAGAGAGGTTGTTAAAATGGCATAATACCAGGAAATTCGCCTACAGGGTCTACTTCCTCCTTGGAGACTCCGGCCTGGAGTGCCGGAGTCAGTGTGCTCGCCATGGGGGAGGTGGGTGGGAGGAACACGGAGCTGACTAAAGCGACTCTATAAAAAAAGCCCAGGCTGGGTATCAACACCACCGTCTCTAGATCTAAGATGATACAAGCAGCCTTCCTGGCCCGAGATTCCGAGTCACATCAATAGGCTCTTTAATCCTTTCCCACCCAACATTTCCTGACAGCGACCGCAGAAGTCAACAAGTTCAAGCCCAGCACAGAAATTAGCGCTCGTACACAATACAGCCGGGTGATAACGCGCCTGTATTTATAGCTCAGAGCCAGCCCCCTCGGAGCAGTCATTAAAGACCCTGGTGGGAAGAAAACACAACTAGAAGAAAGTTATTCAAGTGAGTTAAAGATACACCTGAACCCTCCCTTCCTCTCCCACCCCTCTCTGAGGTCATAACATCACAATATAGTCTCCTGAGCAAGGACATTCCTCCGGGACACTCTGATAGGGAAAGTGTGAACAACAAAAGGCCATTGTTAGCAGGGAACCGTGGTGCCACTTAGACCCTCGTTAAGCTCCCCAGGGGCTGTGGTTTGCGTTATGCAGGCTTAAAAATAAAAGGCACTAGGACAAGGGACAAACAAATAATGAAGTCATTTCCATTTACCTAGACCAGCACGGGGGTTGCCAAGCAGGGTAACCGGTTATTGCTGGGTGTTAGCAGCATCTCCGCCCTGGGACTCCCACTCCTCTACTCCACGCATCTCCCAGCAAGTTTGACACACTGAGTTTAACTCCATCCCACAATTAGATGCAGATGACACCCACAGACCACTAGCACATCTCACAAACCTCATGTATTGGGAGATTCTTCCTGGTACAACATCTAATCATCATCCAAAGAACACGCATTTTAAAGGAGCAGCAAGCTTTTCACTGTGCATCACTCCTGAGTTGAAGGAAGATTTTTCAAGGAGTACCTCAGCTGCATGGCACAGTTAATGAGCTCATCCTCAGATTACTACCCCTGAGCCATAAGTTTGAGCAGTTACATAACCTAATAACATCCCAGCTACTGAATCTGAAATTCACTTGCATGACAAACATGAACTCTGGGCATTGCTGAGCTGCTCCACTGATTCCTTTCCAGGCACCCACTGGAGAATTTTCCATCACACTGAAAGAGGAACGGCTCAAATGGCCCTTGAGTCAAGATTACAGAGGAGGTGTTGGTAGCTTGGAGGTGCATTAACCAAACACCAGCAGCTCCTTCTGGATCCAACCCTTTGGATAACAGCACTGTGTGGAGTCCTCTTGTGTGAGTGGAACTTCTGCCGGAGGCAACACACAAAGTGTGAGCTAATACTGCAGTGAAGAGAAACCTTTAGGGTATCATGGTGCCAGTACCATTCCCATCCCTTCTCTGTGGTGCACAAGAACTGTTCCAAGAATCCCAACAGCCTGTTGGAGAGTCCTCCCAAAGGGGTAAACCTTGGGTAGTACTGAATCTTTGCACTCACCTCCACATTGCATAAAACTCTTGCAGCCTAGAAAGAAGCTCTTCTGCATTTCCGAGGATTAGTAAACGCTTGGAAATCAAGACGGTACAGAAAGCCTCTACCACCCGCTGGAGCTGCTCTGAGAGCTGCTCCAAGCCACAGCATGAGCCGCCTCCTGCTCCTGTGCACCTGGGAGCTCTAATAACTAACGCTCTGCACCTGGGGAAAAGAGGTGCTACAGGCACCAGGAGAGTGCTCTTTATTCCCTTCACCTTTACCAGCTGCAATCCTTCCTCAAGCCTTGCTTCTCCAACAGCCTTTTTAGCTAAATGCAAAAAAACAGGAAAAAAATAAATATAGAGTAAGGATACAGTGGGTCTCTTTGAAGCCTGTAAACTGAATACTTGTGAAGTTAACATTTGAGTTCATTCCAATCAAGCCACTGAAGAACTCCACTTCCCATTTCTGTCATTTGATCTAGGATATTTTAACATGTGGGTAGTTATAGCCATAATTATTATCAGTAATCAGGAGAAAGTTGCCCACTTTAATCCTGAAAGAAGATCAGTAGAAAATAGCTGTTCTACCCAAAGCTAGTCCCCTTTTTTTCTTCCCAGCAGCATGGATCCTCCACGTGAAATAACAATACTTTGACTTACAGTGCCTTGGTAGGAAGGATTGCCAAAAAGCCAGAGAGCAACCTCTAGCCTCAGCTCTAAAATCGTTTGTGACAGTGATTCACTTTTTTTCCTTTCTTTCAGATTCCCTGTATTTGTTTTCACCTTGGGTGGGCTGGAAAATACAGTTTTAAGATGCTCCAGCAGGCAAATAAAATATTTATCCATGCTAAGTATTATTTTATTTACTCTTGCAATATTACAAGCAGCTGTGGCCAGATTAAGACTCACAACAATTTGCAGTTACAGTGGAGATCTCCTCATATGAAAACACCACACAGGGTAACTAAACCTTTACATAAGGCAGGAATATAACCAAGAATGAAAGTTTGTTTCACATTTACACTAAAGATCCATTATAGTGTTGTAGCAGGAAAATAAATGAGATTTCAAGTGTATATGTTATTTCAAGTCTGTCTGGTACTACTTGTAGCAGGGATTTAGTAGTAAGGCACATTGGACTGAATATTTGAGTAGTTCACAGTAAATCTGCTGAGGACGTGCAAAAATTGAAGAGTTTTAAATTAAATGGGACTTGAGCTTGCCCTCTAAGCCTCCTTTAGGTACCAAGTGGCTCTACCCACAAGAGACAGACCCTAAACATAATCACATAATACAAAATCTCAGACAGGAGCCGTTCTTTTAATAAAACTGTCATAGCCAAGTTCTTCTACACGATCAACATTTTCTGCCCAGGTTTAGCATTGCTGACCTCCACAGCCAGGCTGATGAAAACTCCCAGCCTGGCACCTAGATGTGTTTCCAAAGCTCAACTCCCAGCCTGGCACCTAGATGTGTTTCCAAAGCTCAAACTTTGAGTGCAGAAGCCTCAAATTTTCTGATCATAATAGTCAAATCACTGCCAAGCTTCCTCTGAACCCTGAGTAAAAGGAAAGGTTGTTCTCTACAGACAACTGCCAAAAACCTGAGAGGGGAACTTCATGAAAACCTCTGCATAGACCCATTGAGGGTGACAGACAGAGTCACGGGAGCAGCTCCATGGGGGAAATCACACATGGACCTGAGGGAGCTGCATTGTTTTATCTTTATTTATATTCTCATTTATTTAGAAGTAGGCCTCTGAATTCTAAGGTCACTTTCTAAGTCAGTGGAGCCTTGTGCAGTCTGTACCATGGCAGCTGGAAAGGCAGCTCAGGGGTGGTTCAGGATTCACACACAGTTCCGGATATGAGGATCAAATGCACCACACAATGAAATACATTTGTTAAGGAAATTGGCACTGCTAAAAAAGAAACACTCTGTGGAGAGCCAAGGAACATCTAAGGCTCCTTAACTGAATTAGCTAAACACTCTTCTGCCACTGAAAAAAAAGAAAACAAAAACCGCCTCGTGAAATTGAGCTGAGTTTGGGGTAGAAAGTGAGTATCTTGATAAACAGTTGGTATCTTTGCCTGCCAGAGCTATTAGCCAAGAGTCTGCTGAGTCTAGACAAAGGTTTGATTTTGAATTGAAAGGGGAATCATTTGCAGAGAGTAAAGCAATTTAGGTTTTGAAAAACAACCATGAATTTTTAACTATTAACCCAAAAGAGAGACAAGGAGCCTCTGCAGGCACATAAGGCTTTTAAATATTATCTGCTGCCACAGGAGGTCATGGAGAGTGGAGTGATTTTAAGATCAGAGAGCTTCATTAGGCCAAACCATTTAATGTACCCAAGGGCTGGAAGGAAAAGATGAGACTGGTGGAGCTAGAGATGCTGAGGGAGAATTTCGTATTTGTCTCATTTACTGAAATCACTGGTTCTGCTCCATGTGATGCCAGCAACAAGCACTGCTGACAGCCAGAAACTGCAGAGATGACAAGCACAAGGAGATTGTCCCTGTCCATTGCATGACTGCACAGGAGACATGGACCTAAAGCTTGTTTCTTTATTTGAGTCTCAGAGTGGACTCTAGGCATGGAATTATTTCCCTCTTCATGAACACAGACAACACTCGGGCTGCAGCTGGGTGGACAGATTGCTGGGGAGTCACACATTACTCCTGCAAAGCAGAGTATTCCAGTAGGAACTGGGACTCTTCTCAAATCATTTCTTTAGATGATTCTATGAACAGTAGAGAAAACCACTTTCTACCACACAGAGCTTTGCAAACAAAGCAAATGGAAGGGAAAGGCCTGTCTGAGGAGATGCTTATGAGACCAAGCCCATCTCAGCATCAGCACACTAAGGAGGAAGCCTGATTGCTGTTAGATCCCTGTCCTGATCAATCAGCAGATTGTTTAATCAGTGCTGCAAAAGAGCTCTCTGGCTGGTATCAGACTGCTGGCTGGGGCTGGCAATGAGGTTGCTGTGCCAGGCTGTGTCTGAGGAAGGCAAGGCCCTGCCCTGACCACACGTGCTGTTTGCTGCAGCCATGGCAGCTTGTAAAATTAACACAGGAGCGTTTGTTTTCCTTCAGGCCCCATGGCAAAATGTTCCAGGAGACTGGAGATGAGAGCAGGGCGCAGAACAATGGGAAACCAATGAAATAATGAAGGAACAGTTTCTTCACCTTCTGTGGCTCGGTGTCACACAGAGGAGCCTGAAGGCATCTGGTTTGATCTTGGTTTCCTAAAGCACGGATGTGGTTTGACCAACTCCTTTGGTAACTTAATAAGACCCAGTTGCTCTGTGTCACATTGGTCACTATTTCTCAGAACACTGTGAAACGGGGAAACTGAGGCACTGGGCGGGGACTCAGGTGATGTCACCCCGGTGCATGTGGCACCCCCGGGCCGTGCCCTGTCCAACAGCGCCTTCTGGTGGAGAGAGAACGTCTGTGCTTGGCCGAGGGTGCGGGCACCAAACCCCGCAAGAAAACTTCCTGAGGGCCAGACTACAGGTATCCAGAGGAGTGACTCCACTCCTGTCCTCTAGGAATTGCTCCTCACTTGGCAACTTCACTTTACATATTCCAGCCAGGCTGTTTGAAACAGCAAGGGGTCACTTTGGCCTTTGAGGATCCCTGGTAATCAAGCGTCAGGAAGTCTTTGCTTTAGTAGCCACCAGCACATGGCACCCTGAAGGTCACAACAGTGCAGGGGGACAAATATATTCTTTGGAAGGCACAGGGCATTCAGTCTCTGCTTTGTGTTCTCGTGACAATGATTGTAATGACGCAGCTGGAGTGGGAAATGGCCCAGCATAAATCCGTCCTGGCAACAATACCGTGCAACAAAACCTGTAAAAGGAGGCAGGCATGTTTAGGATAAGTTAGAGATAGTAATCTGGTTATTTTTCCAAGGCCCCAGTCAAACACTACACTGAGGAGATCCTGATTGTGTCACCTGGGCCCCATAACACACATATACTTTGCAGAAGAACAATGTAGGCAGGAGTCTCTTGGCCCATCTGAAAATCCCTGAGGTAATTCTGCAAGCAGGAAATGGCACGAGGCAGCACATCTGCCACAGTCCCTTCAGCCAGGAGGCACAATCCCATCTCCTCTGCCACGGTGAACACAGGCAGCGGTGCCAGAGTCAACTGAGACACTGAGATTTGTATCCATGGAAGAGAAGAGCAAAAGAAACTGCCATGAACAAGGCCGGGACTGAGAAGTACAGCTTGAAATGGTTTAACTACAAAGGAGGATGTATCTCATCCAAAGGGAGCTCTCTGGGCTGCTGTATAAGCAGCTTATGTTCACATCTAAGAAAACTGAGAAAGTGGATAAAGGCAAAACATCTGGTCAGTGGGGAGCTGGTGAGGAATTTATTGATGAGATCTTCTGTTGCAAAATTCAATTATCCAAACCAGAAACTTTCCCCTTCCCAAGAATGAAGCCTCATCGGAAAAAACGTAATGAGAGCAGCATTCTCAGGTTCATGAGTAAACTTCCACCCAGGAAAAAAACCCAAACTCAGAATAGCTGTAAAGCTGCTGCCCAGAAGAGGTTCTTGAGCTCCAGAAGACTGGTTTACAGCTTATCTTCTCTCCCTCAGGAAAGTCCTAGGCTGTCACCTATTTTCGGGGACAGTTGTGCCAGTTTGCTCCCAAGGAGGCTTTTGTTTGTCTGCTCCAGTCTCACCCAGTACCTGGCAGCAAAGGCTTTGATTTCACACCTTCCAGGTGACCACCAGATTGGGCTGTTCCACACCTCAGAAATTCTTTCCCTTGGGCAAAGTTCCCTTTGGTGTTTGGAAAGAGCCTAAGTCACTTCCTTTTACAATAAATATTTCCTACCAAAAATAAAAACACCAGTACAAAGCCTCATGCACATTTAACGATGCCTTATACCAGAGCAATTTATTTCCCATCCCATACAGGATCAAAGAGGTGAAAATCCCCACATAAAGACCACAGTAGCCACCACAGAAAGACTTTATCCATTCGATGTGACAAATACAGGCACTGAACCTTACGAGATCATCTCACACAACCTGGCAGGACAGCTCACACATATCTCTTCAGGGCTTCCTTTGCAAGCACTAATTCCTACAGTTTTCATTCCAGCTTATCCATGAGCCACTGGATGTGGTGCAACAGGGATGGTGTTTCAACACAGACACAGATACCCTGAGATACTTCTGCTGGTGAAATTAATTTTTAATAACCCCTTTTTTATAGTGCTGTCGCTGCAGCCACGATGAAAAAAATTATCTCTGTTGAACTGTGAAGTCAAATTAAGGAAAGATGCGTATTTGCCTACCATGAAGGGGGGGAAAAAGATTCCGTTCCTGCCGAACTCCTCCAAAAGGCAATAATTTAGCACGTTTCTCTGGCAACAGGTTGAACTCACAATGGAGAGGATTTCTCTGTTCTTAACTTTGGGATTTGTCTCTTGCCCCTGGAGTAATTCTTCTGGATTTGCATTTTGTGCTGAGTGTTGTCACCTCCTGCTCCTTGGCTGAGTGCATTGTGACACAGAGGAGGTGCTAATCCTCTAGTAATTAGCACCTCATTGGGAGGTCAAGAAGAGGTCATGGAAGTGGGCTTGTTTATTTTTCAGGAGAATTCTGGTTTGCTCCTTGTTTTCATTAGGGTCGTTGAGGTGTTCCAGCTCTCAGCAGGCTGATGCTGTTCAGAACACAAGGGCACCACTCGGAGCAGCGCATCTCCAGGATACAAGGGATCTTGGAAGTGTAAAACAACCACGATTCTCATTTTGACATTTCTAAGCCTCCTCAGTAACCTCATGACAGGACCCCTGATGTACCTGACTTTCAGTTCTGTCTTGAGCTGATCTCTCTCCAACTTTCTGCATGCAAATAAATGTTTGCACAAACTTTGTGTAGCTGGTAGAAGTAGATTCACCTGGTCAACAGGACCGTAGGAGGATTCATGACTGCTGCTTGAGGCATTGATTCATTCACACAGTGAGCCAGATTTAGGACTCCAGATTGGCTTAAATACTTTTTCCTATCAGAGGAATTGGACAATTTTAAGAATCAAAGAAAACTCCACCTCCAAATCAGGCAGGAAGGTCATCTCAGGGGATAGTGGTCTTCCTTTAAAAGCTGCTCTCTGGGTGAGATTCCTCCCTCAGCTGCTGACTGGGTCTAACCTTGGATGAGGAAGCCAGGCCCTTGCTGGCCCCTTGCTTCTACCAGCTCTCAAACAGAACCATTTCTCATCACAGGTCTTCAAATGGCGTTTTAACCATCTCTAAAACACTCATCTCTAACTTAGTGAGGTCACTAATTCACCTTCAATTGCCGTCACCAGAAATATATTCCCTGGCAACACATAAACAGGTCCATCAGCAAAGCAGACAATCACAACCCCAACCAGAAGCACATGCAAAGTCTTCCATCTCCACTGGGGATCTCACTGCACTGGTGGGTGCTACAGCGTGCAGGGAGAGAAAGCCCTGGATCTTCCATGGCAAAACACCAGGGTCTCCTGCCCCACACCTTGCAGAGGTATAACAATATATACAGAAAGACTCAAAAGGCAACTCTGTGTCATGTGCAAAAGGGCTCTTCCCAGAGGATCCAGGGTATCCAGACATCTCTGGACTTACCTAGAGAATGCTTAGGAATGCAATGAATAGAGATCCTTGTTTTCATGCAAAGGACAGAACAATTGCATTGACTATGAAGGCATATCACTGTTTGAATCCTCAGCCTCCAGAAATTTCTCATTTCTCTAGAAATTGCAAGCTTCTCCATTTAAGAGCTGTCACAACAGCTCTCACTCCCACTCTCCTGTCCATTCCCAGGCTAATCCAAAGAGACTGCAGAGGAAGAAATGCTCGGACTTACATCAGCACCAGCAATGCCAAGGGAGCCGTTACTGTTGGAATTCCCCGTTCCTGAGTGGTCTCTATTAAGATCAATGGACCCCTGTGCTGGGCCCAGCACACAAATTATGAGCCAGCAGCCAGGTTAACTCTTACCACAGTGTCTGTAATGACACAGCATCCATGATCACTGGTTCCCATCAGGAAAAAATAAAGCCTGGTTAGTATTTCCCACATCTTTGTAGCAAGGTTCCTCGCTATCTATTTGTGAAAATGATTTTTAAATATATAATGTATAAAACACAGACTTAAATTTTTTACAGATTTGGCCAGTTTTCAATATTTCTTTCTATGTGGAATGATCCAAATATGTTTTCAATATATTTCAACACATACAGTTGTCATATTCAGACCTGTATATTTTACTTATTAGCAAAACTGGCCAAGTATGTGCTATTTTTCAATATAGTTGCTCTATCGCCTCATATATTTTAGAGACATGATTGTACAGCACATTTTAGGAAAGATATTACAAATGAAGAAAGATCATTTTTCTCTTACAGAAAGGATGTGGTTTGCTAAAACATTTGGAAGACAGAACTGGATTGCTTTGTCACTGGGAATGGACTCCGGACAAGGGGGTAGAACCTTGTGGCAGGACAGAGGTTTCTGTGGAGCCCACACCAACCTGTGCATGTGCTGCCCAAGAGGTTTGGATGCAAGACTAAGGAGAAAAATAACCTGGAGTATCTTCCCAAAGCAAACTTTGGGTTCAAGAAACAGGGAAAAGTCTGTTAAAGATGACATAACCCAACACTAAAGTTAAGCTGGCATTGCAGTGTGACTGATCCCACATGGACACCTGACCCCAGCATTGCTCACCACCCGCAGACCCCACAGTCACCATACAAGAAGAAAACCACTGACTTGCTCACTAGAGGAGACCTACAAGGAAAGCTGGAAGAAGGTGGCCTCCAGACCTCCCAGCAAACAGCTATGAATCCTAAACTGAGTCCAAAGAAAGCTTCAAAGTCTGTGAAACTCTTAAGTCTTTTCACTAAATTTCAAGGGCTCAGCTACATTTTTTTTTGTAAGACTTGTACAGGAGATAGATAATTAGATTTGTCCACATCTGTAGATGTGAAATGAGTACAGCCAACCTGTTCTGCATGGGATTAATGATGCTGCAGCAGAGGGTCTCCAGATGGCCCGGAGCTGAATTCTGGACACCAGCAATCTTGAAATCATCAAAAGGAAGGGCAACAGAGGAAAGTTAAAAGCAGTGGCCTCCAGGGAAAGAAAAAAGAAATAAAAAAATCCTAAGAAATGTAAAATTTTCCCAAACAAATCAAACAAAACAACCCAAAGAATTTTGTATGTTGCTGATTCTTGTGTGACCCTGAGGAACTTGGCAAGAGTTGTATTCTGAGAGACAGAATCCCTTCGTTCTCTTCACCCAGCAGCACTTCACAGCACACATCAGACAAGCTCAAGATGTATGCTCTGCCATGGAAAAGCTGCCATCCCAAGAGCTTTGCCCAGCTTTTGCCTTTCTCTTTCTTGTTACTTGTCTTGCAGTAGATTGGCGACATATTTGAAGGCTCTTGGTGCCACGTGCTCATGTTTTCTCTTATCTCCTGCACATTTGCAGGTGTTTCAGTCCCTTACCTGGATCCCTACGCTGTCCTCCAGATGACTTTTAATGCTCACTTTGAAAGAGGTCCTTATCGTCAGAGCGCAACAAGAACAAGGAGAGGTTGAACTTTGACAACACAGGAAGAGAATAACAAAACTAGAAGACATCCCTGGGTATTTAGATTTGAAATGAAGCCAGCAAAAGAGCCTAGACTTACTTAACTTGCAAATTTTATACCATACCAAGATGAAAACAAAACAACATTAAAATGAGGCAAAAAGCATTTTGCTTAACACAAAATATCTTTCCTTGATTTATTTTCTTTTAACATGAATTGAAGAAGCATACATTGGTTTTCCTTAGCCAGTGTTTCACCTCATATGATTATAAGGCTTATGCAGATCTTTAAGTCATTTGCCAGTCACTTCTACAAGGCTATTGATGGCTACAGTACAAACAAGGGTTTTTTTCTACCCTTGCAAGTTCCTCCTTCAGTTACTCCCCTGTTTTAGTCCCAGAAGGTAGAGGTGAGGTCCTGATGCCTACACCTACGTCCAGCCTAACAGATGACAAACCTCCATCTCCCTGCAATGAGCCCTTGCTGCCCAAATCTCAGGGGAGGGGGTTGTTCCCAGCAGCACCTTGGCAGCATCCTGTGTTTGCTGGTGGCTCTCCCATGTTCTGGGTTGCCATCAGCACATTTCTGCTGATCTCAGCTGCTGGGATTATCCTGCAGCTGCCAGCCTGAGTGCTCACTAAGCTGAAATCAGGTGGCAGATACAGGGGCTGCAGCCAGTATTTGCAGTGTGCCAGGCTTCCAGACTCTCTCTGCTGCATCTTCTGAGCCTTGTTTTCTTCTCAAATATTCTCCCCACAGAGCTCATTGAAATGATGTTTCACATTTCAAGTACTGCTCTCTGGGTTATGGCTCTCAAGGACCCCATCCTTGTAAACTCCAACTGGGTCTTTAGAATGAAAAGTATTTGCAGAAATCCTGTTTTAAGCAAAGCACTGAATTCTCAATTCAGAATGAGCCTTTGACCTTATTTTGACATAAGCTCACGTCCACAAAGTAAATTTTAATAGCTGCCTAAGCATAAGAAAAGCAAAGATTCTCGGGAACTATGGAAGTTTCTTTGTTAAAACAAATGAAGAATAAATGAAGAGTTACAACTCAGAGACATGTCCTGAAGGCATGCTACTCTATTCTGGAGTGACTTGGTTTTTTAGGCACAACTTAGAAAGGTACTAGGGCAGTCATTAATTCTGTGAGTTGAAAGATAATTTTTAAAATGAGAGCTCATTTCCTGAGAACACTTAGCTGGATAAAGCCTGGGAAAAACTAGTTAAGGAGAAGTTATGTTGGCTACATACAGATAAGTGTTGCTTGATTTTCCACTGTTGATGAATTTCACCAAAGATCTACAAACTCAAAAGCCCACAAAATCATCCTTGAGCCTACTCAAGAGGGCAAACAGAGAGATAAAGGCATGAACAGGGAACAGGCTGTAGGGGAAGAGAGATGTCCTATTTCTATTCTGTCTTTTAGCAGCAGTCACCTTCAGGACCTGAACCAACTGAGTAAAACTGAGAAAATAAACATTAGCCACAAAACCTCAACCCTCACAGAGACCATTTAGAAGGAGAAACTCACAGGGCTTCTCCATTCCACCTCACCCTACTCATCAAATATTGATAAGGAACAGCAGTGGCAGTTGTTAGCAGGAGCTGGTAACGGAAGCATGAAAAGTAAAAATCAATGGGATTTTTTGTTTTGATGAAGAAAGGCAAAACTGTGTGTGCTGTGACGGGGTGTGCTGCATGTGGCCATCAGCATTTCTGTGGGAAACACAGAGACAGATACACTGGGACAGGATTTGTTGCACACAGACATGGGGTTATTTTTGTGAAGTCACATTTCTACAACCAGTGCTAAAACTGAGGAATGTAAGTGCCACCTTTGAATCTTTGTGTCTGTGCGTTCAGAAGGGCGAATGTTCTGCATGGTCACGAGGGACTGTCCATCAGTCAGCTGGGTTGAGTGGCCTTGCATGTAGGGTTGCGTTTGTTGTGCTGTTTCTTGCTCCGAGTACAGAGATGCTTTTTTCATTTTATGGGTTTGCAGAGACACTCAGGAAACCTCAGTCATTCCATCTGTGCAAGCATAGATAATGAGCTCCTCAGTCATTAATATGCACCCACATTTAGCAAGCTAGTTAGCTACCCAGCTTTCAGGGAGAGTGTTTTTGTGCACTAACACTCCAGCAGCAGTAATTAATAGCTATTTACCATGTAAAAATGATCAGATTGCAATGCAGTGTAAACGAGCCCTCACAGCAGTGATATCACCAGAGGCACCACACACACTGAGCAGCTTGGGGAGAACTGATGTGTCCAAAAGGGAAGCCAGAGGTGACACCACAACACATTTTAAGGTCTAGGTTCAATGTCTCACCAATATCACACACAGGGTGCAAATTCTTCCACTGCCTAATGGAAGAGTGAGGTCTGGGATTCAGATACTTCCTACCCAGTCAGAGTTACAGTAATCACAGCCTTACATTAAAGCTGTTGACCTCTCCTCTTTAAGCCTGGGCTGGTTTGAAGTAGGAAGCTGAACAGAAGGTGTGAATCATCAAGCCTGTCAAACCAATCTCTTTCAGCACCAATGAGTTCACTTAAAATGTGTGCAGAGGAAAGGCATGGAATGGAGGGAGGGGCTTTAAAGGAAAACCATTCGGCAATTTAAGACTCTGGAACTGGGTTCCTCCCTTTATTCTTTGGTCACAGTTGCCTTTCAAAGCTGTACTGCAACATAAAATGCAGGAATCCTCTGAAGGAAGAAAAATAAGATCCATAGTGATAGAATGATTCCATTTGCTACACTTGGCACTGACCTACTGAAGGCAACACAAAGAAGAAACCACCTTGTCCTCTGCCTAAAGCCCTGGGTTCAGGCCCTCTGAGATGAGCAGAGACTGGAATAGTTTTGTTCTGGGGTATTAACCCACTGAAAGTGAGGAAGCAGTTGCTGGTACTTACATTCCATTAGAATGGCAGCTTTTCCCAATTCACAGAACAATCAAATGCACCATCTGTTTTCTCACACAAATAAGCCCCACATACATCCCTCGGCTGACCTAGAGGAAACTCCCAGGATATTCTCTCTTCCTAAAGCACAGATAAATGCAAAGGTCCAAGAGAGACTCAGCAGGATGCCAAAGGGGAGATCCATGCCTGAAGATGTGGATTATGATTTCTGGAAGAGAACTGCACATAGTCTCTTGTGCTGCACACTTGGAAGCTGGCAGAGGATAGAAGTGCTGCAGAGACCCTGCCCAAGGCCCCACACCTCTACAGACATTCAGCTGATGTTCATTTTTGCATGTATCAGCAGGTCCATTCCTACTCAGCCAGGCACCAGTCCATGCCCAGCTGGAAGCACTTGAGCCATCAGGCCATTGACACTCTCCTGATTCAGATCCATCAAGTAGATCCCTCCCAGCACATTGTCATGCTCTTTCAGTGACATAATCTCAGTTTTACAATAGATTATGAGAGAGAGATCTACTCCAAACTGAGCTCAGTGGACATGGCCCTCTGTGATACGATCCCCATAATTTGGTCAAAGATAGGGGCATTTGGTTAAAGAAACTCCATCTGTTGGATTAAGTTTATAGCTGGATTAAGCCAAATAAAGACCACAGAGAGACAGTCTCGGTGCTGCAAACTACACATTCCTGTTCCTTCCTTTCCATCAGCACTTGTGATCCTACCACTTCCCAAGTAACCAGCTCAGCTTTCTGACCTACAAACAAGCATAGCAAAACTAGAAGAATAAAAAAGAAAGAAAAATGTGGGTATCTGAGCTTTCAGCTGGAGCAGTGAGCTGATTTACTGCCTCTCTGTGAGATTACCACTGTTGACTCAAGGGAAAGCACAAAAACCCACAATAAAAGGAAGGAAAGAAGAGAACATGAGCACAGTCTCAGAAGAGCTCACACCAACCAGGCCACTGCATTTTTTTAGCTGCCTGTGCACTAGCCTGGCTATCTCAGCTCTGCACTGAAGAGATAGATCCAGGGGAATGAGGAGAACAATCATTTAATAAGCAGAATTGAAGCTCTGATGCTAAAGGTACTTTGTACACCCTGTAGGATCCATCAGCAGCCCTAGAGTAAGTGCCACATCATCTGAGCAAAGGATCTGATGAACCCTCACAAGCCATGAACTCCTGTGAAGAGAAAAGCTGAAGAGAGAAAGGAAAGCCATGTACAGCATCTTTTTGTACCTGGTACAAGTCTGGCCCAATATATCCCTGACCTATGATGGTTTGCTTTGCTCCCAAGCTTACAGGCTCTCTTAAGGATGCCATATTCTAGAAGCTGGTGTCTGCATGGAAGAGGTAGGCATATTTAGATTTTAAGACAGAACTGATAGTTCATGAGCTTGGGATTTGGAACTTAGGTTTTGAAACAAATCACTGCAGAGCTTTCACTCACTTTGTGCCTGCCTTAGTAAAAGTGACGTGCTGTCAAAGGAGTTTAAAGGCCTCATACATCAGTTCTGGGATTGCATTTTGAGAGAAAGAAAGAAAGAGGCTGAGAACTTTGCATGCCTAAGCCTTTCACCCAAGAATCTGCACATTGTGATAATTTATAAAAAGCTTAAAATTGCCTAGATATCAGTACATTAAAAATTAATTTTAGATTGAAACTGTTATCTGAATGCAGTGGCCTGTGAGATATGTATTTGGAACATCCTGCCCAGAGAACCTATTAAAGTACTTTCTGCAATTATTATTTAATATTGAACATTTTATAGCAGAAGTGCCTTGAGGCCAAACAAGTCATCATTGTGTTACATACCAGACAAATGTAACACAATTAAAACAGCTCAAGTTTAAAGTTATTTATGCATTGTTTGGCACAGCACTGCAAGGCCCATTATGGTCAGTTTTTAGGAGGAACTGGGGACATGAACATCTTGTGATTTCTAATAAAAATGACACCGATCATTGCTCTCTCTCTCTCTCAAGATTCTTTGGGAAGGAATTATCCATATAAAAACCTGGATCCTGTAGAAAATCAGCAGTAAACTAAGAAAGAAAATAACTGCTTTCAATGGAATGAGGAGATTTTGTTTCCAAGTGCAACTCACAATCACAGAATTATTTGAGATGAGAAGGACCCCAGGCAGGATGAGTTTGTACCTCTGGATGGTGATTCCCACGGTCACACTGTCTTAAGTCGGTCACAAAACTGAATCACAAGGTTCCAGGTCCTTCAAAATCAAGGCAAAGTGACCTAAGTCTCTTTGACTTTAGGACACTGAAAGGAAGAAAGTGTAAAACATCTGATAATCTACCACCTTCAGCTTGAGACAAATCTGTGCAGCAGCTGGATCTGAGAGACAGAATCTTAATTCAGGTGAAACTGGCTGCACCTCGATCCCCAAGTCAAGGACATGCAAGTTTCTACTACCTGGACTGTTCAGAAGAGACAACACCACACAGTCCCCACTGCTCATCCTGGCCTTGCATGTACAAAGCAGACCGTCTCCAATTTCAGGGTAATGAGCCTGATCTCTGCCTTAGCTGTCATTCTGTTCAGCCAGAATTTCCATGTGCAAAGATTGGATGGTCCTGCATTTGGAAAACTGAATCTTTGAAAAAAAGAATGACGATGCAGTGGCAGAAAGCAGAAAAGGTATGAAGAGGAATAAAGGCTCATTAGCAATTCTCCCAATTAATTAAACAAAACTAGGGAGGAAGAGGAACAGAGGCCTTCAGACAGCTCATGGCTGGGCTGGAGGCAGGGGGTTGCTATTCCCCAAGGCCTTTTGTGGGTTACCACAAAGAGAGTTCACAGATCCTCCACTCACTTACTTAAATATTTGATATGAAATTAAAGCCCTGTTCCAACTTGTATGACCACTGTCTCCCTGGCTCTCCCCTCCTCCTATTCCCAGCAGACCCGTTCATCCTTCACATGCCTGTCCTCAGCCCAAGACATGAGCACAATTAGCACCAGCCCACTGGCGCCAATTAGCAGCCAATAGTGTCTATATTGTGGCAGGGGGGGCTGAGGCAGCGGGTGCAGTGTCTCCAGCCTGCCTTCACACTCAATTACATTAAGTGGAGTCTCCTGGCTGGGCCTGGCCGGACAGTTGGTGCAGTAATTGTGTCCTCTCTGGCTGCAGGCGATCTCCTGCAGGCTCTCCCTACCCAACTACTGGCTCCCTGCGTTGTCCACTTACATCATCACAGTCTTCCTCCGAGGGAAAAGTGGCAGGGGCAGCACACAGGAGCAGAGGGGACTGAGCAGGAGAGAGACCCCAAAGTCTCTCTTTGAAAGTCTGAGAGTCTGAAACTCTCGGGCCATGTGCCTTTGACCTCTCTGGGGCTCAGCTGTGCCTGTTCCCTGTGACTGTCACAGCTCCAGGGAATGCCCTCACTGGATCCAGCCCCTTGGCCTCTCACAGGGAACTCAGTGTCTTTGTGAGGAGTGGAACACTAATAATGTGTTTTTAGCTCAGAACCAAACCTGACCAGGGAACAGGATGGTGGGTTCCCATCCCTGCTCTTGGCCAATGGCAAATGTTGGGAAATGAGCAGAATAATTGGCAGAACTCTCTGTACCACTGGAGCACTGCACAGCTCTACTGTAACGGTCTGATTTTGCAGGTATCTGATAAACACAGAAATTCCATCATTTTCAATACAAAACTAAAATTAGAAGAAGTTTTATATGTGTTCCCAGTTAATTTAAAATTCCCTCCTTAAATGTTTTAGCTTCTGTACATACTTTCATAACACACTGCTCCCAGTGCTGCAACAGGACATGCTTTGATGGAATACACTGCTTTCATTTTATTTTTAAACTCGTGAAGGACAACTGCTACTTAGCACCAACATAAATATTTGTCCTTCTTGTGTAGATTCAAGTGTCTTCCTGTTTTTAACAGACCAGTGTGACTCTGAATAGGAATAATTCCTACTTTAACACATATTTTAACATGAGTTGAATGATGCTCTGGAGCTGCTGATCTCCTCTAACTGCCTACAGCAGAGCTGTGGTGTAGGCTCATGAGAAAGCTGGATCAAAATGAAATAAATCACACCCTTGATGGGACATTGTGGGGCACAGTTATTCCAAGTACTGCTACTGAGATGCAATTTTAAAACAGACATAGAAAATATGTAAGAACTTTTAAATGTGATCTCTGATACCAAGAAAGGGAAGAAGCAATCTTCCAAAGTAAGATTTTTCATAGAATTTAAAGCAATATCAGCACATATAAAGTGGTCAATAATAAAATCAGTTCTTGGGAAAGATTAATAACACCCCCAATCTGTGAGCAGGACCTCTTGGTGCTTCAATAGTAATTCTGTTGCAGAGAAAGGATAAAAGAATAGAGGGTGGCAGTGAGAATGAATCATCTTCAAAAGATATAAACCCATAGTTTAATTGCTGCAGCTAATGAAGTGCTACATATTCCTGGACAAATCAGCTGTTGGCTTCTATCTGTGAGTCCCAGTGAGAGCTGGGCACTCAGTAGTTGATGTTCATATTTTGTGCAATACTTAAAAAGGATTCTCTTTTGCTTTATGTTAAGACTGAGGCTTTTCCTGGAGGTGCTGACACAAAGGAACACTCCAAGAGTAAGATTAAAAATATTATATGTCAGAAATACTTTCTGCCCCTCTTTTCCCTTAACTTCTCTAGACCCAAAGCTCCTCTTACAGACTGTGTCCTATTCTTCATCACTTCAGTCTTCTCAAGCTGTTCTGTGAAAAGGATGTGTTAGATTAAGCACTCTCCACCTGCTGATACTTTTTTCCGTATTCTTTTAGCTATTTTTCTTCTGGTCCATTTCCAATGTGCTCTCGGTATCTCTTATCTCAGGACACTTCCACCTATTTCTCCATTTCTTCCCTGCTCCATCCATCAGTTTCCCTCTTTTGCCATGTGGTCTACTTTCTCTTTTCCTTCTTTAGCTTTTACCCTTCTTCCATTATCTCCGTTTCCTTCCTATTCCTCCCTGCCCCATCTTCATTCCTATTCCCCAATTCCTTCACTTCTGTCTTCCACCTCTTGTACTTGCTTATTGTTCAGGAGTGGGTTGTGAAGATTCCTGGCTCTTTGGTGTGCTCGGGAAACATTACTGACATCGGAAACATCCTCATTAGCTCTGGACAGGTGGGAACCCTCTTTGTTTCCTGCAGGCACCATCTCTTGTCTGCTCCCTAAGCCTCAGTGACAGCTGCTCGGCTCTGACGTGGAGATATCTTCTCCTCTCCACCAGTTACTGGGGCCCCAGCTCAAACCCCCCAGGTGCTGAGGAGGAAGAGGTTGATGGGCAAAGATGACCCCAATTAAATTCAGTTAAAACTCTTTCCTCTCCTTTGGACTTTGCAGAGATTGGAAGGTCAGGCTCAAGGGGTAAGGACTCCCAGCTGACTCTTGCGGAACGACAGAAGTCAAGCAATTAACAGTATGAGAAACAAACAAAGGAAGAGAAACAACTAAAGATTCAAATTTCTGCCCTCAAATAAGTAGTAGAAAATGTCCATTTTTAACTTTGATCTCACTGAAATGTTGATAACAGATCAATGAAAATGATCTGCTGCAGATCAGGATCTGGTACTGTTGTTCTTTATCATATCCTAAGCAGGAAAACTGCAAGGAAGTCAGTTCATTTTAGCAATTGAAACTCATGCTGAATTAGGCAGGTAGTTGCCTCTTTGCAAGGCACTTTTTGTTCCATGATGCATGTGTTCCCTGAGAAGGCATTACACACTAAGACCCACTGAGCTGTTATTTCTTAAGACAATTCCAATTCACTACAGAAAATCTAATTCCAAGAGCAAATTCTTTCCCTTCAAGAGCTACTCACAAGTCCTTGGTATCAGATTTGCCCAATGCCATCTCCAACCTCATCTGCAACATGTTACCCTGGAGGTAACATGGGATACAATTCAACGCTGAAAGGCAGCTGATTCATCCCAGGGAAATTTTTTTCAGAAGGAATTCATATATTTGGATCAAAGGATTTACTGATCTGGAGATGCTCCTGAAACAGGGCTTGCTTCAGAATCTGTTTGGGCAAAATGTGTTTTTGCTGGTTTCACCTGATTTGGGATCACATCCAAGGATGATGGGAAGATGGCAGAATTAAAACCCCACCTTCCTTGCCTTTTCAGTCCTTACATAAGCACAGCAGCACTATCCATATTGAAAAATTAGTTCACTCCCCCTCATCAAGCTGCTGCTGTCCCTCCTCTATGAACCAGGGCAGCAACTTCCCTTGTGAAGCAAGGACCCACAGGAAAGGTTACCTTTCTCCTAAATGCATTGCAAAGATATCTCCGACACATCTTGTCAGCACTTAAACATTCATGACAGGCTTCCCGCAACATTTTCCAGGTGAGCACCCTGGCTCCTTCTCCCATGTCCCAGGCTCATCAGTCAGCACTCAGACACGGCAGGAGCAGCCTGTTGACATGGTTTCTCTCACTTTTTCTGCCCCCTGCAGCTGACCTCCCGTCTCCCCAGCTAGATCAACTGCAGGAGACTGTACTTAGGGCTGGGTCACTGCATGGTGTTAAAAGCCTTTCTCTTCTCTCAGCAACCAAAGTTAGAAGGTGGCAAGTGGGAGAGAAAACACTTCAAGTTGACTTTCCTTCAGGAGATGTTTCCTGTCAGATGGGAAAGGCTCCCAGGCACAGGCTAGGGTCTTGAAGGGTTTGCAGAATGGCATATTCACACCTTTGGAGAATTAACAACTAGACCAGATTTTCTTCCCTCTCTTGGCTGCAGCCAAAGCAAGAAGAAGTGATCATATGTGGAAAGTTCCCTAGTCATGGAACTTTTCTTTACTGCTGCTTATGAAAACTGAAGAAAACACCTTTGAAGGGAGACAAATTAAGTTCCAGGGTGTTCTCTCAAAGAGAAATTTTCTGTTTGCCTTGCCAGTAGAATACACCACTAATTTGAAGGGGTTGCAAATTTGATTTTGCCACATAAAATATTCCAAGTTTGTATTCAAGTTGAGTTTAATAATCAGCCACTGAATTCCTGACAGAGAATATGACAAAACACACAATGCAAACCAAACACTCCCATTTATGTCGATGCCAAACTGGTAAGATAGACATAAATGTAATGTTTCACTTCATGCTTTTCCTAAAGGTGTTCTCCAAAGCAGATTCAAGTCTTGTTTCCTTTATGTCAGCAAGAACACCACCTTTGTATTGTACTGTTTATGAGATAAATACAATAGTACCAGTCAGGAGTGGGTCATCTGAAGAGAACAAGCCTTGTCCCTTGCAGAGAATGAAGACTCAACTCTTCTCCTGTAGTTTCCATCTTGGTTGAATGGCACTGTGAGATGATTGATCTGCCCATCATAAAATCATAAGACTGTCCTTCAAAGAGTGAAGAATTTAGCAGAGTGAGTCAAATTTCAATCAAGAAATTAGCGTTCTGTGTTTTCTCAGAGAATCCTCCTCTTTCAAACCCAATCCAGTGAAGTGGCACATAATGCACACTGTGGAACTGATTCTCCCCTGCATCACCAGCTCCCTGGGCTCAAATTCAAGCCAGGATGTTGGAGTATTCTTCCACAAAAGATTGACTGAAAATACCTTCACAATCTGGAGCAATTTAGGATCTGGATTCTGCCAAGGTGTACATCTGTATTTTTTTTTCCTCCATCACATCATTTTTCCTCTGGCCACTGCAGGTAGAGGCATTTCCCTTCATAAAGCGGATCAGTAGCTGATCCTCATGTGAGCTGAAACTCAGAGCTTTGCCAAGCTACACCACAATTTCTGATCACATAAGCCCCCATCAGGAGTCAAGGCCAAGGAACTTCTGCACTCGCGGTGTTCTCTCAGCCGCGTCTAACCATGCTGCTTGATCTCCATGCAAAATGCTGGTTTGTAACCAGGGAAAAATCTGCACTCGCAGTGGGCTCCCCCTTCCCAGAAGGGATTTTCAAACAACACTTCTATGGAAGCCATCTCCTTACATGTGGCTTCCTTCCTGCCCAGAACGTGGTTGGGACACTTCCTCAGCCCAGGATCTCAGAGCTTTAGAGCATGAGCCATGAAGTGCATTGGCAAGTGAGCAACACTGCAAACACAGGAGTGTGTGAGCATCCAGCATGGCAGATCCTTAGTGGCTTGGCACAAACAGGGAAGGTAAGAAATCCCATCCTTTCAGCAGTCAGACAGATTTCTCAAGTGGCTTTTTTATATAGGTCATGTGCCTCATTCAGCAGCTCCAGCTGATGCTTCCAAAAGAAACCCATTAACAGACTCCCCTATGTGTTCCATATTGTTTGCACAGCTTTAATGGCCCCATCTGGCATCATCTTAAAGCCTCCTGGTCAGGAGAGAGCAGCTTCTGGTTACAGCAGCGTGAGAAGTTGTGCTTTGCAGCCCTTCTCTCTACTCACAAGATCTAACTTTGAGAATAAATAAATGTTTGGAACTAGGGAAGGGTGTGGAGGTGTGAGACCACCTGCAGCCTGAGTGACACCACAGTGGAGAACTTCAGTTCTTTTCCTCTTCCTTCACACTATGGCAGTACCTGCACACCAGGTGCCTCCTCATCCTTTGTGGTACCTAACAGTCTGCAGTACCTCTAAGATACTCATTCCATGGAAAGAGAAGAGGGAACCAAATCATATCTTCAGTGATGAGCAATTAAGAAGTGAGCCTCTGGTACCCCAGACCCACACTGGCTGAGCGGGTTCCAGTACAGAGGTATTACAACACACACTTGCCTCTCAGAAAAGCCTGAATATCTGTCACACAGTTTATTTTGTTGCCAAAAGCTGCTCAGGTGTGACACAATGATTCTCCTATGATAGAAGTGTTTGGGTTAATCTGGGCAGCTCCCAGCCAATGCAGTAAAGATTAGCAGGACAGGCTGCAGCACACCTGAGAGCAGCAGAGTCCCTGAGTGGCACCTGCTGGTTTACTCTGGTGACCAGGTATGACTGACTGATGAAGAGTTTTATCTGACTGCACAGACATTCTGATGTGGGACACGTCTCTCCACTTGGGAGGTCTCAGGATGGCTCTGAGCTTCCAGATAAACACACTTTATCAATAACAGATGCTGTTTGGATACTGTTCAGGAGGTCATATCCTCTCCAGGCTTGGCTTAGCTTCTGCTGTTGTGGGATCTCAGCACACCTTTTTGAGGTAAGCCTCGGCCTAGCCAAGCATTTAAAAGCACATAAGCCCTATTGTCCATATGCGTGAATTCCCTTGGAAAGCCTTATCCTACAGGCAACTTCTGGAATCAGACTCCCTGCACGAAGAGGTTTCCAGTGTACTTCTGGGAGGCACAGCCAGACGAGCAGGGTTAGCACGGGAACAAGAGCCAAGGCAGGAAGCTGACAGTTTGTTCTCTACCTTCTCTCCTTTCTGCTCAAACACAGTGTTGCTGAGAGCCAGCTGAAAGGCCAGCGACAGTCTGCAGTCGGCTGGTCTTTACTAAACAAAAGTTTACTTTCATCCACTGTGCCGCAGCCGCTGGAGTCACTTCCTCCTTCCTCCAGCCTTTCTTCGAGGCGAGAAAACAGTCGGCTCTTTCAGCACGTTAAGAAAGCCATTACAATCAATTTAGGCAGCGCACAGACAGACTCCGTGTCTACTGTATTCTGTTACCACAGGCCGGGGGAGCGGGGGGAGCGGACCCACTGCCCAGCTCCCCTCGCACTCTGCTCCGTAATGGAAAGGATGCCGGCGCCGGCAGCTATTGGGATCTCGCTAACAAATGAAGCTGTCATCAAACACCTCTTGGGGGAAGCGCTGGGCAGCAGGGGGTGCGTTCTTGTGCTGGAGCTGCCTCCACCGCACTGGTCCTGCCGCTAATTGCTCAGCATGGAGAGCACACACTTAAAGCGCTATCGGCCTCGTCAATAATGGGGTATTAGGTGCCTCCTGGTTGGCGTGGCATTGATCTGTTCCAGCTTTCCCCTGTTGTTGTTGTGTTGGGGTTTAAGGGTTTTTTTCTTTCCCTTTGTAAGTGTTTTCTGAGCCTGTGTTTAGCGTGAGTGCTGCTTAAGTGCTAATTGTTACACCACAGATTGATTGGCGACGAGATGGCTTGCCAAGTTTCTTCTCCCATCTCCCCGGGTGGGGTGTGGAGGAAGGACAGAGGGTGGGGGCTGAGAAGTGGGGAGAGAGGGAATCCTTTTGCACTCACTGACTTCCTCTCTCATGTCTCTCTGAGCTGGAAACTATTGGCCTTTCCGAGCTCCTCCTGCCAATTTCCATTCCTGTTTTGATGTTCTCTTCCCTCCTACAGAAACTGGACATCTTCCATTCCTGGGAATGTCCCTGTTACAGTGTCCTTTGGCCTGGATGACTTGGTGGGTAAGATGAGTGTTGCAATGACAGAAGAGGGTCTTGCCCTTTTCTTTAAGGAAAAAACCAAACAAAACCAAACAAAACAAAACTTGAAAGGGTTCTATGCCTCCAGATACTCCCTTTCTCCATCACATTCATGCTTCCAAAAACATGTAGTGCTGAGGCCAGTGGTGAGAGAGCTGCATAATAAATGACACAACAATGCCATGACTCTCTAGAATCCTGAAACATCTGGGTAGGTGCCGGAGGAAGGATTTGAAACCCTCCCAGAGAACCTGGATGAAAGCTCTGAAACATACAGATACTGGCTTCAAGGCCTGCACTATCCTGGCTAACATGAAACATTAGGAATGTTCCACCTAAGGTTAAAGAAGGTGAAACTTAAAACACATTTTCTTCCAAGAGGTTCAACTGTTGCTCAGCTGAAGAAGTTGGTTAGCCAACATTCTTTATGATTTCAATGCATTTTCCATGGAATCACAGAATATTCTGAGCTGGAAGGGACCCACAAGGATCATCCAACTCCAACATGCACTGTATGCAGAACTGCCATTTGTTCTGATTCCTCCAGCACAGCAAGCAACTCACAATAATCATTTTGACTGCTACCAGTGCCACTGGTCATGCCACTGGGAAAGCAACTTCATAACATTAACAAAGAAACAAACTGGGAATTGAAAAGGCTGGCAATGGAAAGTATTACTTGAACTTTACTTTTGCCAGTTACATGAAACTCTGAATGTAAAGCTCTCCTCTCCTGATACATCAATTTGTGGTGACTGAACTAAATATAATTGAATTTTCTCACAGTATAAAAAGTTCCAATAGAAGACACAGCCTTAAACTTTGTTTTCTAATTAACATTCACATTAATAACTCTTACGTACTTGAACATGACCTAGAAGCAAAGGAAAGCCACACACAATTAAGTTGCAATTTGCTTTTCAATTCAAGCAAATATGCACAGGCATTTTTTCTCACTGATCCCTCAGATCTGTTAAAAACACTGAGGTCTGGCAGTTCCCCAGCCCTGGAAAGACTGCAAGAAACAGCTTTAACGTTACCAGAGCAGCTTGTTGGTGACCATTCACTTCCCTCAGGAGGTTTAGGACATCCAGGACTACACTACTCCATCTTTCTAGGAAAAGCAAAGCACACCCCTCCGAAAACAGTCAAACCACAGCAGAGGGAGAACAGTCCTTTACACCTTAATAAGTTTACTCCCAACAGCAAGGGTAACTCCTCTAGCTCTGGCTGCACAATGAGCGACACAATAAAATCAGAAGCAAGAAGCATTGTTTAGGAAAAAATCAACGAACTGGATATCAAAGAGGCACAGGTAGAGGAGAATGAGAAAAGCACTAAAACAAGCAAGTGAGGAAGCAGAAAAATGAGACTACCTGGTTTCATATCAGGTAGGGTGTTTTGAATCCTATTAATTGTGGATGGTATGAGAGAAAGTTAACATAGTGATGCTGATAAGGTGAAAAAATATATAAGCATAATAGTCATTGCCTAATTCCAGTCTGATTGTCAAAGACACCAAGCACATGAGGTTCTGCTTTTCTGTGAGCCTTTAGCACCTTTGAAATTAGGTCATAAAAATACATTGAACAAAAATCTAAGAGAAGCTTTGTTTGGCAGAAGATGGTCAGAGGGGAAGGATGAAGATGAGAACCTTCTTAGCAAGGTTTTCTGTACTTAACTCACAGTTACAGTAGCAAATCTGACCTCATTCTGTTATTAAGCCCAAGGACAAAATCCAGCCAAACTTTTCCATTCCCATTTGTAAACAGTTAACTTGTGCTCCCAAAAAGCATTTGCTCTGAGCTTCAGCAAGTCACAGTCAGTGACATCATGATGGAAGGGACCAGAACATATAGCATTTAAATGAGAATTTAATCACACACACACAAAATAGGGAAAAAAACACCCAAACACACACACTGAGAAGTAAAGACAGCTGTACTAACAGAGCACATACATGGAAAACTGTTTTCTGAGCTACTCTTGTCCAAAAACCACAGAACAAATTGCTGAGGCTTTTCCCCACTGCACAAAGTGCCTTTTAGCATCCCAGGTTTTCTCCTGAGGGACACGAGAAAAAGGGAAAGACAACTGGCGTCGAGCTGCATATTGTCTGAAGATGCTGTCAAGAACATCATAAGGAAAGAGCTGTGTCTGAGGTCATCGGATTAGAGGAGAAACAAGGAACGGAGCAAGGGCTGGGGATGGAAAGGGAAGGGGGAGGCACAGTGACCTGGATGACCTCTGCTGCACTAACTTGATATAACAAATAGTTCTGAAAAACCAAATACTGTTAACCCTTTTAAACTGGGTCATTCCCTGCTGTGGATGGCTCATGAAGCAGAATCCTTAACTCCTTCCTCCCCAGACACTTCCAAACACCTACGCTTGGCTCTGCATTAGGTCATAGTACATTTGCAGCTCTCACTATTGGCAAAATGGATTAAAGAAGGATCTCTCTCAACCCAAGCGAAAATGTGTCATGGATTTCAACTCCAAATTTAGCCAGCTTTTTCAAGGCAAAACAGTCTCTGCAAGCATAAATGTGATCCATTTTCCTATAGAAAAACTCACTTTTGGATGACAGTCAGTGTTTCTCTCTGCTGACATCTTCACTCCCTCAGACAAAGGGACATTCTTAAGACTTTTAATACCATCCAGTGAAAAAATCTCTTTTTATGAGGGACGGCAGAGGCAGTGACTCTCCCAACCTGCTTTGGACTCTGCAGAGCAACAAGTGCAACCTGATGGGAAGAAAATCTTCAAGCCTTTATAGGGCCCCAGTCACAGAGACCTCCCTGCAACCCCAGATCCTGGTTTTGACCCACTCCTGACTGATGTCTAACTGCAAACTGTAGCAAACCTCCCAACTCTGCAAAACTGGGCTCCAAACCTTGGAGGAAATTATTATCTTGTGTGTGATTTCTAGTACATTTTTACTTCTGCTCACAACTCCAAATGCTCAAATAAATTGTGAGGTATCTTGGTCTTTCTGGTTTTATTCCTAACCACAAATTATAATGGAAAAAATTATCCAGAAATTTCAGAACCCTACAAACCAAGTTAAAATTTCACTCTGGTTTTGAACCTGGATAAGCATTTCAAAAAAGAACATAGATTATCCTTTACTATTTTTTTTATTCATTATGAAAACCCTTAGTTTTCTCCTATTACTGTGATAACCACTTTTTAACATACCCAGCACTATAGCTTTAAGCAGTTTTCCACTTGGATGAGTGCCATGAACTTCCAATTTCGAGGCTCCAGAAGCAAACCCAGCCCACCTCTGTTCCACAGTTCCACACAGAGGTCACACAGCCTCCTCTAGCCACAGCCACTGCAGAAGGCCACTCCAGCAGGGAGGGCTGGCAGGATGTGGCAATGCTGACTCTTGGAAACCTTAATGGGACAAGATGGCTGTATGGGATTAAGGATGGAGCAGGATTCTGAACTACTCTCCCCCTCTTTTTTGAGCTTGGATCGGATGACCTCCAAAAATCCGTTCCAACTTGTATTATTCCACAGTTCTGTAAGGATCTGAGGACTGCTTTGCAGAGCAGTATGTTGGTCTGTATCAGGTGTCTAGAACCAGAAGATGACGTCTCTTTTCCTCAGATATTATCAATAAGCTCTATATGGCACCACATGTAATAGAAGAGAGAAATTGCTCCTGGAAAAAGACACAAAACCTCCTTGACCCTTTCAACACACAAGTGCATGAGGATCTTTAGAGTTCTCCTGAGGCACTGAGGGATATTTTTACTGCCTGCTCATTTATACCTCACTTCTCTAAGTCAGGGAAAGGATTTCTCTCTCAAGTCTCTGTGCAGATAGAAGAGGGAGGCAAAACAGGCTTCTCCAGAGCATTCAGAGGAAGAGCACAGCATGTGTGATTTGTATCCTACTCTTATCACTGCAGGTAAGATACAGTGAATACAGATGTAGTGAATACACCCCATTAGTCCTAAACATCAGCAGATTCCTTCCAGAAAAACCATCTCTAGTTTAATTACAGATGAAATAGCATGGTTGATGAGAAGCAGAAGTCTGTGAGTAGGCCAGCAGATTGCCATCGAGAAAAATGACCTTCAGCCTTCCCTGTTTTATTTGTTGCTCATCTGAAATTGAAAGAGGAGTGATGAGAGGATGGGAGGTATTCAGTCACTTTTGAAAAGCTCCTTCTCTGTGTCCATGAGAGAGACTGGGCAAACCACGTCAGAAGCTGGGAATGACTCAAGGGTAGTTTTGTCTCTAGGCTCTGTCATTCTCAGCTGCACTGCTCAGCCTGACAAAGAAGCTGAGTAGAGGAAGGGATTTTAAGGAACCAGACAGGAAAGCCTTATACTACAGAACTGGATTTAAAAAGGGTTTCATTGACCTTAGAGCTCAGATTTTGTCTATTGGAGATTATACCCACTACAAGAAAACAGTTCTTCATCTTTCAAAACTTAGGAAAACATTTCCAGATGTAGGATTCCATCTTCCTGACTCTGGTAGTGTTATGAGAAAGTCTGTCTAGTTTTTTCCACTTCATTTCAGTGGCTACAGGTAAGAGGACAATATAGTCCATGTCCCATCTTTTCATTTCAGTAGGAGAGAATTAAATTCCTCCAAACCCACTGGCACTGTTCTGGAACAGTTTGCTGTCTGCCCAGCATACCCAGGCACACAGGTAGGGTGTGCAGAATGGCAGTGCTAAGAATAACAAATGACTCAAGGACTAAATTGAGGGTGACAATATTGTGGCCTAACAATCGAGCCTTTATAAAGCTTAATACCAATGGTGTGAGACTAACCAAGAGCCAAAGCTTCCTTTGATTCTGTTTGCCTATGAATTTTGTCCATAATGGTTATCAACACCCAGAGGTGCTCCTCTTCCCTCCAAACCAAAATAATGAGCTGCAACATAGGGTGCACAGCTCATCCAGAGAACACTGGCAGGATAAGCACTACTGAGGAATGGCACTGGCATTCCACCAAGATGGCAATTGCAAATAAATGGGGCATCAATCAGTTGGTAAAAATAATAATTGACTTTTAAAAGGTGATGTTATTGGATAACTAATTGGCTCAACAATTGCTTTATGAAGTTGCCCATGTCTTTTACATGTAACATCTTACATGTACCTCAAAGAGTCACCTACTCACATGGTACCACTGCTGGAGCATCCAGCCATACCTCATACAGGGGCACTGAACCTACACAAAAAGGATATTCAAATTTAATAAATATTGGAGACTTTCAACTGAGTTCAGCAACTCTGGAGTCTTGAGCAAGGAAAAGGTTAAAGTACTGCAAAAATTGGTGGAGTCTCCTAATCACTCAGCAGTGACCATTCCATTTATCTGCGTGGTCATAATTGTGCAGTATCCCCAGCACCATGGATGATTCCCATAAATTTGCCAGCAGGAAGTTGTACCAATTTCTTAGCATGGAGCAGAGGAACACAGGACATTACAGTCGAACACTGGTATCTACAGCAAGCACAGCAGGAATCACTCTGTGCTCCAGCTGTAAGAAGGGCTCAGAGCTGTTTTTTTCGGCTTCTCTCCCCCTCACCCTCATCCCCCTGTTTCCACCAAGGAACGTCTCCCAAACCCAGCATGTGAGGAGATCTGCTTGGCCCTGCCTCTCTAAATAAAGGAGAAACCCCTCAGCTGCCTATTGCGGGCTGACTGAGGGGGCTGGGAGGCTCTCAAGCAGCCTGATGAGAATTTACAGGTCGCCGGCTCCCTTTCCCCGCTGTCAAGCAGGGGGCAAACCCTTAATGGGGCGGAACGGGGAGCGCGGGGCTGGCTCCCGGCTCAGCCCCTAATGAGGGCCGGCGGCTCGGCCCGCAGCTCGTTAGGGAAGGGCGGGCGCGGCGCAGAACGGGAGCCAGGGACAGGGGCACACAATGGCTCTTGAGGGACCAGCAGCCGCGGCATTGGGTCTCAGGGGAGGGGGCACAACCACCCCCTCCTCCTCTGCCTATTCCTTGCCTCTTAAAATCCCATTACCTTCCTTTTATTTCACAGTAGAGACTGGTGGGAGGGAAAGGAGGGGGAGATGTCCGGGAGGAGCTGCCTCTGTCTAGTGCCTTCTGTCAGCAGAGGTCGGGCCCATAGGATCAATTTTTTTCTTTGGATGTGATTTTCTTGTCTCCCTCTCTTTTTTTTTTAAACAAGAATACGGGCGCCAGGCTTACAAGAGGTCCTCAAGAGCTGTCAATCAGGGGCATGAAATATTCAGAGAGCTTAATCTTCTTAGGAGATCTGTAGAGACCCCCTCATGGGGTCTGAATGCTCTTCACGAACCCGCAAAGAATGGGTAAGGGGAGGAAGGAAAACAAACACAGCTGAAAAGAATGAAAAGAGAGACATCCTTAGACAGACACCCTCATATCTCGGTGAGGGGCATATTGTAAGAATTTAAACAGAATAGAAAAGACCTTTTAAGACCCAATTAGTGGAACAGTCTCCTTTCTGACTGGGAACCTGGAAAACCACCTTTGGGTACTCTTCATCATGGCTATTTCTTCCCTTTTTTGCTCAACAGGTAGCCCAGTTCATTGGCATTCCCAACTCGGCCATGACCTGGTTTTTGACCTTATACAACTTCTGCTTCTCCACAGACTTTGACTTTCACGTGGTTTGGCCAATACACAAGAATTCCATCGATCTGCTTAGTTAAAGGTCAGGAACAGGTACACTGGTCTGGTGGGTAGTCTGCAAGCTGAATCAATTTCCTTTGAGAACCTGGGAATTAGATGCGATTTTTGGGGGGTATTAGCACAACTGAAAGTAAGACAGTCTTGAGATACTTAATTATTTTGGGCTCACAGCAAGTACCTCTTTTAAAGGAACACTATCTTAAAAAACGTACTGAGAGATGTGACTCACCTATGTGAGCAATAAGGGCCCTTACAGAGAGATCTAAGATAGATGCAGATCATTACATTTTAAAGTGAAAACTTGGCTATCTATTTTTCAAAGACAAGTCAGGGACAGGCTGTGTCTTATTCAAAATGTTATAGTAAATTTTCTGAAAAGAGACTCTTCCCTCTTTCTCTAACTCTTTATATCTCTACTTTAACATCTTAAGGAAATTCTGTGTGAAGAATGAATGCTGTAAATAAAATAACTTGTATCAAGTTATCACCCTCACAAAGTCAACTGTGTCTCTAAAACTTAAAAGTCTTATGTCTGCAGTTTGAAGGACCATGTCCAGCATCTGTGACAAGTTCCTGCAGTCCCAGAGAATCACGTCCACCATTTCACCCCAGCCCTTAAGAAACAAATAATTAAAATAAACAGACCAAGAAACCCCCTGTATTTATCCCTGCCATTAGCATCCGAAGTGCAGAAAATAATTCCACCGCTGCTGCAAATTCTATGAAAGCAAAAAATTTCATATCACACTGAGAGGATGCTCCAACAATTAAAGACGTTAGTTCTGAATTGAAGCCTTACAGGTTTGCACATAAATGTCTTGTTAACCATCAGGCCTTATTTAAGTCAAGAAGAACAAATTTTCATCCTCTAGCTGGTTCTGTAAATGCTAGTTTGGGAAACAACTCTGCAGCAGTGTTTGACACCTGAGCATCTGGCCTTTACCTGTCCTCCTTTCACACTGACCCATGTAATCACTGCCAAAAAGGAACAAGGGAAGGCAGTTTTCCCATAAGAACATGTATCCATTTACTGCTATATACGGGGATGAAAAAGAGAAGGATTGGCACCTTCTCCTCACCCAACCCTCAAGGGAAAGTCTATCCATGTAGCAGTTTGTGTTCATGTATTTCACACAAGCTGTGGTGAAGAACTGTGCTCAGAGAATTTTACATCTGGAGGGCACAGTGAGGTTGGAAGTGTTTGCTTATTCATTGAAGACAACAGCTACAGCTCTGCAGAAAGAACAAAGTGGATAAAGAGGAGATAATCCAGTAACCAGCCATTGAAACCTATAAAGGTTTCAATGCTGTAGCATTGGTGTAGCATTTAGAAAGTGCCAGTGCAGGTCGAGAGAGGGGGCAATACAAGAGCAAAGACAAGGTATATTTTGTCAGGAAGTGGTAACAAATTTAAAAAAAAAAAAAAAAAAAAAAAAAAAGGGAGAAAGCTGCCTTCTCCCTCCTCCTCTTCTTCTGCACCTGGGGTCATGCTGTGACCTTTTAGAAGACGGGATGTAAAAGTGACCTTTGTCAATGTGTGACAGAGCGTCCAGCCAGGCTTTCCGTGAGCAGACGTGGGAGGCCCACAGGCAGTGCTCCTTCCCCGGGCAGAGGTCCTGACCTGCAGCAGCGCACTCGGGGAGCTGTCAGGGCAGGCTCCTGTCCCCAGCTCCTCTGCTTTAGGAAGCACAGACAGGAATACAGCCTAGCACACAAAGAGCCTGCTCTTAAAACTTTCTCATCCTGCCTGTAACAACAGAGGTATTGCTTGGGAGCTCTGAGACAGTGCTTCTCTCTTTCTCCCTCTGTCCTCTCTCTGAGTCCTAAAATAATCTTATGAAAAGGCCACAACCCCTAGATGCCTGAGTTGCCTTCAAGAAGTCACAGGCACACTGAAGTCCTTTCAAAGGCAAGAGGGGGGGGGGATGGGGCCAGTGATTCTTTGCTGGTTTACTGCCACCATTTTATAAAACCAAACCACCCAGCACACATAACTGGAAAGGGCTCAGGAATGGCTTGGCAGATGCCCTTCTCTGGCTCCTCTCTGAGCTCCAGGGCTGTGTGCATATTCATAAATACTCTATGTCCATGCATTTTCCTGCAATCAATTGCACGGATGTGGGAGAACAAATGAAGCTACAGAAAAAATAATCCAGCCCAGGGACAGACCCCAGCAAGTTGTAAACAGGTCAGTCCCACAGAGCAGAGTAGGGAAACCCTGGAGAAAACCCAGCTGGAGCAGTGTGACACCAGCTCACCCCACACACACGTGTTCTGCTGCCACTCACAGGGACAGGCATTTCCCCACTCTGCCCCTAAGCCCCTGCTTTGGCTAATTTACAGCAGATCCTCTGGATAAACACATCTCTGTTGGACATGCAGTTCAGGTGCTGGCTGCTCCAGCTGGGAATCCCTCATGTCCTTGCTGTGTCCTGGAGGCATGAGAGGGCACAGGAAGCAGGGCAATCTCCAACCTCCATCTCCTGCTGCCCCGCGACCCCTGGGCTGCCACTGCTGACCCTGCTGGGGTTGCCAGGAGTTGACTAATTTGGACACGTTCAGGCAATTGCTGTCATCAGCTTCCTGCTTTGTGGATCAGGGAGGTTTTTGCTGTAGGCGGGAGTCAATTATTTGGCAATCTCAGGATGATCGGAAGAGACTATTAGTGTTTGACATTTTAAAGGGAAATGGAAAACAGCCCACCTCTCCCTTTCTGCCAGCTAAACCAACCACTTCATATTAAATTTTACATGGCTCCTTCCTCATACAAATTGGCTCAACAACTGCTGGTCCTCTCCAATGTCAATGGGCCACCTCACAAAAGGATGCTTGACCATGACTCCAAATTTGCTCTCACAGGAAGTGGCATCTGGGCTGTAATGGAGCCTCCAGAAGCCTATGAGCAGCAAAAATCCCTCAAGGAAAACGTAAACCAGCAGGCTGAGTAGGGAACACAAGTATGGAAGTATCCACCAATTAGTTAAATGGAGCTACGTGCTGTACGTTCAACATCCTGACCTGACAACATATGGATGAAACTTGTTTGGAGCTTAAAAATCTCACTGCAGAGAAAGATCAAGCCTAAGTGGTAGGATGACAAAATTTAAGAGCTGTTCAGCAAGCCCATGCAATTCATGAGAACAAACACTTTCCCCAAACTCCATTCTATGCCTCCATATGGGATGAAAGAGGTGCCCACTTCTCCCCAAGCTTTCTTTCTGGGGATTTATGCAGAAAAGAATACTTATCTGGGAAGTGTAAAGCATAGACCAGAACAGTCCACTGGTAATGTAAGCAGGAGAGTCATAAACCAGCAGCCCTGGTTCCAACTGTGTTTAAAAACGTTGAGAAAGAGTCCTTGAGAAAGAAGGGAATGTAGCAGGGTTCTTGTGTCAGAACTAGCAGCAATAGAAGTGATGTCTCCTGACTTACAGAACAAGGTTTCCAGCTTGGGTATCTCTCTCCTGTCTGCCTTAACTGCAGAATATGTAATATTACTGTTCAGCAGGCAAGTGTAGCAGTCCCATCTGGAATCAAACCCTCACTGTACCTCCCACTGTGCAAATATACAGAAGCATTTTGATTTTTCCCTCCTTTAATATGGTAATTTAAGGTTTGACCAGCAGAATTTTTATTTCCAAAGGCTTAGCTAGGTTGAGACCAGGGAATTCTTTTAGAAAATCATTGGGTATTAACAACCTTCTCCTGCTATAACTGAAGAATTGAGTTAAAAGTGAAGACCACACTTCCCTGTAAGGATTGACACAGCAAAGCCACTCTCCAAGGCTCAGATAGAGCAGTTTAGAAAGCAAATGCCTGCCTCAACTCCTGCTTCCTAACAAGGACAGAGCAATACAACTTTATGGTTTCCCCACTGCTACAAATGCAAAGCGACCCTAAATAAAGGATTTTCTGCTCTAGAAGAACAACCCATGATGGAACCTAATGAGGGGCTGTTGGTGAGGGCTGCTCCCTCCTCCCCCTGCCTTTACTACCACCAGTATCCAGTTGGCCCAGGTTCCCCTGGGAGTGGCCAGGGCTTGTCTGTGTGCAGACAGCTCTGATGTGGCAGCAGGGCAGACTCTAAGCGCTGGTGTGATTTAATAAACAGACACTTAAGGCAGTTTACGCTGGAGTCAGCCCACTTCGATGGCCTTCTCTGCTAATTTAACACTGGCTGCAGCCCCCAAGCTGGCGTCTCCCTGCTCATTAGGGAGCAGGGGTGTGTGTGCCTGTGTGTGGGGGAGGAATTCTTGTTTCACATTGGTGCTCCAGAGATTTTATTATACCAGGCAGCTCATTTTAGTCACTATATTGCAGAGGAGTTTTAAAGAGAAAGGGGGAGGCAGGGCATGCTAGTTAGGATCCTTCCCTGTTGTTATTTTCATTAATTTTCCTCTTTTTTTGTTTTGGTTGGGGGGGATGTGACAAAAAGGGACAATAATTGCCATTTGCCGCAGACTTTGAGGAGTCCTCCTCAGCCATTACAGATTAAATTGCATTCTGTACAAGTGTCCATCAGGCCCCAACTCCAGACTCCAGGCTGGTTAGAGGGCAGCTGATTCAGCTGCAAGAACATTTTGCTCCACTTCTGATCTGTCCTAATTATAAAAGGGATGCTCTTGCCTTTAACCCCAGGAGTTCTCTCTCCCCTATTAGGATGGAACAGCCCTCAGCCAGCTCTTCCACTGCTTTAACTGAGTCACCTGGACTGCCAGCAGCAGAGAATAATCTACATGGATCTCTGCTGCCTGACTCTCTCCCCATTTTTATCTCTCAGACCCAAACAAACAAAGCCTTTCAGATTCCAAATAGAGAATGGTAAAACCAGGACAGGTTTACTTGTAGAAGCTGTTCAATCAGGTTTTAGATTTTGTAAAATCAAATCTAAAACTAAAGAAAATACCCACCCTTTCCGTCCAAAGCATGAACAGGTTTAATACACAGGCTGAGGTAGTTTTAAGGTAGTGAGCATCAATACTCCTAGGAGTATACTGAAAGGCAGAGTCAATAATATTTTTGGATTAGGCACACATGGAGTCTATTATGGTTCTGGCAGCACAGACAGAAGTATCAAGGCCAGCTTGTTAACAGCTGCCTCAGGAAGAGCTACACAGCTGTACTGACAGCACTGCAATGGAGATACAGAATACACACCTGGACCGAACCCAAAAAGCAGTGGGTTGTCCTTTTCCCTTCAAATAAAGAATCGCTCCACTTCAAAATGTCTTACAATGGATCTTTCCACATCTTTGGTCCCAAGAAGGTGTAACAGGGCTAAATAAAAAGCAGAAAACCAATATGGGACTGATACTGCTCACTTCAAGCCTGATTTTGACACAACTCTGACACTGACTTCAGCTGGGCTACATCAGATAAGAATCTACCTTTGTTTGATTTTGGCTCCTGCGGCACAAACTCTCCTCGTCCCCTCCTAATAGCAATCTCCTGCCTTTTCCCTATCACAGCTAATTCCCATTCCTTCCATAGCCCATTTCCTAGAAGAGGAGCATGGTTGTGATCCATGCTGCTCTGAAAAGTGTCTGTGGGCCCAAAGTGCCCAAGAACACCATGAGCACTTCTGGCACCACAGCACCACAATCAGAACAAGTCTCTCCCTTAGCACCACGCCATTTTGGGTTTGTTCTGTTTTCAGTGACTTTACATTCTGCTGAATATTTCTTAGAACCAACACCCCTTTAACCACTGGCTGCTCATTTAGAATACATTAGTGGAAAATGTAAAAGAAGGAAAAAAACTTGATAAAATATCCAGGAAGAGGAGCAGCGTAGTGTGTGTCTTCTCCAGCAAGGACTGGACAGCTCCCTCAAACCAGGCTCTCATTCTCAATGCCTAATCGCACAGGGAGCTTTCTAATACCCTTCTGATACAAACCAGAATCAGCTGTTATCAAAACCATGAACAAAGTCTATGAAGACACTCAGGGACACTGTGAGAAGGCTTGCAGCAAACAATCTGAAGAAATCTTCCTTATAAAATAATTTCTCATTTATCCTTGGAATTAGAGACCAACTCATGTCCTGAAGCAACAAATCTGACATTACTGCCAGAGATCTTACCTGGTAAAGCAATACCTTTGCTGTTCTTGTCCTTGTAGTATTTTAATTTTGCTTACCTTTTGGATTCCAGTGATCCATGTGGGTGCCTTCCAGCTCAGGACATTCTTCAGTGCTTTGATTCTACCTTCTAAACCCCTTTTCAGGGAGAAGTTCCTAATACACATTCTCTGCATCATTCACTCTCTGAAAACCATTTTTATTCCTTTCAGACTTACCAATCTTCCTTATACAGCAACACAGAGGCACTGGTCAAAACTGGACCTGTATTATAATTTGGAATTCCCTGTTCAGTCCTTTAATGTAGGGTGAGCCATCTCCGTCTTCTTAAAACCACATCTCTAAAAAACCAGAAATTTTCTACTTCAGTTGACAGAGGAAAGATAGTTATAGCAATGTAAAATTAGTTCAAATTAGGTGTCACATTGCAGTAAATAGCATTAAATGATCACATATGTAAGTAAAATATTTATAGCAATATAAACGTGATAAGTGAATGAAGCTGTAGGGATCAAATAGAGGATGAAGGATCAAACAAACGAAGAACTGCATTTCGCTTAGCTGGGCTTCTGTAACTGTTCATGTGCATTTTTAGCTCACCCTAATTTTGAAAAATGACAAGTTAAAATCAATAATTACTTAATGAGTAAATGCTTAATTGGTTATTTACCATCATTACTATTATTTTACATATTGTTGCTAGTGCCAGAGGTTGGAAAAAGAAGAGACAGAGGAAATTGTATCATAGTAGGCGTGTGAAACATGGTTGTTTAGAGTTTAAGAAGTCAAAGGAATCCTAAACAAAACTAACAGAGGGAATGTAACTGACCCTGAAAATCATAATCTAAAATCTAATTAGAACAGGTGAGGCTGGCACCAGGAAAGGAATAACAGCAGCAAAAGTGAATTACACTCCAGAGCTACCTAAGAACCTCTGTCACTGACCATAACACTTGTACTGTGCTAACCCCAGAGAAAAAGAGGATCCCTACTAGGGAGAGAGCAGAAATAAGTGTAAAATATTCCAATGTTAAAAAACATCTCCTCAAAACTCAAATGTCATTTATTCTCTTCAGCACTGCCATCATTTCCACTCGTGAACTCAAAGCCTGGTGCAAGGGAAATGACTTCTCCTTAGTTTGCACGGCAGCAGGTGGATAAATCCCTGTCCAGCATGGAAAGACAAACTCGTGTTTAAGGGAAGAAAAGCAAGGCCAACATTTCAGCCATTTTGTGCAGCCGTTTCCAATGCCCTCGGACGAGCTGATCGTGTCAGTGTCTCAAGGTCCCCAGAGACCGTAATCTTATGTGTTCAGAGAGGCTTTAGTTCATGCAAGGTCAGAGTAATTGTGCATGATTAATGGTTTATCTCTTCCTGAAAGCCTTACACAAAGGCTCCAAACCAAGTTAGCGGTAATTCCATACTCCTTACAGTCTGCTTAAAGGGGCAGCATCCTATTTCCTGTTGGTGGGGCCAAGCAGGTTGACTTTATCTATCAGAATTGGAAGTGAGCCATGTGGCCTTTAAAAGAAATTCCTCTCCCTCATTCAGATCCCAAGGAAACATGAATACACTGAAGAAAAAAAAAAAAAAAAAGTCCAAATTCAGTCTAAAGTCTGAAAAGACTTCTGTGTAACAGTCCCCAAACCTTTTGCTGTGAGATTCTTTGGTTTTCTACAGAAGTGCTTCTTATCACATTGCCAGAGCAGGACACATTAGAATCCCCTTAGAATCTCATTTTTATTCTGCAGTCTTATTTTGTTACAAAAAGGATAATTTTTAATCAATTACAGCTTTGTGATCATGGGCAGTCAAATAAGCTGATGAAATTATTATTTGCAGAGAGAGCTCACAGATAATTCCTTAGGGATAGCTGCATATTTAAGCTTTTTTTTGTTTCCCAAAGCATTAAAGCATACAACTGCCCTGAATGCGTTGTGCCTTTTGCTGGAGCTTTCAACTGCCTGTTTTCACACTACGAAGCATTAGTGAGCTGCTCCTTCACCTCCTTGCTGACACACAGGGTGTAATTGGGCACCTAAGTCATATGCTGTTGTTTCTGCCCTCTGAGTGGATGTGCAAAGCTCTTTACCCAAGAGAATAGTAAAGAGTTTTGTTCACGTACCAAATCCTCCTTGCTCTCTAAGATGTTCAGATCAAACACCACATTCTCTGTGGTTTTACGCAAATCAAAATCCGCACACATCAAGTTTGTTCCCTAACAGCAAACGACAGGGATCACAAACATGAATGAATACAAACAGCAGTTGGCAGCTCAAATATACTTTTGTCTTCTGTAAATGCAGTTCCCACCAGCAAAAGTTTTGATTTATCTGGGAATCTGAAATGTTATGTTATGTCAGAGGGAGGAAGAGGCATCCCGTGCCACACAGCAGTAATAGGAGTTTTCCAGGGCTCATGGAAAATGAGCCAGGAAGCCTCTCGAAAGGCAACACTGCCAGTCAAAGGCTGCTCACCCAGTCTGCCAGGGTGTCAGGTACACTTTTATTTCACAAGGTGGAGGAGCTGAACTGTGTCATCAGCTGCCTTGAACTGATGCCTTGAGTTCAAACACCTTCCTACCCAGCAGGAATGAACTGGCTGAGCACTGCAGCCAGAAGATAACTTGGATGAAAAAGAATCATGACCTCAAATGCTTTGCTGTCAGAGGAAAGTTAATATTGGACACAGGACTGCAAAGCAGGAGATGCTAGCAAGTTGGGGAGATTGGCTTCCTGGAAAGACTGCCCACAGTAAGCAAGGTAGAGTAAAGCTGGAATTTTCAGGACAGACTGCACCAAGAGTACTGGGGCAAACTGACAGAAGGAAAATGTAATGCCTCTGATCTTAACTAACTCTGAAAAATTGAATACTAACATGGAAATAGTAACACACAAGTAAGGGTTAATATCAAGGAAGAGCATATGAGGAAGAGAAAAAATCGGGGACAGAACTGCAAAACAAATTACATGTACCACACATAAAAAGCAGAATAGACAAAAATAAGAAAGTCATCAATGCCTTCTTTACTTCCACATTCACTAAAAGATTAATGGTGGCTCAAGGTGATTCAAGAGAAAGACACAATCCAGAACAAAGACGAAGCAGGTTAAATAACACTTCTGTCAGTACAGCCCAACTGGGGGGCTGTGTGCTAAATCCTCTTTCCCCAGAGAGAAAAGGAAACATCATAAATTATCCAAGCTGTGGAACAGATTCTATGCACAGGGCTTGGATCACCACATGCCCATAGAGCCAGGAACCGGGAATGGCAACAGGCCTCCTTCTGTAACAACAGGCTCTGGGGAGAGAATGATAGAAATTCTAGACCTCATGGAAAACACATTTGGGTCGCCCTGAGCTCCCCACCTGGACTGGCCTGAACCAAAACACTGATCAGCCCAGCTTGCCTAGCAGCAGGCAGCCAAGACTTTGGTCTGATAAGCAAGGTGTGGACTGAGGAGATTCACCAGGAGCAGCGACTCAGGAATTCTGGACTGGCTTTCAAGTCCCCCATCAAAGCAGCCAGGAGGTTTGCATGTGACAGCGCAGGACCTGACAACACCATGCAGGGTCACGGTGCAGCCTCTGCTCCACACACAGCATCAGAGCTCAGTGTCACCAGCAGGCACTGCAGGTCACACCCACAACAAATGGGGACCCGTCATGTCACATTTCCCCGGCTCAATAGATTTAAAGTCAGCATGTGATGCAGAACAGATTCAAAGAAGAAAATCACTGCTTGCATCTTCAGCACACATTCTCTGAAGCAGACCTGAAGATGTATCAGCTGGCTACCTTTTATTCTTTGGAATACCGTGACGAAAATGGGACAGAAACCTATCCATGCACTGCTGTGAATATTCCTTGAAACAACAGCAAACAACCCTGGCTTGGGATGCAATGTCCTTTCCAATATGGTAGCAATATATCTTTCCTATTTTTTTCTGTTTAACAGTTAGAGTTACCAACCACTTGAACAACCTAACTCACAGTTGCCATGGAGCCTGGGCCTCAATTTCTTTTTCTTCTTTTCTCTTTGGAGTAAAGTAGATTTTTATGCCAGATTAAGCAAAGTGCTGCTCTTCTTTGATCTACAGTTCAGGCCACAGTCCTGACTGGAGAAGGGAAAAATAATTCACCAGGGTGCTCCTAACTTAACTACAGCCAAAAACACTTTGGTTTCCAAGGTTCCCCCTATTTCCTTTTCAGTAGGGACATCAAGAAACAAGTAACAAGTTAAATATGTTGAAATACATTTCTGGTTTGCTCTTCATTTTTTTCCTTTTGCTCTCTTTCTCTACAAGTAGAACCTGAACAAATACTGACCTTAGAAAAGCCTCAGCATGAACCATCAAAGGTATATAAAATATTTCAGTTATTTAATAACCACAGTATCCTAACCCTCAATGTCCTTTTTCCACTTTGTTCCTTCATGCTGCTGTTCAGCATAAGACAAACTGTAGAACTTTTTAACAAATATTTCTGACACCACACCTAAGAACATTTCTAAAGAGGAGGAAAACTCTAGAAAGCTTTATCCAGTCTGGTGCAGATGTCAAATGACAGACACATCCCCACATTCCTCAGTGCTTATATTTAGCTTCAAACTCCCATTAATTACCATTCAGCAACCTCTGCATAATTTAAAAACTGCAGTAATAGTAACAGCTATAGCTGAAATGAAAAATTCCTCAGTTCAGACCTTAACTAAGCCAGGCAGAACAGTGAAGTTCTAAGATAACAACAGTAAAGTCATCTAAAGTCTAGCATGACAATGACATGTGCTTACTCATGACAAAATTAACAGTAAAGTCTGCATAACTCAGAATATAAACAACACCAGGTGCTTAAGTAGCACTTAGCCTGGTGTTAATTATATCTCATGAACTCTGTATTTCAGCAGAAAAGTTTCCAAGAAATCACTCTCCAGCGGCACCAGAGAATTTGGAAACAGCTAGTTAGTACCTTACAGAAACAAAGGATTAAATTGTGCCTCAAAACATCCAACACAGGCTGCTGCAAAGCCATTCAACTAAATCCAGTGCTTTTTACAATCATTGGGAGTGGGACACTGATCGAGGTAGAAGGACAAAGCTGAGAAATAAAAGCAGTCATGGCTATGAGGGGCAAAAGCAGGGGAACTAGATTAGAAGCCAGGCCTTCTGTAGCCCTACAATTTCTTTTCTCCCACTAGTTCTGCTCTTTATAGAGTTACAGACCTCCTTCCGTAGCCTGGCCTGCTTTCTAGTTCAGCCAAAACACATATTCTAAATATTTCAGTCCTTCCTGTGAAATAGCTCAGCTGTTGCTAGGCCTGAGGTAAACCCACCTCCCCTTCTCCCTTAAAGTGATGTGATACTGGACACCAGACAATTGATTTCAACGCAGCTGTTCGTTACTCTGCAAGTGGGAAGAGCAATATCTCAACCCCCAACCCACACCTACAGAAAACTGAAACAGAAAACTGACCCGGTCTGGGACCCCACCCAGACATCAAAAGGTATTTTTTTTCTCTATTAGGATACTCAGTATGCAATGCAAAATAATTAGTTAGCTGGGGTGTTCTTTTTTAATTAAAGGGAACAGTAATGCAATGCCAAAAATTGACTTTTGGAGGGGATTTGAGTGATATGAGTAGCTGTTGTATTCAACTTATCTGAGCCTACAGACAAGTGATACATAAAGTAAAAGACATCAGCGGATTCAGGTTTTTACCCCATTCCTGCGTGCATTTAGTTGGGAGAACTCACCAACTTTCAAAATGTAGTTTACAGCCCCTGAGCTCAGCTGTGCAACCTGGAAACTGGAAGTGTGGAATGGCAGCAGCAAACAGGCTGGCTGGGCCCAGGGAAGGCTCGTGCCTCTCCAGACACTCTGTCACACCTGTCTGAACATTGTCATTCAACCTTCCCTTCACAAGACTGTTCCCACCTGCTCAGAGGATCTCACATCATCCTTCTTCCATGGGGCCAACAGGATAATGACGGTGTGCAGAATTGCTCTCCACAGTAAATGCCTCAATCAGAAAAAAAAGAAAGTTATTGCACCTAAAATCATGGGGAAATAAATAAACTGAAAGAGTTGCGTCAGCACCTGTGTTAGTAACAGCCTAGAAAAAATGGGGGGATTTTGAGATGGTGTCTTCCCAGGAAGTTTCAGTGGTTTACTAGGTAGAAAACACCAGCATTCCAAATAAATTCCTAACTATTTAACTTTAGATTCCTTTAGCAAACACTTCTACTCAAATCCAAACTCCTCCTATTTCCCTGAGTATTAAAATAGGACAGGTTGCACCTACTGAGCAAAGTAGTTATTCCCTAATATCTGAAGATACCCTCCAAGGGGATGGAACACAGACATGCACCAAGCAGGTCACACTTTGATGGGACACCAAACACTGCACAGACAGATTTTGTTTTGCATAAATGTATGGTACAGAAAGGAACTGGTTAACAAGAGCACAGGAAACTCCTTACAAATTGGTAGTGATGGCAATTTCCTGCAATAACTTAGAAGATTTTCACTTGCTTGGTTGGGTTGGTAACTCATATCCTTAGGTTGAAATTCAAGAACCTCAAGTCTTGATACACAATCCAATGATTAATAATATAGATTGTGTATACAAGAATGTGGAATATACAGGACCAAATTCATGGTATACCTACATTAGATCGAACGTAAGTGCCTTTCAGACAGGTTATTGCTTTCAATACACTTTTGGAAGGTTTGTTATTGGAGAAGAGGCTTAAAAAAATGACTATTCAAGAAAAGCCACCACTACAGTCAATGAGAGTTATGTCCAACTGCAAAAAAAGAGCTGACCAAAGACTGGGGTTCAGAATGGGATTTTCAACATCACTCAGGTGATACAGGGCTATGGAATGGTTTTTGAAGGCAGAGAGGGTGTTTCAGCATCCTACTCCTATCAGCTTTCTTAAGACGGTATTAAATTATTGATCTGCCATTTGTAAATTTGCCTAATCCTAAACAAAGTAAGCACTTTCAAAAGTTCTAATGTGAGCTTTTAGCTGTACAGGTAAGTCCTCTGTGGTTATCAGGAAACACAGTACTTGTTTTCAAAACAAACTACACTGACCACATGTCAAGTGCGGAGCTCTTCTGAAAATTCAGCCATTTGATTCTGTTGTCAAAACGTAAAACTGACAAACTTCAAACATTTTTCAAGCAAAGATGTGAAGATCTGTCTCTGACCTCTGCCAAAGTCCGTATATTATTGACTGAAATCAGAGGAGGGATTAAAAACAAGGGCATATAGATTAATACATTCTTTCATTTTCTTGGTCTTTACAAGAACATCTTTAGTGGATTTTTCACAACAGAGACGCTTCTGTGTTTAAGGACAGAACAGTGGCTAGAATATAGTACAGCTGAGGAAAACAGGAGGAGAAGGAGGCAGGAAAACACCCTGAAATTGCAGTTGTGAACCAGACGCTTCCACCTCACAGCCTGACACAAACCACACGGTTTGATGGCCAAAGGGCATCGTGTCATGCTTTAGTGTCGCATTTTTCTCCCCCATGGCACTGAGATGCGTTACAATCTGTAAAGTAGTAAACCCACAGAGACCATTATAAATAGTCATGGAATGCCCTGGAGTGACTGCAGCAGAGCTGGAACTGTGCCTTCTGAGCCCCTCAAGGAATTTCAGCTGTGGCTGAACTGTAGGGACATCACTTATCCTATCAGCTGAATATCTAGTAGACAGGTAGATATGGGCCTTCACACAAGATGTGACAAGGTATACAGCTGCTTCAGTGAATCCATGTTTGCTGGGATGAGGCTTTAGGGGCCTTCAGTTCCTGACAACAGCAGTCATCTCTGTGCCATCTCATCTCCCCCAGTATTTCTTCCACAGAGAATCAGCCTCTTGTCCAAGGCAGAAGGCAATAGCTGAGGCCCAGCTTAAGAGATCACTTGGAAAAAAAGCCTAACTCAAGCTTCTTCCCTGCCCCACTGATGTGGTTCCTCACATGGACCCAACTGAAAATGTCCCCAGCCCTCACGAGTAGCCAAGAGACAGTGTCTCTTTTGTTCCACAGACAACGGCTTAGGGAGGTGCCACCAGCAGAGCCTCAAAACCTGCAGCAAAACACTGCTGCAGTTCATAGGCACTGCCTTCCTCTAGAACTGTGCTGATTCCCCCCTCTAACACAGAGCTGGGCCTCAAACTCCCTCCAGATGCAGGTGGAAATGTCACTTGTCCCACTGGGTGCCAGGAGTAAAACGTAACCTTCAGCTCTGCTCTGCCCATAGTCCCTACTCCTGCTCTTTCAAAAGTTCTACCAAGTGGCTTGAGGCATGGTCCATCCACTGGTTAAGGTAAAGGAATATACATCTCCTTTAGGAAGCCCTTGTATTTCCCTTTTTCCCCGTTGGTCATTTTTGTTTCTAGCACACACTGCAGCTATAAGAGCTGCACAAGGTTCAGTTTTTGTTTGTGTCACCAAGCTTCTCATCCTGCAGAATCAGCTTAGAAACTCCTTCCGAGGCTTTCCTGGCTTTGTGGGCAATAATGGCTATTCAACACTGGGGAAAACCAGGAACTGAGAACATTCCCAGCATCTAAAAATTATCTCATATTCTCACAAAAGTGGGGCTGAGATTGACTGCAGTTTTTTCCCCGCAGAAGTCCACTTGGCTCTTGTATTATTTGATGCCCAAATTTGTGTGATTTGATGTCTGCTGTACTCAAGAGTTCACGAACTTTATTCATGTGCCAGGTTTGTTATGAGACTTCAGATTGTAGCTTCAGGCAGCCCAACTTTTATCAAGTTTCTGTCTCTCCTGCAGTGTAAAAAGAGCAGTGCAAGCCCTACCTGCTTCTAGAAAGGACATTGCAGGACCCAGCTGCTGTGTGTGGCACCACAGTGTGCCTTGCAGAGAGGGAACTCCTCAGTTGCATAACTCACAGATAGGTTCTATGGTGCCAGTCCGGTGCTGGAATGACACAGCAGCAGAGCGGGCTGTTCCGTGTCTCCTCTCTGAAGAGAACTGTCTGTCCCTGTCGCTTTCAGGAGCACATAACCGAGATGGCTCCTCTCCCTGTCCTGACGCAGAGGCGGGCTCAGGCAGGTTTGCAGCGCGGTGCCTTTGGCTCCTGCCCCAGCTGAGTGGGGACACAGCAGCTGTGTGAGCCCACAGCCATCGCGGGCCAGGGCTGGTGCCTGTGCACAGTCTGAAGTGCCGCAGCAGCTAATTCCTTACAGCTTGCACTGCTGAGCCCTCGCCGGGGCAGACACTTGGGCGCCCCTGTACAGTTAAAGATCACAGGCCTTGATAACCTGGCTCTTTGATTTATGACAGCCCAGACCTTAGTGATCACCTAATGAGGGGAACCTGGAGTGTCAACCTGTTTATTAAATACCCAGAACCAGCTGTAGACCCAGCCAAGGAAATAACTTAATCATATTTCTCATTTATTTTGTGTATCCCTCTCACTCCCTGGCTCTCCCCATTCTCTCCTTCGTTCTGCCTGGCTCCCTCTTTTCATCTCAGAAGGGGAGGGATTTCGGACAGGTCATTTACGGAGACTGTCAGGGGGCCAAAATGTTTGCGATTTCCTACTGATTTCTTAGGTGTTTAGAAGTTAATAATATTCAGCACCTCATGATTCTTTCCTAGATGTCAAACAAAGACATGAAAGGCAAGCAACCCAAGAGGAAAGGAGGGGGAAGGAGGGAAAGGGATGGCGCAGCAGAGGTAGTAGGAGAACAACTTTCCCTTTCCCTACAGTTTTAAAGAAAGCCACATCCAAGAAAAATGCAGCCTTAGTACTAACACAAAAAAGAAGCACATAAGAGTCTTGCAAAAGTATTTCTATTGCTATAGTCAGGCAAAAATTTCTTTGCTCTTCTTTGTAACACTCTGAGCAATACAAACCAAGATTCAAAAGGCAAAGATTCAACCTGTAAAACTACATTTATGAATTTTCTCTTCTATCTCTGTTTAGGGCTCTTACTTACCTAATCCATTCAAGTATTTGGGTTTGTTATGTTTTTTGTGTTTTTTAACACCTTAGAACAAACTTACGAAAAACAGGAGTAATTAAAAACAACAACAACAACAAATATCACAAAAATCACTGTATCCATCCACCTGATAGGACACAACTCCAAGAGGAATCCAGAGGAGAAAAACGTATCCAATGGTGGATTGCACACAAATAATCTGGATAACTCAGACACAAACCTCAGGCACAGAGCAAGTGAAGTTCTGTCTATATCGTTATATTATTGTGAGGTTTATAATCATAAACACTTTAATAAAGCCCAGCTATCACCAATTTAAGTGTTTTCATTTCTCTTTGACCACAACAGATCACTTTCTTGAACTCAGCAGAGTTTTAGTCAAGAAAGTACATCTCTTGTCCATGAGCACAGCTTCTGCTCCTGCACAAGATGAAGCTGGCCCCAGTAACTATGAATCTGCCTCTGAATAAGCCTGTCTCCCACATCTGGGAAGATAAACCTCAAAATCTGAGGCAGTAAACATCCATTTTATAAATACTTTGGTGAAACTTAAATGTGCAGAAAGCTCTCAGATACCTTCTCTGATCCACACAGGACAATGAATCAGGCCCTTTTGCTGTATTCACAAAGGATAAGGCACTTGATACAAAGCATCAGGAAAATTCAATATTTAGGGCTCTTAAACAATAGTTCCCACATTTTACTCCATCCCAACCAGCAGTGTGCTATTGGAATTGCAATCAGGACTGTTCTGAGAGCTGGAGCACATTTGTGCATCCCAGCCCTGAGTTCAGGAGGGCTGCAATGCTGCAGGGGCAGGTCTATAACCAAGACCACCAGTCAGAGCCCAGGGCCATCTGCTTGGGAGAAAGGCAATACCTGCCTCTGTTATCACCTGAGAGGCCAAAAGGAGAGGGTTGTGGGTTGACACAGCTTTTGAATTGCAAATGTCAGAAAAGTATCTTCTCTTCTGGCCCAGCAACAATCAGATAGGGGCTGGGCTCACCACACAGGACCTTGTTCCTGTTCATGCCTTTGCCTCCATCAGAAACTAGGAGAGCAGGAGCTGGCTCTTCAGGGAAGAAGAAAGGGGCCTGAATAGCACCTTCTTATTGAGTAGAATTAGGATACTTCTAATAGTGCCTTCCAGAGCCTTCAAGCAAAAACCTTCCCCGTCTTCTTCCACAGTGACCTGGTGAGGTCACAGACTGAGCTCTGCGATGTCCTCCCTGGGTGAACTAACAGGGTTGCACAAGAGCCCACATGATTCCTTATTGGCAGCTGCACAAGAAACAAACCTGATGTCCCAATCTGGCAAGTTCTGAGTGAGCTGACAAGACCTCCAAGGAATCAGGCTTATCAGAAGTTACCTCATCCTTCCAGATTCAACGTTTGCAGAATCAGCCTAAGACATCAAGTGGCGCTATTTACAGGGACTCCACCTTCATGGGATGATTTTCAAAGGTATCAGACACCCAATCTGAGCTGAACAATTTCAATTCCAGCCGCTGGTATTCCAGCGTTGTCCCCTTTCACCCGTCCTGAGGCAGCACTCACCTCAGCATGTACCCTCTGTTTCCTTGTGCCCCTTCCCAGGCCTTCCCATCACACCATTAGCTGGATTTTGTAAGTCAAAAGAGGAGCTGAGCCAGGCTTCTCTTAAGAGCTAGAGATTGACAGGTTTACCAATTCAATCCCCTGCCTACTGTCACAAATGCGTGCTTCAAGCTACCAAGTTCATGCACCCTCTAGACTACACAAGAATCTGCCTAAAGCTTCCCCACATCTTCTGACTTGCACTGGCCAGCAGAGCCCGTAAGGACAGCCCAGAGTGTGCTTCCTCTGGTGCTTTATCCAGCCTGCTTGGAAATGATGAGGAAATGCTTTGGGTTGTTACAGACTGGCCCGATTTTTAGCTTCAGAAACCTTAACGCTTTGCTTGGTTTCCTTTTATCTGCCTCTTTATCTGTTTAAATTTAGCCTGGTTCCTCTCTGCTGTTTCCCAAGTCTGAGCCAATATCTGTTACCCAGTAGCCAAGGGGGATCTTACTCTGCCACTTTCCTTCTTCCTTCAGCTCTGCTCATTCTCTCACAGGAGCTGAGGCTCTCTTGACCCAAAACCACGATCCTGCTGGCAGCTGCTGCTACCAGAGGTAAGATGTCTTCAAGGCATAACATCAAGGAGTACTGCAGAAAATAGAAGCAAATCCTAAAGGCTGCCTGTGTCTATATAATATATTTATTTAATTGATATGCTCTCAGCTCTCCTTAATAGAAATTGTCAGAAGCATCCAACAGATGAGAGCTCTGCCAGTCTCTTGCTATTCACTGAGTTCCCCAGAGCAGGCAGGTAGCAGATGGGGATGGGAAGAAATTGCTAACTGCCCTTTTTGTGTGGAAATGAGCCTGCGAGCACTTGTGAGGAGGAGCATTTCAAGGCTCAACTGAGAAATAATAGTATGGACATTGCAGCAAACAGCTAAAGTGGGAAACGGGAGCAAAACAGGTCTGTGTTGAGAAGGGACTTGAAATGTAAAGAAAGCACCCAGTGGCTGCTAGCATGAGGAGCAAGCCCTGGGGCTGGCTCTCTAGCTGGGAATATGGGAGGGAGACACACACGGGACACAAAGGAGATGTTTTCCTTCCCTCTGAAGACCCTGCAGTCAACATGACTGGCAGCTGTCACTCAGCTGTCTGCTGTGCTCTCTTTAACTCAGACGCCCTGGCTGGCATGGAAAAGAGCAGGATGTGTAGGGAAGGCACTGCAGGGAGCTGCCTCGGCCACTCTGCTTTCAGCCCCCGGGCAGGCGGGACACGCCCGCAGCACCCCGAGCTGTCGGGGCCGCTGTGCTGTCACCGGACAGTCACGGCTCGGCACGGGGCTGTCACATCGCCATGGCTCCAGAGGGGCAGCAGGGACGTGCCTTCCCTCCTCCCTGCCCTGACTGCTTCTGACCGTGCTGTAGGCCAAGGAACTTTGAGGCTAGTCTGCCCACACTGTCCCCCCTCACAGACACTCCTCAGGGGAGGAGACAAACCTAAATCTTACCCACATCCATTTCTGTTTAAAGCAAGCTCTTGTCACCACTTCCCTGCACGACGGAATACTCTGTGCAACATGATCTTGGATCACTGTCATGTTTTAATTCCTCAGCTGCCCTATCAGGAGAAAGGATTTTCCAAACTAGGTGAGGACCTCTTGTAACAGTTCTCTAGCTATCAGATCTAAGACAGCCGTGCCACAGGGGTAGGACAAAGAACTGAATCTTTACAACTGAACATGAAGAATATCTGTTAAAAATCTTACTTTCTTTTCCCCTTCTGCCAGGCAGAAGAGCAAATGCATTCTTGTTAACATCCTTTCAGAGCAGCAAAAAATACTTTGAGGTCAGCTGCGACTGTGATGGCAACTGCAATGGGGGAGAAGAACTTCAGTGGTTTGGTTGCTTGCATGATTTGCAGTAGTGGTGCTTGTGCTTTGCTTGCTGCACAGTAAATCCAGCCATCTTCTGATAGTAAAAAAAGCTCCTCACCCAGTAGCACAGACCTGGAGCTTCTTACAAGAACTTTAAAAGCATGAGGCACATTCTCTCTTGCCCTCAGACCCTTCAGTTACAAGCAAAGACCAGAAGTATCTTGCACAAATTACTTCAGCTGCTTTGGCATAGAAGTCCATTTGGGACAGATGTTCACCAATTTTTCCTTTCCCTTACTCCATTAACTGATGCTCCCTTTTCTCTTTTACCCCAAACACCTTGTTTGTTTTGCTTTGCCCCATTTTGCTATGTTGAACATCATGTCCTCACTGCTAAATACCGTGTACTCCAAGTGGTAACGCTGGAATCCCATTTTTCTCTGTCACATTTGGTTCTGCTATTACATAACAAAAGTGAAGCATATGTAGAGCACACTGGATGTCAAGCAGGTAAATAGTTTCACTGCAGCAACCTACTTCTGTTTAGTTAATTTTGGTAAGGCAGCATTTTCAGAAATACTCACAACACTCTGACCTTCAGTGAGGTTGAGCTGGGCTTCAAGGTAAGATGTGCTCTCCTAAAGATCGTCTCCACAAAGGCATACAGGCAACTTGAGACTCAGATCTTGGACCAACCTTCTTATCTCTACTAGTCAGTCACTTTGAAGTCAAGAGGAGACAGGTCTAACTCATTTGGTGCTTTTGTAAAAATCACCAGGCATTTCAGATATCTACACAGCTCTGTAAATCTGGCCCCGAGGCTCAGACCCTCCAAAAAGGCATTTAAATCTTCCAGCCTTCATTGCCTTCAGTGGAAGATCGGCACGTTAATACGTTTGTAAATCCAGTGCTCACACCTAAATCACCTTTAAAAATGGTACACGGTGAAAGTCAATACCGCAGCGCAGCTCCCAGGGCAGAGGTCCCTAAGCTGCTAAATCCCCCCCAACCCGGCCCTGCCTGGGTGCCAAGATCCTGCAGAGCCCGGCCACATTAGCAAGATACCACATTCCCTCAACAAGCCCCACCTGCTGAAGACTTGCCCTGAGGCTCCTGTGTCACTTAGGTGCTTTTAAAATGTTGTCCTCAACTAAATCCAGCTCCCAAATCAGTCTAATGATAATTCTGCCCCCTTGGTTTCACTTCTCAAACATTTGTGTGTATGGAATTCACTCACACAAACATTGGACTTGTTTTTCTCCTGTATGCCCATGCGTAAATCAAGGTATTTGCCCATGAAACTTCCTCAACCAACTTGTTTGTAAAAATACAATTACTTGGGGGAGTCCCAACAAGCAAAAATTCAATGCAAGCTTGCTAGGAGGCTAATAAATTTGACTCATTTCAGTCTTTCTCCCCCAGTCAGGAAGGAACCCAGCTATTTTTAAATCTGGATTCAAGTATGTAGCCAAATATAATGTTCTTTCTTCTGTGAGAGAGAACAGGAAAAGATTTTAAATGTCCTAACATTTCCTAGGCCGGCTTATCTCTCTGTCACTCTCCCCAAGAAAAAACCCACTGTCTGCCTTGTCTGTTTAGACTGTAATATTTTTCTTGTTAGGCCAGAGTTGTCTTATTACGTGTTTGCACAAAGCCTGGTACAATGAGACCAGACCCCTCTGGATACTGCTGTTGTTGGAATAATAAGCCTATGCTGGGGATGTATAAAGCAACAAGATCCCTGTCTCCCAAAGGGATGAGCATATGGGTCTAGGTCTAGAAAGTAAATTAAAATGTCAAAAATAAACAAAACCAGAACTGAGAAGGTTTTTCAGAGATGGAGAGGTTAAGTGCACATGCATCTGATTTCCTTGGCCCCCAGCATAGTAGCTGCCTTTACTCTGTGGCCTTGTTCTCATACTTAGGGGTAAACAAGTAGTTTTGTACTTTTTTGGATTGTGGCCCACAGTCTGGCAGAGTGATAACCACCAAAGCTGATGCACGCAAAGCGAATGCCGAGACATTAAGGCAGCCAGACACAAGCTTTTCAAAACACATCATTATTAAATAGAGGTGTGGGTGGGAGGAGATTTCAGATCAGAAAGACACACCCAAGGTTACCACATTGTGTTCTAATTTTAACACTTCTTATGACCCAGCAGCAGTACCTCTCTGGCTTCTGCTCATAATATCTCCAAATCCAGGAAGCCATTATGATTCTCCAGGGTCAAAGGTTGCTTGCATTGTAATTCACTTCCTCCTTTGGAGGTTTAATTTTGGAAATATTTCTAATTGCCATTGTATGTGACATCGTCTTTCAGATAACCATGGAATGAGTTTTCTATTTGTTGGCTATGACTCAAGTATCCAAAACAAAAAGAAAAAGCAACCCTGTACTTTTTTTGGAACAATGATTTAAGAGTGACACAGACTTCGCAGAGGCTGTTCCACAGCCTGAGTTCTCTGCTCTAGGACTGGGAGGGTGGTGCCTCCCATACCCAGTGAGTGAGGATTATACAATGGACACATGGTCAGTGTGTTGGAACAGCCTTCCCGGGCATCCAAGGCCTCTGGTGTAATTAGTGAATGTTCCTTTCTCAGCAGCTCTGAGCAGCACTCATGGCTATCTGGTGTTTAGTTCTCCTTAGGCTCCTAATGACCGCATGTACCTAATGACTGTATCTGCCACATCTACACAGGCTCCTCTCCCCAAACAAATCCCTTGATTGCCCTCTGGCCCTACCTCCTCCCCATCTTACGTTCCATAGCCTCCTTCTCTGAACTCTTACCTCTTTTCAATATCAGTCTGACCACAAGCCCCCCCTTCCATTTCATTCCTACATGTAAAGACCTTCCAGCAACACCCACTCTGTCACAATCCCTAAGGCGACTGATGCTGCTCAAGTGGAAAATGGAAGAGAGAGAATATGTTCTCCCAACAAAATGCATCAGAAATGTAACAAGTTTTGTCTAAACCCACAATGGTGTTTAATTTCTTATTTCCCCCTGATTTTCTGTACCAGCAATTTGACAGTTTTGCTACTGGTCTTTATTGTTCATTGGCACCACAAAAGTTTGAGTGCACCATACACTGGGCACTGCACAAACACAACACATTGGTACCAGTGGGCGCTATTACAATTGATACATGTAAAGACAAGTCAGGATATAATAGATTTGAGCAAGAGTAAGAAAATAAAAAGTAGATTATTACAAGGTAATTTTTTTGTTCCACCCTTAGTCAAGAATTAATGGTTTGGTCAGAGAAAATGCTTCAGTCTCTGCAGGCATTCAAGTGCAATGGACTAAATCCTTCCAGACAAAAACGAAAAGTAAATCGCCTTTTTGGATTAACAGCTCCCAGCATGCCAACCCCAGCAGTCCTCCCAGTCGTGCAGTTGGTGTGGAGGAGGACTGTCTGTGAAGGAATTAAAACACTTCCAGCCCTGCTGACACCGTGAACCAAAGGCTGGGGGTGGGGTGTGGAGGAAGTGTTAGAAGTCAGAGTCTGCTGGAGAAAGTGTGAACAAGCCAATTAAATCCCAACACTTCTGGACAAAGAGGTCTCTTAGGAAGAAGGAGATTAGCACCTCCTATTCATCAAGAGCAGCAGCTTTCTTCGGGCTGTAGAACTGCCTGGCCGATCTCAAGGAGCAACCAAAAGGAACAAGGGCTCTGCTGTCATCTGGGGTGGGTGTGCCCACCCCCTCCTAGCAGGACGGGGCCCTCTGATGTGTCTTTTCTTTTCCTTGAAAGTGTGTAAAGAAACACAGTTGTTGAAATCACTGTCACACTGTCACTGTGGCTTTGGTCAGGTACCCCCAAGCTTGTATTAACAATGCCTGGTACCTTCACCAACAGTGCAGCCACCTTCGTCCACCTTTCTTCAAGCCTAGGATCGATACAACAAAACAGCCGCAAGCACCTCAAGTATTCAAACTAAGCTGGACCTGGGCGTTGGTCCTGGCTCATTATGGATTCCGAGACAGTTTGAAGCTTGGTCAAAAATCACTATGATTTATACATTAAAACTGTGCTTGATCCTGTGGACCTGCAAGTTGGGCATTTAAAGGTCCCAGTTTAAAAACAAAATCATGAGAGTCATGGCACTGGGCTTAGTATTCCTGGACAGCAAACACATGCAAACCAAACCACACAAAATTTCTCAGCTGGGACACCATAAATGAGGCACCCAAAGTACTGGGAACTGCTAAGCTCTTGGATATGCTTCACTTCCAGTTACACTTTATTCCAAGAGGACAATTCCCAGTATTATACACCTGACAGCACCTTGTTCTTCACCAGTAGTCTTATAAGCTGGCGGTTTCCATTTGTTTACATAATGGCACTTGCAAATGTAGCCCCAGGTTTGAGGAGATTCAGTAAAACCAGAGCTTTAAGAGGAACAATTCCATGTTCACCCAACCAAAGAAGGCCAACAGAACGTGAAGAGATGATGTTGCTATAACAAAAGAAAATACATACTTTTTCTAACTAGAGAGTAAGGTGAAAAGCATGGGCTTTAGAGACTTCTTACTCCTCTCTTCTTTGCCTTCTGATTTCACAGTGGCCTTAGCCTGTCTAATACTACCAATATGGAAAACATTTTAAAAGACCTTTTCCTTTCATTCATTATTTGCCACTGAGTGTGCACATGCCCTAAACAGTCATTACCCAGATGAGATTGTGTAAATGAGAATCCAAAATTCACACATAGGTAAACTGATGCACCTTAAAAACAAGTGGACTTCCATTTGACTCAGCTCAATGACCAGAAACTGTAAATTATCTCCAAGTGCTCCAGATCAGACACTATATATCTCTGGTTGTGACAGGAGATGTGAGTTCAATTTTTGATTTAGGCCTCAAGGGAATTTTCTACACCTTGAATTAAAAGGGCACATACCATTTGACTGTTTCCTTGAACTCCTCCACACCTCATTCCCTTACTCTTGACATAATGCCAGAGAAAGCACAAGGAGCTGGGTTATTAATTTGGGTAGTCAGGAGGAAGTAAGAAGCCCAAGCTACTAATGAGAGCAGAGTGAATGCTCAACATTCTCTCTGGCTTTCCAGCCCATGAACTCATTTTGCCTGTGCTCATGGTTCCTTTGGGGTTCACTTTCCATGAGCACTCCAGCCGACCACTTTCTTGGCAGGCAAAATCTCAGAAGCAGCCAAGTTCTAAAGAAACATTTAGAGAATATTTGTGGAAAAGGAATTTTCAGGTTGTCAAACTCCACTTTCACCCCAGCAAACAGGTTCTCAGTGCTGCTGTATGTGTTCATCTAAACAGGGTGCAGAGAATATACCAAATGGTCAACCTGTCCAACAAAGCTTAGACAATATTAGTTCACTTCTGAACTTTGAGAATTCACACCTAGATGCTCATAATCTGCCAACACTTTTCCAGCCAATTATTAAAAATACCATGTTCTGGAAGACCAGAAGCTTTACAAAGAGGAGACCCTTTTATTAGAAAAATCTCATCATTAACCAGAGCTCCATTCACAAATGCAAAATCTTTTCCCTTCCTTCCTGACTGTAATGTTATCCAGCTGGAATGACACATTGCTCAGTGGTAACCTAGACTTAAAATTCTTACATTTTTGCTCTGTAATGTAGGCTCAGACCTAATCTTCACTTTTAATCTGCTATGCCATCTCTAAATTCTATGTATTTGGTGACAAAGAACAGAAGATCCTTTCTCTAGAAACATGGAGACTTTCTGAAGTTGTTAGGACAATACTGAACAAACAGAGTAAGAACAATCCTTGCTGCTTCCCAATATGGCTGCTCTTGGTTCACCACAAGAAGTACCTTAACCTCAGGTAACTTCAGTGACTTTAGGTAATGAAACAGATACATTTTTCACAGCCAAGCTGAGAAGTTCTTTCAACACCTATTTGGAAGTTCTCTGAAGTTAAAAATTATTCTTCTATTAAATCCACAGACAGTGGATTAGTTGAATGCAAAGAAAGGGAGGAAGCTGTCCTTCAGTATCTACACAACTCCCACAAAGTCATTCCTCGTCTTTCAGTTAAATCAATGGCCTCAGATCAGAGATCATTAAGGAAAAATAGGTTAGTTTAGTTCAGTATTTTGATTTAAAACCTTCAAAGTCTTTTTCTTTAGGGTGTGTGTTCACTGGTCAAATTGTATTTAGGTCCTTTCCCTTCTCTTCTCACATTTAATCACAACATTACTAATGAAAACAAAAAAAGAAACTCTAGCTGGGCCTTACATGATTTAGGTACCAAGTAAACAGTACTTAACAGTTCTAATTGAAGGTCAGTAAATCCCCAAGAGATTAAATGAATCCTGCAGTGAGATGTGTAAATCTCACTGCCTTTTACGGCGTCCCAGCCAAGACCCTGTGCTGGGCTGTGCAAGACTTAATAAATGTGGTATGCACTTAATCAAAACCATTTTGCCACCAAAGGGGCAGCGAGTGTAAATCACAATTACTCTTGGCACTAAACCACTGGCACAAAGAGGCCCAGCAATGCCAAACGTCACCGGGCTGACTCCCCGCGCCTACTCAGCTGTCTGGCACCGCGCGCGCGTCTGAGCGCCCGCTTGCTGCTCGGCAGGGGAAATCCAGATGGGGAAAATAAAACACAGCAAAGGATACTGAATGCATAAGGGTTGTGCCTCTCTCCAGCTCACTCTCCACTTGCCCTCTGCCAGCTCTCACCCCAATTTAGCAACTATTAATAAGCTAAAGCATGGAGCTTTGGCAACAGCCTGGCTCTTTGCAGCTAAACCTTGTAGGTTTAATAATCCCATCATAGTTTATGTTCCAAATTGTATTTCAAGGTTTAATAACTGGTGCACCAAGAGACTCTGGAAAGTTTTTGAGAAGTTGGTTTCTTTTAGCCAGTCAGGAATTCAGAATGGGCAAAGAAAGAGTGAACCAGTGATGCTGATGATCTTAAAAGTTTTTTCCAATCTAAACTATTCCACGATTCTATTGCTCATGATGGTCATCATCCAGGAACTTTTACCCATTCCTAGATAAGCTACCAAAGTAGGATTATGGGACAAGGTCACTGGATTCTTCAAGAGATCAATAATGTATTCAAAAACAGGTGAAGACAAAAAATGGACACTCAGCTCCAGCACAGTATTTCAAAACAGATAAAAAATATAAGATCCCAGATAATGAGAGTTACTAGATAAGAGAAAGTCATGATGTCAAGCAGCGGGGAACAAGCAAGAGAACCCAAAGTCAGAGACTGAGCAGTTGGAAGGGATGAAAACCTCTTTGTATTCAAACAACAAAATTGAAAAGATAGAAAAGATCTAGTAATTTTATTATGAAAACATTTGGGGTTCATAAAGAACATTCAACTCCTAACTCAGCTGTAATCTCAGAATTTTTCAGTACTTTAGTTTCCCAAGGGGCTGATTCCTGTATCTCTTCTAGTAACAAATCTTTTTCATGGCACAGCAGGTAAGATACAAGTTGTTTAGCTTACTGTTCCGAATCTCAATTGTAAGCATTAATTCTGAGCACTGTCAAACTGAGGTTTTGGATGCATCTGATGAGTTGTTTTTGAAAGTAATTCAATGGTTCTCCCCACTGACGCACAACTGCAAAACATCAGCTGATTTACACTGGTAGCTCACTGTAAGTCAGGAATAAAAGATTCTCCAGCACCACAGTTGGTGGATTGGGACAATGGGCTTCTTTTGCCACCAGCAGGAAGGAGCTAAAAACGCTCAAGGTGCCCTCATGTCGCTGCTTTCATGGCTTTCCTTGCCACTTGTCTCATTCTGCCACCTGCTCTTTCTTTTCACCTTACAAAGCCACATGTTCATTCCTTTATTTCCTTCCTGTTCCCCCTCTCTTTATTATTCCCTTCTAAGTTATTTTCATAGTTTTTCCTCACATTTTGTCCCATGCTGCTCTTATTTCCACATTGCAGTTTCCCTTTCTTCCTTCTCTCTCTCTCTCTTTCTCCTTCTCTCCCCACTTTTCCCACTATCTTACTTTTCCCTTATACCTTTTTTTTTTCTCTCTTCTCCTCCCCCAGTGTGCCTGGAGCTTGAGCAGAGAGTCGGCTGGAGCCTTAATTGCTGCTCCCCTGCCTGACATCCATCGGAGATGACATCTTCTGAGCACAGAGCCGCAGCCGTCCTTTTGCATATTCCCTCTGTCTGAGCACATCAGGAGACACGTCACAAGCAGAAAGCTGGAAGCCTTCGCAGAAGCAGGGAGCCATGGAGATCACTGAAGCCAGCATGAAACATTGGAGAGGTTGGTAAACCTCGCTTCCACAACGGGTTCTTCCAACGCTTTCTGCACTGTTGGTCTCAGGCTCAGAGCATTTACAGGAACTGACATATCCAAAGTTGCACAGCAATGTTACACCAGGGTTTTTAAACAAAACAAATGTTTGCGTTCAACTCCATTACAGCTTCATGGCTCCCTGTGGGAGGGTGACTTTCCAGTAATTGAGCAAAGATGGTATTTCATAGCGTAAGGGACACTAAGTACTTGCACCATTTTAGACCTGATCTTTGACTGCAAGAAGGAGCTGCTCTCACCACAGAGAAAGGAACAGCACAGGCAGCTGCAGCCATGCACTCAATTCCCAGACCTGACACCGGAGCCTCCATACATTCCTTCCCCAGAAGATGCAGGCATGTGCACTTCAGCTCTTGCTCCCACATGGCCTTTCCCCAATTATTTAACTAAAATAGTGATTACAGTGTCAGCACCTTCCCTATCGATTGATTCTCTTCTAGTTTCTCAGCTATTTAGCTGAATTAGCTATTCAACTCCTTTTACCCCACTTTAATCCTGCAAATACACTTCTCCCCAAATCCTCATGGATTTGCAGATGAAATCCATGAACTACAAAAGTGCCAGCATGTCAGTTTGGTTCACATCAGCAAATGAGAAGGAACTTCCAGCAATGGCTAGAAGGACTGAAACTCACAATGTAGTTCATGCAAAACTGCTTGAACTTTGATCCTAACAAAGTTTGGTCTACCACTCTAAATTGTAGAGAGGAGTACAAGAAATAAGAAAATCCTGTTGTCCAAGTCCTGTGCAGTATTTCTTTAATATCAGCCTTGGCTCACACACATAATCAGGCACACCAGTAATTGCTTTTGGTTTGCTAAAGTAGCACCTTAAAATGCTTGCAGAAAACAGCATTTTCACCAAACAAGCAAACACTCTGTAGCAATTACAATTATTCTGTTTAATGGTTTTATCTCAATTCAGAATGTCTTAATTTGACTCCTCCTTGTGTTTAAGGCATTGTTCTCCTAGAAGTTCACTCTGTATCATCCACCATATGGGTGACTTGAATAGCTGCAAACTGTTGCTCAAACCTTCAATCTTATCTGCATGGCTCACTTCAGAACAGGAGTTCAAAGCCATAAAGGCCTGTCCTATTCACATAAGCTCAGAATTCTTCATATGTAATTTTAAAATGCACCTCCAAACTCATACAGGAACACATGATGTGCACTCTCATACACATCAACAACTGCATGTGGTTCACATTATATGAGAATCAAGAGTGGAGCTTAGAGCAAGAAAATTTCTGTATTTGGTGCCTCTGAGGCATTTATTTTAAGATTTTACTTAAATGGACCACAATTGTCACACTTTCAAAAAACAAAACAGTAAGAAATGGATAGTTTCAGTGTCATGTTAAAAAAATCAAGTGCCAAAATGCCCATGTTTCAGTTAACCACCACACAGCAAGACTTTATTTCAGGATTTTCAATGTGTTCACATTTCAAACCTTTTACTCTTCTGTGTTTTCTGTGTTATTACACAGAGACAATGCAGTTAAGAACACATCATGCTGTGCAGGCGTAACACTGCTAAACACAGACAGAGCAGGAAGGACTTCCCAGAGCAAGGTAAGTGTCCTCAGCACCACATTCCATATGAAACCACTGGAACATCAAGAAGGGAAATCAATGTGCTGTATGACCACAGGCAAGTTAAGAACTCATGTTTCCTGGCTCACAAGTCACTCTTTGTTCTCATCATACAGGCACTGTAATTGCTCCATTGCACAGAGACTTAGGACTGAGGCTGCTGTTTTGAACACTAAGTTTTTAGTCTGCCCACCACTACTGCTCCCTTTTTATTAAAAATTACCCAAATGCAGTTAAAATACTTGCAAGGTACTTGAAGTGTGTTTACCTTACCTAGCTAACAACTGCACCAGGTTTACGCAGTTCCGTTACTAAACAGGCTTAGATGCTGTAAATCCTCAAAATAAAGAAAAGTAACAGTGAAACTCACCACCTGGAACCCAGAAACCTCAGCCAACCAGAACTGAAGCCGCCTACAGACTCTTCCATGTTCTCTTCATGCTAACCTGTTCTGGGAAATTACACCTACCAGCGCAAGACACCACCCCATTATTCACTGCCTCTTAAATGGGAGCTGCTGTCCTGAAAAATAGATCCTCAGACACCACAGGCTCAAATCACAGATTTTCTCTGTGCTACAGAAAAATGCTATGACTGGTACATAAACCTTACTCTTTGGTCAATAAAAACTTGATCTTGCAAGATGCAGCCACTCTTCCAGGCTCCCTCAATCCTCTACAAATCTCACTGGCTCCCAGAGTTCCAGATGTATAGTGCAATTTTAAAATGGCACACGTATAAGAAATAAAAACCTGCCTTCCCCATTTAAAACTGTTACATGGGACAAGGGATTTTGATTTCAGCAGAAGTGTTTGTTTACAACCTATCAGACAGAGAAGGATTTCTGTAACTTGCTTAAATCACTGGAATAAAAGCAGACAAGATAACCAGGAAAAGGGTTCCTGAATGAATTACTGTGAATTTCCAGGCTGGCCCAGGAAAAGCAGTTCCAGGTTTTAGAGATAAGGCAGCCATGTACATATAAAATGGGAAAAAAAATGTTAATAAAGAAAAGAAAACAGGGAAGTATGGAGTCTCAATGCCAAATTCAAAGGAGAGCCATACTGGATGGGCACAAATGAGCACAGAGAGTGGTTTCAAAGTAAAACTCAAAGTGTGTGTAGTATGCTCACGTGCTTGTACATTACTACACAGAGATCAGAGCACACCACCCCAACTCAGTATGTGCCCTCCCTTCTGTGATGATGTGACACATTACCTGAGCACACACACAGCCATTTCATGGTATATGAACCTGAACAGACCGGTCTGATTTGACTCACTGAGGGTGACAAAGGAGAGGACAGTAAACAGTTTGTCATACTGGGAGTAATTGGCAGGGGTTTTATTCCCTCCATCCTAACAAAAAAGTTACTTGGTGCTAAAGGACGGGCCAAGGAAGCACCAAATCATGGGTTTGCTGATCAGCTGAAGTAAGTACAAGATCATGGGCAAAGACTGAGTTTTAACAATTTTAAAACTTCTTCCCTTCAACCAGAAGATTTAAAAATTTTCAACAAGGATTGTTACATTGGAAAAATTGCAATCGCCTTTCATGGCTTTGCTTTATAAAGTTCTAAGTCATTAGGAAATTTGATTTTTCCATCTTCTCTAAGATCTGTATTAAAATCAGTAACTCACTCCTTGTAAATTCCCTCTAAAGAAGCCAAGGTGGGAAGCTTGCCTAGCTGCACACAGAATGGGATGTATTCCCTGTTGTTTATCTGGAAGTTAGCACAGATCCTTCCTGTCACAATTCTGCGCTCCTAATCACAACTCCACATTTTAAACACTGCATGCAATCATCTGTTTGAAATCTCAACCAAGCAAAACTGGTGCTGTATTTTTGACAGGGAAAACCATACTCATTTACCTCTATTGTTTTTAATCCTGTCCTAAAGGACAATTTGAATGTCAGTTATTTGAATTGTTTCACTAATTATTATTCAAGTATTTTTGCTGAAATTTGTGTCCCACAGCAGAAGTGCCCACTATTGTTCCACAGGCTGGTATGGAAATTGCATGCAAATTCCAAAAAGGAATGGCCCCACCCTATTCTTTCTTTTTTTCTCCTAGCTGTAGCATGTATCAATCCTTCCATCTAAATCAATACAGATCTCCATAAACAGGAGAGCCAGGATAACGAGAAAGGAGGGATCTTTCCCTGGCATTGTTGGCTCAAAAGGCTCAAATAACTCGTGGGAGAGGGAGTGTGCGCATACACACACACTCCACACTCTGTCTCAGCTGCACAGTTCCCACAGCTCCAGCTGAAGCTTCTCAACAGAAACTTCTGTTTTCATACTCAGGATGTAGATTTTTGTTTTGACAGCAGTAACCAAAAAAGGAAAGCGTGAAGACAGCTCAAGAGAAAGACTATTCAATATCACAGTCAATAAGAAGGGACAGACTGTGTGGTGTATTTTGCATATTACCCCCATAAAATTCTTTCATTTCAGTGTAGCAGCTACAGAACTCCCCACCTTCTATTCCACAACAGGATTCCCTTTCCAATGGCTTCATCTGCAGGTCAGGAAGGAGAGACATGAACATGAGTCATCAAAGAATTTGGCTGCCTGTGGCTTGTGCTGGTGCAGGCTAGAACCTGGGTGGAAGGTGCCAGTACCAGTCCCTTGGCCTTTTCCTTCACCAGTATCAGCTCACCTACATAAACTGAAGATAAGTGACAGCAGTAAGTCAGATACACTCCAAAAATCTTGAAATCCCCCTATTCACTTAATCATGTGCAGAATCTAACTGCCTTTCCCACTCACTCATCCTAAACCTTACATTCTTGCTTACCTACTGCATGAGAAAAAGCGAAACCACTGATCACTCTTGCCTGCCATATTTTCCATGGTTTAGGATTTGAGCAGTCAGTGACCCTCAACTTCAGCTGTGTGTGAGTATCTGACAGATCCAGGGTGCTTCCAGCCTGGCAAACTGGTTTGTGAAGACTCAACTGGGAACTGGTCATCAGAGATGCTCATGATGCTCCTTGTCTACAGGGAAAACAAGCCACAAAAATGAGACCAGAATTTTGTTGTTGTTGTTGTTTCTCGGGCTTTAATTTTAAAATTGCAAGCTACTCACAGACAAAAAAGGCAGCTACGGTTTCATGCAAATTCAGCATTACAGGACCACTATTATGGAGGAAAAATATCCTCAGGTGGCATAAGGAAAGGAAGAGATTCTTGAAATAAACCACAGCACTGACAAAACCATTGAAAGGCTTTGAAGACCTTTGTATTTAGGAAAGGGCTGCAGGCAGATGCATACAGTAAAGCCTAAGAATTTCTCAGAAATACATTGAGGTGATTAGTTCAGTCAACTCAGTCAGGCTGGAAGACCAAGACCACACAGAGGGATGTTTGCCTGGGACGCAAGCTCCAAAATCCTTGCTTAAAGTAATGACAAAAGATAATATGTTAGTTTAAGGAGGATCCTCATTCTCCTACTGCAGCGAAACTCTCAAATCAGCACTGACACCATAGCAGAGATAGCATTTGCATCCTGAAGGCAGGCAAAAGTTAAGTTTCTCAAAATCTAAAAAGGAGGAAGAAAAAATTCAAGAATCATCCAGAAAGTAGAGAAAACATATCTGAATGCCATATTCAAGTTAGCCTAATTTTACTTTATTTTTTACTGATATTTTACCGGGTATTAGGGGGAATCCTGTGCAAACACTAAATGGTGCTTATTCAACAAGAAAAAGCCCATTACAATGGACTGACCCATTTGCTGTACTAGCTCCAACCTACAGCCTGCCTTCAGCAGGATCAAAGACCTGAGTGAAACAGAGAAAAACAAAACTAATTAAGTAAAATTACCAGGCTTAAAATGATTCAGAAGTGCAAATGCTAAGGTAATGCTAATCCTTTCCTACAGTAAATCTCCTTCTTATAGTATGGGGATCTTCACTTCTACTGCAGAGTGCCCTCAGCTCTGGAGGGACAGGGATGTACCAGCAGTTACAAGTGCCACTAAATATCCAGTCCTTATGGAATTAAGACAGGTAGTGCCATTATAAATTTTAGCACATGGTTGAACTCATGATTCTTCCCTTCAGCTTCTGTGTTTTTATCACACTAGAAAACTTCAACTAATCATTGTCATGCCCCACACTTGTCTCAATTTTCCATTCGTGTTCCCAACCTCCTCATACATCTCTGACCACTGGCAGATAAAGCTCTGCTAGAAGACAGGACTGCAGCACAAACATCAAGGCTGTCCTTGCTCCTCGGAACACATTTCCCAAAGAAGCACAGCAGCCTCATCTCCTTTTCTGCCCGACAAGTATCTGCACCTGACTGACAGAAACTAAAAACATGGTTCAGAGCAGTGTTACTGTGTTAGGACAGGCAGAGATGCACATCCATGAACTCATGGCTGATAAAAATTTGTGAGATAGCATTTTATGTTTTCACTTGTGCATGCCTACATGCAAACTATCCTTAGCTTATTCTCTGGAATAGATCTCTAAAATCCCCTTCATCTCCAACAAAAGCAACACTTCATACACAAAACATTCTTGCACTCCTATCTTCTTGAGCAGATAAAAGGAAATTTTCACTACATTTGTAATCTCATTGCTAAATACTCACTTTAAAAAAAAAAAATCAGCTGGTGTGAAATAAGGGTTTATTAAGTCACCATCCATGGGGATCATATGAAATGTCAACCTCCAATCCATCCCTCTCCTCTTGCTCTTCCTGCCCCCCCCTTCTCTTTCACTCCCTTCTTAACCCCTCCCTGGCTCCTCTGAGCTCCCCATCCCAGCCAGAGCAGCTAAAGACATTACTGACAGACACAAAAGGCGGCAGAAATCAAATAAAAGGCAAACACAGCAGCCGCAGGTCAGCCTTGTATAAATATTTATGCTGGAGGAAGGCTCAGTGCCTGAGTAATGACCTTGTGGCTGGTATTAATAGAGATAATGTGAGTCTGTAAAGACATGCTGCCAGAGAGAGGGAGAATTTGGAGGGTTATAAATCTCTGCATCAGGCTGCAATGCTGGCTGACCTTTACACTGCTCTCTCTCCTGCCTTCCATCTTTCTTCTTCTTTCTTTCAATAAGCGAGAGATTGGTAGAGCGCATTAGGAAGGGGAGGAGTCCCCAAATACAAACCATTTGCACAAGAGGACTTGATGCAAGTCAGAATTCCCAAAGCAACAAAAATCGGAGCGAGGGATCCAATATGTGCAGTGTTTATCTCCATGACACATGCAGACCTGCACAGATTCCCCTGTGCACACATCTCTGTGATCAAAAACCTTGGATAAAAATATGCGCTTATACTTTCCATGACTTGTCAGAATGCATGTAAATGTATATATGCATCTCTATACGTCTATATCTATGCAAATATACATATATACAGAAACTCGCTGTACCAAATATATGGATGATCCCAATAGTAATCTGCACTCTCTTATAACTATATAACAATCATGGCAGAGAAGGAGAGCTGCAAAGAGCAGCTTTAATGAAAATTTAAGGCCCCACTGAGAGAGATTGGAGTATCTTCTGAATTTCTGCCACATACAGACCTGCAACAAGAGGTTTCAGTAGCAGATGAAGGAGAGGTAGGAGCAAGGTTTTGATCCAAGGTACAAGACATCAACCTCAAGCACTGCTGTCTCTTATTAAAAGCTGCTCCTACTACCACCTAAGCTCCAGTGGAAATCTCCAAATTATTATAAAGTGACTAGGACTGAGATCTGAAACAGCCACAACAATTCCCTCTTGGATGAGCATTACTGGGCCATTAGTCTTGAGTCCCTAGAAGATTAACCCTTTGGCTTTCATCATGTATCATATCATCTGTGCTTCAGGCAGGTACTCAGAAACGCATGCTATGGAAAACAGCAGCATTCAAACTACAATTTGGGGGCTAAAAGATGGAAGAGAGAAAATAACAATTTTGTGGGATTTGCTCTCTTTCCTCTGTAACACTTGAGTAAAAAGAAAGTGAAAAACCACAGCAATGTGCACAAAGTTCCATTTGATAGGCACTTAGTCTTCAATATAGAATTATGTCTCTTGGATTTTTCTTCTGAAAGAAACCCCCAACCAGCCAAGCTTATTAATATTTGATAAGAAAGTAATTTGGTAGAAACAGGCTCCACAATCTTTTTAATTCAAATGTCTAAATGACAACTTTGTTATTTTACTGCACAGTGACTCAGAGTTGGAGCAGGGTTTTGCTGGGTCATGTACAAAGTAAGGTACAGAAAGTTCAAACTGGGGAAAGACCATACAACAGCATTGGTGGGGAGCTGGACAGTAGAAACCTTAAAGCCTCATTCTGAGGCCCAGCAGGTACCAGCTACCTGAGAAAATGTTTCAGGAGGGGGGTAGACTGAAGAGGTGCTGCTGAGTTCTTGGAGACAGCAAAAGGCAGACAGAACCAGCCAGGCTCACTATGGCCAGGCAACTCCACCTCAATTAATCTGAAACACAGCTCACTTAAGGACACTAGAGAACGACTGCTGATGTTACTGAACGCTTCTGGCATCAGCATCACCTGATCCTCGTTCTGTGGTATTTGCCTCGACCTCTGTGTTGGCCACCTCAAGGACTCTTTCCTTGAGTTCCTGTTCATTTCTCCTCTGCACTGTTGATTTTCATTATTACTGCACTAACAGAAATCTTGACCTACCATGGCAGAATAGTGTCAACAGGTACCCAGAGTATAAACACAAGCTGTTACAAAGTCTCTCTATCTCTATTCTAATAAAGGCACAACATTAGAATTCACAAAACAATCTCAGAGGACATGGATAGTTTTTCTATTTCCATTTCATTCTGTGTGAGCTTAATTCAAAGTGTTACATGAAGACTAAAAATCAGTTCCAATAATATTGTCCACTCTGAAAGGACAAGTTGTCACCAAATTCCTGATCCATATTTCACCATTTGAATCATTTGGGATCCTGACCTTTTTCTCTACAAGGCATTTGTTCCATGTATTACTTGTTTTGATTTTTGAGCTATGCTGCAACTACCCTGTAGGTCAGGATTTGCAAGAACTTCCCTAACACATGCAGACATCTCTAGCCCAGGGATATTCCAAGAAGTCACTAAGTACGTCTGTGAAAGTTCTGATTCTTTGGTTGGTGTATAATATACGGTTAATGCCTAATTAGCCCATTCATGGATAATTCATGGTTAGATATTAACAAATGTAAGAACAAACAAGAGCTATATGCTGAAGATCTGAAATCAAGGAATGAAACATGTCATACCAAAAGGAGAATACATGATTTATTCTGGAAGACAAACATGGAGCCAGGGCCAGGCGACCACTCGGCAGCACAGAGCATCCCCACTCCAAGAAACTAAGCTTGTCAATTACCTGAGAGAGGAACTAAATGCTTGATAGCCAGGTTACAGGATACAGCAATGTAAGAAGATAAAGGTTTGTGGATTAATTCTGTCTCTTCTGAATAAGTTCTTCATAGAAAAGAACAGGACTGTGTAACAGAAAGACAGACTGGCCTCCAAGACATTTTGACTGAGAGTCTAAGACACCAGAACATCTCACTGAACAGTGGACTGGACACTCCATACCCCCCTATTTTTGGTCTGTAGGGAGCTGGATGTCACCAATAGAGCCTGTGACACACTGATATGTGCACAGCCAGATGGAGACACAAACACACCATGCAAGGATGAGGAGCATCTGAGAGGGTACACGGTCATTTCCAAACATTAGAGCCCTCTCAGCAACATTGTTTCTCTGTATAAACCCAAGTGAATGATAACAGACAGGAAAGATATCGCACAACAGAGGATCATCCCTTGTATTATACCAGTACTTTATGCAAACTGGAAGAGCTCCAAGAGGAATTTTATGAGCTCAACCCCACACCACCTCAAAGCCCAAGATAAGACTGTCACTCAACAAATGTTTGAATTATTCTGCACTTAAGTCAAGATCTAAGCAGTGGAATGAAACTTTCCTGAGCACGTTTCATTATTTTTGAACCACACTTTCATTTGGACATACAAATTTTATTCATTTCAGGGAACTGAGCAAGTCTTGCCCTACGGCTGAGCTATTTACAGAAGGACTGTTCCTCAAGCAAAAAAACTCATCTCTGAAGATCAAAAAAGGGTTTTCCTGCAAATTTAGGTAACTGCTACATATTCCAGTACCATTACATGTTTTTCTATAACATTCCAGGAAGTAGAAACACCGTAGTATTTCAGTGACCCACTACAGAGCACAAATATATACACAAATCCCCCAAGCAAAGAGAAACCAGATGCAAACTGTACAAGGCTACTCATATTGGCAGAAATCTCTCCATATAAAGTGGTTGCTGAGCAATTGAAAACAATGAATACATTCCTAAAATATGCCTACTTGTGCATAATTCATGAACAGAAACAAGCACTAAATCCATTGGATAAATTGTGGACTATGAATCGTTTGCCCTGCTCTAATTATAATTCCATTTCAGTCTACTAATGGTACCATAAACCATTTGAGCTTCACCCTTGTGGTTTATTGCCTCATTAGCTCTCCTTAGAAGTAATTAATGCTTTGTCAATTTACCTGACTAGAGGTCCCATGGTGGCTATGGGTGAGATCCAATGAACTCCATGCACCCAGCAGATCTGGAACTTCTGCTCAAGTGGGAGACTTCAAGCTCTTCGGGACCGGGGCTTTCTGGGCTCTTGTTCTACAACACCTCCCATAACAGCCCATACCTACATAAATACCTGACTACCATTTTTGAAGGCTACTACAAAGCGGACTCAAATGTACAGATTACTGCATTTCTAGGACAATGACATCAGGCAGAATTGTTGAGGGGAGGTGTGTATTACCTGAGCCAGCACTTTGCAGTGACATTGTGTTTGTTCATAAACCCTCTCATGTAAACAATCAGCAGATCTTGTGTTGATTTGTCTAAAGTTAATACCTTGAGTGTAGCTTCTTTGAAAAAACCTCTTGCTTTCACCCGTTCATCTCCTTTCCTCAGCCAGAGATCTCCTTAGTCCAACAGAGGGCAATCCCAAGCTTGGGCACAATATATATTTTCAAAATCATAGCAAGCCTCACAATTGGATTCAAACTGGACCACACGTGAGAAATTCAATAAACATCATTTGTCAGAAGCCTTTGTTGGCTCACAGCTGTATTTATTTATAGGCTCCCTTGTTATTTATTGGTCCTCATGCCCTATATAAAAGCTGTGTGAAGGAACAGTGGTCCTGATGCAGGGGGAAGGGAAGGCCAAGTGTTCTGCCGATTATATCAACACCAGAGTGTCTTTTCCAAGAGCAAACAGCTGAGCATCTACTTGATCTCCTATCCCCTTCCCACGGTCATTGAAACCAGTAACTGTCAAAGCCCAGTTCAAGTTACTTTCAATTTAGCTACAAAAATAATTTTTAAGAACTCCACCAATTTTGAAACAAAAGAGGTCTCCAAAACTGGAGTGCTATTGACTCTTCATAAATGTAGACACCCTGTGTAGATGCTAAAAACTACAGGGTCTTCTCACCCAATGTACAGGATCTTCTGTACCACAACCCTCTTCCCTGTCAGTTTATCAAACCTTCCATTGGGCAAGATAAAGGATGTAAAGCTCAACCAAGGTCATTGTACTGTGAAGAATAACATAGCACTGGTTCTGTGCCTTCTGCTTATTACCTGTTTTGTACTAGACCCTTGAATTCAAGGTTTCAAGCGGACCCAGACTGCTTTAAATTACTCTGAAGCCCAGGAATATTATGGCCAAGGGGGCTGAATATCTTTGTTACTAAATCTGCCTGTTCTCTCTGGTGGCTGAAATAAAACCTTGACAATGAGAAACCTAAACCTTTTTGAACCATTTAGGGGAAAAGAAAAAAAGAAAAAAAAGAAAAAAAGAAAAAGAAAAAAGAAAAAAAGAAAAAAAGAAAAAAAGAAAAAAAAGAAAAAAAGAAAAAAAGAAAAAAAAGAAAAAGAAAAAAAGAAAAAAAGAAAAAAAGAAAAAAAGAAAAAAAGACAAACCTTGTCAATTTGTTCCCGGCACAATATAATATAAACCTCAGAAAGAACTGCTGAGCATTTAGAGGTGGAGTAGGAAGGGAATTTCCCAGATCTTTTCTTTATAACACACCGCAAAGAAAGTTAGGGCCCAAAACCATAAATTCTAACATATTTATACCCACACACCCTATGGACAGCATTTAATTCTGCACACCCACAAAGAATACTCAATACTTTATAGTTCTTTGCTTCAAAGAGTTGGATCCATGGTACAAATCAACATAGCCTTATTATAGTGCCATTAACAACAAAACATACCTGCCAAGAAGCCAACCTATTAATTAATCAAACAAATTCATTTGGAGTTTCCACTAAGGATTACATAGTAGTTTGAAAAATTAGTAGGACACAATAAAACAACCACACAGTTATCATTCCCTCACCAAGCATTTTAAATCTTGGGTGTTCTTCTCCTTATGCCCATATACTGAATATAGAAACTGTAACAGAAAGAATATTCTTAAACAGAAAAAAAACCCCTCAAGCTCAAGAGACACTCCACAATCCATACTTTGATGGAACAAAGAAAAAGTAGCAATTATATTGGATGTTATTTCCACCCAGAGAATCCTAAGCAGTGAAGAAATTTCCAAGTTACAGAACAAGAACATCTTTTATACTCTTCAACAGATCTGTAATTTCTTGTAAGATATTGTTGCCTTTCCAGTGGACTGTTCCCATTTGAAGAGTCATTAAATACCCTTAAAGCAGATGCTGATTGCCCTCAGAAACAGAGAGTTTGGAAAAGACACCGTGGTTGGAAATACGCCATCTGAAAATCTAGACATGCTCCCAATGAGGTACACAGCAACCTCAGCTACCAGTGGATCAGGTCAGATGAGCTGCTCCTATGAGCCAGATGCTGGTGTCAGTCTCACGAAAATCCACTGCAACTCCACTGCAGAAATGGGCAACATTCCAGAGGTATCCTAATGGGACTAAGATCATAGACCTGCCTTCTGCTAGGAAACTGTTTTGGCTTACTTTATATACATCCCATTGAATATGAATTACATCTCCCTGCCATTCCATTCCCATTAAACTGATTTCCATGAAATGCAATCTTTGTTTCTTAAAGTTTATGGAATTCTTTTTGGCCAAAATACGTCAAGCCTTGTTCTTCTGGAGACTTAGTGGCAGTTCCTGTATTCCCTACTGCTTGTATCTGTTGGCAGGAATTGGCAGCAATACACAAACGTTCTTTGGCTAGGATGTGGGAAGGCAGGAGCACTGTTTGAAGAAACACTGGCTGGTAAAGCTTCATGTTGTCTTTGGCAGGTGTGCATTTTGCTGTAACAAAAGGCTTAGGCAGGCTCTGCCAGAGCAGTGTGGCCTGGGATGTTACTTGGAAAGGGAGGCAGCAGAAGGCCTTGGTGTGTTGCTCAACAGGAGAAAGGACTCCTTTTACAAGGGCTGATTCTGTGCTAATAAACAGTGTGGCACACAGAGCAAAGACAGACTTTTCTTCCATGAATTACCAAACCCAAGGCATTCCCAGTGATGCCCAGCAGAAAGGGAATACCTGCAGTGATGCAATCTTACAGGCATAGCTTCCTGGTTTACACACACTGCCTCAAATGCCAAGAAATATCTACATTCTCCATAGCACAAATCTGCTCCCAGAATGAACCTTTGAGTCAATGTGGCACTTTCCATCACTAACTCAGGAGTTCCCCACTTGAGTCCACTCAAATTTAAGCATCCAGAGAACTTAGAAATGCCCTCTCCCATATCTGCAAAACTGATGTGTAAATTCACAATTGCATGATTTTGAAAGTCAGTCACAGGACTTTAAAAACAATGAAAAAAAATAAATGAAGAGCAAGCAGTCCTTTTGGATTCCAAAAGAACAAAGTGGGGACTATTTTTATCCACCTTCTCTTTTTTTCAACCATTACTATACTTCGGGAACACACTTTCAGGCTATTCTCTACCAAGACCAGCAATATGACCCTTTAGTTAATGATAAGGTTTTAATGAAATTCCAAAGTACAACACACCCGAGGTACTGAAAGATTTAATAACACTAAGGCAGATGCAAAACTAACATCACGTTTTCTTGTCAAGCCAAAAGAGATGACAGTAGCTCACGTGGACTTAATTTTATTTGGTTTGCATACCCTGCAGGGCAATTAAATCACTCAGTTTGCAGGCTGAACACTGCATGAAACTATACATAAGACAGATTCTTGACTGAAATTACATGAAAGTTATACACTGAAAGATCTGAGCTTGGAGCTTCAGCTGCAATCTTGTAACCTAACTTTGTCTTCTCCTAGTAGTAGGAAAATATGTCAGAAAACAGGACAACAATGCAAGAGGAGCTGGAAATAAATGCATTAATGTGGACAATATCAGTATATTACTTTTTTTCACCTGTGTTTTACCCCACCAGGGAATTAAATGTCTTTGATAAGACAGTGAATAATTCTCCCGTAGAAATTACAAGGGCAAAAGGAGGCAGAGAACATGAGCAAAAGTTCAAGCTGTAAATTTAATCTGCATGCAGTTGCTAGTGGATTTTTAACGACCCCACAAAGAAGTAGCCACTGTTTGAGGTCTTTTAATGACAGCAATTGCCAGTCATCAGTGTGTTTGTCTGTCAAATAAACAACACTGTTTGGTTTAGGGGTTTTTTTGTTTGGGGGTTTTTGTTTGGTTGGTTGCTTTTTTGGGTTTTTTTTTTTTTTGTACAGAGGGAGGGATGGAGACCTGGAGACTACTATTATCCTTGTTATTCAGAATATCAGATGCTGTCACAAATTATGCAGACATGAATACTGGTTTTCTGGACCTCCCATAGCAAACAGCACAAAGGATTCTAATATATTTTAGTGCCAGCCACTACCAGTAATGCTATTAAAAATAAGTGTACAGACATAGCACTTATTTTGTCTTTTTAAGCTAGCACTTGTTGCTGGATGAAAGCAGATGAAAGAGTTAATTTACCACCATGTTAAGCCAGCCTCAAATACAATTTTTGGCAGGGGCTTCTTAACAAGATGTTTGAGGAAGCAGATCCAGCAGTAGAATGAGCTTGCAAGCAGTTGGTGTCATAACGCCTCAAGTGAGTCAGAGATCTCTTTGTCTGAAAGCTTAAGTTCCCTTTGTCTGAAGGAAAGACTTACGCACACATTTTCAAAAGCAGCAAAGTAATTAAAAGACAAATTCCTTTTGAACTCATCAGCCCACACCACACAAGCCACTTTTTACCTATCTCTTCCCTACGGTTACTTATATTATTGGTTTCCATTAGCTAAACAAAGTCCGTTTGGATGTAGGTTTGCAAACAACCCACCTCTCCCCTGGCCTGTACCCTGAGTTTACTGCTCACAAGTAGCTGAGAGAGGATAGCAGACAAATATGTTTCCTGGGGTAAGAATAGAGAGGACTGGGATGATCCCAAGGTCAGTGCTTTCCCAGGAAAACACTAACCAAACCCTGTAAACAAAAGTTCCACAGTGAATTTCAGGCTCCATAAGAGAAGAGCTGGTGGCCAAGCTAAGAGGCATAGAGTGCATACAGCAAGGAAAATTTGGTCTGAGGGGATGGTTAAAACCTTACAAACTATTAATTCAGACATGCCATAGTCCAATATATTAAACATATTTATACATCCATCTCCACTGAAATCAGTAAGAGACAGGTACCTGATTATATTCAAAGAACTGGGATTCCATCTGCTGACTTTTAATGAGACTCAAACTCGTGTGTTGCTCATGGGAACAGTACATGGAGCCTGGGGAAAATGACCTGGGTGCCCTTGAAAAGGTCGCTCTGCTCAACCTTTAGCAAAAAAAGGGTCAATTTCCAAATGGGAGGTAGTGAGGAACCATGGTGTTCAACAGGAGTTGTGTAGATCAAAGCCTGCAGGTGAATGCACTGGAAGCTGGTTTTTACTCAGAGGATCCAATTTAAGGCATTCTTCTGGTATGACAATACTGCTACTGAAAATACACCTCCTCACCAGGCAGCATGTGGAGAGAGGACCAGTCCTTGCCTGGAACACCCAGCCTTGCAACGCTTTCCTTCATTCACAGAGATTGGATCCCTCAGAAACTCAGGCTGAGTGCTACAACACTCCCAGGTGCCAGGTCAGCTCCTACAGAGATGCTGAGCTCCTAGCAGCCAGTGTGAGGAACAAGGAGGTTCACATGACACAGGTCCCACAAAATCCCCCACTTTTCTTTGTCTCACTCAGGGCTTCTGCTGACTCTGCATCCTGGTGCCCCTCCTAGAGCACAAGAGACAGTCTGACCTTCCTTAAGCCTTCTTCCAAATGACTTTATGAGGCATAGAGACTGGTATTAATTACATTTTTTTGAAATTCTAAAAAGTACAGTGAACTATACTTCCCTCTAGCCACCCCCCGGCTCTCGCTAGCTCAGTTATTCAGGGGTTTTAGGGAAATATATTTCCAGAGAGACAGAATAAAGATTTCAAAAGAGTGGCTCTCACCCCCAGCTTCCGTCCAAGCTTTATTCTCGATGTGATGTTCCAGGACGCCGAGGAGAGAGAGCAAACCAGGAAGAAACAGGGGTATATCTAGTTCTGGGCCAAGGAAGGATATTGGCCCTGAGCCAATAGGGTCAGGAGTAGGTATGATAGGGAAAAAGGGTTAAACTACATAGCACAGGCTTCAGGGGGATTCTGAGGGGAAAAACCATTCCTCAGAGGAACACAACAGTACAGGAATTACCCTTCATGTCTAACAAATACCTGAGTAAAACAAACCTTTTGTGGGCAGCTGTGAAATACCTCAACCATCACAAAATATTCATAATAACCCTTTATTGTCACAAACAGAACAGCACATTTGTTGATAAGGATCAGGTGTGTGGAATGGTGCAGAGAAAGTATATCTCTTGGGGCACTAAGAGGTGGTTCTACAACTGTAAGGAGAAATGAGAGAGGAACAATACAGCCAGCAGTTCCCTTGGCAAACCTCAACTTTCACTAGAGTGTTTGCTGTGCCAGAGGCAAGGTGGCAATCACACCATGTCCTTACCTCGAAGGGGTGTGAGGTGAGCTAGTTAATGTCTGCAGAGTCAAAACGGACTGTTATTGCTGGGGTATTATGTCCTACCAAGTTTCTCTGCGCAGTAGGACAGGGAACACTGAGCGGAAAATTGCAAATGTAATAGCTGAAGTTATTCACTTTACAAGTTACCTCAATGTTTTTCTTTTCAGCTGTCAAAGTGCTTTATAAAAAGCAGCTCAGCTAAGCAACTCTCACCCTCTACAATTTGGTTTTGTTTGCTTCCTAGCCTGGAAATGGGCGTCTCCTTGTCTTTATTTCATTTCCAAGTCAAGCCTGAAAAGAAAAATGCTTGTAGAAAAATCCTGTAATTACTGGATCTGATTTTCATTTGAACTTTTGCTTCATTTGTATGGTACCAACAACTTCTGAAATTCAATGAAACTAATGTAATTACAATTTATATGGAAGAATGAGTGGGAAAGTCTTTAGCGAGCACATATGTGATAGACTGTATGTCCATAAGAGAAAAAAAAGTACCTACAGGAATAATACAGAGTCATTGGAACTGTAATATATGAACCAGCTTTCCTGAAGAACCCAGCCTCCATTTGGGCATTAAAATAAGTGGCTAGATTTTCAAAACTCCCTAGCTTCCACCATGCTGAGCAATTTTGATTATCTGGCCATAAAAATGTCTCAGTGAGAACTGCTGGGTGCCAAGCACTTTTGGAAATCTGGGCTCAATTGTGGGCTCTGAGCATTTAAGAAACCACCAGCTACAAACATAAATAGTGGTTGTATGAAGCGATGGGTGAAAGTCATGTAAGAGGCATATAAGTGTTTGAGAGTATGCATATTTTCTTAGCTTCCCTTAAACATCTATTCTGCATCCTACTCCTGCATGTTACCATGCAAAAAGACACAATCATGTTGCAAGTCTTTCTTCTGAAATGAAAACAAGCCTCAAAATTCAACTGTGTCCTAAATAAGTTCTGCTTCAAGGCATAATCTCACAGGTAAACTATGAGGATGCTCCTTAATTTTCTGTATTCATGATGCAGGATGGTGCCAGCAGAGTATAAACTTAATTACCATTGCAGGAGGAGTCATAAAGGCGTTAAGAGCAAGACTATGACAGGCAAGTTCATCACACATCTGAAAGTGACACTTCCTTTCTAATCCCACCAGAAAAACAAATACACAAAAGAACTAATATGATTGGAAACAACAAACACTGAGGTCTAACACACCAGTGAGTGCATGTTTATGAGCCAAGCAAGGCCTGCACCCCTGCTCTTTTTAGCCCCCATGGGCCTGTGTGGATTTGCTTTGCAGTTACCTGGTTGCCTCAGATGCCAGCTCACCAGAGCCCAACTTCTCTGGACAGGTCTGGTAAAGCCAACTCTTTCAGCAATGACATTTAAAACTTGTCAGTCACCACCTCCTTCGTTCCAAGCTGTGTAACCAAAATGGAACCGAAAGAGCATCATGTGATCTACATGGCCAGTGGCATAAAAAATGTGAATACTTAAGAAAAGCCTCTGTAAACTGTTTATAAACAACTTACAGCTTGAAATATATTCATATGCAATGTTCGTTAGTGTTTCCCAGTGACAGGTATAATTAGATAAATGTTTATGGAATATTGATAGATACTATTTGACAAAATTGTCAACATTTTTCTTAAAAATAGTTTTCCCAGATCAATTTGCAGCTGTATTACATGAATGTTGTACTTAACTCCATCATCTTTAATAATCTACGACAAAGTGAGTAAATATTAGCTGATTCAGAAAGCTGCAAACCGTTTGCTATCGCTTTATGAAGAGATACTTTCTACTAACCCTTCCTGCCAAACACTTTGATTTTGTGGGGGGAAAAAAAAAAGAAAGAAAAAAAAAAAAGAGTGTTGCTCAGTGCCCCAAGGGACTTTGCAGCTTTGTACAGATGCTGCTAATCGCAATGGCCAGTCCAGAATCACAAAAAGAAATCAAACTCCCCACACAGAGAGAGCATCATTAAACATTAAATTAAGCTGGCATTAATTAGCAAAGCATTGGCTAGTAATTTAATGAGAAAGGTGGACACAGAGAAAAAGGGGTAAAACAGTAAGACAAAAGCTGAGTGGTAAAAGAAAGAGTGGCATGAAACATTTTCTTCAATTGCTTTTCCTGCTTTTAGAAAAGAATACACAATTCAATGAAGTGATGTGAACAAAGAGTATATTTTTGTTCCAATAAACGCTTCATTTCCCTCAAAACTGGATAGCAATGCTTCCTCTTTAAAAAGTGCCTCCTATTGACTGGTAATAGTTAATCCCCTCATTTTTACGTGACTTTGCTGGAGGGGGGTGGAGGGGAATCAGGAAAAAGGGTTTTGTTACTTATTTTACTTCCTTCACTGTTCTCCAAGAGCTTATGAAAAGTATATTTTTACCTGTACCAAGTTTTCCAACAACTGTGATTTAAATGTGCTAATGGAAATGCTGGGGAAAAAAAGGCAACTTTTACATGTGTGACCGTTTCTAAATTAAAACAATGAAACTTCTGTGGTGAAAGCTTTGGCCAGGGATTGTTTGCTCCCCTTTCCTCCAGCCCCTGCTTCTCCTCCTCTTCAGGTGCTTAAGAAATCAAGTGGCTGTTTTGTGTTTCAATGCAGTAGCTCATAAGGCAAATGGATCAGATAGTGCAGATTATGCCCTTTAGGCCTGTACAACTCAAAACAATTTTTCCTTTTTAACTGTATAAGCCAAACATTTCTTCAAAGCACAACTACTAAACTACACCAAACCCCTCTCATCTGTATCAGTCAGAGAGTAACACTCATATGCCAGAAGAGGATTGGTGCACTTCCACTCACCAGCTTTATTGAGGATGAGAAACTGTCTGAAGTTCAAGTGTGCAAAGCATTTGGAAATTTTCTCTTACTACTGCTGTAAAATGTTCTCAGTATGGACTGTTGGACAGAAGGGGCTTCTACAGCAGCATGATCTCATGTGCAGAGTGACTCAGCAAGCAATCCAAGTGTGCTCCTCAATCCAAGACAAGCTGGGCTCACAGTGCCTGCTCAGATTCCTGTGCAGTGTGAGACATCCTACATGGGAGTGCAACACAGCTGCTGCTTCTCCCATACCTGTGAACATTCAGCAACCACAGCAAAACTACAGCTCCAGAAAGGCTGTTGAAAGTCAGGAAATCCTGGGCAAACAGGCAGAGCTCAAAGTTCCTTTCCATTTATAAACAACATTTCAGGACAAATCAGATATATGGCAGCCCACATTGACAGTTATAGGGCACAGATTGCAAGTGATCCTTACTTGAAAAAAGGAGCCCTTGGCTGTCCAGCATGGATGGCCCTCCTGTGCTTTTTTAGCACAAATAAACATGCTCACACTGTGCTCCATTCTGCACAAATGGTCAGATTTTCAGAATGGCTAAGCTGTCTTTTAGGGTGACTGGACAGATTTTTGGAATGAGTTAAACCCACCTGATGTGTCCTGGATGGAGAAAATATTTTGAATCCTTATTTATTTGCCTAGGTGAGAAGTGAAACCTTCAGAAAATATGCTCTTCTAACATCAGATAACAGTCAGAAACATACTTTGTTTTGGCATCGGACAAACTAAAACCTTTTAAATCAGGCCTCACTGGTACTAGTTTACTTTCCAACTTCTAGTGGACCAGAATGTTCAAGGTAAACCATCAGTTTATCTTTTTGCACTTCATTGCTACTTTTTGCATTGAATTGCCTCACAAGTCCCATAAAAAGGAAAGGGTCAGGATGCAGGTTATTACATGTTCTTGCAGTTCAGAGCTACTCTGTTTTATCCCAGAAGCATCTGGGTTTCAATAGTGACTGATAGAATGTATCATACATAATCCTGTCCAGAGTGGCTACGGTACCTTCTCAGGAGGGAACTCTGAGGAAGCAGCGACTCCCACGATGGCTGAGCAGTAGCTGTGAGCAGAAACTGCAGAGCTCCACACCCCTTTCATTCAGTGAAGACCTACAGAGACACAGAAATTCACACAGTTGCTCCCAGCATTGTGCACTACTGACTTCAAGCAGATTTCTCAGGAGGAAAAGAGAACAGGTCTTTTGCCTCTTCCCTGTCTGGGCTTTTATCACGAACTTTTCCCACACAGACCTCACCAGGCTGCCTCTCCCAGGCCTGGCTGGTTTCCACTGCACTGCTTAAGAGAGAGGGGAAATTAAAATACCAGGGGTTAAACTTGCAAGTACTTTCTATCTAAATTACCTATGAATATATGCAGGTATCTATTTTTTAAAACGTGATCACACTACTCTCAGAAGTGAGCACATTTCCTGGCAAGTATTTTTTACACTACCAGCACAATCATGCCTATATCACAAAACAACAACAACAACAACAACAAAAAAAAAAAAAAAAAAAAGAGAAGAAACAAAAAAAAAAAAAAAAAAATCACATGAACAGAAAAGTGATCTGCCTATCCAAAGTGCAGCCTGGTGATGATTTGTTTCATTTCATTTATCTTTGTTTCATCTTTATCTCAAGAGAACAAAAAAAGTGTTTATCATCTCAGTACATTCTTTCATCCCAGATGTACTAGTGTCATAATGCTAAGAGTGGCTTTTTTTTTTTAATTGTTTTAATACTTATTAATAATAAATGTTATGGAATTTTATGTAGAATTAATTAGAGGCTCATTTTGGATGCAAAAGAAATTTTATGAGATGTGCTATATTTATGTATGGATGCTGCTGACAAGCAAAGAGAAAGGCAAAGCTATTTTTAGTGTTTACAGAAGATGAAGTTTGTGTATGTACATAAATATATGTGGCTGTAAACAACATGCAGAGGGAATTGGTTTCTTGTGGGTGCTCATCAGCATGAGCACCAAGAGACTTTTCAGAGCATCTTCAGACTCCTTTAGAGCATCTGACTTTCACCGTCCAAAAAAAAAAAAAATTACATCAAACCACTAACAGCCTTCCAAAATTTAATCAGCTATGCATTCATGCAATTTCAGTGTATAAGGCTCCATTTTATTCTGAGTTTCAGTTCTGTGTCTCAGAGTCCATTACTCTGCTCATTTTTCATTAAGTACACAATTATAAAAGTCTATTTTTGAAAATTCTCCATGCAAATGTCTTACATAAATACAAAGATACAAATAAAACCACCAAGATTTCAATTGCATCAGAAAAAAAAAACTAAGAAAAAAATATTCCTTAAACTGTCTTCTGTCATTTACTGTAATTGTTCCTCCAAACTACACTGATTTATTTGTTGCTGATTATCACACAATGTTCCTAAGCAGGGTTTTCAAAGCTATGCATAAGATTTGAAAAAAAAAAAAAAAAAAGAGAATGTGAAGTGTGGATTTAGGTCAACCAAAACAGATATCTAAATAAATGCTGGAGAATTTTGTTCAGAAAATGAAAATTATTTCAAAACTGCCCCAAATACCTATGCATTTTACATAACATTTACCCACATGGGATCCCGTTTCAATGGTTTTCAGAGGCAGCAACATCATCTGCATTTAGCAGTTAGCTGCCAGCAAAGAGCCGTGGTAGATTTGCAGTGTATATTTCTTTCCTATCTATTTTTGAACACTGCAAACATTGACGGTACCTTTGAATTCGATTTCCTCTGTCACTGGCTTTTAACCTGAGAGAAAAAGGAATATGAGCCTTCTCTCTTGTGTACTTTCATGATTTGAGATATATGGAGGCAGAGGGTCTGTTTAATGGGAAATTATTTCCTAGTATTTTCTGCCTTGCTTGGATTTCCTTTCTTTCTAGTATTTTTAGATCCCAAGATAAAAAACCCCTTGGTTTATTTGTGTTGTAAGACAATCCACCAAATAAAGCACGGATCACTGGGAGACTTTCTTCAATGAAAGGTCCAGTTTAACTGGTTCACTTTTAATTTAATGAATGGCTCTTTCCCTCAGACAAGGAGAAACCGCCACAGACATTTACAAAGACACAAAGCCAACACTGGGCTGTTTTATGTTAGTGTCTTTTCTTAAAACATTTGTTTTTAACTTGAAATGTTCAAGGCAAAACTTGCAGATACAAATCCTTCCCCTTATAGAAACAAAAGTGTTTATATAGCCCACAGTAAATAAACCCTAATTAAATGTATGCATCAACTATATTCTTTAATATAATCTATTATTTGTTTCCAGAATGTAGAATAATGTTTGATGGAGACTTATAATTAAATCTTTATCATATGGCAAATGCTATTTTTCTTTTGACTATTACATATCCTTTTCTTCTCTAGAAGGCTATCATGCCTGATAGATGCAGCTTCTTAACACCAAATCCAATACAACTTTCTGTCCTGTTCAGATGTATTTTGACGTAAAACATAACAATTTTATGCCATCAGTTGCTGCCTCCAGTTTAGTCCACTTGGTAATAACTGCATATTTCTACAAAACATTATTTCTTCTTTTCCTCCCCCTGCAAAGTTAAAATGCAAACATCTCAGCAAATATAACAGAAAGGGAGGAGGAAAAGGGGAAAAAATAAAAAAAAAAACAAAAAAAAAAGAAGAAACAAGAAACAGGCAATCTAATATAGTCCAGAATTTTTTCATTGTTTTTACAGAGGTTTACAGTGAAAAAGGAAAGAAAAAATCATATTTTTGTTTTCTGCCTTTCTAGTGGTTTGTGCTTGTTGTAGAAATAAAGTATTACAAATAGAAACCAGAGAGAAAGAAAGGGGGGGGGGGGGGGGGGGGGCGGGGGCAAGCTCGTTTAGTTTCCCTTTTTCATTTCCTTTGCTGGAATCCTGGTTTGGAACATCTGAAGACAAAAAGGATTTCAAAGTTGGATGTTTTGTTGTTGTTTAAAGGAGCCCTGAAAGCGGCCGCGGTCCCGGGTTCGTGGTGTCACAGCGGCCCCTGGAGGCCGCGGGCCGGGGCACGGCGGCGGCTCTGCCGGAGCTCCCCGATCGCTTGCGAACGCTCTTCCCCTCTTCCCCTTCAGCTGGGATCTGACCATGGCCGCTTCCCAGAGATTTTAATTTGCTACCTGTGGAACTAGCGAAGGTGGGAGCACGTGTGGAGAACTGCTCTGAGTCAGTTAAAGTCTGCATGACCAAACTGCTTTGGGTTTGTCCTTGTAGCTTAACGCCCATAATTACAGACTTCACATATGTTTTTTAAACTCTTCTGTTTAACAGAACCATACTAAAGCAGAGAAAGTGTTCACCACAAAAAGCAAAGTCCATCATATTTGTATGTAATCGGTTTTTAAAATGCACTCAATACGAACCTGGTAGTCATATACAAATCTAAATACCTGTATTACATGACTGTCAATTCCAGTTTGGGTTCGAAGTTGTGAAATTCAGTTACTTTTCTGAGAAACAAATGTATCTAAAGTGTGGAAGACTATCAGGACCCAGTCTACTGCTTCACTTAGACACAATTCACTATGCAAAATATCTTGGAGAGTGCAGACCAGAAAATGAATCATTCTGGTTTTGAGACATGAGTAACTGCTGATCCAAGTCTTTTGTTTATCTGATAAAATTGCTATAGAGGCAGAGAGACTTCATGATAATATTTTAACCTTTAAACAATTTGCAACCATTCACAAATTTGGGGCTATAGCCACAATTTTTGTTGTTATAAAATTTCAGTTATTGCCTTCACTGTTCTTAATATCGTCTAAACGCTTCCTTCCCAAACCATTCTTTTGGAAAAAGTGGATAGAAGCTCATTGCAGCAGGAAATCTGATTAAGTTTTAGATTACTAGCACACTTATATTTATTTTCAATGGTAAAGAGAATATTAAGCTTGAGAATTCTTAATTGGATATTTCATTTGCATCTCCATAACTTAGATACTTCATGTGATTTTGATATTTCTGATAACTTTTTCCTCCTCTGTATATACTTAAAGAAAATTTAAATACACAATAAATAAATCTAATATTTTGGTATTTCAAAATGCTTACCCAAAGTGAATAACAATAATAATACTGTCTCCCAATGGAAACCTATACAAATATCGTACATCCTTGATATGATCCTGTTATATAGAGCAACTAAGTGCAAACACATCCATTTGTGCTTACAGTGATGCTTTAAAGAATCTGTAGAATTTAAGCAAGGTTTAATATAGAATCAGTGAAGGCGTCTGCCTCCTATACTGTCTGAGGAGTTACAAATGTAACAAGACGTGCAACGTGAAAGTATTTCAAACTCTGTTGATAAAATCATGAAGTAGGAAAAATTCCACCTATGTCAGATAAAAACCACTGTAACTTGTCACGCATGCAGTTATGAACCAACACAATCTCCATTTTCCTTTCACACCAAGCACAGAACAAACACCTCATCCTTCAGTTCTGACACAACCAAGAACTGCATTTCTTACTGCAATGGCCCCTGGATCCAACCTAAGCATTGTTCTGGGAAGGACACAACAGATCTCACTCCTTCCATCTGACCTCCCAGCTTCCAAGCAAGTTCTGTACTTCCTAAATCTGCCAGAAGAAAAGAAACTGTCTCAGTGGCTCTAAATCAAATAAAAGCAGACCACCACTGAACCCCAGAAATCATTTGTAAAAACACCTTTAGTGGGTGTTTAATGAAAGGTACTGTTCCACTGGGAGAGAGAATTTTTGTCTCCAACAGTCATTTAAATATCAGATGGAAATTACAAACTAAAGTAACTGTACTTCAACACAGCTGGAAAATACAGGAAGAGATTTTTCTGAGAAAATCATGTCAAATTCTGATTCTACTTCCCTAATAACCAACATTCTGCCTGGACAGATAAATTACATTTGTATATATTACACCACTCTGGAAAATATATTCACCCCCTTTTTGAGGAAATTAAAGAGGAATTTTTAGGGCTGTGGCACAAACCAACAAAAGCCAGGAAATGCAGTGTTAGGACTGACGTTGTGTTCTTACCTCTCTCATCATTGTGCTTTTTCCCCACAAAACGCACTCAACAATAGCATGAGGCAAGTGGGGAATATCAGTGTTAACTTACATTTCCTGGCTTCTTCCAGCTGCTGTCCAAAACCTTACAGTTGTTTAGACAGAACTGAATTCTTTTGTATTTCAAGTTTGTGATGTGCATGCAGAAACACAAAATGCATCTAATTATGAAGTCAGCTAAAAGACTGAATAAGCAACTTTTTGCTGCACTAAGAAAAAAAGATAAAACATGGTTTTATTTCTATGTTAGGAATGCGGAAAAAACTAACAGGAATAGCTACCAATGAGAAACAAACCCTTTTCTGACATTAATGCTACAACACTGTGCACTATTTAACATCACAGAGCATTTTGGATTACATTATTTACCGAGGACACCAATGTGGTGTAAAAAGAAGACCTCAACCTCTAAAGATTTTTTTTGAGAGTACAGTTGGTGAAATTTCCAGGTATATTTGAAGTAAGTTTTCCAAAAGAAGACAAGCTATGAAGGGGAAAAAAAGCAAGAAGAAGAACAACAAAAAATTTTAAAAGGACAGTTTGAATACTAACACTATTAGTTTAGTGCTTAATACTTCAATAATACTGTGAGTGATGAAAGACTGAACATACAGGTTTTCTGCACGTTGATTCTTTGCAAGTTCTTTTGCATATTTTCTTCTGCAAAATGTTTAAACTTTAACTACATTTTAGCATTTGAAGCATGATGTATGCGCATGTAAAACTTCTCAGTGTGTACACAGTTATTCATTAAAACAAGCTTTATGACACTCTCAGTTAATTTCTGCATTTTTAAGGTGAAGGCAAAACATTGTGGGGTTTTTTTAATGCAGTTTGGTTGGATTTCATTGAATGTGTCTTACACCTTGATATTTTAGGTACTTTAATGGGGGCTTTCTTAGTTACAAAAACGAAGCTTTTGAAAGAGAGGTTGAGAAGGGGGAAAATCCTTTTAGGAAAAAAGAGGGGGGCAGTATGGGTAAAAGGACTTTATTTTCTAAAGCTCAAATTCCAAAGGAGGAAGACGGGGAGAAATAGGAACTGAAACTAATTTACCTGCATTCCTTTGTCACTGCTTGGCCCTTGACTAGTAAATGATTCCTTTCACTAGCCAATAAAACCAAATCAAAAGCAGGCTTAGGGAGCAGAGGGGGAAGGGGGGCAAGAGAGTAGACGAGAGAATCGACTCAAACTTTGACAAAAAAAAAAAAAAAAAAGAAAAAGGGAAGAAAGCAAACTCACTCCTCTTGCTTTCCAGAAGCTCTCAGGAGCTGTATGCCTGACTCCCTGTGCTAACTTCCCAGATTAGCACAGCACAAAGACATTCCCTACCTGCTTTCTTGCAGCACTAGCTAAGGTTGTTCCATTGTTCCTCAGGAGAGATAGAGCTGCTTTTGTCTCCATGCCGTGCTGGTCCCAGCCCTGCCAATTTCGGTACAGTGGGAGGCCTGTACAGCTGCTTTGCAGGTGAATGGTATCCCAGAACGGGTTTGCTCAGCACAAACCTGATGCCTCAGCAGCGGATCTGTGAGACCTGGGAAATGTTCACTTCAAAGGAGGGACGGTCAGAAACAGGACAGCAGCACTAAGAGCTCTGAGGATGAGAGCCTGGGATTGTGGACACTGTGCAAACATGGACCCTGGTATCTTCTCCCCTAGAGCACTTCACATTCTAGAGAAGCAACACAGGGGTTCAGAGAAGGACACACAATGTGCTGACAGGGTCAAATTTTCAAAAGTGCCCACATGCTTAAGGTATATTGAAGTCTACTGAAAGATACTTTGAATTCTGACTTTAATTTTTACACTATTTATTATTTTTAATAAGTGACTGGTGGGAAAAGAAGCAAGATAAGCTCCTCAAAAACAGACAACAGAAAGTATGATATGGAAATTCTTTGTTCTTGAAACCACTACATCATATTTTCAGCTTCAAAGGAGCTTCCTCGGAGCTCAGTGTACAGTATTTTTCAGAACTGGATTTTGTTTTCTTCTTTCATGCCTCTCTTGACTAAAAAGAAGAGTTGATTAGAACAACAAGGAGGCAGTAAAGAGCATAATGAACAGAAAAGCCAGATAGATCTCTCAGTAACACACACATCCTCAAGTGGTTGTAGTGCTGCCAAATACAAGTCAGGAGGTACAAGTAAGAGTGGAAATAATAGCTTTATGTCCTGTCAAGGTCAGGATCATTTAAAACTTTGTATTTTAATTTTAAGGCACTATATTTTAAGGTGTTACAGGTCTGTGGAGAGAGGGTGCAGGGACTGTGTCAGACAGAAGCAGAGCCTACCAGCTGCTCCAGCACCCTACATGTGCTGCTTCGCCAACTCTCACAAGCCCTGAGGACTGCAAACCACACAAAGACATGGATCAGCAGCAGAGCAGAAATTAGACCAGATTTTACCAAGATATCAGCCCTAAACGCTCTCTATAAGCCTGTGGTACCTCTACAATAGAGGTTAAGATACAGTCACAGACTAATACCCATTTTCTTCCTGTCTAAATTAGTGGGTTGTGCCCAAATGACCTATATTCATCTCCATGGCAGAGGAAAACATCATCAGTGTAAGCACAGCCATGTAGTATTGTTGTCTATATCTGCACTGTAAAATACATAGGCTCACCTTGGGGAACTTGGATGAACTTCCTTCCTAGGGCAGAGGGAGAGCTGCCTCAGGAGACCATGACAGTTCTAGCTGTGGCCAATCAGCAAAATCTTTTTGAACTTCCCACCTTAGGGAAAAGCTGCATCAATAAATTAGTTTAGCATTCAAATAGCAGGTGAAGCAAGCATTCTTTCCCTTTCAACTTTCAGGGGTAGGGAACAGTCAAGATTCCTATTGAGCAGTGTTTGGAATTTCATGCAGAGTACGTGGTATTTAATCTAATTAACAGCAAATATAACACACACAATAAAGAATTTTAAGAATTCAAATTTTCCCTTTCTGTAGTACACATATATACACACACACCGGGTTTTACAGTCCTGCTTTCCCAGATACTCAAGAAACACAATCATAAATAGAGGTGTCATTTTGAACAATTTGTTATGATGTTTAACAGGGGAAAAAGAGTACAGTAATTATCAGTGTGACAGAATATTTCAGGAGCTCTGAGTAAGACAAAATGTGTGTACTATACCTCCAAAGGACCAATGCTCTGTAATGAAGGTTCCATTTATAATGATGAAGAAATAGAAAACTGAAGTTTCTTGGTGTAGCTTGATGTTGCTCCAAGGCAGGTGTACACACTTCATGGTGTGAACAAAGAACAAGTTGTGGTGCACAAAGCACTCAAATATCAGATGGGATAAATGTTAGTGATATCAGTCATAATTACCAGAGAGTCTAAGATCTAAGAGTGGCATAAACCAGTACAGTGACACCTATATATGATTTGTTCTGAAAATGACTGAGACATCTGCCAGCTCATACATCTGCATTCACTGGGGTTCCAAATGTGTACAGCAGAAGCTCTGGACTAGTGACAACCTCAGTCAAATCCTATGGTAACAAGGCTGCAAAAGAAAGTTATCACAGAAGAAAACCCATGGAACATGGGGGCTCACTTCTTCCTGCTATCTCAAAAATACATCAGAGACATTTCAGCTTTTCAGTGCAGATGTTAATAAATAAAGGATATTTTTTCCTTCTGTCAGAAGACTTTGACCAGATTTATGCACATGTCAGATATTCAGACTCATATGGAGGAATGGTAATGGGCAGTAAAAATTACTATTAAAAGCAAAATTAAATCAATAGGAATCTATGATGTCTGTAGCCTACCTGAGAGGAGGTGTTAGGAGCTTGGTTCAAATGAAAGTCACTAAGCCCATGGCAGAGCTGTGTAATGTAAATATGAACAGCTGAAGGAACTGAAGTCATGAAAATCCAGTGGGAATGCTGGGAAAATCTTAGACATTTACTCCAGTGAAAGAAATTGTAAAAAGATGAAGTACATAAGAAACAGGTAAAAAAAAAAATACTCTTTTGAAAATAAATTAGTATACACAGGAAAAGCATTGCCCAGACAACCAAATTCAGTCCAGACTGAGACACTGCTCTATTAGGCATGGTAGGAACATATAAGAAATCCTGGCCTCGTCTTGAAGTATTTGCATTTAAGATGATGAAAGGAATTCATAAATGCTGAATAGTTAAGATGTTCTATGGTCTGTTTGCAGACAGACCATGAACAAAAACAGGGATGGAAAAAATTAAATTAATCAGGAGAAAATACGCACTATTACTTTTCCTAGCAGATCCCAACAAAGCCAAGGATTGGGTGGGGGTTTTTTCTCCACAATACGCCACTGATCAATGGCAAATATTTTTGACAATATCAGTGTACAAATATGTATTTCTTTGTGCATTCTTGGACACTAACTCGGAAGATGGAGTGAGTCAGTCATCAAGTGTACCTGTAGGAACTTCAGCATATTTAAGGCCTCTAATTTTTCCTACTGAATTCTACAAAGTTTTAAGACTAGCAAATTACTATAGTATTTTGCTTTGTGAAATAATCTTCCTTGCTCTCCCTAATCTCTTTGTCTCCACAAAGTCTATAATTTAATGGAGCAGGATGCTTCAAAATATTGCCAAGGCCATTATCTCTAGTGGTATTAATAGACTTGCCTCCAAGACACGCCCATACTCACATTCCCACATGCACCCTTTTCACATGGAAGGCATAGAGAATGCCTCAGCCCCTGCGGGCAATGTTTCCAAGTGCTATGAAAGCAACAGAACTAAGGAAGAAATAGGTAGGGCATGGCAAACACATGAAAAACCACTCTCACATCCATGAGAAAGCAGGCTGAGCAGCCCATTTGCCAAGCTCTAAGTTTCCTGGAGCAAACAAGTCACAGGAAACTCCTCAAACAAGCCAGAGCTGGCCACACAAAAAGCGTAGCCCCTCCCTTTGTTGTTACGTTGATAATGGGGCAATCCCTGTCCGGAGGGCTTGAGGAATAGGAAGGCAGGAACAGGAAACTTCAAGATCCAGTTCATCAAATACTGTAGTGAAACACTGGCTACCAGAGCACAGAAAAATATGTACCCCCATCAACTTCCCCTGATCTAAAAAACATGAAATAGATGGTTCAGGGAGAAAAAATCTTCTCAGAAATGAATAGAACTGCTTTGTCAGTCACCCATAATGAGTCTAATAAATGCGTACATGCACAGCAGGTTAATATGGGCACAGACACACTCGGGGAGGCAAGTAGTGAGCACATCCATCTACACAGGTAGCCAGCTAGCCTGCCCCAGTTTGCTTTCCTGGTGGCACAGAAACAGGAGATGAGGCTGGTCAGCCACAGCCACACCTGCAGGAGGAAAACACCTCTGATTTCTGCCACACAGTTCTGCTCTGAGCCGCAGTGGAAGTTCTTATTCACTGAAAACAATACAGGCACAACACATCTCTTAGACCAACCTGGTACCTGCCATACCCTACTCTCATCTAGATGCTGTAGGCCAGCCTTGGCTTTAGCTAAGAGCAGGAAGGTTTGCAAACACTCAAGATCTTGTAGCTTCTTTCCTCTTCTTTCTGCTGATCAGGTTTGTGCCCTTTGCTGTCTCTCAACACCCCTGCTAACCCACATCAGGACACTTTACCTCCTCTCTCAATGCTTTCTACAGGGCCTGGCCTCTTAGATCAATGCAAGAGGTTTATCCCCAACTCCTCCATGCTCCCCTCACAGACCCACTTTGCCATTGGTAGAGCCCTGTGATATGGTGCAACAGCAGCAAAAGTAGTAGGTGTGTAGCTTTCCACACACAGAGCACTGAATTTAGTGGTGACTATGATCTCTGCCATTTCACACCTCACTGCTTGCCACCTTTTTCCCCTGCATCCTTTAGCACCCCTATACCCATTCCGGCTTTGGCTTCCCCACTAACGCTATCCAAGATGGTCCAAGCAGCCCTTAAGCCACCTGCCTTTTACAGACTAAAGAAGAATTGCAGATACTTTATTTTCTCTCAGGAGTTCACAAAAATCTCTCTCTGCAGGCACTAGAGAGCTAGGCCAAGGCACCATGTTAAAATAACCAAGTTCTGGGTTTTAGTTTTCACCTGGAGAAGGAAGTACATTCCATGCTTTGCCATTTTCAGGCCTTTCTTTGAAAATCCTTTCTTTTCTTTAAATAACAAGGGGTAGCAGTCAAGTGAAAGCAAGGACTACTTGATCCATTGATTGGCCCCCAGCCAGGTTCTGCTGGTCCCGCTTTCCCTCTCAACCACCCATTTTTCTATCGGTCCTGTAATTTGGGGAGATTAAGATGTATAGCCTGTAAATTGGCTAAACTTTTCCAGGCTGCTTTAATGAGACTTCATATAATAGGGTTGGCTTTTTTTTTTTTTTAATATTTTCCTTAACGTGACCCATATGGAAATAAAAAGATATATTTTTTAATGTATGCTAGATTACGGCCGACATTTTCCTCAAATTAAAATCCATGCTTCAGCAGCAGCATACATTTTCAATGATGTCAAATATATTTTTTCAGCCAACTGGCTGGGGTCACCCTTATAACTCAAAGTTTAAGTGTGCTGGATAATCAGTAGAACATGTGAAACTCTGTAGGGCACTGTGGCTGCCCCAGTGCCTGCTCAGGAGCACACAGGGCCTATTCTACTCCAAGGCACTCAGGGCAGGAGATACGGAATAAGACAGGGATAAAACTCTGCTTGGAACGAGCTGACAGCACACAGCTCACAGCAGGAACCATGTGGCTCCAGCCCACGTCAGCATCAAGCTCTTCCAGCAGAGATCGCCAGGACACAATCACCACGCTCAGCCGTAGGCTAAGACTAAATTTACAGGTTAAGGTAAAACCACCAGCACTTATCCACTGATAGATGGGGCGTCCTTTGTTCAGAGATGCCACACAAGCCTTATCAACCATTCCTGTTATCATTTTGTTGGGAATGACACCCAGTGGGAACAGCCACAACCTAAACAAGGGCTGTTCTTAGCTTTGTTCATAGCATATACATTACTGAAGTACTTATTTACCTGATTTTCCCACCCTAAGAATAAAGTTAGAATATTACCTATAGTGTAGCAAATGTTTGGGCATTGACATTATTTTTTTAAACTTTGTTTTAAAGCAACTTACAGAGATCACAACCAAGGCTGAATCAGAATTTAAATTTCAACTGACGTATCTGGAGAGGCTAAATTCAAACAACTTGGAGAAATATTTTCCAATTGCTAAAGCAAAAGAGAGAACTGTAACAATTTCCATGCAGAAGTTCAGTTTTCTAACAACTCTTAACTCACAAGTAGCTGATAACAAATCCACAATTGCTTAGGGAGCCACAAGAAACACTAGCTTTTTAGCTTTAAATGAGTTTTCCTTTTTTTTTTTTTTAAGTTCATGCTACAGTTTGTGATTAGAGATTGCATTGTCATACAGTTCAGTCCAAAGTTCCCATTTCCATCAAAAGGATGTCCATTCAGCTTTCCAGAAAAAAAAAAAATTCTAAGTAATTTCATAGGTAGTACAGGTAGTGATAGCTTAGAATGGAAAACTGAAACCTGGCCTACATTAAAAGCTGCATAAGAATACTGGAATTGATTGGGTGCAGAGAGTTACCGCTGTAACCCTTATATGGATGAATTCAAAAATGGGCAAAATACCCAAAAGCAAACAGCCAAAGTCAATTTGCTTCCAGGGCTTGCCTTGGGCATGAGGAAATCCTTATAAACTATGCAGACAAATGGTTCTTTTAAAGCTGTGACTCCACTCTGAAGAGTCAGTGATACAATTGTAATCAGGATATTTATGGCAGCAAATTCTTTGTAGTTAATACACAAAAACCCACCAAAACCTCACATCTTAAATGACAGGTAGTTAAGATACAAAGGATTATGTTACTTCAAATAAGATTCAAAAAGGTTATGGGATACAAGTATCAGGCTTTCCTCCATAAATAAATTTGTTCAGTCACACCTGGCTTGCCCAACCCCTCCATCTTCCCATCCCTATTCTGCTCCTCTTCTGTTTAAATATTCATTCTGTGAAATATTCATTTTTAGCCCAGGTCTCACAGACACTGAGGCCCCCCTGGGGCCTTGCTTTATCACTGTACAATTCTAACGGGGTTTTTACTAAATAACAACCAAGTTATTACTAAATAACTGTACTAAGAACTTATCTGCAACTGCATATTCAGATTTCCTGGAGAAGCCAGTCCTGCCTTACTGAGTGGAGCCCAGATGAGCCACCAAAGGGTCTGGAGCAATTTTATCCCAGGATGCAGAAGACACAGTGGGAATTAAGGAGAAAATTGCGTGACCCTAAAGGTATCAATCTACTGAACAAGAATAACAGTGTTTTGATGAGAACCGTCCATAATCATAAACAGAAACAACCATAGTATTAGAAATGCAGGCTAGGACACAACAAAACCTTCAGGCAGGTTGTCATTGAAATTAACATGAAATAGACTGTTGATACTGAAACAGACAACAGAGTTTCAAAGTCATTTGTAGCATTCCACAAACAATACCTACACGAAAGGCCATAAACTACCTCAGCATGAGGAAGAACTTCTTTCCATGGAGGGTGGCAGAGCACTGGAACACCTGAAGTCTCTGGAGACATTTCAAACCCACTTGGACATGTTCCTTTGTCACCCTCACCAGGTGACCCTGCCTTGCAAAGGAGTATGACTGGGTGATCTGCAGAGGTCCCTTCCAACTCTGACTATCCTCTGAACCTGTGAAAACTGCATTTACTGTACCTGAGGTCACTACTTTGCCCTCAAACTTGTCCTGCCATGAGCATTCCTGGAGCGGTCCCTCCGCGCCTCATGGCTTCCCGCCCTTGGCCCTCAGAGCCGCACCACCACACCTCGTGTCCTTCCGCGCCTCACGGCTTCCCGCCCTTGGGCCTCAGAGCCACATCACCACACCTCGTGTCCTTCCGCGCCTCACGGCTTCCCGCCCTTGGGCCTCAGAGCCACATCACCACACCTCGTGTCCTTCCGCGCCTCACGGCTTCCCGCCCTTGGGCCTCAGAGCCACATCACCACACCTCGTGTCCTTCCGCGCCTCACGGCTTCCCGCCCTTGGGCCTCAGAGCCACATCACCACAATGCCTCATGTCCCTCCGTGCCTCACGGCTTCCCGCCCTTGGCCCTCAGAGCCGCATCACAACACCTCGTGTCCCTCCGCGCCTCACGGCTTCCCGCCCTTGGCCCTCAGAGCCGCATCACCACACCTCATGTCCTTCCGCACCTCATGGCTTCCCACTCTTGAGCCTCAGAGACACATCACCATGACACCTCATGTCCCTCTGCGCCTCAAGGTTGCATCAGTGCACCGTGTGTCCCTCCACGGCTCACAGCTTCCTGTGCTTGAGCCCCATGGCCCCATCACTGCGATGCCTCGTGCCCCTCGGTGCCTCACGGCTTCCCGCCCTTGGCCCTCAGAGCCGCATCACCGCACCTCGTGTCCTTCCGCGCCTCATGGCTTCCCACCCTTGAGCCTCAGAGCCGCATCACCGTACCTCGTGTCCCTCCGCACCTCACGGCTTCCTGTGCTTGAGCCCCAGGGCCCCATCACTGCACCTCGTGCCCCTCAACGTCTCAAGCCGCCATCGCTCTGCCCTCCCCGTCCTGCTGCCACCACAGAAGGTAGCTGGTCGCCCATATCCTTCCAGGAGCACATTCCAGTGCCAAGGCATCCCAGGTAGGTTTGAGGAAAAGATCCTCCCAAGTATTAGACAGTCACAGAATGGTTTGAGTTGGAAGGGACCTTAAGTTTTACCTTGTCCTAATCCCTGCCATGGGCAGGGGCACCTTCTACTATCCCATGTTGCACCAAGCCTCGTCCAACTTGGCTGTGGACATTTCCAGGGATGAGGCAACCACAGCTTCTCTGGCAGCGTGTGCCAGGACTTCATCTCACAGCACTGGGACCATGTAAAAGGAGAACGTGGGTTACCCTCAGGGGGAGGTGAGGGAAACGATTATTTTCTAAACTCAGCTTTGTGGCATTCTATTAAGGTCACTCATGTCCTATTGAGTCAAATAAAATAAATGTAATCAATTAAATAAATTTGTCACCACAAAATAGGCAGAAAATACCTTGGTTTCTTTTTTCATTGTGAGGGCTTGAGTGGCCTTTTCCCATCTCCTGGTCCACAGTGACACTAGCAGGATTTAAGCATTCAGATAATATTAAAGGCTGAAACTAAGGCAAGTAACAAGAATCGAGATGATTCCTGATAAAATTACTTTCACTCTTGGTTAGAGTGTGGTGCTAATAACACCAAGGTTGTAGATTCAATCCCTGTATGGGCCATAAATAATTAAGCATTGAACTCAATGATCCTTGTGGGTACCTTCCAGTATTCCTTCAGAATATTTTGTGAATCAAAATCAGTGTTTACTCTATACTGTCCTGTTCGTTAATGCAAAAATACAGAAGGTCATTGAGGCAGTTTCCTGAAAACATTCTCCCTGGGGTTCTCATTGTTCCGAAGTTTATTCTGTGTTTTGCTCTAAACTCTGTATTTAATCAACTTACTATCATTGATCAGCTATAGTTAAGCAAGGCTGCAGTTCTGATTGGCTCTTACTGCATTTTAGCTGAGCACCAGATACATTTAATAATGTAATATAATTAGCTGTTAGACAGTTGAACTCTCTTCCAATGAAAGTCACAGAGGCCCTGTTATTACAGCCAGTGGTAAATCCGTTGTACAAAATACTCTGTAGGCAGCAGTTTCAGGACAAAACTAAACAGATGTTCTCTCCCCAGGATTTTGGGGAGTTGTTCTATGAACCACAGGAGGTGTGAAAAAGCTGGGATTTCCCCCCACTGCCTTGCCTTGATTGCCTACACCAGTGTATAATTAATAGCTCAGTTCTATAAGCTCCTCAGAACTTTCTGGAAGGTGGGAAGTAGCCTTGATTCACCAAATCATTGAAATTGTTCAATTTTCAGGGGTGGGGAAGGATTATATCTGCAGAATCAGGTTCCTAACAAAATGCAGGAATGGGCAAGAGTAGCCTTGATTCAAAATTTGAATATAGCATTGATATATTTATTTCTTTTCATCATGAACATTTTCACAAGCTACAGTAGTAACAAAAGCATTTAATTTGCATTTAAATCCTCTTATTCCATAGCTAACACACTGAACTGTGAAAAAGATTCCAGACTATTTTTCTTAGATCATTTGTAGGTGTACCATATCTGCTGGCTTCATTTAGGAACTGGAGGAAGAAATGGAACTAAAAATTGGAGAGTGAAGTCTTGAAATTGCCTGATACCCAGATATACTAGAAATCTCATTAAAATATTCTGTATTAGAGTTCCATAAAGTGCTCTCAGTCAAACAGGACTACAGAAATATCCTTAAATATCAGAGTACAGAAAAGGGCAAAGAGAAGGAAGGATGCAGATTTTAAAAGAAATTTAGGAATGCTGAACAGAATAAATCTTCAGTAGGAAACTATTGTCATTGAGATGGCCACAGCACTCAAGAGTGCTTCTTTAAAAATTTCAGGGGGCCTCAATCATCAGCACCTTGATATCTAATAGTCTTTCATACCTTTTCTATGCAGCAGTCCCATGAGTAACTCCACACAGCTCTTGCTCTTTCTCTCCTTCTTTTCTCTTCCTTCTCCATTTCCAGCTCACTCCTTCCTGCCCCTAGCATGGCCACCTTATCCTTTCTGTCACTCACACGACCTCCTATCCCTTCCTCCTCACAGCACAACCAGCAGACTCCAAGTAACTCCTCTCTCAGCTAATTCACTCTTTTATCACCCTCATAGCTGTGAGGGCAAAGCTGTTCCCACTCTTTGATAATTAACACAGCTGCAATGTATGGGGGGCAAGATTGCCTTTAGCACTATCTCTATCTGTCGTCCCACAGGAAACAGGGGGAAAATCAAGTAAGTGTTTTTGCCTCAGCACAAAGTATTACAGAAATACTCTGCTTTGGCTGATGTGAGGAAGGGACCGGGAAACAGAAGATGTTTTGAATGCTCACTGCCAGGCAGTGGAGTGGTTTGAAATGTGCTGTGCTACAGCTGTGTTCTGTCACACAGCCATGTGTAGGCAGCCTTTGGTCTGCCTGCCAGGACACACAGGTAAGAGTGAGTAGTGTCAGCTTCTGCCACCTCCCAGCCCTGGCTGTGCACAGCAGGTGCTGCAGGCTCGCTGCCAGCCAAAAGCCACCTTGTTCTCCCGGTTAGGCATTCCACAGCAGTACTGGAAAACTGCTTCAAGTGGCTATCCAGTACTAGGGAGTGTTTTTCACAACATGAACTGGTTCTAATGGACCCTAGAGGCCAACTGGTATTTTCTATGGCACTTCAGGAATGAAAACAACTCTTGCCAGACTAAACAAGGGTGAATTAAATGAACAAATATCCCGTCTCTAGGACAAGTGCAATAACTTGTAGTTGTAGGGCAGTGGAGGAACTGACAGAGTCGTTTGGTGTCACAGTGCACAGCTTTGGTCTGTTGACTGAGGTGGATTTTGTATTCCCATGTATCTTATCATCACCACTTTCAAATCAATTTTGCCCTTTTAAGCCAGGGAAGTGAGAGTTGGAGGTTGGATTTTTATTAGGCACAGCTGGTCCAAGGGACGTCATTTGTTCCTAAAGCCAGGGCTGTCTTTCATATGAAACTGTGGGGTGGATAGTGGGCAGGGAGAATCACTCGAAGTAGTTTCAACAGCTGGGGGTCAAATTATAGGGAAAAGTGGAGAGAAGTGAAATTTATAATCTATAATTTGAAACCAAAATAAAAATGAGACAAGCTTACTTGAAGGACTGGAAGGAAAAGGATGTGATATATGGCCTGATACAGCCAAGCAAAATGAACACTGCCATTGCACTATTACTTCGCAGAAAATCCAAAAAAACCAAAAGGGCCTATTAAGGCTGTCTCTGTGGAGATCTAATTAGGTCATACAAACAATCTCTGTTGTTAATAGGATCCTTTAACCATACGTGGACACATTAAGAAGTCTGTAGCAGATATAGGAAAGATTCTGATCCGTTATGGGAATAAGAAATGAACAAGGGCAAAGAAATAACATGAGAAATTGGCATAGGAAGAAAAAAAGGTCTATAAATAGAAGTAGGAGAGCATCATGAGAGCCTTATTCTTCCCTAGAGGTGATGTTGTCTTATTACGTTAAACATGACCTGCTTTGTTGGCTTGAAGTTAAGGGAATGGAGAAGAGGAATTGGTAGAAACCAATGCATTTTGAGGGGAAAGAAAAAGCTTCCAAGGAAAAGTGTGGGAAAGATCACGTTAAAAGAATGTGTTTGCTTGGAGTGACTGATAGCAGTGACTACCTGTATCATCCTAATGAAAGAGATATAGAGGAAAGTTTGGTGTAAATTAAAATAGAATCACAACAGTGAGACCTCTTCTGGCTTCAGGACATCATGCAAGAAAGGTGCCAAAGGTGTGTGGGTCCTCACTCAGTGCAGACTGGACTTGTTGAGACAACAGCAGCGCCAAGTGACCCACTCACCCTTACACTGCAGATGTGTTCCCTCTTTACACTTGTCTTCCCACCCTCCCAAGTTTCCAGCTAGCAAATACCTGTTTCACACATATGTCCCAATAATATTCTGACCACTTGTCTAGCACAGAACCCCACTCCTGCACTTGTTACAGCTAAGGGTTGAGTAATATTTTTATGAACATATCCTAGAATCTTGAAAGAGTTATGGACTTAATCATAGCAGGATACTCTGCGGGCCAGCAAATGTTCAGAGTATATAGCAGTGTACATGGATAAAGGAGAATTTAATATCTGAGTATCTGCAGAAAGCACACACTGAATGAGCAGTTGTTCATGGCATACTTGGAATGTACTGTTCAGTCACCAGTGAGTGTACAGTATTTCTGTCACCTGAGTCCTGTAACTGGCTCACTTGGGGTGAATTTGCAGGTGGGATATTCACAGTGGCCTGATTCTGAGCTATTTGCAACAAGCAATATTGCTCACTAACACTTACAGGTAGTAAAACATCTGAAATTTCAGAATGTCACAATACACTTACCAGTGACTCAGTACTATAAAGAGCCTAATTCAGTACTCAGACAGAATCTTCCCTTGGGTATTTAAGTCCCACTGAATCAGATGCTGAGAGAGTCAAAACCATGAGAAAAAAATCACTTTGGACACCTTTATATGCATTTCAATCCAGCAGTGCATGGCTCTACAGCATATTATCCGCAGTATTTAAGCTCCTCAATACCCGTATGAAAACCAGAGGGGTTATACAACTTCGCTTATGCTGTGCTGAGTAATTTCCTAAGGATTGTATAGAAACCTGTAGTTCATCCTGTAAAAAGCATCCCATCACAATCCTTCACTCATTGAATATAGCTGTCCCAGGGAAAGAGATGGCTTAGGAAATCTGCTGGTTTCCTTTCTGCCCTGTTTTCTATGACTCTGTGCTGTGTTCCATAAAGTAAGCCTGACACTCCACTGCTTGGATTTTGGAGTGTCCTAGTCATGAGTAGTTGAAAAACCCCAGTGAAGAGACTGTGTCTACTCATTACCCTGGATAGTTTTTACCAGTATATGTTACCTAGAACCAAGGGCAACATTGGAATACTGCTAGTCTCGGGAGGAAGCCAGCAATTTTAGAAGCAGCACTGAGCTTTACTTTGGAAGTAGCAATGAGCTACCTGTAGCAGAATTTCTTCAAACCCAACTACATCTGCACAGAAGTCTATAGAAAAGTATCCTCATTTTAAATCACTTTATTCACAAACCTGTTTGTGTATATGCAAAGGAAGCAGTCAAAGAGCTGCCCAGGAGTTCACCCTGTTATGACTGAGCTGCATTTCACTTAAGATTGGGATGGAACTTGTTTGCAATAGATCTTTGTCTATTGCAAAAGTTCGCACCCGGGGGTTCAAGAGGGCCAAAAATAAGAGTACAAAAGCTAATTTTAACTATTTCCAACAAAATAAGAATTCTATATGCCAATTATATACAGGCACCCAGTATATCAGCAGGTGCCACCATTTATAGGAAACTCAAGGCAGTGATTTGGTAGCAAACCAACTGAGCTGATACCGTGTTTTGCTGGTGACATCATCACTGCTGGATGGCTCTTTGGAATAAATAACCCCTTCCACATGTCCCTAAGCTCCCAAAACAAATTTCAATTGCTGTAAGGCTCAAGGATGTCCTAAATCACCTTGGATTAATAAGCAGCAGAAATAGAGAAGGAAGGAGGGCAGGATTTGTTTTTATTTCACTAGAAATACATCAGATGAAGCAATTGTTAAATGCATTAAATAATATGCAGGGCAAGCAGGAAATAAAATCATGAATGTGGGAGAGATGTTTATATCAGATTAACATACTGAAAACCTGGCAGGAAATACTGCTCTAACTTGTGTATTGCCAGACTGCAAACCATATCAGCATTCAAGATAGGTTGAGGTTCTGTAACTGTTTAATGAGCACTGGTTTTGTCAGAAGTCTTTGCAGAGGGTTGTATTAAATATTTCAGAATACAGAGGAAGTTGAATGTGAAACTTCACTGAGGAAAAAAAAATCCCACAAGAACACTTGCATTCTCACTCACAAACAGCAAAATTAATTCCCAAGTATATGATCAGTAGGGTTGAGCAAATATAACTTCCACTTAGACCTAATCTGTAATTCTGGAGTGTAAATGGTGCCTTTATCTCTTGCTCTGAACAGGGAAAATTTAGGAAGGTATGAATAGATGTGTTATGGATGAGTAATGCCAGTTTATTTAGAAGTGTCCAGAGAGGTTGATCTTCCAGGAACTAACAGGTGAAAATGAATCCTTAGTCAGTTTATGCTGGTTCTCTTTCTAAAGAAGTTGGATGTAATTATTTTGATGTGGTCTTTGCTAATCAGTCTGTAACACAGGGGAAATTGTGTCTAGAGACACTTTTGCATTTATCATGCCCTGTCATTGCAGCAAAAGGTAAACCCTATTCTAATACTCAACTTGTGTTTCACTGAATTTTTGAGAATTTTGGCTGCTGCCTCAAGCCTTGCACATCTGTGTGATGCACCACAGAGAACAGTATGGTTGCGTTCCCTTAGACTTTGTGAGACTGGAATTTTATTTTAATAATAATTGGAATGTTATTATCATTAATATTGATTAGGTTCCAGTTTCCAAAGACATACAAAGCCTAAGTAGTAAAGATGTAAATAAATTATGAGTGCACAGTATACAAAGGATCTTGTCCCTACAGCTAAAGAAGAGATGAGGGATTTCTCTCTGTGTCTCTCTGATGCTTTCTAAACATCAGGTTTGCCTTCTCCCTCTGCTCCATTAGGGTTTTTTTCTCCTTACAATGGATAATAACAAAGCATTAAAACACAAGGACCTGCCCTGAGTAGTGTTTTACACTCAAGACCTATAGGGAAACCATTTACAGGAGTTGCTACCTCTGTACAAAACCAAGAAGGAAATAAAAAGCTCCTGAAATTGGAGCCATTTTTCTGCTTTTTGTGAGAAAAAACAGGCTTAGCTTATAAGTGCAATGGGATAAGTGACCAATGTCCAACACAGATTCCCTTTTTCTTTTTTACATGTTGCGCTAAAGAACACAACACCATTTTAGTTCATGAGAGGAAATTATAAAAGAAAGACGAAAAACCTCACCACTTGTTAACCTAAACAGTGGGTGATTTTTGATTGGTATCATTCGGCGTGCCCTGTGGTGTGCAGCTGAACTGGACTGAGAAGCTGTGACATGCAGGCTCTCACAGAAGTGGTACATCCAGAAGTCCCATTACACCACTCATCTCTGCCTTTGCTGATGTTTTCCTCACAGTGCAGTATTTTCTCTTGTCCTTTTTTCAGTGCTGTGTTAAAACAATTTGAACCTCATAGTTTCACAAATCCCTTGCAGACTGCACTTACCATTCTGCATTTCATCCCATCCTACTTGTTCCACTCCCCAGAGGAGCTGAGGCAATCCCTTCCACTGCCTGCTGTGGTCCCCTTGCCCACCACGGCTGGGGCAGCTGCCAGAGGTGGAGGTGAGCAGGAAGCAGTGATGGAGAGAGCAGAGGGGAGCACCTGGCACTGTGAGATCACACTAGTAAGAGCTGGTTTAACATTTCTGTCGATGACAGGCAGTTCAGAGACACTTGACAGTTTTATCACAGCAGAGCACACTGTAATTTCACTGCTTACGTGGTGCATGTGCTTGCATTTTACTGGTGTTAGTCCGTCTCCCCACCCATCTGCCGCAGTTACCTGAATGCAGTGACTTTTGCACAAGGTTACGTTGCACTCATTCTCTCTGTCCCATACCACATCACACTGAAAATCCAATAGGGAAGAATGCCATCTATTTATCCCATCTCCCAGGAAATACTGCCAAAGACTGAATGTTTTAAAAACTCTGAATAGCACAGGAATTTGAGGATTCCACTAAGTAGAATTTTCATCTCAGATGATTTTTTTTTTTTAGAGACTTGTGCATTTTATGATCATTTCAACACGTATTTTCTGTGTAGAAATTATTCTCCATCCCAAATCCAGCCCCATATCCACCTCCCTGGTTTATAGAGAATGCCATAATCATATGGTGCTAATATTGTGCCTGTCACAAAGCAGGTATATCTAAATGGTAGCATTTCAGGATTTTAGCTCCCTCCAGAAAACTGCAGTTGCAATTGTTTTCAGATGCATATCCTCAGCTCAGACACCTTAAAGTCTATGGGAGGGGCATAGTGATGTTTTGGAGGTTCTCATCTTCACATTCTAAAATCTCTCAGCTTGGTTAAGTCTCTATTATAAACATCTCAAACCACACCATACTCTCATACAGCACTTGAAATCGTGCATGAAGCAAACCAAACGCTTATATTAAATCATCTGGGACAGAAACCTTGACAATCATTTCTCAGAAGCAGAAGTACTAAAGATGTCTGCATTGAGGCAGATTTTTGTAAGCCTTTAGCTGTTCCACAATCCTTCCACAAACAGTGAGAGACTTGTGCAGCAAACTCTGTGAGTCAAGATTATTAGCATGTGACACCACCACCATGCTTTTCCATGGCAGCAGGGCACGGTGCCTGGGACACTGAGGGAGCGGAGCTGCTGGGTGACCGGTGTGTGCTCCCTGACCTCCCAAGAAGAGAACCCTAGTAGTCTCTGACAAGCCTTGTTCTTCACACCCCGAGACCTTGCTGTAAGCACTGTTCCTCCAGACCGGTCAGGGCAGCAAGAGGAGGGCTGGGACAGAGGACAGCAAGCCCAGGAAAGTTTAGTTTAGCAGGCTATAAATCCCCCTTCCCCTCCTCCCTCTTTATTGCCTGTCTTTGGAAAACACAATCCGATATAAACCAGAGAGAGTGGAAGCAGGGCAATAAAACTGTACGGCAGGAGCACGAGTGTCACAGGGGTGTTATATTACAGGCATTCCAAGTGGCTGATGTCAGGCAGTGAGCAGCAGGGCCAACAAACCCACCAGGGCAAAGAAATGTCCCAACTGTCCTTTGTGGCCCTGTGACATCCCTTCTGTTCATATGCATTCTCAACTCTTACGCTATTCATCTCTTTTGCCCTTTGCTACTCCCAAGTCCTTGCGTTATGATTTCAGGGGCTCTGGTTTCCAGGCTGTTCAGTTTGAGCACTCAGGCCTTTTGACCATGAGTCAAGATATTCTTGAAACGCATGATGTGTTGTCTGATCCGTGTGTAACAGGATCAGCAGTGCCACACATACAAAAATTATTTCTTGATGTGCACATGGCTGGATTAAAAAACATATATATTGGTTTATTCTAAAAGTTAATTTATGTGAACTCAATGCTTTTTAGACAGGGCCAGGAGTCTCAAAACTGGTTAGCAGTTCTGAGTGCCCTACATGAGTGATGGTTTTCACAAGACTGGCTCCTAGCATGTTCTGAAAACCAGGCCCCTTTAAGGTACTATTAATTGTTCATTTAAAAGAGTTTTCAAGACTTTGCCAATGCTTGCTGTGAAAAATTGAAGGAAAGACACTTAACCACAAGTTCCGAGGTATAAATATTGCTCAGAAGCTCAGACGTACTTCCATTCATAGGAGCTGGCACAAGTACGATTTCTTGGGGCTATGTTTCTTTCTCCTCAGTTGTCTGCAGTTAGGTGTTTGCTATAAATTAACTTGCAAAGCTCATGTAATTGGTAGACTGAAAGAAATATCTCTGGAAAAGAATTCATCCTGCTTTTTTTCGGTTACGGTCGCACAATCAAAATTAAGCCAGCTTAAGTCAAGATGCATAACTCATGTTTTTCTCTCTCTTCTTCTTGTTGGTATTGTTTAGAGTTGGTTTGGGTTGGATCAGTTTCCCGACTTGATTTGTTCCGCGCCTGTATGAATGCTCGCTGGCACACGAGACGTGGGGAAACAGGCAGCTAAGGACAAGGGAATATGAGGTGAACTTTTGGGGACAGCTTCCCCTTATGTGGACTTAGAGGAACTCTTTAACAGCAGCCTCAGAGATGCCTGCTGCAATGGCTTTGTCATCCTCAAGGTTTGCACATCTTTCTGTGGAGTTAGGACATGTAACAAACAGAGAAACCTCACCTAGGACAACCAAAGTTTGGTGAGGTGGATCTCATAATTATTTACCGTTTAAGTATATTCCAGTTCTAAGGAGTCCGCAGCAGTGCCAATATGTTCATTGAAATGGTAAATTACAAATGTAGATTCACAGAGCCCTGTGCTTGAATTTCTCTGCCATTTTAGAAATATGACACATGTACTCTGGGGTAGTTTTGGAGCATGTTGGGAAAAAAAATCCAAATTAACTTTTGAAGTGGACCAATTAAAGCATGGTAAATCCCTATGTAGACACTCTTCCTGAGTATCAAAGAGGCCTTAATTCAGGTCAACCTAATTTATTTTGTATTGAAGTAAAACAAATCAAATAAAGGTCCCTTTAATCCTAAATGAGAGTGCCTGTGCAGGCGGGTGGAGGGGGCTTAGTGCTATTCAGAATTTAATGGCATTTGATAGCAATTACTTAGAATAATCTCTTTTATGAGGTTTTTGGACACTCCTATCAAATTCAGTTGCACTGTTTGTTTAATTATGTGGAATAAAGTTGACATGGAAGAGTTAACGTTGGAAATTGATTTCCAAAGGGTTTTCTGTACATGAAATGTTGAAATTTTGAATGACCAAGGAAGAAGGAGAAGGACATGTGATTATCTCACCATTATAGATAGGCATTGCTCTCCATCTCATTTATTTCTACACATTTCCCCAAGTCTGCATAGCACTGATTTTTAGATCTGAGTTAATTTTTTGGTTCAACACAGCACCCAGAAGAGAAAGCTGTTAGATTAATGACTGAGTTTCCTGGTCTACATATGAAGGGTGGTTCTCTTCATTCTCTTCACTATGCAGATGGATATTTAATGTACAGAGTATCATATTATTTTGCATGAAAATATAACACCTTTAATCCTGTAATCCTAAAGGGCCTTCCAAATGTCAGTGCCTCCACTCTGCCCCTGAGAAAATCAGGGAAGTGTCATTATCCCAATTTTATAGATAGGAAAGACACAATCCTAAGAAGTGAATTGTCTTGCCTAAGGTCACACACAAGGAGAGAATGACTGCATGTAATAAAACCAATTCTTCTAAATCCCTGTTTTGTGACTCAGTCACAAGACTGCCCTTCTCTATTGTTTTATAACAAGCCTTATTTCCACTATCTCCCCTTCCAGAAATTCTGCTGTCAATACTGTCCTTTCTGTGGTAGCCACATTGTCTGGCACTATCTATTAGAAAAGATGGAGAAGTTACTGGTGGTACGCTTTAGGTCTGCCGTGGCACTTCAGTGTGGTGGGGTCTTTCTGCTCCTAATCCATTGTATCAGCTCCTGGCAATTCAAGCCCTGTCTACTGAATTGCTAGGGGTGAAAGGTCAATGCATTAAGCATAGCAGATTAATACACTGCAGTAAATCCCAGAACCAGCACTTTAAGGAGCCAGTAATATTTCACACGTGATTGTTCTACCAATTGATTGCACCATCTTGTGAGTGCGTTGTGTGTGTGTATTTCTTTGACTCCATTTACGAGCTTTCCCAAGCTCCCCTGTTTAGTGGAGATTGCTGTGTCCCACACTGGTTGCACTTTGATCAGGGAAATTCAATACCTGAGGTCTGGGCTTTATAGGAAAGCAAGGTCCAGATTAAGGGAATTAGCCACAGTATATCACAACTAATAAAAGAGTGATTGAGCCCCACCACAGTGCTGCCCCAGGGGACAGGAGGAAAAAGGACGGGGGCAGTTAGTGGAGGGGGAGGAAGACTTGCAGATAAAGCCATGTCCATAATTAAAAATGAATAAACCTGCTATCACATCATGCCTCTTACAGTGCTAGCAATCAAAGCAACAACTCTTCACAAAATGTTGCAGCTATAGCCTTTTCTTTCCTTTTTTCCTTCCCCATTTCTTCCTGTTGACCTTGTCCATTCCCACCTTTTCAGTACAACTAAATTACAAGCCTTTTTAGGAATTTTGTGGAGAAATAAATCAGATATTTGACTGATTCTTATGTCCATTTCATGGCAGTGATTAAATAACTCAGGTCAGTAGGAGCTGCAAATTCAGACACTTGACAAAAGCAGGAGTAGGAGCACCAACTATTGTTTGGATGCTGGGATTTCTCTCAAGATAAGCCTTGAGAGTTTTGTAAAGGGCTGCCTATTGTTATTACGAACCCAATCAGAATCATCAATCTTTCTTTATCCGTACTGCTTTAAAGAAAAGGAAAAAAAAAAAAAATCAAACCAGATCTGAGCATGTAGTTCACTCTTGGACTAAGAAAATCGCTGCAATAATTTTCTTGGAAGGTGTTCACAGTAATATGGCAAGACACAATGTAACATCTGCATATCTAAATCAGGAGATAGTAGGCTTTATTATTTTACAGAATGTGACTGAGGAAAGATTACTGAAAATTCTATCAGAGGGAATCAGACTACTGCAAAATCCAAATCATTCAGTTACTTAGTCTTCACTAAGGCTGTGAGCTTCATTTCTTTCTAATTTCCTTGCCCATTTTTGTCTGAGTTCTTAATCCAGACCAAATTTCCCTTGAGTTTTTCTTATTAATTTTAAAGATATTGCTTGAACTAGGAGTGGCAGAAAGAATTGAAAAAGGACCAGCACATAATGCCTGTGTCTGGCATCTCCTTTGTCATACACATGGCTGGGACTGGGTACGCTGTTAGAAGTGCAGTTGTTCACGAACAGCCTTGATTTGTTTCCCAAACTGAGTACTTGATTTTTCATGCTCCTTGACCGTGATATTTCTTTGGAAAACAAATACAGAAAAATATCTAATTTTATAGTACCACTTTGCATTTAGAAGTCTGTTAATGTAATGATTTTGGTGCTTCCTAATTTGAATCTGCAAAAGCATGTTAGCATACACCTAATCTGACTTGTTGGGTGTTGTAGGAGTTTTCTTGGAGTCAAATACAGGGTTAAGTGTTCCAGTGAGTCAGAGCCACAGCAATTTAAACTAGACACATAATGAAAGGAAGAGTGTATTAACCATACTTAGTGCCTTGCAGTGTTTTAGAATTTGTGTGTTAGATAAATGTCAACATCCTCTCCAATGACAAATTCCTATCTTTTTTTACTAAATCTTTTCATTTCAATACTCCTCAGCATTCCAGCATGAACAATGGTGAATACTGAAGCCAATGGAAAGAGTGTGTTGAACTAAATACATATTTGATCAGGTTCCTAGAATCCATTTTCAACTATTATTTATTATTACTCTTTATTACTATGGTATAAAGTAGATGGCTACATAGATATTCTGTCTAATTAGGCTGGTCTGCCTGAAATCCTCATTCATTTGCCAGGTAATGCATTTTCAGGCAAGTGGCACAACAGTATTGATTAATCACAGTAACTCTTGACAGTGTTTTTTAGAACACCTGATCATGCACAGTGCTTTGAAAGCATAGGAGCCTTTTTTTCTTTCTTTCTTTCTTTCTTTTTTGTCCCCTTGTGCCAGCTAATTAAATTTGCCCCAAGTTTTCAGAAGTACATAAAGTAATTTTCTTCCAGGATCAGGATTTCCTACTTTCTAGAACTTCTGTTTTCTGTAAGACCAGGAATCTTCATGCCAAAGCACACATTTGCGCTTGTCACATTCTCTCTAAGCAAACCAGGTTCCCAGCCTCCTCAGCTTTGATATTATTACAAGAGCAGATACAAAAACTAAACAGAAAAGAATGTTCAATTCAAGCTTGTTATGTTGTGAAAAGCTATCAATAATTCAAGACAAATGCTTGGTTGACTTGAGCAGAAAATTTTGGTTAAATATCAGTTCCTAGAAAGATTTTTTTTTTTTTTCCCTGACACAATTGAGGCATCTCTTTGAATTGTCTGTCAAGAGTGGGCTAAACTCAAAAGCAAAATTATATGTATTAGTTGAGACAGTGACAACACTGATATGTATTAAAGGTGCCTGAGTATGAACAAACCCACTTTACCGTGGTACAGAAGTTAAGCATCCAGGAGCACACTATTTTATTTGAAATTAAAATGTAAATAACATGGAGAATTTCAGTTTTGTAACCACCTGATTTTAAAAACTTGAACCTAAACTTTGTGCCCCATAAAATCTTATTAGATCATGTGCTCTTATGTAGCCTGTTACCTCATAATAATTAAAGAGCAACTCAAGCAACTTTGTGACAGCACAACAACTCTACTTTCTCTTACTGAAGATGGTCAATGCTAAGCCTCTCTAATCCCCCACTGCCACCTGTGATTCTGCATCACTCATAGTTTATGCTGGTTTAGATTATCTGCTTTCATTATTTCATTATTCACCTGCCAAATAACAGGTGAAAAAAAATATAAACCCCACTTTCTCTAAAAAAAACCCTCTAGCTGTCACATCAGATGATGCCTTTAACCCAGTGTCCTGTGCATGAATGGATCATGGATCTTGGTACCAGTCAGACAAAGTTGTCAACGGAAATCACGTCAATAAACAAACAGGGAAACTTGTTTGAGAAACCACCTTTAAATCAAAAAAGAACCCTGAGCAATCAATGGACCTAATACAGTTCATCTTTCCTTAGCATCCCCAGTCCAGTCCCCTATAGCCCTCCAAGCTACAACTAAGTAAGTTTACTTCATAGTCCTGAAACTTTAACGTTTTAATGAGGTAAAATTTTGTCCCATAGAAGCTAAGCTCTACCAGAAATGCCTAGATAAGAGCCAAATATTGAAAATCTTTATGTACACAGTAATTCCTTTTCATACAATACTGCCATACAGCTAAGAAATTGATTTCTTTCAGAAGAAAACAAGAGAGCAGCACCCATTAGTTCTTAGTTAAATATTAGATGAAATCACTTAAATGCAAAATTTATGGCATTCATTCAGTACAGGATTCAGACTAGTTTTTTAACTGCTTTGTTACTTTTTCCAATCCATGAAGAATTTATATGGTGAGGGATTAACTACCACTTCTTTAAGCATTTATTCCTGCTTCTATTCAACTGAATGGTAAAATCTTGATGGGTTTGAGCAATGAAGAATCGAGGCTGATAAAAAGTCTACTGAAGATTCCTATCAATCCCCATAGTCTTTGCAGCAGGATCCCACATGAGTGTAAACTTGAAGCAGCTCAGTGGAGCTATTTAGAATAACCCAAAACAAGTCTGTTACTGTCACTTGAGTGTGTTTTATAAAGTGGCAGGAAATGAAGACATTGTTGATGGGCAGAACTCAGGAAATTGATTAAACCCCTCAAAATCTCTTTTGAGATCCATCTCCACAAGAAGTGGGTGAATGCTACAAGTGATGATGAAATGCCAGTGAGCAGGGCCAGCCCACATCAACTGCTTCATGACTGCTTGCCAGACAAACAGATTGCTTGTCAGAGCAGCAGGAGAAATACTTGGACTGCCAGTAACCAGAAGCTGAAAATCTGGCAAGGTCAGTCTCTCCCGCTGATCTCAACACTCACTGACTTCTGATCCCACCTGAGAATGGGATAAAATTCATACAAACTAAAACTGCTTTTAAAGTAGTTAGATAGGTAGCAAATATTAAAATATTTGTGTGAAGATATCCTAAGCTCTGCCAAACAGCATGTGCGTTGCTGTATAAAAGCCATCCAGACAGGACATTAAAGTTATGATTCTGTCATCTCCACATAGTCATGAAAGATACTTTTATGAGACTTCCACTTTCAGCTCAGGTAGCATATTCCCCGTTCCAACTAGAGTGTACCTTCCAGTAATGCTCTAAGTCCAGTCTCAGCTATCCAATAACATTTATCTTTCATTTTAACACTTTTTATCCATTTATGTCAATATATGTCTTATAAAGAAAGCCCATTTGTCCTTATCATTTCATAGATAGGGACAAAATGATTTACTCAAAACACTCCAGTGGCAGAGCCAGCAGTAAATGCAGTTTCCTGACTCATGCCCTTTAGCTGAACCACACTGTGCTAGTCTAACATCCCCTAATATCTGCAATCACATACAGTAGCCTCGTTACCAACCTCCCATTATCTGTAATAGTTATCAAACCCCCATTAGCTGTAACAACGCATAGTGTAGTGTTTGGCTCTTCTGAGGAATGAGAGACTAGAAGATATTAGCTATAATTTTCTGATTTTGATTACTGTTGCCTGAAATGGACAGTATCATAGTTACCACCCCCACCCCCCTCTGTTCCTACTCTATCATGTATTTTGAAACCATTTGCTAAATAAAACTTCAGTCTACCAAGGGTTCTGGAGAGATTTTGACCTATACAGTGCTACTATTATTCTTCTTCTTTTTTTTTTTTTGTTAAGAACAGTCCCTTATTAAAATGGGAACATCTACTTCAGTCCAGATTATCAGTATGAGTCCTATGTTCCTCCTACCTGCACTCCAGGTATCTCTTTTCTGTATTTACAGAACACTGTAAACAGTTGTCACTGAGACAGCTCAATGCAGACTTTTTGTCCATACAACAAGTGGATTTGTTCATCCTTTACCTGAGCTGGTACCACTTATCCTCCTACTGTCATCCTCTGCCACAGCATAGGGGGTACTAATGTTCTATAGGAACAGGTTCTGACTAAGCCCTCAGGCCTCCAGTTTTTCCTAAGTGACAAAGAATAGAACACTCAGGGCTCTGGTTAATAGAAGGTGAGCAAAATGTTTCCCAGGTGAGCTCGAAACCAAATATGTTGAGGAATATTTTCTTTGAATGTGTTCTCACAAGAAATTCAGAATGTTTTCCTTTTATAATGATGACAGTGTGCAAGGAGCTTCCTTGGCAATCACAGAATGGAAATCTTTGGTTTGGGAAGCTGACAGATCTTAAACCTTAGAGATGAGTATCATTTTACCCTGGCAGCTTCTTGTTCTAGGCTGCCACATTCGGCATGGCTTCTCTTCACCATTATGCTCTGGTAGATACAATATGTGACATTTTTGGTCAGGCTGCTATGATGGAAAGCCTTTTCTACATAGTGATCTTTCTATATAGGCTGATCTCCTCTTGTCTGGGGTAATCCTAACAAATGAAATGCTGCAGTGAGGAAAAAATTGAGATGGATACCTAGCACCCCAAGAATTTCTGTGATTGCACATGGGACATCAGAGGATTTGGGCAAACTTCAAAACTGAGAAAGTGTGGGACAATTTGTAAATGGCTCTTCTGTCCTAACAAGTGGCACCATATCCTCTGTCCCTACTCCACTGTTGAGTGATGGCACTTCCACAGTTTCCACACAAGTTGGTTGCCTGAGAGGAAGACTCTTGCAGAAGTGAGCCCTCAGGGCCACACTGAGATAAACTGAATGCTTACCCCTTCACTGTGATTCTGTCAAATTTTCCAGCAGGTACTCAGAAAAATATTTCACTGCCCTAAAGGCAGGTTCTTAATTTACTTCCTGCCCTGCACGGTGTCTCACTCTTGCTTGTGTTTTCCTCTTTATTTTGAGAATAGAGGACTGGGTTTTTATGGTGGCCATGTTAATCGTATCCCTGGTGGTCACAAAGGAGTTTAATAAAAGGGGTGGGTGGCTGGGTTAATTATTTTTTCCATCTGTCTTAGGAGAAGAGTGTTTTAAATAAATACAGCTCAGTTGGAGCAGAAGGGTTGCAAGGGTAACGTTTTTTGTTTCCCTTCCTTTGTCACCCCACCCTCCTTCCAACCCCCCAGTTTATTTCCTGCTGTGGAGACAAGTGACTTAATAAACTATTATTTATTTGTTAAAGATGTCTCTTTCCAGCACTAGCTTTCCTGCTGGGGAGATGAGTGTCTATAAAATATTTCCAAAAGTACCTCCTTTAAAGATTTAGTGGGCTTCCCAAAAGCACACTTCAAGTCCTGCTGCTGTAAAAGTTGCTGGCTGTTTATTTTTCAACATGTCTAAGAGCCTGAGTGATGGAGCAAGAAGAAAGTTTTGTTCTTCCACAATTTTTTAATCTGCTCCTACTTTGAGTATCAGTCCTGTACAGCAGGAGCAAACTGCCAAGCCAGCACTGAGCCCTATTTTGTTTAACAAGGCTCTGGTTTAGCTCAACTTTATACCATACAGATTAGCTAAGCAGGTTTGAGACCTTCATTTTAAACGACTTTGTGAACAGTTGCTGAGCAGGGAGGCTTGAAGTTAAACTCTGGGCTTGAAGACGTTGGGCCACAGATCTCAGTATCACAGTGGCCAACTCGGTATTTTTAATGTTTCAAGACAAGTTATTTTTTTACTGCACCAGCATCTTCGGAGGAGATTGTAAATACAATAGGTTCCTGCTGCTCAGCATGGACTTTTTTTCACCACTGACACATCAATCCATCTTTTTTAAGAGCAGAGTTAAATTTCTATTTTTTTTTTTTTTTTTTTTGCTCCAAATTCAGTCTGCCATGTCTAGTGCTGTGTCCAACACCTTTCTGCTTTCCTCATAGAAGCCAGTAGAATATACTACATAAATACTGCATACTAAGAGTGTATCTCCTCACAGTTTCTTCTCCAATACTATGAGTTAGGTAGTAACCATGCAAGGTGTGTAACACAGCCTTCATACACAGACAGCATTACAACCTGGTGGCCCAGACAAACTTAACCTGCCAGCTTCAGGAGCAATGATTCTGTACAATATCACGTCATTTGCTTTTTATAGCCTCCCTGTATTGCATCAGTCCCAAAGCTACAGGTGAAACCCCACCTTTGGGTCAAATTCTTCCTTGGGAGAAACCCTCAAAATTGATAGACTGGAGGACACCAACAAACCCAGCACCTCTTTTGCGTGAAAACTCCCTCCTATATGGGGTTTTGGTCCAAGTTCTGGTTGTTCAGTGCTGGTGTTGGACCTGGCACAACTTTTAAGCCCGGAGTTTTGCATGTTTAGGAGCTACCTGAAGCAGGGACTTGGGAACCTTCCAAAAGGAGCTCAGTGTGGTTCTCTGCTTCCCCCAGGTGGAGGCATCATGGGCCGGCATGGTTCCGAGGTGGGCACGACCTCTGCTGAGAGCTTTCCGCAGCAGAGGGAAGAATCAATCACTAGGGAGTCCCTGAAACAAACTGGGTGGGTGGAAAAGGCTGCTGAACAGAAATGTACTGGAGACACAAGGAAGGAGGAACCCCCAGCTTGGGAATTAGGTAGAATAAGACTGAGATGCCCAAGGTATGTGACTGCTCACTCTTTGTCCACTGTTTTCGGTAAGTTGTATGTGAGACTCTGCCTGACATCTTCATTGAGCAGAAATGCCATCTTGCCATCATAGGATGGGCTCAGCCTTCTCTCCGTGTTTATACATTACTGCTGAAAGTGTTCCAGGAATATTTGTGTTCACCACCTAGATGAACTAAGAGGGAAAGAGCTATGCAGGGAGGAGATAGGGGGAGCACTAAGAAGATTTGAGAGATGAGTTGAAACATCACTAGAAAGAGGCAGACACTGACTTTAGTTCTTTTAAGCCTGGCCATACGTTGTTTGAGACAACAGGTAGGACTCCTGCATCATCTCACATTGTAAAACAAGCCTACTGGTTTGCCTTGAGCCACAGGTCCACACCAGGCAGGTCACTATGAAGGTAGCTCCTTGGGACGTTATTTCCTTCAAATTTGTGAAAAGTTGCAGATAGGTTGCTTCTCCACTAGGTACAAGGGGAAGAAAGAGCCTGGAGAAGGAGCAGAAGATAGTTCAGAAGTGTAACTATTGAAAAGATGCAGTGGAGTCTGCTGGGGAAGTGCAGGGCTCAGTCCCCTGTGAAGATGACCTTGTGCTGAGCAGAAAGAATGCAGAAAAAGTAGAGACAGCTTAGAAAATTATTCTTTTTTGACAACTCAATTGTCTAATCTCAGGAGGGCCCTGAAGAGACATGAACCAGTGCATGGTAAGAAACCAAGGGAATGGGTGTTGGAAGCAGACTGTTAGCCAGCAGTAACTGACAGCTGTATAAAATCCTGGAGACAGATGATTGCAATCAAGATTCAGTCCCACAGAGACAATTAGTTACGTGAATACAGATCAGAGCACAGATAACTGAATGGAAAAGAAATTTCATAATATTTCATTTCTGTATAAGACTGGGAAATACCTATGAAAAATACGTGAAGATACATCCTAGGTACCATGAATGAAATTATTATATTATTTGTAATTTTGAAATTACAGCTGTTGGCATTATTCAACACCCAAACTATGGATACATCTACTCAGAGTGGCTTTATCTGCAAGGGCCACTTGAGAGTTTGTGGCTTTAACCTTGTTCCAGATTTGGGATTTTTTTGCTTACACAAAACATTGGTGTGAAATCAGAGTATTCTGAAACATCCCTGAATTTAAAGCAGTGGAATCTGAAATCAGGACCTTCCCTTAACTTTGGCATCACCTTTCTCATTTTTCCCTCATTGATTTCAGCAGTCTTACATGCGTAATAAAGTAAACACGTCAAGATTTGGCCCATAGCAGGAGTCATAAATTCTTTGTTTTTGAAGACCTGATCCTTCAGCCACTGCTGTTAATAGATAAGTACTTATTTGACGTCATTTGGGAGGAGCAGATCCAAAGGCGTTTGTTCTCGGGCATATCAAAGCAACTATTTTGTATCGAAAGTAAATTAAAATGTAATATTCCTACATTTGCCAGGAGTGTAAATCTGAGCACCACAAATCAAATTAATTGTATATCTATGTGCAATATTTCAAATGAAACCTGTGACAGTCAGACAAGTTGTTCGATAACTGATCTTTTAAAAACATCAGAGCAGGGTTATTCAAAGGATTACTTTAAAGTACTTTTTAGTGGCTGAAGCACAAACTGGTATAGATTTAAAGCTTAAGTATAGCAATTTAATTTGAAGTTTCTCTGTATTTTCTCAAAGATGCTTGTGGACAGATTGTCACCTGAATGAGCTACTCCCTACACTAACCAGAAGGCGACTGGACAATTTTCGTCTGTGTACTTATTGAAAGGATTGAAAGGAAGGCTGAAGAATAATTTTTGCCGGGGAGTCTTGCAATGATGTTATTATGTCAAAAAACGAGCTCTAAGAAAGAAAGGAAAAAATAATTCTAAATTGTCTCTGATCATATCCATCTTCAGAATAATGCCAGGATATCCAGAATAATTCTTGATACATCATTTTAAAATCATTCCCTGTTTCATTTAGCAACATACCCCCCCACCCAACTTTTGTTCAGTTTTGTACAGAACATTCCTGGAACTATAAATTCACCATGTAGGGTTACATCCTTATTTTAGGAAGAAATAATTCCTCTGCTTATCATGCCAATACTTGGCTATTTAAGTGATTTACGTATTTTATTGAAGTCTTAGTGTATTTGTGTGTATGTACATACTCCATATATACGTGTGTATATATATACATATATACAAGTAAACGAGTTTCTTTTCTGTTTTGCTGTAAAGTTTCTTTCTAGGGAAGGCAACTATTTCTAGGTTTTTATAAGCTGATGGAACAGGCTTGTCAAATAGTCTTTATGAGAGAAGAAACAGGAAGATGGCTTGGTTTGCAGACAGAGGGTTATTGGGCAATTATGTTTTTTATAGAGCTGTTGTAGGACAAATCACGGGCCTGCTTTTGCCTTTGATGCTACGAGGCAGACGGCCCAATAAAGATCAGAACAAGGGAGGGCAAAGGGGGTCAGGGACAGAGCCTTCCCTTGGGGTCCCGCTTCTGCTGCTCGCCTCAGAAACCAGACACCCCTTCCAGATGCACCATAGCTCCACTGTGACCCTCCTGATGGGCTGTGCTGGGAAACTAGGAGTGCTCCAGGAAGTGTTCACCCTGCACAGCCAGCTCCAAGGTTACATAGATGTTGGGAGAAAGCCACCCTCTGTGGTGGCTTGGTACAACCATGGAGATTATTTGCCCCCATGACTAGAAAAAGCCAATGTACAAGAAACTTTGTGTGGGAAAAAAAAACAGTTTAGCTTACTCAAAGTTGTATAACAGGCAAAACTCTCCCTGCATGTGTCCCTTTTTTGATATCTATTTCCTTTTGTACTGTCTGAACTCATCTTTCAGCCACTCTTTAACTTTTCACAATTAGGAAGAATTCTCCTTGGGGCAAGCTGTCCTATCAATTTTTGTTTTGTTTCACCTTCATCTGTAGCAGTTGGTACTGGGCCTGTAAGAGAATCTTGGCTTACATAAACTACAAGTTATTTGTCTATGCCAATTCCTTTATATATAAACAGCATTTAGCAAAAAGGTATGTTCATTTTCACAATGGGGATTCATCACATGCATGTGTAGGCGACACTGGGGAAAACTCATCTCTGGAGCGTTCCTAATCTCCAAATATTTCTGCTGCCATTTCATATATCTCAGTTGGGCAGTTCGTTCCAAATACAGAAGAGATAAATATAAATTTGGAAAAAAAAAAGTGGTTGTACATTTTACATCATCTTTTCCTCATTATTCAGAACAGCACATTGTATGAACTTGAGCTACTTCTGTTCTGCTTTATTTTCCTTTGAGACACTTTGATGGCATTGGTTAAGTAAAGATCATATCCACATAAATGCTGTGAATAGTGTGCTGGAGTTACCTTTGGGAACACCCCGCTCTGCTCTCAGGGACTTGGTGACTGGGTAAGTGTCAGAGCCCAGAACTGCATGGAAAGGAGCCCTGGAGCTCCAATGCTTGACTGGCCAAAGCTATAAAATAAATACATACACAACAACACAGGTCCACCTAGGAAAGCTTGGGGAAGTAGATCTGCTAGAACTAAATTATTTCATAGAGTTAAAATTGTGGCTCAGTTACTTGAGGCAATTCCTACACTGACACCTGGCACAAGCTGTCAAATCTATTTTAACCACTTTCACTACTTTTTTCCTCACAAGGAATGTGTGTTGTACCATAGATATTGGAGAGATCAGAAAGGGGGGTGTTAAAATCACACAAATAGATGCAGTGCACATTATGTCAGGGAAGATGGAAGTACTCAGTGTGCAACTAGCAGATTTTGACCCCTGACTTTCCCTGCAAAAATACTGACCCCCTTGCATCCTCAGGCTATCACAAAATTAGCTGCTCAGAATTAATTGAACTTAGAAAAAGGAAGAATTTATTAAAAACAAAATTGACTGGCAGGATGAAAGCTCTCTCCCCTTCCAGTATGCCACTGATCTACCTGAATACCAATGGGAAAGGGAAGAAAATGTATTGTTTAATGAAACTCACCACTGTTTGTTGTTTATTTGCTAAATACTTGACCAGTTACAGAGGAAGGGGAGCACTGTCAAATTCTTATTGGAATACCAGTGGGATTAGCTAGGGAATGCCTAAGAGAGAGAAAGATGGATCAGTTCTGCCTGCTACACTTCCTTATACTGTGACTAGTTTTCCTGTTTGATAGATTTGTAAGCTTTCCCTTTCCTCCACTATCAGTCACAGTTAGGCTCTTCCTAAGACATCTGCTGCTTGTTTTTTGAGTTCTTCAAATGATTGTTGGTCTGTGGCTGTTTCCAAGTGTCTGCTATAACACCACAACGTGACTAGCTGGTGTTCATTGTTGTTATTCACAACTCAGCATCAAAAATTAAGTCTCATTCTGCACTCTGACAGAGAGGGAGCTTTGAACCACAGCATTGGAATTGCCACACATTCAGAGCCCTGTATCAGGACTCTGCAGGATATACAGGACTCTAATTTCCATGCTTGTAAGATTCCTAACTACTTCAAAATGTAATATTTTATGGACAACTAATTAACATTTAGGGTATAAGAAAATAAGTTTAGGGCTCAGAAGGGCCTCCTTAACTTGAACATTACAAGTCTGAAAGTCCAGAAGATGGCTCGGTACAGGGCTTACATCTTTCCCTCCTAGAGCTGAGGAATCCATATGTAGCCCATTGCCTGAGCAGCTGGTCCCTGACAATCAGGAAAATTCCAATAACAATCCCTTAGGCCTCTTCCAGTAGAGTCACAGGTAAGAGCCAGACAGAAGCACCAAACTCTGTGCCCGAGACATTTTGAAGACTTAAATAACTGCACATTCCCTGCCCTCCTCTCTGCCTCTGCCCCCAGTCATAATTCACCTACCTTGGGAAATCTGCAAAATTTCACCTGTGACAGCTCTGCTGACAAACAGGGCAGATCAGAGCTTTCATCTGGGTGATGAACTGCCAGGCTGTCAGAACAGCAGAGTATCTGTGCCGTGGTGAGACAGGTCAGGGCTGCCGCAGGGGCTCTGCATCCTGACCTTGGGAAGGCTCAGGGAGGACTGGGTTGTACCTGCTCCTGCCTCTCAGGGTCTGCAGGACAGTCGTGGCATGTGTTCCCTCATAAGGACACAGAGACAAACCAGAGACATCCCTGAGCACACACATGGCTCAGGGAATTGTCCAGGATCACAGTCCATTCCTCAGATGACGGCCTCCCCCACTGGGGAATTAATTGGCAGGTAGGTTCTAGAAACTGATAGTGAGCTAATTTCATGTAAAATTAGGTCTTTTCATTTGAATACCTGACTGTGAAGCCATAGGATTATACTTCCCCAGCTGTTATGCAGCACAATTTGATCCGCATGGATTTTGGTGCATTTTAAAAAGCACCAAGAGTAGCAACTTGTTTTTCTGCATGACACCACATACAGAAGAGGACTTCTATGAGTATTTAAGGAATTTCTCCATATGTCCTCTTCCAGCTCCACTGAATCTGGTCTTTGAAAAGAGAAGGATCTTATCTGGACATTTTGCTGTCTAGTCACATACATGTGATCTGGGTTGGGAAAACCCTGCATGCTTGTGACTTCCTGAATCAGCCCAGAAAACCGGAACAGAGAAAGAATTTAGAAACCCCAGTTTCATGCCCCCTTTCTGTTTGAAGTAAGCTGAACCCACATCTAATTCACTGAGTGGCCTGAACAGTGTGATTATGTCTTTCTTGTGCCTGGGCAAAATACTTTATTTTAAAAAATGGAATAGAACTAAACCTGAGCATCAGGAATTTCTGTCGGTCCTCTAATATCCAGCAGCCTTGTGTCAGTGCTTTAAGGAAGATGCAAGATCCAGGGTTCAGTCAAGAAGCAAATGAGGGCATTTAAGCCAGGGTATTAGTTCCAAGGATGAAGTCTTTGTCAAGCTCTCAGCTTTGTTTTACCCCTCCCTACCGCTGAAGTCTTCTGTCATCTCAACATTAATTTCTGTCAACATGCGGGAAAATTTGCTAAGAATTTTTCCTATCTTAACACATTATGGATGCATTTTTTCGCAAACATCTTGATTGCAGGGTGGCAGTTTATAAGAAGAAACAAGGAGGTAGGAAAGGGGGGTCTCACTGCAGTGAGAGCCTGTTATGAGAACATTAGTCACCTAATCCCTAATTCCTGGGGGGACTGGGTTGGTACAAGATCACTTTATACTTGCCTTGTTTCTTACAAGCTTTCCATTTGCATTCACTAATGACCATTGTAACAGACAGGATGCTGGGATAGATTTAGCTGTGAACTAATCCAATCTGACTCCTCTTGTGTGATTTGCTAGTGGCTCCAAGACACTGTCTCTCCAGTGAGAAGATTTACAAGGTTTACCCAATTTGAGTAGTCCCCATCAGTGGAGTTAGGGAACTGCGGTGCCTCTAAGTGCTTGACAGAAGGACAGTGACTTTGTTTGTCTGAAGTGGGACTGAGAGGCCTCTCGAGGCAAGTGCCTCAGTGAAGAGCAAGTGCTATCATCGTTCCCTTCTTGCTCCCTAAATTTAAGACACTGAACTGTTAAGATCAGTTGCCTGAGGTTAGAATGTTTCTCGGTGCTATAACAGGATTCTCTTCTCCTGGGGAAAGTACCGTGTCAGACTAGTTAGTACCTCCTTGCTGCTGGCAATTTATTTCTAATGGCAGGAGTTGGAATTCCCCTTTTTCCACAGGAGACAAGGAGGACAGGAGGCTCTGGCTGTTTGCTGGGTTTTCTTGCCTTTTTAAAATACTTTACTATTTTTAGTTTAGCACTTTATAGATGTAGTTTTGTTCATTCATAGCACAGCATAGTGCTTCTACACCTATGTATGTTTTCTCCCCTCACATTCCTTCAACTGTACCAAGAAAGTTCGTAAGTGAATTGCAGCTTAGAGTGTGAATGCCAGGTTAGCTGGACCAGCCGTAAAATTAAAAAAAAAAACCCAAAAAACCACAGGATGCAGCATGGTGTTGACTGCAGAGACAATCTATGACCAGTAGAAGGTAAATAGAGAGGGGAAGAAACCTCAGCATTGCTGATTTGTGCCTTTAGATATCACAGAATAGCCTCAATCAACTCATAACTGCTTAAAATTTTACAAATAGACTCTTCGATGTGTTTTGAGCCTCTCTGCTGCTCTGTTGGCACATAATACCCTTGCAGTACTGGCAGTAAGGGCTCAGGGGCAGATTACAGCATGGAGGGCTCTCTCTCATCACCCAGTCTTGTATTGAGATTGAAACTTAAGAGCAATGGTAATACTAGAGGAACACTAGAAAATAGGAGTAATTTGAGTGTTTGGATGGTTCTGCACTAATGCTGTGGAGCAGTCCCTGTAAAGATGTTATAGTTAAAATGAAATAATGTGCAGGTCAGTGTCAAGGGCATAGTGTAATTTTCTGTATCTGTCCTTGCATTGGCAAAGGAACAAGGAAATCTGCTGAACATTAATTAAACCTTTTTTATTTTTTACATTTTCTTTTCCAGTCACCTCTTCAATTTAGATCTTTCAGGTTGCAGATATGTCCCAGAAATTCTGCAGAATACTGAAATATCATACAGTGTTTGAGGAATCAAGAGGAAAGAGCTTAAACTCTTCAATTATCTGCTTTTCCTTTAATCTCCCTCCTTCTTGCCAATGCAAATTACACAATATTAAACTCCCTGTGGCTGTGGGGACAAAACTAAGTGAACAAGGGGAAGAGTAAGAAGGGAAAAGGAAGGGAAAGAATGTGATATTCACACACTACAAAGTAAACAGGTCCAAAAACATTTTTAAATTTTACAGGAAATGTACAACACGCCGGGTCACCCATCCCCTGCCACCTGCCTGCCTAGAGCATGAAGGGGAATCTCTGGGCACACTCAATTTTATTTTGGGTTGTGTCACTAGACCCAGGAACTGATGGAAAGAGGATATAAGTCGAAAAACCTTAATCTTAAGACAGCCCTCTTTATTCCCAGCTAAAAGCATCAGAGAGGGGCTTTCCTCTCCTCTCAGTTGAAAGAGCATTTCACCCTCCTGTTCAGAACTGCCTGCCTGTACCTGCTCCTCCTGCCTCTGCTGGTCTGCTGTGTGTGTTTGGAATGAAAGATTTTCCCTGCAAGCCCTAAACCTCTTCCCTGGCCTGTCAGGCTGTTATCAGCACAGGTTCCTCAGTGGGCCACAGTGATTTACTGTCCAAATAGTGCTGTTCTTTGTCATAGATTGTGATCGAAAAGCCTTACTTTGCAGCTAATAAGAAACTCTTCCCTTTCCCTCATGTTTTTTTACCTGTCTTCAAATATTGTTTTACGAGCCCATTGCTTGCTATCTGCCTGACACAGAAGCTGTGCCTCGGGGCATCATTTTCTCACCTCTGAGCCAGAGGGTTGTTGCTTTGATGCTGGGCTTGAAGAGCTTGAGCTTGGAACAGCTCCACGAAGGGTATCTACCCTGTCTCCCCAGGGCAATCTGCTCAGGTGAGGAAAGTTGCCCTCATGGTTCACACTGGTATTCTGGGCATTGCTGATTTGTTTTTCCATAATACAAAAGGGAAAACGTTTTATAAAGGGAGAGGGCTTGACACTTATCAGATGTTTGAAAATGGCAACATGAACAGGAATTGGAAAATGCCTGTTATTCACTGCATGTTTCTAAGGTTAAACTTCAAATGATTGGGCACGTTGTTCTTAAGAGGTCAAAGTAGCAATCAGGGAAGGGGATTCTAGGCTGCAGTACACTTCCAAAAAAGATAGCAAAAAACTATCACTAGTCCACAACTTCAGCTGCTACTTGTCAAGTTTCTTCCTAAATAAGAAAGGTGATGTTTTCTTGTTGATATCAAGCAAACCAGACATTCTACTGCTTTGTTTTCATTAGACGCTTCCTGTTAATTGTGCTATTTTCCAGAAAGATCCTATTTCTATTTCTGCCAAGAAACTCACATACTGAAACTATGGCCATAACCTTTAAACAAAGTCCTGTCCTGAGATGCCTTCAGCCATGTGGGAAGATTTGATAGCATGGCCACTGCAAATGCTTTTTAATTCAAGCACAAATAGAGCACGACACATTCCGTTGAGATGATATTTCAAGCACAAGGCAATAGAGATGTCCAGACTACTCACAATTCCACTCTAAATTGATTTTTTTTTCTCCTTACTTTACATAGAGGCATGCAAGTATGTATTTCACTATTTATCTTCATACTGTAGAAATGTGTATTTTACCTTATCATTTTTCTCAAATGCATGTTATTATCTCAGTGTACACCTGAATGATGACTTGACAGCCTATCATTTTCACATGTTAGAACACATTTTAGACTGTCTATCAAAGGAGCCTGTTCTTAGCACCAGCTCTGTCACCCTTCAGCAGGGCTGCTTATTAATCATCATTCACATAAAAAGCTGTTTCCTTTGACTGTGCAACAAACATGAGAAAAAGAAAAGGGCAGAAAGGTAACGATGCATAGATTCTTTGAGATTTAGTGAAGTGCAGTTGAAGCTTGAGTGCCACCTCAAGATATTATCTTGTCAGATTCCATACATTTTAAAAAGAATTGCATAGCAATAAACGATAAGAGCTCCCAAGTCAATGCAGCACTGCAGGTAGTGACGTGAGCAGCAGGGTTTCTAAACATCCTGCAGCATTATTTGCAAGTACAGAGGGGCTAAACCTGACATCCCCTCCAAATTCCAGCTGTAATTATTTTCTCTCCATTAATGTCTCATTGCATTTTCCATGGAGACATCATTCCTTGCTTTGTCCTCAGTTCATGGGTAACATTCCTCCATCACATTAAACTGCTGCCAGTTTCTGTCCTGAAGGGGGCTGCAATTCAGTGGAGGATTAATGCTACTCCTTGTTTGACCCAAAACAAGCTTGGGTCCTTGCTGAAGCAGAAACCTGCTCCAACTATTCTATTGGATTTCTTGGCTCTTGAAAGAAAAAGCAAGTGTGGACTTCACACCTGGCTCCGAGTGTGCTGATACAGAAAGTCAAGGGTAGATGTGTATCCTGTTTGCTCTTTAACCAGAGGCCTAGATGCTTCCTATGGTCCAAAATGGGCAAATTACTGATACAGTGTTAAGCTTAACAAAACAGATCAGATTAATACCTCACCATTCATTTTCTTCTTCAAAAGGGTACTAAAACATTATCTAGTGCAAGAAGAGCTCCTTCTTACACTCTTCATGTAGCTTCTAAGTTGAATTAAGAGCTTTTGGTGATGGTGGAGTTTTGTTCCTTCAAGTCGTATTTGAGTTTGATTTGGGTATACCAAGCATTTGTGCTATTTGCCTGGAAGTGCTCAGCATCAGTGATATTGGTTGAGAGATAGTTCTGTTTTCATGGCTCTCAGAGGTGGCGTTTCTCACCTTTTGCTGAATCTGAGCAGCACTTGAGAACCAAGACTTTAATTAACGATGGCATCTCGGGCAGCTGCTGGTGACTGCCCTCTTAGAGCAGAGTGCATCACTGTCACACTGACAGCACAGTGGGCAGGGGAAGAGAAAATGAGAAGACCTATGTGCACAGAGTTGGAAACCTATCTTCTTCTTGATTGTGTTTTAGCAGTTAGAACTGAACTGTTTAGGAGTGCTTGATTTTTTTTTTAGGTTCTTAATTGTTGAACCAGCAGTTCAGCATTTCAGTCTCCTCTGCAGTTTTCACGTTGCTCGTGTCAGAAGGGATGTCTCTCTTCAGCCAAGTGCCCACTGGCACAGGCACTGAGAGTGTCCAAAATGCCAGCTGCAATTAAGCATTTCTGTTGTGAAGCCCCCAGTTTGTGCATGGTGAGAACAACTGAGCATGAACTGGAGCCTACCAACCTCAGCAGCAAGAAACCAAATATCCTCCCTCAGGTACTCACAAGCACACAATACAGAGGCTCACATGTAGATAAGCAATATATGACTGTTCTGTGCATCCACCCACAACGTACAGAGAGCAGACGTAGCACTAACCTCAGTGCTGGCCTTAGATTTCTCCTTAAACCAATAGTCTACTGTGTGACTGCTTACTTGGTGGCCTTGCTCTCTCTCTTACCAGTCATATTCAAAATCAGGGACAGAATTTTTGTTGTTGTTGTTTTAAATCCCCCTGTTAGAACAAGAAGAACAAGTACAGTCAAGAAAACTGTGCATTTTTATCACAGAATCTTTTGCTGATGCCACAGAGCTGAAACAGCTTTTACTTTTGTCCGTAACTATGTACACAGACAATATGTGATGGTGTATTCAGCACCAGGCTTGGCCTATAAATCTGAGCTGAGGGAGGCTGAGGCAGCTCCCCCTCCCATTTCAGTGTGAGGTCCTGCTCATCTGCATTTAGCCCGAGTTTGCAGAGCCAGCAGTTCAAAACGCCATCATTTCACTTGCAAAGACAGCACATTTGAGCTGAGGTTTATGGAATGCAATACAGAGAAATTCTCCCTTCTCACTGGGGAGTGGCCCAAAAAGGCTCTTGCTCCAACCCTCAGGGTTTATGCAGGACTCAGAGTTATCACCTCAGGTGGCTTGACCCACCTGGTTGTGACCTCCAGCTAACACAGTCCTTCATCCTGCAGAAACAGAGGGTTTTTCTCCTTGCTACAGAGCAAACAGGTTTAGATAGTGCAGATTTGCTTCCTTCAGGGCTGAAGGAGACAGAAGGCTGGAGCAATGAAGTCCATTATATACATAATTTTGTATCTCCTTATCCTGAACTCCTAAGAAAGAGAACTAAGAGGATCACTACTGAGAAAAGCACTGTAATTGTAGCTCCTGAGCACCACATGGAGAAAATTGCCAAGGCAACCAATCATTCCATAGCAAGGGCAGAGGTAGTTGAGTTAAGATGAGGTTGTTACAAACCCCTGTTGTGTATAATCATATAGTAAGCAACATTTTTAAAAGGCTCTTGTAAAAAATAGGACAGAAGGGAAAAGAATGAGAGAAATTAATTTAGTCCTATTTTTCTGCTTGTTCACTGATTGAGGTATAAGAGCAAATTATATGTGTGTCCTGCACCTGAGGACACTGAGGGCTGGCACAGAACAGCTGCTTCTTTCAAAACAATGCAGAGTGTCTGACACATAGGGCACTGGGCTAGTTTTACCTGAAAAAATATTCTTTTGTTTCTAATGTATTTTTAAATATGAAATCTGAACAAAAGTACTCTTCTAATGAAAAACCTCTTTGTTACAAATTGCATTCTTGGGGGAGTGTTTGAAGCCAACAAGATTTCTGTGAATAGGATTTACTCCTGAAGCATGAGATTTGCAGATCAAATGTCTAAAAATTAAAAGGGTATGTCCACAGCATCCTTCCACCATCAACAAACTCCTCTGAAGCAAATTTTTCCCTGGATTCCTCCATCCCATTACTCCAAGATACTTATCTGAGCTGCTAGAAATCAGCTGTATAGCAGTACAATGATTCACATTGCTGGATCATCAGCTGAAGCAGGTAATTTTATTTTTGGTTCAAATTAACCTTTCCAAGGAGCTATATCAGTAGTTCAGCCTGTACTGCTGCCCCACAAGCAGCTAACCAGCACAACAAAGCCATGGCCAAGGCCAGGTACCCCAAGTACAAACAACTGCCAAAAAAAATCTGCCACAATACTTCAGTGAACAACACTTGTCATTTTTTCCAATTCTAGACACCGTTTTCCTCCAGTGACCTTCCACTTAAACAAAGAATAATTACTGCTTCACAAATGGCCGTTTCCATTGGGTTTGCTCCTTTTTTGTTTTGAGCCATGCTGGCTCCTGTTAAATAGCTTGCAGACCAGACTGGAAGCATTCTAGACCCACTTGTGCAGATTCCAATTTCCACAAGTAGAACTGACCCCTATTTTCTGTCGCTAGAACTGTGTCCATAATACACGTGAGCAGCAGAAGTGGGACTCACCTGGGATCGTCTTGCAGTGATGTTCTTGTTGCGTAGCTCAGCAGTAGCGATATAGCAGGAAACAAACCAAAACCATGGCCTACAAAACAAAAAACCCATTATCTGTCTTTATTTGCATGACCTGAAACTAGACAACTACAATTAGCACATTCTGAAAAACTGAGCAAAAAACCTTGTGGAAGAACAAATGCCAGCTGGAAAGCTGAAGCATCACAGTAGCCTGTGCTGTCGTGTGAAATTTCACATGTAATGAAGATGACACTGATCTTTGCTTTATTGACAGTTAGCAGGAGTGGTTTGTATTCAGACAGGTATCTAGTGGGAGACTAACTACAGAGCTCTCCTACAGTGTGGTCTGATTTAGTGATGTTACAGCTAAAACCAAATAACACTTGCCCAGACCTTCCTTTTACTAAAATTAAACTCCAGCTCATTCCTTAACAAGTTTGAATTCTATGTTTGCCCTTCGGTACCCTTCTAATGAAAACTGACATTCAAGGAACAGAAAAAAAATTCTTTAGTTAGCAGAGGGCCCTCAAAGAAAGTGTTTTCTCCATACACATGAGGTGAGCAGAGAGATGAATGGCGCACTTCTGTAATATTCTGAATCTATGGAAGGATGTTAGCTTGTCCTGCCATTCAAGATCCACTTCAATGCTGATGTTTTAAGCCCCACCCTTTAAAGGGTCCTCAAAGTAATCTGCATATCTTTTCATTGACAGAATCAGCTCTTTCACAACCTTCATTTTAGTAGAAAAAATTAGTCCCAATTTCAGTGTTTCACTCTTGCTTTTAAAAAACCTTTCCTGTTTTTTACATTGCCTTCAGCCTGCAATACCACATCTTTCCATAAAGAATTTAGGTGTGGGGTTTGTTTGGTTTGCTGAGGAAGGATGCTTTTATGTCAAGGCAGACAACTGCAGTTGAGGGTATTTAGGTTGTGCCCACAGGGCTTCTCACAGAGTGAGCATTGTGTATAGCAAGTTATTACTTGACTTCTGTGGCCTTGCTAAAAAAGATAGGGATAATACTTCACTATTTCAAGGTGATACAAAACTAGGGTAGTGCTTGAAATCATGCTGAAACAGCCTCTTTTCCCTCAAATAGAAGGTGTAACGGAGGCAGTGGTTTGTTATTATTATGTATTTACCCAATCTCATCTAGATTTTACATGTTTTTGCCCTGTGGTTATGTCAAATAGGGAAGAATACGGGAAATATGATTATATGCTGTGAAGTAAATTGCTCTTATTTGCTGTTCTGTCCATAAAAGCTTTCTGGGGGAGCTAGGAGCTCAAAGGTAATTTTAGCTATGTCAGAGAGGGGTTTATGCACCAATGAAAGCATTATCCTCTTCCCTGTCCTCCTTGCCACCTCAAAGTGATTTGGGTTACCCCTCTCCTTCTCCACCAGGTTAGGAAGGAGCCAGCCTGGGGTGGCAGGGCTAACTGAGCTACTCAGAGCTAATTTGTTTCTGAGCTGCACTTGAAAATTCATCTGTGCAGGCACAAGCTCAGAGCTTGGCATGACCCGTTTTTGAGACACAATGGCACCCCCTTCACTCGAAGCTGACACAGCCAAGTTCCCTTCTGGTATCACTTTGGATTACTGTGTTTGACAGAAATAATATAAACGGTATTTGTACAAATCAGCCCTGTGCCCACCTTCTCTTTTCTGCAGCCTTAGGAAAAGAATTGGACAGCACTACAGTCGTCCAGCTGGTGCTGCTTGGGCTCTTCTGGAACTGAGCCGTGGATCAGTGGGCTCCTTTCTGGCAGTCTTTTCCCACCCCTGCTTTAGTTACTGTGCTTTGCTTTACTCTAATTTCCACAAAAATTGTGCCTAAGTGTGCAGGAAAAGTCTTGAACAAAGCTCGAGAAGTCTCGCCTGGTTCTCTGGCTTTAAAATCCCAGTCCTACACGTGTGCTCCTGGAAGCCTGATGTGCATCCCAGCGGCTTGGACTGAGAGAGCTAGACTCTCCTGAAGGCCTAGTGTTACAACTTGGGCTCGGCTCAGAGAAGTCAGGAGCTTGTCAGTGCTCCTCTTGAGGCTGAAAACAGCACTCTCAATCCAGGGAGCAAAGAGTGAGAGAAAAACCAAAGTGTTCTACACATCAGCACAAGGCACTTTATCCAGATTATTCCAGACAAAGGGCCTTATGTTTATGCCAGTGAAGTTTCACCATGAAATGAGAACCTCTTTCCCTTCCCTTAGATTTGAAACAACGCAGGTGCAGCTCCAGGTTATCAGGCCTGAGATGTGCAAACCTGTCTTTTTTCTCACTTCAAAGCTGTAAACTGTGATGCCTCTCAAGTCAAACTTTATCTCCCCAAATATATTGTAGGAGCAAAAAAAGTTATTAAACTCTGGGGAGAAACAGTTCCTTTCCTGTGAGACTTTGTTCACTCTCCCATTCCCTGTGAATGTCATTGTATCTGCTGTTTGCTGAGCAGGAAATGCATTATTAAAGCAGTTTCTCCTCCATAAACTGCTTTGCATCTGACTGTTCCATTGTAAATCCGTAGCCACAAAGTCAGGCCACCTTGGGATAACCCAACGTGAAATCTGACCTGATGAAAATGGTTCATGCCTCCCAGCCTGCATTGCAACCTGTGAGAAGGGCTTTTATTATTTATTCAAAACCTGTTTAAATCCCCCTTTTTCTGAAACAACCATTTTAAAAATATTAAAACACCACAGCTAAGCTGGGAGATTAAACAAGTTTAAACCTTATCATCGCAGGTGGGATATTAGTCCAATAAAATGAGGAGGGATGGCAGGCTGCATGGTAACTGGAGCCCCTTCTACTCAGTAACTAATCAAAGAGAAAGCATTTGGGGAAGGAGGGGGAGAGGGGATGAGGGACTGACACAAACAATGCATCCCTGCTCCTGGCAACCCTCTCTGTTTACCATGGTGATGCACAAAAGCAAGAATGCCACACAGAGTAGCAGACCTGGATCTGTCCCCATAACACTTGCCCTAGATTCAAGTGCTCTGGGAGGCTGAAAATGTGACCTTCAGATATTTTTTCTGATGGGTGATGCTGCAGCTGGACAACACTGTTCCAAAGCTGTCAAAAGGCTGCAGAGTATTTGCCTACATTTTTTCCGTGACACATTTTTCTTTTACATCTTTAGTTATCAATGCCTCTCTTCCACATTTCCACTCTTGTACTGATGCTTTTTAAAGAGAGCCACAGTTTTTCTGTGGGCCTTATTCTCCCAGAAGTGTAATTTCATTAAAAGTATTTGAATTAAGACCTATCAAACTCCAGAGTTTTCAGGTGAGGGATGATTATTTAAAACAGTATTCTCCTCTCTTGAGAGTAGTATTTTCTAATAGGCCATTCATGTTCTAAGGTACCTGAACTTCTGTTTTCTAGTCAGGAGCAGCTTGTGGGAACAACTTCAGTGTCCTACAGCTGGATCAGCCCTTCCCTTCTTTCCCCAGACTTCAGTCCCATGATGCAGGAGGACTACAAGTGGAGGTACAGCCTGGGGAGCCTCAACAAGAGATTGGGCACTTCTAACCCTGAGACACAGATGTGCCAAACAGGAGAATCCTGCACTGCCCAACAGCATGGTAAGAAAGGGGTTTATCAGTGCAGGTACTTGACCATCTGAATGGTGAGAATCATTTAATGCTAAGAGAAATTACATTGGTTGCTTACAAGTTTAACCTCTTTTTGTCACCAGCATTGAGACCTACAAAGTTTGTCCCTTTCCAGGGCATCTTTACACAGACACAACACAGACTTACAGTGGAGAGGATGCAGTGTTTAAAAAAAACAAAAAAAAAAAAAAAAACAAAAAAAAAAAAAAAAAAAAAACAAAAACAACCAAACAAAAAAAAAAAAACCAACAACAACAACAAAAAAAAAAAAACACCAAAACAAGCAAAACAAGCAGTGCAAGCAAGTTTTTAAGGGCTACATAATTGTCCTGAGTGAGGGGCAGTAATCACTCTGTGATATTTCAATAATTTAAGTTTTCCAGCTTTGAGAAGTTTTAGGAGGAAAATTCTAACTGGTAAAAAAAAAAAATCCACCATGATCTTAAGTAGATAAAGACAAAAGGGCTAAAAACCACACTACTACACCTGTCCCTCATTGTTGATTCTGGTAAAAGGTTTAATCAGAAAATAACACTCCACTCTCTAGAAAGGAGAAGGAAAGTTTTGAGAGCTGGAATCTGGCTTATTTGAACTGGACAGCTTTCATATGGCTATCATTGAGGAAAACTTTGAGTGTACATTTGTTTATTTTAAACCCAAACCTGCTTCTAACAGAAGAATTTGCGTTTTTACCATGTATCACAGGTACTTACGCAGGCAGTGTGTGCTGTATAAACCCAAATCATTAAACAGCCCTTGGCCACTGCTTAAAGTGAGACAAGTATCTGCCTGAGCTATGTACTTAAATGCTTAAGAGAGGAAAAAAAAGGGGGGTAAAGTTAATAGAAATAGAGCACTAATAATGCAAGTGTAACTCCTAGGAGAACTACTGAATGGTGCATCCAGAAAGACTTAGGAAAATCTGAAAATAGTAAACAACGTGCTTTGGAAGGGTCACCAGTGGGTGTGAAGGACAAACACAGTGTTAGAGACTGATGAGGAAAACCTTCTAACCTTGCTGGGTTGCCTAAGACCAGAGCCAGGGGGAGAATAGATCCAGAGCAGGTGTGGGATGGCCCAGCTCGCAGGTGTTTTTGAACACACCTGCCTGAAAGCCTGCTGCCCATGTACCCAGCCCTCGATGATTGCATCTACCTCTCCTTGTTGTTAACACACTTTTTTTTGGTGGGAATTGTAAGGGAACATTTAATTGTGACCAAAGGAACACTCCACTGGGGAAAGGGAGAAGGCTGATTTCATTGAATTAAAGATTTCCATGAGACTCTAAGGAGTAGCACAGAAGTGAATACACAGGCAGGATCCTATGTGGGCCACAGAGCATCTGATCCTTTTTGTAGGATGGACTTTCTACTAATGATGTAGTTCAGGTATGTTTCCAGCTCTCAGATCCCAAGGATTAGAGTGACTGCCCAGCAGTTTGGGGTTATGTTAGCATTCTTGGATCCCTTGGGGTTTAACCTCCCTCTCACTAAGTATGGCCTCTGCAGTCCGAGATGTTTCCTTTTTCTGAGAGTGGCACAGGCAGTACATCCCCATTCAATACTCCTAAAAACAGTTAAAATTTATGTGAGGGATAATCATCATTTTCTATCTCAGCTACATTAGTCTCTTCCTGTATACCAACTTATAATCCATATAAGTTTGAGATATAATACAAGTTTAAAGCTCGCTGCCAAAATATTCCTGCATCAGAGGCGTACAGAAAATGTCTCGGGCTGATGTGTGTGGCTACACATCCCCACACTACCTTGTCCAGTGGTGCCCAGTTTGTACTTTGCAAACACCACCAGATCACCCAGTGCTGAGCCTCTGTTGCACTGGCTGCTGCACTTTCAAGTACAAAAAGGGGCACCTTTGATGACCGCAAACACAAGTGCTGCATAGATGTGTCATTCAAGCCTAACGGTACTCAAGATGCCCAAAAATCAAGTTAATTACATGGTGCACAAGATGCCCAATACTACTCTCAGGACACAGCCCCAGTATTCTACACCAACCAAGTTCTCAGTGAAAAGCTCTTTACATTTATCTTCCTTAATACAAGTAAAGGCAGCACTTTATCAGATCTCTCCGTATACTTTTTTTTTTCCCCCCCTTTCTTTTTTTTGTCAGACCAAATCCAAAATCCCTGTGGTTTTGAACATTTACAAGGCTTTAGCACAAAGGTCACCCACGGAGGATAACCCAGCCGGCAGCAGGTTCAGTAGCCAGCAGGGAGAGCCCCTCTCCTCAGCCCCGCTGCAGGTGAACCCCCCGGTGCTCAGCGGGGGACGCGGGAAGGAGATGGGCACGGGGAGCCTCAGCCTGCTGCTGCCAGAGCATGCACAGGAGGTGTCACTGCAGCCTGGTGCTGCCACCCGAGGCTGAGGTGTCCTCTCAGCCGATGTCCCGGCGCAATGGGGACACCGCGTGTGAGGACACAGCCTGCGTGTCCCGGCGCCTCGAGCCTTGGGCTGCGGCGACACCTCCCGGGAGCTGGCGGCACAGGGGCGGCACCCGCTCCTCTCCTCCGCTGCCCCGGCTCTTGTCCGAGCCACCATTTAGAAACCGCCTTTCGATTTTTAACACGGGGTCCAGAAACTTTCCCAATTTGACGTTTGTTGTGTTCATTCCTCAGAGAAACAGCCCTTTGTTTTACTACCAGGAAAACTTCTGATCTTGAGCACACCAGTATTAAGCTTGTAGGAGACAAGGTTCTAGCTCTTTTCTATAGAAAGTACCTGGAATTTAACTGATAAGTGGGTGAAAATGCTTGAATAGTGGAAAGAGACCTTTTTGCTTCTTAACCCAGCCAAAAACACAGAACACTGCCTGTGTGGGCAAGCACTGGCAGTTCCTGGGGTTGGATCATAGGGATCAGTAAGTACCCAAATGCGCTAGGAAAGTTGTTAAACCCCAGTTCAGCTCAGACCCCCAAATTATACAAAGCTTTTGTTCTGGTTATGACCTTTGAAAGGTGATGTGTGAGAATGGAGGACGTTCTTTGATAAGTCAGTAGTGGTATGACTGGGTAAGTCATTCCCACATCAGTCCCTGTGCAGGTTCCTGTCAGTGGTGTCTGTCACACTCCAGAGGGTACTGAGAATTTAAAACTTCTGACAAGGTCAGAAGCTTCCAAAATCTGAGCAGCAAAGAAGAACACAAAATGTCCTTATCTTCCTGCTGGTGACTTGGGCTCACTTGGTAAAACCAAATGCTCTCCACAGTTCCTCACACCTCAATGGGATGCCAGTCCTTTACCCTTTACCAGGGGAATAGCCTGCTCACTCCGAGACAGAAGCCTCACAGTCCTAGCTGTCTCTGAGGGAATTCCAGTGCTTGGACACTAACGTAGACCTAAGGAGGCACAAATACCCTGCTAAGGTCCCTTCGTAAGCAAAACCTGGGATTTCACACAGGCTCAAGTTGTGGGGAAACTGGCTGCTGAGAGCAAGAACAGAGCTGACTCCATATCACTGCAGACTCCTCCTGTCAGCTCAGTCACATCCTGTCTCCTGAGCATGTTTCATTCAGAAAAAAAAAAAATGCTTCTTGCTACTCTTCAGAAACAAATATGTAGCAGTATCATTACATTCAGACGTAGAAAAGCAGACTAAGGCATCTGAGTTCAAGCTGTAAGTGGGAGTTTAAAGTGTTCTGCCAATTTGGACCTTTGCTGTCAGTTGCTGTGCAGTGGGCAGTGGGACAGGACACTATCTAACCACTCTCACTACCTTTTCCTGGGAAATGAGTGCTGGAGTTGTAAAAGCAAGAGTGTTCCTAGATGCTTGTTTTTCAGTCTCAGCTCTTGTCCATAAGGGTTTTTTTTCCCCTCCTTAACAGAAAGGCACAGTCTTCAGCCTCCTCCCCTGGTTCCCATCTTCTTTGGAAAATAAACAGCTCTGATTGTTGTGCACTTGAGATTATGAAAACATCAAGTCCATTAGTATTTGGCAAAGTGCTCTCTCATTTCCTTCTGATGTAATAATTGAGAGAGAGGGAGCGGAGACGGCAAAGATAGCACAAGGCACGAGTTAATGACCTTCTCGCATGTATGTGTGGGCTCTTTGAGAGGGAGCCTTTTCCAAGCCCCATCTCGCCTCCACTCATACAGTGTTTCAGCTGAAACACTGCTTCAATGTGGCTTTTATTATTTGATCTGATGTCCTTTGGCCAGCCTTCAGAGGCAGCTAAATGGCAGGCAGGTGTGGGGGGCTAAGAGACAAAAAGCAAATGGATCTAGTGCTTCAGCAGGCCTGCTGCACACAGGCCCTCGGCTCCAGCCCCGCAGGCAAATGCCACTGGTGCCCAGTTCCTCTTGCCTGCTTTGGTTTCACTTACACGTTTAAGTCTAGGGGAAGAATGCATCCTGCTTTGCTCTCTCAGGGAGATTCTTTGGAAGACTGAAGGCCTGATAAAAATCAGGACGTGGGTGGAATAGGTTGAGTGTAGAAAGAAAATTAACTGAGGTCAGTGGTCGCTACTCTGTAAGTGTTGGACTGGCCACCCACTTACTTGATTGCCAAATTTGTGGCTTTACTTTGGGTGCCTAGAGCCAAATTAAAGTGGGATAAATTCCACAGAAGGGTATAGTGTTCCCTGCTGGCTTTCTCGAGACTTTACTTCAGTCTTTTGAAGTGCTTCTAGAAGCCTCCAGAGATGTGTAGCTTTCCACATTAGCTTAACTGGAACCTAAGCCAAAAATCTCATCTCATTTTGAAAAATAATCTGAATTTGACAGCTGAAGTTTTGGGAAAATAAAGATTACTCTTTGCCAAGTGGTCCCCTTTGAGGGCCTCACCTTGAAGTGACAAGTTTCTGGGCTACCTGAGCCAAAAGGTGATCATATGGTTACTGCTCTTCCTCCATGACATTGAAGCCCAGTCTTTCCCTGTGCCAGGTGTCCCTGCTCCCACTGGATTCACATAGTCAGCACCCCAGAAAGAGGAAGCATGTGAAGGTTCACAAGTGGATTTCAGTGGGGTATTCCCTCCTGTAGCCAAGGGCTTCTGTCAAGGAATGGTTGGAGCTCTGAACAACCTGGGCTAGCGGAAGGTTCCCTGCCCATGGTGGGGGGATGGAACTGGAGGATCTTTAAGGTCCCTTCCAACCCAGGCCATTCTGTGATAAAGGATTACTGATTTCTATGAAGAATTGACAGCAGTGCCAGAAGCCAATTCCACACTTCTTGGTGCCTAGAGAAGGAGTCCTTCCTTTTTCCCCCCAAGTAAGGGTATCCACCTCTTCCCTGTGTACCTGAAAGCATTGCTGTGAGAGAGTTAAGCAAGTTGGTTTGAGGTATTCCAAATCTCAGCAGGTTTGAGCTGCCCCTGTTTTGCCACAACAGCACCCTGGACTTATATTTTCCAAGGAAAGCCACGTGTTCTTCGTGCAGCAGCATTGCAAGACTGGTGGGGGGATCAGTTTTACCCTCTTTTCACCTCCCATTCCAAAGGGAACTAACAAATGGATTATAGGATTGATCTGTACCACATTATTTTTGAAAGGACCTTTAGAAGGGCTCCCAGCTGGTTTCAGGGCTGTGTAACAGTCCTTCCCTGCCAATCTAATATCCCTTTATATTTGATCACGAAAAATTTCATATCGGAAAAATGTTTTTTTCCAGACCTAGCTGCAAGGATAGCTATTTCCTTCCTCCCTGTACATTTCCTCCCCTCATATTTTATACATGCAAAGGCATATACATTCTTACTCCTTTCTGCCATCCCTACATGGCTGCAGTTTTGATTTCATTGATTGCACACACCAGTGTCTGCAGAGCTGCCTTAAGTAAGTCGAAGCCGTTGGGAATTCAAGGTGAATACATTTTTCTCCTTCAGATACGTTGTTTTAGTTAAAAGCCACTCCGGCTGCTCCATAACAAAACCAGACACAGTGGGCCCCATTGTCCGGCTCTTGGCCAAGGTAGCATGTATGGATTAAGTGATGAATTGCAAAAAGGGCCTAAAAGCCAAGCTGTAACTTCACAAAAAGGCCATTAAAGGTGAGCGCTGTCAGTAAAGTGCCCATTCAGAAGGGCTTTTATGACCCTCGGTGTTCCAGAGACACTCATGAGCTACAAATGGTTCGGGCTCCCAGACTCACTGCCCAAGTGACACATCCTCAGCTGAACCTGGCTGGGAGAGCTGCTCCTTGCAGGGATCTGGGTGGGATAGGGGCACTATCTACACCCAGCAGGTGAGGAAAAGCAGCACCTTGGCACTGCTCAGGCATGAGATGTTATGAGTTTAACTTCAAGGTGAAAAAATTGGGGACAAAAAAAAAAAAAAAAAAAAAAAGAACAGAAAATGAAAGCACACAATTTTCAAGCTATTTTTACCTCCTAAACTTCACCCTCATCAGTTCTGCACAAAATAATAATTTTGTCTCTTTTTATACATTCCTTCATATGGTTTTCAGTGCACCTATGAAGCATCATAATTTCAATTTTTGACACTTTTTTAAAGCATGTCTTAAAATTTTGTACAAAGTGGAGGGATCTACATAGCTTAGATGACAGAAAACGGCTTACCTTTGGACTGTGATGAGCACATCCTTCAGTGGCATAAGCTGCTAGAGGTAAATTGTGCCTGAGTTCCCTTACACTCCATCTTAGTCTCTAAAAGATGAAGGAGAACGAACTAAACCTGAGCCTGATTGTTTCTATCAAGCTTTAAAAACACAGTTCATAGAGCAGCGGATTCATTACAAATATTTTGATTGTTCCCTGAAAGAAAAACATGCAACTTTCTTCTTCATAGAGGAACTGAAAGGAGTGGTTTGTTGACTTCTTTGTGGTGCTTTGAAATTTGTGATTCAGTGCACTTGTGAAACGTTGGTGATGGTGGTTTGAAATAATTGCAACTCAAAGCAAGTAAATCTACCCAGGCTGGAGCACTGGCTACCTCTTACAGCTGAAGTGAGCAGTCATTTCTCACCTGGAAGCCACAGCTGAGAGGTGTTTTGGGGCAACCGTAGTTTAGCTTGAACTATATTCAGCTCTTGGCTGAATTTAGTGATCCAGACAAGACGTGTTGAGGGCATTTCTTTCTCCACAGCAGCAGCTGCTTTTCTAGCACTGCTTTTCTGAGATCCGAGCTGGTTTTGCTGAGATTCCCTCACTTGGACTTGCGCTGGCCCTTAAACCCCAAGTTCCTGCTTTGGTCCTGTTGTAATGTTGAGCTGAGATAGCCCTCTCTCTCTTTCTTTGGCTGAGAAGAGCTGAGGCTGGAAGCAGCTGGGTGAACTTTTACCAATTTGGTTGCAGTTACTTGCTGTGGTGTTGCTGCTCCTCCATCAGCAGCTCCCTCCCCAGCACCCAGCTGGCCACGGGCTCTGCTCAGCCCTGAGGAAACAGCTCCCCTGGCAGCGTGCCTGTGTTTGGGGCTTCACTCTGACATGTCATAGCCTCACACGTTGCTGGGGAGGTGTTGGAAAGGCACCGCAGCCTCTCTCTGAGCGGTGCTCTTTAAACTTTCTACTGATTAGGGGCCTTTTAGCACTCAGCTGGCTTTTCCTAATGGATTTTGCCTTTTCATTGAGACTATTTTTTTTTTGCAGGCGTTGCCAAAGTAAACAGTCACGGATGGCTATTTGGAAAGCAGGGGAGAGAAGAAAGGGACATAGAGTCAGGACTGGTCCAAATGTGTCCAGACAAGCACGGTACATCAGCTGATACGCGTTGGGGGCCAAGTGCTGCCAGAGTTAAAATCTCTGGGAAAAGGAGTCCATTTGTTGAGAGACAGGCACAAGAGATACAATTGCAAGGTCTTCTCTTGGATCAAAGGTGCCATGCCTGAATTCTTAAGCCTTTAAGGGGAGCAGGGTGTGAGGTTGGCATTAATCAGCCCCCTTCTGATTTATTTCCAAAGTCTTGAAGTCAGAGGAGGTGTTTGAGTAATTCCAAGCTTACAGAGTTCAAGCATATCAATCCTTCACTGCTCTGAAGCAGATAATTTACCCTTCAGTCAGCTCACTGTGTGGGAACCTATCAGGCACTGTCCTAAATGAAACTCCCTTCCTCTGTGCTGTTCTGGTCAGTGGAAATCGCACATCACCGCAGAAGTTCAGAATTTGGTCCAGGCCAGCAAAGAAAACTGAGTACAGTGGCTCTGTCCTCACCTGGATCAGTGTGCCTAGTACTTATGTGTAGGCCCTGGATGCACTGCAGAAGTGTTTTAGGGATGTAATACATTTATGGCCTGCATTTTTATTAGGTTCTGAAAAAAGTTGTCCCAGATTTTACAGTTCCATCTCTGCTGCCTTGACACAAAGTACAAGAGGAACAAAGCAGACCTTTTGTGTAGGAATATCTTCTTTCCCTGTCCCATCTCTGCACTGATTTGCTCCTTAGTTCAGCCAGCTGCTGCATGTCTGCTCTTCTTCCTCCCCAGATTAACTACAAGAGTTCAGACTTTCCCCCTTCTGCTGGGACTTGCTCCTTGCTGGAAGCTTCAGCTTTGTTTCATCTTGCACAGCAGTGAGGGTTCACCTGCCTCCTTCTGGTCAGATGAGCATAACTCACGGACAGAGCTTGGGCTACTGACAGCTAGACCTGATCAGATGTCTCAAGTACTTAGGACTCCTGCAGCCTCCTCTCCGCGCAGCAGAGTCACCAGAATGTCCAGGGGCAGGCTCTCATGTGACTTTGATCCATGCCAGGGATGGATTCCAGATGGATACTTCCCCGGCATTGGCCTACAGGCATGTTTCACACAGCATTGATGGGGTGTTAACGATGCTAAAATTTCAGCCAAGCTCCTCAGACATGCTGGGTTGGGAATGAGGAGAGGAGTTCTTTAATAAAAACCTGATGTAGACCCCGCACTTTTACCTGTAGTGCAGCCAGAGGAGCCGTCAGAGCACCTGGAAGAGGAAAGTGAAGGTGCAGCCCCTGCCTGTTACCAACTTTCTGAAGCACCGATGGATCTCGGCATTTCCCAAGCCTCTGGCTGGAACCGGGGCCTGGGATGAAACCATTTCTTGGAAGGTGCCAGGTGGTGTGCAAGTGGTGGCTTGATCCTGTGAGATCTGGAGGAGATTTGCCACTGGGAGCTGCAAGGTGGCCCAAGGCGAGGGGAGCTGAGGGAAGGATCCCATGGAGCTGTGGCTGCAGCTCTGCCTCCAGCTCCCCACAGAGCCTGTGGTGCCCTGGGACACACACAGAGCTCGGGGCAGTTCTGGGAAGGGGCTCAGGGTCTGCTCTCCCTTGCCCTCAAGTCCTGCCTGATCCCTGGGGTGGGGACATGCCACAGGCAGAACGGAGCTGAGCCATTGGGGTGAGCTTGGGTGCTTGAGTGGCATTACCACACTCCTGCTGGGGCCATTTTTGGCTCAGACATCCCACTTCTTTTCTCCTGAAGCGAATCATCCTGGTCTGTATCCTAGTTTAGAGGCCATTCCAGATCTATGTGTTTGGCTTAATTTTTCACGTTTTGTGTGTCTGTCTTACTATGAATTCTTTCTGATATTTTATGGACGGTCCTACAACATTCTGGGATCTTTATGTAAGTCTTTGCAGAAGGTTTTAGTTTTTGTTGTCGTAAATAATTTTATATCATCTTGACTAAAATTTGTAAATTAATGCTCTGCATTCTGCTGCCTGAGAGCCTTAAAATGAACCAGAGCTCTAGTGAGCCAGTGACATTGATTGTTACACAGACAAAGAGTAGCAAAGCCAACAGTTTGCCCAAAATCCCACATCAGTTTGGGCAGCTTTAGAGTTTTGATCTTTCCTCTCCCCTCAACCCCTTTAGCATGCCTTCCTTACTTGCTTATTAAATCTGGAGCCGTTCTTCCGATTAACTGCACCCTTAATAACTGCAAAGCCATTGCTCAGGAGGCTGAAGGGGTGGGCAGTAGTTGCACAGAAACCTGGAACAGCAGTTCCATTCCATGAGCGCTGGCCTCGGGCACTGTGAGGTTATGCATTAACGGAATGCCAGTGCCCCTCACCTGCACGCCACCCTGGGCTGCTGTCTCTGAGTGTCCCAAGAAACAGGGATCTGGGGTCGAGGAGCCCCCAACAACAACATCAGTGAATTCCCTGATTAGGAATGTCTAGACTCTACAGCAAAGGATTTGTGCTTCCTGAATGGACAGGGGACTCATCCAAGTCACCTAAATTACAAAAGCAGAGAGATTCTGAGAAAATTGGTATCTACATCCTCTCAACTTCTGACTGAATTTGTTTAACTGAAGGTTATGTATTGGGGAACGGGATGCTCACTTGTGTGGGGTATTTCTTTTAAATAAAAACAACATTTTACTAGTGAAAAAAGGCCCAACATCAAAAAACAAGTTTGCAACAAAGTGCAAAGAAATGGGTGAACAGGAGATGATGAGGGGAATCTCCAAGCAAGGGAGGGTTTTCCTCTGTCCCTCTCTTGCTGCAGGAGCAACAGCACAAGTCGTTTTCCACTTGGGAACAACTCCCTGTTGTTTACAACTCAAGTCACCCTGAGACCAGGCTTGGACCATCCAGGTCCTTTTTCTGTCCCTTGCCTGTCACTGGACACTCAGGCGGTGCAGCAGCATGTGGCATTGCAGCATGGGGCACTGCAGCTTTGGGCACTGCAGCATGGGGCACTGCAGCAGAACCCTTCCCCACACACCGCAGCCTTACAGGGGGAAAGAAATCCAAGGGCAATTACTTGTAACTGAATTGTTGCTGAAGCCCGGAGCCCCGAGAGCTGCTCACAGCATCGTTCTTTTAGCACTTCCATGGGCCATTACCCTGCTGGGATTAAGAGCCCCCTGCCCTGCCATGCGCACCCTGCCCCATCACCTGCCTCTCCCGGCCTGTCTTTTCCCCAGGCACTAATGAAATTACCACCGAGACTGATTACAAGTGGGGTGGAGCACTTTGACCAATGAACCCACACCTGCTCGCGTGGTTGACCTTTAATGATCCAGCTCTGTAACTCCGCAGTTTAATTTGGTTTTTTAAAGCCCGGTTTAGGGAGAAGCCGGTGTTTCATTTGCCATCAAAACATGACCCCTGCTGGAGGACCAAGGATGTGACTTTCAGCTATTCATGGACAACCCCGCACAGAGAATGGCATAGATGTGATTAATGTGACGTGATACAGCTGTCACTGGCTGCAGGAAATCAGACAACTAAAAAGGGTTGGCTTAAAAAGACTTCTTAAAGTATTCACCCAACTGCAAAGGTAAAAAAGCTTTTCTGGCTATTGTTTTTGGTTGATGGGTTAGCTGGTTGGTTGTGGTTTTGGTTTTATTTCGGGGTTTTTTTTCATGGTGGGATTGTGTTTTACAGAATTGCAGGAACCAGTGAGCTTTTTCTGCAGGACTCTGTGTGTGTGCATAATCCTTTTTTAATAGGGGTTCTGGATATCAAATCTTTTGGCAGAAAGTTCTCCAAACACTTGTAGTAGCAGCAGTGCATTTGAGAATGTAGTTTGTTCCTAGATTTATACCAGCCTGACATTTTCCCAATGGCAAAATATTTAAATAAAAACAAAGAGAGTGTCAGGCTGGTAGGAGTTTTTTAAACATATGTCTAATTTAGTGTGTAAGGAAAATAAATTCCACTTGTGAAGACCCTAGGCCTGCCCTGGTTGCCACGTGGGCTGCGGCAGTTCCCTGCTGGCCTGGCTGTGTCTTTTAAAAGAGCCCAGCTGGAGTGAGCATCACTGCCTGGGGAGCAGCTGATGTTGCTGGGTAGATGACAAAGGTCCTGCAGGAGCAGGTATTGCTGAAATGAAACATCTGTCCGACAGGAAAAGGTGTGTGTGCCGTGGGAAGGAACCCACATTCCTGGGATGTGAAAGCAGAGGATGTGACTGGGTACCGGGGGTTGGCTAAGAACTGAGATTTGGGGCATGGTGAAGGTGTCAACAGCAGATGCTGCTGCAGGATCCTCAAAGCCAGGTGACAGTGGCAATGGAAGTGGACTAGAACCTGTGGACCAACCAGAGGGAGCTGGTGATTTCCAGTGGGTGTTGCAGGACACAAAAGATGTTCCTGTAGGAAGAGTCCTCAGCAGTGCCATGTCCTTCTGGTTTGCTGCAAAGGGGGCCCTTGTGCTAAGCTGGTTTTTAACCATGATTCTGAAAGGTTTCAATAAGCAGCTCTTACAGGGAAAAGCTGATGTTTGTCAAAGAAAGCAGCATGTGCTGTATGGTTTTGGCTTCTATCAGCTGTACTGGATATGTGTGTCCATGGCTGCAGGGGCTGAGAGGACCCAGTGTGCTCGTACAGAATGGCTCAGACCGGAGCCTGCCCTGCCCAGAACAGATCTCCCATGGGATCCCAGCACAGACAGCTCAGGGCAGCCTGAATTCCCAGCTGGCCCTACAGAACTGGGGCCATCTCCTTCCAGGCCTCTGCAGAGTATTTCAGGTTGCAAACAGCCCTGAGGGGTCCCTATCCCGTGGGATCCCCTGGTAGGGAAACAGCCAGTGAAGCACAAACCAGGGGCTGCCACATCAACTTTTGTCCAAGGGTTAAGGTTCAGTGTCAAAATAGGGAAGTGAAAGCTGCATAATCTTATAAATCCTGCTTTGTTGTCAAAGACCAAAGACTTCCTGTTTGGGGATCCAGGGCTGGTTCCATTTCTACTGTAAATGGTGAGAGACTACCCATAAACCTCATGTTTACTTCACAGTTTCTAATGCTTTCTACATGTGCTGAAACAGCTTTCAGGTGGCCATGACATTTTGTCAAAAATAGAGATGGCAGCTGAGAAGGGAAAAGTAGTTTAATGCCAGCTTAATATTAAAAAGCATTTTCTTTATTGGAGTCCAAGAGCTGAGTCCATCACTACAGTGCTGCACACATTTGTTGTACATATTCCATAATAGTTACAGATCAACTGAGATTTCAGTGTTTTCATTCAGTTCTTCCTTACAGTCCTGATGGAATGGAGTATTTAATTGGTAGGTTTTGTCTGTGAAGCCAATAAATTAGCCACAAAGTAACCTCCATGTAACAAAAACTGCTCTAGCATAATTCCAGGTACTTGCAGCTCTCACAGGGGAGGACCAAAGTGCAGCTGTTCTGTACAAACTTGGACAGGGTAATTGAACAGTGTCATTTAGAACCATAATTTACAGTAGTACAGTGAACTAAAAGATACAAGCTTGAAAGTTTTTTTTTTTAAAGGGAACATCTTAGGGACAATTTCTGTAACTATCTAAATTCAGAACCAAGATGCACCAAAATTCAAGTGGACAAGAATTAACAACTACTGAGGAAATCCCAAATGGCCATTAAAGAGCTGTCATGGGTTAGTATGAAAGGAGCAGCAGTTCCTCCATCCAGTCACTGGAGCTGTCAAGGGATGCTCATGTGGGCTCCAGCTGTTACAGAAGATGTGTTCTTTCAGGATATTTTGTTAAGGGAGCGAGCCACAAAGATAAGCTGTGAAACACTTGGGGTCGGTAGAAACTTCCCCATCCCCTTTTGCCAGGCAGTACTGCTGTAACAGGGGCTGTCCCTGCAGCCTGCGATGGCACAGCTGGATCCAATCCACACATCTGGGCATGGCACAGCTGGATCCCTCCCCACATCCTGGCACGGCACAGCTGGATCCAATCCACACATCCCGGGATGGCACAGCTGGATCCCTGCCCACATCCTGGCATGGCACAGCTGGAACCCTGCCCACATCCTGGCACAGCACAGCTGGATCCCTCCCCATATCCTGGCATGGCACAGCTGGATCCAATCCACACATCTAGGCATGGCACAGCTGGATCCCTGCCCACATCCTGGCACGGCACAGCTGGATCCCTGCCCACATCCTGGCATGGCACAGCTGGATCCAATCCACACATCCAGGCATGGCACAGCTAGATCCCTCCCCACATCCTGACATGGCACAGCTGGATCCAACCCACACATCCCGGGATGGCACAGCTGGATCCCTCCCCACATCCTAGGATGGCACAGCTGAATCCAATCCACACATTCTGGGATGGCACAGCTGGATCCCTGCCCACATCCTGGCATAGCACAGCTGGATCCAATCCCCACATCCTGGCATGGCACAGCTGGATCCCTCCCCACATCCTGGCATAGCACAGCTGGATCCAATCCCCACATCCTGGCATGGCACAGCTGGATCCAACACCCCCCACACATCCTGTCATGTCACAGCTGTTCATTAAATGTCATTTTTGGCAGGTCTGTTTGGGAATGACTCTGCTAAACCCAGGGTGTCTCGCTCTGAAGAGACCTGGGTGTCCAACAGTCCAGCCCTGCCCACAGCAGCTACCCTTAGCACCGAATTCAGTTAGCACAGAACCCCAGAGTACCCTGAGCTGGGAGGGACCCACAGAGTGCAGCTCCTCTGGGAAGCCCGAGGCCACGGCTCCGGTCCCTCCCCAGGGCTGTGCTGCAGCCCTGTCCCTGTCCCTGTGCAGGGAGAGGGGCCAGGCTCCTCCTGGAGACTCACCTGCTGCACATGGAGAAGTTCAGCCAGCACTGATGGAGCCCTGGCTTTGGAGCTGCCCATGGAAAGCAGCCGCTGCTCCTGTGGCTCTGGATTATCCCAGGCTGCCCCCACCCACCGTTCCGGCAGGATTTTCCATCACTGACACCCAATGTCCCCTCACAACAGCCACGGCTTGAAACATTTCGTTCTGGTTCCATTCGCGTCCCTGGATCTGCACCTTGCAATTCCTTCACCGGGCATGCCAAAACTCAGAGCTCAATAGAAGAAAAAAACTCCACCAACAGTTTCAGTAATTCAATAATTTATTCATCTAAAAAAGTGTGTAAAAGTATATAGCTCTCATCCACAAGGTATATATGAATGACATTTAAAATGGAGGTCTTTTATTATTATTGTTTCTTTTTATCAAAGTCTTTTTTAGTGTATTGTACCAGCGATATACTGTAGATTTAAAATGAACTTCACATTTTTTTTTGTTTTCTTTCAAATTGTCGGCTATATATAAAAGAAGCTCACTGCAAAATGCTCAGAGGAAAAAAAAAAAAAAAAAAAAAAGGATAAAAAAAAAAAAAAAAAATTCAGAACTCCCCAGAAATGTACAGCTTTTACATTTAAAAAAGGTTCTGAAATATACATACAAGCATGCTGGACATTCCCCACCCTCCCCCTTTAGCCCAAACAACTGTAATAATAATTCTGATTTAGGCATGATTTTCCAAAGTTAGAAATAAAAAAAAAAAAAATAATAATAACTTCACTCTGTAGGAAAGCCAGGGCTTGTACATTTCAGATTAATTCAGTAAAAAACTCACAAGTAAAATAATGCATATTTAAGAGAAATATTATACAGAACTTTTCACACTGAAGTACATAAGATTTTTCTTTAAAATCTATTGCCATTCATTTATTTTGCACAAAAACGTATAAATATGTCACCAGCTTCTCTTAACTTAAAAAAATTAAATAAAAGACACCAGATGAAAACTACTCCTTGCTGCCCTTTTTTTTTTAAATTTCTAATTTTTGCTTAGAACCAGGTTTGTGGGGAAGAAATGCCCCTGGATAAAAACGGCCCATTTAAAAACAATAAGCAAAATAATAATCCAAAGTTCAGATGAATCCTGGGAACAAATAACCCCCAAATGGTAAAAGATTACAAATGTCTACTTTACATTTTTTTCCTCCCCAAGTTAAATTTTTTATACAAGTTTACAATCTTCATCTTTTTATGCTCTTCAAAAGGCCTTGAGAATTTTCTTTTCTGATTAAGAAAAAATAGTACTGCAATATTTTTAAAGTCAATTTTACACTGTACACATTAGATACAAATGGTTTGATATCAGATTTTTTTTTTAACCTATACATTGCAAAGAGGACATCCACACGGAGGGGTGGAGCAGGGAAGGAAATAATCCATTTACAGGTTCCTCTCCTGCCTTCACCTTCTCATTACACAAGCAATTTTTTTTTTTTCTTTTATTATTTTATATAATTTGTTTTAAATGTTACATTATCTCAAGAAAAATACTTTTTAAAATCATAGAATTTCATTTTTTTTAACCAGAACATGAAAGTCTTTTGGAAGAACTCTAAACTTGGTAGTTTTTCTTCACAGCCAGGGGAGGGGTGACCCAGCCTGATCCAAGTGCCTGACCCTGGCCCCCTCCTGCTGCCCAGTGCACCCCCAGAAATGAGGGAATGGGGCTGGAATAGGACCCCCTTGGAGCCTGGAATGAAGGAGTCATAAAAATACTTCAATTAGCCATTAACCTTCCCAATGGCGATCATTTCACTAAACAAAGTAACTTTGCCACCACAGTGGTGTAACTTCAAGTACTAATTTAATGATATAATTTTTAAAAATTATTTCTTTGAAATAATATTCCTATAGTCAGAAAAAATACACCAGATTTGTGACTGATTTAGTGTAAACAAAAACCATACTTTTGGATATGTACATGGACGAGTCTGCCCAGAATTAAAGGGCGACTTGGCTTTCAGTAAATACTTTTCTAGCATCACTAAATTTACTGGAAATATATTTCAATCATAGCTCTACAATAGATTAATTTATCACTTTCCACTTGCCCTGATACTGGGCTTTAAAGTATTTTTCCTCCCTACCTCCCTCTCACTCTTCTCCCTTAGGTAGTGTTATCCTTCATTAAACACTGGCCCTTCCTTGATTTAACCAGGCTAAACACAGGGGAGAATTCTTTAAAATACAAGATACCCTTACCAGAACACGCTTCCCTTCCCAGACTTTGATTGTTATGAGCTTCACTTTTGACTTCCAGGTCAGAAGAGTGAGAGGTCTGTAGATAAATAACCCTACAGTGGAACGGAACTGGATTTTTAAGGTATTTCTACTGTTCCTGGTCCTTTATAATTTAATCCCTCCCCTCCCCAAACCTAAAAATAAATAAAGTATCTCCAGACCATTCATATCTACATGGACAGGTAACAAATGCATGCATTCATCCCAATCCACTCTGACAGGAACTCCAGGTAGACAGAAAACTCCAATATTTATACAAGACTACAACTGTGTGGTTTTGTGTTCGTGGTTTTTTCCTCCTGCAAAGTCCCAGTTTATGACAATTGGACAACGAAACACCCAAACTGGTCACTACAAGGTGGTTTTCACTCGCAGGGCTGACACTGCTCGTGGGTCTTTATCAGTTCCTAATGCAAAAAGATCCCGTAGTCTTCCTTAAAAAAATAAAATATTAAAAAAAATAATCACGCTGACCAGTCGTTACCGAGCCACCAAACTAAAACCGGCTTGAGGTTACTCTGTGTTCACTGTTCTTGGATGTTCCCAGATTTTGGACTGAAGCTGCCAGAGATGTTAATGGGTAGTTTAGTTTTGAACACTGCAGAATTCACGTGTGCTTTTGGAGGAACAGAAGCACAGCGCAGGACTGGTCTGAAGAGAAGCAAACGGAGCTCTTTGCAGGTGGTGGCACGTTCCCGGGCGGAGGGGAGAAGCAGCCAGAAGAACAAGTGTTCGCGTGAGTCCTACAGGATGTTCATGATGGCGTTGTAGAGCTGGGTGAGCACCACGAAGTGCACGGGCAGGCAGGAGCTGCGGTCCTGCGTGGCCGGGTTACACGTGAGCCAGGACAGGGCGTTGTACTGCTCCAGCACGAACCTGCACAGCGAGGCACAGACATCACAGCCTGCCCCGGGGGCTTAACGGGCTCTCCTGGACCCACACCCCGGCAGAGCTGCCGGTGTGCTGGCAAAGGAGGAACCCCACTGACAAGGAGGGGTTAGCTTTGCTATGTCTGGGCTATTTGCATGAAGGCCCAAACACCCACGGATCCTGGACTCACAGTGTTTCAAATGCCACTGCTGTCAAAGCCTTGGGGATTGAACACCTCCCTGGGCACCCTGTGCCAGTATTTGCTCACGCTGTTCCTGTATCTAATTGAAATCTCTCCTCTTGTAACTTGTGTCTGTTGCATCTCATCCTTTCCCTGTCCACTGCGTTCTTGTTTTACTCAATACCTGGGACACCTGTGAGAGCCCAGTCCTCTGAGAGGATGCAAATTCAGACCTTCTAGAACAGTACACCCCCGATTTCCTTGGATTAGACATTCCTGTTCCCTGCTGATGTTTGTTTGTTCACTGGGCTGTCCCACAGTGTGTGCTCTCATAACACAGACCTGTGTCCAGTCCCCAACGATGGAGGCAAACAGGCCCCACATCACCCTGAACAATAAAACACACCCCCTGCATGTATTCAGGAACAGTGTCTCCTTTATACCCCAATCCCAGCACAGCAGTATCAGGGAGTGCTTTTATCTCCTACAAACCCATTTGGTTCGGTGAGGTAAGATAACGAGTGGCACAGCTCAGATTAGATGCCAGGGGAACAGAGCAGTCTGGATGGGGGGCAAACCACGATGTCCCCCTGGCAAGGCTGAGCTCTTCTGAGTTTCCTTGGCATCACTATGCAGAGCAAAGTGAAATCTACAGAATTCCCCCTCAAAGCCCTGCTCTGGCACCTTGGAGGAGGAAATGCCCCGAGACACGTAGGGCACAGCAGGGCTAAAAAGTGCTGATAAAGCTGGTATGTAATTGTGATAGGCTGGGAAAGGTTACTCTGAAACGTCCGAGCTCAGTCCCCGAATGTTTACGGCAGAAATGAAAACCTAAAGGGTGTTACCTCAAGACATCTGATGTAGTTTTAGAGTCGAGGGGGTGAGGAACTCGCTGAGAATTTCTGGCAGGTAGAAGCTCGTCCGTCTGCGCTACAGAGATGTGGTGATGGAGAGAGGCCTGCACAGAGGGAAAGTGCAAAACTCAACTCCTTATACAGCAGGTTCTGCTAAAGATTCCCAAGAAACATCCATTGTGAATCACCTCAGGGCACCATGGGCAATCAGCAATTCTGTGTTGAACCCCCCCATGACCACGAGTATTTCCAAATTAACGGTAACATTTTTGAATAAACTGACTCGAGTTCTGCAGTTCTGGAGTGAGAGGGCTCAGGTTCACTCTGGCACCACAGACTCCCAACTGAAGCTTTTACAGGCATGGAAATAGCAATGGATAATGAGTGCTCCACGTGGAGCATGACAGACCTTCAGGAAGAGGGGACACTGGTTCTGCGCCTGAGGACAGGAGGACCAGAACCACTGCGGGAGGTTCTCGGCTTTGGCAGTCGACACAAAGTATCCCAGAGCCAGAGGCTGCTGCTTCAGCTCCTCGGGGGCTTCCCTGGAGAGGAGGCGTTCACCTTGGCTCTGCAAGACAGGGAAAAGGCAGCTCACAGGGTGCTGTCAATACAGCCCACTCCAGGAACGGTGACTTAATTTGCTAATTACTGTCCTGTGACAAATGAGCCCTCCTTTAGTCAGTCAGGAGTCTTAGTCAAAGTTATCCAAGTCCTGCCTTATTCCCCTCTAGCTGGGTTCTCCAGGCTTATGCTCCAGAAGCACTGCAGATTCCCTAACAGCTGGGAGAGCAATTCACTTCATCCATAAATGTCAACAGGTTAAAAAAAAAAAAAAAAAAGGCAAAGATTCCACTGCACAGAAAGCAGCTCAATTACAAATCCCTTCCTGCCAATCCCTTCCAGTGGGTCTGGACAGGAATCCAAGGAAAAAGCCTGGAGCAGGCGGCACCGGGAGCCCAGCACACGGGGCCAGTGCCCAGCCATCAATTATTGCCATGACCCCGGGCCCACGGGGGGATGATCACACACTGCTGCTCTGCTAAAGCCAAACATTACACTGCAATTACCAGGCCTGGCTTAATGGTTAATGGGAATTACTCAGGTTCAGCTGGAAGGGGCTTGTCCAGGGCTCTGGGTTCAGGCCATGAACCTCCCAGGACTGCTCCCAATGGATGCAGCTCCATTGAAAGCAAGCTCTGCATAGAAGTGGGACAGAATGGATTGCTGAAGGAACTGGGGGGAGAGAGAGAAAGAGAGGAGCTGTGATTTATGGCTGCAGGGTTTGGCAGCAGAATTTAGAAGTTTTCATTTGCCCACACACCGGCTTGGAATAACTGGGACAGCAACGTGCTGTTATCAAGCCTTTGATGGGACAGTTGCACAATCCACACGAGGTGGTTGTGGACTGAGCTCACAAAATGCAGGAGTAGCATTTCTGTGGCTGAGGCAGGAGGCATTTCTCCCTCACAGACTGTATTAAAGCTGCACTGAGGCATTTTGGAGAGTTTGCAAGGAAAATACAGGTAGGACTTTCTACTTCCGGGGTGAAAACTCCCACCATTTTAGTCAGTTGTGTTCAGGAGTTAGAATTCCTGTCTCAAGATATCTCACTGACATGTCAAAAATGGTATAAAAGTTACCCTGTTTCTCTCATGAAATACTGAATTATTTAGTAAGGAAGTATTAGGCAACTACTTTAAACTTAATACTTTTAGAACAAAACTTCACAGAAATTTGCGAAGCATAAAACTTCTACCAAATTGTGATGGAAACCATTTTAACAGAACAGTTCAGTCTTACATGACAAAATGTAGGAGTGAAAGAGTTCCAGCAAACCTGATCCAAGCTATGCCAATTCAAAAAAATAACCTGAATTATCAAAAATAATTTGCATTTTAAGTAATCACTGATGTTGGAACTGACTTTATAAAAGCCACTTCAAACAAAAATAACTCCCAAACGCTGTGTGCTCTGGGCTAAATATTCCGAAGAAAACAACATTTGCATAACCATCCAGCACCTGTGGAGTTTCCATGGGCAGAGTTTCATCACTGGGAGAATTCTCTCCCTTCAGGGAGGTCCCCTGAAATCCACGGGAACAGGGCTGTCACAGCTTCCCCTCTCTCAAAGACTTGTCACTTTGTGCCAGGAACATTCCATAGGATTTTCCAGGAAAGAATGGATGAGCACAGATTAAATCCATGCAGGGTCATCAGCTATGGCTGTGCCATACAAAAATACAGCTGCTCTCCTCCCACTCTCTCCCCCTCAATTATCCACCAACAATTAACTTGGAAGGTGCAAACAGCCAATGCAGAGACACCTCCAGCAGTATTTAACCCTCAATTTTAACCTAATTTTTGCTTGCTGTTGACGTAATTATGTGTCAGGATCTAAAGGAAAAAGACTTTGTTGGAGGGTTTGGGTCTTTGTATTTTATTTTAAGCAGTGTGTGCTTTATGGTGCTTCTGCCTTACCCTACTGTGATGGTAGTGAGATCCCACTCCAGTGCCAGATGGTGATCCAGGGGAAGGAACTGGGGAGGAATTTGGTGAAGAGTGAAGATTCCCTGTTATCAAAATTCTAATGTCATTGTCCATGTCATCTGGGAACGGGAGGTCAAACATGTCATCTGAAAAGGAAAAGAAAGGAGAATAATTTCCAATGTGATATACCTTTTTCTCCAGGAAATTATCATTTATTACCTTTCCCTTTAATTTATTATCATTCCCTTTTTAAATTTTTTTTTGCATACTCCCAAGATAGATGAAAGCAGAGATAAAGACTTTAGTGTTTAATCCCCCTTAGAACCCTTGACTGCAACTACACAGACATGAAAGGGAGAGTTGGCAGGCAGCTATTGGGATAATGAATTTTAGCAGGGGCCACAGAGTGAAGAGAATTCCCGTTGTAGCAGCTCCATTAAATCCAGACCGAGTTTGGTAACAGAACAACTGACACTTCTGTGCAGTTAGTCACAGAGACCCCTTAACAAAACCACTTGGAGTCATCAAACACACGCAGCTCCACGTGCTGCTGCCACAGGTGCTGCTCCTCAGGCTCCCAGAGCTGCACACCAGCTCCAACCCCTGGGAACAGCCCTGGCAGCTCCAGGGAAACTTCCCCTGGAATCTGTGAGTGCAGCAAGGCCCTGCTCACAGCCAGGCACTCGTGATCCTTCCAGACACTGCACCAGGATCCCCAACAACGCAGTCTTCATAGCCCACTTTCATCTCAGGAGCTCCACATGCCTCATTAGCATAATTGGCTAGATTAATTTCGTTTATGTTAGTATGTGGGGAGGGCTAAAGATACAAGAAAGATGTGTTTGCCTTGTGCATTCCATTGCTCATCATCTGCACACAGGTTACAATACCCTGAGTAACTTATGGGAGGGAAGGATAAGGCACCATCAACACAAAGCCAAAATTTACAGCATCACAATATGGTTCAGAGGGGTTTTCTTACCCAGATTTCTCAGCAGGCAAAGAAATACAAGCGTATAATGACATTTAAAGTACATTTTAGTGCGTAGACAGGGACAGTGGGAGCTGTCTGAATTAACTGCATTAATTAGAATTGCAACCAAATTTATACTAAAACTTGAAGCCCTAAATAGAAGTCATGCATCTTACATATAATAAATACCAATTTCTCAAAGACTAATTTACTCCGCATAAAATGGAAAAGTATGCGTGCCTTGAACTAATTTCACCTGAAATCCCAGTTTTGAAGCAGGCAGGTGGTTGTTTTCCTTCATCTCCCAAAGAGAACCTCTGGATTGCCAGAGCAATGCTTTAACTGAAGTTTATTAACTTGTGTCCTACAGCCTCAGTAAACAAACCAGAGCTAATATCATGCTCTGCTTAGCCCCCAGAGCAGAAATGAGCTTGCTAATGGCATAGGAAGCAGCTTAATCATTAAGTAGAGCAGAGTTAAGAAAATTAAATTTAACACCATTTTGGAAAAGGCTATTCTTGTACCTGACTCTAATTAACATCTGCAGCACCACCGGGCAGGTTAATGCAGGTTAATGTTTGTCGTGCTCGGGAGGGATCCCGGTGCCTCCTGGGACAGGGATCGAGAGGGGCAACTTCACTTCAGAGGCCCTGGGACATTCCAGGAGGGACAGATCAAAGCCTTAAAAGGAGTAGCCTGCCTTCCTCTCTAACCCACCTGCCCTCCTCATTAACAGAGCCACCGTACGTGTTTGTAGCTACTCTTGGCTTTAATTGCTTTGAACTCATTTAAAGGATTTGGGACAAAGCAGGAAAATGCTTATTTGGATATAAAGCATTAACCAGAGTCTTGCTGACTCAAACTGCAGGTTCAGTGTAAAAGCACTCTGGGGGCATCAGGAAATGGCAGGTTGGGATATTTTCCCTACTCAACCACAAGTGCCTCCTCCCTGTCAGCTCTGCACACAACAGGGCACAACGAGAAGCACGACTGGAACACAGCAGCTGGCCCAAGCAAGTCACAGCAAGACAAAGCTCATCCTGGTCTGTGCCACTCGGTGCACTGGCTGCTCCTTGTCCCTTTGGGAATGAAGCAGCGTGACTCTGCAAACACACTCAGGGAAAGCAGAGCCTCCCCTAAAGCCCTGCATGGCTCTGTGCAGAACCTCGGCCCCCTCGGGGATTTATTCCTGCCCTCTGCTGAAAGGCCCCAAGGGATTTCCCATCACTCACCGTTGGTGGGGCTGAAGCCATCCTCGTTGGGGTAATTTGCAGGTGCCACCTGGATGGTGGCAGAGGTGGGGAACACCAGGATGTGCGTGCAGGAGGCGTCCTGGGGGGTGTTGAGCTGGGACGACTGCAGGTTCAGCGCCGTGCTGCGCCCGAACACCGAGCCCATCGTCACCGCGTCTGGGGACAGACAATGGCACAGGGGGTCACTGCATTGCCCCCCAAACACGTGCTCTGCGTCCAGGGACACTCTGCCCACCCCACCTGCTCTGCAAACTCAGTGCCAGGGCCTTATCTTCAAAAGATGACACTGCTCTAAGAGTTTGACATTGAGACCACCAGCCCCACCTCTCCTGTCATTCTGCTGCCCCTTAATCAAATATTTACTTGTTAAATGAGTGAGTTAAATTGATTTTTCACACACATCTCTGTAGAGTTATGAAATACACCCCACTCGGGTCAATATAACACAAACGCAAAATTAAAGCCACAAAACAACAAAGCTTCTATCTCTTCCTCCTCTATTCTTCTCAATTATCCACCAACAATTAACTTGGAAGGTGCTAACAGTCAATGCAGAGACACCTTCTTTGGCAGTATTTAACCAGCACCTTCAATTTTAACCTAATTTTTGCTTGCTGTTGACCTAATTATGTGTCAGGATCTAAAGGAAAAAAAAATCTGTTGAAGGATTTGGGTCTTTCTTTGTGTTTTACTGTGATATTGAAAAAGCCTCATTTGCCATCTGTTTTCTCACATTACAAAATCTCTGCTTTGAAAATATTCAACATGATAAGTAATTTTCAAGCTCAATTAATTCTGCTCTGTATTAATCTTTTCTTTCTAAACTTAAAAAACCCCAGTGTGGTTTGTAAGGATATGTAAAGGATGTGTCACCACATACATTAAAAATATGTGCTTAGGTAAAGCAACAAAGGGAACCTCCGCATTAAATTTTACTTCAACTGAAGTCCATGGACTGCTGCTTGTAAGTGAACTCTCTATATAACTTCAGCAAGTGAGAAGGCAAATGGGCTTATTCTTATTCCCATTTCCACAGGCTCCTACTCATTCCCACTGCAGCCTCCTCTGTGCCCAAGGGTGTCTGTGACACCACTTCCAGCCCATGGGAAGCGGGCTGCCCGAGCCCATGGCCTCCCCAGGAACAGATCAGCACTTTGGCAGTGGCCCACAGTCACCTTCCCTCAGGAGAATCCTCTCCCCACGTAGCATCTCTCCTCGGTGTTTTGGGGAATTCTGCTGGCTCCACCTATTTTCTGCCACACGCAGCCACGCTAGTCAAGCTCTTCACAGAAATCCCAAGATTATTGTGCCTCAGTGTGAAATGTGCTAAAAGAACAGTTGTGCTGGGATTGCTATAGTTGGCCAAAACATACCTGGCATCACCACGAATGATCCCTGTGGCTCCATGGCAACGAGGCAGGCACTGAGGATGGAGGGGGAATCTGCTGCGGAGATGCCACACATGCGGCAAACCTCCTTCAGCTGTTTGCTGATTGTCTGCAGGGAGCACTCCCCGAGCAGGATACTCCAGTCTGCAAGGGAAAAGCACCGTGGGAGGACTGAGCTGATACAGAGCCAGCACCCACCTGGAAACAGCAAAACATTCCCACCACCTGGCACTTCCCTAATCCCAAACTCTCCAGGAGTGACTCCTGTGCACACGAGGCGTCTGGCCCCGCAAACTGAGTGCTCAACGAGTTCCTGTTGAATGTTTTATTCCATGGCAGACTGTTGGCTTTCCTTTCTTCAGTACATTTTTTTCCAAGACCTTTTTGTTTGTTTAGTGATGTTTAAGTTGAGGAATCACAACTGAATCCTGTCTCTATTCCTGTGTCAGGATAACTTCATTCAGAACTTTTTCTAGCATGTGATAAGGCTCTCAACTTCCCTTGGAAGAACAGTGTGCAAATCCTGCACAGCACGAGGGAGCAGCATCAAACCCAGGGCACAAACAAGGAAAGGTTTATAGAAACCAATACAGGAATTCAGTGCCAGGGTAGGACTGCAGCCAGCTCTCCTGTAATCCATGCTGGAAATTCCAGTTTGCAGGATCCTGGTGATTTCTCTGCCAGGTACACTTTATACTCAGATCTATCTGGTCAAGTGGGCATCAGTGTCAAGACAACGATGGGGACAAAGGGAGAGAAAGGGCTTCAGACCATAAACTCCTAAGGAGCATTGCCTAGGAAGCCTGGGTATTTGGCTTCCCATCCATGTTTGCCCTCACTAAACTCTGGCAAAATAAACAAGTCTATCCTGTCTGTGATAGAATTTGGCACACCTTGTTTTCCTTTTGTAAGGTCATGGTGCAAGGAAGCAGAGACAGGACTCGCAAAGGTTCATCCACATTCACCCCATCTAATGCCACTGTGTGATGGCAGAGTGCACCCTCAGCAAGTCTGCAGGTGATGTAAAACTGAGAGGAATGGCTGAGTCCCCATCCCTGGAAGTGCTCAAAAGCTGTGTGGATGTGGCACTTGGGGACATGGATCACTGGTGGCCTCAGCAGTGTTGGGGAACAGCTGGACTTCGTGAGCTCAGAGGGCTTTTCCAACCGAAACCATTCTGTGGTTATGTGATTATCACTCTCAGTTTTTGAGTGTGAAAGGCTTGTGCTCAGGTCTGAGCCACCCTGCCTGGCACCCTGGGTGTCTGTCCCAGTGCCCACCCCGGGAGTGGCAGCCCTGACAATCGCACACCTTTCAGCTCCCCGTGGCCCAGGCGGCCCAGGCGCCCGATGACAACTCTCCAGGGCAGGGATGTCATCTGGACAATGCCGATGCACCACTCCCAGAGCTTCTGCAGCCCGATCTTCCGGGCAGACAACTTGCTCCTCCTTGACCTGCAGGGGAAGGAATTAAAAACAGGAGTGAGGGGAGAATCAAGGATAATGTTCAGATTTCTGTTCTCTCTAACTATGTCATTGTTTACCCTCCATGGAGGTCTGGGCAGTCCCTAACTTACCTTTTACTACTGCTAACAAGAAAAACTGTGTCTGCTTTCAGTACTGTTACTGCAGTACCATCAAACTGCTGAGCAACAACACCAGGCAAGAGTTGGCAAAATCAAGGTAAGATTTGTAAGCAAAACAGTTGTAAAACAAATTGTAAAACAAATGTAACTCAGTGACTTTTCCCAGAGCAGATCTGAAAATCTAGAAGTGCCAACTGAAATGTTCACACTGTAACACCAGCATGATCTCCTGAGCAGGAGAGGGGATGGAAGGAACGTGCAAAGAGCTGGTGAGAGGTGACTCCAGACATGGGTCCAGGAGATCCAGGAGAAGCTGAGGGCAGTGAGTACCTGCTGGGCAGGTCGATGTTGACAATGCAGGTCTCCAGCAGCTCCCCGTGCAGGTCTGTGCAGGACGCCAGGAGCCAGCGCTGGTCATGGGACAGGCAGTACCCCACAAAGAGCACGTTGTATTTCTGACTGGCCTCTCCAAACGTCTCTCCCAGCTCTGTCTGCTTGTCTTTGATGGGGGCCAGGATGAAAGGAGGTGAGTACAGCTGGATTGGGCTGGGCCTCTGCAACAGAGTCAGCACAACCATCAGCAGATAGATCAGAAACTACTGAACACGAGGAACACACACACACACTGGCAGCGAGTACAGACACAGGCAAGCTTGAAACAATGAGGAAATTCAAAGCATTCCTAGTCAGGAGGGAGATTGGGAAAAGGGAGATTACAGACAATTCACTGCTGCTAGTTAAAGCGGATGTACTTCAAACCTTATCTAAACATTTCTTTTTATGTACAGGTAACCTGGGGTTTGAAAGCAGTCTTTGGACCAGTCTCTGACAGGCAGAAGTTTCAAGCCCCTCAGCTGTCAGATCCTCCTGTCCCTTAATCATCTTCAGGCCCTTGGCTGGATTTGCTCCAGTGCATCTGAGTTTCTCGTTCTGAGGAGCCCAGAAGGGAGGAGGACAAGCACCTCCTTGGGAGCATCCATCACGTCCAACAGGACCTCCAGGTCAACTTCTGCAAAGCTGCTTCCCACATGGGCACCCCAAACCCATCTTTGCCTTGGAACTCCTTTCTGGAGAGCACACAGGAGGGGCCTCACCAGACATATTCCATAATTAAAAAATGGTCAGGGTTTTTCTTAATTCTTCAGCAAAGTTTGGGAGTCTGCGGCGCAGACTGAGAGCAAATGTGTAAAATGCAATAAAGGGAGATTAATTAAATGCAATAAGTAAATGCCAAAAGGTTTGGCTTTGCAAGTAGGTTTATAAACCCTCCCAAGCAGCTCTTTATGCCAAAGTAAGTGTTTAAGTGTTTTGTTGGTCCATTAGATCTAAATAAAATATTCATAGTTATCTTTCAAAGAATGCAAAACATTCATAGAAAGTAGGATGGATTAGTCTTCCTTTGAAATCCCTGAAATTCCAGAATCGGGGTTTTAATATTTACAGTTTAAAACAGATAAAAGATAACCCATCCAAGAGGGGGATTTCTCCATTACCTCAGGGAATTAATATAACATCTGCAATTAGACACAGGAACTTATTTCATATATATGCATATATACGTGAATAGAAACAAAGGTTGGGTTTAAACTCCGGTTGAGCACTATAGACTTAAACCACAAAATTACTCAGAATCCAAACGAACGATGCTCATTTTCTCTCCTTTCACATTTTAACCTTATACTTTATGACTCAAACCCAGAAGCTTAAAATGTTTTGAAAGCAAGTTAGCCTGATGTTTTTGTTACTATTTTCTATTCCACATTAGCTTGCCTTTTTCCTTTATACCATCATTGTCTTCTATACCTTGAAAAAAATCCCCTAACAAGTATTTTCTCTACTCTTTGATATTTGAGGAAAGCGGTTACAGTTCATGAACAGACTTTGATTTTCTTGCCACCAATACCAACCTCAGGATTTTTGAGGGTCATCTCAATGCTGGCAGCTGGCCCAAAGCCTGTGAGGGACTTGATGTGGATCTGTGTGGGCAGGGGCCTCCTGCACTGGCAGTACACAGAGAATGCCAGAGACTTCAAGTGCTGAATGTAGAAAACCTGCTCATCCTTCATTGTCTGCAGCATGTACTGGCAAGGCACAATCTGTGGAATTCAGACACACAATAAAACAGGGCTGAGAGGCTTCCAGGAGCTGCTCATTAATATCCAACCAGATCCACACAGTCATTAGTCACTGAACACCCAGCACACTTTGGGATGCTCCACAATTTGCATTTCAGGTCCCTTGGCAGGAGTGGCTGCAGCAGGCAGGGACTGCATTCTCTGGGACAAAACTGCTTCCATCACAATGAGAGTGAATTTTAATCCACAAAACCCAAACACCTGTGCTCAAACACCCTGGATTTTTTAGAAGTGTTTTTCTGGGCAACATCTTCACTTGCAGGTGGCCTGAACCACACAATCCCTGAACGCTGTGTTCAGACAGGTTTGGCTCCATGGCCCATGATCAGGGTTGGGAATTGTTTGCTGTCCTTGTGGGAATTGGCACTATGGTGTCATCCTTACAGAGACGTGTAGAGGGCACAGTTAAGATTCTGTTACAGTGATTTGTTTCCCCTCTTCAGTTTAGTTCCCAGTGGAAGCTCAGCAGCCTCAGCTGTGGCTCAGTTTCATTTGTTTCAGAAAGTCATGGGAAGCAGCCTACAAGGATTCACAGGTTCAACCAGCAAGAACCAGAGCTACAGGGAGATTTGCCTGGGAGATGAGTTTGGGGGTTAAAACCCAACTACACAACAAGAGCAGGAAGGAGAAAGGGCACAACACTCCTTCAGAAGGAAACCAAGAATGACAAAAACCTGGTTTTCAGACCAAAGCTATTTTAAAATTAGAGTTAAATCCCTGTAACCTCACTGTTTTTATCTACTGGCTTTATTGTACAAGTCCCACTCATGGCTGTTAAAGTGTCTTTCCTTTTACAGTGAGATCTTTGGAGCAGAAGCTGTCAATATAAAACATTTACATTGTAGCCAACACTACAAGACCCAAACAGATTCTTTCAACAAATATTTTCAGTAGTAATAAAAGTTAAGTGTCACAAAAATTTTACTACCTTACAGTTCTTGCTTGAACCTTCAGAACCTTGGCAGCACATTGTGCTTACTAAATGTGCCTGTGTGTTTTTAAAAGCCAGCTTTACCCAAGGATTTCAGAAGCTGAGCCTTCCCCCTCTGTACAGGAATGGTAATAAAGCTGCAAACATTTGCGTTTGATTTATTTTGAAGTAACTGCATGTTGTGTGCCGTGGTACAGCTGTGAGAATACAGTGCTGGAACTGGATCATGTTTCCCTTGACTTAGAGAAAATTGCTGTTTTGACTTCAACTGGCAAAATGTATTCTGAGGGACAGTGAATGTGGAAACAAACGGCACTGAGAAAAAGGGTCAGTGTGCCACAGCCTCAGCTCCAGTGGTAGTGCAGAGGTCACACAGTTCTCGTGTTTCAGGCACCGTGGTACCAGTGGCTGTTTGATTTTAGTGTCTCCAGCTCTGGATCAATCAGCTGCCTGCAGCCTACCACAATATGAAGTTGTGGATCTGATTTTCAGTTCAGCCCTAAGTCTGATATGTTCTGGTGACAGTTTCCTCCATCCTTTCAGGGGACAATGAGTCAAAACTATCAAACACAACAGTTTTCCACACCCAGCTCGAGACACTACAGTAATTTCCAATTTTTTTTTTTTTTTAAATTTTTTTTTTTTTTTAACTAATTTGAAATACCTTTAAACCACAGTGAGGAGACATAGATAAGGTGCACAGAAATCCTTCCCACACTGTTCCTCCCTGTGCCCTCTGCCATCCCATTCCCCCCACATTTATCGAGGCTCAGCCTCTGTGACAGGAGGCCTGGCAAAATGCAGCCAGCCTGGGCAAGAGGCCAAGAGCTGCCTCTGGCTGCACAAATTCAATTCTTCAGCAATTCCATAGTAAGTAACTGTTTTTATATGCCAAGTTACATGGTAAATTATTTTTAAGAAGCAGATAATAACAATACAATAGTTATACATTAAATGTCTGGCTTCACATACTTCTTTTGGATTTAAGAGTATAAATCAAGGGAATATAAACAGCAAACAACTCAACATGCAAAGTACTCAAGGGAGCAACTGGCCAGTTTTGGCAATGCCAACTCGAGTTACAACTTAATTGAGATCCCTCTCCAGGAAGCATTGAGCAGACAGGATTGCTGGGACCACGGGACAGATTCGATGCAGGGATACTGTGGCTGTCCTAATTAATTTCCTCATCAAAACAAACAAGGGGTTGTTTTAACATACAGTCTTGTACCGTCAACAAAATAATTTGTAAATCCCACCTACATTTCATGCATTATCTCCCATTTATCTCTTCGAGCACAGTGTCCATATCACAGGTGTGCTGTGACACAGAGACACGGTGTGAGGATACAGAGGAAAGCAGAATTACCTGGAGAATGAAAGAATTCCTCATATTCTCAGGCAAGTTGTCCAGCATTTCTGTGTAGCATCTCATGAGGCTCAGGAGCCAGAAGTTGGTGGAGGCAGACTCCTCGTCGGCAGTGTAGGTGAAGGGATCCACCATGTAGATGACCACGGCGGGGGGGTAGGCGTTGCTGTCCGCAGCGTCCGGCTCCGTGGGGATCCCGATCCGCTCCCGCTCCGACGTGCTGCGGGCAGAGCCACAGGTTGAGAACTGCTTGTGTCTGGGGCCAGGGGGAAGGAGAGCACGAGGAATTGTGACGTCCAGAAGCAAAACTAAAACCCATGAGGACAGGCATTGAGATGGGTTGCGCTCACAGCAGCTCCTAATCTGAAATAGCTGGGGTTAACCAAGCATTAAAGGTACCACAGAGTCTAACAGCATCTCACTGAATGCATCAGCCCAGATTATACCTGAAGAATATGGAAAAGTTGACTCCTTGGATGTGTGTCTTTTCATGCAGGTGCATGTCTGTGTTTTGGTGTAGTTTAGGGTTTGCTTTTGGGAGAAGTGGAAGGGAGAGAGCAGGAATTTAGAAGTTCCAAAGCAGTTAGTGGAGCCTGGAGTCCTGCTCAGGTCCAGGGAAGGCTCCACTGGTAACAGAACGAGCAATTGAGAATCTCTTACTTGGTAAAATGCTCCTCTCATGCCTCAGCCAGGAGAGAAGCTCAACATCTGTGAGTGATCAAAGCAGCTCAGCCTCTGTCAGAAGCCCGTGCAGCTGCTCAGAGGGTGCTGTGCACAGATCAGGGAGCAGATGTCTCAAGGACAAGCCCAGCTACAGCAGGATGTGGGCGTTTCCCTCTCTGTAACACACACCAGGACTAGCAGCAACGTGCACGATTATGGAAGTAATGAAAAACATGCTGCCTCAGGAAGTTATTACATACAATGCTAAAAATCCTTTTCTTAATTTTTATGTGATGGATGGCTATTCATAATGAAGTCTTTAAAAAAGTTGTGCTGCCCAAATTTATTTTAAAGTAACAGGACTACAATTATGTCTCCTGACCTCACGGTATGCCTGCTTGCAAAGCAACACCTGCAGTGAAAAAAAAATTAGGAAAAAAAAAATCCATGGCTTGCATTTTGCATCTGTTAATGCTGCAGGTGTGATGGAGAGACTCGAGAGGCACTCAGCTGCATGGGGTACCTGCAAGTGCCAAGCCACACGTGTGGCACAGGACCTGACAAACCCCATGTGCTCCTGGTGCCAACAAGGACAGGGCAGGTGCAGGGTCCCAAGGCAGCTCCACATCCATGCAGCTGAATCAGGCTGGGATTCTCGTGATGAAAAAGGGGAGGGGTGTTTTCTCCAGCTCCCCTTTGTCAGTGACTGCCTCACACAGGAACAGGCCCTGCTCCCGCCGCACCTGTCAGAGGGGTGTCTCCTTCGAAGGGTTCCCCTAAGGCTCAGAGGTGTCTGAGCACAGCACAGGGCATTAGTGAGCAGCACTTTGAGCCACCGAGAGCTTCACTTACCCTTCCTGTCCCTCTTGCTGCTGCTGCGGTAGGCTGGGGCCGGGCTCGGTGTCTGCCCCGGGGCCGGCGCTGCCCTGCGGCCGCTCGGCCGTGCCTCCCGCGGCGCCGCTGCCCTGCCCCGAGCCCGCGTTGCCGCTGAAGCCCGGCGTGGAGGAGGCGCCCATCTGGCTGGCGCCGGGCGTGGCGGAGGACGCCGACAGCTGTGGCACCGAGGAGCCCGAGGAGGAGGCACTCCCGGCCGCCAGGCTCGTGGTGCCCGCGCTGGGCGTGGAGCTGAAGGAGCTGCCCGTGGCTGGGGCCCCGGCGGCAGCCGAGAGACACGAGGAGGAGCCGGAGGGAGCGGGGCCCGAGCTCCCGGGAGCTGCCTGCGGCTGGCTCGGAGCCGGCGTTTGGTACTTGGGGGGCAGCAGGAGGCTGCTGTCCAGCTGCAGGGTGGCCAAGTAAGGTGCTGGAACGGCATGGAGAGAGGGATTAATGACAGTCAGGTCAAAGGAATCTGCATCAACCTGCGACTCATATGATGTTCCCTGCACTTTTACAACTTTCTAGGAGTATACAGATGCTAAGAGGGTGGAATCTCCATGACCAATGTTTGCTTTGGAATCCATTTCCCAGGGGGTCAGTTTGAACTGATATGAATCAATTGCCTTTAAAACCAGGCCTGACTTTGCAGGGCTTTGTGACTTTAAGCTGGTACTGACATGTTCTGCTCCCTGGTCAAAGTGTGTGGCAATAACAGCATTGTACAGTGCTCAGCTCCGCAGCCTCTGACAGGTTATCTTGTCGGGCTGGAAACCTTAAAATCGTTTATATCTGAGCTACAATCATGGCAAACTTTAATGCAGTTATTTCTGCTATGAGATACCACAGTGATAAATGAATATTTATTCTTTATTTGCACCCCGAGGTGGTGTAAATCACCAGTGGGGAAGTTTCCAATGCTGCCCCTGCCAGATGCCTCAGGTGTGAACTGAGCAGCCCAGTTCCTCACCTGGCAGTGCACACACTGCCTTTTTCTGCGGGGAAGCCTGAGGCACTCCAGTGGTGTCGCAATAATTTCTCAGCTTGCCGTAATTCCTGAGTCTCGTGCTAAGATCCCAAATCTCAGTCACATACAATATATATTGAGTCTGGAGCATTCTGAGAGGAAACAGCCAAGTCTGTCCCCAGCTGAAATCAGGTGACTCCAGGGATTCAGCCAGGAGAAGTCAGCTGATCCCATCCCAGGAGATGTTTCATCCTTCCACACTCAGGTTCTACAGCCCGTCACCACAAGTGCTCCTGACGTTGGAGTAGTACAGAACAGGGCAGGGTGCCACAACAAAACCAACCAGACTGATCTGTTAAAAGTGTCACTGTTTCAGTAATCCAGCACGAGGTCCAGAGGAGAAGGTGCCTTCAGGGCCACGTGGTTCAAGGATCTGCACACAGCAGATTGAGGGAAGCCCCAGGCACCAAGGACACCAGCACTTTGTCTCCTGCCCCCGTGTTAACTCACTGCCTCTGCAGAGTCCCAGTGACCTCCCCTCTCCTATAAATACACCTTTACACTGAAGGCCACCGTGACACAGCTCTGTCACACAGGAGTGATGAGATGTGTCAGCAGCAATAAACCAGATCCATGGACACCTCCAGTCTTGTGTAGAACACATGCCCCATCCCGGGAAGTATTCGGGGCTAGGTTGCAGAGAACTTGGAGCAACCTGGTCTGGTGGAAGGCATCCCAGGGGGTAGAACAGGATGAGTTTTATGGTCCCTTCCAACCAGACCAGACTGTCATTCAGTGATCTTTGTGATACACAAACACCTTATACCAAACTGACTTTTCTAAAAAGATAAAAATTTGAATCTCTGACACAATCCCCACCGTGACAAACACAACTTTCGGCAGCAGGCAAATTTAATGTGGAAGAATTTAAGATAAAACCTTGTAATATCTTCTAAATTTTTAAACAGACCATAATCTGCACCTTTAGAAAGCCCACGCCGTGGGTTTGCACATGCCCCCCAGAGGGCCCAGGGCGTCACTCACCAAGGTGATGGCGGCAGACCTGCGCGTAGAGCTTGAGCCTGGAATGATTGTCACAGTCCTCGGAGCCCCAGGGCTGGCTGAACCACTCGCTCACCAGCTCGTCCGTCAGCTTCTGCGCCACGCTCTTGCCCACCCGCATGATCCCGTCCCGCAGCACTTTGCAGATGGGCTTGTGCTGCCCAAGTCTGCACATCTGCAGGGGAGAGAAGGACAAACGCCCGTAAGGAGATGCAACCACCCCAGGAAGTTACAGAGACCGGTTTGTGGCTTCAGCCCCTCATTCTCAGCACACAGCTAGGGGCTTCCTAATAAATATCTAAAAAAAAAAGGGTTACATTTATCTGTTGGCTTGAACTGAACTCAGCAAAACTGAGGTTACAAAGGACTCTGACATATTGGGGAGTACATGCTAAAGAAATAAGTGCTTTTATCCCCAGGCTAGCAACTGTGAGAAAGCAACAGCTTCTTCAGCTCCTTGCTCTTTAGGTGTGGTTGGGCTATCACCAGGAGGCTGCAGCTCTGTTAATGCCACTGCTGCCTCCTCTGTGAAATGAATGTCTGCTGGAAAGAGCAGACAGCAACAAACACCCCAAAATGCCCAGAGAATCCCAGTGTCACTAAGACAGCATTCTTGGACTCTGAAAGTGCAGAAAGCCCTCAAAATGAAAACACTCCCTTCTTCAAATAGTTGTTACTTTAAACCCCATGGATTTCTCCCTGTGGACATGCATTGGAGCAGCAATAACATTTAAGAAGCAATAATTCAGTGTGGTCCCTCCTTCCAACCTCGTATACAGCACTCAAGTCCCTGAAGAAAGTTTTGGCTCCATCGAGCAAGGCCTCATTTTCCGGACACACCACGATGTAGGCGACATCCCGATGGCCCCCGTAGGGATCCAGCAGGAGCCTCTCCCAGAAGGGCAGGGAGAACGGAGAGATTGTCAGGAAGTCCTTGTCATAGCCCACCAGCAGCGTCGGGATCGGGAGAGGCTCGGGAGATTCCTCAGAGCCTTCACAGGGGAAAAAACAAACAAAGAAAAAATGTTAAAATATCTGGTTTGACTGCAGTGGGTCTCTGATGGCCCAGGAATTGGGTTCTTTTACAGGAATATTGGAAATCACTCATCCCTCGCTGTTCTCAGTGTCCTACAGGTTTATCATGGAGTGGAAACGGTTATCAAGGGTGTGCCATGCCTGATAAACCATGTGCTCGCAGCCTTTCTTCTTGGAAAAGGTATTTAATAAAGGAGAGGGAAGATTTATATAGTTCTTAAAGGAATGTCATATAATCAAAGCTGTTGGCCAAAGTGGAGGGAGCTGATCCAAGCACCACTTAAACTTTCCTAGAAATCTGCAATAAAACATCTCCCAGTGTACTCCAAGCTCTTGTACTGCCATTCCTGAGGAGACTTCATATCCTGGTTTTCCTTTGTCATATTCATAACCACAGCCCAGGAGTTCCTGTTCAATCACAGGTAATAACAGGAACACACAAAATCTGACCTTACAGCTCTTCATCCACCTCCACCTGGTTGTGCAAAATTACTGATGCTTAGAGAAATTAATTCCCAGGTATATAATACTGCACAAAATTATCATAATTCTAAAAATTGCTTCCTGCCCCTCTCCATAGGATGTGCTCCAAGCACTGCCGTCCCCACAGAGAGGATTATTATCCAGTGTAACAGGGTGTCTCCCAGATACTGCCTCAGTAGAAGAAATATTGCTGAAAATGTCAAGCTAAAATATACTCAGTAGTTCCTGCAGAATATAATTCATTTTTATTAAAAAGTCAGCATCCAGTAAAATTCACTGACTTTCCATCAAAGGTTCGGCTCTGCACTCTATGGGAATTTTGGTGCTATTCTCTGGTAACAATTGGCAAATCCTAACTCTTTAAATTACAAATGCTGGAAAAATTATTAGAAGTGCTCCTGGTGGGGCAAAACTGCTTTAGACAGGAACTGGAGCTGCCCCCAGTCGTTCCAGCCCCAAGGAAAGCAGCAATATATCAAATACCAATAGAGAGCAAAGCGTGGTGGAGCTGTAGGAAAAACATTAAACCAGACTGCACTGGTTAAGCCTAAAATAAACTGCAAGCAAGAAATACAGATTGAAATGTCAGTCACTGCTCTGCAAACCTGCACAGACAAAATCTGGTTTGTTATTTTGCATTTTACAGAAGTGTCACTTACAGCCAGGAGATACTGAAACTAAGACTTCTCATTATGGCTACAGGAACCTGCATGGAGAAAGCATTCCCAATTTTCCTGGATTTGCAGAGCCCACACAGGCCCTGTTCCCAGTATGATGTGGCTGATTTCAGCAGCTCCCTCTGCTCCCATTATGTCAACACCAGCTTGCTTTGCTCTGAGCCAGCTCCACACTTCAACAGGGGGGGTCTGAGCCCCACCCAGAGTTTCTGCTCCCTATAAATGTGCATCACCTGGAGGGGCAAAGCCTTCACCAGGGTGTCACAAAGGCCTTTCGAGGCACTTCAAAGCTCTGTGAATGACCCCAAGCAGTATGAACAGCCCCCTCCCAAGATTCCCAGGAGAAAGTGCCCATTTCTAGGAAGCTGCACTCTAACTTGGCACAGAGCCCAGTGTAGGTACCATAGGTCCCCCGTCCTGCCATCTTATGGAACTGCTGCCAGGTGAGTGGTCCCTGCACGTGCTGGATGTTCTCCCAGGTCCTTCCCGTCCTCTTCTTCTGGATGGCATCCTGGAGAAAGGGCTGCAGGGAGAGCAGCATGCGCACCACATCCTGGGAGGAGAGCATGCTGATGTCCAGCACTGCAAGGGACAAGGAGCAGCAATCACTTCAGGGAGGGACAGCAATGCCTAGGACACAGTAACAGCTTTTGTGGATTGTTTCTTGAATTGCTCTGCAAGCTGCCCATGGAATTTGGACAACTCTAATTAACTGGATGGCACTCAATGTGGCATTTTCAAAAACATTGCTCACAACACACACACATTTCAGTATCACTGGTGTCCAGCTCAGGTAACAAGATATTGGAGCATCTTCAGTACACAAACAAGTAATATTTAATTATCATTTTTCCCACCCCCTTGGTATTTTTTTCCCCTTCTTCCCCCTAACTCAAACAGAGCAATTCTTTTTGCTGACTGCTTACACCCTCCTCCAAAGTAAAAAAAGGCCCTGAATTTTGCCTTCCCCCAAATACCTGAATTTGCTTCAGATTTGTGAACTTTCACAGACTCATTCCCAATTTAGGCCACAAAGTTTGAGGATAACTAGACTACTGGTACTTTAGATGTAATTTACAAGCTTTCAGAAATCGACTTTATCTCAAGCATACTTTTAGTCCTGTCATTTCCCGCATGAAGACCATGTGGGTCACAGCTAAACAAATTTACAGAGGTCACAAAACAACCAGAGACAAAAGGCTCAGCTGTGCCCTTACCGTTGCTGTGAGGCCAGGAATGGACAGTGGCACTTCGGACAAGGGCTTCGTCCACCTTGCCCCCGGTGGGGTTGTCCACGTACTGCCTGCCCTGCTCCAGGGCGTTGAAACATTCCACCCAGGAGTCGTTGCTGTCGGCCTGCAGCCGGTCGTAGCTCAAGTTGACACAGGGCAGCGTCTGGCGGTTGTTGGAGGCCATGTAATCCAGGCAGCTCAGCGAGGTGAAGGGCTGCGTGTGCTGGTTCTGCAGCAGCAGCAGGAGGCTCATGGGAGGCTCCTGGCTCCTCCTGGCTCCGTCTCCCATCTGCGAGATCAAGTTACTCTGACAGATCATCAGTCGCCTTTCCGCAGCCTGGCCGATGTCCGAGGTCTTGCCGAAAATATCCAGCTCGTCCTCGATGAAGAGCCCGGAGTTGTAGCCGAGCTTGCGGTTCATGATGGCGCTGAAGCCGCACGTGCAGCGGTACTGATCCTCGTTGGAGGAGTCGGGGATGTACAGCCCCACGTCCGCGCCCTTGATGTTCATGTTGCAGGCGCAGATGCAGCAGCTGTCGAAGTTCCTGTCCTTGAAGATGTTGAGCACGGAGTCGGAGAGGATCAGGGTCACGTACAGGCTGTGCGCCTCCGGGATGGGCTGCACCGTGCCCGGCTCCACCGAGTTGAGCGGCCGCGTGGTGGAGGGCGTGGAGGCGGGGGAGCCCTGGTCCGTGCTGTCGTACTTGACGGAGCCCTGGCCGCTGGCGGTGCCCCCGCCCCGGGGAGTCCTGGGCGTGCGCGGCGTGCGCGGCGTGGGCACGGAGAAGCGCGGCGTGGCCGGGGACGGCAGCACCCCCGCGCTGTTGCTGGCGGGGGCCGCGCTGTTGAGCGTCACGGGCGTGCTCATCTGCGGCGTGTTCATCTGCAGGTAGTCCTGGTCCGCCAGGCTGCCCACGCTGGGCACGTTGCTGCAGGGAAGGGATGGACAGAGACCCCTCCCGTCAAAGCTCATTTTTAAATACGAAGAGATAGCGGAACCTGAAGGGACTCATCGAAATTGCACTAAAGAACACTCCGCTCGTAACCTTGACTCGTGGTTCTCAACAGAACTCAGAATTCTCACCACGAGCACCGCTGTTTCTTATCATTATGATAAAAAGTATCACTTCGCCCTGTTAAAGATTATTCTCCTGGCCTAAAACTCAAACGCTCTTGAGAACAATCTCTAGATAAATGATCAAGTTAGGATTTAGAATGCTTGCAACTTTTCTAGGGAAAAAAGAAAGAATAGTAGCTTTTATTTTAAACATCACTATCTGTGAAGAGATACAGATTAGTAGAAATGAAAAGTATTTCAGAGAGAAATCTTTACTTTAGAAACAATCAATTGAAATAGCTGTCACAAGTCATAGATGTGACTCTGATACACGGTGTCACCTCATGGACACACTCTGTATGTCTGATTCTAATAAATTCAAATCCTCATTTCGGATTACACAGTCTATTACAAAGTCTTAGTCCAGTAAAGCTAACAATTGTGGTTTTGGGTCATCTCCATTCATGACTGGGTTTTATAACCCTGTTTTTTGCCATTTCCTGACAAATTCAAGTGACTACAGAACAGTTTGTACATTCACATGAGATCTGTCTTCCATCTGCAAGGACTCATTTCAAGAAAGAGGTGATAAGGGGTCAATCAAAGAAAAAGATCTTACTTTTCTCTTTCTACATCACTTCTAATCCGCTTACTTTTCTTGCAATGTGTTAATTGCATATTAGAATGAGGAGAGAGCGTAAGAACTCAATGAGTCTCTGAATAAGGAAGGGGAAACAGGATTTTTCCTTGTGTGCCTGTCCTCACAGTGTATTTTGTGTGTTATTGGAAAGGACTATCATTTGAATGCCCACCTACCATTAGTGACTTGAAAAGGAAAACACTGAAGACCTCTTTCCTTACAATCATTTCATTACCTTGAACTGATGCGTGTCCAGCTCAAAGCAGGAGAGAGGAAAATAATGAAGCAGGGTCTGAAGGAGTTGTGGAGCTGCAGCAGAGCGAGTGCCTCAGACTAATAAGAAAAGGTGACCTAGAAACCCTGATTGGCAATCACCACTCTGTCGGAAGCCCGCAGTAATAATCCTCACTCTAATTGGATTAGATTGAAAATGAAAGGGTTTTTTCCCCCAACAAATACCTGAAATTAATAACCAGCTCAGGCCCGGTGCATCAGTTACTATTATGAAAAAACCTGAGAATTAAATTGCTCCCTAGGCACTATATCAAGGGTTTACAATTTCTTCTTTGCAGTTCTTTTGAGAACACTGAAGGACCCTTTGGGGCTGCAAAAGGACTGATTTAAAGGATTTACAGACTGATTTAAAGATACAGACTGCTTCCTCCAGAAATGAAGCCGTGCAGCAGGAGACCTTTGTACTATTACTATGCTTTTTAAGAGGTTTTATTAATTTAATGGTGCAAATTCTTGCTAGCTTTCAAAACCTCCAGCAATGGACTTGAACGTCCATGAACACTGCTAATTTCTGAGAACTGAGTCAGGAATCCAAGCTGTGAAAATAAATGGCAGTGGCTCCCTGTAGGTCACGGCACTCTCCTCTTTTGGTATCAGGACGGGTGGGACAGGACAGGACATGGACCAACCTCTGTCTGATCAGCAGCTCACCACAGCCCCACTCAGGGACACCACAGGAGCCCAGAGGAGCTCCCATGGGAACACAGACTGGGGAGCTCTCACAGACCCAGAGCCCTCACAAGGGCAAACAGAATCACCAGGACCAGAGATCTCCAGGCTAGAGCTCAAAGGGACACAAGGGAGCCTGGCGGGAGGCTGGGCATGGAAATGGGAAGGCAGAGATGTGATGGGTTCAGGGCATTCATTTTGTTCTCCAACAACAATGCGTTCCTGTTAAATTATAATATTTCCCTGTATCAGAAATTACCATTAATCCAGGCACTGCACGTTCCTGTTCTTTTAAAAGCACTGAGAGTGGACATACACTGTAACGCCTCTGACTGCCAAAGCCAGGGCTCAATGCTCCTGCTCTCAGAACAGTTTTGATCTTAGTGAACGACAAACTTAAAAGGTTTAAAATACATTTGCAGGTTGTCAATACAAACAACCCTTCTAGTTACCCAGCTTTAGGCATGGGCTTGACAGACCCATTTCCTCCAAGGCTGTACTTACTTGTAGCCATCTCTGATGAAAGTGGCTGCAGGTGGCAATGGAAGTTGCTCAATTTTCGGAGGAACGGCCCAAGAAGGCCTGAAGATGCAGGCATCTGGAATCTTCAGAGGTAGGAGGCACTGGCTGGGCAGGATCTTCAGTGGAGCAAACAGGGAGGAGCCCACGAAAGGTTGAAATGATGGAACTTTGTGCACATACGAAAAATCCTGTAACATCCAAGTGACCTTGGTTACAACAATGTGGTCAGGTTGCTCTTTAGATATTTATTTTTAATTAAAATCTATTGTACTGTTTGAACCCTCTACAATTACCTTTTTTCCCCCCAAATGAACTATATTTATTCCTTCTACAAGGCATTCAAGAGTAGTTCCTTCAAGGAAACTCAGCTGAGGCTCCCTGTTATCCCGAGATGCTGCACAGCTTTTATGGCAGGTTTCACAATTGGATCAGGCTCATTTCAGACAGGCTCTGCCTGAAACATGAGTAGTGCACTACGGAATTTTCACACTACCTAATTTTTATCACCTCATTTAGGCACTTTAAAGATTGATCTTTGCAAGACTTCTGTACCGACAGTGGGGAGAGGCTGCCACAGTGTGAGGAACCCTGAGGTGCCTTGAGGCAGCCTCTCCAAATAACCCCCACTGTGGGGCTTCACATCACTTTAGCAATAACAGTGCACACTTTGACATGCCAATCATTACACAGAGTATTAAATACAAGTATCTAAACAATCCAGCAAACACAGTGTTAACTATCAATGAAATTCAGCCCAGCGGGGCTTGCAGTGACTGTCACTTTGCTCGCAGAGAGTAAAGATGACAAGAACTTCAGCCAGAGTTTCTAGAGCTATTCCAGCTCTTTCAGGAGAACAGAACTAATCCTCTTGAGGCACTACTGCAAAGTAAAAATCAGTGTGAAAACAGTAACAGCAGTCTCAGTATTTAACATCTCTTAGAGCATTTTTTCCCTTGCACCTTGTCAAGCATTGAGGGATGAGGAATGTGTGGATTTCTGTCTCCAGCTGCGGAATGCTCAGCCCAAGGAATCTACTCCCATGTTCTCAGAATGATCAGCAATGGGTTTAGTGGGTTTAGGTTTGCTTCCCCCACTGGTGTGTATGAGCAGGTGTGACACACACAGAAACAAGTCAACTGTGCTCTTGGAAATGTTCTCAGGCAGAACTGAATAAAGTATTTTAATACTCCTGTAATGGCTGTGAGGGAGATTAAAATATCTTTGGTATCAATGACACCCTGAAATCTGCTCTCACTCCAAAACCTTCAGCTCAACAAATTCCAAAACAAACTTTTTTTTTTCCCAGGCCCAAGTTATCCTATTCTTAAAAAAACAATTTACTGCACAAGCAGAAGAGAAAAACCAGCAAGGTCTGTGCCAAGGCAAAGTCTTACAAACCTTATAAAAAACTTCTTCCAAACTCCAGTGGTGGCATAAAAACTTGTGGATGCACCAGCTCGAGATGGGCAATGGAGACTGTCCTGGAGCACACACTGAGAAGGTGCCCCTTGCCAGGGTGCCTCCAAGTGGGAGCTCAGGGACGGAAAGAAGGGAGGAAGGAGAGCTCTGGCAGTACCAAAGCAGACTCTCCCCATGTCCTGATGTTCAGCTGGGTTCTGCCATCAGGAGGAACACTGGGAATTCCCTCCCATATCTGCAAAGCCCCTTTCCCCACAGAACTGCCAGGACAAGCTCCCTGCCGGCTCAGCCCCTGGCAGGGGGAGGAGCTGGGAATTCTGGGGTCTGACTGGACACACTGGACTGGCACCAAAACGGGAGCACAACCCTGGAATGCTGTCCCACAGGCTGTCCTGCTTCCTGACAGGGACAGGGACTCCTTTTTCTCCCAGGGACAAAACTGAAAGCTCCTGTGGAAGAAGTCACTCCGTGGGATTTGCCACAGCCTCTCTTGCAGTCTGCCTGAAGGATGCTACTCCTGCTGGCAGGAAAATGTCCTGGGTCACACGTGACCACATCATTTACACTGAACAAAGGCATCCATCACAGTCCTCACACCACCCCCAGCCACTTCTTGTCCATGCAGCTGCAAGTGTGTCCCTGGCTCAGCAATGCAGACCCCTAAAAACCAGCCCTCAGTTAATTCCAGCATGGGCACAAAGGAGAGGGAAGGAGGTGGTGCTGGGGAGAGAGACAGCTGCTGAAATAGAAGGAACAGGCCCCTGAGGGACAGGGTGGGTCTGAAGGAGAAGAATAAGGCTATACAGTCAAAGGCTGGGGACTACCAGGAAGCCAGAATTAGAGTGGGCATCTCCATTTTTATTCCCTGTGTACAGAGCAGCTTGCTGCAGAACAACGTGCTGTGCATTTCCACACAAAAAATGCATTTTTTATTAAAAAACACCCTTCAGGCTGTATGCATGGAAATATGGTAACGGTACCTTCTGACAGAAGTGACAGAAAGCAGCCCCAGGAGTTCAGTAATGCAGGACACACAGGCAGAATGATTTGTGCCCTGCTCTCACCCTGTGATGGAACAATGACACACCCAATGTAAATCAGTGCTGATGCTGGGCCCCTCAATGGGATGCTATGGAGAAATGGCCACACTGGGATGTCACAAGAACCCAGAGTCCCCAGCTACAAACAGCTCTTTACTGAGACACTACAGGACTCAAGAGAGGAGGAACTAGGTGACATTACCTGACCTGTGTTATATAGAAAGTCAGATAAGAATGGTCCCATCTGGCCTTAAAACTTGGGAAGTAACATCAGCTGAAGAAGAAACAGAGCAAGTTCAACCCCTGGACTTTCTCAGAGAGTTTCAACCCTAACCAAAAAAGGAACATTTCAGAGAGATAAAGGCAGCCTTTCTACGTGCACCACTTTATCCCACCGTGTGCCAGCCTGGCACCAGGGAGGGGGGCACAGCAAAGGCGCCACAGAGAAATTATCTAAAGAAATACATCATTTAACAGCTACTTAGTCACGAGCGTGGTGTTTTCCATACATGTACATTCTGCTAGGCACAGGGCTCATTTCACAGACAGTACTGTTTTTTTCCTGAGAACACCCAGAACCACTACAAACATAAAATTACAAAATGCCTACAGTTAAAATCAGGGAAGCAATTAAAAAGCTCTTCTACTAGAGAATAGTATTTTTCCAGCTCCAGGCTGACAGGTTCTTTACACAGGTCCAGCTCACATTTGTTAGTTGCTACACGCACTACATGGGACTTGTTTATAAAAAATAAAGTGCGTATAGACAAGCTTGTAAAAATCCCACATTTCTGGCATCTTACCTTAATTTCTTCAGGTTTAGGGCTACCTAATCCATCTTCCACCTCCATTTTAAACTCAGCCAGCTGCGTTGGAACCACGTTGACCATAGGACTCTCCATCATTCCCAAGGCAGTCACAGTCTCTGAATTTATTCCGTCTTTGTAACTCATCACTGGGGAAAAGGCAGGGTGCTGTTCTAAAGAGGGTGGTGTTGGGAACATCCTTTGGAGATCTGCCACAGCTGAAGAGGATGAAATGACACAGTTAGTAATTCAAATAAAAATTCCCAAGGAAGTTCAATAAAACAGAAGAGATCAATTCAATGCTAGCTCTTATTTCATCAGCTAAAAACTAGCAAAGCTTTTCCAGACTTACTGGGGTACTGACAGCAGTGTAAGTCTAGACCAAAAGTTAACTCCCAGGGATATATTCCCCAAATTCCTAGGGACACTCTGCAAGGTTATTGTTCAGCAGAAACAACAACATGGTAGACAGACATACAAATGTACAGTTTACCAGTAACTAATAAATCCTTTGTAACCGGAGAGGTGAATTGACATTAATGCCAAGCTCACTCCACTGACTGTTTCTAAAGAGTCACAGAGGAGTCTCCTCCCTTTGCCAGAGCTGACCTAGCCCCAAACCAGGAGGCCTCTGTGTGCCCTGAGCTGGATTTCTCCACTCAGTCACTGTAGCCTTGTCTGGTCCATGGCAACACAACTCCTGCCACAAACACGGGCAGTTCTGTCTGGAAACAGACTTCCAAGCATCCCAAAGTTCCAGTGCCAGAGAAACCACAAAATTATCATTTTGCATCACAAGACATTAAGCCAGGAAGATCCCTAAATGACTTCTCAGGAAATGAATGTCATGGAATCATCCACTGTCTATTTTTCTTCTTTAAGCAGAACAACCAACCCCAACAGAGATGCTCTATACCGTGTAATGCAATCAAACACAAATCACAGCAAAGTCTTGCATGTTCTCCCCAGCTCCATTCTGCTTCCTTGCAGCTACAGCTTCCATATTTATTTTGTGTCACATTCAGTATAAATGCTCTACTTTCCTGACGTGTATTAGGACAGGTCCTCTCTGGACAAAACCATCAGTGATGAACCACTGTAATTAGAGAAGGGTGAATTCCCACAAGTGTCTCCTCTTAGATACTTCTTTGGACAGATTTAATGCCCAATCCCATTTCCATGCCCAAGCTGATAGGACACAGGGACCCTCTTGTACTCAATAACATCTGCACCCTAAGGATATGGAAAATTCATAAATCAATGTAGATGGCTTTCTGACCGGTAAACACTCTGTGTTGTGGAAATCCAAACCGGTAAGAAGAAGTACTGTTCTCAAAAACTAACAGAAAAAGGCAGAAATAAGTGAGGGGATTAGAATTATCTATGGACTATGAATACCTGCCCTAACAGTACATTTGTGTAGGATGCTGCATCCTCAGGATGTGTCTCCACTCCGCCTTAACAGAGCATGTGATGCTTTTGTGCTCAGAGATGACACAGCCAGGCTACTGAACTCTCTAACAAAGGTAAACCACCCAAACAGGAGCATTCCTCTCAAAATGCAGTTCTTTTGGTAACAGCTGTCCAAGCTGAACCCAGTCCTTCACAGTCTGGAGCAGCAGAGTAAACAGTGGGCTATGAACTATTCCCACTCTGTCCATATTCTTTTTTTCCCACTCCCTTAGTATCTGAATTTGAAAGACCTTAATCTTGCCCTGATACAGTATAAATCAAAGCTGAAAAGAAATTCAGCAGAATGGAAGAAACTCTTTTCTACCAACATTAGTGTGGAAGTCCATGTTCAGGCTGGCAGCTAGATTAGCTCCCTCTGTCTCTCAGCAGAGAGAGGTGCTTTAGGCACTGGAGAGGGGACAGGGAGGAAGGTGAAAATGAAGGGCGGCCAGCAGGAATTTACGATGCTGTACAAGGCACCTCAGCTCCACACAGACACTGCTCTGCCTCGACAGCTGGTGGCAAGGCCACGGCTACAAGTGGAGTGTATCTGTTTAACTTCACACTACATCATTTTCTCACCTCCAGCTCACTCCACTTAGCAAAATTCTGCAGTGCAGATTCATAAAAAAGTTTAATTACAAAAAATCCCCCAACCCTACAGCAACAGGCAACTATCATCATTCATTTTCATGTGTGTCATGCTTGAAAAAGCTTTGCATATTTTAAAAAGCTATGGATCAACTAAACCTGTCAAAATCCAATCTCTGTATACTTCAGACTTCTACATTTGAGTAAATCAGCACAGCTTTTATGGGTCCATAAAACTCTGACTCATCTCCTTCAGACTGTTTTTTTTCTTCACCTCAATTTGTTCTCATTACCAGCTGAAGTTAATGAGAAGGCTTTAAAGCATGATTTGCAGAGAGATTGGATTTCTGCTTACAGTGGCCACAGAAATCAAACGCTCTTCCTTCTCACCACTAAGTAATTCGTAATTTGATTTGTTTCTATTATACCAGAAATTGTCACCTTCCTCCTGTCCCACAAACACACTTCTCCTTTATCTCAAAAGAAATGCCACCTACACCAGCACAATCGGAGATCTGTTCAGGTTGGAAAAGCCCTCTGAGATCATCGAGTCCAACCAGTCCCCAGCCCTGCCAAGGCCACCACTGACCCAAGGGCCACATCCACAGGGCTGGTAAATCCCTCCAGGGCTGGAGACTCCAGCACTGCCCTGGGCAGCTGTGGCCAGGCTTTACAATCCTTACAGTGAAGGAATTTTCCCAATATCCACCCTGAGCCTCCCCAGCCCAGCCTGAGGCCGTTCCCTCTCCTGTTCCCAGGAGCAGAGCCCGACCCCCCCGGCTGCACCCTCCTGTCAGGTGCAAGAAATGCAGCAAAGCCCTCGAACCTCAGAGTACAAGTTACCATTCCCAATAGTTGTTGGCACAGTCCTTAGAAAAAAGCCCTATTGTTCAATCTAATTTCATACAATTTCCTAAGATACCTGAACTCCCATAACCTCCCTTGTCCATGTGCAGGGCCTGCACAGGTATCACTACCACAACCACCCATGACAGGTTCACACCATGCCTGAAGTTAGAACCCAGCACTTCGATTTTAATCATGTGCTTCCACATCCAGATTAAACCCTGAAGGTGATTTTAGCTTTAATTTGTCAAATGTTCAATGCAATTTTCTTCCAAGACAGGTTGCACCATCGTGGCCAGTTGGTAAGCCATGGTTTTAAATTCTTTGATTTCGTTAAGTAGAAGATTTATACTTACAGAGGGATTTGGTAATGGTGGAAGTGCCCAACAGCGAGCAGAGAAGAGAGGGGAAAGCTTCCAAAGGAAGCTTTGTAACAAACCCTTCCCCATAGCTCCAGACCAAGACCACAACGTCAACAGGAGAGTACCTCCTATCTCAGTAGGCTCATTAAAAATCTGTGCCTGTACTACCACCGGCCTCAGTAAAAGCTGGCAGTTCCAGCCCCAGGCGCACCCCCAGCGAGCCCAGTGGCAGCGCAGGGCCGTGCAGGCAGGCCTGGCTGTGCCACTGGAGCGCTGGTACTCACTGGGAGGGTAGGGAACCGCAGTCCGGCCGTCCTTGCCCAGCGGCCGCTCCTCGGAGCCCGCTGCCGGCACCTTGGAGCGCAGGGCTGGGGACACGGCCTGCAAAGCAAACGCTGCAGTCAGCACACACTCGCACCTCGCAGAGCACTGCACACCGAAGACAAGGCTGCTTGTCTACTCTCCCACCCGCTCCCCCCCAAGGAGCCTGGATTTTTTTCCCCTCTTTCAACACTAAAACCAAAAAGGAATATTTGCCTGTCTATATATCCCCTCATAAATTGATGCATACGTATATCTACATATCTTTGTATTTCTATACACAAATTATATTCAAAATGTTAACACAAGCCCTGAGCTTGAAATGCATATGATTGCTCCATTTGTTTCCATGTTTGGATTACTCCAAGGTAGTAATGGGAATATGACACTGAGAGTAAGCCCAACACATGCAAATGTTAAGACAGGAAAAACATTTGGGCTGTCCAGGGCAATTTTAGAGAAGAAAGTAATTTTTTATTTTGACAGAACAGTCCTCTGGTAGATTTGCATATTAACTGTGGCATTTGAAGTGCAGTTTGTGTAGAACTATGGTAAGGAAATTGGGGCACTTATAAAATCCTGCCAAGAACAAGGCATAAGACTTTTAAAAAGACGTTTAAACACTGTTATCTACTAACAGTCACTTTAGGACCACCTTCTGTATCATTATGGCTCTATTAGATTACGCTTAAAGATAGTGACTATCCAAATCTTTGCCTTCCCAGGCAATGCCCCCCCCCATAACTGATATAAATTTGTATTTCCTACCATGCAGCAACTATTTCTCTCTGCATTGAAATAAAGTGCTTGGAGGAATATAAGGGAACATGACTCAGAGAATTACTGGAATCCTGTAAGGTTGAATTTATTTTTCTATGGTCAGGTTGTGAGGCAAGGTAAAAGAACCCATCGTCAATTAATAAAACTTGGATATTTTCCACCATAATTCTCAAACACAAAATGCCAACAGAAGTCCAGGACATAGAACTAGATATAATGGATTTATACAGGAACTGCATGGCTCTCCCTATGGAAGCTCCTTACAGCCTGTCCATACAGGACAAATCTCTCTCTTTGCCAGCAATCCTTCCTAGCTAAAATCCAAGCCTGCCTACCTGGAAACTCTCTCTCTCCCCCATCCATTAGAAACAATAATTCCCACCAGGATTCCTGTTTTTTTGGCCCACAGAACGCTCATCCCCACAAAGACTCACCCCAAGCTCATCCTCGTCGGAGTTGTCGAAGATGTTGTCGAGGTCGTGCAGGGACGGGGCCAGGTCGGTGACCTGGGTGAGGCTGCCAGAGCCGGCCCTGGCGGCAGCGCCGTCCTGCCGCGGCTCTGCCACGCCGGGAACAGGGAATAAAGGGGAGCACCGTCAGGGAAATGGCAGCAACGCAACAGCACCGAGCTCTCTGCTGTGCTGGAGCCCGGCAGGCTGCTCAGCAACCGCCGAGGGGCAGTCGGGAAACAGGGAGGGAGCTACTGCCCATTTAACATTCTAAAAAATATATCATTGTTTTTATAAAAAGGACAAGGTAGCTCTGATATTACAGACAAAAGTTCAGATGTGATTTTTCCCTCCAGATGTTATGGCATATGGGTGGTTTTGCTTTGAAGAGCTTTAACTCACCGGTCTTAGGAGCAGAACTGAAAATGGACATGGCATCTTTTCCATCAGGAACTGGTGTGGAATGGCCCGCTGGGGGGATTTCCTTGGAACCAATCCCATCTTCTGACTAGACAAAAAAATCAAAGAGATTTCACGGATATGAATTTAAGCTACGTAAGAACAAATGTTTTCCTGTGTCCAGCCAGACTTGGGGGTCTGAGTTAAATATAAAATTTACAAAGGATCCCATGGACCATATTCAGCTCTGACAGCCAGTCCAGGTAATTAACCTCAAACTCCCCAGGAAAAAACATCTTTTAGAATGTTTGCTTGCACAGCCAGACACCAAAAACAGCTCCATAAAGGATAAGATACCTAAGGAGCATTGTGCAGGTGATAATATTTTTTTTTAAATAAAAAATATAAATACAAATATATGCACATCTGATTTTGTTCTGTGGAACAGACATATGTCTTCCAGAGAGCTATAGAGCAAACACTGTGCTACAAGATAAATCCCACAAAAACATTAATGCCAAAGACTGGATTTACACCTTACCTTGTTCTTTTTCAAAGGATCTTTCTCAGCCCCAAGTTTGCATTTTTTATTGACAGTGAAACTGTACTTGATGTCTCCATCTTCAAAGGTGTAAGGATCACTGGTGTCTCCCCAGCCTTCTCCAGGGGGTTGTAGTAGAGGCAAGGGGTCGAGATAGTTCAGGGTCTGCACTGGTTTCTGCTCTTCCAAAATTTTAAACCGTTTATTAGGTTGTGCTAAGAGCCTGAAGTGAAAATAAAGAAGCAAAGCCACCATGAAACAAAACCAGTGTAATCTGCAGCTGTCTTCACAAACACAGCCTGTGGCTCACTCCATCCCCCTTGCTCAACAGAAATGGTTTTTTCTCCTCAAACAAAGGATATATTGGATACATTTAAGATTAAATACATTACTGCATTAAGATCTCTGGGACAATGAAAGAGGAATTAATTTTGTCACTGTGTAAATGAAAACACTTTCAAGTCCAGCCTTCCCAGGCTGCACTTTTCAGCGGGCCTGAAACCTTTTTCAGCCTAGAAAACTCCATTGTAATTACCAAACTCAATGGTATTTTAACTCGATCACTCTTCCTCAAATTATTTTTCCTGAAAATTTTCATTAACCACTCTCTCTGGTGCATTTTTTAAAATGCATTACCAGAATTCTACAGCAATTTTAAAGCTAGCATCAAATACAAAAATAGGCTACAAAGAGATTGATCAGTTCTTGTAGTGTCCAACAGAAAGCCAGAGATGGAAAAGGCAAGCATCCTGCAATACAGTGTTTTTATTTAAGGATTTGGTGCTCACTGCAGCCTTAGCCTTTGTCAGTTAAAAAGTAGAAATTAGTTTGGTGATGAATAAAACTGCCCAGCCCCCTGCTCAGTGTGCAGTCTCACCTTTTCAGTGCAGTGCTGTCGGGGTTGATCTCCATCCTGCCATCATACCTCTCACACGGCAGCTCCGGCGGCCGGAACTCGGGGTCGTCACTCGAAGGGACACTGTAGGTCCTCCACACGTCCACGGCCTCGTTGCTCTGAGTTATGCCACAGTACAAGGCTGTCTCACTGACCTCTGCCATCAGAGGTAACCTCTGTCCCACCAGGACTGTCCTGTCATCCAGGCTGGGCAGCGGCTGCAGCTCCAGCCCGCTGCTGTAGAGCGCTGGGTTCACAGGAACGGAGGGCGGGTCCAGGTTCTCCGCCTCCTGACCTCTGGGCTGGGGGCTCAGGGTGGGAGGCAGAGGGGAAGTGGGGGAACGGGGTGAATCCATAGGATTCATATTAATCTGCTTGCTTGGATTTCTAGCAGGCAGCGAGAGCGGCTTCTCGTATTTCCTGGAATTCGGAACTTCCAAGGCGGACTCCATCCCGGCCAGTCCCAGCTTCTGCCCGGACGTGTCCTGCTCCATGCATAGCTCTTCAGTCACAGAGGGCCGATGGTGAAACGGCATCAGGGGCCTTTTTTGCAGTTTCTCTCCCTTGTCCTGCCTCTCGGTGGTTTTGTGCTTTGAGGAGGCAGGAGGAGGCAGTGCCGAGGCCGCCGCCGGCCCCACTGCGAAGCCGGGCTGGGGCAGCGTGGGGGGCCGGCCCGAGGCACCAGCGCAGCGCTGCTTGAACACCTTGTGCCTGGAAAAGGAGGGAGAGAAACCACTCACTGCATGCTCCGGGCAGTCACACGACCTCAGGGGAAAGCCAAACCCAAAGAACGGCGCTGAGAAACCGCCTGCCTGCTCCTGATCTGTTAACTGGCTTTTAATCTCTGCCTGATGGAGTAAGCTTGAATAAATGTGTTTAAATATTCAAACAAAATAATGCAGTAACATACAATCTTATTACTGGCTTCATATGTCTTTTTTGACTTTGCATCCAGTATCTCTGAGACTGAGAAGCACAGGATTGAGTTTCAGTGTTTCAGGTCCTGCTAAAATTATTTTCATCATACTGATGATTCCCAAGGATGTGACAACAGGGATATAACTCTGCCCATGCTTTTATTGGTCTTTTTTGTTGTTCAGGGCTTTTTGTTTAGCTGTTGATTTGATTTTTATTGAGTCAAACAGAAATTGAAAGATGTATTTGCGCTTAACATTGAAACATGTTTAAAAATAAACATTTCAAAATTAATCACTCCATCCCTATTTTATGAACAACAATAGAACAACAAAAACCCATTTCAAAACATGTAATGTACTTTTTGCTTAAAAAGATAACCTACATGATCACAAGTGAAGTGGACTAGATTGGAGACACCCAACCCTGTCGAGAGGTGCAAACACAACGCCTGGTGCTCGCTGCCCGGGCTCCCTGGAAGCATCCAGGCTGTGTGGGGTTATCCCAGCTTCCACAGGACTCTGCTGTTCCCAGGACACGCTGCAGATTCCCTGCAGCAGCAGATGGTCGGTGCCTGCAATCACCCTAATGTGCAGCTAATGCCCTGCTAACCGGAGGTTTGCCTTAAGCATGTTCTTGTAACATTTCATCGCCTTAATTCTCCATCATTCAGCGTATTTTAACTGACTGCAGAGAATTATTTCAGACATTCTGCACCTCACACACCGAGCTGGTTCTGCAGGAGACTGAATTTGATGCTGAGCACCAGACAGCCCTTTGAGACTCCAGATCTAAGATTATATCCTGACATTTATCCAGTACACGGAATGGGCACAGAAACGAGTAAAACAATTTCTATTTGCCAGTAGCTGCTCAGGTTCTGCAGCTACACAGGAAGTACTTATTGCTGTTTGAAATCAGGTACTGCTTTCATTTTGAGGATAATGTTTCCATTTTCCAGCTGCTGCATTTACCAACTCCAGCATGATGCAGTTATCACTGGAGGGATGAACAGACAGTGTGAAATTGCAAGTGCAGCTGAACCTATCCATAGAACCAGGCTCCCACTGCCCACTTTGAATCCCATGCTTTCCAGGCAAAGCTGGACCTCACTTTTCCACAGGAAACACTTGGCATTCTGACAGAACATTTATCTGTTCCACGTTCTTGAGTATATGAATACAAACGATGTGTATAATTGGGGGAAAGAGCTGCAGAAAGCTCTTCTCACTTGGGATAGAGTAGGGAGTCTCCAGGTTGAACATTCCACCCTTGCAGGATGCATGGCCCCTTCATCTCTTCCTTGGGCTACACAAAGAAGAACTGCATGCTTAAGGGATAACTTCTTTTGGTAAAGGTGCTTTTGTCACTCATCTTACAAGCAGATGCTGGCCTTAGGAATTAAGAATTTCAATAGAAGTGTTTCACAGGACTATTTCACTGCTAACTGGGGTTTTTTTCTAGCCCTGTAACATCTCTCTGATAGTTTTAAGAATGGTTAAGTATATTGGTGATGATGGTTTGCCTTTCCTGAGTGAGGAGTTCTGGAACTCTAACCACCCAAAGATGACAGATAACATCAATAACCTCCTAAAGTGTTTGTGTGAGTGAGCTATGAATTCTTTCTGATCCAGTGACAGTGGGTGGGTTTTGATGCCATGGCAGATTGACCAGAGGCACGTGAAGTGATTTGAAGGGATGTTTTCCCGCTTCCTCCAAGTATCAGGATACTCACAAACTTAGGCAGATCCTGCCCTCTTCACCACTTAGCCAAAGGTTACAGCTCTGAAAAGCTGCAGGATGAGTTCCTTATGAATAGGAAGTGATCCTGGCCCCAGTACTATCAATTTTCCACTTGGATTGGCTCCTGCAAGCGACAATGGGCTGAGATGGAGTTGCATCCCCCAAATGTGTTTACAGGTGTGATATTTCAATTTCCTCTTGTCTCAGCTAAAGCATAACTCCCTTCTGTAAGTGTACCTCTGTCTGAAGAGAGCTCTTGCAATATGACAAATGTTTATTCTCTTCAAAGCTCACCTGGAACAAGAACAACTGACTCTTTGGACAGGATCCACAAAATCCCATGAAACACTATTGTTAGGAACTTCCTCTTCCAAATTTGCAGCTGTAATTTGATTCCTCCTGAAGAAGAGAAAATTATTTTAGTAATCACCACCTTTTGAAGAACAAAAATTTAAAAATATACATACATAAATTCATATATGTTACCCTCAGATAAATTACTTCCTTCTACCTGACCTTTGAAATTGACAGCAGATCCCTACACTACTCCTTAAATTTACAGTTTGATTTATGTAGGAGGAAGGTCCCAGCTCTGCATCAGATAACTCTGTCTGGAGTCTGAGCACAAGAAACAAGGGGAAAGCCATTTAACATGTTTCTGGAAATTAGTCTGACATACCCAGCGAGGAAAATACATGGAAATAGGAAAAAATAAATATTTCAGGGCTCACCATGCCATGATACACTTTAAATCTCCAGTACTAAAGGTCTATGATACTGACATCAATTTATACACCCTTCTCAAGTGAAATTTTAGTCCGACTCATATAATGCTTTACAAATACTCCCCTTAGAGCCCTAAATATCAAATATATACAGTCTGTTCTGCAGTCACCCAGCTTGCAGTGTAGTAACTACAACTGGAGATAGAAGCTGCCATCACTAAATCTGAGAGCACTTGGCTGAAGGCACATCCTACGGATGTGTGCCCTCAAGGACTGTCAAATTAGAGTACACAACTGTAAATACAACAGGAAGTGTCTGGAGTTCTCAGCTGAGCACAGGGACAAATTTACAACATTTTCTTTGATAATGCTGTTTGGCATCATTATCTCTGATTGGTGGCAGAGAAATCTTGTAAGGAATAACATTAAGGCAAACTATGACAATTTTAGCTGCATATTATGGGTTATAAATATAAGCAAAGCATGAGGACTGCTGTCATACTTGGACTGTGCCCTGTTGAGGATGCACTCCTTCCACACACGGTGAACAATACGGTTGTGAAATTTGGGAGTAATCTTGCTTGATTTCTTTGGACTGTGGACACTGACTGTCCCCTCCTGCACAGCTGGATGGCTGATGCTGCTCTGAGAGCAGCCACTTTCTCCTGCAAGAGAAATAAAGCATTAATGTCAGAACTGCTCTTCACATTGTCACTTGCTATTTTTTCCTGGAAGTCTCTTAGCAGGCTGCAGACTACACCGATGTTCACATTCACTGGGGAATGCTCTGAGCGTCCTCACAAAACACTTTTCAAAGCAACACTTCCTTTGAGGTAACAGAGATGGCACAGAGCTGTACCACAGACCTGGGCAATAGCTGTGCACATACTGCACCCCACGTGATGTGATACACTCTGTATATTATATATCTGCATTTATTTATATATTAAAAATACACTCCCTAATAAATTAAGGTACTTCAGATAGCCCCTACAGCCCTGGGCTGAACCACTAATAAATAGTGCAGATAGAGCTTTTTCATTATTATCCTGGATGTTAAACTTGAATTTATAAAGTCTTTGATGAGTTGGTTTAAAGACAAAATTGATTGTAATATGGATGGTCCTAAAAGCATCTATTAAGAAAACTAATCATTTATGTAGACTATTTCAAAGCAAGGGTAAGTTCTTTATATTAAACCTCACTGAGGAAATGAATGGATCACTGATGCTTTCCTACAGACACAGGCTGGGAGAGCTGGGGGCGCTCACCTGGAGAAGAGAAGGCTCCAGGGAGAGCTCAGAGCCCCTGGCAGGGCCTAAAGGGGCTCCAGGAGAGCTGGAGAGGGACTGGGGACAAGGAATGGAGGGACAGGACACAGGGAATGGCTTCCACTGCCAAAGAGCAGGGATGGATGGGAGATTGGGGAGGAATTTTTCCCTGTGAGGGTGCTTAGGCCCTGGCACAGGGTGCCCAGAGCTGATGGGGCTGCCCCTGGACCTCTGGAAGTGTCCAAAGCCAGGCTGGACAGGGCTTGGAGCAGCTTGGGATAGTGGAAGGTGTCCCTGGCCATGGCAGGGGTAGAATGAGTTTGACTTTAGGGTCCTTTCCAACCCAAATCACTCTGAAATTCTGTGCCATTTCTTTACAATATGTTTGAATTGAAACACTAGAAATCAAAACTGGCTTTGGTGAGATTTTCTAGTTGAGATCTAGACTACTACAGAAATTCCCAACAGCTTATCACCAGTAGATCCACTATTAACACAGCATAGGATATTCTCAGTATGTATTTTCTGTATGATTATCAAAGAGATAACAAATGAAGCTATTACTTCAACATGTTTGAGAGCCTGAAAACTCTCTGCACTCCATTCCTTCCTGTGATACAGAAGCCTTTACCAGCCATTGTACAAGCAGATGCTTCTTTTCCTGCCCTGCAATGTGTTTCTGTTTAGCTGAACTCCAGCACATCCATCTTGCCAAGCCCCAGCTGCAGCAGCAGAGGGAGCTTTGGGTCCACCGGCCTGGGCACGGAGTGCCTGCTCTGGGCTGGGGCTGGAACAGCAAGGAGGGATGTGCTGCATTTTCACAAGGTCACACCAGGGTACAGAACACTTCGTCCTCCTGCTGACGCAATCCAAGCAGCCTCAAGTGTGAAGTGCTGAAGGGACTCAGTGCTGCACATCGCTGCAGCTAGCAGGGAATCCTGCTGCTTGCCACCAGGTGACTTGCAAAACACAACCTCTGAAACGGTGCACAAGCTGCCTAACCCTGCATCTTCCTTCATTCCTCACATTACATATTTCCTTCTCCAGTTAGATCTTCCCTGATTATCTTTTTGTAAAGTCCAACACTGAAATCCCTGGCCACACTGAGGCTTGTGCCTCTAACCATGTTTTTCACTGGCTTTCAAACGTTCTCCAACAAGTGGGAACTTGACAGATGAGCAAAAAACAAACCGGTCAGAATTGGCAAGTGTGCCCTCCTTTGGAGAAGAAGGTGTGTACAGACAAACATCACATGCACACAGAGGCATCACGTGTCAACAGCAGGAGGAAAACAAGGAAAAGACTAAGGGAAGGGAAGGACAGGAGGCATGGGAGGATAACCAAGGAACTACCAGGGTTTTCAAGTTACATTAGAATGCATTAATTATTGCTTCCTGTAATTATGTAATATTTTATACTATACAGTACAGCAATATACAGCATAACAGGAGACAGAACTGCACAGCAGGAAAAACCACTTTGTTCTCACACACTGACTCTATTTTTTATCTATGAACATCCCTGACACAGCCCTGGAACACACAGAGATACCTATGGCAGGTAAGGGTACAGTGAGTGGAGGACACAGCAGCCCCTCACCAGAGGCCACCGCACAACCCCTGCAGTCCAGACTGGCTCCACTGGTGAAAAATGCCATTGCCCAGTTCCAAATTTGTTTTGTTACACACTTTAGATACAACCGTGGAAAATATGATTAAAAGAGAACTGAAGAGATCGTCTAGTCCAGTCCTTGCTTTAAAGCTGGATCAACAAATTTAACTAATCTGTTTCTTAAAAACAACCTTACAAAAGGCCCCCACCAAACCTCCCAAAACCCATCATCCCTCTGCTAATGGAACTTCTGTAGCTTCCCAACAGCCAATTTACTCCAGTATTCCATTATTCTTTCTCAGAGCAAGTTTTTCCTCCTGTTTAACCTAGTTTAGCTTTGCTCCAGTTTAGATGCATTATATCCTGGTTGAAGAGCCTATTCTTTTTCTCCTTGAAATTCCACTTCTCTAGACTAAACCACCTCAGTTCTGTCCATCTTTTCCTGGAGGTCCTGTTGGCAAAAGCCAGGATCACTCTCACTAGACTTTCCTGGACCCCAGTCAGTTTGTCCACATCTTTAGGTGCTCCAAACTGGACATGGCACTAAACCCACATTTCAAATAGTATTGGGCAGAACTGAAGTATTATTCCTGTGCCTCACACTAATCCAGTTTATGAATCCCATTAGTGATTCTGGACTGCATGACATGCTTTTCCAATCCATTTCTCCAGTTCTTCAAGGTCTTTTAAAATGGTTTTTGATAAAAAAGAATCCTTTCATTGTTTTCCTGGAGAGGCACCCCTCTGATACAAATTCATACTGCCCTCAAACAATAGCAGAGATCAAACAGAAGCTGTGACTGCCAGATTGGACATGAACACTTTTATATAAATGATAGTTTATAAATATTCAAAAATAGAATCCCCCTTGTGATACTGAACAAATGTAACAGGGTTCTGAAAATTTTTAAAATACAATAGCACATTAAAATATGCGTCAATACTTGAATAGATTGTTATTTAAATGGTGATTGTCTTGCTTCAGTTAGTTATTAATTGGCTTCTTGCTTAACTCTCAGTTTCTTTGAAAAACACCATTCCAAGTGAATTTACATCTCATATTCTGTCTTAATTAGCAGTAAATACTAAATACTTTGATTGTCTTCATCTATAGGCTGTAATCATGGACAAGTGAATCCAGACATATTTTCTTTGGTTTTACATCAGGGTTCAAAGGCTGTACTTGATGACCTTAGAGATCTTTTCCAGCCTCAATGACTCTGTTATTCCAGGACTGACCCTGTTGATGTGACAGAACCATCTCATAAAGGCTAAGCTTGGGAGCTTCTCAGTGAGGGTATAACAAGGGTTCTTTAGCCCCATCTGGCTGCACAGTCTCACAGTAACTTGTAGGGCCTTTGTGTCTTTGACACTTCCATTGCTCTGTGAAATTTAATAAGTGCTGCCCAACGGGTTCAAAAATCCTCCAAGTTCAAGTAGAAAGCTGCCCAGTGGTGAGAGGTTTCTGTGCTGCTTTGCAGCACTGCACACAGATGTACCTACAGGAAAGGGGGTGGAACCAAATTCACCCCATTTTGGGTAAAGGGGTGTTCACAGCACCGGCTTTCCTTTACCACAGACCTACAAAGTCCTCCCCCAGCACTCCTCCCGTGCCTGCCTTTACCCTGCCCCTGCTCACACATGCCCTCCCCAGGAGCTAAGCAAAACCCAGAGTCTGACTGCGTCTCCCCAGCCCATTGCTTACCCATAACAGCCTGCTCTGGAGAGGTGGGGGGCGTCAGGGGCATCCCACAGGTACTGGCAGGATCCTTCACGCTTCCAAGCCCCTGCTGTCCCACATTTATATGGCCTGCAGCACTGGCAGCGCTCTGTGACACTGGGATGTCACTCTGGGAGATGAGAACAAAGGCTGAAGGATACACCATCCTCACACCCCCTGCAGAGACGGAAAAGCGCAAGTCTTAGACACACCTGATAATATCCAGCAACCACAGCTACTTCCACTTTTGTTTTCAATGTCAATTTGACAAAACTTATTATCTGAAATACAGAGAGTTAAGGAATTTCCACGCTAATACACATCCAGCCCTCTGTAACCAGTACAGAGCTGAAAGAAGTAGCTCCATCCAGTGAATAATGGCATGTGGGATATAGGGAGTACAAAAGCTTGAGGCGACAGAACTACTCAGATGTTCTGGTGTCAAGAGAGCTACAAGAGAATACAGGAAAATTATAATGGCTCTTTCTGATTAATTAGATGACTTTTTTTTTCTTTTTTTTTTTCAAATCACGAGGAAGAAAATAATCCTTCAGGCAGAATATTGAAACTTACCAACAATGACTTCAACGGCCACAGGGAAATCGTTGTCATATCCCAGCTCTTCCTCCTCTTTCATGCCTTCCTTTTTCTTCAGCACCATGGGGTAGAAGTACTGCCACTCCTCCATCAGCTTCCGAGTGGCGGGGTCTGACATCTTGTAGGACTGGCCCGTGAGGGTCCCGTTCAAGCCGTAAGGACTCACCAGCACTGCAACACAACGAACAGCAGCCCTGAAGGACTCAGCAGCACGGCAGGAGAACCAACAACAGTCCCACAGCACGCTGCAGGTGTGAATCGAAAGCTGCAGAGCACTGAGTCCTCCTGAGCAGCACCCCGTGGCAGTCTGGGCTCATAATTTCCACAGCAAATGGAATTCCAGCAACCCCAGTGTAGTGAAACAGCACTCAGGGATAAACACTCACGAAAAGAGAGGCCAGGAACATTTGAGACTTCTCAGCATTAAAAATGATAGATAATACACAAAGAAGAGTCACAACAAGTAAGGAAACTACTTGCTTAACAGGTATTTCCATTCTGACTCAGTTTTGCTTTTAGTTGTATTTGATTTGAGTCATGAATTCAGCTCACTGAAATAAAATGTATGACTGAAGTGCCTGAGCCTCTGTCAATGCTTTACATCTAGACACGAAATGTTTTCAATAAAGCTTCTATAAATAAACATCTCTATAAATGATCAGTCCATGTGTCTCTGGGTGTTTTTTTACTCTATGTTGAACTTTACTAAGATTTCTTGCTTTAATTGCTTTGAAATTATAATTTCAGACTGTAGTAGACAGCATAATGCAATGACTCAAAATTCTTAATGTTTTTCTTTTTTTTTTAGAGCATCACATGGAAACTGCACTATGAATTTACTAAGCCATCAACTTAATTCTGTAAAATTTTAATTTCTTACACTGGCAAATAAATAGTCACAGATACTTAAAGTTTTTCATTATTTCTGCTACATTTTCACACCTACCCACCCCTTGTTTTTAAAATAAAACAGTAAATAGTTGCCAATGCATGAAGGAAAAGCAGTCCTGAACCAGATAAGCTCGCTATTTGCATCCACAGAGGATTCGCAGAAAGCCCACGTCAGAAAATTTCAGGGGCGCACCGATTTTCTTAAATACTAAGTCTTTTTCAACTGAAATGATTGATTTGCTTGGCACGTAAGGTTCCCAGCAATGCGAATGGATAGAAGGTTCTGGAGAATCACGCCCACAGGGCTGATGTCCCGGAAAGCTCGGTACCTTGGAAGGGCGAGGGGGAGGACTGAGCCATCTGGATGTGCTCCTCGGTGATCAGGTAGATGGGCTGGTGCTGGGCGATCTCCACACTCGTGCACACATTGCTCTCCCCGTGCAGGAAGAACGTGAAGGCACACGACAAGTGCTCGCTGCAGGAGAGAGGAGACAAAAAACCCCAAATATTGGTGTTAATGGGCTCCAGGAGGGAAATTCAGAGCCTCGGGGGCCAAGCAACACCCTCCTGTCCTGTACTGAGGTTCATTGCCTGGCTGATAAGCATACGACACAGGGATCTGTCACCAATCAAATAATGGGCAATGTTGGCAGCTGTCTCATTGGTGTTTTCCTACTTGTTTCATTACAAATAAATGGGATTTTAACCAACAATCAAGCAGTAAAATGACGGGTCTTTAGAAATTCTTCAAAGTTAACCCCACAATGAGGTCCAGCTGAAAAGGAATAACAAAGGAATAGGAAAGATGTTTGCTTAACATCTCACGAGAATCTTGATTAAAAAATATAAAAGCATGTGAATATTACAGAAAGTTGTCAACAACCTAAGGTGAACCATGGAACTGCCACTGCTGACAAAACTGAACTTGAAACAAATGGTATTAAAAATGTTTTCACTTCATTCTACCCATAGTGACTCCCATCACAGCAAACTATTTGCTTAGATAGTCCCCTGCTACAAAGCCACAACAAAAAGGAAGCCAAAGCACATCTCATGTTTTTAATCACCATTTTAATCAACTAAAAATGTACAGAGCTGCAGTAAGCATGCAGAGATTTTCCTGTCCAATTCAAGAGCTGTGCAGAGTTTTATGGGTGTTGGCTTTGGCACAGAGCCAGCCCTAACGGGACCTGTGTTTTACACACAGCCCTCACTTACCTGCACCGAGAAGAAAAACCAGAGGTGACTACAACCATTCCACTTCAGCGTCTAAGTCAGCCAACTGCTCTGCTACTGCTGCCAGTTGTTTTTAAACAAAGGCATTGATGGGCTAGAATTGGGCTCTCTAGAATAGCTGCTCTAATCTCACTAAATCTCTGGATGATTCCACACATTGGGCAGAGTAACTTAGCCTGTAGTCCAAGTTACTCTTCTGTGAGCCTCAAATCCTACCACAAAAAGAGACCAGAAGAAAAAGTTCAGCAGAGAAAAATCGGGAGAGAAAAGGTTACTGAAATGACAGGTAACAGCTGCATTTCCCCGGCGCTGCCATCCACAATTCTGAAGTACTTTGGAACAATAATTCCACTAAATAAAAGGTTTCATTATATTTCAATTTTCACAAAGGAAAGAAATTTCACTATCCCCGGTGATGAAGTGGTAAATTGGGTAAATTGATCATTAAGTTATGGGGGGGAAGGAACAGGACATGGGACAAAACAGGTCAGACTCCAGGTATTTCTATCCTGCCCCAAGAAGAGAAGCAAATCAATTAATGTAATAAAACCCCATGAACAATGGATTTCTGCACATACAAGAAATACTAAATTACAGCAAAGTCCAATTATTTAAGGACTTGAAACCATTCCCTGAAAATCCCTTGCTGTCATGCAGTGCACAGTGTCTAAGCTTGCTTTGTCCCAAACACTGCAACCTCCTGACATACCTGGAAAATTCAGTTGGGAGCTAGATGCCAGGACTGACACTAAAAGTTCCTTAGAAAAACACTGTGAAAATTTAACAATTCTATATTTGTACATATCGGTCCTATTTTTAGAACAATTTCAGGGCTGAGCACATTTAAAATACATATTTCTCTGCAGAGGAGCTCCCATGCCCTGCCCTCCAGGCTGCAGGCAACCTCTTGTTTCTCCTTTACTCTACAAGCAATTGTCCACAAAGCCACTGACTGTGTACGATTCATTCTATTTTTTGACCAATAAATTGCATGGCTGCTTTAATTCTCCTCAAAGTTAACACTGGGATCTGAAAGCCCTCAAGTCACAGCTACCCCAAAATAGCTTCATCAACTGCACAGGCATCAGGAAAACAGTCAAATCACTTGTTTGATGTGGACTACAAAAAAGAGGGCATCGAAAGGCAAATTTGAAACAGAAGAATAAGTGAGAGCAAAATAAAATCATTTCCTTTAAAGCTGCTAAAGCAACAGGACAGGAGCAGGTCACAGTGGGGTCTGGGCAGGAGATGGCAGCACCTGGACACGGCTACAGTCAATAACACTCCAACACCACAGTAAATTAACAGTCCAGTACATAAATCACCTCTTCTTAAGTATTCTGGAAATAAATATCCCCAGAGAAGCCTCAGCTTGAACAAGCTCCCACTAAAGGAAGAGAAGAAAGGCTGCCTGCTTTGATTTTAGAGAAGGCAGAGTTTCAGTTCCAGCGCAGAGTGGCCTTAAACGTGGCAGCACCAGTTAAGGCACTCCCTGAGTGCCCAGATCCTGCAGGACACACCGTGGCCCAGGCAGGAGCTCCAGGGCCCTGCCAGGCTGCTGTGTTAGCAGAGAAAGCTTCCTCATAGACACCAGGAGAGCAGAGGAGCACCTGGAGCAGCGAACAAAAAAAAGGCCAGGCCATTTTCTGGCCCTTAGGGGAAATCACACATTCAAAAGCACAACTAAAGCTAAAAGGAAAGCATTTCCAGGCATGAGACAATTCCAGTTTTCTGGACACCACAGGTTCCCAGGAGCACCCAGCCCCCATTTCTGCACCAGGCATGGGACCCCCAGAGCCGGCTTCTCTCCGCTGTAGCCCCAGACACAGATCCACACCGAAACATGGAAACACCAACCTGGAGCCTGCTTGGGGCTCTGCCACCCCACACATCAATCCCGGGGAAGCAAGGACTCCCTGCCTGACTGGATCCAGCATTCCCTGTGTGCTGCAGCCAGAACAGGGCTCAGGGCTGACACTGCCTGGCAGCTGGAGCTCGTCCCAAGGCTAATGAACACCCAGCTGAAACCAGGTGGGGCAATTATTTCACTGTATCACAGCACCTGAAACAACTTTTCTTCAGGTGAACACACTGCTGGCTCATGAACAAGGGAAACTGATGTCTGGTGATACATCTCTGCCCAAAGTCACTACTTTTTGTATGGCACAGAGTAAGAATACAGGAGGCCAAGCTGCAGATTAAATCATACTGCTTTTGCAAAGACTCCTTGTCTCTTGATGTTGTTATCTTTCTCTTCCCCAGCTCGAAGAAATAAAAAGAGCAGGGAACAGAACATCAGTTCCCAGAACTACCAGATCTTTAATAATGGTGTCTCTAAGTCCATTTGTTGTCTCACATATTCTGTTGGATTTTTTAAAAACTGTATGAGATGCACAGACAGAAACTTTGTATACATATTAATTGCCTTTAATGTTTTTCCAGTAGTGAAGTAAAGCACTAAGGTAACAGTTTCACAATGCAGCAAGCGTTTAGATAACATTATCTAAACACTTGCTGTGTTACAGACTTACTATCTCAACACTGCCTCGGCTGTCACCAGCAAAGCCCTTGCCAAGGCCAACACACCCCTCCCTAATGGGATTCCCTCCCTGACCCCATCCCCAGCAGCCTCCCACCCTCCCCTGTGTATAAATGCATGCCCAGGATGAGCTGCCAGCCTGGGGGACACGGGCGGTTTTTCTCCCAATGGATCCATCGATCTGCAGCATGACAGGGTAAGAACAGCAGTACCTGCACGAGTCCAGGGAAAATGCTGCACACCCCATCAGCCCATTCTGAGCAGGAATTCCACTGTGGGACCACTTGGAACGAGACCCACATGAAGCCTGTGCTGGAGGCAAGGTCAAGTCCAGCGTCCGTAACCTTCGATGGGAACGGGGGACAAACTGCTCCCATTTCCTGCCCTGGCTTATCCCAATGTCTCAGGCTGGGAGAGCTCCAGGGTTGGGTTTTTTGGGGATGGACTGGGCTGCTTACAGAACAGAGAAGAGGCTTGGCTGTGAGTAAATAACACAGTGACAGTGCTCCTGCTGAGGAGGAGTCTGCACTTTAGGGAAGCAGAGCTTTGCCCCACAGCTCCTGCAGGGAGGAACAGGTCCTGCAGCAACCCCATCCCATGCTTGTCCTGGAAACTACACATAGAAATAAGCATATTCTTACACTGTATTCAAGCAGTGTTCAATATTTGGTTCCATTTTTATTAATGGATAATTTAAACGTATAAGGAGCTCCTCCAGGGTGCTGGCATTGAGACATTCCCTTCCACGTACAACTGGAGTAGTTTTATTCCCGTGATCCTCAGTGAAGTAGTACAGCATAATAGGTGAAAATGTCCCCTAAATATTCACAATAAACCCTTATTTTTCTATATCAAGTAAGTTTTGCGCGTTGAACATTGAAGTTTATTATTATCAGCTGCACATGTGCATAAAATGTGACTTGTCAAAATATGCTGATCTAAAATTGTTTCCCACAATTTTTAAGATTAACTGAATTCATTCTCAGACTGTTGATAGTTACTGAAGAAATAATCCAAAATAATACTCTGAATAACTAAATCAGGCAGCAGGGCTGCCACAACCACTGCAATGTATTTCTTTTCTCTACATTCAGGGACAAACTCTTGATATCACTTAATACCAAAGGCAACCTGGAGCAAAAAAAGGAAGGCAAGTCCCTGGATCAAGGATAGAATTTATCTTTATCCCATATATTCAGAAATATGGGACAATGACAGATGGCACAAAAGGTTGGTCAATACATCTACCAACATGAAAATAAAACACATTAAAGTCAGAGCATGGCTATGCAGGGTTTTGGTTTTCATGCTGAAAGCTCAACTCACTTGAAAGAACTGAGAAGATTCCTGCTCTGGAAATGGGCTGGGATCCATCTCCAGTGGGATTGAAACCAGCAGACCAAAGCACAGCAACCCAACAGTGCTGCTCAACAGGTGAGGAGCTTGTGCATCCTCCCACCAACACTCCAAAGTTAGGAACACTGAAGGCATGTCAGGTTAGAAAAATCCTGTCTGCAGTGCAGAAGCAGAAGTTGTAGGGTAGATAAACAGAGCAGACCAACATAAGCAGTTTTCCTGTATCAGAAATTCAGATCACTTAAAATTTTACGTGCTGAATTATCATTTTTTAATAAAATCTGATTCTTACTAAATGTAATCAATACTAGATAAAACTGGCCAAACTCAAAGGGTCTCCTGGATCCCTGAAATAAAATTCCTGCAGTGAAATCCCAGTGAACATTCCTCCCTTGGCAGAGGGTTGTGAGTGATGCAGTCAGGACTGTACCTCACTAGGGAACTCAAGGCACTGAGGATTACTGAGTCCATTATTTGTTACATTTGTGCCACACTTCACAGCAGTGCTGATTTAGAACCACAACTATTTTGAATTATTTAGGATGTCAGTACCAAAAAGTGATTCTGCAAGTTTATTATATTCATTAGGAATTAAAATTCATTGTGATGAGACACTGGATTCTGCCCTATTTAGAAAACACGTAAGTTGCTGTGACCATATTTCTACTGTACTACAGGATATAGACTTTAAAATACTATATAAATGCATACCAAAAAAGAAACATGGAGGTTATTAAAGTTATTTTCAGGTTAATGCCAAAACAAACACATATTTTTCACTGGAAATCCTGAGCTTTTTAAGATATATGTCTTTAGGAATCAGGAACTTGCTTATATCTGTACCAGCATTACCAGGTATTCTAAAAACAATAGCACCAGCTGGTGAAAACTACAGAATGGATTATAATTAACTAGAAGATTGTCAGAATGGATGCAATATTTCTTGCTTTAGCACACTCAAAATACCAACACATCAGGAAAAATTGCATGTAAATCTTCTAAAATCCCTGCTGTTATCACCCTCCTGCCATCTCTCTGTCTGAAGCACTGAGTTTCCACACAGGGTCTGAAATGAGTCCTTTGAAAAAATTCATTTCCATGAAAGATCTGATACTGTTTCCAACAAGAATGCAGGCTGATAAGCTCATATATTCAACGTGCCCCATAAGTTATTCATGGCACCTGAATAAGTTACATGTTAGTTACATGTGGAATCTCCCCAAAAGCCCTGGTTTTGTGCTGTTAGTCTCAGCATTTCTTAAATACCACCCAGGCCTCAGAACTGTCATGAGCAGTTGTGCTCTGGAGATCAGGACTGAAAAAAATCCTTTTGAATATTAATAACCCCAAACTCCAGCATGAGCCTGACGAGCGCTGATGGAGGTTCGCCAACCAACTATTGCCATTTTTTTTTTCAGCCTAAGGCATAAACTGACCTTTCCTTAACAGCTCGGCCTTGCAAAGTTTAAATGCTGGGTTCCCTGAAATTGAAGCTTTCTGTGGCAGTTTTATCACAGATAACAGAGCTATCAGTTACTCTGGCTCACAGCTCCAGCTGGATGGTTGACTGGCACAGTCAAAATGATTTCTCTGTGGGTCGCAAACCCAAACACAGCAGAAGCTTTGGAAAAAGGCTTCTCTCTACCCCTCATAAAGGGATAAAAATATTATCCTTTCTATTAAGATTTGTGTTGCACACTGGCCATCGGTGAGCAGCTAACTTCATCCACGTGAAGTCAGCCCAGTTCTCAGTCTCACACCGTGTGTGAAGTCTGTGATGAAATCACATTCAGCAGAAAAACAAAGAGTATTTAACACTCAGGTACAGGGGAGTATCAAACCACATTGGTACTGGTAGCTTCATTTTCATAAATTAATGCTGCTCTAGGAGTAAAGCCACAAGTCATTAGTGATCCCTAGTAATTGCTTTAGACAATTCCTTACTTTAATATGCCCTTGTAGCACAGATTCACTCGAAGCCATAGCTGAGTTTGTCACCAATATTCGCTCTGTGCTCTACTGGATTCAAAACTGCACATTTAAGAAGAGCATCAACACAGGATACCACAAAAATTTGTAACAAATTATTAAAACTCACCTAAATTCTGTCTTGATTTACATCACTATTAGCTCAGAAAGCTAGAAATTTAATGCATCTGATAGTCTGTTTGGGCTTGAAATGGCTTTGATCTCAACAGCCATCAGTTAGAAATGACTACTCTAAAACCCCTGTAAGCTGAATGAATGCTGTGACATGGAGAAGTACTGCTGCGTGTTTTATAGGGCTACTCTGTGATTATGGAGGCAGAGTTGGAAAGGTCACACTATCTGTTTATGTAACACACGTGGTGTTCTTACAAATAACAGCTCTGAATTCTTCAGGAAGCAAACATTCCCTCACCTGGGAACACCGAGCTGGAACAACCACCAAGTGCTGCACAAACCAGGCTAGGGAGACCTTAAAACTAAAAATATGGGAACAAAACTAGCTGTCAGTGCTCTACAAGAGCCCTGACTAGCAGGTATGAGGTACAAGGTACATCTGATGTGAACATCAGATCATTCTCAGACTGCTCATAGCATGGGGAAGAAAGTGAAGCAGCCACTGTCACTTATTCCTGCTTGCACCACATGTTTAAATTAGGGAGGGGTTGTGTGAAGCTTTAAAATTATTTTATCTGAATTCTTTCAAGGTAATCAGATAGTTCTACACCAATCCTAAAAATGAAGCTCAAAACCAATGAAAACTAAAATCCCATAAAAGAAAATACATGTGTTTCTTACAATCAAATACCTAATTTTCTGACAAGCAGCCAGGCTTCCCTCCCTGCTTTGTAAGTTAAGCAGCACTGGCATGGTAACAGTGCCCAGTAATTCACAAGTTAACAGACACCACAATTCATTTGCTCTCTCCCAATTTAAATTCCTGCAGTCTCAGTCACAGGGATGCTCTCCAGACATGCACACAGGCTCTGTCACCACAGCCAGCAGCCAGAGCACAACCAGGGTGCGTCCTTTCCACGTCTGAGCTATAAAAACAAAGCCCAGCCCGTCAGAGGCTCCTCCTCTGCTCTGCCAGGCCAGCACTGCCTTGTTTTTCCTGCCTGCTAATGTAGGTTAATGCACCCTTCTCCCCTTCACCCCACGGAGGCTGAGCTATTATCCAAAGTAGCATTATATTAGATTAAGGCCACTCAGAAAAGAGATTCCTGGAAAAAAACAACACAGCAAACCAAAGGGGAGGAAGGGCCACACACGTCCGTTTCTTGCTGTCATTCAGTTCACTCCACGTGAAATTAAATTTATCGGTTTCATTCACAAAGCAAGTACATCAACAGGGAGAACTGTGGTTACCCAGGTTGTTCAACACAGAAATAATAACAGTAATAATATTGTTCTCAAAATCTCAAATCTATAAATGCAGTTTTGATTTGTGCTGCTTACTGTGGGCTCCCTGGAAAAGGAGAAGTAAAGCATTATACTGTGAGTTTTATGTTGCAGATTCACACAACCTTAAAAAGAAATTCAGACTCTCCAGGCATTAAACCCCTAAACCCACTCTCCAGTGCAAGCAAAGTTTCGTTTTTCTGGCAGGTGAACACCAGCCAGGAGCTCTCCAGTGAGGAGGCAGCCCTGCTCTCAGAACGTGGGAGCTGAGGACCTTCTGACCATCTCACATCCAGTCAGAAGTGGCAACTGGAAATGAGATGTTTAAGTGCTGCAAGTCTTAATCCCCCTCTAAATTCACTTCTCCCCACAAATCAAATCTTCTATCTTTACGTGATTATAGATCTATCATAATCACTCAGTATTTTCAATTACAGAACACAAAGAGAGAAGAATCCCGATGGAGAGCTTTAATATTCCCAGGACTCGCAGCTGAGCTCTTAAATGTGACAGGACAGCAGCACTACTGCAAAACAGAAGGAAACAATGCTCAACCATACCCTGATAGAATTAAACAAAAAACCAACTCCCCCCCAAATGACAAAGCAAAGCCAAGTGCCTAAATCTCTCCACATTTCCTTACACAGCACACCTTGCCCAAGCACCACCACGGACTAAGCATAAAATACCCTCCACACTTCTGTTGAAGAGCACAAGGTTTAATGAGCAACATAGAAAGGAAACAAAGTTTTAAGAGATCTGAACATCACTGTACAGCATGGTCTCAGAGAAAATTTGATCTCCTTTGCTGTATGGTGTGTAAAAGAGCCTGCAAAGGATGTAAACACCTCCTAATACACTGAAATTCGTGCTGTAAGCCTGCTGCCAGCTGTCCTTTAGGAGGATGGCTGCACAAAATTATTTCACGTGTGTCCATTATGCAGCATGAACACAATTAATGGAATAACTTTTATGATTCAAAACAAATTAAGCAACATGTAGAAAATTCTAAAACCATGAAAAATGCATTAATTTATTCATTGCCATGCATTTGTGATCTTTCCACTTTTGGAGCACGGTTTAATTGACTAGTTTAGAGACCAATTAATCCCTTTACATTTAAGTCAAGCACTGAATCCTCTCCAAATAATTTAGCTCCTACATGCTGCCTCCCATTTGATGTCCCTGGAGAGTGACTGCAGTTGAAACAGGTGGCACACAAATCACATTTAGGAATGGAGAAAGAACTGCACTAGCAGGGATACGAAGCATTAAAGATGCACAATTCAGTCAGCCATGTTCAGTTCCCTGATCTCCACTACTCCAGCTCCCAATCATGTCCTGAATGTTTGGGGGGCTTTAAATGACAATTGCAGGTCACACATAATTATTTTAATTTTTGGTACTTTCTAGTCCTCACCTAACCACTGCTCCTCTCTTCATTTTTTTTACAAGGCACGTGGAAATAATTCGGTGTCAAAGTAGGGAGAGGTGGATTTGTCACCAAGGAAATCATTCCTCAGGTGAGGAACAGAGATATTGGACACCAAACCAGCAACCTCCAGCATCACAATCCTAAGAGGAGGGAAAAATCCCAACATATTGAGGTTTTTTGCCTATTAAAACCACTCACAATCTCACCAGTATTGGAATGGGACAGGACATTTTATTTTCCAAAAAAATAACACCTTAAAAGGTATCAGAATGAAGGTAGGATTTCTCTATTTAAGCAATAAAGTAAAACTGAAAATGAGCCAAGGACTTCACCCCTTCTATAAGGTGCTCAACCAAGAAAAAAGCTTGAAAAGAAAAATTATTTCAAATAAGCTAAAAACAGCTCCTGAAACCACACAAGGCTCAAGTAGAAATGAAAGTATTATTTTTGTACACCAGTGCAAGGCCTGTTGCGTTTTAAACATTTACAGAGACACATGATAAACAAATGATCTGATACCTAAAGAAAACATGTTCCAAGAAAAAATTCAAGAAAAATCATGAGAAGGAAAAATAATTATTCTCATATCAAATGCAAGATTTTTGTGTTTTCAGTTCCACCAAGACATTTTATAATATAAATTATTTTCTCCCTCATTTTTCTCTTGAATGAAGAATAAGTTTCTGTCAGAAAATGAAAATAAAAAACCCCAACCCCACCACTGCAGAAAAACATTTCTGCAGTGAGAACTATTTTATAGAAATGCCTGAAATACCAATTCTGTGTCTTGGCAGGACTGAAACTCCACCCAAGCGAGCGAACCAGACAGAGCTCCCGTGACCAGCGCCCACCCACCATGGGACACTGACACTGAGTGACCCCCAGAGAAAGGGAAACCAGGGTCTTTATCCATCCTCCAAGTCCAGCACTTCCCGATTTCTCTGTTCTGACACCTGTGGGAGCTTTGTGCAAGGCCTCAGTGGGCTCAGCCCCTGCAAGCCCAGTGCCTGTGCCCTGGCCTGTGCTGCCAGAGTGCTGACTCAGGATCTCTGCCAGGCCAAACAATTCCTGAGGCAGGAAAATGCTGCAGCCGTCGCTTTGTGCTGAATTCTCACCCACACACAGAAACCAAATGCTTCAAACTTTCAGGCTTGTTCTGTGCTGCTGCCTGTGATGGTGGCACAGGTTTGTTTGGAGTTCAGAATTACTTCAACCCAAACATGGAAATAAAATTAGAAATTGCTCGAAAAGCTGGATTAGCCTATTAATTACCAGGCAGAAATGACACTGCTCTGCCATGTGTACACAGCTCTCCACGTGGGTAATGCTGAGCATCAGTGCTCAGTGCAAACCCACACACAGACAGTATGCAGGGAAAAACAGATGCAGCTCACTCAAACCCAGCACTGGAAGGGAATGTACCCACAAGGAAAAGCTGAGCTCCATGAACTCAGCTGTTAAAAGGTAAAGCAGCCATGCTCACATGGACTCCACTGTGTTCAAACTGTACAAGTCCACAAAACTTCTCTGCCAACCCCTAAAACATCATTCTTTCAAACAGGTCACCAAGATGCGGCAGGATCTTCCTCAAGGTCAGAAACATTCTCTTCAGGCTTTCAATGAAATCCTGATAATTTTTGACTGAATTATAGGGTGAAGGAAAAGTAAATAACCACTTCCCAATTCCGGTTCTTCCTCCCTAAAACCTGGTCACTTGACAGGCTGCCAAAATTTCTGAACATTCAAACTCCAGGGTGTGCTGTGGCTATGACTGCTACCATTATGATCTGGAGGAAGCAAAAGATCACACACCATGTCCCAAGCACAAACCACCAGAAGCAGCAGCACAGCAGCTCGAAGTTATTCAATGTTATCGTGCTTCCATCATCAGCAACAGAATTCGACAGGAATCACTCAAACTTCAAAAAGAAAGAAAGGCCCCCATGCCCAACACAACTGCCCAGGCTACACTAACCAGAGGCAAGAGGGCTTTCACGCCCTCTTGATATTCCAGAGGCATGAAGATCCAAGTACCTACATTTCTTATGCATTCTGTGAATTACATCTTCCCTCTTTCACACACTGTTAGTTAAAACGTTTTTAAGACAGGCTTTCAGAGGAAAAAAAAAATCCCTGAGAGTACCAAAGAACACAGTCCTTATGTAAAAATTAAGTGTAAAGTTATCATTCATTAACATTAAAACCCATCAAGTGAGGGTTTTGTCACACTGGCCAATAATCGCCAAGTGACAGAAGTTGTGAACATTTTCTATTCAGCCAGCCAGCAATTTGCAGCAAGTATCAGCAATGAGACAATTTGTTTGTCAGTGTGTCTGAATCACACAGAAATTGCTAACATCACACAAAAAGCTACACTTTTGTATTTTACATAAATGGAACTTTCAACAGGTATCTGCTAGAGAAAGACACAGTTTCATGATAGAAATGAAATTATGTGTTTGTGAAAATACATGACATGTTCACATGCAAGAATTACTTTTGTCACACAGTCAGCTTCAAAGAGTGACCTACATCCAAAATCCAGCAGGAGTCTCCTGTTGTTTTACCCCAACAGGAGTAGGGCATAAGTTCTGTAATGGCTGGAAATTGTCAGTTAAATGTGCCATGGATCCTTCTACAAGGAAGTTCGAGTGCATGGTGATGGAACATGATATTCTTATTTCAATCACACAACCAGTCCTGCACCAAGCTTCCAGGGAAGCTGTTCTTTCCGGGACTCCTAATAATATCCAGAGTGGCTTAAGAGATTCACAAGCAGCTCCTGTCATTCCAGACTTCTTGTCACTTCTGACTCATTTCACTGAGTTCTTCTTGGGAAAAAAGCCCCACCAAAACACTAAGAGAACAAATACAATGACCCAGCTTAAGCTGAGATGAGCATGGAACACTGAGAGGCTTTTCAGGTGTAAAAATCCTAACAAAGCACAGCCAACCCTTGAGAACATTTGCTGATTTAAGGAGCAGAGCTCCAACCCATTTTCTCCTCACAGACACGAAGCTGGCCAAAGCCCCACTGGAAATTAATCTGTATGACCCTAGAGTTCCCTTCTTCTCTTAATACAGCTTCTCAAGACCTGCTGTAAACTGTTAGAATACAACGTTTTTTGCATATTTAAGCTGCATCAGCATCAGACAGGTTTGGTGGTTTTCACTTCTTCATAAATTCTAAGTAGAGAGAGATTTTTCAGTAGTCCTACTTGTTGGGTCACTGCAGTCACCATCAGAGGTGGGAAGGGTGAAGTGCTGCTCAAAACAAGACATCTGTCATAGGGTTTTAAACACCTTGTCTGTAAAAACATACATACACCACAGAGTACAGGTGAACTGTAAGGATAAGGTCAGCCAAGGCAGAAAACTGGATTCCATATATAGCTTCATTTTTTCTTAACCAAACAATACCAAGTTTCTCAAAGTACCTATAACATATGTCTCATGAGAACTTTGCAGTTAACTGTGTTTTTTCTCACTATCTTTCCTTCTATAACATAAAGGCTGATGATAAGTAGTGCAATAGCAATCTAAGCTAGCCCTGAAATTTCCATTCCTAAACCTCTCTCCACAAAGCGGAAAGGATTTCAATTTTCCAGCAGCCATGGGAATTCAGAGGAGCAGGAAGGGAGGGGAAACCATTTCAGATAGATGCCAAATTTTATCACACGTGGAAGTCTGAATGAAAACCAAATCCAGGAAAATTATTTAGCAAGGAGACACAGTATGTTTTTGTATAAAACTACATAGATTTAATACCAAGGTAAGACACTGCTAGCAAATGGTTTTAGCAGGTTCTGTTTTCCTTGTGTTGGGATCAATTCATGAACTGAGCATGAGGGGAGACTTCCTTCAGGGTTGAAAGGGTAATTTAGTTTCTATGGTCCATTAATTTCTTGGCTTCTTTCCCCAGCCTGCTCATTAGTGTGAAGTGCGGTGAGGAGGTTTAGAATATGGAAGTTGAAACAGCACCTACAAAATTCCTTCACACAATGATTGCAAAACATCAATCAGAATCAGCAGAGCTTTGAGATTTTTTGACCTAGAATTCAGACTGGTCTGCAACAACAACCACTTCCATCTTTAAAGATGGTACCAAGTCAGTTAATGACATTATTAATGGTTCCTCATGATTATCCATCAGCATTTGCTCCAACAGCCTCCAAACAGACAAACTAGTTTTACTTCAGCTGAATTAGTAACAGATGGAGGAGATGCATTACCCTCAATCACAAGGTTAAACAGATAATTATGAAAAAACACCCGCAAGTCTCCGATATTATCTGATCCTATTAATGTTGCAGGCAACGGAGTAACACAGAGCCGAGCACAGGAAGCAGGAAAATTATTTAGGTCACTTGAAGAAACAGATTTCTCTCTGATTTCTTTCTTTCCAGAAGCACAGACTGCAAGTGAAGCAGCCAAATTTGGCAGCATGGAGGCAGATAGAAACCTGGGTGTGAGTTCTAGACTCCCAGGAAAAGCTCCCACTCTGCTCTAACACTTCCCTGGATTAAACACTAACAGGATTTGACCCCTCCCTTCCAGAGGGCAGGATGAAGAAGAGGTTTATGTTTCACTCTGCTGGCCTGTGTAAGCCAACCCTGCCTACACCTTTGTATTCTCCACCTGTAACACACAAACAAGTGTCATCCCTTCCCACATGGAATTAAGTGGTTAAAAAAGTGTAACAACATTAAAGCAAAAGTAGATAAAAAGTTAGAACTGTCCCCCATGCTATTCCCACCCTGTAGTTCACGGCAAGGTTGTTCATCTTCTTTTTGAAACCTGCAGAAAAAAAAATGGTAAAACTCAGAAATTAATAATTATTTTATTAGAGCCTATTTTATTAAATCTCAATATTTAAAGTAGATTTTCAGCAGAATAAAAGAAAAGTTTGAGTAAAACCAGACGTCCATTAGAAAAAAGCTGAATTTAACCACTTGCTAGGGCTTGGCTGCTTCACTGACAGCATTTGATGAAAGAATATAAACTTCACTAATTCCCGCAACCCAAGATGTCCTGCAAGATGCACCATTCCTGACTCTGGGCACCTGGGGGGGTGCAAAGCCCACCCCACTCCCAGATGAAGTTTCTGTTCCTGCACTGGAACAGAACCGTGCCTGTGTTTTCCTCAGGGGAGGTTTCTGTGACTGCCTGGAGGCCAATCCTGTGTCACTGCTCCACACAACACTTCAATACACCTGACTGCAGAGAGGCAGATATTAAATAAGAACTCTGCACTGGGATAATTTATTTCTTTGGAAAAGAATCAGACTAGGTAGTTCCTTTTTTACTTTCAACAACAAACACTTTCCCAATATTAAAATGGCATAGGTGGAACAGCTCAGCTCACATTTTTCAACCATTAGTGAATGTTTTCCTAACGCTCTGTTGAAAGACAAAATTTTAATAAAATCTGTTAAGATTCTTCAGATGCTACTATCTGTTAAGAAGACTAGGTCAGAGTAAGTAGCAGACAAGAAAAATCTAAATATTGACTTAAAGCTATGTTACCTGGCTATAAAATTGACACATAAAATTAAGCTCCTAAAAATACAACTAAGTATTTGAAGCGCTCCTTGAAATGCAAGCTCTATTGTGTGTACTCTGCCAGCAAAGTAATCCCATGGAATCAATTAGAAAAAAAATAACACAACTGTGGTGAGACCATGGCATTTCTAAATACACATCCAGAGCTACATACACAGCCATCTCTCAGCAATCTCAAGTAATCACCAGGACAAAACCTAAAGGTCACCAGGGGAGTAGGGAGGAAGCAGCAAACTCCCTTCATCCTGTGAGGAAACCCAGCCAAACACACCGTGTACTTTGGAACCTCACGTCATGGTGGGAAGTTTCAAGTTTGCAGAGGTGCACGGCTGGTATCAGATAAATTAATCCCAAAAATATGTCAATATAGGCATTTAGCACAAGACAGAAGGACAGGAATACACAGTTCCTGTTTCTAAATGTGTTGGTACAGCAGGAGGGGTTTTATTAATACCCATTCAGGATTGCTGAAGTGCTTTGCAAGTGCAAAGTCCAGCAGTGAATTAGGCAGCTTAGATGCTGGTTAAGCCCTCCCATCACACAACCTTCTATCCCAAACATAGCTAACATCCTCCCTGAGGATGCAGGCCAAAAGTTGCCCAATTTTAAACAGAGCCACGGTTGCACATTCAGATCAGAAAGCTGGAGGATCCCTGGCAGCAGACTGGGCCAGGAAAAGAATCTCTTTGAAGCTGCTCATGAGTTTGGAATGTACAAATGAAGACTGTACCCTAATTCAGCCAGACAGGGAAGGCAGGACATAGCTTTAAACAATCATGTGGTTACAACGGCTTCACCGGAATGTGAAAGTCTGAAATTATGTGCAGCTCAAGTGTTTTTTAAATAAGAACTTGAAGGAATCCAACCGCAGGGAAGGAGGCAGAGCACTATTAAACCAGCAGGCATCACACACAATGCTCTGTACCTGATGGTGCAGCTGAGCCACTCCAACTGCAGCTCCCAGCTCCTGCCTTCCCCCAGGCCAGAACTCCCTGCACTGCTGGCTGCTGGTGCTGCTCCCTGGGAGGAGCTCACCCCCAAACCCCGGCTCCTGAGCACTGCTCTCACCAGCTCACTTCACTTGTCATCCCTCAAACCTACGGCAACATTTTTGTACTTCCAAGAAACTCACTTGAAAGACAAAAACCTAAACAGTGGTTAAGTATTCCTTTGCTCTATGATTTTTTACTATTTTAGGACAAGCCTTCTGTTGTGTTTGGGGTTTGTTTGTAGTTGAAAATACCAAGTTTTAGGGTGTACTGGTACAGTAGGTCTGTGGTTGGGGTTTTCCAGCCCCAATCCGCACAAGCATAATTTAATTTTTCAAACATACCTAAATAAGGTTTTATAAGTAACCCAAATGGAACTGTTGTCATGCAAAATGAACTAAGAGTGAAGTGTTCACCACATATTGATCTTAAAGCGGTTCCATTAGGCTTAGGAAATTTAATTCTAATTGCTGTTATTTCAGGTTTTATAGAAAAAATTCTACAGAAAAAATATTCATTTATTCAGCTACTAAACAGAAAAGCGGCTCTGTATAAGCATTTCAGTTTTCAGCTAAAAATATCAGAAAATTATTCTCCTTAACAAAAAAACCTAGTTAAAAACAAGACCAGCAACACATATCTATCTATAGCTATGCACAGATGATGTAATGTGTGTGCATATGCAGCAAGGATCTACAGGCGCAGTCCAGTATCCCTAGGCATCGCATTTTTGGACGGCTTTTACAGTTTATTTCAGTATAAAGGGCCTCTAAACTAATAAACAAAGCAAAAAAACAAGGGGTTGTTAAAAAGATAATTGCATGCAGATATGCCATTTGTATTAAGGCAAAACTTGAATCTCATTTGATCAGAGCCATTCTTTGGAGCATGGAAGGAGCCATCTCCTAGCTAGAAAAGCCATTATCACAGGAAATCCTTCGACTTCACTGACAACACGGATAAAAGCACCTCATCGAGGGTCAGGTTTGCATGGTCAGCAAAAAAGAAAGTAAAACCAGCTTTCCACTCCCCCTTCTCCTGGGAAGGCTGAATATTAGGCTATTAGGTAGTCAGATACATTATTTTATAGCTTGCAAAGCCCCTGGGTAATAAAGAATGAGTGCAACTGCCACAGGCAGCTTTACAGGAAATTGTGTGAAACAATGACAGATGCTGCAGAATTGTTTCAAAACAAGAAAGCCAGGAAGAGCAGTGTGTCAGCTCAGGGGTTTTGCCCACAAACCATATTCTCTAACATGCTGACAGAAACTGTGTGCATAAAAACTGTGCTTGGAATTATGTGCACATGCACACAAACAGCCCCATGAATGCAAAGTGGAATAATTCTATCCATAATGAAACATTTCAACAAATATGTATTTCTATTGCCACTCTCAGAAACAGGTGGATAAGCTTCACTCATTTAACAGGAATTAGTTGAGAAGCTACAAAGGGAAGTAAACAGGAGGGACAAAATTAAAGATTTCATATTGAACTTTCAAAAAAATTTGAAGTACTGGTCAAAAAAAAACCACTCAGGCATTTAAAATACTAAATCTCACAAACCCTCAGTTGGATTTAATATCCTTTACTGACTGAACACAGGACTTACATCATAAACCAACTTCAGAGCTGGATTTTAAAAGCAATTGATTGCTGTCAGATGGAAAAAGACAACAAACAGGATCTTGAAGAAACAAATAATGCCCAATTCCCACTGACAGAAACATGAAGCAGCTGCCTAATGGTGCCAGTAAATCCTACAAGCAGCAACCTGCACATTAAATCACAGAGATGCTCTTAACTGCCTCCAAACCCAAGATTTTTAACTACAGCATGAAAATATCTTACAAATTTTGCAACAGTAGCACAGGGATGATTCTTTCACCCAGCCCAGGTGGCAATCTGCTGCTTTTGGCAGAATGACACTGATATTATTTTGCAGTGCCATCTGACTGTTGAATAAACAGGGCTGCTTCTCTGTGGTCTCCTGGTTGGTTTGTGTGTGTAACTAACCACATCTTTGTCTTACTTAATACATGCTTACATTTCCAGTGTGCTTTTTACTATAAACTGCTTTAAACTACTCATTTGGTTTAACATGTTGCCAACACAGTATGTAAAAATTAACTTGACTGGCTTTTATAGAGACTTTTAGAAAAAGTAATAATATTTAACAGCTTAACACTAAAATCACATCAATATAGTCAGCTCACTATTTTTTCAAACAAAGCAGTGGAATTCCAGTTCAGGATGATCTGCAAAGAGTAAAGACAGGTGAAATTACTGCAACATTGCCAACTGCGTAAGTCCTTGACTTCAGCTGTGATTCTCATTGTTTATTAACATTTACAGAAAAAAATCATTATTTTTACAAGACTTTGGTCCAAATTATTTCTTCAAGTAATCAGTGTCCTCATTTAAAGAATAAACCTTCTCAAAAGATCTCGGAAAACCCTTGAAGTGTGAACCACCTGTATCCCCGAAGCTCTGGTGACCCAGCACAGTGAGGACAGAACAACATCCCCTGGCTCCAGAGGTGGTGGAAGTCAAGTCTTCCTTGTTTAATCTCTGGAGTTTTACAGCAAGGAAGTTGTGTGCTCAGCTTTATTAGAGAAGTTCAGAACAGAACAGGGAGCAAATTGCAAAAATTCACCTCCAAGTAGCAGACAGGTCACAGGAACACGTCAGTGACACAAAGCATGCTGCCAGAAAAGCAGAGGCATCAGGACAGCCTAAAATAAAGCACTGCTATTTTTAGTTCTTTGTTGCTGTTGATTGCACTGTACCAGAAATAGATTCTAAAATAAATACGGAGGTTTGATGGAGACTTTTTTGGTCCATCTGTTCTCCAGGAGACTTTGATTTTCGTGTAATACCACACAAATGACAAAGCTGCAGTACATGAAGATGTCCTTAAATATAAATATATAATCGAAAGAATTTTCAGGAAAACATGCAATAAACCAAAGTCAGTCCAGTCTCAAAACAGTGGTTTGCAGTTTGCAACTTGAGCAAAACAAAACCCCGCCAAACCAACACTCTTATTTCAAGATCTCTATTGTGACAGCGTATTGTAAAAGGATTGACTGGTTTATTTTTTAACTCAAAGTAAATCATCTCCACTCATGCAAAACTGTCATTCAAAATTGGAACATTAAATAGATTTCTCTTTTTATACTCTTGGACTGGTAATTTACATCCAAAATGAATCTTCAAAGATCATAAATGGAAATAAAGGGAAATGGAAATGCAGTAGAAATTACCAGTGTGTGTGTGTGTGACACAAACGGGAACAACCATGGATTTGTGAGAAAAGTGGCCTTAAGAATAATGAAGTACAACAGCAAATTCTGCTACACTGCACCCTTTATTACAAAGAACAGCCACTGTAACAGAAGAGAGATTTGGTGGCGCTGACAGTGTTAGCTCCTGTAAATAAAATGAACATGTGATGCACAGGGTGGGGGAATGGACAGTTAAACTCACTGGCCAGTAGAATTTCGCAATCAACTGGTTTGCAATATTTAATTCCTCCACTTAGAACATCTGTCTCTGTGCCAACTTCCATCAGTGAGATATTTTTTTCTCTGTAATTTTTACCATCAATACAAGTGCTACAAGTTTGGACTCAACTGTATTAAACAGGTCTGTGTGGGCAGTTCATAAAGTGCTCCAGCTTACTTTAATTAGTTCTTTTAATTCTCTCAGTTATACAAACACTACAGCTACTTAAGTGCCTCTCCTGAGATCACTTAGCCCTCTTTGATTTCTTCCAGCATTGAGACACAGTCCTTGACTTAACTCTGCATTTAAAAGAGATGTCACAATTATTAAGGCTAAATAATGAGAATGAAAAGAAGAAGGCAAACAGTACAGAAACAAAATTTGCTCTGATTATGATACTGGAAAAATATGAAAACTAGAATTCAAGGCAAACAACCTCAGAGAAGTCAGAGACTGGATGAGGGGAAAGGGAAAAAAAAACAAGCAACAAACAAACAAACAGGGAAAAAACCTCCACTAAAAAAACCCAAATTAAATTCAATAGAAATAAACATAAAGAAAAGGATCAATAGGCAAAATTAATAATAATTCAATACAAAGAACCTAAGGAGTTTTCATTGTGAAGGAGATGAACCGAACGGAGAGAGAGCAGATGTGCACTAAAATCAAAAGGCTTGAGACAAAAAAGGATACAGAGAGTCACATTCCCTCCTTCACACTGGAAGTAGGAGCCCTAAAGTACATTAATGAATGAAAAAATTAAACCCAAAATCCCCACCTTTTTTCTACCCATCGCATAGATGAGCTATGGTATTAATTACCAACAAGTATTTATGCAGGCTGAAATTCTGTGTGGGTTCAAACTCAATTAAATGCACAAAAGAAAAAATCATCAACAGTTGTTAAACATAAAAATATGTCAAGTTGTATTGTCAAACCCAGCAGGAACCTGACCGAGTGTACAGAAAAATAACTGAATTCTTGACATGATCTGAAGAGTCTTCCCTGAGCTGTCCCACTTCTGGAGACAATTTTTATGGTAAGGGATTATTTAGGATCTGGGTATATTCCTTTTTAAGAAATTAGAAGCACTTAATCATAGGCAGCTTCCTGAAATGCCCACAGTAACCATATTACACTGATTTTTATCTCACTTGGCCAACTGCTACATCTGTCTCATGGCTGGGGCCAAACTAGGCAGAATCTGATACTCTTCAGGCAACATTTCCACTCCTTGCTAAATTAAATCTTTTTCTAGGAATTGGGCAGGGCAGTAAATAATTTCCCTGTATGTGTCTGTCCTAGGGAACAGCTCTCCAAAATGTCAGATCTAAATGTGGTTTCAGCAACACTGTGTGCACACATACACATTTCTACATAATCTGAAAACTAGTAAAGAGAGAATTCTGTACATTAGACATCCAGTTCCATATTTTAGACTGTTGGATCCTTCAACAAGGAAAAAAAAAGGAAGATATTTTAATGTTCTTCCTTCAGCTCTTCTCTATCAGCTTTCCAGTCAGCAGATGGAAATTATATAATTAGATGTACTGACATCATCATCCAAAAAACACTTGCAGCTCCCCATGTCTTTAACAGCTGGCAACATGAAGAGATTAAAAAGAGATGAGATCCCTCAAAGTAATTTTTGCATCTTGCTTTCCTCAGGAGACAGAAAATCCCCTTGGCTGGTGGGAAATTCCATTTACCCCTGCATTACCACCTTGTCCTTCAAGATTCATCTCTCCACAGTCCCACCGTGCCTGCAGACATCCCAGCCATCAGCATTAGTCTCTCACTCTGCCCTGTCACATCTTCTATCATGGGACTATATTTTGGAAGTCTCTGGATCCTTCACATAGGCACCCACAGCTCCCACTTGTCTCGGATTGCCTTCCCCCTCCCACTCCTCCAGGGAGGAAACTCCAGAAATTGTCACCATGACATTCAGACTGACAGAAATCAGGGGAAGGCAACAGCCCTCCATGCAAGTTTTAACTTTTCCAAGTATTCCAGTGTCTAGCAGTGCATTGCTGCACTTAAAGATGGCCATCATTACACAATGCACTGTAAGAAAACTGGTTTTCAGTCCAAATCTGGACTGGTTCTCAGAAATCCGGATAAAACTTGAACAACAAGGCAAGAAGAAAGGGTGGAGGGAAAAAGGGGGATGTCTACTCCTGCAGGAAGAAAATATCTTGCAAGTCTCACACAGGTGAGTTTCACACAGGCATTGCTAAATCCAGTGATGCATGAGGAATTCCTGTTGGGTTTTTCCTTAGAGATCACCCAGGATTTAAAGACACTGCCACAGGCATGGCCTGGGATCTTCAGGATACTTCATCTGCAATTCCCTGGGCTGGTGAGCCCTGACCAAAATACTCATAGAGGCAATTCTGCACACACCGTGTCAGGATTTAGAGCCTTTCCCCTGTGTAATGCAAACCCTCTGTAACTCACATGAGCTACCCCAGAAGTCGTACTTCCCATCCTGAAGAACAGTCCCCACATCCACGCCTTGTAACAGCAAATCTGCAGACGTGTCATTACAGCAAAGGACCCCACATGCTGGCACAGAGAAAAGCCACGGTTTGATCCCCGCTGTATCACCAGCCCTGATGGCAGCAGATGGCAGCATCAAGCACAGTATGGGCAAAGATTCGTTTGGCAATGCTGGAAGAGTATTTTTGCTGAGCACCTGGAAAAAAGGTCTGCTCCTTCACAATTACCCACTCTTATCTTTATTAACAGGGTAGAGTTGAGAGACTAAATGCAGCCTGATTTATTACAGCAACATTTTATGCTTATTGTTTTTTCAGAAAGAAAACTTGACATAAATACACAGTGTGGCATGACTGTGAAGCAGAGGGCTGCCCACACGTGGGTCCAGATAAGTGGGTTATCCTACCTCGAGGGAATCCAGGCAGCCCCGACCCACACACTGCTAGAGAATCCAATTCTTGTTTCCAAAATGTTACCCAGTCACTTGTCCAGGAATTCTCAGCTTCCAAAGTGCAGACACTCAGAACACAAAAAGTCACTTCTCTGCCCAAGTGAGAGCACTTGGGAGTCGCCCAGCATTTGGGATTGAGAAAGGACCTGCTCCACGCGTGCTCCTCACCCTGCCTCCAGCCCAGGCCACATGTAATTTGTGCAGAGTTCACACTGAAGGAACAAGGACTGCCCTGCAATCCCAAACAGGAGAAGTGGCTTTTTCCTAAGGATTTTCCCTTCAAAGGGCAAAATTCTTCAACAATTCACACCAAAATCCCAGTTTGGGGGAGGTATGGCAGCAACAGATCACGCATCCATTGCTAGAACCTCTCCCTTCCCCCCCTCTCTTTTCAATGAAAAAGCTATTTTTAACCATATGGGATTTCACAAAGAGGAAAAGTAAAAGCCCTCTCACCAACCAGTACTTCTTGCAACAACTCAAAGAGAGCATCCAAGAATAACAACCAGTGGCTTCTTAATGCACTTTACTAATCCAATTCTACCCTGTTTGTCCCACCAAACATCACTGCAGCTCCTCCCATTCTAAACAGGTTTAAAAATAAATATTGCTGAGCTCAGGACAGAGTTTGGTTAGAGTGATTACACAGGAGAAGAGAACCAGCCATTGGAAGCAAACAAAAGGGAGAAGCAGTGAGCATTACTTCTGTCCTCCCACCACCAGCCTGGAGCCGTAATTCAGAATTTTGTTTCCTCAGTTGCCAACAGAGTTCACAAATGGTGATGCAGTTTCGGATGAATCTGCTGCGTAATTGTTTGTATCAGCAGATTGGTCCTCTGCAAGGTTCACTTCAGCCTTGGAAAGGCTGACCTACAGCTCCCTGTTCACTGCTCAGATATGGGTTTATTTGTGTTACAGGCCCACCCAGAGGAATTGGTTTATACAGTCTTATTTAGATTATACAGGATACACCAAGTGTTCATTCAAGTTTGCTGTCTTCCAAACCAGCAGTAAATTTCTGCCAAAGCTACTTTAAAGCTGTGCCATTATCCTGAATCTGACCATTTAGCAAGTTAAAACACTACAGGCATTCAGAAGACTAATACAGCTTTTGCTCAACTTTATAAATGGTTCCAGACAATTAGTGTTCAAAAATAAGCATTTCCATAACTTTTTTTTCTGCACAGCAGTCACAAAATAGTCCATTTATGTTCCTATCATTTGAGGATTTCTTAAACAAGGGACCTGGCTGCACAACAACTAATGGATCATGTGGTATTGCACAAAAAGCACATTATTTTGCAGTATTTAAAGGACTTGTTCCACTCTCTGCCACGGGCAGGGACACCTTCCACAGTCTCAGGTTGCTCCAAGCCCTGTCCAACCTGGACTTGGACACTTCCAGGGATCCAGGGGCAGCCACAGCTTCTCTGGGCAACTTCTGCCAGGGCCTCCCCACTCTCACAGGGGAGAAGTTCTTCCTAACATGTAATTTAAACCTACTCTCTTTCAGTTTAAAACCATTCCCCCATCACCACCATTTCAGTCTGAGTCTTCAGAAAATAAGGGTTTGCTAATTTTTTAAGAAAATATAAGTCTCAGAAAACAGACTTTGAGAATAAATAACCTACATAAATGTTATGGAACAAAGCTTTAAGTTATTTAAAAGAGATATAAAAGCATCAGAAAAAAATTGAAAAAGGTATTATTGTTGCCAGAAATAATTATGGAATTGCTTTCAACTGAAGTTTTCTTTCCTGTTTTCGGAGAGAAATTGAAGATTATTTTTTTGCTTTGGACACCAATTTATTTTGTGAACATGAGAAAGCATATTTACTTCTGAATTGGACTGAAAACAAACCCCGTAGTGCTACTGTTTTTGCAGAACTCACAAGAGCATGTACGAGGATTTTAAATCTGTCTAAGGCACGAATGCAGCCTGATTTTCAGAAACCCAGGCAAGCCATTCTCTCCTGCTCCTGGAGGTTCCTGCAGCAGAAGGAGCAGAGCTGCGCTGCACCTACAATTAGAGTAGCAACAGATTTAAATATTCCAAACTAAGGCCCTCTAAATATCTACAGAAGCCCTTAAGTCAATTCATTACTGATACAGTAAGTGACAACACTTGTGTTTGGCAGACAGTGCAACTGGGAGCCCTGACAAATCTCATTAACAGCACATCAGGGGCACTTAGTTGATCCTTTACACACAGTGCCAGTACTGAGTGTATAATGAGAAAAGGAGCTTAAACTTTAGTGGGACCGCACTAATTGGTCACCAAGTCCTGATTAAGCCAGGCTTCATATATAATTACTGAAGTTCAAGTATCTGACACAAATGTATCCAAAAAGACTTAATGAAGATACTCAGTCACTTCTAAACTACACAAAAAAGATTAAGGCATGAAAAAGGAAAGAATCAGAGAAATAAGCAACTTATTTACATGAACTATCTGCCTTTTATATACTCCTTGTGCAAAATATTTCAATCGTTTAAATAACTATATTTTTTAATGTTATAAAAGTGTGAAGATACTCTCTCAATTACATTAAATAATTCAAATATTTAGAATATATACAGGCATTCCAGTAACCTTACATATATAAATATTTGGATATATAAAAAGCATTGCCCGGAAAAAATAACTACAGGAGAAGGTTTTACAGCATCCAGAAGTTAAAGATTACTAGATCAGTTTTATATATTTGTTCATTTACATTAATTAAATCAGTAAGGAAGATCCTTAACTTCAAAACTGCAAAGGCAACTCTTCCGCCTTATAAACCAGAATCCACAAAAGTATGTGCCAGCAGCACCCCCCCAGATGGTAAAAGAGGAAACACATGGAAACATATACCTTAACACGCATATCCTGGATATCCTGGCTTCCTCAAAATCCTACAAGGAGGTGGTAGCTACAAACACACACTGAGAACTGATGAATTCCGAGTATTTCAGAAGGGAAAAGGCAATCCAAAGTCTTGGGCACCTCACAAAAATCAGATTGTGACACTCTGTGACATCTCCCTGAATGTCTGTCCTGGATCAAAAGCAGCCCAGGAATAGAGGGTGCCTTCCGAAGCAGAGGGCACCATGGAATTCTTCTTTCTCAGGACAGAAGGGGTGAGAATTCTGTTACCATTTCATTTCAGACTGGTGGATGTTGGTCAGGAGTATGTCTCCTGTGCTGGAAGCTAAAGAGAAGCCAAATGCCTGGAGTTTACATAGATCCTTTTACAAGACCCCGCCACACCAGATTATTATGTGATTATCGATCCTGCTGCCTCACACTGGGAATTCCTGTGTGACAGGAGGGACCCCGACCTGCCTGCTGGCTGCCACGGACACACAGGCACTCTGAACACACCGTGCCCCACCAGCTGCAGCAGCAGCACTGAGATGATGCTGCACCCAGACAAGGAGGTCACTCCAGTCACAGAACCTCTTACCAAGACAAGGGCGCGCTTGCGAAGAAACAATTTCTACCTCACTTGTATCACCAAATACAAGCTATGAGATGACTGAACAGCCCTCAGCACACCTAGCATATCTGAGGTGGCTGGCTCAGGTCCATGCCCTCAGCAAACAGCAGGGTAAGACACTGCACAGCATCACCTGAATTGGCTGAAGTGGGGATGTGCAGCAAACTGGAAGCACAGCTCCAGTGACATCTCACCAATGACCCCACGCAGGGAGCCCTTCTATTGTTCCCAGGACCTTATCCTGATTGGCAAGGGGCAAGGAATCTGAAGAATCAGTGCCTGGGGTTGCTTTGCTACTGTGTTTTTAATGGTTTTAGCCGGGAAAGGAGATGAAAAGGCCAGGCCCTGAGGCTGGGGCCGGCAGCCCAGGGCTCCAGCTGCTCGGTTCCATTCCTGAAGGACGCCACACAAAGCCCGGCCCCACGCCCCGATGCACAGCTGGGCACAGCCACTGCAAACTGGGTCACACATTTCAAACAGGCAATGGAAATTTCACAGCAAGCTCGAGCACCGTTCTTATCAGCTTTTAGAAAATTCTGGTTCATTATTTTCATTAGTAAATTAAAAAAAAAAAATAAAAAGACAACTGAATACGGAACACCTCTTAATTTATAGTTTATCTAGAAGGTTACTTTGGTGATAAAGCATGTGAACATTGAGATGTTCAGTCCAAAATGCCTTTTTCGTGCACAGTGTGCTAAAATTTTCAATCAAGAATTTTACGTACAAGTTTCCAGAAATACAAACACACAGAATAATCCAAGACTACCGGTAGCATATATAAGAAAAGATATTAGTTATTAAAAAGGTGTTGTTTGAACAGCATTTACCCAAACCATTTTAATACTATCCTTAAGTAACCCTAAGATGCTAGTATATTTTGCTGTTTTGCCTATAAAACAAAAATATGTTATATTTATTAGTGGCATTAGAGTAATACACTTGAATAAAATGATATTAAATTGCTTGGAAAGGTGTATAAAAGTAAGCATTTGATATCAAGAACACCTCGATATTACCTTGATATGTTGGCAGCTTTTGCCTGAAAAATGCATATGAAAACACTTAAAATCTCTATTTTAGGACTATTCCTTCTGCTAAAATACAAACTCAGAGTATATCACCTTTGGTACACTACACAATATTTCAGAGTAAGTAAGAGCTAATTCGGCTTTAGCACACACAAGATTACCAATTAAAGTAACACCAGCCACAGATACAACACACCAACTTGGTGTATGGTTTTACTGAAACCATAAGTAATCCTCAGAAGAAACTCAGCAAAGATGAACATAACATTTCAGAACTTAAACCTCAAAAATATGAAAATATTTCTCTGGGAACTAAGCCTCTTAAACTGAAATAGAAAGGCTTATTTTTACAGAGTTATGAAGAATTATTGGAAAACACACAGTATTTCTTATTACTCCATATTTCTATCACATTTATTTTGACAAGTCAGGAATAAGAACACATTATTTAAAATTAAGTCAGATCGATTTTTATTATTTTCCTGCCTAGTCTTTCCTCATTTATAATGGTGTTGGCAATACTGTACATATATATTACTATAGCATCACTAGACCCCACTTTCAAGACACATATATGATCACATTGCTGAATTTTTTAAGATGGCTAAAATACAAGTACACAAATGTGTAGAATTAAAATAATTTATTTCTTTTTCTCAAAGTCAAGGAAATAAAACCCTCTTTGCTGCATCACAGCAAACCGTACATGCACAATCATTTACTTTTTCTCAGCTGAGGAATTCAAATCTCCATAAAAATTTAAATAGAGCAACTTATTTTACTGTGCTTTTACTGCACTATATCACCATGTAATGAAACACCTGAGTGCCATTTGCCAGAAGAAATTATTTGTGCCAGGATCAAAGCTCTGTGTGGGATTCAGCCAAGGTGCTCTGGTGCTTCCACTACTTCCCAACTGCTCCTGGCACGGCAGCCCCTCTCCAGGGCTCCCCAAATCTGATGTTCTCATGTGAAGACACTGACCTGACTGGCAGGAGTTCCTGACATGGAACAGAGCAAATGCAGCTTGCAACAATGCTCAGTGCCAATTCTGGTATCACTGATACAGGTATTCCTTGGATGAGTCCTATGGCTACTCCCAGGAAATTGAAGGCCATGAATTCAAAGATCTGAGAGAGGCAGCAGCGCTTTCAGTGTCTGCAGTGCTCAGGTTTTGATGGCACTGATTAATGCCCCGTTTTCATGCTCACAATGAAGTAAACACAGCTATTGACCAAAACTGGCTGTGGGTGCATTGACTTAGCTGTTACAGAGGGAAGAATTCCTGGATTAGGTCTACAGGAGGAGAGCTGACATGGAATGCTCTGGGTATTTATGGGTATTACCCATGCACTCGTAACTCAGAGATTTCTGTGTTCCAGCACACCACGTGAGGTTGTCAAGTATGGGGCAGTGACAACCAGAAACCTGTTTGGGAACTGCAATCCAAGAGCTGTGTGTCCCTGCAGTCTGACTGCAAGCCCACTGCTCCCTCCATGCTGGTTCACAGAGGGCACAGGGACTGCCTAAAAACCCCATTCCTACCTGTCAGCCTTCTCAACGAGTAACAAGGAGAGGAACAAGTCTAATTCTAAAATACTCTACTGATGCAGTAGTTTTCTTCTTAACACTAAAAATATCCAGCACGCTTTTGGAAGAGGGGACGACCCATAAATTAGTTAAGCTACAAAAAGCAACAATTATTTTTTCATGTGTTCTTCACATTGAATTTAATGAAAAACAGCTTAACTACTTAAGCCGCTCATACAGTTCAAAACAAACTGATATCCCTCCTCAATTTCCTACACACTAAGAAAAAAATCACTAAAACAATCAGCAAACATTCTTACACAAGATGGTCATAATATTTTTTTCTAGTAATTTGTTTAACCCTTCATTGTGGTGCTTTCCAAAACCAAAAAAAACAAAACACATAGACTGTGAGAATACAGTGAAAGGCACCACCAGTGCTTCAGATCAGACAAGTTCTGTGAACTCCAAACCTACAGATCTCCTTTAGAAAGCTGTGTGAAAAAAAAAAAATCAAGTTTGCCATTTCCCATCAGTAGCGTGAACCCTGTAGGATGCTGTAGGATGACAATAAAATGTGTAGAATTATTTAGGAAGTGACACATAATACTGAAGATACTTGGGAAAGGAAACCCACAAGTTCTGCACTAAATTTCCTGTCAAAAGCATCTGGTCTGCACTGAAAGCAAAACAAAACACAGGCATACAAGGATCTGTCTGGAACTCCCTCTGCTGTTCCTCCTGGAAGAGCAGGAAAGCTCATCCTGCACTCAGTTCCCAGCACTGCCTGGGAAGGCAGGCCAGGCCCTCTGTTGTTCTTAGGCCTCCCTCTCTCATCTCAGCATAAGTAGGTCAAGGCCACTGTAATGCTCCACTTCATCTTTGACTTCATTCTGAAATCACAGCCCTCCCATCCTTCCCATTTAATGCCATTCACAAAAACCACAGGCCCTGAAGGAATTACTCCTTGAAAGCCAGCCCATGACTTTCCCTGTTCCCCTGAACCCTTTCCCTGTTGATTTACACCCAGCCCAGGACTTCTCAGTGTATTCCTGAAATGGCATTAATAACCCTGGACATTGGAAACTTGAGATGAGCAACTCTGCCACAAGCAAAAAAGTACAAAAGCAGACTTTAGAGATGGTTCTGTCTCTTTAGCAGAAAGACGCCTGCTGGTTCCCACCATTCAAGGCGGGATATATCCATACAGATTTCTTTCCATACTCAAGGAGAACAGAGCAGGTGTTTTCAACAGGGATTGCCTGTTCCCTGACTCCAATCTGATCACTGTACACACATGCAACTTATTTCTATTACGTTATATAACACCATGGCTTTAAGTAAAATTTTATAAAATACTATTTCTTTTGTTATGCAGATGTTATGTTAAAATACCTAAACACCTTCAGCTGGCCTCTTTTTCCTGTGACTATTCCTTATTCCTTTATCTAGAACAAGCTGCTGCTTAGAGCAAGAGCTCCACAAAGAATTTATCTGGAATTAACATGAATCAATTTGTGAAGATAGCTTTTTGTGCTATGCTGAGAAAGAAAGCTTAAAAGATTAAATAAAAGGTGTCTGGACAGATTAGTGCCCAAAGCCTCTTTCTACTTGTTGCTACTGTCCACAACTGCCTCTGTTGTCCACTTTTGCAGCCTCTACTGCAATCTTTCAGGAAGATTATTTAATTTATTGTAATATTTATAGCAAAAAAAAATTAACAACCTGAAACTTCATAAAGCCTATTTCTAATTAGGCATAATTATTATTGCTAAATAAACACTTTTAAAATGGTGCATATCCAAAGGATCTATAGTGACAAGAACTTTATAAAAATAAACAGAGAAACCAATACCTCCCCACTGAACAACAAACATCATCTTCAAATCAAGAGTGCACCCTCCAACCCTAAAACCCTCAGTGTCAGGTTTATATATGGAATACTTTAAACACAGAGTTCAATGTGAACTCAGGTTCTGTGACATCTTCCAAGCTGGATTTTTAATGTGCAGAATGCACTTCTGTTTACAAACGCAATTATCCCCTACAGAACCCTCACTGTGCAGGTTGATTTGGTGTCACACACACGTAAATGAGACACAGGACTTAGGAATATCAGAATTCTAAGGTGGTATTACCTCCCACGCCAGCGCTGCTGCTGGTTTTGACACACATCATCTACTGTATCAGATGCTTAATTTATTAAATTGATACACACCAGGAACAGGCTCACAAGCACATTTAATCTGAGCACTCAGGCTGCAGTGACGTGGATAAAACAAACAGCTTTTGCTGAAAGGAGCTGCCTCTCTTTTCCAGAAACTGGAAATGACCCCTACTTACGTCACTTAAGGGAATTAATCTTCCAGAAAATTAAGCTGTTGTTGGTACAATCAGAAAAGCAGCAAAGAAAACACAAGGGAGAAAGGCGGCTACGCACAACCAGGACAGGGGAAGGTATGGAAAAACCTGGACCTTTCCATGGCTTCTTGCCATTAGACTGATGTGAAATCAAAGCTTACACACACGGCGTCAGCCACAAAGTAAACAGTAACAAAATAGGTAACTCCAAGCTACGTTAACACTTTCTGGTTTTAGAAAGGAGACAATTCCACAGTTAATTCTCTCAAAACCGATTTCTGTTTGTAAGCAAACTTTGATTTGCACCAAGTTTGCTACAGAAGGAAGCCAATGGTTTGTAGCATTGCACTCTAACAGCTCTGCAGCTAAAGCTTGCAGCGAGATCGCGATGAGAGGGAGAAGACAGGTCTGGTGTGCAGGATAATTTCCACCTGTCCCCACCCCGCCATCAGACGCTGTGTGACTGCAGCTACGCTGGATGGATGAAGAAGTTGCCACCCCACTTCATCTCCACTGCTCATTACCTTCAAATCTCCCAGCATAACTGCGTGTTTAGTCACTTCCTAACCCAGTTCTGTCAAAATGATTCCCGTTAGAAAATCTGTGTTTCAGCTTAACTCAGATTATTTTTGACAGAAGTTGTTTAGCGGATGACTATAAATGCAAGTACCAGAAGATCTGAGAACATTGTAACCTTTAGAGCTCGGAGAGGAAATAGCGAGCAGTGGAGCCAGCTACCCCTGTTCCACGGCTGTGTTGCTGTGGGAGAAGCACATTAATCACTCCTATAGGTCTGATCTGTCAGCCTGCCTGAGCAGGGAAAGCTGTGTATAGAGGGTGGCATCTTTAAAGAAAATAAATCAGGAAATCTACAGACTACTTATTTTACTGCTTAAAATGTCAGGTTAGAGTTTAATGTCCAGAAATTAAAGTAATTCGTTATAACTGCCTGCAATTCTGTTGTATAATGAGAGGAAAAGGCAGATGCTGCTCAAAAGATATTAATAAATGCGACATTTCTGTGGAGCTAATGGATAAATACCAACCTCGCCTTCTTATCTTAAATTATCATAACAAGGCTTGAAAACTTACTTAATTGCTTTCTATGTACTACTGATGTGAACACGGTGTCTGTGTTTTTACTCGTTACATGGCAAAAAAAGTGGGAAAACTACCACCAAAATGCTGCATCCAATTAACCATCACACAATTCACTACACTGACAGGAGCAGGACTTCATGTAGAGGTCTCCTTACCTTTTATTAACAGGCTTCTCATCCTTATCATAGGGCCGAATGAACCATTTCCCAATTCTTACGAAGTTCTTATCCATCAGGCATCTAGAAAACAATTACAGCAACAATTACTAGTTAGATCTTAAAGCGTAATTAAAAGGAGTCCTTGAAGACAGTGACTCTGAGGGATTAGGCAGCTGAATTTCAATCAGATTGAAATAAAAGTTGGAAGTTTTTGGGTTCCACTTTTTGTTTTCCCACATCAGTCATAGAAAATCCCTGTCCCATTTCATGATATTGTCACTGATGTCGAACTTCACAGGTGCATTTTTCCCTCACCTTCGCCACAATCCTTTCCACTCTGTGCTACTCTTTTTGCTGACTGATCCCTTGTTCTATTTTTCACATTCCTCTTCTTGAACAAAGGCCATTCATTAGTACTGATTCTTTTCTATCCAGCCTTTCAGATTTCAGATGATAAAGAATATGCATTCCCTTATTTTTGGTAAATGGTATAGTATAGGAATGACAGAAAATTGCATTAAGGAAATATTAACAATGGTTCCATTTTCTCTTCACATGATCCCCAGCATGATTTCAGGTGGTGAAACTCACATGAGTACTGCTTCCTCTGTCAGAAAACCTCACTCCATCAAATATACTCCCACATCGCCAAAATTAGAGCAATAAGTTCCATTTTCTGTGGTCCCTTTGAAAGTCCACAGTTTCTTTTTAGAGCCTGCATATCCCTCTTTAAAAAAAAAACAACCCAACAGTGAGGACTCAAAGTGATCAATACCCAATTTAAATGGACAAGTTAGGGAGTGCCTTTCTAGGTCCACCTGTGCAAATGAATCACAGGAGAAATTTGCCAACCCTGAGTATGCCTCATACATTAAACATGTACTCGAACACGCTGCCCAAGGGACCACACAGAGAAATTCATAATTAAGGCATATTTTTCAGTAAGGTAAATAATATGCTTCCAAAATTCTGTAAAACTGATTATTTGTTGCTAGTGGTTTGTACACAATTACAAGTAATATGCAAGCCTTGCCCATGTATTTCACATCTATTCAGTATTTTTTATTTAGATGAAAGAACTGGATTTTTCCACTCTTCTAAGTTTTCCAATAGTTTATTTCTATAGCAGCTGCTAAGGATTAGCCAAAACAAAGGGAAAAAAAATTAAAAATCACATGAAACTTTCTGGGCAAGTACATTCTGCAAGGTTCAAAAAAAGCTGTGTGATCTACACTTCAAAAGCATACCTAGAAGACACAGATAGGAAATGGATGACTGACAAGGTAAATACTAATATGCTCCTAATTTTTCTGTATAAACTTGGCAGGATTTTCTGAAGTTAAAGCTGAAGAAAATTCTACCAGCACTTTTTCAATTAAAGCAAAAATAATCCATTTCAGTTGAATAACCAGTATCTTAAACTGAATATGAAAGCTAAGGCAGCAGAGATCTAAAGACATTGGTAGAGGGGGGGGAAACAAAAGCTTCAGCAACTATTTCCCTAGGAAATATTTGCTATCAGAGACTCTGTCAGTGCCAGCATGTTTTATACAAACAAAAGGAAGTCTGTGACGTTTACACAGGTCCCTAAAGAAAATAATATGTAGTAGCAAAAAAATGTAATAAATTCCTCCCCATCACACACACTTCAATACCACATCGCTGTGTCTCACCACAGCAGGTTTAACTGCCTCAAACTAATGCTGCTTTCCTAGAAAAAAAGTCTTCATGGGAAGATTTGTCCTTAAAAATCAGTCAACCCTCTATGCTAAACTAAATCATGGGTTATTTAAGGAATAATCCCATATAAAAGCAGAACCATGCCTGCAGCAGTGCAGATCTCATATGCAGTCAGGTGGGCAGTTAACGATAATATGGTTATTTTTGCTGGATAAACACTAAAGGTAACTAGTCTTTCACAGTGAGCTGTAATAATGGACTTGTGTTTAAAAAAAAGAAAAAAAAAAAGGTCATAAAAAGCAGTTATTTAATGATATAAGGACATGAAACACCCCTCAGGGCCTGGCTTCTCTCCCTCTTCAGGGCTGGCCGACCCCTCCCTCAGCAGTGCAGCTGTTCCAGTACTTCACTGGCGCCTGACCTCCCGGATTTCTGATTTTTCCATGAAAAAATGACCTGCCAAGGGCACACCAACCGTTATGAAACGACACCGTAGTATTCTGAGTACTCATCCCTCAAATCTTGTAATGTTTTGTGTACTGCCAATTAACATAAACTGTGCATTAGTGTGGGTACGGGGAGGGAGAGGGGGGTGGTAAAAAAAAAAAAAAAAAAAAAAAATCAAAAAATCCACAATCAGTTGTGCCTTTGCCTGTGTTAGGTAAAAGCAGACGCTACTGCTGCCTCCTTGCCCCGGGTTGTCCCCCTCGGGCTCCTCCATGAGGGCCGCTCCCCCCACACGGCTCCTCCTCCCGCCATTTCCTTCCCGCCGCGGCCGAGCCCCCTCAGCCTCCGGCAAAATAAACACGAAATAAACCCCAAAAAAACGCAACCCCCGGCACTGATGGGCCAGAAATGGATTCGAGCCTTCTGCTTTATTAATAGGGCTCTTCCTAAACACCGGGTAAAATAGGGCTTTAAAGTTTAAACTGCTATTTAATAAAGCCTGCACACATGTTGCTAATACTTTAAATGAAGTAATTATGATGTTACATTCAGATTTGGTATGGCAGGGGAAAAAATAGATAAAAAGTGATTAACTCGAAGTAAATTAAACTATGAAACTGTAAAAATTGTGTAAAAAACTAATAAAAATGTAAGAGCAGTGAGAAAATGCTCATGTCCAAGGCGGGGGCTGCAGCAGAAGTTGTATCAACTTATCATAACATTAATATTCTCATCACAACATGAATCATATCAGCTTATCATGACATTAATTTTTTTCAGTTTATCAGGACATGAACTGAGGCCCTCAGCAAACACCTGAGGTGTATTCACCAACTACTGCTGGAAGAAAGAGACTTTCCAATCACAGCTGGACAGAACAGTTCTGCTGACTCTGCCAACTGATTTCAATTAAGTTATATTAAAATAAAATAAAATAAAATAAAATTCACAAGTTTAAAGAGGTCCAAAGAATGAAATTAGCCACTTTACACTTAAAAGACAGCTGGCTGCGTACCACAGATTAATAAACACATATCAAATTAATTTTCCCTTTTATACTATAAAGCTACAAAAGAACTAATGAATATTCTAGACTTGGAATTAATTTTTAAACTTTTATTCATTCCAAGTAGCCTACAACTTTTATAAAAATTCCCTAAAGAGACTGATGCTATACAAAACAGAGACTACAACAACTAGTCCTTGCACCTGCAAATATGCACACAGGTAACTCGGTCACCACATGGAAACACAGCCTCAGGAACATAATGCAAACCTCATTACCAGTAAATCTACATCAAAGCAAACAGGACACTAAATGAGACAAGATGAAAGTGTTTTCCATTTGCTTATTTTCTGAAAGAAAAAATATCCAAGGTTGCATTCTACAAAATTACTGCAACACAAAGGTGCATTCTATTTTGTTGTTGTTGTTGTTTATCCTCAAAGAAAGTGGGAATAGTCTAATGACATTTAATAATTAATGGAAAATATCCAAATTTGTAAGAACTAGGATGTAATACAGGAAGGTGATGATGACCTGAAGAACTGCAGAAACAGAAAGAATAAAATTATATAGCCCAAGATGTCATGTCCCACTGGGATTAAGAACAAAATAATCTTCAATAATCTTAAAAATTGATAGTTGGATTAGGAAGAAAAAGGCATAAGTGTATTAACTAATCCCAGACTAAATCTGCAGTCAAGTCATATATTCATACATATATATGTATGTATGTATGTATATAATATATATAGCTCATCCAAGCCAGGAACTGTTAAGCTTCACCCTGAATATTGTGCACAAATGTAGTCAAATTTTAACATATATGTAACCAGGATAATCGACAGAAGAGAGTTAAGATCTTTTAAGATATGTATCATTTAACCTCATCAAGGCACTGAAGGTCAGATAAAATTACACTCTCTAAACACTTCCAGAAGGTGAAAACTTCCCTTTTTTTGGCTTTTAAAACAGCCCCTTAGCAAAAATCCGAGCAGAAATATGTATCAACGTTATTGTTTGTATGAGTGTTTAATTAGTTTGCACAGCATTTTATGATAAATTACCAAAGTCAATGACTTAAAGAGACCCATCTCGATCCTGTTCGTTAGGATTCAAGGTCTAACTCTAAAAAAAAAGTAGTTTAAGGTCCATAATAATATAATTGCTCTATAGGTATCCTGTATGATTTTAAGTATCAAAATGAAATATTTGAGAGCACTAGAGTTGTTCTTACCTTTCCAGAAGATTATGAATTGCTTTGAAGAGCAGGGTCCTACACTCATAGGAAAGTCCATTCTCCCAGAATCCTTCTTCCACCACTACAAAAACACAAAATGTCAACATGCTTAGAATAGGGAAATACAAACATTTATCCAAAACACATCTTCAACAGCTTCATTTTTCAAAGTAGCACGTTTCATTAAACTATTTCAACTATTACCTATATCACCCAAGCAGCTTTAATCTTTACTTGCCGAAGACGAAGCCTTTGAATTAAAAAAAAAAAAAAAAAAACGAAAAAAAACTAACACAAAAGCATAAAAGCAAATCCATTTGTTTGTAGCATTCAGTCCAGGGGTGAGGAATGCACGATCATTCTTTGCCACCACTGCTGAGAGATCCTTTAAAACTTAACCACAGATGCCGACAATCAAGAAACAAAGCGAATCATTAAAGGTGTAAAGTCAATTTACATAACTGAACCAACATGAAACAACTCCCCTGAACCTCTCGCAGTCACACTCAAGTGCAATTCCTCCACTGTACTGACTTCAGCTATTGCAGTTTTAGCAATACGCAGCAGATTTTATGCCAAAATAAAAACTGTACACTCAGTACCGAACTGCAGAGATTTTAGAGTTTAAAAAAGTAAGTCTAATTATTTCTCATAGTAGAGTGCAGCCTGAATTAGTCACCTGAAGGACAGACAAACCTCAGAAATATCTGTTGGCCTTACTCATGGCTTTTGGGTGCTAAAACTACCAGGAGTAGCACTATTTCTGGTATGCCTGTACCGGATTCTAAATCTTACTCAGCCAGAAGACGCAGAGTGAAAACAGATGATAAAACAACTTTTTTCAAGGAGTAAGAATTCGTTAATTGTCTGAGTCCTGTCACTTCAATTTTACAGGACTAGTCGGCAGTTCTTTAAAAGTGCAAGCATAAAATTGTACTGCACGTTAAGCACTGAATACTTCACACCCCTCCCTGGCCAATTTGCAGGACAAGACCTCCCAGCAGCGCATCTATCGCACAGAGATGATTATCTCAGTATAGTTTACAACCATGTTTAAAGGCAAGCTTCTGAGGCGTTAGAGCTCCATGGAAAATGGTAATATTGCCAGCAGCCTTCAAAGCCTCGAGCCACTGTCTGCTGCTTCTCCGGGAGCTGTAACTCACACACTCAGACACATTTTTTGCATGTGCAGTGTTGCGATACGCTAATGTCGGTAACAGAGCCTCCCCCTTCGTGCAGAATGGAAAAGCCAGGTTTTAGTACCTAAATCACCTTATCGGCCAGCACAGGATTTGCCTGTGAGAACGGAGACACAGACCTGTGCCCCGGGGCACAAGCAGCAGCCAAGGAGCTTTTCCACAAAACCACTGCAGGCCCTTTAATGCTTGCAAGCCCTCCCGTACACCGAGGATGTAATGGGCCATGGCTTTTTACCGCACAGAACTCCGCGTGGCCTCGGCTTTCATGGGTAAAACACTGTGCTTAAGAACTCAGAAGCCCGTGCATGGTGAGGACTATTGATGTATAAATTCTCAACAGCTCAGAACTGCTGAAGCCCCTGAAGCTGCAAGGCAGGTACAGTCTTGCGCTTAAAAATTACATAATCCTCAAACATATGAAAAGCTACAGATTAGTTTCACTGTGAGATCACACCTGCATGAAAATGCAGTATTTAAATTCAAAAATCAAACTTTTGACAGAACCTGTAAAAGTCAAAATAAATTCACCCTTACAAAGCAGTGAGTTCTTACTCAGTTTCACACTATCGTAGGCTGTACTGCCAGTATTGCCCCAGCTTAGGAACTTCATGCAAAATAGGGGAGACAAGGATCAAATCTATGATTTTACAGGAAAGTTCCCACCACCAGTTCTGAAGTTCTCAGTTCTAACTCCCTACCTACTCCCAGGTATACACAGCAGACCAATGGGACCCTGTCACAGCTTGTATCATCTCTCAGAACTATTTTCTGCAAGTATAATTTCACTATTTCAGAAGAATTAAGATCAGATCACACTGCTTTACACCATTGAATGGAATATTCTGTAGAGTTGGGATAATTTTAAACCAGAATTGTTTTGTGTCTGGATATGACCTGTATTCTTTTTCCCTGTTCAGTTTCCCTGGGCTACTCCAGCCCATTATTCCTCCACAATCCCAGACATGAAAGCACTACACTCCCAGCAGGAGGGATTGGATGAGGGAATGGAAACTGGCAGCACTCTCCCTCCCTACCCACCACCACAGCTGCATCCATGGCTGTCCTGCACTCAGCAGAGGGAATGGCTGGGAGGAAGGTGTCCAAAATCCTAGGAAGAGCAATGTTAAGCTTGCAGCCAAGTCCTGAGGGTCAAGTGTACCATGAGATCAGACTGGCACAAGAGCAGCAATGGAGTGGGACAGGGAAAAGGGGAAAATCTGGTGTGGCATCAACCCTCAATATTCTAATTTTCCAAACTGCCTGTCTTAGTACACAGAAGTCACATAAATTATGTAGGAAATGGAAATAAAATTACTTCCCTATTAAATTTAACTCTAAGTATATCATAAGACATTGCCATAACCGTTTTCCTATAATAAATAATGCCTCTAATTCCCAGATATATTAAAGCACTATACTTACTGTAATTATCTCTAATGCTTCTTTATCCTACTAAAAAAGTACATCTTACAATTAAGAACATGTACATATGTCTGATGCCATAAAAATGAGGAGGAAATATTAGAAGCACTGCATTTCACTTCCTCTCTCCTCTTTGGCTTCCTGATCCAGACTCCACAAGAAAAGTGTTGAAATGACTGGAGCAAGTTACAACTTCAGGATACATATGGTGACCAATAAAAAAGCCTGGCAAAACACTAAAAATTAGACTATCCCTGTAAATTCAAAAGTTCCTGACACTTATAATTTAACTAGATTTTAGATTTCGAAGAGTATTTCAAATTCCTTATAGCAAATTGAAGCCCAGGAAATAGTCTCGGTCTACATGATGATTCCTAATGCTTTTAACACTCAAAATGTTCAACTCCAGCCCCACTTTGCTTTCCCATGCTCCTGATAGCATTTCCAGGCACAGCCAGCAGAACACAGGTGCTGAGCAGGTTCCAAAACATGGCAATACCTGTGGCCCGTCCTGGAAGCAATTCTGGTACTTCAGCTGAAATATTTCTCTTTAGACTCAACAAATGCAACACTGAACAACAGCTAGGAAAGGCATCTTCCAAAACAGAGAACTTTTAGGGGCACAATCAAGGACAGATGTAATGTTTTAGTGAAAGCTCAACAGAGCACAAACGACATTTTCCTCCACGGAATCAGAGCAGAGGACAAAAGTTTGGAGAGGCAGCAGAGCAGAGGGGACAAACTGTGGGTCACTGCTTGCTGGGCCATGGGGAGACAAAGGCTTGGCTAATGTGATCCCTGTGTGCAGCAGTCCCACCCTGGGCAGGTGTCAGGCTGGGTGACCTCCAGGAGCCCAGGCTCCTTCTCCCCAGAGTGATCTGTCAGGTGACTGCTCCTGCGCTGGGACAGGTTTATGCACACACGTAGCTATAGCTCTGTGTATATATACATATATTTCTGTATATGTTAATGACCCTATCCAAGCCTCTGTACACTCTGGAGAAGGATGACACCTGGGAGAAGTGTTTGCTTTAACAGGCAGCTCATCCCCTTCTCACTGCCCCACAAGAGAGGGAGAACCTCACCTCATCATTTCTCACCAAAAGAAGCAACTGCTTTCCTCTAGTTATGTTTTGGGGTTTTTTTTATATGAAATCATCTCCCAAAATAAACCACTAAGTCTATTAATATACTGTCTCTAAAAATCAGAATTCTCAGAAAAATAAATTTATCAAGAATAGCAGAAAATCCAAAACAAGAAAAACGTGTATCTGACACTTGTAACGGATTACAGTGGAGGTGTTAATCTCACTGCTGGTGTTCAAACAGAATGGGAATTAGTCAACAGCCTTCATATATAAAGTTTTTTAGGCGTTTGTTATGATTTTTCTTGTAGGTTCAAAAAATGAATAAAACGTTTGTGCTGATTTTTATGTTTATTCTTGCAGATCAGATGTTAAAAGAATGAAAGGCAACTACAATAATTTAGGCTTACACAGGAAATTTATAATTTAAACATACATTAATGAGCAGCTTAGTTGGCTTGGGATCTTTTTTATTTTCAAGTCAGAAATATTAAGGTCTTCAAAGTGTCCAACGATTTTTATGAAGCCAGCCATGTTCTCAAAAAAAAAAAAGATCTATTATAAAAATTTCAAGGAGAGAAGTCACAGCAAAATATCAAAGCAAATACTTCAATAATTTTAGGTCTCCCAGCAGAGATACTGGAAAGATAATAAGATCTCTGTTCTGCTTCAGTGGCCAAACTGACATATTTTACTTAAAAGAAATATAGGAAGGAAGGAGAGGAGGCAAGTCGAGGCTGTGTCGGCGCTGCAGAGACAGTTATACCTTTAAGAAATCCAGCTACCCACATTTTAATAATTCAGGTCACACTGCCTTGTGCAGTTTAAAAGTAGAATTAGTTTCAAAGAATACATATTTCCTCAGAGCTATGTTACATATTTCCTTTTAATGTATCATATTGCAGCAACAGCTGAAATGAACGTCTAGACATCAAAAACAAGGCTTTATTCCCACCTACTGCTTTTTTACCTCAGGCATCAGAGCTAATGAAACCCATTATCCAGAACACTGCCCTCAGTTACCACATTGGCCACTGCAAATATGAAAAAACACTCTGGGACAGCACCAGTTATTCAGCCATTAAAATTACTGAAAATCAATTTCTTGCTGCACACTGCAGAAATACTGATAGATTAAAGCAGGACACATGGGACAAGGAGATTACTTCCAGGGAAGATTACTATGTCAAACTGCTGAGGACGGGGACTTACTCAGGTCCTTAAGATTCTCATTCAGAGCAGCACATGCTCCTTCCTAGCCTTTGATATTTTGCCTTCTTGTTGCCATGAAATGTGAAGGATGTGGTGTTTTTTCCATGTTTTAAGAGCACATGGCTAAACAACTCCAACAAAATCAGACATAAAATTACTAAAAGCAAGCATTTAATTTTTCATCTGTATTTTTGTTAACGTGCCCTTAGAACAGTATTTCATAAACCAACGAGCATTTTGAAGCATCATTTCTCCTAAAAAATTGAGTTAAGAGAATAACAACACAATGCAATGGTACATTAATTCTGAAAAACTATATTATACCCATAAAAATCCAATTAAAGACAACACCATTGATCGATCATTGCTGTACTGCCATTGATCACCTTGTAAAATCTGCGTTTGAAGTCATTAGTGATTAAATTGACTTATTACTAAATCAGATTCAACCCACTTAGAGATCTAATTTCCTTGTGCTGGTTATGATCGTAGGGAAATTGTGCTGCTCACTCGTACAGGCCTGAGAATCCATCTTGGCTCCCTTCCCCAAGTCAGCTCATCACAAAATGAGCCAAAACAGTGCAAATGCTCCCCAGAATGATTCATTTGTGTTCTATTTCCAAACACAGAGAATATTCACTGGACATGCACAGAAGCATTTCCAATCCACATCCTCCCAAGGTATCCTTAACGGCTTCCAGGAAAATCAAAGTATTAATGGAGACCATGCCTGGAGATTGCTGCTCAGGCACGACCCGAGTTTGCATCTCAGTGCACCACAATTTTCGATATAAAAACCAACACTTGCAAGCAGAGTTGACTATGAAACTAAAATTGTTGCACTTCAGAAGGATAAATAAAACCTTCAAAGGCAACAGCTGTTGAATATCACAGGAATACTCCGAGGCTTTAATTGTTGTGCATTGAAACAGAAATTAGCATAATAGCTATTTATTGAAAAACAGATGGTAGGTAACTATCTGCACTTAGATTGTGTTAGCACTACTTAAAGTAATACTTTTATCGCTTCCTCAATCCTGGTAGGTACAGAGTTGTTTTTTATAAAATACACATTAAATGTTACATCCTCTCCCTGGCCCACACACTCACATTCCTGTGCACCCGCACAGCCTTTCCTGCCTTTCACCGGAGCACACCACAGCCAGATCTTCAAGGGGACGGTTTCTCAGCAGCTTGGTTAACCAAAATTATTATCTATGAAATCAGAACGAGCATTTCAGTGCAGTTACAGCTCGAGTCTGCTCTCTCTGTAGGAATGCAGATGAGCTGCACAGAGCGCTGAGCTGCTCACTCCCGAGACAGGGCAGATTCCAAATCAAACCATGGATTTGCCGTGTGGTTTTTGTTTTGAATGCTTTCTATAATCACCAGAAAGAGTAAAAGCAACAGAAATAAGACACAATTTTATGTGGTTTATAGTTTCCCAAAGCAAAGCAGGAAGTTGTATGCAATGGGAAACCTGCTCTCACATGCCAGAAAATCCCACCAATCCCTGATTTATGCTGCTTCATTTGTCCCACCATGTGTTTGTGCTAAGCAGTCTTATTTCCAAGCCACTTTATATTTCTTTGCAGAGGTATTTCCTATAAATGAAAAGCATAGCCTGTCCATTGTGAAAAGGCACTAAAGGTTTGGGGAGATTCTCACCATAATTTCCTAAAATATTCCAGGCTAAGGATACCAGTACAAAAGAAGTATTTTCTTAACTGTACTCCTGGGAGTTTCTAGAATTTCCTCTCACATTTCTGAACTTTTCATTTTCCATTACATCTTCAACTCTTTGGAATAAAGACATTAAAGGTAGTCTGTCAGAAGACCATAAAAGCAACCCAAAAAATTTAGAAGAAAAGTACAATTTTCAAAAGTATACTGTGCTTTCCTAATCCCAGAAACAATCTGTACTCTCCAAACTTGATCTGCTCTCTTCTTTCCCCTTCCAAATCTTCCAAGTTTTCTTCATTTCCATTTCCCAGTGACCATCTGGGCCTTGCAGACAGCGTGACCCTCAATTCCATATATCAGCTCCATCCCCCACTTCTGCCTTTTGATCTCCCCAGGTTCAAAGAATATGGAATTCCTGCAGAGGATGTGCAGCAGGGAGACGTTCCTCAGCACCATCAATGCGATGAGGAGGACTTGTATTTTTTCTTTCCTAACACAACTGGTGTTAACTAGCACTGATGGGAGGGACACTGACTGCATTCCCTGTTCCCAGCGCTCTGCTGGAGGTAACGGAATGTGCGAGGGCAGCGAGTCTCTCCGGAGAAATTGGAGCGACTTCAGCCATCCCCGAGTAAGACGGGGCTTGTTCTCAGGAAAAATGCCGTCCCTATTAATCCCCACTTGGAAAGAGAAAGGAACCCGGAGTCTTCCCTCACTTCCCAAGTATGCGGGACGTCACTGCTGGAGCACAGCTCACTCCGGAGAGCAGCACCGGGCTGAGTTCCCCCTGCCCTTCCACACGGCTCCAGACGGGCGATTCCACTCGGACTGCAATCCTGTCCCTCCTCATTCCCAGTCCCAATCCCACCCCGCCCTCTGGCCGCCCCTGCCGCTGATCCATCCCCACATCCACAGGGAGCTGTGGCGGCATGGCAGGAGCTTCCCACGGCCAAGAGGACGGGTACACGAGTGCCTGCCATGGGCCACGGTGACCGCCACGGGCCGCGGTGACTGCCATGGGCCGCAGTGACCGCCATGGGCCGCAGTGACTGCCATGGCCACAGTAACCGCCATGGGCCGCAGTGACCGCCATGGGCCGCGGTGACCGCCATGGGCCGCAGTGACTGCTGTGGCCGCAGTGACCGCCATGGCCGCGGTGACCGCCATGGGCCGCGGTGACCGCCATGGGCTGCAGTGACCGCCATGGCCACAGTAACTGCCATGGGCCGCGGTGACCGCCATGGGCCGCAGTGACTGCCATGGGCTGCAGTGACCGCCATGGCCGCGGTGACCGCCATGGGCCGCAGTGACTGCTGTGGCCGCAGTGACTGCTGTGGCCGCAGTGACCACCATGGCCGCGGTGACCGCCATGGGCCGCGGTGACCGCCATGGGCCGCGGTGACCGCCATGGGCCGCAGTGACCGCCATGGCCACAGTAACTGCCATGGGCCGCGGTGACCGCCATGGGCCGCAGTGACTGCCATGGGCTGCAGTGACCGCCATGGGCCGCAGTGACTGCTGCGGCCGCGGTGACCGCCATGGGCCGCAGTGACTGCTGCGGCCGCAGTGACCGCCATGGGCTGCAGTGACCGCCATGGCCACAGTAACTGCCATGGGCCGCGGTGACCGCCATGGGCCGCAGTGACCGCCATGGGCCGCAGTGACCGCCATGGGCCGCAGTGACCGCCATGGGCCACGGTGACCGCCATGGGCCGCAGTGACCGCCATGGGCTGCAGTGACCGCCATGGGCCGCGGTGACCGCCATGGGCCACGGTGACCGCCATGGGCCGCAGTGACTGCTGCGGCCGCAGTGACTGCCATGGCCGCAGTGACCGCCATGGGCCGCAGTGACCGCCATGGGCCGCGGTGACCGCCATGGGCCACGGTGACCGCCATGGGCCACGGTGACCGCCATGGGCCGCAGTGACCGCCATGGGCCGCGGTGACTGCCATGGGCCGCGGTGACCGCCGTGGGCCGCAGTGACCGCCATGGGCCGCCTCCCGCCGCCGCCTGGGGAGGCCGCAGCCACGGGCCGGGGATGAATCCACCCTCATGCCGCAGGAAGGCAGCTCGGGCAGCATTCCCCATGCTTCACGATGCGCTGCGTGCCACAGCCTTTAATTGATCTGCTAAGGTGACAGCTGGAGGAAAGAAAAGATCCCCAGCACATCCAAGGAGACATTTATGGAGAAATCCCGGGTGTAACGTGCCCAGTCTCCCCATGCCCCCAGAGCTCTGCTTCCACCCAGCTGGGCTCTGCTCGGCCCTGCGGAACAAGGACTGGTGATATTTCCATCTCAGCTGTATGCTGACTTAACCAAGTCAACATTTGGGTTTCCATCAGCTAAAATTTGAGTTTACCCTTCTGCATAAAAATTAAGAATTGTGCTTATTTTTCCCCCGTTCATGCTTGCTTTTGGTCCTTTATCACTACTTGCAGCCCCCAGGATCCCATTTTCTTCATTCTTTTTTTTTTTCCCAACCTAATGGTTATAGAAATAACAATTTTCATTAGAAAATCTTTTCCTTAACTAACTTGTAATGCTATATTGTGAGAAAATAAGATCTTCAAGTAAGGGATACAGGAAATATTTTTAGAGCAGTTTCCGGTGTTAAATACACATCATGTGCCCCACACAAAATAGCCAAAGGTTGTATGTGTGAACTACAACATTATTTCCATTTTGCATGGAACATATTAGATACGTTCTCTTCATGTTACTGTTTGAAAATAGGAAAAGATGTGAAAAAATATATTTTTTCTAAGTTATACATACTTTCAAACTAATGTTTTAAAGCTTATTTTACTACTTGTTTTCCTACCATTATATTTTATACAGAAATAAACAAATTGACTTTTCAATTTGTGTACTTAAAAACTTGCTGCAGCAAAAGCTGAAGGACACAGAAAACCTAAACCCCAACCAATAATCCCCAAAAATACAAAAGTAAGAGTTAGCAGCAGGCAAACCCAAATTTAATATTGCTGGCAGGTTTTTTGAGTAGCAAAGTTAAGCAAAGGTCCATTCCAATCCTGACCATAACATGATCCTGTAGGTCTTTCCAGACGTGACTTTCATCTTGTGATTTTTATCAACTAGAAAATAAACTTCAGCTTACAAGGTTTATATATTTTAGAAACAGAGGGTGAGGCTCGAGCAATAACCAACATCAGTGCAAAAAATGGTTATGGTCAGACTTGATGCTTGTAAATAAAATACTTAGAAAAAATATTTTCAAAAGAAAAGAGTCTCAGTTTTGCAACAACTTTTGAAAATCAAAAAACAACCCTGAAAATGCATCTTAAGTTGAGGGATGAAGAAGAGCGTAAATGATCTATCTTTTTATAAATGTGCCAGTGAGAACCTCTTCCCTCGTATCCTCGCCTTTTTGAAGAGGCCAGGAGCCTTCCAAAACCACAGGCACAGAATAAAAACACAGAACAGACTTCAAAGGCAGAACAAGCATATTTTTGTCATTTTGTTTGTTCTTTACTCCCCACAAAACATGCCAAAATAGTTTGTGCTCTTCTGTAAGCAAATGTTTACTGGAGTTTGCTGCTACTTGAACGGAAGCAAAAGCGAAATAACAGTTTTGTGTTGAGTTCCGTCAGCAAAGGGCATGAGCTGGAGGCAGCAGAATGTCAAGCAGGTTTTTAAGCAGGTTTTTAAATCTATTTTTGTCCTCTAAGAAAGCCAGCAGAGGGAGCTGGCTGAGACCGGGTCTGCGCTCTTCACCCAGGGGCTGCTGTTTCGATTAAGAAAAGGATCCGAGATCACACAGGCTAAAAATAAAACTTCAGGGGAAAAAAAATCGACCACATGCAATAATAAACATATTAGGAGAGAGCAGGTTTGGAGTGGAGACAGTGTTAAGTACTCCTTTTAAAATAAAACCCTCCATATGAAACAGCTTTGAAAGCAGAGAAACTTCCTTGAAAAATAATCCGGTCAAATGTGTGATCCCTTGGGAAAGGCTCTGGAAGATCCCTGAAAATCCTGATGTCCATTACTTCTGCTGGCTGAACAGACACTTGCCCCAAACAGGTACTGAAACCTCAGTGTAGGAAAACAACCCCTCTTCCTTCCCATCTCCGCCTTTCCAAGCAGGGACTACTGCAGATGCTCTTTCATATGGGGACAGAAAAACAATTTCTTCATCAGCACATTCTTATTTATAATAATATGTTTATTTACTCCTGTTTATAAACAGAAGGAATTACAGGGGAGAAATAATGAGGAAGACACAACATGGCATTGGGAATGGAAAAAAAACAAAATTATTGAGGAGTGGAGAGCTGTTCTGAAATGGAGGAGTCCTTGGAATTCCACACAATAATAAACTAAACGGCAAGATTTTACAGATTTAGACTACCAAATACTCAGCTCTTCTCATGATCATTAAGATTGAACATATATAGAACAATTATTAATTTAAAGCCAGTCCCGCTCTGTAGGATCTGTCCTGTAATAATCTCTCTTTGAGAGTTACTGCAAACAAGAACCCAAGTGAGCAGGATTCCCTTGGGGATGAGCAGGCTCCCAGAGGAACAGCCAGGAATAGAAAGTTGTGATGCAACTTTCTATTCCATAAAAAAAGAGCTGCAACTTCTTACTCCTCAGCACTGGGAACTCCTTCTAAAGAACATTTTTATAAAATTTGAGCCAACTGACCACATTTGACCACTACAAAAGAATTCCCCTTCCCAGGCATCCCATGTGCTCACTGCTGGAGTTCTTTCCCATATCCATATTTCAGCAGGAGCCATCTCCCTCACCGCTGGTTCTGCAATGCAAATGCAATATGTTGTTCACTTTACAGGCTGTTGCCATGGATATTAATGTGATGTCATAAATTGTTACATCTTCATTGCAGAAACAAAATGAAAGGGCTTGGAAGCAGGAGAAGAGTAAGAACTCATCTAACCAAGCATATTTAAGAATAAGCAACTGTTGTACAAATCACAAAGGAAAAAGAGGCACATAAATGTGTATCTTAATTTAGTGTTGTTGAATGTTTCTCTATGTAAGTGCTTCCTAAAAGATTCCAAACTCCCTATTGAATTTTTTACTGGACTGTTACCTGCACAGTGGGACATCCTCAGCAACAGATGGAACAGCACTTCTGAAATTCAGCTTTCCACCACGGTTGGAAATATATTTTTTCTGTTGGAAACATCGGTTTCTTAACTCTGCTTTAAATTATCAGGCAGTGGCCAACCATCCCAGCAATGCCAACATGCCTTGCCTCTGCATTTCCTTTCATTCCAGCTACTTTTTGACTGAACAATTCCATTCATGGCATATGGGCCATAGCAAGTACTTAATTTTCGAAAAATCAGGGTTGTGGGTAGCCCTTAAAAATTATTACCAACAAGTATTCCTGAAGTTATTCCTCTCCAAGGACTCCAGGAATCAACAGCAACAAGATGTTCCTTTGCCTTATTAAAACAGTAGCTAAGATTACAACAAGTTAATCTACTTTATCTGTAGATATACACACAGAGAAAAGAATGATTTAGCTTAGAGAAAAGCAGAATACAGTACAAAGCACACCCAGTGTTCACAGTCACAGAGGATTTCCCTCATTTTCAATTAGTCAAACTGTCTGGTTTAATCTTTTTCCCAAACAGTTTAGCTTTGCTGAGAGTGGATTTAACTAAGTCGAAAGACACACAGTGAGTGGGGAATGAATGGTCTCTGCCTGCCTGGAGCTGCTGACCTGCCAAGGAATAACTGCTTGGGAATAGGGATAAACACACCCCCACTCCCTTCCACTGTCACCAAATGGGCACCCAGAGGTGGAGCAGCACCTGGCCAGGGAGAATCCTGGTGCTGCCTGACCCTCTCCAGACCACGGTGCCAGGAAACCAAGGCACTCCTCAGCTTCTGAGCATTCCCTTTGGCAGTCCCAGCAAGAGAAAAAGCCTCACACCTGGCCTTCATTTCTGGGGTCTTGTGGCACTTCTAAGTCTACCAATTCAACGGTGAGGAAGTCATCCACTTAGAGTGGTGAGGTGTTCCTCCCCTTCCAAACTCCTTTGAATTGCATATGGAATGGGATAGATCCACTCTTCCACTGAAATAGAGCATCCCACACTCCCACAGTTCAGACAGAAGAGATCTCATCTTCGACGACCCAAGAGTACCTTCCCTGGTCTTGTCTGTGGCTTCCACTTCCGCAGTCCATCTAATCAGGAGTCTAAACCTGTTCCTCAAGTCTCTCACCCTTAACTCTCCATTGTAATTCATTAAATACCTTTTGTTCCCAAGACCCCACCGATTTAGGGGAAGAGGAATACTCATCAAAAGATATGCTCACCATTCCAATATCTACAAGACTTAAAAGGCTACTGAATAGCTGAACAAATAGAAAACAAAAATACATTTCTTGGCATCTTTTTTAAAAAGGTGTTCTGTAGTTGCAGCTTTACGAATCTGGGAGATGTTCAGCCTTCTTGATTTAACCTGTATAATTCACTTGCTTATGAGAGCTCCTGCTGCCGGTAAAACACCCAGTGAACAGCACCCCTCCCAGTTTAGCCCAGTCCCTCTCACCAGCTGCATTTCTTGGTGATGGCACTACTCCCATTGACTCTATGGCAGCTGCACTGGTGCATCACATGTTTTGGGACAATCTGAACAACTAGGGCAACATAAGGTCGCCTGTACTCTGTATTTCTTAAAGGGCAAAACATCCTCCAAACAACATCCCCTGGTCACCCATCCATCCCTGCCTCCTGGCAGTGGGAAGTCATTCCCTGTGTCCTGTCCCTCCATCCCTTGTCCTAAGGGTCCCTCCTGCTCTCCTGGAGCCCCTTTAGGCCCTGGAAGGCTGTTATAAGGTTTTCAGAGAAACCAGGGCTGCAGAACCCCATTAATTGCTCACTTCTGAAATACTTCTTGATTGGAACAGTTTAATTCAATTGCCAGACCCAGTGGGTCCCTATTCTGGTGGAGCCACCCAATACAGAAATGCTGCCGTGTCCCCCCTGCTCTGAACAGTTAAGCATAGCTGGTGTATGAGCAGTAATACTGAGAATTTATTACCCTTGAAGGATTTGCCTCCTGCAGTCCTACAGACTGAAAGTCCAGGGTCAAAGGGCAGTACAAAGTCAACGAGCCCTACAGGGCAGCCTGAACACACCATAACAGCACACTGGAGCTCTACAGTGGGATCAGACAGGAGCAGGGGCAGCACCTCTGGGATGCAACATGAAGGACTTTCATGAAATTCCCCAGCCAGAGCATGCTCCTGAGCTGCACCCCACAGCTATCCAGGCGAATCCACCCAAGAACAGTGCACACAGCACCCTGCAGTTTCTCTCTAAATCAGGAGGACCCTCTGCATGTAGCCCAGGGGTTCGTTGCACAGGAGAACACAAAATGCTATTTCTAAAATAAAAATAATTATAAATTAAGCTTTTATTTTATTAAAAAACCTAATTCTGTTTAAAAATATAGCTATAAGAAGATTACAGCTTAGCCTACTTAATTTCCCCTAATATTTCAGTAAATAACAACCATCCATTTCTGTACCTACATGAAAGCCCTTGGCTGTCAGGCAGGAACCACCCAGAGAGCTCAGCACTGGACTGTGGGGTGACCCTGTGAGCCCTGGCTCTGTGTGCCCCGGGCCAGAGCGTGGCCTGGCAGTGCCAACACCGCACATCAGCCTGCACCTGCCAGGGCCTGGCCTGCCATGCTGCCCCAGGCACAGCCACCCCTGGGCACAGCCTGCCCTGGGCACAGCCATCCTTGGGCACAACCTCCCCTGGGCACAGCCTGCCCTGGGCACAGCCTGCCCTGGGCACAGCCACGGCCCCACCGGACACCCCAGCAAGGACCCAGCACTTGCAGGATCCTGAGCCAGAGTGACACAGAGTCTGCAGGATCCTTCCCTGGCAGGGCAAGGAGGGAGTTCTGCTGCCAGGCCCTGCCATTTGGAGCCTGCAATGGACATCGGCATTTTGCCTTTCTGTCAACAATTTTAGTGTCAAAAATTAAGCACACACATGGCTCCATCCCCACAGAGTGCCTGCAACAACCACGGTTGTCCCTCGTGGAACAAAAATAAGCTGATTTTCCATCACTGATACATCTTGCACTTCAGAACGCCTTCAGCCAAACCCAAATTCTCACCCGCTTACCCCAGAAGCAGCAAAGCCAGACTTAATTGACTTTGTCACGCTAGGGATGTAAAAAACAACTCCTAACTACTGCAGACCACGGCTAAATACAAATCACAGCACTTGAGTTTCACTGCAAATTAAAAGGGGAAAATCCTCCTGTGAAATCTCCCGGCACCCTGGCAGCCCCACCCTGCTCCATCTCTCTGGGCCACAGAATTTCACTCACTTGTAACATTCAAACATAATCTGACAGCAAATGAAGCTCCAGTTGAAGATTTCTAAAATGCTGGGTTTGCTTACTTGTCTCCCTCAAGTAGAATATCAACCAGCTGGAAAGATATCCTCTTGGAAATGTACTCCATTATATATTCTTCATCCTGATAAAAGTTGCTATCAGATTATCAACCAACAGATCAATGACTGATGCTACTGACAATTTATTTTCTTTTATGCTTCCCTTCTTTTTCATGTGTTACCCACATAGCCTGTAAGAGGCCTTTGCCTTCAAGCACAAAGCATCACAATTACTCCAGACATTATTCTGCTGGCATAAAACCCCAGCTACAATGCATTTGAATTTCCACAAAACATGTCTGGGTTGTTTAAAGAGGGTAGCAACAAGGAGATAATCCCAGTTTAATAACTCTGCATGTAATTGCTCTGAGCTACTATCTTAAGCTGTCTTACATAAAAGCCATGCCCTGGGTCACTCCTTGTGCCCCTTACCTTGGGAGCACAGTTTGTGCCCAGCTGCACCTCCCAACCCAGCTGTGCTCCATCCCCACCACCAGACTCCTGCACCTCCCTCAGCTTTCCACATAATCACAGCAGAGATGGGCTCCCCATAAATTAATTCCCAGGATTGTCCCAGGAGTTTGTAGAAAGTATCACATGAGAAACAAAATGAATCGTGATTTCACATTTAATAACGAGTATCTATGTTCTGTGGTGTGTTATTTTTATTTCATTGCAGTATTAGCACACTAAAATTATCAACATACAGCTTCTCTCTACTAAAATTACTAGAAAGGATTTAATGTCTAAAGTAACTACACCACCTCTGTTTTAACTAAAAATACAAAAATAACAGTTTCTACAGTGGGTATTTAACCTTTATCTCCAAAACTTAACTTTCAGACGTAACAGTGGTAAGTTTTACCTGGGCTATCAGAAAGGAATAAAAGGGGGTAATCCTGGAAAATTATTGATAAAATCAATCTGGTTATGAAAACCTACAAGAACCTTAGTAGAAAATGCCTGAAGCTCCTATGCTCAGGGAAGAGAAATAATTCCACCATGCATGACAATCTTTTCCAAGACAGACCAGTAAGGGACAGACAAATGATTTAACCAGTCCTTCACTTCCACTGGGATATGTTTTGGCAAGAGATTCATACCACAGTGGGAAAACATGCTTGATGAGCAGTGTTTTACACCTAAAATTCTCCTCATTCCCAACAAATTCCCCATGAATTGTCAGCAAATCTATAAGGCAATAGATCCCTGTTCTCACTGCTGTCACTTTTGCATTTCACAGAAGTGGTCTGAATGTCTTTTCCTTGCCAAGACGTCCCCATTGCAATGCTGCATTTATTCTGCAGCTAAAATAAAATACACCCTACTTAGCTTCCTTTTGGTCTCTCTATATTTTAAATGCATTTTCACGTGACATCAGGCACAAATTAGTCCAGAAGACTTTGAAGTTGCTGCATCGTGCCCCGTGCTCAGATTCCAGCAGCACCAGGCAGCTTCTCCTTGTCCCACCCACCCCAAACCGTGGAGATGCTCATTTCCAAGAGCTGAGCAGCCCAGGTGCCAGGAACTCCCTCCTGTAGCATCCCAGCCCCATGCTTATTTGTAAATCAGCTAATTTTAGTGAAAGTTACACAATCAAATACACACAAGCTCAGCTAAGAGGAAAAAACAAATTAACTTCTCATTTGGCTCATTTTCAAACTCCAGATTAAGAAAGAAGTGGAAGTAACTGGCTTCATCCCATTGCTGTTTAATAAACTCTTATTTGGTGTATCAAAGGAAGATAAGACTCTTGTGTATATACATGTGTGTGTGTATATGTATGTATATATACACACACACACGTGTGTGTATATATATGTATATATATGTATATATACACACACACACAAATATATATGTACACACACATATATACTAAAGAGTCTTATACTCTACACCACCCATTAAAAACATTAAATAAATTCATTATTCTAAAAACATTATGGACTGCACCATAGATGCTTTTAAAGACATTTTTTAAGAAATTACTTAATGTATTAAGTACTCCTAATGCTAAGGAATGATCCAAACTCTGAGATATTCACATCAAACCAGTGCACACCAGAACCTCGTCACTGGAAGTTCATTTATTCTTGGCTGGCTCCTCAGTGGATACCAGGATACATCTGAATACAAACAAGAGAAGAGGAGGGAGGAAGCTCAGAAGCAATTTCAGATCTATCAAAATTGATATATCACCTCAATACAACAACAGCATTTGGGAGCTTTGCCAGAAGAGAAGAGCCACCCTGCAGTAATTGTTGTTCTTTGGTGTGGTGTTTGTAGCCAAGAACCATCTTCCAGGATGCTGCTGGTGAGCAACTACTGAAATCTCCACACTTGGACCTGCCTTAAAATCTACCAAACCCACTGGACACAGCAACTGGGCAGCAGGAGCCAAACAGGGAATTGGACAGGGATGGTCAATGGAAGAAATAATGCTGGAAGGCAAGGGAACCAAGGCTGGTGTCCCTCTGCTCCTCAGGCAGCACGGGTTGGGGACATCCCACCCAGCACCAGCACAAAGTGGGAACAGCAAAACAAACAGAAAGGATTCACAGAACAGAAAACAAAAGGCACTTGTGATTCTATCTGCAAGGTGGAGCTCTCATCAGCAGCTCCCAGTTTAACCCAGTTTATCTGGTATTTTTACAGCAAAATTTCTCAGCAGAAAAAGCCCAAGCCAAACGTGAGAGGAAGGGCTCAGGGTGAGTGCGCTGTCGGGGGAGCACATTTATCTCCTCATGAGTGTTCGAGAGGGTTTGCTGTTCATGGATAAGTTATTTATAGCTCATCTGGGCAGCATCCACGTCTTTAATTCCGTAGCAGCTTCCCTTGCCTTTTGAATTAAAAATTGAACTTTACTCCAACGGATTCTCAAGGGGAATGCATTAAATGTGCCACATCCTGTTCTTTGTTTCAAAGCAGCAGTGTGAAATAATGTAAAGAGCTCACACAGCCCTGATGATTACTGCATATTTCATTACCACTCCAACACTCTTTGTCCCACTTAGAGCTGCCTACATGCCTTGGGCCATATGGAGCTGGTTAAGCAGGGCCTGTGATTACTACTTGGAAAAATCTACAACAATCATTCTCAGACAATTCTCAGCATTGTGATTACTTAACTTCCATTTTTCTAAACCTAAAAAAGTAATCGACCATGTCTGGAATGTAAGTGAGCCCCAATTTTTCAAAATTTATTAAAAGATGCAACTGCTTATATAAATATGACACACAACAAGTAACTGAGCCGAGGTGCAATGGGCTATATTTATTTTTGCCCCTCATTTTGAGTAAGTTTGAGGGAAATGTACAACTTCAGAGTAAGAAATGAGTGCTCTTTTATAGCCAACACACATGGCTGGCAGGTGGCACACATTATTTTGTTGTCTGTGCTGCCTAAAACTTCCAGACAGTTCAGTTTCACCGAATCGCTTTTGGGTCTGTAACACGGCAAATGTTAAATGCAAGGACGAATTTGTGGCTAAAACAATTTCACCTGGAGCCTTACACAGAAGCGCCCATTGACTCCATCCCGCAGGCACGGAAAGCCCGAGCCCATCCCAGTGTCACTCCCATGGCTCTGCAGGCCCCAGACACAGCAGCATCTGCTCCTGCTCTCCAGACAGGCCCCTCTGCCAGATCCTTTATTCCCACTGTCCAGATATATTTAATGAATTACATCATGGTTGTGCAGCATCCAGGAAAGGGGGATGCTGTTAATAATGTAACCCCAGCTGACAATTCCATTTCAGTTTCCATGGATCTCTAAAGGCAGTCGTTCCACGGTGCTCATCCCCTTCGGGCTTGCAGAAAGCGTTGCAGGGAAGGTTTCCAAAGGAGAGGCTTCCGTGCTGCTCACACACACCTTGGCCGGAGGAAAGGGCACTTTTAGGGGCACCTGTCAGCACAAGGAGCGTGGGCTGGCTGATTCCAGAAATTAACCCTGGTCAGTTCTCAGGATACACTGAAAGCACTCATCTTCCCTCTTCAAGGAGAGCCCTGTCACGGAGGTTGAGGTTGGATACTGGGAAAAGGCTCCTCCCTCCAAAATTCACCAGTAACATTGAATTAATCATTAATCACATTGACATGTCCGGTGGTTTAATACCATCTAACTTCTGCCAGCACACACTCTGCTTCACACCAGTTCCCTCCCAGGGCTTCAGTGACATTCTGTTACTTCATGCCTTATTCTACTCCCAGGATTATACTGGATACTGAAAAGCAAAAGTAAAGCATTTTATGCAGAAAAACAACACTTGCAGCATATGCAAAAGCCGGTTGCAGAGCAAGCCTAGAATTAGCTACACAGATATTTTTCCAAGTTTGACAGTTGAGCCTTCTGTGCTTGTCATGCATATGCCACATTAGAAAAATAATGTTCTTATGTAGTAGTGAACACATGTTTATTTAATGGCATCTGCCCAGAGGGATGAGATATTTGCTGGGAGCACTCACAGAACTGTTTCTCTAAACCCAAATCACGTTTGAAATATCTAGGTTAAAACCGATCTGGAATGGGTTGATTTCTGAAAAACGAGACCTTTTTAACTCTCAAGAATTCAAACCCTGGGTTTTTCTACACACAGCTGGATTTTCTACGCAGGAAAATATCCCCATCTCAAAAGAGGGAGAGGAAATCAAACATTTTGAATATTACAACATTTATAAACACAAAATATGGTTTCAAAGAAAATACTAGGTAATTTTTTTCTTTCTGTTCCCCACAAAACCACATTGTCTGTCCTGATCTATGTCTTTGGGCTACAGCCACAGGGAAACAGAAACTAATCCTTCAAATAAAAACAGATTTGCTTGGGTTTGCCTTGCATTTGTGGGAGGGTTTTGTGTGGGTTTGTGTTTTTTCATTTGGGTGGGGTTTGGTTTTTTTAATAAAGCAATGGAATATTTACGACTTAGGGTATTTGTTAAGGGAAATCATCAAAATGCAGAAAAGAAAGCTTTTTGTACAAGACTTAGTACCTTAAAAGAGAAAAAAACCCAGGAAAAAATGGGTAAGGCTCTAAAAATAAATAAAAATGAAAAAGTCTGTGTTCTATCCCTTCTCTTCTTCCCAAAGTGATGACTTCAGCTGAGTAACTCAATATTTGTGCTTTGGCACCACCATCTATAAAGACCAAACAGAGTGAGTTCATTCATCTTAAAAAGACACAAAGGAACCCCATCCTTTCCCATCCATGACTAACACACGTCTAAAAGACTGCAGGCACTCAAAATGTGATGGGACCATTCAAAATATTTGGAACTGAAGGGATTTTGGTGTCAAACCCAGACTGAGATCTGACTGAAACACATGCCCGGGGTGCAGCAGTTCAGGGCACCTGAGGGAAGGGACAAAACACCAGCAATTGTTTCAACCTTTGCATGGAATGAAGATTAAAATAAACCTTAAAAAGGAAAATTTGAAGGTTTAGGTCTTCTTCTCTTTCTAGGGTTTTTTTAGTCTGTTTATGCCAGAGTTCCTTGGGGGGCAGCCTGGCCTGGCAGGGCACAGGGGAGTTGCTGAGGCACATTTTGGGCACAACATGCAGGGATGCAGAGCAAAGTTCTGTGTGAACTTTGGAGAAGCACTTGAGCCTCCACTCAATTTAATTTTAGAGTTTAATGATGTTGCATTGGAGGCCCTCAGGGTATTCCAAGGTCAGCAATTTCCCGAGGTTCCAGCCATGCCAGGGCCCAGGCTGGACACGGTTCCCTCACCAGGGTGACATTCGCTCCGCAGCTTCCACAGCCTGACCCCTCTCAGCATCTCTTCCTCCCCCTATTTCTCTCCCATTCTCGCATCCCCATTTCCCCCTCAAACTTATTCCTCAGCCTCCATCAGGATCTGCCAGCATGGGGACCTCTGCAGAGGTGCAGCCACCAACAGTGACAAAGATTGGGGCAGAAAAGCCCAGCTGGAGACAGAGGGGAGGAATTGGCCCCTTTTTTTGGAAGAGGATCAGATTGAAATCCAGATGATCCTGCAAACACAGCTGAAAGCATCTCCTCCTAGAGGCAAAAGCACCCAAGCCTTCCGATAGCAGAATCTGAGCTGAGGGGGAAATAATCAAGGAATAGAGAATAAATTGCCTGATCAATTGGTGTTTAATCAGAATTTCTGCTGTATACATTTGTGTTCTTCAGGCTCACACGCTGTAAACAACATGTCCCTGCCCAGAACATCCAAACAAGCTGCACGTGGAACACGCACGGCAATTACAAATGAATTTTGTGCTTCTGCAGTGCCTAAAGGGCTTAAAAACAGCTCCCAGAATATCTAAAATATTGTAATTCTGCTTCAGCGGCACAAAGCTGCAACACATAAATAACTGCTCTGCAGAGCATCCAGGCAGGCCTAAAAAGGACATTCTGTGTTATGACATTTTTAGTGCTTTGTAAGAACAAACTTTGGATTTCTGCTGTTACGAGGACAAAATAAGTCAGGAGCCATATCCCCCCTTGCCTGTTTGCTCTGCTTCCTCCTGGGAATGTGGCCAGAACTTATGGAGAGCTGAAAGATCTCCATTGGTACAGGAATTTAGGAACAATTCTTTGTCCTTTTATCAATATTAGGGTGAGGATTTGGGGGTTTCTGTCCACTTTGCACTATTTCCTATCTTTTTACTGCTAAGCTAATAATAAATTGATGATGAGCTCCAAGATCCATCACGTATTTCAGCTGGATAGCTGAAGCTGAGATGTTTGTCATCCATTAATTAATCTTTCGGAGGGTTTCAGGGATGAGAGAGAGAAACAATAAACCGCTGAATAAATGGGATTTAATTCCCTTCCCCTCTCATCTTCCATTACTCAGAGCACACTCAGTATGAGAAAGTCTATTTGACAAGAAGTATCAACATATTAAACACACACAAAAGCCATCCATCCTGCCAGTGCTTCCTGCAGCAGCAGCCACTAACTGTGATTAATCTATACTAATTTGGAGTTTAAAGAAAGACACTGATAAAATAATGTTTCTCCCGCCTTTAAAAATATGGAGAAAAATACACAGAAGGCAGCCAGAAATTCAGTAGTGTGCAAGTGAAAAGTAGATTTACAAAGACTAAACTCTAGGTGTTATCACTGCCACGCTGCACCTGAGGACTGTCAGTATTCCAGGCACTGGCAGGGACATTTCTCCAAGGTAATTCCATCCCACACCTGGGTCTCACTTCCTTCAGAGTCTTTTTGCTTTCTGAACCTTAAGGGACCTGTTCAAAAGGAAGGAGGACACTGAACCTCTCCTCTGTGCAGGCGAACACAACCATTTATGGAAACTGCACATTTGTGGTTTTCATTTTTTACCTGCACTCAGTAGGTGCTGCTTAGATTTTGTAGCTGTTTACATTTTTTTCATGCAATGAGAAAAAAGATCTTAAATGTTTTATTAAGTTAGTGTTTGTCTGGTTACTTATAAATATCTTATTTGCTGAAAAGCAAAACACAGCTTCTAATTATTCACTCTCCTTCCACTCTTCCAACCCAAAGGGCCAACCTGGTTGTGATAAGAGATACCATTCAGCAGCACTGCCCACACCCAAAGGCTTGGAGGAGCTGACATCATCAGCTGAGGTATATTCTCTTTCCTGGAGAGCAAAACTAGATGTTTTCATTTAATTGTGGCTTCCTTGCCACTTGCAATAGGAAAAAATTGCATTATTAGTAATGCAATTTACTGAATCTGAAGTTGTAATCCACACTGCACCACTAAAAGACTGGAATCCTTTTCAGCTCAGAAGCAAATCAGAATTTCCAGATAAACCTAACTCTGAGCTCCATAATGACTTAGCTGTGTCTTATCCTTCCACCTACACAATCCATTTAATTGTTCCATTATTTTCCAGTATTACACTGAGTTGGGCGGTTGTCAGCAACAATTCCATCTGCAATGACACCAAAATCTGCTGCCCCCTTACAGCCAGCTGTGCACCCAAAGAGCAGTGTCAAACTACTCCTAGGTGATGTTAAATCACAGCAAGAAAACAATGGCTGGAGTTCTATATCCTTATCCTTTCCCTGGGGCCACAACTCCAACTTATCTTTTATAAAGGCACATGCTGTTGAAATTAGCTAAAATACATAGATTATCTGTGTGTTAATTTGGGGGGTTGAGATCATATTTACTTTGTGTTTTCTCCTCTATCTGAACTCATTAAATACTTTACAGCCATTAATCAGTGCAACAGGTGTCTGAAGCTATAGGAGAAACATTCCCTATGGATCTCATCTGAAGCTTACCTATGGAAAAGAGATAAATCAACAAACAGGAAGTCACCACTATCTTGTGCCAGCACATCCTGTATTTCTGGAAGTCCAAGACATCATTGTCTAAATTTTAAGTTATTGGCTGCCCTGAGGTTCCAAAACCCAGGCGCACTTTATTCCAGTGCAGTTTCACAATGTGACACGGGAGCTACAATGAAAACCTGGGCCCAGGAAACAAAGTTGGCACAGAAAACTGAAGCAGAGGGAAAGGAGGAAAGGTCTGAGCCCTGGTGTAAATGTAAATACTACAGGTGCTCCCTGGTTTCTGTGCTTCTGGAATGGGAACTGCACTCCAGACACTGCTCACAGTGAGACTGCTCTGGGAAGACAATCCACACATTAAGAAAAGGAACCTTTTTTATTATTATTATTTTTAATTAGCATCTAATAATTCTGCAGTTTCAGAACTGTTTGGAGCTGTTCTGTGGGTCACTCCAAAGTGAATTTCTTACCCTTACCTCATTCTACAGTAATTTGAAGTCCAATGCACTGTGTCCGTATAAAGTGCAACGCACTTCTAACCTTTAATAATTTATATGCATGCTATCAATAATAATATTTTCAAACACACAGTCCCTCCAACAGCTTTAGGATAACATAAAACATTAGAAACACAGCCCTCCCTCCATGGGAGCTCCCACAGGAGCTGAGTGACAACCAAATCCAACATTTCTTTTGTTATAAATCTCATGCTTTACCCCACAAACCGTTCCAGCTTCCCCCAAGGCACAGAGGGATATCCAAGTAACAAAGGGTTTAACAAAAGCCCTCCTGAGCTGTTTTATCTGTTTATCATAGCAACAGGGATCCAGACCCGAGTCAGGCTGGGTGGAGATGTTCTGCCCCTCGGAATCAGCCCTGGCACCACCTGCAGAAGATTTTATTCCCAGAGCAGGAGACCCCGACTGGATCCTGAGCTGGAATCAAACAGCACTTCAGGTCACAGCTCCGAGTTTCCTTCCGCACAACAAATGATCTGAACAGGTTCTGACCTTTTCTTCCGGCTCCATTCCAAAGTTCATTCGGACCATGGCTCCAGCTTGCCTGGCCCTCTGATACTTTCCCTGCCTCCCTAAAACCACCAGGGACATTCCTGCAGTGTTAGCTCCAGGAAATCTTTCTTTCACCTTGCCTGGTGCATCTCTTGCTCAACCTTTCTGAAATCCTTATGTATTGACAAAACTGGATCTAGAGCCACTCCAAACATAAATATGTATTTAACCTTGACCTCCCTTAAACTTGGGGGCTGCACTACATAAACCACTCCTTACCTTAATTTCTCTTTAAGGGTAAATTAATTGCTCTTTAATTTCAGTAACTTTTTCTCCCACAGATGTGTGCCAAGCAATCCCATTGGAGCTACCAAACCACTTTTCCTTGGACACTCAACAATCTGTCTGCAAGCAAGGAGCAACCAGTTGTGCCCCACAGAAACTGGTGAAAATATCCAACATAAGAAAGCCAGGATTTGGCTGTGCATTAAAAAGATTTATGGTTGTGCTCTCACAAGTGAACGTAGACTTGACAGGATGAATTGGCCTTTAAAGATAAGACAGGTTAAAATCCCATTTCTGCCTAATTAGCAACTTCCCCAAGAGCAGGAGCTGGTTTCAGAGTAGAAAATCCCATGAAGGACCTTTACATGATGATAGTTCAGAGGAAATATTTTCCTGAAAGAGGAAGCAGATAACATGCTAAAAAAACATAGCTCGATTGTATCTCACAGATTATTTGCTCCCTCTTACCAACTTCCTGTAATTTTCTGGCATGTAATTCCGAGGTGGAAAACAAAAGGAACCCAGGATCTCACACTAACTCCTCACCACCACCAGAACAGCACATTAAGCCTCGTCAACAGTTAGAGCCCCTCAAAGTATCTTTCTTATTTAAGAAGTTTATTAGAAAGCACAAAACATCCTGATGTTTAAATTCCAGTAGGGAGGAGGAAGGCAGCAGGGAATCAAGGCACCAACAGCATCCATTCTCCAGGGAGGAAAGGAGCCCTGGCACAGCACACACACCCCTGCCAGGCAGTGACCAGGTAACATCCCCAGACCGGCTCAGGCATTTATAGTTCCGAGGTTTGGCTTGGAATTTTGATGTCTTTTGTATAAACCAGCGTAAAAACCTCTTTTTGTTCAATTTACATCATCCTGAGTGCTGTACTGCAGGGAATTACAGTTCTAAATTCCACCAGAAAGCCCATTAAAAAGGAAGAAAACAAGAGTGAAAGGACAGAGGAATGGCAAACGCTGTACTCCTCCTTCTAGGCTGCATTATGGAAGGGGAACAATGCTTTTTGGGATATAAAAAGGGTCAGAGCACAATGCATCACCACCAGTGAACATTCCAAGAGCTCTAAATAGCAAACTGGGTGTCTCAGCTGAGAGAACTTTAATTTCTTTAAGATTCAAATACTCCAGGAAAAATGTTTCTGCCTCACAAAACAAGTGAAATAAAAGGGGGAAGATTCACATTGTGGCAGAGAGGGCATCTGGCAGGGAAATTCTGTTCCTAATGTTCATTTGCTCCTTGTGTCCAATCTCTTGACAGCAATCTTGTACCAAACCAGAGCAGCTTCTTCCCACAGCCCAGCTCTGCATCCACAGCTTTTGTGGGCCATGACACTCCTCCACTGAGGTGATGGCTTCCAAAAAGCAAAGGAATCACAGTAAAATTTAGCCCAGAACCCTCCTGAGGTCATGGCCTGTAACCAAACCAAAAGTTAGCTAAAGCTGCTCACAAGTCTGGAGCATCTCCAGGGATGAAGATTCCATCATCTCTCTGGACAGCTTGTTCTGGTGTTTGAACATCCTCCTTGGAAACAAAGATTCTGATCCAAAACAGAAATTTCTGCCCATTGAGGTAACTTTTAATGTTGTTTTTTATTTTCCTTGAGCACATCTACAGCAAGAACCTGCTTCCCCTGCCCGCTGCCCCCACAGCCTGCCCACCTGGGGGGCTCCCATGGAACCCACGGCTCCAGGTGGTCCCACCAGTGCCTAAGAGTGAGGAATGCTCATTCCCAGAGCAGCAGGGAATTATCCACAGGGGAACTGCTACTGATCCATATTCGGGTCCTTGCTCACCAGGAGAGCAGATCCTTTCCTACAAAAGCTGCTTTGTTGTCCCCAGGCTATAAGTAATTGTCAGTGCAGTATTTTATTCCATCTCAGGTGCAACGTCTGGTGTCAAACCCAGGACTGACTCTGGAGAAGGGTGTTGCTACCCCAGAATGCCAACTGCATCCTGAACCGCTCCCTGTGAGCCCAGCAGCTCAGGCTGTTCTCCACACCAGAGACCAGAACCAGCCCAAAAGCCCGTTCATTCAAAGTCAAGTCCAGAAGACAGCAGTGAAAGCAGAAAACTCCAAGATCTCCATGTCCTGTTGTCCCTTTGAAGGCTTTCCAGCTTTTTAAACCAGCCCAGGCCAAAACTGTCCAGTAAGAACAAAATATTCCATTTAAAAAATTAAAACATATTTGGTACCATGCTCCTGCACTGAACAGATCTCCTTCCACCATAACAGCAAGTTATATATGCTAATATATGCTAATTAGGCAAGCTAATCCTCTGAGCTGAAAACCTGTTTCAAGAGGAGGTAAACTTCAAAACATTTCTCAAAAAAGCTTCCACTGAAATCCATATTCATTACCTTGCAGGCACGGATGTACCACAGCTTGGTACATTTGCAATTGGACTCGACAAAAACCTGAACCAAGTGCATCCATTTGTCCAGAACTGATGGACTTGTGGAGGAAAAATCCTTTTCTCTTTAAAGAAGAAATGAGACCGCTCCAAAAATATTAAACACTGCTGGTCTCCCTGGCTGTAGAAAGTAGGGAAGCTGTGCATGGTGATTCTTCCAATTATTATCCCAACCAACACTGCATAAATGCAAGGAATTTGTACCATGACTTCATTAATAGGTGGCACATACAAATGATGTTCTGCTCTGAGTGACACAATATTTACTGGATCACTGCAGAGGCTGCTCGCTAAGGAAGCAGCCCTAGGAAATCCATCTCCAGGGGCATTGTTAACATTCTGTGCTCCAGGAAAAGCACGGGGAAGGCTGTGGCAGCGTCCAGTGGGTGACCATGAGTGTGTGCGTGTGCCCAGTCGCTGATTCCCATGGATGCACAAGGAGCTGCACGGGCACATGGCAGAGGAGGCCTTGGAATCGCACAGGTTGTGCAGAAATGAGGAACTGTCACATAAAATCTGGAATCTGTTACCGATCCAACTGTTCCACTTAATCAAAAGCAAAGAGACTTCTAAGAGCTCTCTTGCTACTTCTGACAGCCAATTTCCCAAAGAAAGAGCAACTGTGCTAACAGATCTTAATAATTCACAGGGCCTGGAGAGCTTTTGCTAAAAAAAAAAAAAAAAAAAAAAAAAAAAAAACAGGAGGGAAGGAGGGAGGGAGGCTTTTCTTTTGACAAAAACCAGCAAATGGCCTCTTGAAAACAGCAAGAAAAGAGTCTGCCCTGCCTACACGGAGTCTGCAGAGGAGAGGGAGCCAGAGCAGCGCCACATTCCTCATTCATTCCCTGGATTTAATGGCTTTTTCATGCCTGGAATGATGAACAACACTGCTGTCTCCAGTGGATTACCTGTCACACAAAGTGCTTACCTCTAGGACTACACCTTCTCTGCTGCTGCTGCAGCCTTTTATGGATGGTATTGTTCTGTGGATGACCTTGTTAGAAATGATTAAAAGAAAAACTCCTACCGCAGCCAATTAATCTGAATTTAAGCAAAAAACCCCAGCTCTGGTAAGAGATTTATTTTCTCTCAACAGCAGGAACAGTACATGCTATAACTTCTGTAGGTTATGGGAAAGCCCTCCCAGAACGAGTAATAACCGCCACCTAAGTCTTGAAAGAATAACCAATCAAAATGGCTCAAATAGAAAATGATTGACTATCACCCCTGTCAGATAAAGCTTCCAGGCTCTGATAAAATGAAACCTGCAGAGGAATTTTTCTATAAAACAAAGTAAATTTTATTACTGAACAGTAGAAAATTTCTGAAGATATTTGCAATAGAATATAGAGCTCTGAAGAAGCGTTCAACTTTATTCCTCCTTCTATCAAAACCAGATGTTGCCACAGAGGGGAGGGAAAGCCTAACTTGAGAGAGAAAAAAATCCACAGGATCCATAAAAAACCCATAGGTATGGAAGCGGTGTTTGACTGCGAAGGTCACGCAGCTGCGCGCAGCCACCGAGAATTCCCCAAGCACTTCCATCAGATCATTTCATTGGAAAGGGATTTTTCTATAGCAGACGCTTTTCCTCAGGCACAAGTGCCACTGCTGGCTGAGCTGTGGCCCTGCAGGCAGGCACAAGTGGCAGAGGTCTCTGTCCTCAGGTGCCTCTCAGCCCCTCTCCGCGAGGAAGGAGCTCCCGGATCCGGCCTCCCGACAGGAAACGGTTCCAGGCAGCAGATGCTGGCCGGGACAAAGCCCATTCCCTGCCAGGAATAACTCTGAAACACTTCAAACAATAACATTTTTACTTTTTTAAGCACTGCCCAAAGAAAAATAAGTACAAAGAGGCCTGGAAATGCTGGAGTGTTTATAGTGCAGAATAAGCTACACCACAACCAAACCAACGGCAGTCACCAAAGTCTTCTTCTCACAAAAAGGAGTTGTGAAGTTTTGGAAGCAAAAGCAAAAAATAACAGGGTAAGAGAGCTTCATTTAAAAAAATCCACATAGAGAAGATTATTTTCTCAGCTGTTTTATGAAGGAATAATAAGAGCAAAATAATAAGAACATGAGCACGATAAATGAGGAATCTAAGACTGGCTGAAAGTCCGTTTTATAGATTAGTAGTAAGTGTTTTGTTTGCTTGATTTCTCCCTTGATTTAAAAGCAGAAACATGCCACTGTTCATTTTCTGGCCTTTCTGTTCATTTTGTTTTCTTTTACTTCTGGAGAAAGATAAGACCTTTGTTGCCAAGCCCATAAATCATGAATGACTACATGAATGCCTTCAGGGTCTCCTGTTGTCCACAGGAACTCCAAGCATCTCCTCTGTAAGGACACAGGCAGAAAAGGTGGAAGGGAGGTTACACAAGGGAAAGAATCAATACTATACCCCAAAACCTGCCTGCTACAGCTTCCCCCCAAAAAGCAGCACAGCACCACAGCTAAAATACCAGAAATAATTTCTTCAGTCCTACAGGACACTTGAGGCAAATTAGTTTGGTGTCCATATTAAAACCTCATCAGTTAAACTCAGGATCTGCAGAATTCGGTGGAATTGATGTAGATATCTCAGAATGGCAAAGCCTCCCAAGTTCCATTAGCATTGTAACATCAGAGTCCGAATTTCACAGATGGGACATTGCTGAACATGGAGTTTGAAGCTTTCAAGGAGGAAATATTTAAGGCAAGACTTCCATGGAGAGCATGGAGTGCAGAGCATATGTTACACTGCACACTCTCTGCAGCTGGGGGAATTCAGGACAAAATTCTGGGGCTCCCTGCAGTAGAAACGCAGCCACTGGCACCCAGAACTGTCAGGCACTGCCCAAGAGAGGTGGCTGAGCTTTGATCCTCCAGCTCTGTGGAGCTGCCAGCCTTGCCAGGGCTCTCTAAGGGAACACAAGGTGTCCTTTCCATGAGTTCACACTTGGGATCCCAGAACCGGCAAACAGCAAAGGACCCAGCATTTCAACTCCTTGACAGGCTCTGCTGCAGGCACAGGGAAGGGAAGAATTTTGTGCACAAAATCCCAAAGCCAGGCTGACAACACCATCTTGTACAATTAATCAATTAATTCATCTGTCATTTTCATGTCAGGGATAGAAACTGTGCACAAACCATCCCTGGTAGGACACACACTTTCATATACTTCTACTCCATCTTTCCTGCAAGCAAGGGAGGTATTTAATATTTTCATACTCATTTGCAGTTCGTATTTTGTCAGTGACAAAACTAGTTCTGAAGCTTGAAAAGTTGGAAGTGTGACCTAAAAGAAGTGAAACAGCTTCCAAAAGAAAGGTGTTCCTGTGGGAATGGCAGGACTGCCAATGCCTGCCCATTCCCACTCAGCCAATCCACAGCAGTGAGTGAATCCAGTCTCTAAATCAACATACTCCAAGAGCAACGAGTTTGGTTGTTGTACCTACAGAAAGGCTCTTTATCAGGCTTTTCTTTATCAGAAAATTATTACTGTGCAGCAATTCATCTTGTGCACTAAGCAACACCCACTATACAGAATTTACATTAAAAAATAAATAATTACACTGTACATTATTATTACTATTTAAAATATTTTTTTTGTAATTCCTCGAAACAGTTCATGGAATTCACTGCAATTCACAGGTGACTGCTTGCTCTGGACACCATTAATAATTCAACTTGAACTTATTCTCAACTGCTTCTCATGGAGCTCTGTTAAAGACCTGCTGCACGATGCAATGAGGGTGTTTCTTTCAACACACCTCATTATCTCCAAACACACCTTCCACTAGTCCAGGTTGTTGTGACTATGTTAATAAAGTGTATTTTTCAAAGAACCAAATAAAGAGTCTGTAAACAGAGGTTCATAAATAGAAACAGCATCACAGGTGATCATTGACTTCTGACATCACAGAAAATATCACTCTTTTCCACAAAAATGAAGTAATTCTTATCATAACAAAAGGCCACAAATTAAAGCTCATTCTCACCATTCAAGTAAAAGCATTAAAAAAGATGTACACGGGGTTCAAGAGTACTTGAATATCTTTCTCGCCCTGACTATTCCTCACCCAGCCAGCACCAGTGTCTGAAAGTCCCCAAAGCACTATGGTTTATCCTCAGCTTCACCTCAGCCCCTCTCCAGAGCACTGAGCACAACTACTGTGAGAGCAGCAAATTTGATTTAACAGCACCAACTGACCTGTAATGCCATTAATAACAACAGTCAGTCTAATAAAACACTTAATGCCTCCAAACTCTCACATTTTGAGCCCATAAAGGCAGGAGAAAGGCAGGTAATTAAACAGCTTTCCTATAAAACCCAGCCCCATCTGGCTGCAGCTCATTTTCCCAACTGCAGGATCATCAAGCACAAGACTCGACTTTTCATAAGGATAAAGGGAATGGAAAACTGGTTTTGTTGCCCGTGAGCCTTGCAAAAAGGCACTGCCATCCATATGGATACCTGTGCTGAATTCCAGCTCAGCCTGAGCTACAGGTGTGCAATATCCCGAGCTGCAGGAGGGACAGCTTACAGGGGAGCAAATATTACTTTTTTGGGGCTTATCAAAAACCATCCATAAAGGAGGAATTTTTGCTTCTTATGTTTCCCAAATCCCTGCCTGCATTATTTGATCACAAACAAATCCAACAAAACCTACTCACAGTATGCTTTTAACAGCTCATTTTAGCCTGATTTACATTTTAAAGAGTCCACCTACACATGACCATCTCTGCTAACTCTGAAAGATGATCCAACTGTTTCCATCAAGTCTGTGCCTGTTCAAACTCTTTGTTTCAATTTTAACACCGAACAACACTTAAAAATTCCTAGTAAATTATATCACTGTCTTTTTTACAGGGTGAGCCACTCCAATTTTTTCAACAGGCAAGAGGGAAAGAACTCAAGAATCTCAAACTGAGAGTAGGTTTAAATGAGATATTGGGAAGGAATTGTCCCCTGTGAGGCTGGGAAGGCCCTCGCACACGTTGCCAGGGAAGCTGGCATTGCCCCTCGATCCCTGGAAGTGTCCAAGGCCAGGTGATACAGGGCTTGGAGCAACCTGGGATAGTGGAAGGTACCCTTTGCAAGAATATATTGAAAAGCGATTAGGGATTAGAAACATGAAGCATTCCAGTTATGGAAATTAAGAGAGGGTCAAATCCAAGTCAATTTACAGTTCTGCACTTGTTTCCCAAATGTGAGTGATGCAAAGTAGAAATAATGCAGCAATTGAGTACATGGCCTCTCCTGCAAACTTACATGGAAAGTAACATTGTGCTCATCTTCATCTCCAGGATTTTTTTTTCCCCCCCCCCAGCAAAATAACAGCAGCAGAATTTCAAGTTTCAAGATACGATGGCAGGAATCTTAGTGTCAGGGCCAGGAAGGCAATTGGCCACGGTTAAAATCCTTAAGAAATGCTTATCAGCATCAGGAATTGCAATAAATATAAGGACACAGCTCCCAGGGGACAGTATTGCCAAGTCTGCCCTAGAAAGGTATATTCCATGTAACTCCAAGGGCAGTTTGCCTAATGGATCCACACCTCAGCCAGTAGGCTTTAATCTTGTCAGTCTTCCTGGGTTGCCAGCCCAGTAAAATTGGATTTGCTCTACAGGAAAATCCTTCTTTCTGTTCTTAAAATGCAGCTCTGGGGCAGCAAGAAATTAAGAATGCAAAGTCCACTGTGGAAGGGCTAGACAGGTGTCGCTGTGTGTTATTTGTTTTTATAATGTATTTCATTTTTATATTGGGTTTTATGTTATAATAGTTTGTTCTGTACTCCCCTATTCTCCTGGAAAATGTTATATCCCGAGGTTTGTCCCTGCCCTTTTCCCTGCCCATCCTCCCACACTCCTCCCAGTCCCCTCCTGGGGGCCCTGTCTGTCACTCTGCTGCTCCTCCCAAGTTCTGGAGAGTTCGGGTAAAGGACAGCGAGTGACAGGGCAAGAGCCGAGGAGGTTCCTCCCTTTACGTTCCCCACTGGTTTCCTTGAATGTCCCTCCAACCCTGTTCCCCTCCCACCCTGTCCCTCACTGGGGGTCGGTTTGTCCCCTCCTTTAGCCTCTCCCCTGGATATAAGCCCAGAACACGAGGCCCGAGCCCTGGCGTGGCCTGAGCTGCAGACCGAGGCAGATGTTCAAACAGGACGGGACAAAGACTGCAATAAAGACCTTGGATTCGCCCTCAGATCAAGTCTGGCTCCTCTCCTCCACCACCAACGGCGTCTCTCTCTCTCATAAGGGGAAAAGCCCCGCTGCTGCTCCCTGGGTTTTTAGGACCCAGGGGAGTTTTCCTGTCTGGCGCAGTCTCAAGCTAGCCTGGGCGAAAAGGAGCCAGTAGCTCCAGAAGAGACAAGCGACAGGTAGGGGACAGCAGGATGGATCCACCTTTCTGGAAGTTGCAAAATTGTTCAATAAAATCCACGTCCAATAAAATCCACTTGTTGTCCTCCTATGGTCTCATCTGCACCTTCACTGGGGCAGAGGCGCCTCTCCCTCACGGCATCCTAACCCTGCATGGAGCCGTGGGCAGGGCCCCTTCCAGCCACAAGCACTCCAGGATTCTGGCAGGGACTCCCGTTCCCCTCTCCCCTGTGCTTCCAGCTGGACAATGTGCAGCAAAGCCACCTTTGCTGTCTGCTCTGGGAGCCCCCCCAGCTGCTGGACTCTGCCCCTGCCCAGCTCCCTTGGGAGGCATGGCAGGAGCAGCACCCTGGCAGCCGCAGGATTCGTGCTCTGGGATCCCTGGCTCACTCCTCAATGGGCTGGAACTCCAGCTTCCAGCAAGGAAAAGATGTTTCTGCTCTTTTAGGCAAAGCTCTGAAGGAGCCGAGACCCAAGTGGAGCAAGATCTTACAATGACATTTCACTGCCAGCCTCCATAACTTCATCCAGGGCGGTTTAAGCACCTCACAGGGAAGAAGTATTCTCTGTATCGAACCTGAATTTCCTCTCTTTCAGTCTGAGCTCAATGAAACGCAATGGACTAATTTGTGATAATTCTCATAATTATACTTATTAGATAATGCTCAGTTCTTTGTTCCAATGCATCCAGCAAGCAACAGGCAGGACATTTCCACCAGCATGTCAACCCAACTCACAGCTGAGGGACTCAGAAAACCTAAACACCAGCAGAACACCAGCAGAGCACATTTATCATTTTTGCTACAACAGACTGCACTGAAAATGATAGGTAATGACAGCCTCCTAATTACCCCAATCCCTTCTCCATTTTAAACTTTCTCTGAAATAACCAAATAGCTCTTAAAAATCCTTCATCTTTGTCAATCACAGGTCTTTTGAGAGCAGGAAGAGAGCACAACATTAGCACGTTGTTATTTAGATATGGCTTGTTGTCTGTCCTTCCCTACTAAATTACAGCAGTAGATACTGGGAATAACCAGGTATCCTAAGGAATTTTTCCTCTAGCAAGTTATTTTCCTATCATGGGCCATCTGTAATTTTATTACTTATTAAAAGACCAATATAAATACAGTACAGCACCTTGCAATTACTCCCCCAGGTATTTATAAACCTCAAAGTCTTCCAGGTCTTAACAACAGGAAAAATTCTGCGTCACCCTTTCAGCAGATTAACATATTTAAGGTTTGAACACATCCTCTGCAGGACTAATCAGGAAAACAGCAGAAGCTCCAGCAGATCCTTAATAAACTTTTCAGGAATAAAACTGTGTTATTTCAGTGTCTTGATTTTTTATGAATCTATATATTTATTAATTTCTTTTCTCTTTTTGACTTTTCAAAAGCTACATTGCACAAAAAAAGTGAACTGTGGAAACCTAAAGCAAGATGGGCAATTAGGGCTGAACTGCTCCATCTGCTTCACAGAGAATTTTTATTTGACCCCAGGAATGCTGGTTACTTAGGCAGACTAAACAACTTTGATTCATTTCAGCGTGTGAGGACTGGGGTGTGCAGCTCCAGGCCAGGCTGGCAGGGTTGAACAGGAATTCCCACACAGCTTTGGAGTCATAGTCCCCTCTCAGCATCCCCTGCTCCACCCAGCCCCAGCCTGCCAGGAATCAGGCTCAGCAGTAAAAGCATGAATCCTGAATAGCTCAGGATTGCTGTACAAGACAGAATGATCAAGCTCTGTGATTCCAAAGTCCCGTGTCAGGTTCTCATCTGGGCTAAAGGCTGTATTTTGGGTTAAGAACAGGCTGCCTGACCCAGCCCCAGCTCTCTTTGATAGTTATCAGCACCTGGCTGCTCTCGGGGTCTACAGGAGCGCAGAGCCACAGATAAACCCTGCACCAAGCTGTTTGCCTAGAGACAAATCTTACTTTCTTCTGCACACCAAAGTTCCTTTCGTGCCACCTGGTTTAGATAAGCTGCTCAAGTTTTGCCTGGTTGGATTTGAACAGCTGCTCCCTGAAGATGAAGGGACAAGGCCAGGAATAGTTAATAACTTTCTTAACTGGAAACACTGTTGAATCATTTGTTTCCCTCGCCACAGATTGCGTAAAGCCTCCCCAGTGTTTGAGTCTAACCAACCTTTTAACTGGAAATAGCAACCCTCGGTGGCATTTTCCTGCCCTGGCACCAGTTTCTCTCAGAAGCGTCTACCTGGCTTCTAGCCAGAAGTATAAACAGCATTTATTAAAGCCAAATTTTGAGATAGGGGAAGGTGTGGGTGGAAAATTCAAGACAACAGCTGAATTCTGAGCAGGTTTATACCTACAAACCACCAAGGTCATCTCTGTTCCCTAATTCACATTATTTCCAATCCTGCCTTTGACTTTAACGCTCATTCTCTATCTCAAAAAAAAAAACCCAAAACCCTGTTCTCTGTTGGCTTTTATAGCTGTTCTGGTGTCTTTGCAGCTCTCCAAAGCCTTCAGTCTCAGCCAGGACACCCAGTTTCTGAAATTCCACCCCATGTACTCATTTGCACTCCTGCCCCAGCACCCCAGCCCTTCTCCACAGCGCTGATTCCCAACGGTCGCCCCAGCCTCTGCTGGTGCTGGGCTTGTTCCTCCCCAGGTGCAGGACGTGCGTTTGCCTTTGTGAGATTTCCGGAGGTTCCTCTCTGCCCATCTCTCCCAGCTGCCCAGGCCCCTCCGAAGGGCTGCAGAGCGCTCAGGTGATCACCACTCCTCCGAACCTTTTATCACCAGTAACTCTGAGGTTACTCAACCTCACAGGCTCTGCCTGTCCCACTCCAGCTCCCTGCTCACATCGCCTCCCCTGTGTTTATCACCATGCCAGTTGCTCTGTCTTTTCTTACAGAGCAAGAAAATAAGGAAAAAATCCAAGTGGATTTATGCCAAATTATGCTGGCATTTTACAGAGAGCATGCAAGACAACAAAACTGAATTTTCTAAAGCAAAAGAACTATTACAGTGGCAATAACACCTATCAAGGGAAAATCTGTTCCCTAAAATAAGGAATAAATTTTAATATAAAGTCCCATCAGCTCAAGGTGGTACCAATTAATCAAAACAATTCTCTTGCAGATTCTTCACAGTCACTGTTTTTTAAATGGTAATTATTTTCTTACTTGCTATTCCAGTGTTGGCATAAAGGAGGTTTAAGCTGATTTTCATCCAGTCTTAAAAAACAAATCATAACTGTAGTTTAAAATAGTTGGGATTGTTTACTGCTCTCGGTTCTACGTGCCAATTCAAATACTGAAAAAATGATCAAAAAACAGCACTGCTGCCAAAATGAGCACCTGAGAAAAGCCAGTCACAATGCACCGTACAGAGCAATACTAAAATCTCTGATTTTTAATACAGTATGAGTAGCGTACAATTAGCAAACTCCATGTATGTTCTGGATTCACATGCCCACACACACCCCAAGTGTGCACCTTAATAAAATTAAACACTCATTAACTGTGAACAGTCTTGAGTATTTTTATGAAGATGTTGAGTTGCTAATTGAATTTGAAACACAACAGATGCTTAGTACTCCAACCAAATACTGCTTTTCGTATATATTAAATATATGTATATTTGTGGGGGTACATACAAACACTCCTCAGCTACTAAAGTAATTAAAAAAATATCAGCCAAAGTTTTTCTGCTTCTCCCTGGCTTAAGAACTCAAGTCATGAGCTAAAAACCTCAGCAATTCCAGACAGGAAACACTGCAGTGATGCCATAGTAAACACCAATTCTGATTAAAACACCTGAATGTATAATGGATGGTTTTTTAAAAGTTGAAAAATATTTTTAGGCACGGCTTCTGCACAAAAATCCTCCTCCACAAGAATCTGCCAAATACTACAGAGCTACTCAGGGTTTAAAGTGTTACTCCAGGTTGTGCCTGGACCAGCAGGGCAGAGGTCGGAGCTCTGCAGTAAATTCCTGGCAGCTGGGAGATAAGGGCTGGGAAAAGAAAAAAGAAAACAAACACAACAAACCCCAAAGTCCCACTGGCCACATCTCCTTAGAGTCAGAGACCTTGTAAAACGTCACCTTTGTCTTCCCTGATGCCAAGCTCCTGACAGGAGCTTCAGAATAAAGCACAAGGGTTGTGGAAAGCAGAATTTAACAAACCTAAACCACAAAACTTGTCTTGGACTTTGTTTTTCAAGTGTTTTGCAATTTTGCTCTCAGAAAGTCATGCAAGTTTCATGAAACTTCCATGGAATTTAAATCAAAGATTTAAGGTGTTAATTTTTAGCCCTCTGCCTGAACACTGGTACCTGCACTTGTGTGCACACAGCAAAAGGGATAATTTCTGTCAAACTCCGCTCCACAACACCAGGAATGGGAACAAAGGTCCACGTGCACCTGGCAATGACAAAATGCACACACCCACTTGGGGATGCTGCTGGCAGACTTTATGCTCTGCAAAAACTCTTCTACCCATTTCAGGCTTCAATACTAAATACTAAGCAAAAGAAAATGTTGCAGATACTGCAAAGGCCATCTCTTGCAATTTCCCCTTGGCAGACGTTTGTGCAGGTACTTCATCCTGATGGAGGGGAGGCTGTTGCTGAGTAATCTTCCTCCTCAACCCCTCAAGTGACAGGAATTTCAGTTGGGATCACAGCTATTCACAGCTACCAAATCAGCAGTCACAGACCTGACAAGGTATTAGGGCAGGACACAGCAAGTTTCACACAAAAGACACTACAATCTCACAACAGAAGAAGCCACATTTGGACAAGGAGACAGGTTTGCTTTATGCAATTTGCAAAGAAAATTCAGATTTAAGCACTGTAAAATCAGCTTTAAAATAACAAGGTTGCAACAGATGCTCATTTAATTAAATAGCAGCAAACTGATCCCTTTTCACATCTTCAAATGTCTATTTGATCCTAACACAGGTTCATCCCCACCACTGTCCACTACATGACCACAGACATACTGCAGCTTCCTGAAAATGTCATTAATCCCAATTAATTTCCCATAGCACAGCCCCAGCTGGGCACAAGGAAGCGGTGGCTGCTGCTTTGTTTCCTGAAGTTCAAGTGAATCCAACTCTGCCCGTGGTTACAGGTGTTGTTTGGTACTGAATTCCAGAATCAAGGACCAGGTTGGGTTGAGGGGACCTTAAAGCCCATCCAGTGTCACCCCCTGCCATGGCAGGGACACCTTCCACTATCCCAGGTTGCTCCAAGCCCCGTCCAGCCCAGCCTTGGACACTGCCAGGGATCCAGGGGCAGCCACAGCTTCTCTGGACAAAGCATAAGGGAAGTGGTTGTGCTCCTCCCCAGATGTGAGACAACCGCAGTGGCAATAAAACCCTGGGCATAAGGATGTACTTAAAAACATCAGAGATGGTCCTCGTGCTTTTATAGGTAAAAGAGATCAAATGTTATTTGAAAACAGTCAGGACTTCAATGCGTTCAGAAAGGCCTTTCATGAATGTCAGGAAAGAGGACAGAAATTAGAAAATACCTTCAGCCAAGTAAAACTGGCTCCATTCACTGAAACTATAGTAACCATCTGCTTTTTGTTGCCTCTGTGCTCTTACAATACTCATCAGAATGACCATGTTCAGAGAAAGTGAACACAGAGCCGGGGGAAAGAATTATTTACAGCAGTTCTACAGCCCTCCTTTTTACTTCGATGCTCTATTTAAATATTCTGGCTGTTTCTAGAGCTTGGTAAAACTGCCTTTTGTAGACTGAACACAAAAAACAAACAGGAGAAAAATGCAGCATTTTCCTCCCTCATCCAGAATACTGTGAGAGCACAGTGGTTAAGCAAAGGCAGAGTAAGCTAATTACCAAGTACACAGCTGCTCCTACCTGGCAGAAAGCAAAGGGAAAAAAATTCCTATGAGTCATCAAATGCAGTTCCTAAATCTGGAAAAGCCTTACAAAAATAAACTTCCACGAAGAAGGGACCAGCTTCAGAGGGGGGAAAAAAAAAGCGATGCAGATAAAAAGATCATTATTTCAGAACAAAAAACTATTTCCAGTTTGAAAGGAAAAAGTTTTTTTGGCAAGGCAACTACTAAATATGTCATCTAGTTAAAAACAGCTTCTCTTCTTGTGGTTTGCTGGGGCAGAATGAGTGAGGAGATCTTCTACCAGATTATTTTTTTATATGAAACACTGAAAGGGGGTGGGAAAGAGTCATTTCTAACCCAATTTAGAACATTTTTATTCCTCTCCATGATCATCAGCATTTCTTACATCCACCTTCAACACGCACAGAGCTGCAGATATTCACTAAGAATTCAGGGTAAGTTCTATGTTCTGCTTGAAACACGAAGGACAATCCTGATTATCCCAGACACACTGGGATACAGATACACAACTGTTTATGCCTTGGCAGAGCTTCTGTTTGCAAAGCCCTTACTTGCATAATTTCTCATCTATTTTAGAAAACAGCAAATGAGTCTCTAAATTATTAGTAGCAAAACAAGAGAATTCGTAGTAAAAGCATTGGCTTGAAATTTTTATTTTTCAGTTTTGTCACTAACTTTAGCGCTTCCCTGAGTTCTTTCAGGAGTCCTTTCTTGCACTCACACATGGTTACTGCTGAAATTATATTACATTGACCATTAAATTTGAAGGTATTTAAATTTAAAAATCAAATTTAAAAAGAGAGGACCTGAAAACTTCAAACTACGTGTGAGTTGTTGGGTTTGTGAGCTGTCTGTTGGGTTTTTACCTGGGTGTCAGAGGAGGTGAGTTCTGACCCACCTGTACTCACACACTAAGTGAGCACTGACTGACACAAGAGCTACTGCTGCCCACACATCCCCTCACCAAACCCAGGATGCCAAAACTGCATTTCCTTCTGTTTTCCAAATAGATTTTTTGATCCAAAATTCAAAGAGTTTAATTAGAACTATTTCTGAGGAGAAATGCATCAGCTTCACAACCTGATCCCATGAGCTGCTCCATTATAAGCTGCAAAATATCCCGATCTTAAAAGTCTTTTCCAGCCTAAATGATTGTGTGACTCCATGAAACGCATTTAAAATAAAATTACGGAGTATTCTGAAACAAAATCCCCATTTCAATTATCCTCCAAAACATCTTGGAAATTGCAGTGGAAAGTCTCCTTTCTGCCCAAATCACCAGATCCCCTTTCAACTACCCCAAGTTTCAGCTACTTTATACTCCTACCTCTCTTTCTCCCTAGGAACAGTTACCAGAAATTTGCTTCAGGTTCATTTCTGAAGGAAATAATTAGATTTACAATTAACATTCCAAAGTATTTCTTGTGTAACATTTTCCCATTGCTAATCATTTACCCAGTGGCCAGGCACAGGAATCCACACAGGGTGAGTGTGCAAGGACAAACAGCCAGGGGCTCTCAAAATGCAGCATTTCAAGTGAAAAGGGCCATGTTTCACAGGGAGAACAACAGTTTTCCAACTTCCTTTCAGACTGGCCTGTAATTTCCAAATCTTTCATTTCCAAACAAAATTGGCTGACTTCTAATAATTTTCCTTTTGATTATTTTCTTCCCTTGATGTCTGGGTGGATTATCAGCAAAAAATAAGTTCCTTTTTTCCTCTACTCAAAAAGTATTTGACTGCACAGCATCTCTCCAGAACAGACAGCAGGAGACTGACACAGAAGTAAAAACACAAACCCCAACAAAACAACCAAAGAAGATAAGAATTATAATCACACACATCATTACTGAGCACTGCTATTTGATAAAAAATAATTATTTATGCACAATTGCAGCGTTATTCTTCCTTCACCTCTCCTGCATTTCACGAGGTTTCTCTTAGCAGGTTTAATCAAATTTTCCAGAATCTTGTTGGATATTTAAATAATGACATGCCCACTTAATCTGCACAAAAGGCATGGATTAAGGTTTGTTTTGATTCATTGGCTAAGCATTAAGTAATTAGATTTGCCTTGTTGTTAAGGAGAGAATAAACACGTTGCTCAGTTATGATCTAAACCCAAAGCTGCCCTTCTACACTTTTTTACCCTCCAAAAAGTTTCTTCCAAGTGGACGCTCAAAGATGACCTACATGAAACAAGGACCTGGAGGCACAGGGCATGGGGAACACTTCCCACTGCCAGAGGGCAGCGATGGATGGGATATTGGGAAGGAATTTTAAAGAGATAAGTTAAATTAATGTGTTCTGCTCCTCTTCCAACACAGCAACAAATCTTCACATAGACAGCTCAGGAATTATCATCCCTGACTCTAAACCAGCTATCATAACTAAAAAACTGGAACTTGCTCCAAAATTATCTTTTTTCCATCCTGTCTTTACTATGTACTATCACAAAAAAAAAAAAAAAAAAAAAAAAAAAAGCATCACTTCCTAGATTGTGTACACAGAGACAGATGGAAAAAAGGAATTTATACACTGCAGGATGAACTGAGGAATGGTGACACAGCCTAGAATTGAGAATACACCAATCACCCTGTACAATAAAAAGAAAATTGGATGCTTATTATAAGTTAATACCCACCAGATTGTTCACAAAATACAGTGTCTAGAGACATCTTGTTCACAGCATTTACTATTAAAAAAAAAAAAAAAAAGCCACAGAAAATATATCTAAAAGCCTCATATCTCTGTCCTCGAAATCTCCCAGGGCAGAGCTGCAGAGAACATTTGTACACGATTTGAGCTAGGGAAGGTTTCCACACTCACCCTGCTTTATACTTCCTGAAAATGTTTATTTAAGTTGCTATTTTCCATTACTGTTGTGACTCCTGTCATTTGAAACACCACAGAAACAGCCACAAAGTGTCAGTACAAAGCCAGAAAAACAAGACAAAGCTCAGAAAGAACAAAGCCTATTTTGAAATCTGAAGACACCTGTACAAATACTTTTTTTTTTTGAAGAAAAATAAGCCAAAACTTTTTCAAGTGAAAAATAACCCCTCCAAAAACATATAAATTCAAGTGAAACTATCAAGATAAAAACAAGGAAGTTCAAATGCACTTATACTGGATAATAAAAGAATTGGTTTGTTTGCTATCTACAGTGATTTTTCCTAAGAAAACATTCACCAGAAGACAAATATTTAATATTACTCAAAAGCAACAGTCCCTGTTTAAAGCTGTTCTGTAAGACCAACAACTCTGTTGAGCAGGCAGTGTTTATAACAAAAACGTGCTTTTTATATCAGACAGTTTGTGCTAACTCGGCAACATTTCCAGCTCAGTACACTCTGTACCAGCGGGGCTTGCCAGAAACTCGGCTCTCCACGAGCATTTTCCTATTTGTTAACTATTTCTTCCAAAAGAAAGGAACTAATCCCAGTGTTTTGAAATCCTCTTCCCAGCCATTTAACAAGGAATTCATTTGCCTAACAAATACACAAGGAAATACTAATGTAAACAGAATAATGGCAAAATAATTTCTGCTATGTAAATGAGAGAAGCTGGTGGTTTCGTTTTAAAGCAGAACAACACAAAGGCAAGAATTACCACGTTTTCTGCAGGGCTGAATCAGAGAGGAATCCAAGAGGCACTAAAGGCTTCTTATCTTCTCCCAACTCTATTCCAGATAACAGCCAGAAAAGCCCCTTTACATTTTGATTTTGGAGTGATGGGCTTTTTTATTTAATAAATATTGATGAGACATAAAAATGTCTGTTAACTCAGAGAGAGAAGGCTGGTTGATGTTCTAGCTTAATGGACAGGCCAGGAGCACAGGCAGCCCCTCACACAACCATTGCTGTTCAGAGCAGAAAACCCATGGAATCATGAAGGAAATGTGCATCCACAATCAAAACCTACACACCTCCAGTGGCTACATCTCTTCAAACCTCCAAGCTGTGCTGAAACACAGGGACTCTCAGAATTTCGGGGTGATTTGCAGCCGTTTGGCAGCTGCCCCCGACCCTGCAGAGGAGGAACTTGGCCAGAAGCAGCTCAGCTCAGGCACACGTGCTGAACACGTTCGCTGTGCTTACACACCAAGGTCAGGGTGCAACACATCCCTCACACACCCAAAGCAGGGCGTGTGACACAACTACCTGTTGTCACAACAAATGGCATCTCCTGAGGGGAAAAACCACCAGGGCCTAATGCCACCCATGCGATGCACCCACCGCAGATGTGACAAACCCAGTTATCCCACTGGTATTGGGGAACGATAAATGCTGGGCAACCTCCAGTTCTCATCACTCTGCCCTTTCTGGTATGGACAAAATGGGTTCTTTTGGCAGCAATGAAATACTGATCTCTGAAAAATTGAATCTGCTTTCACAAAAATCTGATAATGGGATTTCAGGTTATGATGGCTGTGCCTGCGCCTTTCTTTGTGTCTCACCCTCCTGGACACTGCGCAGCACAGTCAATTCTTTGCAAAGCTCCCATTAAATAAACTATCATTACATAAACAGCCCCATTTTCACAACACATATGGTTTTGAAAACTCTCTTTATCCACTGGGCAGCTGCGATGCTGAACAGAAGCTATGGCCAGAGTTATGGTACATGGCAGAAAGTTCTGTGAATTCCAAGTTTCTGTGTGTTTTTATTTGGTTGTAAAATGTCATATTTCTGACATATGACGGGGATTTACATCTGCAAATGTTCAACATGTCACAGTGACAGACTGGGTCCATGCTGATTGTGTGTTTTGTTAACACTGACAACAACCACAGCCAATAAAACTCTGGGAGTCTTTGTACTCCAAATGCACTCCGTATTCTTTTCTAATATATTTGTACAAAATATCTTAACTTCTTCCATTTCCCTCAAGCACTGTATATTCAAAGGCTTTTAAAAGTTAGAGTTCATGGGATTTCAGGGTTGTATTTTCTTTTGTTCTTTTTCCTTTTCATTTATTTATTTATAATCTCATCCCAGATGTGGCATCAAATGCACACAGCAGGATATCCTTAAGCAGTACTTTGTAGAGTTCTTTGTGTCACCATCCAACATTCTTAATCACATGAAGATTAGCAGAAAGACTTAGCTGGGAGTAGTGTGAGCAATGGGAGGGGAAACTGGCTATCTGCTGGTTTAAAACAGTTCCACACCAGCTCTCTCTCCTTTTCCCAATTTCCCCAGCTCCCAGAACACGGAGACAAGGTGGAGCAATAACCAACTTTCCCTTCCATTCACCATTTGCATTGCCTGCTTGTTCAGCACAGCAGTTAAAAGCAACTGTGGACCAGGGCTCCCTCCTCCTCCTTCATCCCACATCCTGGACACACATCCTGGACAACTTCACAGCTTAGAACGAGTGGCCAGGGGGGAAATGCTGAACACAAAAGCTTTGGCTGAGGCAGCTCCCAGTTCCTGGTTCCAGTCAGATCCACAGCTCCAGATCTCAAAGCAAGAGCAGCCACTGGTGTGGTTTGCAAACCTAACAGCCAGGTAAGGGAGATAATATATAATAATATACAATAATGAGAGTTCAGCACTCCCACCGAACTTGTCCACTGCACAAGGAAGCCAGGACACCAACAATTCTATGTGTAAGACAGGCAAACAAGGGGGCTGGACTGATTATTGGCACCACAGGCATTGGGAAGTTGTGGATTTCCATCACAGGTCACTGTTCTTAACCCAAGACCACTTAAGATGTGAAAAGTAACCACAGAAAGCCTCTGACAAACTGTACAGATGACAAGTCATTTTTAGGATGCAGTAATTCATTCCTCATCCTAACAGGTTAATTTAAATGGCTACCTCGGATTAAATGGCCACAAAAATTCAGAAACTGCGTTAAATGTAACAGGGAAACTCCAGAAAAGAAGTGCATCTGCTGACAACACAACTTCAAGCCAGAAGAGGAGTGACAAATTTTTTTTCTGACACATATGGACTAGCAGGAAAACAAATTAACAGCAGCCTGTTCTCGCATGAAATTATGAGACAGGCACAATAGTGTAAAAGTCATCTTATATGCAGAGCTCTTAAAACTGAATTAATAGAGGACTATTGCATAGTTACTGCTGGTTATAATTTGGAATACATTAAAACCTCTACTTCCCCAGACCAATATTTAAAATAAACAAGAAGCAGTGAGCAGGCACAGCCACTTCATTAAAGTGATTACATAAACTCTCGAACCAAGGCTTAATTTGAATTAATAGTAAAGATAAAATTGAATGCATAAACACGCCGTGCAGAAAGAATGAAGTTCTGAAAAGAATTAAGTGGGTTGATGATATCACATAGCAAACACCTGATGAATTCATTAAACACAAAGGGTTGCAGATACCACGATACACAGTGAGCAGTTCCTACTTGAAAAATCAGATGGATGTCAAACTTCCAAAAACCTAGTGAGTCTTAACAGCTGTAGGACACAGACAGAGGTTTTACAAAGCAGCAGCACAATTTGAATCTATGACTGATACAACCAAAGTATCAATACCAGACATGATTAGTTTCAATGAAGTTATTCCCATGTTTGGGAGAACAGCTTCTATTTCTGCTTGGAAATGCCAGGGATTTCTCCCTTAGAACTGCTCTGTAGCTGAGATCCACTTTCCCCCAGGCACGCTCCCAAGGGGAGACCCTCAGCTCATCGATTACATAAACTACTCTGCTCTTACTCACCTTAGTAGGGCAGCTAAATATATGCACCAAGAAGTAAAATCTGCAGAGCCATCAAAGCACTTCTGCTGGAACAGAAGAGCCGACAATTTATAGGCTCTTCAGTTGTGCCTGCTTTTATCAGGCTGGTTAGTTGAAAGAAAATGCACACATAATTACTTAATCCCATTAAAACAAAGACAAATGACAGCAGAGAACTCCCAAGCTCAGCAGTTTGAGCGCTGGAAGATTCTGAACTCACACAGAAATGAATCATGGAGCCTTCTCTGTGGGCAGCTCCTTCCACAGCCCCTCTTATTTTGGCTACATCAGCATCACAGCTCTGATACCCTGGTATTCCAGCCAGCTCCAGAAAATGGCATTTTGGACAATGAACAGCTTCCAGATTTCCCAATGTACCAGTAATCCAAGGTCTCCACTTTTTCAGTGAAATTATTACATGTCAATTAAACAAACCAAGTAAATTCATAAGAAGCTACTAAAAAATCTCAGTTGCTTCTTCCAACATTTGGGGAGCACAAGCAGGAATCCTAAAGAGCAGCAAGTGGCCATTTGGGGCTGGTGCTAAATTTTAACATTTTGAGTTTCAGAAACTTACAGGAACTCCTATTCAGTGCATTAATAACAAAATGTAAACTGTAGGCGGTGCCTGAACAGGGAAAATTAGGCAAATTAATGTTTCTCTAGGGGGATTTATAACACAGGGTCTGCAGGCATGTTTACTATGCACGAGTAAATAAATGTGTAAAATGATTGCAAGAACTCATTGAGGAACTGAAAACTGAACTTAAGTAAATTCACATTAAACTGAAAAGTCACTTCTTAAGAGAGTAAAGATTTTTATTTTTTTGTTAATACAAATATATATTAGTGTACCTCTAAGCACCAGGATCTATTTTCTCTGCTGTTCCTACACAATAACTGAGCCCTTGAATGTGAGCAGTGTCTCACCTCCAGGCTCAGCCATCCTACAGCAGCTGTCTGGGACAGGACAAGCAAACAGTGCTGAGTGTAATGTTTGCTCACCAATTACCCTTTAGTGGGCTCACTGAGCACCTCCCAGGACAAGGCCAGGCAGGAACCCCTATCCCAAAAGGGGAAGGATTAGGAATTTCACTACTAGAGTGCATTTCTTTTGAGACTAAGGAGTAACAGTCTTGCAGGCAAAACATTTTTCTTCACACTTTCCAGGCCTTAACTGTGGTTTGCAGCAAAAGAAATAGTAATAAAATAATGCTTCCTGTAGTCTGGTTTAGTTCAGGAAAAAGGCAGAGAGGGACTGAGCCATAATTCCACGTGCACCTGGGACAGGGGATACCTCTGGAAGTTTTCCACTGCCAAGAACAGCTTCTCCAGGTACAAAGGCTCTCTGGGGAGATCTCTCAAGCACACTGCTGTTTATTACTCTCCCTGCTCATTAGCTCCTGAATACATTTCCCAAAGAACAGGAATAAACGAGTTGGAACTCCTCATGACCATAATACCAGAAATCACATCCTTTCCATGTAGAAGAGACAAAAAAAATGACAGGGCAGACAAATACCACACACTTCCCCCTCACCTGCCTTAGAGAACAGATTCCAGGGAATTTTGTTGACATATGTGGCAAAGAATTGCATAGAATAAATTTTATCAGACACCAAAGAGACCAAGAGATTTTCCTTCCAGCTCCCCAAAACAATAAACTCCAAGCCCTGCTGCTCCCCTGTTGACATAATAACACTGTCCATACTTCTCTTCTCTTTACAGAGCTTTAAAGAATAAGTATGAAATTCTTAAAGCCATTCCAGTAAAAAAATTCCTGTACAATGACCCTTTCATCACCTGTGACTGGAAGGCTCCCTGGTGGGAAAGGTGTTCTATTACTTGTGTTTCAGAAGCAACTACAATGTCATGGAACAACTACAAGACAGAAACGTTTTATTGAAAATCTGATATTTGTTTTCTGCTTAGAGACTGGCGCACCTGCCACCTTCTGCTCTTCCTTCTAAAACCAAGTTTATCAATAGAAGCACTTTAATAGAGGAAATTCACACTTCGATTTCTCCAGGAATTTGAGGCGCTACTTTTGCCTGGTTATTTGCACAATCCACCCATCAGTTTGTTTTAGAACTTTGAAGCATTTCAGTTTGACTCCTCTGGCTCACTGACTATTCCAAAGCAATAAACGCCCCAGAGTTTGGTACAAATACTGTCCAGGAGGATCAGAGAGATCAGGGCTCTGCAGGCTGAGCAGGAATGGCTGTCAGGACAGCCAGGGAACACCAGAGGTGGCTGTGCCAGGGCCCAGCCCAGCCCTGGGCTCGTGCCAAGGCACAGTCAGGGCTGGGAAGAGGCAGAGGCAGCTCAGGGAGCTCCCAGCCCTCAGCACTGGAACAGAAACTGAAACTGTGCCAGGCTCCCAGCAGCCCTGAGCTAAGGGAGCACAGGGACAGCTGCAGGGCACCTGTGGGACCAGAGCATCACCGCAGCCTCGGCTGCTCTGAGCCAGGCTGAGCACCCAGACCTGCGCTGCAGCTCCTGAGACACATTAAAGGGTGGTTTCCATCAACAGGGAGGTAAAGGCATTTCAGCTGTGCCCACCTTGCAGTGTGCCTCTGGCCTGGACCTTCACTTCAAACTAGTGAGCATTTCAGCCTTGGAAAATCAATTTTACACCATTACAGTTAAAGTTCTTATCATTATATGACTGACTGCAATACACGGGTGTGCTTGGTTTGCTTGTTTTGTTTTGGTTTTTTTTTAACCAAGAGACTAATATTTAACTAACAGCATAACTCCAGCCTTTTCCTTTTGAAACCCCCACTTCCCATGGGCAAAAGAGCAAAGGTAAGAATCCACCCTCATTCTTAACCTATCCCATGCACTCAGTTGTTTTCCACTTGCTCCTCCTCTTCATCCCATGCAGGAATATAGTTTTGTTTGCTTCTCTGGAAAAGCCATACTCCAGCTTCAGGGCCCTGAGGTTTCAATGAACATCAAGAACAAACTTCACATTTCCAAAGCTGCCTTCCCCGTTTTCCTGGCTCATCACCGACACCCTGAGCCATGGATCACATCTGAGACTTGCCCCATGGACACGATGCCAGGTATCCAAGGTACTTGTCCTACAGATTACAGTCAAATCCCAGGATAAGTAAATGCAGGTGTATAATGAAGCCCACTTAAAATGAAACCAGGCTCAGGCTTGGGGTATAAGAATTCTGTAGTAAGATTTATGACTTTTAATAGGAACTTCATTATAAAGAAAGTGACTTTTATGTAATGAAAACCATCTCTCTCTGAAGAGGAATGATGTGTTAACATCAGCAGAGCTGTGTTTCAGTGTTTTCTGTTTGCAATCCAGCACCGTCATTGTCACTTTAAGTTCATTAATTATTCTAAAAATGCCATTACCAAAATGCAATTGTACGCAATTTTTCAATCATTTTCTTCAGAAGGTGGCATTTCATCTATTTTTAAAGTCTAAATTTTCCAGTAGAGCTTACCCAGCGTTCTTAGAATTACTCAATACATGAAAATACAAACATTACTAATGAGCCCTATTAACACAGATTTCACTTCAAGCTAACTTAGATTTACTTCACACAGTTAAGTGAGTTCATTTCACTGGAAAAAGAGATTCCCTAAAGGAAAAAACAGCTACCGTGGCTGATATTGCCCAATACGTCGCTGAAAAATAAATTCTACTGATTGGATTTTTTTCATTTCCCCCCCACCCCCAAGCAGCACTTTTAAAAATACAGACTTTTAATGATTGTTTAATTTTCATATAACTAGAATATAAATCCTTTACATACTGCTTTGCTGCAGCTGCATCATAGTGTTCCGTTTTTCAGGGGAAAAAACCTAATTACGTGGTTCACCGAATTGCCTGTGGTAACACATCAATTTTATTTACATTCAAAAGTTGGACTTGAGTTTGTTCTCAGCACTCTAGTTAATTCCAAGCCCATTTTGCACAATAGTTCTCCTGGATTCATTAGTAACACCTCACTCTGCTGTTACTGGGAGGGATTCCCAGCTGTTGGAACCTTGCTTTGGATTTCCAGTGCTTTCCAGGCAGTTCCACTTCCACTGTTCTATCCCACCTCAAATATCCTGGATTTGCTCTAAGCCTGGCCTTGCTGAAACAGTTCTGCCAAAGGACCATCAAATGTCCCTCCAGAAGGCAGCTGTTAACGTTACTTCTGGAATACCAACTCCTTTTCCCACAAAAACACCAGAGAAAAACAAGAACTGTAGTGTGGCAAAAAACCCTAAAGCTTAATAACCAAAACTTCAACTATTTCAGTCAAACTGAGCCTATATTTGGAAGGCAGAGAATTTCTTGGCTTTGCCCTCCATCAGTGTCTTTCCCCTGAACTGCTTTCAGAAGGCAATTTGTTGCAATCAACAGGAAAACCTCCAAATTCTCAGCCATGAAAATTAAGAAGTTAATTCTTGAGTGACATAAATAGAATAAAATAATAAAAAGCATTTGGCTTTTTTAACATATGGCCCTTTGGTAGATTTCAGACTTTTTTGCCTTACATATTGCCAGCTGTAAGCAGATAAAAAATGCACTATGTAAGAATGATCCATGGAATATCCTGAGCTGGAAGGGACCCACGAGGATCAGTGAAGTCCATTTCTTGAGCAGAATCGGTAATGAATTCACAACTGCCACATGTACTCACTGGATCCTGCTCTGAACACTGAGATTCTCTGTTCATGTGGAGACAAAACCACTGAAGGAAAGAGGAATTAAGGCAAAGGTAAGTGCAATCAGAATTCCAAACAGGGCACCCAGTTTTAATTTTTTTTAATGACTCCCATAAACCCAACTTTCAAGTTAAAAAAAGTGGTGGGAAGAACATTTATTTTTGAAAGAAAACAAAACAAAATGAAGACATCTCGCCCAGACACAATAAGGCTCTTGTCAACTTCATGTGTATAAAAGGAGTTGGCATTTTCCCATGAAGCAATTCCTTAATCCCAAATGATGGCATAATAACCTCATTTAATATGCCTCCTTAAAAGAAAAAGTTTATTTTGTCTAAGCTGAACTTCAACTGGCAATCACTGGACACCAATTACCAGTGTCAGATATAAGGGTCACGGAACAATTCTGCGAGCTGAGAAAGTAGGAATTCACTTTTCAATCCCATCTTCTTGCCGAAAGAACGCAAAAGTTGAACTTTGTTTTCATGTCTTTGGGAATAATCTATGCTAGGCAATTAAGAAAATGCAAATGACTTATCTTATTGAAAATAATCAAGCCAGAAACAGACTTTTCAGTAACTTAATATTCCAATAAAGTCTTCTGTCATAGGAACCTACTTGTTAATTCCACTCTGCGCTCAAGAACCGGCAATTAACCATTTTCAGATTTCACTTCAAATTATTAATAAGTGGTACTCAGCTGCTTGATATTCACTGCTGCTTTTTAAATGGAAAGCCTTCCAAAAGCCTTGCATTTCAGATCCTTTATTCCTTGTTCATGAGCTGCTTTTCCATGTCCTGGCTGCTCTCCTTCCTGGTACCACTGGGCATGACAAGAGTTCTGGGGTTTATGGAGTTACTCAGGGTGCATACAATTGTTGTAAAACACATCCCATGCTTTCACCAAAGCCCAGGAATCCCAGCAATAACCTTTGGGCAAATCCAAGGAAGTCTCCAAACCAGCTGTAATGCAATTCCAGCAGCAGCTCCCCCCCTTCTTGCCCACTGCCATCATCTCACAGTAAAATGAAAAGACTGAGGAGCACTCTCATGTGAACACCCATTTCATGGCAAGGGGGCTCAGTCTTCATTTCACGCATTGCTTCACACACTTAAAACATGTTTGAATAGAGAGGAACATCTTCTCATTCAATAATTAACGTATCTCACCAGACAGAGCTTAGAACATACTCTGTAATTCCTGACAGAGCTCCCAATTCCTCACAATTGCAGAAGTAAGACAGTACCCTGAAAGAACCTTAAATAGGCTCAAATTGAAATGGAAAGTAGATTTTTCACCACTTTGTTCCCTTTTACATTAGCTAAACCAAAAAGTATAACTTTTTCAATTATTTTTCTTTTAATCCCTATTAAATGCTGACAAGTACCAACTATTAAACATTTACAGGTTAAACGTTGACTTAATTTAGAAGACTTGACTGATAAATGAAACTTTGAAATCTTGCAGCTCATAAGGGAGCATCAAGAACCCTTCCTAGCAGAAATAAAAGCAACTACATTTGGGTTCTGGGGAAAGTTGTTCTCCTCATGAAACATCCTTAAAAACAGAGCTGACATGTTCTGCTTTCCTGTAGGTAAAAATCAGCAAATTTCAGGTAGAGAAACAACAGCAGAAATTAATTTTGGGGCACAAGCACGTGGGTTAATGTGGGTGCCCTGCACACAGCTCTTCCTACAGGCAGCATTTTTCCCTGCTCACTTTTATCAGCACCAGGGGATTACGGCTGCGCCAGCCCGATATGCCAAGAATTCATAAACAGGAACGAGCCGAAGCTCCAGGTTTTTCCTGTCACAGCTCAAATTTCAGCTACGTTTTTAAACTTACCAAGCTCCAAAGATCATGTACAATAATCTTTCAGGAACAACTTGCCCAATTAATTCAAGGTAATCTATTCTTCATAAGCGCTTCCATCCAAATTCTTATATTCTACATAGCAGAAAGTGAAATAGTGTCATTTTTCTGGGGAAGCAGCACCAGAAATTAATGGATCAAGTGCAATATATCAGATGGAAATCCCAAATACCTACCAGGATCAGTGAGTTCAGGCACACAAGCTACTAAGTTGATAGAAGGATGTAGTTTTACATAAAGAACTACCAAACACCCAGAATTTATTCATTTTCAAGCTCCTGTCTCACATTCTGCCAGCTTTCCATAGTCCACCAATGCTGTGCTTGCAGTCACCAACATGTATTCTCAGTAGTGGTACACAACACAATCCTTGCATTATCCCTGAGAATTCCAATATTCTGTACCACAGATGCAGCAAAGGGGAATATATCCATAAATCCAGTACAGAGGTTAAAAACTGATAGACAAAACTGTGAGAGAATTACAAAATATTCTGAGTTGAAAGGGACCCACAAGATCAAGTCCAACTGCTGGAGTGGTGTAAAATGTCAGAGCAAAGTGCTCTTTGCAAAAGCAAAGAAGGGAATTGAGGAACAGACCTCCCTTCCCTATAATCTGTGTGGAACCCACAGGGTCCAGGGCAGGGGTGGGAGAAGAGAGAAAACCCAAGGGTTGAGTCTCAATTCTCTGTGATGCTCCAGATGGTATTTGGTCACCAAATGCAAATGAGAACTCTGCAACTTGCAAATCCACAACGCTCCTGTCAAAAACGCTGCCAACAGTCACACACTCCCTCCTCTCCTTCCACTTCTTCTGCCGGATGTACAAAAAAATGAATTTATGGGAAAAGGTAGTGTGGCTGCAACAGCTGCCAAACCTCTCCAGGCAATATCATTAAACAGCATTTATCCTTCAGAAAACCAAACTTCAACAAACTAAAGCACGCCAAACTTTTGCAGACTTACAGAACCTCTCCAGTTTTCCCTCACTCACTGACCCCACCCCGGTTAGCTTTTTTCCGCCCAGGATTGAATAAAGATCTTCAACTTCCCGTCCAGTTTTAAATGCCACCACAATAAAAACCAGAACACCAGTCAAGGCTGGCAGGAAGAAGAAATGTAGGAGAATGTGCAAGAGACACTTCTGAAGTTCCCAGCTGCCTGGTTAATCCAACCACTCCACTGATCTATAACTGCTCTGCAAATAATTGTTTTTACTTAATCTCCCGTGACAGCATTTAATTATCCACAGTTTTGGAAAGCTACTACATAAACAATGCTCCTCATACCTCCTGTTTACAATCACAAAGTTGTTTTCCCTATGCCTAGTTGAAATTCTTTTATTAATGGCATATTTGCTGTTTACCAAATCGTCAATGTTATAAAGATAAAGGAACACTTAGTGCTTCTGAAAGCAAAGCCTCAGTCTGGACTTTTCCTCTGTTTACTGAAAGCAGTAAATACCATACAGCACTACTGGAGTGACTCATCCAGAAAAATCAAAAATTATAATTTAGACCTGAATTAATAAAACATAATATTTAAAAAAAAAATTCATTAAATTCAGTTACCACTAAATCATTTCACTTTTAAAGCACAAGTCCTAGGCAGGAAAAGAGAAATCCAAAACCTTATTCTTGATAAGAATTCATGATCCTACTTCAGACATTATTCCCTGAAGTTCCTATATCTCAGATGTCAATGTTTTGGATAGACTCCAGTCTTCCTCTTGGATTTGCAGCATCAGATTCCTGGGACTTGTGCTTCTGAACACGTGAATACAACACAATAAAGGTCTGGCCATGTAACTCTAAGTCACAGCGACAATCCAACCTGTAGGAACAGCATTTTAAGCCAAAGCAGCTCATTTCCTGAGCAGGTTATCCCAAAAATCATCATGTTACTCTGGCCCAGCTGACAGGCAAGGAAAACTCTGCTTCAGTAACTTTCCTATTTTCTGTTTGTACGCCCACATGGAAAAGCCCTTTATATTTTCAGGAAGCTAATTTCAACTATCAAATAGTTCTGTATTGTGGACTGTTTATACAATAAAAAGCAGAATAAACTTGTTCTTTTTGCCTTCTGGCTGCATGGAGCAGTGAACACAAACTGTGTCCTTTGTCCTATCTCAAGGAATCAATGGACATAAATGCCTTGTTCTGGCAGAATTTGAGGCTCAATATTTTGTCAATACTGATGTTTGAACTCTAAAATGTACTGAACACAGCCCAACAGCCTTATCAGCAGGAAAATGTACAACGCTTACACAATTTACATCACTTTGAACTATATCTGATAAGTCACTACAAGTGTTTCAATGTGCTTTTAATATAGAACAAGGAAATCTATCCTTGTAGGATTTACACACGTGACAACAGACAAGTTTCAGATTGAATTCCACTTAAAAGTTACTGCTCTGAAGGCTCCAGCTTGGAAGCTGGAACACCTCGAGTTCTGTGTCCAGTTCTGAGCCCCTCAGTTCAGGAAGGACACTGAGGGGCTGGAGCAAGCCCAGGGCAGGGAATGGAGCTGGGGAAGGGGCTGGAGCACCAGGAGGGGCTGAGGGAGCTGGGGAAGGGGCTCAGCCTGGAGAAAAGGAGGCTCAGGGGGAACCCTGTGGCTCTGCACAGCTCCCTGACAGGAGGGGACAGCCAGGGGGGGGGTCAGGCTCTGCTCCAAGGGAACAGGGACAGGAGGAGAGGGAACAGCCTCAGCCTGGGCCAGGGGAGGCTCAGGGTGGACACCAGGAGGAATTTCTGCATGGAAAGGGTTGTTAACCATTGGCTGGGGCTGCCCAGGGAGGTGGTGGAGTCCCCATCCCTGGGGGTGTCCAAGGAACACCTGGACGTGGCACTCAGTGCTCTGGCTGGGGAATCAGGCACAGGTTGGACTCCGTGACCTTGGAAGTCTTCTCCAAATGAAATAATTCTGTGATTCCATAAAATTTTGAACCAGGCAAACAATGTGTGCCAGTGCTGCTTTCTGTACTCTGCCCCATAGTGCACCCAGCAGAAGCAGTCTGTCAGATATTTCAGCTGTCCAGACATTTAAGTGGATTTCCATACCACCACCACCGCAAGCAGCATCACGTAGTTGTAACCAAGATGTCAGATATAAACAAGCTCCATCAATTTACAACAGAAACAGAAGCATCACCTGCAACTCCCCTCAAATAAAAAGACACTTAAGTCCCATCTACAGCATTTGAAATATTAAATAAATTATATTTCACTAAGAGAAAAGCATATATTATTAAAGCTTTGCTGGGTAAGTAGAAATATTACCCATTCCCTCATTCAAAACAGGTGCCTCATAAAAAATGAATGTCAGTGGAATGGCTCAGCAGAGCACTTGTGAGCCATCTCTTTAATTATACATGATCACAGGGCTACCTGTGTGGAACACGCCCCAAGGTACTCAGGCCTGCATATCTGTGATTTCACAGGCTCTGGTGCCAAATAAACAATCTGGCAGCCATCAAAGCAGAAGTTTGGAGTGGTGCTTACAACAGAATGAAAAGAAATGAATATACCATAACCCAGGTGTAAACAGTGCAGGATACAGGTGGGAGATAAGGGACAGTTCAAGCATACTTGATAAATAAAATATTCTATGTACTTGAAACAAATTTTACCACCAAGTCACCAGAAGGTCTAAAGGCCACAAGGATAAAAAATTATTGCAAGAAACCAGAATCTGATCCTAATGATTGCCTTGGGGTCCTTTAACTACTGTTATTATTCCAGAACTGCTGAACTTCAGTTGTTTTCTTGCAAGACACAAGGTGAAAATGGAGGTAAAACTCGTACAGCCTAATAAAACATCTTTTAGTTCAGTCAAACTAAGACTTGTCATAGCAACAATACACCACTGAAAAGAAAATAATATATACTGGATATAATCAAACCCAAACAGGATCACAACAGACACAGCAGAAATAACTTTACCATGTTAAGGCTCCACTTTCTGGACACTCTGAGGACAATCACAGTTGCATAAAGCCGACAATCACCAACTTATCACTGTCACCTCTGACCTACCTGTCCCTTCCAGCCTCCTATTCCTTCAGCTCACTTGTTGCAACTCGCCTTGGATCATGCTCAAATCCTGCAGCACGAGCAAGGAGCAAGTCCTGACCTCACAGATTTACCTGGGGTGCCATGGAGTTCACCTGACTCTGCAGGAGAGGTGATTTATTCCATCAGCTACAACCTTATGTCAGAGCTGGGGTATTATTATTATTATTATTATCATCCCTTAAATTAGAATTTACTCTGTTTTTAGAGGTTCCACAAAAAACCAAGTCATGATGTTTACTACAGGTCTCCTGAGTTCGAGTTTCACTTCGTATTTTATCACATGGCAAAAAAAGTCAAACATACAGGGTTGTTTTTGTTTTGTTTTGTTTTCCTGTAGGTCTTAAAACACAAACTATAACAAAATCACATAAGGTAGCAAGTTAAAGCATTAAGAAAAAAAAAAATTCCTTTTTTTACTGGAGCAAACAGAAGCAATTGAGCAACAAAGGGCGGCTTACTGTGCAGCTCGCGGTGGATGACATCGACCAGGTTGGGCTCGTCCCCCCACCAGAATATCCAGAGCTCCTTGCAGTCGGGTTTGACGTCGCGGCGCCACACGCACAGCAGGTTGGCCTGCAGGCAGCGGATGAAGCTCAGCAGGATGGGATCATCCTGGGCCGGAGCTGAAATGATGGGCCCACAGTCCCCATGGCCTTCAAAGTTGTACCTACGCCATTTGATGCCCGTAAGTTCAGCCTGTGAGAAACGAAAAAAAGAAGAAAAGAGTCATTGGGTCACTTTGTAATTTAGTTATATTTGTAGTTGGTTTCATTTTCAGTGGTTAATTCCTCAATTCAAATTCAAAAATCTTCCTGTTCATGTATTTTCCTTTATTCCCCTCCAAAGAAAAGAATTTAGAAACAGCACTGAATAAACCTGGCTTACCCCTGCATTTAGGTTTTCACCACAACCTGACTTACTTCTATTCATTTCTATTAATTTCCAACAGCTTCATTCAATTTTTAACCTTATTGTTATCTTATTGTCATCTTACAAGTTAGAAAGGAAAAAAAACAACCGAGGAGAGGGAATCAGGCTCACTCCCTACAGGCTGCTTGGTGGCCACGTGAGCTCTGTCAGTCCAAAACTTGGCCACTTGTAAGTCACAAACAAAGCATCACAGTACTTAAGAAAACCAGTGACTTACTGGAAAAGCTGAAACAGTTTCACATTGTGATGTTACAGGTTTACCAAATGGGCTTTTTATTTTTGTTTTGCCCAAATGAACAAAAGCAGAACATGGAAAGTTGCCATTTACTGCATCTAAACCAGACAGAATTCTCTTGTTAACCATCAAGGAAGAATAAAAAGAACAGATTTGCCACCCAGACATTTTGGGCACTGAACAGGTTCCCCAGGGTGTGGGCACAGCCCCAAGGCTGCCAGAGCTCCAGGAGTGTTTGAACAATGCTCTCAAGGATGCACAGGGTGGGATTGTTGGGGTGCCCTGGGCAGGAGCTGGATTCAATGGTCCTGGTGGGTCACTTCCAACACAGGGTGTTCCGTGATTCTGAGATTTTCCTCCACTCCCAGTTTGCCCTATGCCTGTTGCAGCCTCCCCCTTTCTCTCCACTCCAGCACAGGACAGGGAATACCCCCAGGACAGTCTGGCTGTTACCGAACACAACTGGTGTGTGTATACCCTGCTCACAGTGGGCTTGTACTCTACTCTCCAACCTGTTACCACATTCCTGCTGCTGCTATTCCCCCACTGCTTCGTTTCCAGTGTTCACACCTTCCCTTGGCTGCCCAGAAGCAGCCGGTGCTGAGCTCCAAAGTGCTCCTGCAGGAACAGCCAGCTGTCTGCCACAAGGAGTGCAAACACTCCACCTCTGACAAGAGAGGGCATTGCCAGGGACAAGGGAAACACGCAGCAGTGGAAACGCTGTAGGAATGAATTTTTACTCCTAAAGAAAACCAAACACTTGCAGATGACATATTCCTCCCATTGTCATCACCTAAGGAATTTCAACTTCTCCTCCAAAACCCAAATTCCCCATCACACAGAGAAAGATTTCCTTTTTCAAGTCCACAAACTTAGTTCATTTAAAAGTTTAAACTCTAAAATTTGCTTCTGTCTACCACAGTAGCTGGAAGGAGCCTCCCTGCTTCAAGGCTGTTGAACTGCTGAGGAGCTGAAGGCGATGCTCATCATACCAACAACAGAAGCAAAAAACACAAGTATTTCTTGGATCTTGTAAATACGTTCTCTGAAAGTTTCACCTCATTCTTGTATTCTGCCTGGCACAGCAGGGCTCTGGCCCCTGGCTACAGCTCCTGGGACTCTGCCTCAAGGACTGTTTCCCCAAACACTGATTATCCAGATTGCCCATTTAATTGTCCTCCAAAGAGGCCTCACCAGGCACATGGACACACAGTACTGCACTGGAAAGGGGAAAAACTTATAGAACACTGAACAGCAGGGAAATTTGGTTTAGTGTTTGCAGGCCCCTAAACCACCAGGCATCCTTAGCTCCACAGGGCAGAAGGGACGCTGCTACCCTATACCCTGCCAGCAGGACACCAGTCCTGGGTTGTCCCAGCTGGAGGCTCCCTACAGGCAGCACTGAGCTCTTGCACTCAGATAGAAATGCTCATCAGCCATCCAAAGGGTTGGGAACTGTGGAAAAGGAAATGGGAAAAGATAGTCCAGACTGGCTGAGATACACAGCTATGTGCCACCTTCCTGGCACAACAAGGGCAGGGGAATGCAGGAGGAAGAGGCAAAATGGAAGGAGTAAAGTTATTTTTTCCATAGTAGGGTGCTGGAACACCTCATAGACTAAATAACAGGCTAAGAGAAAGTGTTCCTCCAAAACATCTACATCTGTTCTACGTGGGTCCCCAGCTAGAGCATGGAAAAGGAACAGGCAGACTTTCTGAAATAAGATAATGAATATAACTATGAACCACAAAACATCAAGAATTAGTGCCAGCATAGGCAACCTGTGAAAAAATGTTAAATGTTTGCACCATAACCAGCTAAGAACATATGCTAAGTCACAAAGAGCATGGAACAGGAAGGTGACGAAAACCAAAACCAAAAAACCCAACTGTACAAAGGACATTACCCAACAGCAGCACTCGCTTGATCCACGCAGCAAAAGCCAGAGCTCAGCTGTTTCAAAGAGCAGAGAGGCTCCTGTGGCTTCCTGCCAGCTCAGAGGTATCACCCCAACATCCCCCCCTGAGGAGGTACGAAACAGTCAAGGAAAGCACAGCGAAATCAGCAGAGCTGCACCCAATTTAATTCTGCCCTAACAAACTCCTAGAGTCTGTAATTCTAGGACTGATAAACTACTAACCTGGATCACACCAGTGCCCACCTACACAGAGAGAGACTCCCAAAAAAAGGGAGAGATGTGTCCTGGGGCTTTGGACTCAGTAGCAGCATTAAATGAGCTCTCACACATCGTTTCCCGGTCCGAGTTGCAGAGGTGTGGTTCAGCACATGTATTGGGATATGTCTGTTTCTGTTTAAATTTTTAATAGGTAAGCATCACTACTAATCCCTCAGAACTTCTGGATTGCATCCTCATGTTAATTAAAACTGAATTCAAATAGAGATTTGAATCCAGAAGGGATACACGAGAGCAGACTACACCCAAAACACTTACACACATTTTACGCCTCTACTGATGTTCTGTGTAAAGTATTTAGTGCACTATAGGGAGAAGATCTGCATCCACATGGGGATTTATTTACATTAATTTCTTTAAACAAACCAACAGCCCCGGTTTGAAGAGGCCTCCATCTGCAGCAGGGTTTGCACAGACAAGACAAGCAGTGGGCTGTGGTTCTGGGAACTGCTCTGAAGAGCCAAATGTGGTTTCATTTGTGCCGCATTGGCAGTGAGCACAGGCTGACCCAGCACAGCCTCCTCCTCAGCCCCAGCCACGCATTTCTCTGTCCCAGTCTGACACTGGATCTACTGGTCATGGAATCACTCGGTGAATGGGATCACTTCACCAATTTAAACAAGAGAAAACAAGAGAAAGACAAACATTTCCAGGCTCAGCACTCTGACAGCTCATCCTGAAGCCAGGGAATCACCGAGCAGCCACAGGAGAGGGGGGAGAACAGAGTGGGATCTCCCCTGTCAGGGCCAGCTCCAATCACATAAAACACAACTTTGAGTGCACCCAGACTGCTGTTTGTGTGCACCTCAACCAACACAGGCAAGCGCTGGTGCCAGAGCAGACCTGGCCTGGGTGCCTTCCCTGCAGCACTCAGCTGCTGCTCAGACATTCACACTGAGCTGGGCTGACTCAAACCCAGAAGGGTCGGATTAAACGACTTTTTCCCCTACTCAGATCAGTCCCCACACCTGATTCATTAAACAGCCACAGAGATGCTTGTACCGGGAAGTCTGAGGACAGCAAAGCAGGTCAGGGAGGGCAGAGCTGCTCTGATTAGTAAAACTGCTGGTTTGAAAGCAGCCTGAAACACTGAGACAGAAACCAAAATTGCCAACCCAAGGACAAAACTGTGAACATGCTGTTTAACTCACAACTGGCTAGAGATGAATGCAGAACAAAGCAGAACTCTTGCCAGGTGATGTAATCTGCTGTGTTTCTTGCATCTCTTCCCATATGCACAGTTTTGGCTTATAGCAGTTGCTACAATGTTTTTAAAACTAAAAAGCCTGACCAAAAAAAAAAAAAAAAAAAGGAACTCAAAAATACTTATTATTATCCAACACTGTTAGGAAATCATGCATTAAATGAGATTTTTGTTTTGGTTTATAAAGAAACATGTTATGGAGGACTGTTCTATGAAGGGTTCAACTGCTCAGATAAGTGGGGCTGTTTTGAAATGGAGTTTTTTTTCTAAGTTCAGCTAACTGCAGTTGGACACAGAATATTTGTGAGACGCCAGTTCTAAATTCACTGGGCCAAGCATGTAAGGAAACAGAGAAATTGGATCTGTAACAGTAATACCCAAACCCTTCACTAACATCCAACTTCTTACAGAGTAATTCCCAAGACACAAAAAGAACTGTTTCTGATGTTTTCAAAAGCAGCTGTCAGGGTAGAAGAGAATGTTCAAATTTCACACAGGCATCCAAAACCACCCAAAACATCCCCAAGAAATAGGCATTAATGAAAACAGTGCATTGCCAATGTCTTTATTCAGATGCATGGACCTAGAGTGATCACACAGAGTCCCTTGGAAGGGGACACAAACTCAGGCTTCAGTGACCATCATCACACCCTGCAGAGTGAAACTGCCTCAAAAGAGAGGAGCTGAGGGTGTTCAAACCTCTGATCCCCCTGCACACACACAGACAAGCAGAGAGACACAGAAGGTAAATCAGCACTTTCCTTCACACCCTGCTGCCCTAAATACAGACACCTCCACATGTACCTGCCACAGCTCAGGGCTCTAGGACACCATCCACGACTGAATTCCTAGGAGACAGAAAACCTTAGCTCTCCCTCTTTTCCCCCTTCAGGCTTAAATCACAATAATAGGCAGGCTGGGAGGGTCTTCTGCTGATCTCATCTTGCTCCACTCAGATTGGTAGAGTTTAGGCTGCTAAAAATCGCAATTCCCCGGTAACATTTCACAGTGCACAACTTGGTGCTGGCATGCTCCCAGCAACCCTGAAGATATAATTAGTGCTGGGTAGCCACTGTGACTGTTTTCCTCTTCTGCAGCCCCTGCAGATGGAACACAAACAAAAAACATCTTCCACCTCCTCTTTTATTTCCCATCTCCACCAAATGCTTTTTGGCCTCTGTTTTAGGGGAAATGGACAGGCCAACTCTAAATTAACTTCTCCAGATCACTTGAGTAATTCCACCCATTTTAATACACAAAGCTCCCTTGGAGAAATTATACAATAATATAGACACAGCAGAAGGAGAAGGAGGGAGAGCATCAAAAGTTTGAGAAATTTTTGTATTTGGCCACACCAAGTGTAGAGCAGAGCTGGTTTTGAACTACTTTGTGCTTCTCTACATTAAAAACAATGACTGAAACTATATAAATGTGCTATTTTCCCTGCTTCCTATAGTACAGAAAAGTAAGAAAAGCTAAGACAGAGTCAGGCTGCAGAGTGTATAAAATCATCACTCTGGTACTTTCAAAATAGGAGTGATAGATTGGAAAGGAGGTAAGATCATATCATGAATAAAAGAACCAGATATCCATCACACAGGCCCTCAGCTCCAACCCTGCTTTCTCAAAGACTTTCAATATGGCAACGTTCAGGTCATCTTATTTTTCACACTTCTCCAATTTGAAACAAAACAAAAACCAAGTATAAAAATACTTCCCAGTTGCCTGCCTAAAAGGTGCCACTCAGACAAATTCAGGTCTGCCCAGTGCTTCCAACATAACTCCCTTTAATGGTCTTTAAAAAACCAACGTAAAAACCAAACCACACCTCATCACTTCTACAAACACATTTCAGTTAAACCAAGGGAATATAAAAGCTTTGATCAAATGTCCTTCCAACCAAGGGGAAGATTTTAAGCTGCCCAGGGTACCTTAGAACATTGTATTTATCAGCCTCTGAAGTTAGGCTCAGTCTAAACAATTCTTCTAATCTAGAATTTTGTTTGCTTCTACGTAGGAGAGTAGTTGCTCAGTATCTTTAATCTACAATTTATGCTTCAAGTTGGAACATAAAACATGTAAATGCCATATATATGTTTGCCAGTTTTATTAGTTTCTCATCTTGAGAGCTTCATTCAAGTAAGTAGCTATTTCCGAAGCCACCAGAGACTCATACTAAGGACTACTCACATGAGTGAAAATCTGCATAAGAAAGCCCTTAGTTCATAGTCCAACAATTTAAACTGTAGTTAAAGGTGTCATGGGAATTACACCACCATTTTAATTAAATGCTGTAAGATCTTGCAGACAGACTCAAGATTAGCACCATCTGTTTTGGTTACAGTGCCTCGTTTCACTACATCATCCTCACACAGCAACGAAATATCATTGCACACTCCACTCCAGCCATTTAAATACCAGATAAAAGTTATGTCATGTTGATACACTTCACCAGGAAGGAAAGACAAAAGGATGAGGACAGGGGGACTGAAAACTACTCTGTAACAATGTGCTGCTTGTGGGGGACGCAAACACATCCCCTCTCACAGTGAAATAAAATATTTAGTAACATCTGCCTAAGTCCCTGTCAAGTGAATTGAAAGAATACAGGAGATTGCTTAACTTAAAAATTCATTTTTTTCCCAGCTTTACATACTGTTTGTACACCCTGAGAGAGGTTCCTATTCAGCACAACTGAGCAGTGCCAGCACGTGTCCACAGACATTCCCCATCTTTTCTGCTGGGTCTGGAAACCCACAGCAGACTGACCATCTCAGTCCTGCAGAGTCTCCTGAAATCAGATCATTTCCTGAACTACATATTAACATTCTCCTCTTTATGCTTTCCAATTTAAAAAGGCAAGGAACTGCTTGTGTTCCCTTCCCTCAGGGCTTATCCCTTCTGCCCCTGTAAGAGGGAGGGATCACATGGCAGTGCAGAGGCCTTGCATGCACTGAATGAGCTTCAAAAGGACGTTTCTGTGAGGCCAACGACTGCCATAGCTGCGCAAAGTCCTCCAAACTTGCTCTGAAATCAAGAGCAGACAAAAAATAGCACATTAAAAAATAGCTAATTCTGAAATGGGTGTCCCATGGCCAAAAAAACCTCCATGCCATGGTTTGTTCTTCAGAGCCCAGCTCTCAGCCCTCTTTAGTATGCAACCGAGCAGCAGCAGAATGACATGTTTGACTTTAATCCTCTCCCTGCATAAGCACACAGTCAAGTGGCTGGAAAAAAAAGGGATAAAGGGCAGCCACTAACAAGCTTTTAAAAATGAAGGATGAAAAAATTACCTTTTTTTTTGGTTGTTATTCCTTTGCTCTTAAAACCGACATGAAAGTGAGCATGCCAGTGCGTGCAGCACATATGCCTGGAACAGCTTTCTGCCGGATAAATCCCTGCGCTCCATGCTGCCTCCTTCCCTCGTGCCCCCTGGAACAGATTATCTAAATGCTCCTACTCCAGAGCTGTTTGTGACAGGCAACAGTGTCAGGGCATTTGTGTGTCACCTTTTATCTTTGCCAAGTCTCAGAGAAGGATTTAGGTGTAACCAAAATCCTATTATCGGATATCTCCCTGATGGGCTTCTGTACCTGGGGACACCTGAGATCCCATACCACAGTACTGATGACCAGAAAACCAAGGCATTTTTTAAATAATAGATGTTACGTTATTAAAAGATTTCACAAAATAACAGCATCAGCTCTTATGCCTAAAATGTAAACAGCACTGACAGAAATAAGGTAGTTTTTCCGCTTTCTCCCCAGCGTGAGGGTGACTTGACCCATGTAGGAGAGGAGACAGCCAGGAAGATTAATTGTTTCTTTCAAAGAAACCAAAGTCAGACCCATCTCAAAAAGAATTTGAGGCGGCAACCAAGTACCATCTTTTCCAATGGAAAATATAAAAGGACTCCAATACTAATGCTCAAATTTCAGCAGCTCTGGCAGACGCAGGAGTTACCAACAAAGGCTTTTTGAGTGGCAAGCATAAAAGAAAGAGCAATCTGGTAAAAGCACCCAAATTACTGATATGGATCCAAACCCTCACAGAATTCAAGGTTAAATACTAAAGTAGATGACTACAATCAAACACAGCAGAAGGCAAATGAGCACACACTGACACACTGAAAGAGAGGAAGTATCTTCTTCCAGTCCACTGCAAAAACAGGCTGGCAAAACAAAACCAAATAGGAGAAAATCTTATGAAAGAAACAGAAGGTGACACAGAAATTGAGGCCATTACAATTCATCTGTAGCTCTACACGTTCATCACAAACTGCAGCTCCTGTTTCACAACATCAAAACCAGAAGAATTACAGGAATGGTCAAAAAAATATATATTCCATACAGTGAAAAAATCATCCAAGAATTAAGTCTGGTTGGTTTACAAGAGGGAAACTGAGGTTCTCTAGAGAACAGCTGCTGGTTTTCTTCCAGATATCAAATTAAATTATCAGGACACAGACTCAAACCAAAACAAGGGGGCTAAAATTTTGTATCAGGAGAAAAACTTACGTACTAATTTAGAATTGTTTACAAAACACCTACCTAGTTCAAGAAACCTGTCAACCAAATACACAGAGAACCTGGGAGATTATTCAAGTGAAGTACAACTACATCCACCTCAGCAAATCCGGCAAGCCAAACTGGCCACTACTGAGATGGGGCACTTCGGTGGAATTATGGTTCCACAACACTGTTCCATGCCCCTTCATTTAGCCAGGTACCCAGAGTTACTTTGGAAATCTCATCAGCACACAGTGGTCACGCTCAGAGCTGCCATCCTCAGCCAGAGCCCAATGTCCACCTATAAAACAGCTACAGTCATTCAGGACTAACTGCAAAAACTCTTAAAAAAATCATTTAAAAACAGTAAAGAATTAAAGAGGAAATTTTTGGTAAAAGACCTTTGAGTTACATCAACATCTTTCACCTTCAGTGAAGGCTTGGTTAGCAAATCTGCAGCCCTTAGCCAATGCAGCAAATTCAGAACACGGTTCCACACTGGTGCCTGGCTCGGCAGCTCCCCTCCAGTGCCAAGGCTGTAACCCAGTTCATCAGAGATGGGAAAGGATAATGTGATAAGCATGGCTGGAAGCCAAAGGGCTGAGACTCAGCTGTCACTTGAAAAGATACTTTCAGCCCAAAATATTCAAGACACAAACATAAGGAAACAAACAGTCCCAGGTCAACATTGAAGTGGGACTCACACAGGCGCTTCCACACGTCCTGCTGGCTCCTGCATGAACACAGCCACGCAAAATGGGAAGCTGCTGTGCCAGAATCCCATCACCAAGAGTGAAAAAGGGAAACAGGAAAGCCAATCTGCACAACAAAACTGAATAGGCAGGAATCAGGGGTTCAGAGGATGCTCAAAACCTACCCGTGTCCAAACATCCAGCCAGCAAAGCCACGGCAGCCAAAAGTAACGAGGCATGACTGGGTTTGCTTCGGTTTGGGTGTTATTACTGGGAAAAGGGGAAGAAGTGGATTTGATCTTGGAGCTCTTTTCCAACCTTACTAATTCTACATGGAATGAAGTTTACCTATGGCAGAGCTGAACATTTACCCCTGTAGGCTCTAAGGGAGCACACAATGCCTGGAAGCAAAATGCAATTTCCAAGACAAAAGACTGAAGGTATTGAAGAAATTCTTTTTGTGTTGCCAAACCCTGGGTTTAGGTTGTGAGGCACCCCACAGCTCAAATCACAGACACTATTTTACAGAAAGGCATCTCTGAGTTCTTCATCACTTCAGCCAGTTTCTTCACAAAAGGGAATCAATTATATTCTAACTTCTGAGTAGATGGTTGAGAACAGATAATAAAATGGAAACTACTAATGCAAACTTCAATAGCACACCAAAAAAAAAAAAAAAAGGCAAATAAAGATGCAACTTGCCAGCAGCCAGAGTATCCCTCCCTTGTTTTCAGACAGGGTGAATGATGAGGTTTTCAAGTTCCCCTTCAGAAAGAATCAGAACTGTCTGCCCTTTTTCCAAATTTAAAAGTCCCCTCTTGGAGAAAGCTGGACTACAGAAAAGCAGTCCGACATGAGGAGAATAAAAAAAAAAAAAACAAAGGCAAATCTGCAAGAAAAGAAAGGAATCTTCTCTATTCTTCCCAAATTTTACTTTCTTTTCTAGATTTTTTTTTTTAACTGAAAGAGGAAGGAAATGTCAAACATCAGAATCATACAATGGACTATCAGCTGTTTCCCAAACCAAGTAGTCTGACATATGGGCAGAAAAAGACAGGGGGGAGGGTGGGCTGGAGGAAGTAACAACCCGAGCAGAGTAAACTTTGGCACAGTGAGTTAAAGAATGCAGTTCCCTTTCTTCCATTACACAAAAAGCTGCACCGAGGACTCAGAACATTCCTGTGCCCCACATCTGAGCAGCACAGCAGCTCCCACGGGTTTACAGCTGTGCCCATCCCTGCCCAGCAAAGCTCAGTTTTAACCCATGTCCATCCCTGCCCTGCCCAGCAAAGCTCGGTTTTAACCCGTGTCTATCCCTGCCCTGTACACCTCGCTTCCTCTCCAAAGGGGCCCATCCCAGGCTCCTGCTCTGGGACAGGGAGGCAGGAACAGCACATGAATTCCATCCCCCAGCCCTGGTTCTTCATCCCTGTCCTCATCACTGACACCCAGTAATGCCCAGTTTGTCAGGAGCAGCCAAAATCCCTCAGCCCCTCAAAACCCACCCCCTGGAGAATGCTGGTATATGAATCTTCTGCAATATGGAAAGTAGTAAATAAAGCCACGACATGACCGGTCATGTAGATTCGCTTTGCAGCTCTCTCACTGTCATTCCTGCAAAGACAAGAATCCAGCACCTCCTGCCAGAAGGGAACTATGGAAATTCGCAGAGAACTCCAGTCAAAACTTTATTAAAATACACACGGAAAATTAAATAACCAGAAATACTGGGCTCAAAATGAAAGCAGCTCTTTCAGAATAAAGTAATTTAACCAATTAACCTTTTCTCTCAGCAAAGAAATTACTTATTTATAAAAATACTTGACATGGCCACTACAAAATATTCCTGGAATTAATTTGGTGTCTCACCAGAGCCGCCTACAAATCCAGTAATGTTGTAGACATACAATGAAGTGAGACTCAAAAGTCCAACACTAAGAGACTACAGATATACTAAACTAGGTTGGAAAACTCCTTAGTAATCTAGAGACTCCTGCAAGTAAAAAGTCAGGAGTCTATAATGTAAAAAACCAACACATTTTGAAACTTATGTCTCATAGCTGTCAGCTATGAATGCATCATTATCAAAAACTGGAAGTTTGCCAATGCCTAGTCAATAGGTAAAGAAGAGTTTTCCTTTAAATTTTGATTTGAATCCTCTGTTCTCACAAAATACTGTATTTTATGGGCAAATATGGAGTCATAAGAACAGGCAACCACAAAGCCCTGACCACAGCATAGCTATTCTAAAGCTAAAAGATGAATGAAATAAAGTTTTACTGAACAAGCTTTAAATTTCCTTCTCTAAGACACGGATTGTGGTTACAAAGCCACTTTGATCTCCATTCAATCCACACCACTGCCAAAACGTGGCGGGGAGAGAGGAATGAGGGGAACAGAGCTGCCTTGGGAGAAAGAAGGGGGAAGAGATTTTCACTAGGTCAGTTCCACACTCCAGGCTTAAATATGAATTTATGGACCTTTCTGGAGTCACCAAGGCATGAAAGAAGAGTCAGCGGGGAAGGGCAAAAATGAAAGGGGAGGGAAAAAAAGCCCATTTTTTTTCCTCTGTAATTATAATTTTCATAAACAAGAATACACTAAGCTGCAACATTGGCTGATTAAAGAAAGCTGAGGTAAGTGCCTCACAAGAAGTGATACAGAAATACATGTGTCACATCTTATTACTTATGTAATTTCAGAGACCTGGCCATTTTTCTCTGTTTTCATAAGCTGATTAAATACATTCCTTAATATAGGGACAAGGTCATTGTGTATGTTTGAGCTCATCTGTGTTAGTCACATAAATATAAATATTGCCTCAGGGCGCCTTATACAACTGCATCACACAATAAAAATTCCCCATCTCAAAGAAACAAAAGCGAGGATGCCACTAAAAGCTCCAGCCACATTTCCACATGCACTACTGCAATTCTGCTCACGGACTAAGCCACACATGACTCAATGAGAAATAATGTATTTTTACAGATTAAGGTAGAAAGTGAGAGTCAGAATTCATCAAAATGAATCAAAATTCACAGCACAAGCCAAAGGAAAGACTGCTTAAATCTTTTACATTTGTAAGTAAGGCAGCTCCTTACTACATGTGGAAACGTTGAGAACCCTCCCAATGTGAAAAGCTAAACTTCCTCCCTGGTATCAGAGCAGGTTCTGCTCAGCCCTCATGATCATTTTGCAGGGCTGGGATCACACTGATGTAACAAGCTGGGCCACAGCAGGAATCAACATGAGCTGTCATTCCCAGTATCCCAGTCCCCTTATCCCTGCGCTGTGCGCTCACTCCACTGCTGTGTGCACAGGGAATCCAACACCAGCTTTTAGTCATGTTTTGAGGTTTGCAGAGCAGAATATTTCTATTAGCTGGTTTCTCTTTAAAACTACCAGTTGATGTCAGGGAACTCAAGGGAAGAGCATCTATCTTTAAAGCAATACTTTGAGCTCAAAATGAAAGCGGTGGAACAGCCTGGTCTGAGGAACAAAGATGCTCCCATGTAAACATACACTCCTTATAAGCAAATCTTCTGGATTTGGGTTGGGATCTTCTGTTGGAAACACTTGTGCACTTTTAAAACTGGCAAGTCAATACTAAAACAAGCATGTTTTCAGTCAGAGCAGTATTTTTGCTTATTATTTGCGTTACTATGGCACCAACAAGATGCAAATGCCACCGTGACAGACTCTACACAACAAAGTGCACGAATCACCCACAGAACAGTAAATGAACACACACAGACTCCGAAGTTTTGTATAAACTGCGCTTGTCAGCCTTAACAACAGTGGGAACAGCCCAACCACCTATCCAGTGTTACTGGGTTGTCCAGAGGATCCCACACAAGCTCAGGAAAAGGGATTTTGTACGTCTGTGGACATCAACTGTCACCTTCCACGGCTACGATGGAACAACTAGAAAAAACCAAAGGACATCAATTCATAATGAGGTGAACCTGGCATACACTGAAGCCAGCACTCAAGGAAAAATAAAAGGCAGAGAAGGAGCAGGTGTAACAGCAGGGAGACAATGAAGAAATGCAGCAAGGTGCCAACCATTCTAGTAAAGGGATGTGAGAAAAAAATTTGAAGGCGTGTCCCTGCACTGATCAGAGTAAAGCCCAAACCCTGATAAAAGTGTGCTGTCACAACTAAGGATACAAAAGTGCACTGGGGCAGATGGGGGGGTGGGTGCAATTCCATAGAGAGACCAAGGAAAGTGGAGACAACAGGTGCATTCTCACCCAGTGAACAGGAAGCTTCAAACCAGCCCAGGTGTTCACCCCATCACAAAGTGCAACAGCCCACTGTTGGCAGAGGGGGGAATTGGTATTTAAAAGCACTGCATCTGCATACACATATATCCTTTCATGTAATGCTTCTGATAACTAGGGAGATGAAAAAATAAAAACAAAATCCAAAAAGATTCCTTCTTCATCTAATGACCAAAGTTACTCAAGTTAACACACTCACCAAATATATCTCATACGCACCATATTTATTTTTTTCCACCGAAGATGAAAACCTTCAGTTTCTTTAGATTTTCTTCAAAAGAACTGCATTGTCCAGAAAGAAAATAATAGAAGAAAGGATTAAAAAGTTCTATCTGTAGATCTTTCTTTATTCTTTCATATGAGGAAGCAAAGCGCTCTCAGAAGAAGGAGAAAAAATTCAAGATCAAATAAGTCAGGGTGGGGAAGGTGTTTCAGAACTGGGGTTATGATGTCAATTCTGTATTAAAAAATGTAGGAAAATAGAAAAATCTATTTCCAGATAGTGTTACAGTAAATTAAAATTCTTGTTCCTAAGGTGTAGTTACCTAGGGCTTTTTTTAACACATCACTCCAATATTTGAGAATTAATTTTGTTCGGTTGATGTTCCCAACAGCCATCACACCACTCATCATCACTGTGGACTCACGGTGCCACCAGAATCAGGACTGAGTCTCTGGGGAAGGATTCCCAGCTCCAGGACATGTGCACATTCACAAGATACTCAGGATTTCAAGGAAACCCCGGTCAAATATTTCTTAGTGATTAGCTTGGGCACATTTAGTCTGAGCTGCAAATGTCACTCCCGCACCCCCCATTTTCTTTGGGAATATTCTGAAAAGGTTGGTTATCCAACAGATCCCTCAATCCCCCTCCTGGAGATGGGCACGCTGGCTGAACGTCAGTGGCCCAATCTCTTTGTAAACCCGGGTATGTTCTCTTCAAACCCTCTCCCTGGCACATCCCATTAAACTGTCAAATGCTCTGACAGGACATAATAAAAACCTACCACTGAAGTGATTTAAAACTTGAAATAATCTTTTATTAGCAAGAAGTGAACAAGCTTTCTAATGTCATCTCTCTACTTCTGTCTTGTTACCTAATGAAACTCAGGATAAAGATAACTAGAGAATCAAATACTTTTGCACAACTTGAGAGGTTCATTCCATTTTTTAATTATTTATGCATGTAAATTCACACCTACATAAAATTCCAAACAAGCAAGATAGACACTGTGCAGCGCTGTAACATCCAGCATGCCAAAATCCCAGCCCACTGCTTGGAGCACTGCATTTATGAAAACACAACAAGCAAGGACTACTGGTTAATTCACTACTACTGAAGGCATTGAGCAATCAACATTTACTATGAAGTCCTTTACTATTATGCAACAGCAAGGAATAGCTCCAGCAGCCTCTGCAACCTTTACTTTCTGATGCCATGAAGAACCTTTAGGAGAATAATCCAAATGCCACCTCAGGTTGCTTTACTTCCTTTTATTTCATTTCTGGAAACAGCAACAAAACTCCCTGATCAAAGGGGACAACTTCTGTTCCTGGGTGTGAACTGCAAAAAAGCAACAGTAGCAATGTCCTTCACTGTTTGTAGCTTTGCCTTTTAGGTAAGAACAAACACAGTTCCCGCTGCCTAGACCCTTCTGGCACCGGATTTCTGTAGGAATGGACTTACACAAGAATATGGGACATATACAAGAACAGTCTGTAATCTGGTCTCACTTCCCAAGGACACAGTCATGTCTTTTCCAGCATGAAGATTCCTACAGTACCAAATCTTTCTAACCCATGAAATCTCCTCCAAATTCCAGGTCATTCCTGACACCCTTGGCTGTACTCTTTCCAGCGCCAGTATACCCAATGCTATGCAACTTCACCCAATTTCGTGAGACTGACTTGTGCCTTTGGATCCACCACAGCAGCAAAGCCAGACAGTTGAGGAAACATCTTCATGCAAGCCCTCACTGTCATATGAGTAACCCTTACTCACAGGAAAAGTCAAATTAATTTCAGTAAGACTACTTTTATGATTAAGGATTATTCACAGGAAGACTGCTTGCCAGCTGAGGCTGAAGTTTTAATACAAAGCATATTACCTAAGAACATTTTGTCTCTAAATAGTTATTAGACAGCTCTTAATTAGTATTTAAATAAACTGGCCCATACAATGGCTTATTAAATACTGTTTATCAAAACAGACATTCTTTTCAGAAGCAGCAGCAGACATTTTAACTACAGCAAAAACAGAGTGAGGATAAATATCATTTCTCCTACTGCTGTGCTAGAACAGCAAATTCAGACAGAAAGTGTATTTTTAATGAGCAAGGCTATTATACCTAGCAGATGAAACAAGTTATTATTTGAGGAGCACTGTGATGACAAAGATGCAAACCGGCTCTTCCATCACCTTACTGGGAAAGGCTCCATGCTTAGAGCAGGACTGGGGGCTGCTTGTGCAGGCTGGCTGGGGGTTTTTGCCTGCCAGAGCACACCAACATGAACCCATTTTCCAGAGCGGCACTGGATCCCCGCACTGCTGGAGAACACACACACACCATGGTGCTGCCAAGCACTGCAATCCAGAGGGACATCCCACGGAACCCAGCTCTGCCAGCCCAGCACCACCCCCAGCATCTGCACAGCCAAAGGAAACTTTAAAACCTTCACTTCAGACCGTGCCCTCCCCTCAGGGGACACATTCTGAGCCCAAAGCACTGGGGGCCTCCAGAGTGTCTGGACATCACTGATAAAAGAGAATCAGTAACTAAAAGCTTTTAGAAAACACTTTCCGTCAAAAGATTCAGAAGGAGCAAAGGCTCCTAGCCTCTCTAGAGTGTCTACAGTTGACAGAAAAATAGAAATTGTGAATTGTTAAACCAACCCAACTCCACTACAGCAACCAGACAGAGCTGGCACAGAGCTCTGGCTTCTCCAGGGCAGGGAGACAGCATTCCTGCTTCCACAAAACAAACGTCTGTGGTAAGAAATATTATTTAACAATGAACAAACAGTATCACGATAGACTATAATTATTTCAGAACTGTAGTTCTCCAGTCACGAACATTTCTTTGTGATTCACACACAGAACAAAGCCTGCAATTGAAAAAACCCCAACTTCTAATAGCAGAATCAATTTTCAAAATATTTGTAATCTACCTTGCTGCTAAAGAATAAATGGGTTCCTACCAACTAGTGGTTTAGATTTTGTTCTGTTACACTGAAAAAGTAAATGATTAGCAAAGATTTCTCTAACTACTAATCCAGACTACTGTAGCTTTAACACTTCATAAATTTTGAAATTAATATGACAATCTAAAGTTAAAGGGTCAGTGGTGCTGGCCACATATTTCCAGTCAGTGTTTCCATTTTCAATATCTTTCTCTGCTCCATAAATCCATAAAAACCCTAACACAATATAAAATAAATCTTCCTAATATGTTATAAATAAGATCGACCAAATTCAAAGTATCAAAATTTAGAATTTTATTTTGAGACAAAATATCAGTCTCGGAAAGCCACAATTTAAAAGGACAGCGCCGAGCCCGGGATCGGTGCCGGGTGAACGCGGATAACAAGCTCTGTCAGCCTGGTATCCCCCCCAAGTTCACAATTTCTGGTCTCCGGCTGTCCCTTTTTATACACAAGATCGCGGAGTGAAGTCCGAAATTCTGACGTTATCCTCTCCGAGGCGTCTTCATTAATTATTCAAGTCCTGGTATCGGAGGTCTGAATAGACCGGTAGGGTGGAACAATGCTGTTGATGATCGGGTCCGGGTGTGTCGTGTATATGTTAATTTCAGCGGAGACGAGTAGAGATATCCATCTGAAGTGATTATCTTGGTCTCCGGACTTGTATCTTCTTCTTCCGTGGTTCTTTGTTTCCTTTCAGGGATTCCCGGCAGCAATAGTTTCAAGGCCCCCTCTCTGGTAATTCCAATCATACTTTCCTCGTGTCCCTCCTGTGCTTCCCAAGCCAGGAAATTTCTAATTTTTAGTTTCTACATTTTACCTTTACTTTATGTACATTTGAACACATTTCTAACATTCATATTTTATACAGTTCAACATTTACCTTGTATAATTTGATAACACGAATTAACTTTAGCACATTTATCACAATCCCCCCTCTTCCAAATTCACCAATTTAATTCGTGTTCTGGTTATAGTCTTTTTTCTCTGTCAAGATAAAAAAGCCTCTTAACCATTATTCTGTTAACCTTTCCCCTGTTGTTTTGTTCCAATATGTTCTCTCTATGTTTCCTCCCTGTATCTGGGCTTCAAATTTTTCTAACACTTGAGCCGCAGTACTTCTTTCCTTGGTTAAATTCATAATTTTTGAGGCGGCTTTTTCTTTGGCTAATCCTCCTGAAGCTAATTCCGGATCCATAGGAAGGGCTGCTATTTGCATTCCCTGGACCACAGTGTGAATTAGTCTTATTAGGCAAGGTATTAAACAAGGCAAGAACACTAACCCAGCCACTGAGCACAGGATAAAGAACCCCACCTTCTTCCACCAATCTCCCGTTCCAAATATTTGATCCCACCATGATGCTTTTAGGATCGAATTCCATTTCTGCACTGGGACGTGCGCCACTTTTTTAATTTCTGCAGCCAAATCTCTAATAGTTTCTCCATAGTCATTGATTTCGATACAGCATTCTGAGTCATTAAATTTCCCGCACACACCCCCTTCCTCTGCTAGTAAATAGTCCAGAGCTATTCGATTTTGGTATACGAAAGCTCTCATTTGTGAGTGTTGTTTGGCTAACAATTCCAGTGCGTCTGAAGTGTGGTTAGACACTATTTCTACTACAGCCTGTAGCCTGATCAGCCGGTTCAATAAGTATACTGGGGTCCTGTAACCCCAACTTCCATCCTGTGCCCAGGTGGCTGGACCATAGTATTCTATGATGCGCTCTGCAGGCCATTCTTCCTCTCCCCATTTCTGATTCCCTCCCACTTGTGGGAGTCCTTTCTTTACCTCTCGCTTTCTCCTACTGAGGGTCTCATACAAAGGGGCCCCTAGCAAATTGCTACCAGTCCTGGGGAGTGTAAAGAAAGAGGGTCTAATCATACCTAGGGTACAGGACCCTTTCCATTTCCGGGGCAATTCACTGTAAGCTCTTTTCCCACAGATCCAATAAATCCCGCTGGGAGCTTTCCATTTAATGTCTATATTTTCCGGTTTGTCCCAAAATTCCACCAGTTCAGTTAAGGAGTAATATGGGTTAGCATTAGTGAGTTCATGCCAACAGAGTTCAATTTCTTCTACCCAATTACACTTTCCTTGCTTCTCTTTTCCCCAGTACCCGTTTGGGGGTTCTGGTTGCCACATTTTGGATCTGTTGTTGGAATTTACAGCCAGAGTGGATAGACAAGGGGTGTATCCCACTACATCACTGTACACATTCCCTTCCCTACTAATACAGATTGTCCCTATTACTCGTTCATCCAGTGTCCACCCTCCTGGCCGGGTTAAAGTGTTTAAGATTTTATTATCCCATTTTAGTAACTGCTCAGGAGTTAAACTCTCACCTTTCCATGGCCATCTTTCGGCGGATTTTAGTCCCCCGCAGATCCAACAATTAGTTAGCCCTAACTCGGTAGCAATCTCCTGTACCAAATCCAGGAAAAGATTTTTGCTGGAAGTAGCCAGACTCCAATCATTAGACTGTTTTTCCAATTGATCATATTGTTCACTTAATGTCCTCATTCTTTCCTGCTCCATTCTCTTTTTCTTAGCTGCCAATTCTTGTCGTTTAAATTCCAGGGCTACCTTTTGTATCTTGTTCTCAGGGTCTAACCCTTCCTCGTCCTTGGAAAAGCAGAAAACTTTATCCATTCTTAAACAAACCCTTTCATCATTCTCCCCCAACATATCGAGTAATATAGGTCCATTCGCTAAAGTAGCTGTTTGCAATTTCTCATTTTGTCCCACCCAATATGTTTTCCCGTTCAAGGCACACATCTTCAGTTTCCTCTTATCATAACATAAAGGGTTAACTTGGAGATATCCCACAAAGGTACTCTCCTTTTTCCCTCCAATCCACACAGTTTTGTTACATTCTTTGCATGTTGTGATCAAAGGAAGACTGCTTACCTCCCTCCTTTTCCTAGCCGTTGCCATCGGGTGATTGGATTTGTTCAATTTAACCCCTCCATTCCACTGACGATTCTCCCCCCTTTTTGGTGTAAACCAGTCTACTCGTACCCTGGATTCCAAAACTCTGTTCCGGGTAAGGTTTGGAGGGACCGTGGGGAGATTAGTTTCCATCCCCATCCCCTCTTGGGGTTCGTGGAGGCCATTCGTGGGGCACATGGCTTGACTCAGGATCACCAGGGTTACCCATAGGCCTATCCCTCTGCTCCACCCTTCGCCCGTTGGGTTGCCACCAGCGGCGGGGTAATCCATCTTCTTGGCAGCAGGGATATTCTTCCGGGTCCCTGCCGGTGCTTCTCTGAGCATATCGCCTCTTGTACTGCTCCCACCTCGTTCTCCTTATTTGATCTCCTCTACAGGGTACTTTCAACGTTCTCCTGCACTCAATTACGAGTGGATCCGCCCTTTTATTCAATCCTCCCCTTAACCCTTTAGTGTAATAGTGGAACCACTCAGGAGAATCCAATTCGAACAATCCCGATTCTGTGGCAACGTATAGGAATAGGTTGGTAAGCCTGACCTCCTCCTCGTAACAAGGTACACACAAATTCCAAGGTCTAGCCCCCCCGGACACAATGAGTTACCCAAACTTGTTCACAATACCCGCATTTAAAATGAACAAAAGGATAGCAGGGACATCCTGCTTGAGTGCAACTTATCCGATAAGCGCTGGTCATTGGGTGTCCCGGTGAATTCTCAGCTTTAAATCCCCAGGTGCAGAGGTGATTTTCCACTGCGGAGAGCTGCTGTGTTGTTCCACCTTTTTCACTCGGGAGCAATGGGTCCAGCCTTTCTCCGCTGTTCTCACGGCAGTATCTGTTGTGAGGAGGACGAGGAAAGGTCCCTCCCAATGCGATGACAGCGGTGCTTCTTTCCACGCTCTGATCAATACTTGATCGCCCGGCTGGATCTTGTGGATAGCAAACCCCAGCGGGGTGCTTTGTGCTATTAACCCACGCTTCCGGAGTTCCTGCAAATTTTTGTTAATCACAATGATATAAGACTGGATCTGACAATCCTCCACCCGGGGATGTCCAACTGGCATTCCATGCTCATAAGGCATTCCGTACAACATCTCGAATGGAGATAATCCCGAACCGGAATGAGGTTGTGTTCTGATGTTTAGGAGGGCTAGAGGGAGGCATTTTATCCAAGTCATTCTAGTTTCTAGCATAAGTTTTGACAATTGTGCCTTCAGAGTTTGATTCATTCTCTCTACTTGACCTGAGCTCTGAGGATGCCATGGGGTATGATATTCCCATCTGATTCCCAGAGCCTCTGCTAAGCTTTTTATGACCTTGGATGTAAAATGAGTTCCCTGATCTGAATCAATGGAATCAGGGATTCCATATCTGGGAATTACTTCCTCCAATAATCTCCGTGCTACTGTTTGAGCTGTAGCCCTAGGGCTAGGGAATGCCTCCACCCAATGTGTTAATTGGTCTACTATCACTAGCAGATATCTATATCTACCTATTTTTGGTAACTCTGTAAAATCCACTTGTATTCTCCCAAAGGGGCGATATGCTAAAGGACGTCCCCCTAATGCATTGTGTTTGACCTTTGATTTATTAATTTTCTGGCAGACCAAGCAACTCTGAACCTCCTGCTTGGCTAACTCGAAGATACCCTTACATCCAAAAAATTTCAAAAATTGTTCTGCTAAAGCTTGAGTTCCCCAATGAGTTTGTGCATGCAATCTTTTTAATATGATCCTTGCATAAGCCTTTGGGATCAATTCTCGACCGTCAGTCAATTTCCATTTCCCATCTATTAAATTTCCCCCCATTTTCTTGAAATCCTCAATCTCCTTTTCTGTGGGATGAGGAGAACCTTCTCCAAAATTTTCTGTCCTGCTTTCCAGGGTATCCAGGGTTAGGAGAGCTGCTTTCCTGGCTTCCTGATCAGCCAAATTATTCCCACGTATTCTGAACTGTAGTCCAGCCTGGTGACTCTTTACATATACCACTGCAATAGCTTTTGGTTCCCTTACTGCCTTGAGAATTTGCCTTATTAGATCCTCATGTATTAACCCTTTTCCTCTAGTGTTCACCAGTCCTCTTTCCTCCCAGATTTTCCCAAAGGTATGCACTACCCCAAACGCATACTTTGAGTCAGTGAAAATAGTTCCTATTTTTCCTTTAAGTCCTTTGAGTGCTTGCAACACAGCATACAATTCACATGCCTGAGCTGACCATGAAGTGCCCAAGGGGCCTGACTTTATCACTCCCCCAGTTTTCCCATCTATAATTGCATATCCTGATTTTCTTTTCCCTTCTATAACCCTGGCTGACCCATCTACAAACCATTTTTCCCCTTCTTCGAGCTCCTCGTCCTCCAGATCTTCCCTAATTTTTGTTTGTAATTCTACTAGGTCTATACAGTTGTGTATAGGCTCTGATGAAGCTTCCCCAAACAGGAACCCAGCAGGATTACTTGCTTGTGTTGTCCTTAATTCTAATTCTGGAGCATGAAGGAGAATGGCCTCATACTTCAACAATCTGGCATCTGTGAGCCATTTTTCAGCTTTTTGTTGTAAAATAGTTCTTACATTATGTGGAGTATAAACTGTGATGGGAGCCCCAAAAGTAATCTTTTTGGCTTCTTCTATCAATAAGGCAACTGCTACTATCGCCTGTAAACATGTAGGCCACCCCCTGCTTACAGGGTCCAACAATTTTGAAAGGTAACCTACAGGCTTCCTATCCCCAGCCCATTCTTGTGTCAATACCCCATGTGCTGTGTGGTTTTCTACATTCACAAATAATTGGAATTTCTTATTGATATCTGGGAGGTTCAATACCGGGGCAGTCACCAAAGCACCCTTTAATCGCTCTAATTCCTTATCATCCTGTTCTGTCCATTTTATCCTCTCTGCAGTTAATTTTTCATACAAAAATTTTGCTTTTTCACTATATCCTTCTATCCACTGCCTACAATAACCTAACAGCCCCAATAGCTGACGTACTTGTCTTTTGGTTTTAGGGGGGGGCAGTTCTATGATTCCAGCTACCCTTGCAGGGTCCAATTTCTTTTTCCCTTTTACTAACCAATGCCCTAAGTATTTCACCCCAGATTCTGTGAACTGTAACTTTTGTTTTGCTACCTTTAATCCCTTTTCCCCTAAAAAGTTTAACAAATCAATAGTGCATTCTCTTACACCTTCCTCTGTTTCACCAGCCACCAATAGATCATCTACATATTGTAAAATCTTGGTCCCTTTCCTAGGGGAGAACTGACTTAGCAACTTTTCTAATGCTTGTCCAAATAAATTTGGGGAGTCCACGAATCCTTGGGGAAGTGAGGCCCACCTTAACTGTTGTTTCCGGTTAGTGTCTGGATCCTCCCATTGGAATGCAAAAAAATCCCTGCTGCCTTCAGCTAAAGGGCAGGTCCAAAATGCATCCTTTAGGTCTATAACACTGTACCAAGTATCTCTCGGGGAGATCCTATTCAGAAGGGTGTAGGGGTTAGCCACTACAGGGAACCGAGTTCTTGTTCTTTCATTTATGGCTCTTAAATCTTGCACTAACCTATAATTCCCATCTCCCTTTTTAACGGCCAGTATTGGGGTATTGTGTCTGGACATACACGGCTCCAATATGCCTTTTTTGATCAAATCCTCTATTATAGGTTTCAGCCCCCGCCTCCCTTCTAGAGGGATTGGGTACTGCCTGATCCTTATGGGATCCTCAGGCTTTTCAATCTCAATTGATATAGGTTCCATAGCCAATTTCCCCGCTTCCTTCCCTGTGTGCCATACCTTGGGATTAATTTTGTCCTCATCTTCACAGGTTAGTTTATATATGCTAACCGTAATCTGTGAATTCCTTATGATGAGGTTGATCCCCAGTGCAACCATCAAATCCCTACCCAGCAGGTTGTAATCAGCCTCTTCTACTAGCAACATATCTCCCAAACAAATTTTATTCTCTGATTCTATTTCCACATTCTTAACTATAGGTACCTTGAATGGCTCCCCTTTAGCTCCTATAACTACCATAGAATCTTTACTTACTCGGCATCCCGGGGGCAGCTGCTTGAATGTACTTTTCTCAGCCCCTGAATCTACCAAAAAATCCATTTTTGTTCCCTGGGGTCCTATTTTCAATGTTATCAAGGGCTCTCCTGATGTTATGGACCCCAAAAGATAGAGCCCCTGACTTCCCTAGTCCTCCCGGAACATCTTCTCATCTCTCATCTTCTTTGGACAATCTTTTTTCATATGTCCCTTCTTTTTACAATAGAAACATTCCATTCCCTCTATCCATTTTCCTGAAGTCCCCTTTTGCGGGCGTGTGGCTCCCCTCGGAGGTGCTTTCCTTAAGGGTTTCTCCGAAGCTTGTGGGCGTTCCTGTTTCTGGGCTTCCCTTACTGCAGCTACTAACACCCTAGCCTGTATTTTCTGTTTTTCCTCGTCCCTTCTCATGTAGACTTTCTGGGCTTCCCGCAGTAATTCCTGCAATCCCTTCTCCTGCCACCCCTCAATCTTTTCCAGCTTTTTCCTGATGTCCTCCCATGATTTTGCTACAAATTGGGTTTTTAAAAGTACCTCCCCCACGGGAGAATCAGGGTCTGTCCCAGAGTATATCTGGAGGCTTTTTCTCAACCTTTCCAACCATTCTGTGGGGGTCTCATCTTTCCCTTGACATTCCCCAAAGACCTTGCTCAGATTTTGTCCCCGGGGCACGGCCTCCCTTATTCCCTGTATGATGATGTTCCTCATATCAATCATGCTTCTCCTACCCTCCTCAGTTTGAGCATTCCATCGGGGATCTTGGCTTGGCCATTTCTGATCTCCAGGAGTGCTCTGAGGGTTCCTCCGTTCCCATTCCCGTATCCCCGCTTGTCTGATCATTTCCCTTTCCTCCGTATTGAACAAAGATCTGAGAATAGCTGTAAGATCCTCATACGAATAGATGCTAGTTCCTAAGAATTCATCTAGTCTTTCGGAGACCCCTAAAGGGTCATCCATAAGTTTTCCCATCTCCTTCTTAAAGGCTCTCACGTCACTGGTATTAATCGGGACGTTTACGTACCCGATAATTCCGGGAGCAGTGGGAATTTCCCTTAAGGGGAAAAGATTTGCTCTTTCACCTTCCCCTTCACTCTCCGTCTCATTCATCCTCTTTAGTTGTCTCCTAGTCCTCCTAGCGGGAGGTGAGTGTTTTGCTTCTGCCCAACCCTGCTGTGTGTTTTCAGGAGAATTAAAGAAAGCCGCCAGATCTAGATCAGGCGACAGGTCATCTCGGGCTGGCGCAGGGGTGTCTGTACTTTGTGTACCTTTTCCCAGTGACTGAGTGGCTTGTACAGGTTCTAGCGGGGGAGGGAGCCCGACCGGTGGGACCGGGGCCACTGTTCGTGACTCCAACGGAGGGGCAGAGGGGAGAGACGGGGATATAGGAATCCTCCGTCCCAGAGGGGGTCCCAATCTCCCCGGGTTCTGTGGATTGTTCTGCTCAGGGAGGGGAGGGGGCGAGGGTACTATGTAAGGTGGAGGCAAGTTGTCTAAAGGTTCCCACTTATCCCCGGAAACATCGGCAGGGTCCTTTATCCTTATGGGTAGTAATTTTGCATCAATTCTACCCCAGACCCCCGCATATTCCCGTTCTTCCACAGTTCCCTTTTCTCCGACATAACGTACCAGTGCCTTACATATCCATTCTTCAAATGTTCCAAACACGGGCCAAATTACGTGATCCCGTATTTCTACCCCACCCCATACTTCTATGCAAAAATGCACCATCCGTTTCTTGGATTTTCCCTCCCTTATGGGGCATTCTTCCCAATGTTCTAACATCCATCCCAGCGGGCTCTCAACTGGGATTTCAGGGATTCCTTTACCGGTTCCCCGCTTTGGTTTCCTAAGATTCCTTTTGCTAGCTTTGCTTTTTGTCTGTCCCATGGTGTGAGTTTACCAGATACTAGCCCTTTGTGGGTGATCGCTCCCCCCCCCGGGTTTCCTCTGGTGTATGCGAGCTCTCTTCTCCTTACTTCCTTCCCGGACCGTCCCTGGTCCAAGGCTGGAAGGTTTACCAGTCCCCGGAACTCTTGTAAGGACGTAACCTTCCCTCCCAGCCTTCCTGTGACCGACCCCCCTTTCCGAAAACTCCCCGAGTTTTCAGGGCTTAACGTGTGAGGTGCGTTTTACCCCCGAAACTTTCGCTTCCCCCGCAACCGACCACGCCCCTCGCGGGACTATGGAACTGCGATTTTGGGGTCCCACTCGCTTCGTGATAAAATCACGTCTCACTCACACGCTCGGTCACTCCCCACTCAACCACGCAATACTTACGATCCTTTTCCTGCGTGGATTCTTCGTGCACGTAGATTTTTATGAGTAGATTTCTTCACCGCGGCTCCGGAGGTTCTGCTTCCAAAGAAAAAACCTCCCCGAGTTCCCCGAGAGCTCTGACCTCGCCTATCTCCCTTTTAAATGTGGCTTTCGCTGTTTCGTTCGTCGTGTGGTTGATCGGTTCCTCCCGGACACCCCAGTTCCGCCAGGCCGCTGAATTCAGCGGTGCGCCTCCTGGTCAGAGACGGGGGTCCCTCGGGGGTCCCGGTATCACTCCAATCACGTCGGGGTCACCAGAATTGTTATAAATAAGATCGACCAAATTCAAAGTATCAAAATTTAGAATTTTATTTTGAGACAAAATATCAGTCTCGGAAAGCCACAATTTAAAAGGACAGCGCCGAGCCCGGGATCGGTGCCGGGTGAACGCGGATAACAAGCTCTGTCAGCCTGGTATCCCCCCCAAGTTCACAATTTCTGGTCTCCGGCTGTCCCTTTTTATACACAAGATCGCGGAGTGAAGTCCGAAATTCTGACGTTATCCTCTCCGAGGCGTCTTCATTAATTATTCAAGTCCTGGTATCGGAGGTCTGAATAGACCGGTAGGGTGGAACAATGCTGTTGATGATCGGGTCCGGGTGTGTCGTGTATATGTTAATTTCAGCGGAGACGAGTAGAGATATCCATCTGAAGTGATTATCTTGGTCTCCGGACTTGTATCTTCTTCTTCCGTGGTTCTTTGTTTCCTTTCAGGGATTCCCGGCAGCAATAGTTTCAAGGCCCCCTCTCTGGTAATTCCAATCATACTTTCCTCGTGTCCCTCCTGTGCTTCCCAAGCCAGGAAATTTCTAATTTTTAGTTTCTACATTTTACCTTTACTTTATGTACATTTGAACACATTTCTAACATTCATATTTTATACAGTTCAACATTTACCTTGTATAATTTGATAACACGAATTAACTTTAGCACATTTATCACATAATAGTTTTCATCTTGGCTGTATTTTAAAAATACTACTTGTATTCCTTTCTTTTTTGGCAGAGCCAGAATACAATTAAAAAACCAGAGTTTCATACACAGCACCACATTAAGGCACAGATACCTCCCACAAAATTACATGGGAGATTAAAGGGTTGCACATTAAACTCATTATTATTAAAGCCACTTGCAAAAGAATTTCGTTAAACTTATTTCAGTGATATTGTACACCCATTTAAAATTGAACATTTCCCTAGCCTAGTCAGGTGGGAGAAAAAAAAAGCAACCAAACCACAATAACTATGAAATAGCTTCACTTTATAATTTATGCTAATTGCATGCCAACAATTATTTTTACCAGTGACAGATTTGCAGATTGCAACTGCAGGAGAAGTTCCGCCTCTCCAAACACACACTCCAGTCTGCATTAATGAACGGGGACTTCACAACTCTGCGAGGAGCAAACCCTCCACTGCCTCCCTTCCACAATCAGATACGATTGTTCCCTTTATGCTTCCCGATTTATTTTCCTCCCTGGCGAAGAGCAGCGTAGTCAAATTCACTGTAACAATCCCCCAAATCACCCTTCCTGCATCTCGATACACAGAGCACTGCTACATATTTATAAATATTACTACCCGCCTTCAAACAGAAACACCGATACAAACTTACATCATGTAACAGTTCAATAAAAAGCCAAACTAAGGCATGTATCGTTCTCACAGAACAAGCTCTTGGGACAGTTTTCCAGCAGTAGAAGACTACGGCCCTTGTCCCAGATTCTTAAAAGGTACGAGCAAAATATACTCCAAACATATGTAGATTAAAAAAAAAAAAAATTAAAAAAAAAAACTGAGACAAAATAACAAATATACTACAATAAAATTAAAAAACATAAAACAAAGAGCTTGATCATTTGCATTTCTAAATGATTTCCTTTTTTCCCCCTCTCTCCTTATTTTCATAAGGGAGCTAAAAAACAATCTCTTCCGTTCTATCAGAAGAACATATGCACCCACCTCCAATTCTGGCAGAGCTGTGCTGCGGGGAGGGGGCACCCGCCACAACCCTTTCACACATGCTACCCCCAAAGTTGCATCACAAGGCTTTAACTCCACCACACCACGCACTGAACAAGTCCCTCCTCCCCTCCGACATTATCCCTGTAGCACTGGATCCCGATGATCCAGCAGCCCTCTCGCTCGCTCAGCTGTTGCCCAGCCACAAGGGATAATGTTCCTGTGCGTGCCAGGTAAAATAAAGCAAGGTATTTCCAAATGACTTTGCCATTACACGCAAATTGTTTTCGTATTTTAAATTTAAATTGCCAATATACAGCCAGCCAAAACTGATACCATGATTTCTGCAACATTAAACCGCGCAATCGATGTCGGAAGTTCCCAGTGAGATGGGCAGACAGCACCTATGCAAACAAATCCGGCACACTACTGTCAGCCGCTGTTGTTCTTCAGAGAAGAAAAAATTAAAAGGTTTGGGTTTTTTCTTTTTAACCTCTTGCCCTCGAGCACGATGTGTGCAAAGAGGAGAGCAGGCTGTAACAGCAGCTGACACGCCGTCACAGGAGCCCAGAGCTAAGTCCGACAGACGATCACACTACATGAGTGTTCGCTGCTGCTGAAATGGCGTTTGTCATTGTGAGAGGAGAGAAAACCCCCCGGTTCGGTGGCACAAAGCGCACAGGGCACGGAGTGCCAAGGGAGGCGGGGAGAGGAGCCTGTTTACCAGGGAAGATGGTCCTGCAGGGGACACAGAGCCGTCCCCTCCCCGCTCCCCAGCTGCGAGCGCGATACACGGACCCGCAGCAAACCACGCTAAGGAGCAAAATAAACACGGGGACCGGGCCGGGGGAGGGGCCAGCGCAGGAGCAGCCCCGGGCCCTGCCTATAAACCCCCGGCAGCTGCTCCCGACCGGCAAACCCGGCGAGGAGCCACCCCCGGGCACCCACCCGCCCACGGCCCGCTCACTCACTCACCAGCGAGAAGAGGTTGGAGTGACAGTCCTCCAGGCTGGCCCCGTTCGCCACCCAGTTCGCCGCCGCAGTCATGATCCTCGGCGAGCCGGGCCGCCACGGCGGGGCATGTCTGGGGGGACGGCCGGGGGGCGAGGAGCAAGGCGGGCGACCCCCGGGACGATCCCCGTCACTGCCCGGGGCGGCCGCCGCTCTCCGGCCCCTCGGCCCCGCGGGGCCCCGCGGCCGGGAGGGGACGCGCCGAGGCCGGGGCGGGCGCGCTGCTCCTCGCTACCCGCCCCCGCGCCGATAATCCTCGAGCCGGGAGGCCCTTCTGCGGTGCAAGCAGGGGGGACGCGTCCCCCGCTCCTCCAGGCCGGGAGAAGAAGAGGAGGAAGGGGGGGCCCGGGGCCGCCCTTCCGCGTCCAGGTGCGGCCCCCCCCGGCCGGGGGTCGCGCGGAGGGCGGCGGGTCCGTGCGGGACGCGGTGCGGGCGGGGCGAGGGGGTGTCCCGGTCCCGGCCCCGTGCGGAGGCGGCGGCGGGCGGGGGGCGCTGTGTCCCCTCCCCGCCCCGCCCGGCCGCCCCTCGCTGCTGCCGCCGCTGGCTGTGCGTGGATGGTGTTTTCTTCCTCCTCCTCCTCTTCCTCCTCCCGCTGCCGCCGCCGGCGCCGCCGCCTCGTCGGCGCTGCCCGCGGGGTGACGGCGGTGCGGGCGCGGCCCGGCCCGGGCAGGGAGCGCTGTCCGCCCGCGCTGTGCCGGCCGTGCCCGCGGCGGCCGCAGCTCCGCGCCCGCTCTGCCTCCTGCGCTCTGACAGCAATGGCGCCCGGGCCCGCACCGCGCCGCGCCATTGGTCCGCGCCGCACCACGTGACGCGGGCCCGGGGGCCGGGCCCCGGCACAGGGGCGCCTCCCGCCGCCGCTGCGCTGCGCCCGCCGCCCGCTGGGGGCGCTCGGGAGCGGCGGGGCCGCTGCTGTGGGGGTCCCGGGTCCCTGTCCCGGGTCCCTGTCCCGGGTCCCTGTCCCGGGTCCCTGTCCCGGGTCCCTGTCCCGGGTCCCTGTCCCGGGTCCCTGTCCCGGGTCCCTGTCCCGGGTCCCTGTCCCGGGTCCCTGTCCCGGGTCCCTGTCCCGACCCTCGGAACGGGATCTCCGCTCCCTACGACTATTGAGAGAGCCCCAGGGAACGGCTGGAGATGTGCCATTGGGAGGGTAGCCTGGATATCAGGACAAGGTTCTCCCTCCACAGGGTGGTCGGGCACTGAAGGTGGTCCCCGGGGACCGCTTGAAAGTCACGAAGTACGACAGGACGTAAAAAAAACCAGTGACTAACTGGAAAACGTGAAACAGAGTTTCACATTGTGGTCTTACAAGTTTACCAAAGCGGCTTTTTTTTTCTTTTTTTTTTCTTTTTTTTTTTTTTTTTTTTTTTTTTTTTTTTTTTTGCCCGAATAAATAAAGAGCGGGATAACGAAAGTTACCATTTACCGTATCTGAACCACACAGCATTATCTTATTAACCATCTAGGAAAAGCAAAAAGAGCAGACGTGCTACCCAGACATTTGGGAAAGGTTTTCTACTTCTTCGGGCGCTGCCCAGGCTCCCCAGGCAATGAGCACGGCCCCGAGGCTGCCAGAGCTCCAGGTGCACTTGGAGAAGGCTGTAAGGAATGCACAGGGTGGGACTGTCGGGGTGCCCCGGGCAGGGGCAGGAGCTGGGCTGGATCACCCTGGTGGCTCCCTTCCACCTCGGGATACTCTGTGGCTCGGGGACCGTGTCCCGTCCGTGGAAGGGAAATCGCTCGGGATGCCGGTCAAGGGGCTGTCACAGTCCCGGCCATTCCGCGATTCCCCGGAGGATTTCCCCAGCGCTTGAGAGTGCACAAAGTAATTTTAAAAAGTCCTCAAAACTTGTTCCTGGCCACAGCCGCATCAGGGCACGCCGAGCTCCCGTTCATAGCCGAGTTTATTAACCCCACGTTCTGCACAACCCCGGAGCCACCCTGCGCTCACCTTAAACAGCTTCAAAGACATTGGGGGGCATCAGTTTTCATAAAGGGAGCTTGAAAACACCTGAGTGTTCATAAACAAATGAAATGAAATCCCAAAATAATCACGGTCAGGAGAAGAACCACGTGATATTCTGAGTTGCAAGGAGCCCACAAGGATCACAGAGTCCAACTCTTGAGTCAGCATCATGCAAGAAGAAGATACTCAGTTTAAAACAGATAATTCATCACAGATAACATTTTCAGTGTTCGTTTTCACCCATTGATTTGCACCAGTGAGAGCAGATTTTGGCTCATCTGCCTGAGTTTCTCCCTGACTGGAGAGTTCCAGAAGCGGTAGAAAGCAAATATTGTGCTTAGCAGGTGAAGATACTGAGCATTTCAGCTTAAGCTTCAATACAGAAATGCAGCACACTTTCAATTATTTGATTCAGTGGAAAAAGCTCTCACTCTGTGCTCAATGGCAGCTTTCCTTATCATGACTTTAATCTCATTTAAGCGTCTTTTTTGCAGTTTACTTTTCTTGGCAATAAATTAAGATTAGCATCTCTTGCAATGGCTGACTGGAGTTTGTTTGGTTTTACCTCATGGTAAGAAATCTCTCCCACAAAAAGGCATCACATTTACCTGAATTACGTACACAGAGTGAGAGACAGAATTTAAGCCCAAAGAAAATTTCCACCCAGCTCAGAGTTCTTACCATGTGTGTGTCTCCTCTGACAAATCCATGATCCATCCAATCCCTTCCCTGCCACACCGAGCAGGAATTGTCTTGCAAAGACTGGGCCTATACCACAAGGAAAAAACGTTTTCAAATATTAATTATTCACATTCAGTTACAATTGCAATTTATTCAGTCCAAGTGTCACAGCCTTGAAACTGCTTGTTACATCCTGGCACCCGCAATCAGGGAAGTACTTTGGCCCATGTTACTCCCCTTCCTTTTGGCACAAGTCTTATAAACAGAGAGCACAATCTGACACTTGTAAATATGTCAAGCAATGAGTATTAACCAACCCCAAACCACATCCTTCCGCATTAAAATAGTACAGCTCTTGTAATTCCACTGCAGCACCACGCACCCATCCCATCACTGCAGGAGGCCCAGGGACAACAAACCCTTTGATGAAGTATTCATCCTATTTCTGGAATAAAAGAACATCCACTACCATGGGGGAAAAAAAAAAAAATCAATATTATTTTCTTATTATAGAAAATATTTTGGAATTGTGAATGTGTTATTATTTATCCAGATAAATACTGTGCAGGATTGAACACTTCAGAATTCCTGTTCTTTCCATATGCTGCTTAGCCTCCAAATGGTGATTCCAGTCAGCACCATTTCTCTTATCTGGATCTTTCAAATAGTGATGACTGACTATGCTTTATTTATTTTGTCAGGAAAATGTGGGGTCTAACAGATGATTCAGGTCCATTTTCATGAGGAGAAATGTTAACATACTCATACTGTGCTGCTTTGGCCACCTTCCAGTAGTCTTATGAATGTTAAATACTTTATAAATTAAGAATTGTGAAATCATAGAATGGCCTGGGCTGAGAGGGGCCTTAAAGCCCATCCAGTGTCACCCCCTGCCATGGGCAGGGACACCTTCCATGGGCAGCGACACCTTCCACTATCCCATGTTGCTCCCAGCCCCATCCAACCTGGCCTTGGACACTGCCAGGGATGGGGCAGCCACAACTGCTGTGGGCAACCTGTGCCAGGGCCTGCCCATCTTCACCATAAGCAATTTCCTCCTACCACCAAATCTAAATCTCCCCTCTGTCGGTTCTACTAAAAATCATGCAACTTAATTCAGTTACCTGTTTTGTGGCAATGTTTTGAAGTTGCCAGGTACTTGACTTTATACCGTGTTGAGTTATCACAGAGAAGGGAAATCATTACAGTCTAATCCTTCCCTTCCCAGTACCAAACCAGGGAAGCTCCCTTGCTGTCTCTGACAGCAGCGCTACTTCAAACAGAAACTGTTCCACTTACAGATATCACACACAAGTGACACTTCCTTCTGCATAATTACCTGAGATGGTATGTGGTGGAACGTGTTCCCCAACTCAGGGCATTCCAGTTTTATTCCCTCTTTTCTTTAACCTCTTTTCAAAAATCTATGAACAATAACAGCAACATTGGGGTTAATACTCTACGAAATAACCATTTTTCTGTAGTAGGAAAATACAGTCTTAACTAAATCTGTCAATGGATTAATTTGCAATTCCAAAGTTTGCTACTGAAAGTTTCCCTGGCTCGTGGAGATCCGCTGGGTCACACTCAGCCTTCAGCACACAGAGCTGGGAATGAGCCAGTCCTCACCTTGACAAAATTACTCCAAACAGTGATAGCCCAGCTTATTTCATTCTAGAACAACTTCCCCAGAACTCAGAGTAATGATGAAACCAGTTCTTCCAGGAGGATGGCTCAGCACTTCCATAGCCTTTGTTTTCACCAGCAGGTGCTGCTTAAACTTCAAACTAGACATGGAGGAAGACACAAGGTGTCACAGGAGGCTCCAGCAAAGCTGGAATGGTGAGCAGGGTTTTGTTTTGTCCCAAAGTCTGGCCCCTTTGCTGTACATCCCACCCATGGAAGGAGCGTTTCCTGGAGGAATAGGACTGGCTGGAGCAGCAGGCTCCCCTGGCTCTGGGTGTAGAATTTGGCCCTTCTCACACCAGGAGCAGAACTGGAGTTCAGCCAAACTTTGTCTATGTCAAAACTCACAGCATTGGGCATTCCATGACAAAGACAACTCATTTCCAGGTGAAACATATTTTTCCATGTATTTTAGCAAGTTACTCACCAGAACAAGGTCCAGGGGTTGCAGTACTACTAAGGACTGTCTCATGTCTTATTTAATCAAGTGTTATTTTTACTGTTTTCTGTGTTTCCCTCCCCAGTAATGGAAAGAACAGGGAGAGGAGGATGATATGATACCCAAATTATGAACACCACACAAGCAAGTGATCTCCAACTGTTCCATATAGAAAATAATAATAATAATAATAATAATAATAATATCTGTCTGGCCACTGCTCTAGGGTTGCCCCTAAATAAATTGAAATAAACTGAAACTACTCAAGTGAGCAAGTTCATTGGCAAGGATTAAAAGTCGCAGAATTGAATTTTAGAAGAGTTTGACTATGATTTATGTAGTTCCTTTTTGTTCTCCTGATACAGCACAGCTGAGCAGCCTCACTCCAAGTATGTTCTCAGTGGTCTCAATGTCCACTTTTTATGAGATTGCATAAATTTTTTAAGTGTTTTTCAATTCATTCAATGCTTGCATATTTTTTTCAAGTGTTTATATCAACAACTCAAAATTATTTTGTTCTTAAAGCAAAAAAATTTACTTCCACACATTGGAGACTTAAGAGGAAAAAACCAAAAATGAAAACAAAACCAAATCAGCCAAACTAATTCACTGGCTTAATTAACAACACCTAATTTTAACATAAAAATAATTTTCAAGTTCACAAAACAAACCAATAGCCAATAGTTCTTTTTTTAAACACTGATACAGATTGTCTGTAAACTCACATTTTCATTTTAGTTTTATTAAGACACAGGAAGAGCTGCATTAGCAGGTTTATTTACTCCTGGTAAAAATAAAAACAGTTATCTGAGTTTTAAAACAAGATATTGATTTTATGAAGGGAAGGGTACTTCTAGAAGGAAATTAAGAACATCAGTAGAAGGTTTGTTTGCAGAGCAGTTGTCCATAGACTCGTAGTTTAAATCCTGCCAGTGATCAGACCGTGGTCTTTGAATCAGCCAACCTTGTCAAGGGTTCCACATCCCCCTGAGAGTCACACACGTGAAGATTCCCTGAAAAATATTTTATTTGCCTGTCTTGATCCTATATTAACAGTGCCTATTACAGAGCAGTTTGAGGAAAGATTAATGACCTGGAAAGCCAATTTGGGGAAGTTTTTCCACCTCCAAGATAATGTTGAAAGAAATCTGCAAACAGTTGTGGAGGGCTTCCATTAACCGAAGGTCACATCACCAGGAAAGTGAGAAGAGAAAAAGTTCAAATTAATACTCAAATCCTAATGAGGAGAATGAGACATCTAAGCTGACTCAGGAGCAGATATGCTCCCTTATTTTTATCAAAAAACAGACAAATTATCTTAGGAGCTGCTTGTTCTCTGAGTTGTAAAAGACAGAGGAGAGGCAGGAAAGGAAGCAGTGGCAGGGGAGGGGAGATAGACAATCTCGTGCTGTCTAGAAAGAGAAAAGCTCATCTGTGACTGCTGTGGCTGGAGGAGCAGCAGGAGCTCAGAGCAGGGAGGAGCACGATGGACAGAGAAGGAACAGAGCAAGAAAGGAAGGCACCAAAGGTGCCCAACTCATTCTAAAGAGTCGTGCATGTAGCTGGGTGCCTTCACTGGTGATGGAAGTGTGAGGCAGCCAGGAGAAAAGGATGGCTAAATTTGTCTGTGTGAAGTTTAAACTGCCAGCAATGAATCTGAGAAAATCTCTAGAAATGTAGCTCTGGATGAAAAGATAAAAACAGTTCAGGACCAGAGTAGATTGATTCCTTCCCTACATCACAGTGATATTTAGATGACATTTCAGGTATAACTGGTAGGGATGAAGCAAGTAGTAAATGCAAACTGTTACTTTCAAGCGAGTGTAATGCTAAAAAATAGAAGTTGTTGGAAACAGAGATAAGATTTAAAAATCAAGCTTCAGGCAGTCCCATACATGCTGACCCATTTGACAGTCAAAATGTGTCAAAACAGGTTTTCACTTGTTTTTTTTTTTTTAAAAGAAAGGAGGAGAATGGTCTGTGTTTCACAGAGGCTTTGGGAGCTTCAGGTGCAAGTGGGCCAGAAGACCTTGCAAGGAAGGCAGAGGAAGGTGTTTATTTTCAAGTGGAAGTGAGGAACAGTTTTGTGCTCCAGCTTGTCCTTTTGGTTTCTGTGAGACACTATTGCAACTTCACATTTAAATATTCTGTAGAACCAAAGCAAATGAGCTGCTTGGAAGAACAGAGAAAAGCAAATGACAGCTGAAACTACTCAGGAATGAAAGGGGAGTGTGATTTAGGCAGAGAAAAATGGCAAATACTTTTAAATTGTAAATTATTTTTGCACTCAAAAGAGGAAAGAATGGTGATTTGGTGAGATGCCTCGCATTAGGAATAAACATACCTGAGTTTCTGAAGGATTTAATAATCTAACATGAAGCTCCCAGTAGCCCTGCAGGCAGAGGATGGGCCTGTTGGGTCATGGTTTCATACCATCAAAGAGAGAGATTTCATCTTTCAGATGTTGTTGTGCTCGCTTGGTAAGAATTCAGCTTATTAAAAGGTGTTAAATAAGATACAGGATAAAAATACTACAAGAAAAAAAATAAAATATTTAAGGCTAAAAGGCAAAGTAAACATGGAAATAACATTTGGCGAGAACAAAACTCCGAGTTTATTTGCTGGAATAGGTTGTGGGGTAACTCTGGACAGTGATGCAGCTTGGTGTGCCATGACCCTGGAATCTGCCAGGCAGACAACACCCCGTGCTGCACATGTGGAATGTGCAGCTTTTGGCATGGCAGCCCAAATATTAAAATTGGCCCATAAATCTGAGTATAGTTTTCAGGGTTTAAGAATCTTATTTTATCTGGATTAAGGTCCTCTTCCCCTCTGGCATTAGAAGGTGTTTATGGTTGTAAAAACAAGAATTGCGAAGTATTGCACTGAAATATCTAAGGGCTTCTCCTGCCAAACTTACAAGGTTTACTTTGCAGTTTAAAATTAAAACAAACAAAAAAAGTAATCTGCCAGTATGGCCCTTGTGGACAAAGTGCAGGAAAAGAATGGGCAAATGAAATTCATCACTCCAAATATTTTTTGGAATTCTAAAAATAATTTGCCTTTCCTGTGGTGGGAAAAGATAAGGTGATGATTTTCCTGTAAGTCCTACAAAACTTAGGGGTTTCTTAGGTCATGCTCAAGTAATGTTACAAAAGAGATGAATAAAAACTGTAGCTCCTGTGACCACATCAGAGCCTGGATTAATGCAGATCTTTGCCTTCTGTTATCTTCCAACAATTCCTCCTTCAAATATCCATAGGCAAAAACAGTTACCACAATCTGGAAAGGTATAAAAAATACTTTCTAGGCAACAGCTCTGGAACATTATCAACCACTCTGCAGATTCTTTCTTTCAAATTCAGATCCTTATAGGCACTATTTAATATGAATTAATTATGAATCTTCTCTTCCCTCTAGATTTATTTTTCTTGTCATTAAAATAGATTTTATCGTTGTGCCCTCAGATTTTGTACGTCTTGATTTCTGAGGGTACAAAGTTATGTTGTAAATTGAAAAGAGAACAAACCATTCCACAGATCTGGGATCTGAAGAGAGGAGAGCAGCTGTGCCGTCAGCGAGCATTGATGGGATGGAGAGCAAAGGGGTTGGAGTAGGTATCACTGTCATGGACTTCACCATTTAAAGAGAGATTGAAGTTCAGGTCACACTCCTGAAAAAAACTCATCCACAAACTAAACCAGCTGCTCAGTGTCAGGTGAGCAATGTCCCTGCATTTTGCTCAGGCACACACATTGCAATATTTGTAATAATTCCTGTATTATTCACATTTAGGTCTGTTCTTCCTTCTGTCTTTGCTTCCTCTCACCTCATTCCAAACCAGAGCCTGAACAACCCAGTGGAGGTTCATCAGCAAAAATGAGATTGAATAAGAAATATTCTGTTTTACATTCTGTTACCACTCTGACCTCATTAAGGCCCTTTTGTTCTGGAACCTTGGTATCAGGACTTCCCTTTGGCCATGGAGCTGTCAAGTTCACTCAGAGCTCACTTATAAGAAATGTAAATCCAAGCAAATAGTCAGCTCTGGCTAAATTCTGCCTTCAGAACATATATGGACTGTATTTTTATGGGAAACAAAACATGCAAAAGGCAAAGCTCACTCTGGTAAAGATCCAACCATTAAAATAATTTACTGGGTATCTTTGATGTTAATTTTCTTCAGCTGTAAGCATTCAGTGATCCATCAACTGCAGACAAATGTTGTGCTGAAAGCTTTCATTGAAATTATGAGAAGGAATAAAGGAATTAGAGCCGTAAGACTTCCAGAGATGCCCCGTGTTGACATCCCTGTTTCCAAGCCCTATTAAATGAAACAATGCATTTCTCTGAGATTTTTAAGGTTTCACATGCCCTAATTTACAATGGAGTTACAGAGCAAATCCTATTTTGCTACCACTCCTACTATCAAAACTTTAAAATATTCACCTTAAGAGATAATATAATCATATACAATAAAATATTTCAACTGCCTTTAATTTAATCAACTGCTTTCTTGATTGCTCAAGAAACTATCCAGGCCTTAAAATGTTTGTATAAAGGGAACCTATGCTTCAGCTCAGAGATATCCGTTCAGCCTTCTGTTTTCCTGCAGCCCGGTGAATATTGCTTTTTTGGATTTGTCTGACACTCGTTTCAGGAAGAAACTGAAATGTTTGTCTTTCCTTGACATATGAAGGGAGGAATAACACAAGGATATTTATTATTTTCCTGTGTGGAGCCTGCAGCCTCTTGGCCTCGTTTAAGTCGTACAAGAGAACAAATACCCACATTCCCACTCAACCAATCATTTTGGCTGAAAATCCTTTAACTGAGATTTTATGCAGAAGAAAAATTAAGAATTTGACAGGGTTTGCAAAGGAGATGGAAAGAGTAACACTGACCCAGTCCTGGCAGGAAGGTGTTCCCTGGATCAAACCAAGGCTCACCTCCTGATCCAGGAGGGAGCAGTTCACATGGGCCCCTGTATTTTCTGAAATTGCAGAGGATCCTGATGCAATCTAATCAGAGGTGACCTTCAGTTTTCTGGCACATGGACCTAAAATGGACAAAGACCAGCTCTGCTGATTTAAAGAAACCCTTCTCCTCATATTCAGAAACAAGTACTGTTTGCACTTGCTGATTTGGGGCTTGATGGATACAAACTTATTCTGAAATCTGCTTGGTTTTGCTACCAGGGATTTTTTTTTTTTTTTTTAATGATTGACAAAGCTACAAGTCACAGCACTCCGCAGAGCCTAAATTCTATTCTACACCTTCAAGCTAATACAGTATTTTGACAAAACACAGTTGGTGTTCCAAATCCGTATTTGGAAGAAATGTGTTTGTGTAAAATCTAAACTCACATCAGAGCTGCAGAATTTGAGTAAAAGAAGAAACTTAGGAGTAGCAGTTCTATGAATCTCTAGGCTCAATGTCAAGCCACAAAGACGGACTGGATGAAGGTGCACAAATCATTGTTTTGTTGTTGTTCATGTTGTAAATACACAAAATCTTTGCTAAGATTCGATTGGGGGCAGACCCCTGGGTTGCAGGAGGAGCACATTCCCAGTCTACACTCGGGCATTGGAATTATTTGCAGCTGAAGGTCAGACACGCCCCTTGTGTCCCTGTGGTACCTGCCAGGGAGGAGCTCCTCATCCTATCCCTCAGTGTGAACTATTCCAATCACTTATCACAATACTGAAAACTTGGAAGATGTCAAAATGAAAGGAAGGGTTTGGTAGCATGAGAGCTGGGTAACAATTCTAGCTCAACCCTCAGCTCACTTTGTGGTTTCAGGCAAAACTCCTCGCTGCCTGTCTGTGATACAGGTCAAATATTTTTGGTGCAACTCACAGATGTTAAATGAAGGATTATACTATTACTGTAGCAAGTTACTCTAAAATACTATTTTTGAAGTAATGACACCATTTATGAGCCAAAATCCAATTTGTACCCTTGGAGCCAATTTGTACCTTTGGAGCCAACTGCCATCAATTTTCAGCCCCTGTGTCACAGTGTCATGCTTCTGTCCCAAGTTGCTTCTTGAGGTGAAATTCCCTCATCACAGGTGCTTCCTGCTCATGGTGTGTGCTCTGTCTCAGCCTGGGATTAACCAGCTATCTTTCCATCCAGGACAGTCTGGGAACTACTACCCAAATCACTACCCCAGTCCTGCCTCTCAAACAAGGAGGGTACAATCCACGGGATTGTGTGCCCTGGCCTGTGTGCCCTCAGTGCTCCTTCAGGAGGTAGCACACTTAATGGTGCCCCTTTAAATCCACTTTTCAAATATAATATGAGCTGTGGTGCTTTGACCTGCAGACAAAATTTACATCGTAGCAGTTGGAAAATCCCTTTGGTTCATGTGTCCCTTATAATGGAATCTCCAGGAAAAGGAGATACAATCCATACGCTGGAATAAATGAGGTGGTGTTCCACTTCACCTAAAGAGAACCCACTTTTAATGAAGCAAAGTTTTCACGTGTGATTTAAACAAAGCAGCACAGCCCAAGTCAGAAGTGTGTCTGTGTATCACACCCAGTGCTTGGTGAGCTGCACTCCCTCTCTGGGAGCAGTGGGCAGGGAGTTGGGCAGTGCAGAAATAACTCCCAAACTCTGCTCTCTGGACTGCTCCTGTCTCTTGTAATTACTTCTACTTGGAGATGTCTGCCAAATTCTTCCCAGTGGACATATGGCCTCAGCAGGTAGGAACAGGCCAAAAGTGCTTTTCTTGCACTGACGTCAGTGGGGGAAGCGTGACTGAATGCAACTCCCATGAAAATTAAATATTACCTGACTCCTGCCCTTTTATCGAGAGAACAGCAGCGTGGCCTAGTTATCCCTACAGCTTCTTGAGAAATCTTCAGGCTTTTGCTTTCATATAGAAAGTGTCTTTACACTTAATTAGACGATAATGCCAGTCAGCTTCTGCTAATTATTTGTATTTTTGCTTAACGCTTATAAATCTACTTGTTCAGGTATTATTACAAGCTAATATTTGTCTTGTAACACACATTAGTCATTACAATTAGCAAGTAGAAATAGATTAGTCATGCGTAAACAATCTCATAAATGAAGTATTTATGCCCCCTTTGGGGATGGAAAGGAAGGTAATTTGAGCCTTTTATGATTATCAGGGGAAACCTGGCTTGTGTCTTCTATTCACATTGTTTTTTCAGGATTTCTTTTGGGGCAAACTCACTGGCTGGGGGCTTCCTTTAAAGTCCAGTAGCACCATGAGAAGTGTTATGGATTTAATGAAAATCGTCAGTTGTTACCTTATCCTAAACTGCTGGTCTGCATTGTTCAAAACTCATCACTTTTTTCTTTCAAAAATCTGTTTAGTTACTATTTCAGCTTTTCCTGTGGCCACAGAAAAGCTCCTTCTCCCATCTCTGAAATTAGATGTTTTGTTTGAGCAGTGAACGAGAACATTTATCCTCAGATTCAGGGCTTCTGTCACCCCTCTCTGAGAAAGACAGACTGGAGATTACAAAGCTGTTACCCTAACCTGTGTGTCACCCGTGGCTTGGAGAGCTTCCTGCTCAAAGCAAATCCAACTCGTGATCATGAACTTCAAGAGGTACCTTCCAATAAAAAGGTTATGCAATGGGTTGATCAAAAATGTGAGTTACCAAATTTGCTTCAAGCAGTTGTAAAAGGAAAGAGTCTGCAGAATTCCATACTTTTTATTTCATTTCCCAGTGGCTTTTCTCTGTCTCTTTTACATAAAATTTCATCCTATTTCTTTCCAATTTGATGATCCACTCAAAAAACCATCACTCTTTGTGTGTGTATATAAAATCTCCTGAAATGTCACTTTTAAAATAATTGGGCAAAGCCAATCCATGAAGCCACTTTAAAATGAAAACTCCAAGCTATTTCATGTAAGTGAATTTAACAGCTGTGGATTGTTTCCCCACTGGTTTCCCTGCACTGCCCGCAGGTGAGGGCCCTGTCCCTGATTGTAACAAACCATCCTATTCCCACACAGACTTTCATTTTTCCCTTTGCTATCTTTAATTTTGTCTAATATTTCAATGCAAAATCAAGCAGCTCACCGCTCTTCCTCAAGGAAGCATTTTCTCCAGCTAAAGAAGTTGTCAAGCTTCCCAAAGGAAGGTGGGAAGGAGGGAATATTTGTTGCTATGTTTAGCACAATTACAGAAATAGGTCACATACTGTTTCTGAAGGAAATGGATCACAGCATAGAGGCCCCCACAACTCATCCTGGTCTCCCTCCCTCCACCCCCATACACAGTGCTTGAAGCATTCCAACATCCTTGCCAAATTCCCTCACAAATACTTTAATTCTTTACGTGCATGTCTCATTCCATCTGTTCCACATGCTCTTTATGCCATTTACATTCACTGGCAGGGGCTGTGAGATGACACCACACGGTGTAAATTTGCCGGGGTTTGAAGCAGTTTTGGGATCGCAGGAGGGATAAGCGGAGCAGCTCCAGGTCTGGGGTTTGCTCCCTGAGCCCAGGGTTCACCCAGCTCAGGGCAGAGTTGTGGAAGCATCACCAGCATGTTCTCAAGCAGTGCCTCCAGGATCAGAAGGGAAAAACACTCTCCTGCAGAGGATTTGTGATGGGGCTGCTGGTGTAGGAGACTTTGTGCCCAAATAAACAACAATGACAAGGCAAGTGTGATGCAAAGTAGGAATAAAGGAATGCAGCATTCAATGGGAAAGGTGGAATCACTTCTCAATAAACGCTCTCCGTGTGCTCCTCCACCGCAGGAGCAAACCACAGTCTGGGAACCTTTGAGCTCTGCCTTTGGGAAGCATCCATTGGCTTTGGGGTTTGGGCAGTGTGATCACCGCAGCCCACAGCCAGCTGTAAAATCTGGAATGCACAGAGAGGCCATTGCAAAGGTCCATGTGACACAGACTTGAGGGTATTTTCCAGGATAAGAATAGGGGGAAAAGCCACCTCTTCAGGTTTCACTACAGGGACATTCACACCACTAACCCACAGATCAGCTATATGTTCTTGGTCACAGGCCTTCAACTCCTTGAACAAACTATATGAAAGCCTCGAGCCCTGAAATTTCAATTATGCCATGAGTGCTGGACAGCAAACCTTTTCTTTCAGCTCCATAAGAGAACCTCAGATGAAAGAAACATGCACTTAAAGGACACATAGGAGTCCAACAGAGATTCCAGGAAAAAATGCCAAAACTGTGAGGCTTGGGCACAGCCTGCTCTGTGGAAGGCACCTCTGCAGCAGCCCCCCAGGACCAGTGTACTCAGCACAAGGAGTTTGGTGTCCTGGCAGCAACAGCACAGCCGGAGTGCTGGAACCTGTTAAAAATATCCATTTCTCAGACCATTATGCAATACAACTGCTTTACTACTCTTATTAAGAGGTTGTGAAAGTACATGCTAGATTTCATCAGAGGTCAGTCAACAGTTCTAACCTTCCCTTTTCCCAAAGTGAGACAGCTCAGCTTGCTTACCTGGCAAAACAGATTTCTCAATCTTTACCTCTCCATTTTTCCACATTCCTTTCCTCATCTAAATTTTCCTGCTTAGCTTGTGCGCTCTGCCCCATACTGTGTTATCTTCTACCGCATCTCTCCCTTTGCTCCCTGCCTGTTATTGCTACATTGTCTTTAATGTTTCCCTGCTCCCCTTTTCTGCCAAGCTCCAGTTTTCAACCGCTGTGAAAACGTTTGATTCACACAGTTCATTGTTTCTTCTTCAAAGGCATCGTCGTTTAAAATAACCTGCATGTGCTGGAGCAAAGGCAGGGAAGGGAAGCCTGGCATTCCCCACTCACTCTCAGTTTGAAACCTTGTGGGCAACTGCCCAACAAATGAGGAAAAAGGAGAATAACAGCCACTGTCGTGGAGGGGAAGGGAATTGAGACTCTGCAGCACACTATCGGATTTTTGATCCAGACTGTCTCGGGGCAGGGGGGTTGGGGGGGCGGGAATCATCTAGATTCTCCATTGTCCAAACTCTCTGTCCTTTACACATGTCCCAGATTAACCTGGAATCATGCACCTTGGATCACTTCATACCTGCCTGATAAATTTTAGCAAAGGATCAGGAGTTTGTGGTGATGGCATGAACCTGACTGTTGGTTTGGTATGAAGCCGAGAGCTTCCAGAAGTGTAAATCTGTCTGGGAAAGAGCTGAGGGAGAGCTTGCTTTGGAGTCAGGCTTGTGCATCACCCTGCCCAAGGGAAGGCAGAGCTCCCCTGGAGAAAGTTTGGTTACTCAGCAGATGGACACCAAGTGTCAATGGAAACCCTGAAGGGAGGAGGGTGTTTGACGTGTCTTTCTCCAGGAAGGTTTAACCTCATGTGCAAGAAGCTGACCTCCATGGCCACCTTTGCTCACCTCCCACAGAACTCGAGTTCCATCCAAGATCCTTCCCCTTAAGTTTAGGTACCTGAGGTGACCCTGTTAGAAAACATGCCCTGCAGACACTGTCCCCTGTCACTCCAGCAGCAGGGAAATGGGAGACATCTCTCTACAGAGGTTCAAGCTCACATCTCCCATGGAAATGACCTCTGTAGTAAATTATAGGGTGTTTGTTCCAGGTGGAGCATTCCCCACCCTTGCTTTGATGATAGCCCAGTGTGCAGCACAGTGAGAGATACATTGGGCAAAAGAGAAGAATTATTAAAGCCTAATGAGTAAAGCACAGAGTTATTTTGCCTTCTTTTGCCACTGACTGCTTTACCTAATAACAGGTGCAAACACATCCCTTTGATCCACAGAACCACTGAAACCATGGGGAATAGGCTCATCCCATGAATTCCACTCACCTGCAAGGAAATTTTCCTTCTAAGGATGTTATTGCATCTTTTAGATTTCCCTTCTCTTTTTAGGTGTCTATTGTCTTTGCTAATTACTGCATTATCTTTACATTTTTTTGACATTTCATCCTCAGCATGTGCTGCTTGCAGAATTGTGGAGAGAAAGAAATCCCATTGTCAGCTCATTTAGTGTCCTGTTGGGGAGAAGAAAACCAGGAGGGTGGGATTCAATAAATGTTCAGTAAACCCATCCAGGTAAGTGTGTCCCACTGGCTCCATTTCACCAAATTTAAGCGATTCTACATTACAAGCGATTTCCCTATTTTACTTTTATCTGTCTTCTTTCCAGAGAGATTTCAAATTTTCACTTCTTCTCATCATAAAGTATCACAGAACCATGTGATATACACAGTACATATAATTTATGGTTTCTCAGACTGTTTTTGTGACCTTATAGTTGGAAGCCAGCATCACTTGAGAATGACAACTATGAGAAATATTTCCTATTCTCCACCTAGGTTGTCAAGCACAAAACCAGAAAGATAGGTGAGAGAAGTTTCTAATACAAATTTGTCCACAAAATCATCTGTGTCCTTAGCAAAACAATTCTCATTAAGAAATAAGTATGGAATAAAATCACCACCCAAATAATTTACAAGTGAAATATCAGGAGCAAGGACACCAGGAACAGCAAGGCCACTTATTGTTTAGGGTAGAGTTCAGTGTCTCCTGTGGTTTAGGTACAAAAAAAGTCCCCTCTGAGGAGGGGAGCTGTTCATGTGCAGAATAAGTAGAGAAGAAACAAGAGTAGCCAGTTAAGACATGAAGAGAGGTTCCAGCTTTGGAAAACACAGTGTGTATTCACACCAAGCACCAGACACAGAGTGAATTGAATAAAATAGTTCTGAGTAGTAATCCCAGTGGGACTTGGGCCAAAGGGTGAAAGGAAGGGAACACATTGGAGCTGTGATTCAAGATGTCCTGGAATCCTTCCTGACCCGCTGGGTCGGAATTTCTGACTCGACACCCTGCCTTGACTCAGAATAGGAAACTGGATCCTAACTGCAGGTTTCTTTTTATAGAGCAAACTTTATTGCCAACTTCCTTTGGAGCACAAGTTTATCCCTCCTGGTCTTTAGGCACCACACCACTCATGAGACACAAGTGCAAGAGAACGTGAGCTCTGTTCCCTAAACACGACCCAGCCGTACTCCAGAAAGCAAACAGGAGGCCCAGAGCTTGTCTTTATTCCCCATGTAAGGGAACGCAGAATACACTGGAGGGTTTAAAACCAGCTGGCTCATCTTTGGCCTCCTCCTTCTCCCCCTCTGAACTTGGCCAACATGAAAGGACAGCGATGTGGGCCAAGAAATGCTTGCCAGGATTAGAGGCTAAATTGGAGATTTCTTGTGTAATGCAGTAACAGGCAGGGGATGGGAAATCATGCTCTGGGAGAGACCTTGATCACCAGGATTTTTACTGAATTTCTCCCACAGGACAGAGTCTGTCCTGGAGGATCAGACAAGACTCCTTCAAGCTGATTTGGGGCACTGCAGCTGATAAGTTTGCACACCACAGTCTGAGGTGTGTTCTGGCTCTGGTGTTGATTACAGCTTAGAAAGGGAAATCTTTGAAACAATTGTGATCACTTTTGTATTATTCTAGAACTGAAAAGGAAAATTTTATCCCTTCATTTCCACTGAATGGTAAAGATCAAGACTGCATTTAAAATATATGAATCATGTAAGCAAGGCAAAACCTCTCAGAACCTTTTTTGATGTTGAGACGGCATCTCCTCTTTTAAAACCATCCACATACTTAAATCAATATTCATTATTCAACCCCACTGTATCTTACATGAAATTTTTGGAGTGAATTAATCCCAGAACACATGATATTAATTAATCTTGCAATTTCCTTCTTACTGAGGCAGCTTCTCAAGTCTGTGAAGAAGGCAGAGTTAGCGGGCAGGTTCCAGCTCTTGGCACCCAGTTTGGGTTTGAATGAAATGCAGGTATTAAGTGACTTGCCCAAGGTTATGAAAAAATTATAGAGGAGCAACCTAACACAGAAACCACAGAACCAAGTGAGGCACTTAAACTGAAAGGTCTCTTGTCTCATCCAAGGAATTTAAAAATAACATCTCTATAAAGAACAAAATTCCAGACAAAGGTGTATGTGATACCACATTTAATATATTCTGTCCTATAAAGGGAATTAATTTTAAGTAGTCAGACAGAAATTCAAGTAGTAGGCGAGTAATAAGATGCAAAAAAAGTCTTCCTATCCTTCCTATAGAACTGAAACTCTACGGATTTATGTTATAATATGTTTTCCAGAGGTAAGCTCTTGGTTTTGGAAAACTGGAAGGAGCTGCACCAGAACCATTTTCAGCACCCGTTCCCTCCATGGCTTTAGCCCCTTCTTCTGTTCGCAGCACAGGAAAAGTTGGAATGTCAGGGGTCTGTTTCATGAGCTCGCCTGGATTGACTTCAGTCCTTGCACCAGGAAAAATAACATTTCAAAACTAGTAAAATAATATTCTCTAAAATGACTAATATGTCCAGGCCCTTACTCATTTTTAGCAGGGTGGCTCAGGTCTCATTTTAACCAAAAACATTTTTCAAATTTTTCCCTTGTACCTTCAATTATTTGCCAAATCTGGCACAGAAACATGGACTAGGTGACTTTCTTCTCCCTCTTTTTCACAAATGCAGTGATTTAGGGAGAAGAAGGAAATTGATTCCAGCATGGCTGAACAATTATTTCTGCTGGAAATTTCTACCAAAATAAATTTCAACTAGTGTCTGTGATTTTTTTTTTTTTGTTTTTCACACTTTCCCAGACATAGATGCTAATATACTAATTTATTTGTATGCCTTTATAGCCAAAAAAAAGCTGAAAAATTCAAACTACATCTAGGTGATATTTGGGGGGCTTATTTCAATTAATATTCACTGTTGCTATTTCATTAGACTTATTCATTCTAATTAGCAGTGATTTAAAGAGAAATTCCTGCTTTCATAGCCTCAAGGCACACAGAACCAGCAACTGGGACTGGCTTTAACACATTCTCCCTCCACAGGGGAAGGGACCTTCCCCTGTACAAATACCAAAAACATTCAGATCCACTCCATCCCGAGGCTCTGCTCTCTGCAGGATTTTTCCATGTTATCTTAGGCATGTGACAGATGGGATGGGTTGGGGGGACAGTGGTAGGATGGAAGGAATGGAAGGACGCAAGGAACTTTAGGGCAGCACCATGGGGAAATTAATTCTTCCTGCATACAACACAGACTGCCAGGATTTGGGTTTGATGGTAAATTTTCGCTCATAGGTTTGCACCTCGATTTGGGGAAGGGAAACCACTCACAGACTTGTGCAAAGCCTCACCAAAATCCCAGTTTCTCCACCAGTTTGTGCTCAGTTATTCCAAGAAAATCTCCTGATTGCAGGAGAACCAGCTTAAAATGGCTCCTCCTGGCATGAATTCAGTGTTTGTCCTGATTTGGTTCTGGACATGGGAGGTACATCAGGGGAATATTCTCCCTGTGGCCTGTTCCGTGGAGCTCCCATGGAGGTCAGGGAAGTTTTCTGCATGAGTTGAATGCATGAAGGCACCGGGAATCTGCTCTGTGGCGACGGCATCTGCATTGCAGATTAGAGAGGGGAATTATGCCCTAAGTGCCAAATCTCATCCTTTAGAGAAACTATTTTTGTTTTATACAAGTGCAGAAAATTATCATCTGGGTAATATGGAACTGAGAAGTTTAAAAGTGAAAAAAACCACTAAGTGCCCTGCCATTTTGCAAAGTAATTAAAAAATACTTTTCTCTAAGTTATTTTTTAAATATTTTTGTTCCCACACATTTCTAAGGCTAGCAATGGTGACACAGGGCACGTATATTTATTTTGTTGCTGATTTTCAAAATTACTTGGGAAGCTTGACCTAATGTGTAGAGATAACTCCTCACTATTTATGTGGTAAAAGCCAGCACCATTCAGGAACAAATTATAATCAACAAAGTTAGCAGAGATTTTATTCTGGTAGGAACAGTGTGCAGTCATATCAGTACAACATTTCCTGTCAGTTTAGAACAAGAAGAGAATGCAATGTAAAATTTAAATGCTGAACTTACGGCAAGAATTAAGATGTGGGTAAACACATTCTCCCTCACTCAATTTTTGGGGTAAATTTCAGATTTAACACACTTGGTCAAGACTAGCATAAGGGCCATGGAACATTTCATTACAGCATTTACAGCAACAACTAGTGTTTGAAAAATAAACCCCTTCCTTTTTCTTTATTCCTGCTCCAGACAGAGCTTTGTCCTCCTCTCCCCTCGCCACCCCCTTAATGATAAACCCAACATGTAATTTTCTGCCATTTCAAAGCTCAGTTTAAGTATAGGTTTAACAAACATTGACAAGGAGTAGGTACATTTACTGATACACCTGATGAGCTGAAAAATAGCTACTTCTGCTTCCCCAGTAAGTGTGGTGGAAGCTTTGTATTGTGTTTCAGCTGGAAATGGGTTTCTTCAGTACAAATGAGTTCTGTAGCAATGGCTTGGAGTGTGGAGTGTGGTGGTGGAGCAGCAGAAGGAGCAGCTTTGACACTGTCAATGACCACGGAACTCAAAAAGAACTTGCTTTGGCATATAAACTGCCTTTGAATATTTGGTACAGTGAATCCATGCAAGAGGTTTCAGCCTCAAGTGCACTATCAAACAATCTGAGGGGAGAGTGGCAAAGGACAGCCTGGACAACACTTGAAGCACTCCTGCTCCTCCTTTTCCATTGGTTTGAAGATGGTGATTCCTTTAACCTGCACCAGTGATAAATGATATTGTTCATATATTTGTAAAACCCTGTGTGTGAGCAGCCAGCTCTGAACACTGCCCGCCTGCCTGACCTCAAGAAATCTCAACAGATTTTTATGTGGTCACTTGAGTCAGTGAATTGCAGCTTACCCTGGCATTCATTGAGCAAACTGGTGTACCCAGCAGTGAGGTGGACATGACCACAGACACAGATAATTTTGCTCCGTATCAGTGCTCAGAGATGTTGTATTTCACCGTTGGGTTTTTCTTTCTCGGCTGGTATATATGCCCTTTAGGACAACATGCTTCCCAACAACCCCTGTATTAATCCAGACTCTCTGTGGCTTGGATGAAGTAGGTAATGATTTAATCTGAGATTTGGTGTAACAGCAAATGAAATTTGGTCCTGACGCCAAAAGCACTTGAGGGAAGGGACATAGTCTTAATAATTGTCTGTAAACAATCCATCAGTTCCCCTGAAAAAAAGCTTTTACGATGTGTTCAGTGTCCAATTTCACACGATGGCATTCTGTGATGTTTTCTGTATGAGATGGCTCTTCCTCACCCCTGTTATACAGACCCTGTACTGTCAATTAATGAGCAAAGGAGTAAAACGCACCTATCCACCAGGCACTGCCTGCACTTTTCTGTCAGAGAAACAATTACCTCACTCTGCCTCAGAAAATGAAAACAAGGGAAGGAGGAACTCTTCCTGACATATTTGTTTTGAACACGGTGTGCATTTCTCCCCTCCTGTATCAATACAGTTAGATCATGTTCTGTTTTCATCAGGTTACAGAACATTTCACTCTGTCAGCATGAGATAATTTGCAAGTGAGGTGATAGATCTCCCTTGCTGAAATAAAGGATCTTCTCATGCTACTTAACAAAGCTGTGATTCTAATCACGTCCATCACTATTTGGTTCTGAAATTTGCTGGAGTATTTACATTAAGTAAAACAAAGTGATCTGCACAGATGATCTGAAAGGGAAAAAGAGGCTTTCAAGATTAAAAAAATGCGCTACAGACAAACCCTTCAGAAGAGAACCCGGTAGGACTTTGAAAGTTGCCATTTAAACTCTTGCAGTAATCTCTCTCTCTCTAAGATTTAGTGAGGAAAAAGGGGTTTTGAAAGAGACAAATCAAAATTTAATTATGCTAAAATGACTTAAGAAATACTACACACTTCCCCTTTCATTTGGTCCAGGAATGATGGATGCCTTGCAAGAGCAGTGAGTCACAGGCAGGCGATGAATAAGATGTGGGAGACTCTTCTTTCAGTTAATACTGATTAGTTCTGAATGGGCTCACTCTACACCTTTCTTACATGCAAATATTCATATTTCAGAGCCAAGAGAATTTTGGGTGTGCATCCTGGGAATGATGCACATGACCAGATTTTAAAGCTGATGCCTCTAATGTGTATTATGGAAGAAAATCCATTTGTGATTGAGAAGGACCAAAGTATGCTCAAGTCACCTGTATTCATCCCTGTGGATTTATTTATTTATTCCAAGCATCCTTTGGAAAGCTACAATAACACCTTTTCTGTGTAACAATCCTTAAATTCTTTACAAGCACCAATTATGGTGTGGGGAGTGTTGTCCTCGTTTCACGTGCACACAAATGGAAGAGCAAAGCCATGCAAGGACTCTGTATCAGTGACAAAATCTGGACTAACTCATTATCTTCAGCTCAGAGAAGAGAAAATGAAGACAGACATGTAAATCCCAAGTGCCATGGATAAAATGTATGAAATATTATTATTTGCTGTTTCTCACATTACAATGATTAAGGAGCCATGGTGAAGAAATCTGATAAATTAGTTTTAAACCAGAAAAACAAGGGTTGTTCTTCATAATTGAATCTGTGGGATTCACTGATGCAGTGTTGTGGAGGCACTAGGATCTGAAAGGACTTAAGATATTTCATGGAGGAGTGATCCAGTGACAGTTATTAAACATGATGGTTTATGTGCATCCCTGCTGTAGGGACACACAAAAACCACCACTTGTCAGGAGCCAGGGGGATTCAGCAGTAGGATCTTATCCTGTGCAGAGCCCTTCCACAGCTCGAGTTTTCCTGGTTACTGGGCTTGTGTCATTTGTGTGCTGTAGACACCAAGGTCAGAGGGGAGTCCTGGTGGTCTCAAGGAGTTTTCAAAGAGTTTCTGCTTTGATCAGGAGTAGAGAAGACATGGAGCTGTTGGAGTGAGTCCAGACGGAGCATCCATTCTACAAAGAAAGGCTGAGATTATTGGAATTGTTCAGGCTGGGAAAGAGAAGCTTTGGGGTGACCAGATTGTGGCCTTTTAGTGCCTGAAGGGGTAAACGAGAAACATGGACAGACACCATTTACAAAGGCTTGGAGGGACAGGACACAGGGAATGGCTTCTCACTGCTAGAGGGCAGGGTTAGAGGGGATATTGGGAAAGAATTCTCCCCTGTGAGGGTGGGGAGGCCATGGCACAAGTTGCCTGGAGAAGCTGTGGCTGCCCCATCCCTGGAAGTGTCCAAGGCCAGACTGGACAGGGCTTGGAGCAATCTGGGCTAGTGGAAAGTGTCCCTCCCCATGGCAGGGGGTTTGGAAATGGATGATCTTTAAAGGTCCTTCCAGCCCAACCATTCCATGATGATTCTGTGATTCTATAATTGTGGGCACAAATGCATGTGTGAAAACATCAGAAAAACTTCTGGATTCTAAATCAAGTCCGCAGCATGGATTTGGATTCTAGGTCCTGGCCCTGGGGAAGGAGCTGCCAAATTATCACAGGAATATCCCACTTGAAATTTGAAGGCAATTTAACCAGTAAGTAAAAAATTAGATAAAAACATTTGCACCCACAGTTTCTAACCAAAAAATTATCTTAAACTTGACCCTCATCCAATTTTCTCCTTTTCTCCCTCATCCTGTGTATAAATTCTTTAACTGAGAATGAGTAAACCATCACAGAGCTGTCCAGAAACCTGGATATATTTCCAGTATGTAGGACTTGCACAGCTGAATATAGAGACCTTACAAATTTTTTCTGCCCACTCTGCTCCAGAGAACTTCCAGAGAGGAAACAATACACTAAGTTCCAGGGAAAAAACGGTTCTGTAAATTTTGCATTTTTTATCAAACCTAACTGATGGCTACATCTCACTTAGGAGAAATCCTCCTTCCACAGCCCCTCAGAGAGAGTGCCTTGTGTCCAGCACTCACGCAGAAGAAACTCTTTGCATTCCCCAGCTCCCTCTGAACTTTCGACCCCATTGTATACTGCAGGATTATTTCCACGGCCTACTTCTCTAATGTCTTCCTGCTGCAGAGTGACATGGCCCAAGTGCTACTCAATGCTGGAGTTTTAACATGGCAGGAGCTGCTCAAGTGCCACTGCCCAGGCTCCCCAGGGAGCTACCAGAGCCTTTGGACAATGCTCCCAGGCACAGGATGGGATTGCTGGAGTGTCTGTGCAGGGTCAGGGGTTGGACTCAATGATCCTTTGGGTCCCTTTAAGCTCAGCATATTCTGTGATTCTTTTAAACCTGTATGGAATGCCACAGTGCTCGTGAACTCCATACAGAGGCACAACTATTATTTCCTACAAAAGAGCCATTAAAAAGGACGTTCCCTGCTGCTGGAAGGTCCCAAGACATTGCAGCAAACAGTTTCTGTGTAGTCGTCTGTTCCTCAGCCTCATCAACCCTGAAGTCAGAAAAGCAAGAAAAAAGCCAGACAGAATTCTCCTCATGGCTTTATTAATTAAGCAGCTGTTCCTGTGGGATTAGCACGTGCACGTCCTCCTCCAGAGGCAAATGTGTGCTCTGCCCTTGAAGCGCAGCAAGGCATAGGCTGTACCACACGCTGCCAGGAGAATGACTAGGGTAAAGTATCTTCTGTCCTACCTGGTTCAGGGATGAATTCCAAGCCTTCCCGTGGTCTATGGATACACTTTTTCAATGTAGGCTGTCCTCAAATCTCCCCTGGCTCTTAAGTTCATCGTTCCAGACACCCCAAACACTCTAAGGACTGGTGCCATTCCCCGTGGCCCTGCCTTTGGCCATGCAGAGTAATGGGATAGGTGTGTTTGCTCCTTGGAAGGCTGAACTTTCCTAGGAAGATACACTGTAGAAAAGGCAGAAGTTCACATTTCTGCAGTGCTTTACTTCTGCCAGCCTCATTCTTTAATCCCTTTCGCATTCCAGGCTGTAGGTAATAGATTGTATCAAAATTCCGAGAGAGAGATTAGAGAAGTCTCTTGTGATTCAGACAAGGACTAGAGACACCACAGAGCAGATCCCTCTGCCACACACGATGCAGGCAGAGAACAGAGGACTTGTGCTCCTGTACAAGTGTGGTGCTCCAGCCAAGAGCATTCCTGCTGGAATCAGTGAATTAACAGTGGTGGAACGGAAAGATCAGTTTTATCTGAGAGCTTTGGTTACCTTATGCAATGGGTGGGCTCTCCTGGTCACAGCCATGTTTTTATTGCACATTTTAATAGGTCTGTAAGTCAGGCAGGAGCTGACCCAGCATTGCTGTTTGACTGACACCTTTGAACTGACTTCTATTTTAAGTTCCTTTTTGAGATTAGAATAGCTGAGTTTTTCCTTGTAATTATCAGTACAGCTTTAATTATTGTCTGAACAGGTCCCACCCAGCAGCTTCTCTACATCACTGCTGCTTGACAGGACTGTAAAAGGAGAGATATACTCACAAGCAGGAGGTCCCTGCCTCTGTGACTGCTGGGTTCAACATTTAACAGGAGAGAAAAGAGAAGCAAATCCCAAGCACCCAGCCAAGCTGAAGCCTCCCCTGTGCAGTCATACAGTTTTCATCTTGTTTCCTGTGATGTCTCTTTGTTCCCCAGAAGTTTCTCCAGTCTTTAATACTGCACAGTCCCTGTATTTCCTGATGGAGCCCTGAATCCTTCTGGTGTCGCCCGATCCCAGCCTGAGCCCAGCCACTGTCCTTTAGCCCGTGCTTTTTCTCTGAGCTTTCTTCTGCCACAGTTTCCACAGGTAATACCACTGATGCTCAGTCTCTGCAATTCCCATCCATCCATGGGTCTCCATCTCTCTGTCCTCTCAGCAGCAAAAAAAAGCTACATTGCTCTTCATGTGAGAAAAAAAATGTCATCCTAGCATCTGTAAAAATGGCAAATGTCATGTAGAGGTCACCCCAATAATCAGATATACATTAAAAATATTTATTAAAATACTTGGTTTGTCCACAGGCAGTAACTTTTTTTGTCCCTTTGTGGTTTATGTAGGCTAAATGTTCAAGGAACCCAGAGTTGTGTGAATCTTAAGGAATAACCTACACAACTTTTTTCAAGAGAAGGCAAAAAGCAAGGACAAACCATATGAGAAATTCCAGCATAAGGCAAATGTCTTGGGGTTATAATAAAATCAAGAATTACCATCAAGTGAAATTCATTCCCAAGTTTACACTAAGTTTTTTGCTTCATTTAAGCACAAGAACAGAAGATTCATTCCATCCCTGGAATGTACAACACAACTCCAACACTCCTACTCCAAAGAACAGGTATGGAAGTTAAGATCAGAGAATTGTTAAGGCTGGAAAACACCTCCAAGGTCATCTCATCCAACATTTGACTCCCGTGCTCACTAAAACACATCATGAAGTGCCCACAAGTCTCCGCTTACTTTTTGGACACTTCCAGGGATGGTGACTCCACCCGTGCCCTGGAGAGTCTGTTCCAATATTTAACCACTCTTCCAGTGAAGAAATTTTTCCTGATATCCAGCCTGAAAAAACCCTGGTGCAATTTGAAGCCATTTCCCAATGATGGGGACTTGAGGGTTGTGTCTTGAAGAAATTTTTCCCAGGCTTTGTCCAAACCAGAGAATGAAATCTTTGGAATAACTCTGAAGCTTAATACTGGTTTACATTCAAAGCCTCGTGTGTTTGCAGAGGCTAAAGCACTTGCAAGCCCAGCTCATCCCCACCGTCACGCCTTTTTGGAGTGAGTTAGGAGCCTTCTGCACACCCCTGCTGCACCCCCTGGCTGAGGGTGAGGAAAAGCCACTCTTGGAAAACATGGCAATCCAGGGGGTAACAAGTGAGGTGCTTCAGCTACTTCACATCCCCACAAATTGAGCAGGATAAAACACCCAGAAAGTGAAACTCCTCTGAAAAATCTGAAGCAACGCTGTAAACAGTTCAGAGCACTTCTCTAGAGCACAAGGAAACCCGGTAGCAGGATCTGTTTGTTCTTCCCTTGTAAATTTCTCTCCTGTGGAAATCCATAACAAACACTCTTTGCAGAGTTATAGCCCTGAGTAATCTCGATGGCACCCAGCCAGTATCACTGAGTCTGTAGGAGGCCTCGTTGGAGACATATTTGGAACTAGTCTTGACAGACACTTATCCTTCTCCCTCCTGCTATAAAAAGAGTGCATTTGCCTGTGTTGTTTTTAAATGAACTATTCTTGTTCACATTATGGAGGAAAACCCAACATACACATCATTAATGAGCCACTGAAAATAAGACAGTGGGACTGGAGTATCTACATTTCCAGTTTTTCATAACCTGAAGGAAAACACTGAAGTGGTTGGTTTATTTACGTGTAGAAAACACCAGAATTCATCACCAACTTTTGACTTGTGTTGTTCTTTCCCAAATAGATGAGAGAAAATAGTTCACACAGATGTCTTCTAGAGGCAGAGCACAGACTGAGCACAGACCCCACACTACGGAAGTTACCTTGGCAGGGTGAAATGTCTGGGGGTGATCTGTGCCCAAGGATCAGGCAGTGAATTGCCCTTCTTCAAAATCTTACCTCTCTAACCCTGCTTTTCCAACTGTTCCATCATCAAATATCTACACAATGTTGCTCCCTTGTTTGTGAAGCAGGAAAATAAAAAATTTCTTGTAGTACCATCTTTGTGATTCTTTTTGTTCTCCATAACAGGAACATTTTTAACAGGAACCAGAAAAGATGCTATGAATTAAATGTGTTTAGGCTTAAATGATTTTAAACCACTCACTCCCTATAAAACTACTGTAGTAGCTCAATTTTATGGTATATACAATTAACTTGCACTGTAAGTTCATTGAATGCTTTAATAAATATGGCATTTTGCTGGGCTTTCTCCTTCTGCTCCAGCTCCAGCCCAACTCCAAAGAAGCCATTCCTGCACAAAGGGATATGAAATGTTCAGAGTCTGGGGGGTGGAGGTGCATCAGAGAACACTGTGGGAATCACAGTGCTGAGAAATTGCTGTTTTGTTCAGAAATCTGTCATGGCTCCAAATCCAGTGCTCGGAGGAAGAACTGCCAAGCAGGAGTGGGTAGAGGAGAACAGTGAGTAGGAACTCTGAGCTGGAGTACAAATCCTGGAGTGACATAACCAGGGATGTCAGTCCTTACAGTTTCAGTAAAACAGAGACAAAATTTGTCTTCTTGAAACTCACTTTGTTTTGCTGGGCTGCAAATAGATTCTTGTTTCCACAACATGGTTTTGCTTACTGAATGTGGGGAGTTGGGGGATTCCCTCTGCTCCCCACTACACTGGGGCTTTCTCAGCATTACCTCTACTGGAGAATTCAAGAACAAGAGATCCAAAACAAGGATGGCAGGGGATAGAGAGCCACATCCATCCCTCTTGGAGAAGAACTCAGTGATAAACCAACAATCTCAAGGGAATGTGCTTTTCCATCTATGTTGCTATTTTAGGCCTGAAAATAATAACTTTATAAAGAGGCTGGCCTGCAAAGACTGAGAGATATACGAACACCTGAGCCAAATTCTTACTCAGAATTCAAACAACAAAATAAAAATTATAAAAACCCTAAACAAATATGGTTTTACTCCACCTTCTTCCATTCCCCTTTGAATAGGAAATTCATCCCTAAATTCCCCTGTCTAAGCTGCTGATGTCAGGTTTTTCTCCTCTTACTAGATTTTACTGGCATTTCCATCATTCAAGAGCAGTTAATTTATGCCCCTTGAGTTTCCTTTCTTTCAGAACCAATCATTTCAGCAGGGAAGGTTCAGCACCAGGTACTGCTGCCAGCACTGCCATTGGTCTGTTCTGACCTTTGGCAAGTTATTTAACCTCCCAATGTTTCCATTTGCCAGCCTGATGAATGGCGATGAAAACCACCTCACAATAATGTACTTTTTAAAAAAAGTTATTAAATACTTGGCAATTACTGGATAAAGATGATTCTTAGCCCTTCAACACAGCTCCATCTCTTAGCAGATATTCAAAGTAGCTTTTGTCCATGCTTGGTGCCCAGCCATCTTTGAAGTGACAAGTTAATTTTCACAGGAGAACAACACCTTATGCACATCTCAGCTGCCTGTGCTTCTTTCCCAGACACACAGCCTCTGCCGCACTTATTTCTCAAACACAGTGAAATACACACAGTCCTTGTTTCTAGGTCATCTAACCATGATAGCTTATTTGAAATGGGAATAAAACAAAAGATGGGTGGACTTAATTTTTTAATGTATCGGTGTTCCATTCATTCCTCTTTTTACTCATCATTCACCTCGAAGAATCATCTTTGATTTCACTTGCTCTTGTGTAATGCTCAAATTACCAACAGCTGGTCAAATAGCAGTTTCTAAGCAGTGACCCCAAATTCCTGGAGAACCACAGAAGACACAGAAATGTGACCTGACCTGCTTAACCCTGTCTGACCTCCCTGGCCAGGCAGCCTGACCTGACCTCACTCCTTTTATTCCTCACAACACGCTTTAATAGATTCCACCAGAGGAAAGCAGTGGGGGGAGAAGGAGTCAGTCTGCCTTAATGTCTTATTTCAGAGAAGTGTTTCCTTAGCTAAGCATCATAACTCTCAACAGTGATTTCCAAATTGCTGGAACATTACCTCCCACCTTGCCACTGCAATCACTTCTTTGCCTGGGATATTCAGGAGTATTCCAGAGCCGCTGAGCCTTTGCCAGCAGCACCTCGGAGCAAACACAACACGTTCCTCAGAAAGGATTTCTCGCTATCACAAAAAACTTCTTGTTCTGCAGAAAAGAGTGTTTGGGAATTTTATCCATCAGTCTGATAGACACTGCCACTTCTGCTTGGATTTGTTGGGAGGGGACGGGGAGGTGTCAGTTTGCTGCCACATAACCCCCACCATAACATAATAAAAAATCATCCTGGAGAGTTGCAAGAGCAAACCGTCCCTCAGAAGACAGAGCCAGGATTAGCATTGACCACACCTCTGGATTTCAGCCAGTGGCTCCTCATCACTTACTCCCTGTTTCCAGGGAATGGAGATCTTCCTGTCTTTCCAGGAGACCTGTATTTGCAGGCAGGCTTGGAAACTCAGAGACATAACAGATGTCTCCCTCCCCTTTAAATTTCTGCTTTTCTCTCCACTTACATAATGCTAATTAATTTGGGCTGAAATCTCTCAGATTCCTTGCCTGCACAACACACATTCCAGACTTGCTGCTCTCATAGGCTGTCTGAGCAGCATTACACTCAACGTCCCTGCCAAATTCACTGTGCTCTTGTAACTAAACCCTAGGTCTCCTGTTGTCCCCAGAATATGAAATATCCCTGATTTTCAATGGAAGTAGTGTAGCATAATTATTTCCACTGGGAGGTAAATGCTGTTTTCCAGAATAATCATTCAAAAGCATTCCTTAATTACTACAAAGAAAGTATTCTGTCATCCCAAGGAGAAAGATCTTTAAAATTAGGTGCACACACAAGGGAAATAAAACCACTGAAATGGAAGGAATCCATGCCAAGGAGATCCTATGTATGGAAATCCAGCCACACAATGAAGTTCTACCAAAGGATGGAGAGGAACTCATGGGAATATTAAACATTTAATCTTAGAAAATGGGTTATCCCATGTCACTCTGCTGATCAGGATGATTCTATAATTTTGGCACCACAACATGTGTGGGAAGAGTTGGCAACATGAAGCTGTACTGCTCTTCAGGCTCAGCTGGCAGCAGTCAGGCCATGTCTGATGGGCAAAATAGATGCAGGAGAATCCCAGTACATGATGGCCAGAGACTTCAGCACATTCAGAGAGACAGAGCTGGGTTGAGGGAATCCAGCATCCAATGTTACCATCAGAACTGTGGAAACTCATGTTATTTTTTTAAGTGGGCCCCTGAGGGAGGTTTGGAAAACAATTCAGCCCTTGCAGCAATTAGAAGCAGACTTCATTAAAAGAATATGGGAAAGCAAACCAGCTAACCAAAAGATGACTTCCAATGCCCAAGACTTTTACAAAATTTGTCCCAGTAGTCCAGTCATAGAAATGAAAAAAGTCATGGCATTGGGCTGGGTACCTGATTTTGAAATTCTCAATGCCCACAGCGTTGTGTTTGCCTTGCAACAGTTCTAATCCCAAGGTAATGAACAAATCCTTATGATCAGCAAAAGTCTGAACATCTGTTTGACTGCTGAACTTGTGCACTGGGGCTTCCCTTTATTTTGTCCACCCATTTGCTCCATACTGGAAATCTTCCAAGACATCTCAGTTTCTTGTTTAGAAAGCACAGAGCACAGAAATAGTGTCTTACCCCCATCAAGCATTTTTCTGTGAAGAAAATCAATTTTAGTGCAGTCAAAACACATATCCAGCCCTAAGGAACAAATTCCCACAGCCTCTCTTTTCCTGAAGTGTCTGTTCTTACTGATCCCTGGGCTGTCGTTTGCTAAGAGCCTCCAGACCTTTAGAATCTCCTCACAACTGCCTGGCTCTTCACATTAAATAAGCATAGGCTGAAATTAAAGTTGTACTTCCTGAATCATTTAATAATTTGACCTCAAAACTGAGAAGACAAGGACTCCTCAAGAGTCCTTCCAAAGCTGGCAGCAGGGCACAAATGCTCTTTCCTAATCCCTCAATCAGATGGGAGAAAATAATTTCTTCTTTGGAACTGATATGATCCGTGCTTTAAAAGGGCAGGCTTTCCCTCAGATTCCAGGCAGAGCTACTGTGGGACAAGAGGAGGATATGTTTTCCTTCTCCATCACTCATTGTTTACACATGTGTACACTCAGAGAGGGCTTTACTGCAGCAGTGCAGCCCTTTCTGAACAGGTTAAACAGTTAACAACTCTTAACGACTGGATTGGGATATCCTAAGAGATCATCAGTCCAGCTCCTGCCCCTGCACAGCCACCCCAACCATCCCACCCTGTCTCTGAGGGCATTGTCCAAATGCTCCTGGAGCTCTGGCAGCCTCAGAGCCATGCCCATTCCCTGGGGAGCCTGGGCAGTGCCAGCACCCTCTGTGGGAAGGACTTTCTCCTGATATCCAACCAAAACCTCCCTGACACAGCTCCAGCTGTTCCCTGGGTCCTGTCCCTGAGCAGAGATGCCCCTGGGAGGAAGTTACAGACTGATTTGCAGTCTCCCCTCAGTCTGCCCTTCTCCAGGATAATGAGAGTTGGGCGCTCTGTGTCCCTGAAACTGGAGAGGGAATCTCAGCAGGCAAAATATAAGAACTCGCTGTGGGCTGGAATCTGGCCAGCTACCGAGTTTCTCATCCCTTGCAGAAAGTGCTAACACACAATGGGAGGTCAGAGCTCCAGTCTTAAGTCTCATTAGAAAAAAATGGCCCTGTCAGCAGCACGGGACCCTGTAACTCAGCAGACCTGTCTGGTTCCATCAGATGTTTCCCTCTCCTGTGGCTTTGCCACTGTAACACCCACACTGAACAGCACAGGCTGCTGGCACCAGCTGAGTTCAGATCTCCCCTTCCTGGGCTCCTGCAGCTTTTCCAGCACAGAGGCAAAGGCTTAAGAGAACTGCTGGAGCAGTCTGGCTCAGTATGTCAAGAGGAATAGGCTGTGCCCAATCCACCCTGCGCAAATCAGAAGAATAATTACACCAAAGGGCTTCAGGCAGTTCACAAAGAACCTGGTATATAAGGCTTTGTTCAGAGATGAAATTTCCTCCTTACCAAAGCTCATAAATATCTTTCAAACCTTAGGCAAATAAATTTGCCATTTTTCTCATCATACAGAACCAGTTTTTCTCAGAGTGAAGCGACAGTGGCTCAGTTCATATAGAAATGTGTGGTTTGTACTGTTCCAATTCAGGGGTTATCAATGGGGAGAGAGGAAGAGAACACACAGCATTCTAGGTTGGCATATTTGCTTCACTTTCTTTGTGCCTGTTGTTATTCTGGCCCTGCAGAGCAGTTTAGATCTCTGGGACTGCTCCCTGAACACAGTGAAGAGCAGTGTCCTTGTCAGGCCTGTGAAAGGATCATGGAATGATTTGAGTGGGAATAGTCCCTAAAGTCCATTTTGTTCCCCACCCTGCCATGGGCAGGGACACTTCCCACCAGCCCAGATTGCTCCAAAGCCCGTCTAACCTGGCCTCAGAGACACTTCCAGGGATGCGGCAACCACAGCTTCTCTGGGCAGCCTGTGCCAGGGCATCTCCACCCTCACAGGGAAGAATTTTTTTCCTAATATCCACCCTAACTCCACCTTTGTCAGGAGAAAGCCATTCTCCTTTGTCCTGGCACTCCAGGCCCTTGTCCCAGGTTCTCTTCATATTTCTAGTTGGCTCCTTCAGGCACTGGACGGCCACAGTTAGGTCACCTCAAAACTTCTATTCTCCAGCTGAACAATCCCAACTGTCCCAGCCTTTCTTCCCAGCAGAGCAGCTCCATCCCTCTGACCATCCTGGTGCCTCCTCTGGATTTGCTCCAGCAGCTCCAGATCCTTCCTGTGCTGGGCCCCAGGGCTGGGGCAGCTCTGCAGCTGGAATCTCACCTGAGGGAGGACAAGGGGCAGAAAGGAGGAACCAAAGCCCCTCAGCAATAACCCCACAGCTGATTTCACACAGGCATTGAGCAAAAACTCAGGATATTTCTAGGTACTGCCAGCCATCCAGGAAGATTGTATTGGAGCTGAAACTGTTCCTGCCTCACACTGCAGTCTCCAGCAGCAGCCAGACCATCCTTCTCCCAGTTTCCCACAAAACACTTACTGTATACTCACAAAATAAATTTTAAAATATGAATAATTAAAAAGCAAAATATGTCTTAGAGTTTAACAGCTATGAGGGAGAACGTTCAGCCACAAAAGGTATGGTTTTAATAATTAATCGCTGCTTTATTTAGCACAGAAGCAAATGTCTTAGATCAGAATTAAAGCCTTGTGAGTTCCTTGAAAATGGCCACGCAAAAAGTGGGATAAAAACTTAGTCTCAAAAAGCGAAAGAAGGAGAAAGGTCTCCTATAAAAGCCTAAACTGAACAAAATCAGAAAAAGCCCTATTTATTTAAACATGGAAATTTTCTTCTCAGTTCCAAGGAATGGATGCAACCCTCATGGATTTGTCCCACTTGCCATGCGCCTGTTTCCATCGCCCTGCTGGAACGCCATTCCCTGGGCAGGCAGCACTGCAGGACCATAAAGCTTTGCCTGCCACGACCCCCCGAGTGTAGCACAGGGCCCAGGCTGTGCCCACCCTGCTCCCCCCAGCCCTTCCTCTCCTTCATCCAGCCGTGCCTCCTCCATCACCAGGCTTTGCTGGGAAAAAGCAGCTTTTGGGGCTGGAAGGAGACAAGGCAGCAGAACGTCCCTCACCACAGGAAGCTGCAGGGAGGAGAATGGGGCAGAACACACAATAAATAGCATAGAAAGAGGAAGAAAACTTATTTTTCTTGATTACTTTCCAGTACATTAATAAAACCTGCTTACTTCATGTACCCCTGAGAACAGTAACATCTCAGACGTGCTTGCAGCCCAGTTACCACAACACTGTGTTAGTGTATGGGACAAAGAAAGAGAAAACATGTCAAAAATAACCCCTAATCCTTCTTTCTAGTTCCCTTAAGCACTTCACAGGCTAAATGACATGGGTGTAGAGAAGAGAAACAGCAATAGCTACCAGTTTGTAGCAATAATTTATTTTGTATAACCATCTGCAGCAAGGCTACAAATTTTCACTGTTTATTTCTGTGTTTTTAGTTTCCAAGACTGAGCACGGAAGCACAGTAAACCTTTTGTTTTGAGGATTCTTGCAAACTAATGGAGGAGATGCCTTTTCCACTGCAGTCTATTCAAAGCTAAGATGTAAAATATATTCTTCAAGCCCCCAAAATTAAAAGGAAAGATGAAAAATATAAAAGTACTTTCAGGACTGGATTCTCCCACTCCTGAGCTTCATGTGGAAGGATGTTCAAGCTGGAATAGAGTCACAAAGTGTAATCACAGTCCAGCACAGGGATATCCTTTGCAAACTGCAGCTTCACCTAAGCACTCATGGAAATAGTTTTATGGTGTTTTTGAGTAATTTTATTTGCTTAACCAATCTTCAGAATTCAATTTTGAATTGTCTTTTCTCCTACATTTTCAATTATCATGTAGTCATCACTGCACATCATTTTGCTGTACTCTCAAAACCAATTCACGAGTCAATATAGGTGGTAATCAAGTGGAAAAAAGTATTGGAAAAACAAAGATACCCCTTAACAGAGGAGAACCGAAGATCTATAACAATGTTTCTGCCTTCATGTTAAGAAAACATAGAATTGGCTGCTTCCTCCCTGTTTTGCTCTTTCTCAGGGGAAGCTTTGTGGCTGATGCAAAAGGCAACTTGCAAATCCAGCTCCAGGTGCACATGACAGGGGTGGGACTGGAATAACAGGGATATCCCAGGCTCAGGCTCAGAGAGAAAAGCACAAGCTGTACGAGAACCACAAAATGGGATTATAAGGGATGAAATCTCTCTGCAGGGCAGCATTGCATGCAGGATTAGGACTTGGGAAGAGAGAATTCCAGAGCTCCAGACCAGCAAGGGGAATGAGTTGAGGAGTTTGAATGTGCTCTCATCCAGGAGTCCACAGTGAGCAGGAGAGCCCTAAACTTTTTCTTTGACTGGACACCTCATTTGTGGCAGCTGGAAAAGAAGAGACAGGGACTGGTTGCAAAGGGGAGGAGTTTTCCTTATGAGATAATTCTGCTCATGAGAAATAAATTAGAAACATTTGGAAAATAGGGTGTGTAAGTTATTACTGCCTGAAGGCAGCAGGAAATTATGAGAATAATAGTGTATGCATGTCTTTGGCTATTATTTACCTTGGCATTCAATAAGCCATGGGGAGTTGCCAAAACAACTTCTACACCAATGGTACAAAAGCTCCATGAATGTTATTTCTCCATCACAGAGACACCCACACCCACACACCCCAAAAAATTGAAATGACAGGGTGATTTTGAGAAGGAATCCTGGAAGTAGCAGCCTCAGGAGGATCTCCCTGTTTTGCTGGAGTAAATAAATGACTTCAAGGAATTCCTTTGGCTGAAAAAATGTTCGCTTCTGACCCAATCCTGAATGCTGCAAGCGCCTTTAGCTGGAGCCTGAAAATGGCCATGGTGCCATAGAAAATCTGCATTATCACACATTGTTAACAAACCTTTTCCAGCATTAACTTGCCACAAGTGAATTCTATATTGGACACTGAATCCTCAGTAAATCATATTTCAATCAGACATCCCCCCGATCCTCTGCTTTCAGCCATTGATGACCTAAATTTTTCAAAGTCCAAACCAGAAAAGATATTGAAAATCATGAACAGGGGAAAGCACAGCAGCCAAGGGCAGGGGCAGAACCGGACTGAGCAGCCCCTGATTTACACTCCACTGCAGGCACCAAAGGGCCTGGCACCTCCACCTTAAAGGTCACACATGGTTATTAACTTGATTTAGGAACCAAAAGGCTGAAGGGAGACTTGGAACTTGATTCACTTTTCATTTTTTTTTTTTTTTTTTTAAATTATGGACAAGTAAAACATCACCATGATTTAGACAGGACACCCTTCCCAAACTTAGATCCTTGTACACACTACATAGTTGGAGATTTTGAGGGTGTTCCTGCTTTTGCAGGACAAAGCCACTCTGCAGAGGATCTTTGGATAAAAAGACAAAAGCAGGGAAAGATATTAAAAATTAAGTGGGACGCAGAAGAAGGCCAAGAGGAAAAAGAGACAACAAAAGCAGTTGCTGGAGACAGAACCGTTTTACATCTAACAATTCTGTGGGGGTTGAGGTGGTGTTAGGAAAAGCAAATGCCTTAAGCTGTGGATGGGTTTATGATTGTGGATTGAATATCCAGCAATCCCCAGAGGGTGTTTCCTGCAGTGCCAAAGGACACTCACAACTGAGTGCTGGGGCACTCCAACATTCCCTGAGCTGTGGGTGAGCACAAAGGACAATCAGGCACAGCAGATGCTTGGGACAAAGAGCCCAGGCTCAGACTCCAAACCTGGAATGCCAGGGAGATGAATTTTATTTCCAAGCCTCACTGCACTGCGCTGGATAAGAAGTGTGTGGTGGGGAGGGACACCAGGGCAGTCCAGCAAAGAGGAGGAGAAAAAGAAATCCCAAATCCCAGGTCTGCAGTGGCTGTATGGTGCCAGCACCTCCCGGGAAACCTGCACCAGCTGGATAAAGCTGGGATGGAACTGAAGCATTACAAATTTACAACCAATGCACAAAGTCAATTTCCTTTTCATTTGTTAATGATACCACACAGCAAAGTTATCCTCAGAGTTACGTTCTAAGAAAAGCCTTTAGATTCTGGACTGAAAAAGGGATGCAATGTTAAGAGCAGGAGTCCAGTGAAAGAGATAAATCAGTTATTGCCAAATTTTTCATTAATTATTCTCATATACAGTGAAGTTCACTTTCTCCAGACTCTCTGAACTTTATTTCTCATTTTGTGTTTGACCTTAGGATCTCAACCGAATTTAGAAAAAATACCAGTCAGAAAGCAGATGGAAGATATTAATACAAATAAGTAACTTGGATTTTTTTCATTTGGGTTTTATTTTTGTTTGTTGCACTGTGGGTTTTTTGTGAATTTTCTCCCGAGCAGTCACCATGTGTGGTATTCGGGTTTTTTGTTTTTCTTGTTGCCTACCACAAAAGCTGTTCCATGGGGGTGAGTGCTTTGTCCACTCTCAAGGTCTTGTAATGAATTTCTGTTTTATAATGTTTTCTTAAAGCTCTAGTTTTTGTGGCCACACAACTGGAGCTTTAATTTTAGAAAAATTAAATTTCTTAGATTTTTTTTTTTCCTATTCTGGATAGTGTAGAGAAAAGGGGAAAAAAAATAAAAATCACAGTTTCAATAATCCCATGAGGGGTTTTAATTCAGTTTTTGAACATCCTTGCCATAATCCAGTTTAAAAAGTAGCACTCAGCAGGCAGATATTATGAAAGACCAGCACAGAATCAGAGCTCTTAAACTGAACTGACAGTGAGGTGAATGTAGGTGGCCAAATGAGGTACAATATGAAAACAAATGAATATTTCACGAAATATGCCAATGAACGGAGAGAGATGCAATAGCAGGAATTCATTTTCTAGGGAGAGACAAAGCTCCAGCAAACAAGTCTGTGAGCTGAGGAAGTTTCTGGAGTGACTCTGCAGCAGGGCCAGCTCATCTAAGAAAAATTGAGCACAAAGGATTGTCACTGACTGCAGCTCAGTGTAACCAAACATTCAAAATAGACTCAAAACCCTTCCCTTGGTGTGTGAGCATGGAAATTCAGCACCATAAATGTGACCTCAAACATCCTTGAAACCTTACCTTCCCTGAAAAAAGAGGTACGATGCTTTTCCTGGTGGACTGGGCTCTTTAGATATGTAACAGTTGTCAGATGGAAGAACAGAAATGAGATAGCACAGGCACCTTCCTCCTGCACCTGCACACAGGTGCATTGCCACACTCCTGGGCTCTAGCAGAGTCTGTTTGCCACAGATAAACCAATCTGTGACTTTGTTTCTCCCCTTGTGAAGATGATAAATACCGATTTCACAGGATTCCTTGCATATTCCTGCAGCAGTCCTGAGATTTTCTCTGTTCCAAGACTTCAGCTTCACTCTCTTACTTTCCAGAATGGTCATTTTATCCCAGAGTGGGGCACACTGAGCCACTTCTGAGCCACTCATAACAAGGAGGACCTTGAGGGTCTGGAGCGTGTCCAGGGAAGGGAACAGAGCTGGGGAAGGGGCTGGAGCACCAGGAGTGGCTGAGGGAGCTGGGAAAGGGTCTCAGCCTGGAGAACAGGAGGCTCAGGGGGACCTTCTGGCTCTGCACAGCTCCCTGACAGGAGGGGACAGCCGCAGGGGGCCAGGCTCTGCTCCCAAGGAACAGGGACAGGGGGAGAGGGAACAGCCTCAAACAGTGCTGGGTGGGGTGTGGGGAGAATGGGGGGTGGGTTAGGTTGGATATTCTAAAAATTTCTTCATGGAAAGGGTGGTCAGTGTGGCACAGCTGTCCAGGGCAGTGCTGCAGTCCTCATCTCTGGAGAGTTTTACCAGCTCTGTGGATGTGGCACTTGGGCACATGGGTCAGTGGTGGCCTTGACAGTGCTGGGGAATGGTTGGAGTCGATGATCTCAAAGTGCTTTTCCAACCTTAATGATTCCATGACTCTGACATGCTGTTGGCTCTTTCCAATCTGGAGGAACCCAGTGTGACTCCTGTGCTCTCCAAGATAGAAATTACCTCTTTGCACTGTGCAAAATCAATGAAAGTGCTGCAGGGGACCATGGCCGCCAGCTGGGAAGCACTCAGGAGTGCTGTTTACTGACTGAAAAGGGACGTTTTCCTGCCTCTACCCTGCAACTCAGGAGGCATGCAGGGCTGCTGGTTCAGCTATGCCTGGGGGAGTGGCAGCACAAGGGGAGAGAGCCTGAAATCAACTGCTGAGCCCTTGCAACCTCCTTGGAACACAGGAAGTACGAGTTCGCCTGCACAACTCCTGCTAAAAGCAAGGGAGGAAGGAATAGGCCATGTAAAAAATGGACTTGATGCTCATCTCAAATGACAATTGCACCTTTACAGGCAATTGCTGAATTTTTCCTGTTCAAATCAAGAGACCTCAAGACTGGGAGCTAAGTGGGGGCAGCAGCTGGAGAGCTCTGGCTGGCTGAGTGTGGAATTCTGCATCAGCCTTGCAATCCTCTTTTCTCTTGCACACATTGCAAAGCTTCTGAGAAGATTTCTGGAAAACACCCACAAAGGGAAGGATTCATTATTTGATGGAGACAATTTTTAGGCTGAGGCAAAAATCCAGTGTTGCCCAGTGGGTTGAACTGAACGTGATGCACATGGTTGCAGTCAAATCCAAATTTCTAAAGCACCATGTCTGGGAAGGCGTTCTATCACTGGCTTTCCTGTTTTACCCATGTACACGTGTGTTTTTCTTTTCAGAGCAGGATTTAGGGATCACAGGCATTACAGAACAGCGAGGGGTACACGCTGGCAAGCTGCCCACAGACTCCTGCTCTGCTCCATGATTCTGTACTCTGCCCTGGAAATCCTGGCGTTCATTCCCCTTTCACAGGAGAAGAGAAGTACAAGATAGGGGAGAAAATGTCAAAACTAATTTTACCCAAAATAATTGTAAGGGAAGACTTGCATCGCACCGTCCTTGTGTTTTCCTCACTAGTCCTATGTCATTCTGCTTACTCTTAGGGGGAGAAAAATATTATCTTGAATGTGTAAAAGCCAGACAGCGGTGAAGGATTTAATTCAAGATTTAGAGCAGCCAAGGTGGTCATAACGCAAATGTCATGTTTTCGGGCTTTTTGGGAGGAGCTGGTCTTGCAGTATGTTATACATTTTGTATTTCTCACAAAGACCCAGCTCCTGGAATCAAGAAATTACTTACAAGTCTTCCCTGTCAACCACAAGATTGTAGAAAATCTAGAAAACTAAATCCTAAGGGCCATCCAGAAAGTTAAATCCTGCACACCCTGTTTCTGGGATCTGATTTATGACTTTGGTACACTTTGGATGGTCTGTAGTCATATTAAAAAAAAAAACTAAGTTGGAGCTTTTCCTCTCCTTTAAAAATCTGGTTTATTAAATCAGTCTGAAGGAATGAAACTGCAATGTTCTAGATTTTTCCTGTAGAAGTGTTAAACTAAAATACACAGCACATTCCAGAAATGATTCCTGCATGCAGACGGGGTCCATAAAACTCCTTCTTTTTATTTCTATGCACTCTTCTGAGTTCAGATTCTCAGCTGAGAATCTAGGAACACCAAAGCTTAGTCAATAATAATGTATTTTTATTATGTCAGAGATCTAAGACATAGATAACTCAACTCTGACAAGTCCATCAAGTACCACTGGGAATGGTGTGGCCAAACACCCCAGCATTAGTGTAGAAAGGGCCATAGAAATTAAGAATCATAATATTCCCACAAAAGAACAGCAAGAAGCAATAGCATTAGGAGGTAATAATTTATACTGGTTCACCATGAAATTTCCTAGGACTAAGGAGAACAAAAAGCTGGACTTGAAAACAATGCCAGCACTGCTTTTCTGTGAGAATTCCTTTGTTTCCTCACCCTGTCTGAAGCACTCCATATGGCAGAGCCCCTTGTCTTCTGACAGGATTCCTCCAGTACTGCTCCAGCCCATAAATCCATTGTGTCCCATCTCTCCCTGTGTGTCTGGGCTGCACCAGGCTGTAATCTCTGATTCTCACACCCTCCCTCAGAGTCGTTCTCTTCTCTGTAACCAGCAACCCAATACAGGATCCAAGGGATGCACATTAGTGTTAAAAAGAAATTAATACAACCTTCTCAAATATACAAACACAACCCTTCTCAAAAGACCCAAACAATTATGTTTGTGCTGGTCATGAAGCAATAGGAAATCAGGGCCAGCCACAGGGAGCAGAGTGCCTGAATCACCCCAGCTGTTCCCTGACTCCAAGATGAAAGTTTTTTAATCTTTCCCTTTTTAGAATAGTGGCAAAATTGATGGCTCACAGCCAGTGGCAGACAATAGCTGCCCCACCCCAGAGATGAAAAACAGGAACATTTACCTCCAGCTTCCTTCTTCATAAGACCTTTGTGGGGAAGGGAGGGAATTGAAAATTCAAGTTCCCTCAGGTATCCCTGTCCTTTGAACTGCAGGGAGCCCAATCTGCAGGGAATGCATAGGCATGTGGGATGTACTAGTGACTCCCACACCACTTCATTTACCCTTCCCATTTCTTGATATTAAGTTTTACCTTTAATTCTTTCCTGATAAGTAAATTTTCACAAATTTCCATCTGACAGTTGTACTCCTGTGTGGAGGAAAGAGGGATAGACTTCAGCACAGTGATGTGTTATGGAAAGGTGACCAGAAGTTACATCTGACACTGATAAAAAGCTGAGGGGCAGACACATGGCTGCTCACAATGTGATATATTGGGATGAACTCGTGTATTCCATGGGAGTCATTCTTGCTTCTCCTATTCCTCATCTTTACAGTTAATTCTGCCATTTAAACTGCAGCCAGTTCTGGCTACATCCTGCCAGTAATTTTGTACAATATCAGCACCTCGGTGGATCGAAGTGGGCACTAAATGCAGCCCTGGAATTCTTCTTTGGACTAGGTGTAGCCTGGTTCCATGCACAGAGCAGCCCAGCTGTATGTTTGGTTTAGGAGGATCTGCAAAACCAGTCCTTGGTTTGGGTCTGTACATCCCAGCTGGAGGCTGTGCTACTCCAAAAGCATGTTTTGTGTTTAAGTGCCTCCAAAATAAACTGATTTAATGCATTCTAAACCCACTCCAATGCAGAGAAAGCAGAACTGATGAGGGGACTCTCTTCAAAAGGGCACTCTTGCTCCAAATCAAAACACTAATTCAGGTTAAGCTCCTTTCAGCTGAAAAGTAATCACAGAGGCAGGGGCTTAGCAAGTGGTGTTTGATAGGGGTTCATTATCATAGCCACAGCCATTCCAGGGAATCCCAGCAGCTCTGTACCTTCTCACATGTTACCATCCTTAATTTCCTTAAGTCCCTTGCAAATCTTTCCCCAAACACAGGAAAGCCTCCGATTACACACAATGGAAAGAGGGATGGTTTGTGGTAAGCCAATGTCTGAACACACATATCCCTTCCCTGAGCAACAGAAAGAAGAGGGACTATTTAAGAAAACACTTGGATGTGTTCCCCTTCCTATGCATAGGATATGAGGACTCCAAAACATTACCGTCCAGGCTGTGGATGAGAACCATCAGATTTAGGAATCTCCATCACATCAAGCATGGATAAAACACCCTAAAATATCATCAAAGCAGGGATGACCCATTGAAAAGATGACAAGATATGGAGGTAGAGCAGATCTGCAGTTCTTCCTCGGTTAATTCTGGTGGATCAAGGAGTTTTCTCTGCTTCTACAGCATAAATTAACAGAATTTTCCACAGGTTTCCAATGCAGCAGTGGCCACAGAAATCCTACATAGTTGGTACCTTTAGTCCCAAATCTGATACATAACTGCCCCAGGACAATATAAGGAGATGACATCCCCTGACAGAGGCCCCAAAACCCAAAACCCACCTCAGAACCCACTCAGCAAAGGTGTCAGGTGCACACAAAGCTGGTACAACTGAGTCTTCACTGGCTTTGCTTCCTCAACAACTAATTCGATTTTTTTTTTGACAAATGTGCATATTTATATTGTACAAGACACTATTGGGGGAGCACAGGATGAAACCTTTCCTTGGCAAAACCTCCTTTTGAGCTTCTAAAAAATTGTCTATGTGAAGAGCAGATTTAACATTAGCATTTTGCACCATAAGACTACAAACACTCACCTATTAAAATTAAAAATTATTTATCTACAATATAATACCTGTCCCTAAAAACACCCATTGCCAGCTGGAGAGCAAACCCTACACAGTTCAGGCTGTCTTAGTGATCCTCGAGGATTCTGTTCTGCCGAACATTCTCCCTCCAGCAGCAGCTCTCAAACCACCGAAGGGCAATGCTCTGCTTTAACACTGGCCTTGTTTAAGTCTCTGCACTTGTCAGCCATCCCCCACTTGGATGGAAAGAGATAAGACCCCAGATAAGAGCCTTTCAGGACAACTGCCTTCCCCTCACCCTCCTTCCTTGCCTACAGACCTGCCCTCAGCAAAGAACTTCTCAGTATTTCTCCTGTCCAACCCAATCAGATACTCCGAGTTCAGTGCTCTCTTTTTATCCTTCCACATGACAGGGAAATGGGGAAAAGAGCTGAGGGGGCAAAGGAATGAGAATCCTTGCTGCTTTTGTGTACAGTTAAAATGGAACGGAAGAGGGAATGTTCTGCTACTCTATGTTTTTATTAAACCCGTTCATAAACCTCAGCTTGTTTTCACAACTAATTTATGAGCTTCTTTTTCACCTATCAGAAACTCCCAAATACTGTAACCTGTTATTTCTGGTGCATCCTAGTATTCCACACAAAATGCTCCTAAAATCTGAACTCAATTTCTTCACTGACACTACCCACTGGTGCACCAAAAAAAGATCCCTTTCCTTCAGGGCAGACAGACATTCACTGCTTTACTTTTTCTTTTTCTTCTTTTTTTTTTTTTTTTTTTTTTTTTTTTTTTTTTTTTTCTGTTCTTCCTGAGAAGATCCCAAATGTGTTTCTTTCATGCATCCCTCAATTACTGATTAACAGCTAACTACTCCCACTCTGGAATATCAGCCTATGTATTCCTTGCATGTTGTACATCAGGCTGTGACTGTACATTCCTCCAGGCAGGCATCTGCTTAACCTACATGTTTGAAAAAAACAGAGATTGGGTCAGACTGATTTTTTTTTTTTCCCAGCTGACAAGGGGGAGCCAGGCAGAAATAAAGAGAGAAAATAACCATGAGGACAAAGGGGGAAAACAAAGAAGGGGGAATGAAGGTAAGGAAGGAAAAATGAAAATAAAAGGATTGCTGGAGAGTGGGAATAGAGAGCGAGCTAATATATTTGATGAGAATGCAACATTAGCAAGCACAGTGTGATTTGACAAGTGTGAACAAGCCTCCACCAATGTTAAAAAGCACTACATCTGGCAATGTGTCAATGTTTAAGCAGCACTTTCCTTCTCCTTCCCATGCTGGGATTCTGCATCCTTGATATTCCCTCAGATCCACTTCTAAGCTGCTTAGGTCTACAGGAATATGTTTGTAGAGGTGGATTGGACAGAGAGCAGATATAAATTTGGAGTAATTACAGTCACTATCATTCTCTCTCTCTCCCCAGGTTACCTCGTTATAAAGGAAAAGATCAGCAAAACATTGTGAAATGCTGATATCCATCCAAACATGGGGAATAATTTAAAACAGGGACGTTGGGGTTAACCATATGGCATTTAACCTACCTATCCCCTTGTGCATATTCCCTTTACTCCAGCAAATATATGGCAATGAGATCACTTGTCTTTCGAAATACAGCAACAGTGCTGGGGCACTGATTTCAGCAGCTGGAGAATCTTAACCAGGGCAGGATACATATGTGAAAGGAATTTTAAAATTTCCTCAAACAACTTTCTCTCAGAACCTGTGTTGATATTTTCCTTAAGGAACTGGGCTGTGTGTAGATACACATTCAGATTGGATTGTAGGACTTGGCAGTGCATCTTATCAGTGAGCTCATACACCACACACTTGCTATTTTTATGAATCTAAAACTCCCAGATTTGCTCCATGTTAACTGTTAGTTTCTAGCACTCCCATGTCATTCTCAGCAGGTTTTGAACATTATTCTACATTTTAACCATGCTTAATCACAACATTTTGTTCTTTTTTACCTATGGGTCCACTGGATCCATCATTCCTGCAGGTCTCAGTACAAACTAGAGAGCTCTACATTCAATAACATGAACTACCAAATGTGCCATGAAATTTGATTTTGGAGGTATTATGGAAGCAAAATATGAATCATCAATACTTCATTCTGCTTATTATACTTCATCAATTTAAAGCAACCAAGCCCACAGCAACACAAACTTCCTGTTACTTGCTCCTGCAAAGCTCATATGAGCAGATTGTTGTTTCTCCTCATATGCTAAAGCATTTGGAAGCTATCAGTCTTTTGAAGGGGGAGACAAGAAAGGAAATTCCCAAGATTTTGCATGTAGGGACAAATTCAGTCCCTGATTAACAGGTGCAAGAGTTGTTGTTTTTGCCAGATTTATTTTTGCTTCTAGCAGGACAGAGCTGAAAAATCATGGATCTAATAAAGCAGATTTATCATCTAAATAAAAATAGTTTCTTTATCCTCTGCACTCTGCGTCCCATGCTGGTAAGGAACTCTTCAAAATTCTTTTGTTTCTGACAATAAAATGGTTCCCATGGCAACACCATCTGATGTCACGGGAACAACACACGTGAGGTCATAAATCCTTCAGAAGAAAAAATAAAATCACAAAGGAGGCTCAAAATTTCACTTATCTGTGATTTGAGGCTGATGTTGCCCTCTTCATTCTGTATAGCTTGGTTTCACTCTCTTGCCCTTTTTCCTCCCCCCAAAAAAATATTTTATTTAAAAAAAAAAAAAAAGTGGAAAGATTTGTCCCAGGAATTTCCTGTTGGCTGTTGTTCAGAAAGCAGAGAATACCAGCAATAATGTGAACAATGCAAATTTCTCCTAGGCCTGCCTGGAGCATGATTCCAAGCTCTTCTCAAAGTTGGCTGAGATTTGACAGTGCTTTGGAGAGGTTACTTGGGCTCTGTAGCCAGAGGTTTGTACAGAAATATTTCAGTCTCTCTCCCGCTCCTTCCCCCTTCTCCAGGCTCCAAGTTACAGGAATCCAACAGTTCATGTTATGGAAATAAACATCCTACTACTGCACGGTGAGGAATCCTCTAAGCAAATGGATTCGTAAGGGAAAAACACAAGCTAGGATGTGGGATATGATGAAACTCAGGCCACGGCCAGTGCAGGGGAGGGGAGTGGATGAGGTGAGACCATCAGCCAAGTATTGTGCCAGTGGTCAGCTCTAGGAATTTAAATCCCAGAAAACCTACAGAAAGTCAGTAGCTGGGAAATAATTTACTCACCATTTTTCCCTGCTCAGTGCTTGCCGTGCTTCCTGAAAGCTCTATGCTGGAACCACAGGCACACACAGATTTTTCCTCCCTTTCCCTGATATTTTTTTCTCTTAACTCTTCTCTTTTCCTCACTGCGCCTAAGAACAAGGCATCTCTGAAGGACTTTGTGGAGTTAAAGAAAGGAATTAGGCAGCTCCTTGAGAATCTGCCTTCAAGAGACAAAAGAAACATCCGCAGATTTTCAGGTCACATGATGAAGATTTTAAGAGCTGAATTTCTACTGCGCTTTATACATTAATGCATATTTAAGAGGACAGATGTGTTTTTCACAGCTTCCATCCAACGATCTCAAAACATTTTTAAATAAGTTTCTAGTTTAACCTTCACTCCTTTATGAGGTAATGCAAAGGATAGTCTACCAGTGAGGGAGGGATATAAAAGCTCCCAATTAGAGCGTGGCAGCAAAAATAAACAAATAGTACCTTGTTATCAAGTGCAAACATCCAAAACTTATCAGTCATGCTTAAGTTAGAGACTTCATTTAAAAGAATACATCTTTAAATTACATTTTATCCCCAGTCTTACACTGCACTGAGTTGCTAGTTCAGACTTTTCCCCAGCTAAGAAAACCAGAAGTGTGCCCTTTATGTAATGAAATAGAGTTCGCATATTTGCATTGCTTCAGGAGCTGGGACTTTTTGAAAATACAGCTATCCTGAGACTCCATAAAATCACAAGAGCTGGCAGCCCTGAGTTTTTGGACAGGAAGTAATGAATGGTAATGCTTTCACTCAGAACTCCAGGGATAGGTAGAACACAATTACTAAAGTATGAATTTACACCAGGCTGTGCTTAAATATGCTCCCTGAAAAAGAAAAAAGTCTCTTATTACCAGAAGAGGCCAAAGTCACCAGGTGTGTAATACATCATTATCAACAAATAGCTTGTACTTCAGTGTCTCCTGGAGCTATTCAGGAGCTACAGGTCAGAACTGGCTTCAGGAATACTTTCTCCTCTGCCTTTGCTTCCTGCAATGTTTGGCATTCACCTGTGAAAACACTGACTCAGAGCAGGGCGGCTTAAGAGATAACAGGATCACAGCCCAAACTGTGGCTGTTATACTGGAGGGATGGAGTACAGGCATGGAATATACCCCTGCTGGAGTGACCAGTGCAGATACAACCCAGTGGCAGCCCCTGTTGAATTGCTGGAAGTTAAATCCAGTGTAACACAGAGTTGTGCCTACAGGTACAATTTTCCATAACACTTTTCCACAACAACCAAACTTCCTCAGGAGGTGACAGTGGATGGTGCTGAAGTGCATGGCTGTGGATGTCAGAGAGCTTTGTCTGATGGGTAGAATTCCAGTTGCCATCCTTTGGATGTCGGCAGCAGGGGGTAATTACCAGTGATGACCTAAGAGTGCTATATATACTTGTACCGCATATGTGGTTATGGATATGTGGTTATGGAAACCACCACAAAACTGCTGTGTTTTCACACCCATGATATAAATTTCCAACTATTATATAAAGTGGCTTTCTACTTCATTGCTAGGGTCCACTAGCCTCTTTCTATACCATTCCCTGCATAGTTTCTATAGTAACTAAAGCATAGGGAAGGGGAAAAAAAAAAAAAAAAAAAAAAAAAAAAAAAAAAAAAAAAGAGAGAGACAGAGACAGAGACAGAGAGAGAAACTTTAAAACTTATGAAAACCAAAGATGGGGACTGTCTTTACAAAACCTAAAAACACACTCTGAAGATTGCAGGCACAGTTGTGTGGCCATTCGTTTGCAGCTGCCACCTCCATTTCACTCAGGATCTTGTCACTTCATTCACATAAAATGTTCAGCCCAACAGTTCCATGGTCCTGAGCACTGCAGTACCATGCAGCCCTGGACTGCATGAAGCAAAGATTTTATTCCCTTCATCAACATGCAGAACTGTAAAAATAATTTCCTCCATGCTCCAATTAAGACTGCAAAGCTTTCAGATCCAGGAACACTTCTATAGCTTGCATCAAATGATCATATTTAGGAGAGATAAGTGCCTGAAATCCATGAAGAGTAAAATTTCACATTTTCAAGTTTCATGTGCAAAGCAACTGTGGCTTTAGCAGAGCAGTGTGGGAGTGACAGATCGACACACAAAGTAACAGAAACTGTTACATAATAGTACATACTAACGAGAAGAAACCTCAAGGGAACACAGGGCTCTCTGAAGTCGGGCATTAAAGAACTTTTAAGCATCACTTTACCTGTGTGCGTATGTATATTCATATAGTGCAGTCTGTTTTTCAACTACCACATGCAAATCTTCGTGCAAAATCATTATCTCAGCCCCAGATTCACCCTGTTGCCATTCCACAGGTGCAAAAAGCAAAGCAGCTGTGGCACAGTAAAACCAAATACAAGAATAGAAATTCAAGAGCTTTAACCTCATCAACATTCCCTTGCCTAAGGATACTCCTGATAAAGCCTATAGCTCACCCTCTCTGTCAGCAGTTCTCTTTCCTCAACCTTCTCTGATATTGTCTTCTTAATAGCAAAGCCATCATCTGGTTGGTTTGGTTTGGGGTTTTGGGGATTGTTTGTTTGTTTGTTTGCAGGTTGTTTTGTGTTTGGGCTTTGTTTTTTTGTTTGTTTTTCTTGTTTATTAGTCTGTTGGTCTAAATATTATCTTATCCTCTGGAGTCTCCCTGATGCTGTCAGGAAAAGCCACTCTCCCCATCATATCCCGGAGAGTCATTTCAGGGATGCTTTCTGCAACTGGAATTTCCCAAACACTTTTGAGAGAACGTGAAAAGCAGTAAAAATGGTTTCCACTAAATCTCTGGGGGCTGGATAGGTTGAGCCATCAGCTATTCAAAGGCTCTGGCAGCTGCTCCAAACTTGCATGTCAGCCACACAAGTGAACCCATTTGGCTCCAAAGCAGACAAAGAACACATGGAAAACTGCCAGCACAATCAGTTCAAGAATAAAGACATAGCAAACCAGTTGGAATTTTTTTAAGACCTTCTTTCATTTTGCAAATATTTAGCAAACCTCAAAAAAAAAAAAAAAAAAAAAAAAAAAAAAAAAAAAAAACACCAAAACACAAGGGAAGCTCAAAAATAAAGGGTTTGCCACTGGTTATTTGGGTTGGCTGCAGGAAGTGTGGCAATAAAGCTCAGCTTCAGCCTGCTCTAGGTATCAAAGGAGAGGAGAGGAGAGGAGAGGAGAGGAGAGGAGAGGAGAGGAGAGGAGAGGAGAGGAGAGGAGAGGAGAGGAGAGGAGAGGAGAGGAGAGGAGAGGAGAGGAGAGGAGAGGAGAGGAGAGGAGAGGAGAGGAGAGGAGAGGAGAGGAGAGGAGAGGAGAGGAGAGGAGAGGAGAGGAGAGGAGAGGAGAGGAGAGGAGAGGAGAGGAGAGGAGAGGAGAGGAGAGGAGAGGAGAGGATATTACTGAACTAATGTCTGTACAAATAAACCACTGGGGATGGAAGAAAGAACTACACAGAAAGTTGACTCTCATCCCCTTGTCTAGAAACTGACGGGAAGTGTCTAGAAACATTTCTTGCATTCTTCTTGCGTTCAGAATTTTAGAATGCAAAAACAAAGAAATTGTGTTTCCTAATCAGCCAAACTACAGCACATAAAGAGCATCTAACAGAGTTCTAAGCTTTTCCCAGTGAACCTGGATTGACAAGTTCACCTGTATTTCTCATTCCTTTTGATTTTCCTCTTTCCCTCAACACACAGAAAAGATAGCACATACTCTTCAGACAGTCTAATATTTTTTTAATCAAAAGGAAATTAAAGAAGAGGCAATGATGTACATTCCTTCTGGGGAAAGTAGAAGCCTCATTCCTATCCTGTCTTAAAATAGCCTGATTGAACTACAATATTTGCATTACAATTCTGGGTCAGCTGCACCATGGGATTAGGCTGCAGATCAGAGGGTTGTTTAGTTTTTATTTTCAGCCTTGTATATTTTTCACATTATACCCATTCCCCTGCACATTCCTCCTTATATTGTATATTGATGCAGTTTGGAACAATTGGAGAGATTTACTCCCTGGATATTTGGAGGAAGAAACAAGCCTAGGGCAGTTTTATTCACTGGAAGTGGAAATCTTTGCTGCAGAGTATCAGGTGTCAAAGCAGACAAAAGAGCATTTGATTCTTTTCAAACATTGATTCAGATTCTGATATTCTCTACTTCTGGGTCAAAACGCAGCATTCTTCACTCCAGTACTCTGGATTTCACCTGGACCATATAAAATGAGGATCAATGCATATGAGGTGTCATCTGGAAATAAAATTCTTTCTGTCAAGAACAATTGAACAAATGTCTACCACAACTCACCACAAGTTGCCAAATAATTTTTCTTCCCATATTGTATGTCAAATTTTTGAAGATATTTTTATCAGAACAGTCTAAAAACTTATTCACTGGCAGGTCTTGGTGGTCAGTTCACATGTACAGTTGAGGCTGAGGTGTTTGGTTACCCAGACCAGGGGTTTTCCCATTTCTCTTTAGGCAGCACTGACTCAGCAGTGCCCAGACCCTGGAAAGACCCATCCCTGCAGAGCTGCACTTCACACTCCTCTCCCATCACCTGCATGTGCAAGGAGCACAGCACTTGTTGATCACAAAGGGAAATGGAAGCATTAATTAAAGCTCTTTACAATCATTTGCTGAAAGGAGCTGCAAGAATATGAAATATTTTCTGCTATGTAGTGAAGTAGTGAACAAATCTTTGAGATTGAAGAGAGTTTCTAGCCCCTAATCCTGAGCAGTGCAGCAGTTAAAGTATTCTAGGAATGATACTCAGTCCTAGTCAGTAACTGTACTTCTATCATATTTCTTAGAAATGTTCTCCTCTGTGCGCTGACTCAGTCAAGAACCGATTTCATCATCTCTTTTTACCTCAAGAAATTACACTCCTTTGTATCATCTTTAATGGCTTTTCCCCAGAGTTTTTCCTGTGGATTTTATGTTGCATGTTCTGGGTTTTCTTTTGCAACCTCACAGCATTTGTGAATTTATGAAACATTTCACATTATCAGACTATTTCTCTCTTACATTTCTCTACCAAGTTGTACATAAAGAACTCTTCTGATTTGCCTTCATGAGTCAAACCTCCAGATACTTCATGCTTTGAGTTGATGCTGATTTTTCCCTGCTTTGTAAAATTCTTTTCTTAGACTAGAACTTACACAAGATAATAATGTATACATTTTTTAGGGAGAAAATCACTGGACAGGATCTGACTGGAACAAGGAATAACCTTTCCAAGGAAAAGTTAATGTTCCTGACTGTACCACAGAAAAAGGTGTTCTATTTTCATCAGATAGTTTATTCTTATCACACCACTGTAATTTCAAAGTGACCTGATGGTCAATCTTCCTGTTCTGAGCAGTGAAAACACTTGGATTTATTTTGATGGCAAAAATCTTTCCCTTTATTAGCATAAGAAATGGCCTAGACAAGGCCAAGTGGTTGATGAGCTGTAATTATTTGCATGATTGATTGATAATCCAAGTGTATGTCCTGTTATTTGTGTTATTCCTTTGCTATCATTCCTGATATACTGATGCACAGGAACCTCACTTTGATTTCTGTACCAGTGTGATCTGTCATGCAAACAGAAGAGTGAAAAAGAGCCATCCAGTTTCAATTCTGTAGAAAATGTTTGATTTTCTGTGATAGGAAATTCTGATGAAGAAGCCAGAACATGACACGCATTCCAACATGACACACACCAAATTGATTAAAAGCTGGCTGCCAAGCCTGAAAATGTAACAATTTGGAAATTTGGAAAAAAGCTCCCCTTCTCACCCTGCTTGACATGATTCTTTGCTTTGAGTGTCTCCTGGATATGTAACATATATTCCAGAAGAACAGAAAAGATTGAGTTTTAAAAACTACCTACACACGGACACAAACCACCTCTCTCTCCCATTTCCTCTTCCCTTGCTCTTTGTCTCTCCCACTTTCACACACACACAGACCCGAGATGGAAAAGCCCCAGTTACCTCCTCAGCAGAAAACAGGAACAGCATTTCATGTATATTAATGAAGATGCATTAAACATCCTTCGCTGTGACTGAGCAAAGCAGTGCTTGAAACCCAGAAGTTATTGAGAGGGGGAGAGAAAGAGAGCAATATAGAAACAAACACAACAGTTTGAACATGCCAAGGGCAAAGCACAGATTTTCACCTCCTTCCTGGGAGCATCTGTAATGGAGAGAGCACCTCCCAAGTCTCATCAGGTTCTAGTGCTCGCTCAGAATACGACACTCCTGAGTACTTTTTTATGGCTTAATTTTGTTTAATGTTATTGTTGCTAATATCCACTTAGAAGCACGGAATTAAAATGGGGTTTTTTACTACTACCACTGTATTTTTCTGTTTGGTGGGCTGATTATTTAGCCTTCCTTCCTAATGGGACCTGAAAGGAATATGGTGTTCAGTGCTTTTGTGCCCCAGGTTTTTCCCTGGGAGTTTCCATCCTGCATTGCCCAGGGATGTTCAGTGTTACCTCACACTCCCTCTGCTGGCTCTCAGGCACTGGAGCAGAGAGACTGTTAAGTCCTACAAGCCACAAATGCCTTTACTATTAATTTTTATATTAAAAAAAAAGTAGAATTTAAAGAAAATTTCTGCTAGGACCATTCAGTCTTCCTTCCAAGAGACCCTTCAGGGGGTCACACCAGCTACGGAGACAACCCAAGTCCAGCAGCCAAAGAGGCAACACCTCAACTGCAAGTCTCAAATGAGATGTCTTATCCTATACAATCAGATTTTCAAAAAAAAAGTACATTTGATGTAGCTATCAGTCACAATGTGAAAAACTTTTGGAGAAAATCAGCAAGCCATCATTTTAAGGAGATAAATATGAAAGATGCATGCTAAGCAAGCCAATAGTGCGCAGAAGGAGGAGCCCAATTAATCCCGTGGATAGCAAGGGGAGCTCAAATTGGAAGACTCAGTCCTGCATGCCTACAAAAATATGTTGCCAGCACCAAACATGATTCCTGGTGATAATACAGCTCTCATAGCCCATCACTCATGGCTCTTTTCTGTAATAATTGTGGAATTAATGCACAAGGACCAAGGATACTCTCAATCATTTTGCAGCATTATGCAAGAACTGCCTCACTATCTGCATCTCAAACTCAAAGGTCTTCTTCAGCCTTCCAGCTGGCCCTTCTGCTCTTCCATTAGCATGATTGACACAGCTGACAAGTTTATCTATCTTAACTGTGCTCTCCCTAGCTCAGCAATAATTGCTGACAAGTATCTCTGCTTTCAAAACAAGCTGATCACTGGGTTTGCTGCAAAATCATGTCTGGAGCAATGAAAGGACCCTGTACTCACCCGGAATCTTTTTTCCAGGAGTCTCAGTTGATTTCAGCTATTCTTCATGATCCTCCTCAGAACTGCTGTCTCCAACAACGAGACCAATTCCTCCCAGGCTGAGGAGGGTTCCCCCAATTCCTTTTCCATGCACAGGAGTCTGGGAATCTGCTGACAGGACTATGCAAGAAGCACGAACCTTCCATCTCACCTTCCATTGGGACCCTCCTAATATTCTGAAGAGACCAATAACTCACAACCGAGCTTGTCAGATCAGTATCTCAACACTGAAACTAAAGACTCTGGACTAAGGGATCTGAGCAGAAACCTGCTGCAATATTCTCTCAGTATCTAAGCAAAATGTAAAGACAACCTGGTGGATAAAAGAGGGAAGAGAAAGTTCAAATCCAAATACAATCAATTAACACCTTCTCATCACTTAGAACTCACACCCGTTCCTCCTGGGTGGTCTGTTTCCTAATGGCAAGGTGCAGAGATGGGAAGAGTGGAAATGGTTCAGTCCCACTGGAAGAGCAGCCACCGCCAGCTCAGGGATTGGTGAGAAGGAAAAAGCTCCCAGGAGCTGGAGAACCTGAGTGCCACAAAAAGGTGTCCAGAGACATAGGTCATGGGAATGATAAATAGACCTAATGCATCCTGCTCAGGGCACAGCAAAATCCAGGCCTGGAACAGACCTATTTTGAAGGATGGCACAAAGGCATTGCTGAAAAACTGCAGAGATATGCAATGAAAATACAGTCTTTTAAACTCTGCCTTTTAAAATGGGTTTGGGTTTTGGTTTTTTTCCCAGCTCCTTATAACAGATCAGAAGATTTCCTCAGGATTTCTGATGCTTTTTTGTGAAAATCTTGAAATATTTTGGACTTGAAGGAAAGAAACATAACTAGAATACAGGTCTCTCTATGTCAATCTGAAACATCCATGTTCAGGAACTTCTCCAAACACCTGGGAATTTTCTGAGCATGGTCCCCATTGCTGATCCCTGGTGGGAGTGTCTAAAAGTCCTGTGTGCAGTGAGAGTACTGTCTAGGATAACTAAATATTAATATTAACATCACCAGGCAGGATAGTGCCCAGGCCTGCAGTGGCTGCTCCTACAAGGTGACTTTCTGCTCTCATGGGGTGGAAGTAACACAATCCCTGGCAAAGTGCACAGAATGGCTGAGAAAAATATTAGAGACACACAACCACAACTCCCAAAAGTGAGGACCTTTTCCTTTAATACAATAAATGAAGCTGCCTTGAGGTAAAAAAAAAAAAAAAATCATATCACACCCAGATGAACGTAATATCACATGGGATTCTACAGGTATGTAAATAGGTAGAAGGAGTAAAATTTCTATGGGCCAAACACAAACACACAGATCATATATTCTTCAAAACCTATCTAAGGTGAGTGACACAGACAACCATGAGTTAATAAATCAGTTTGTCCTAAAAGGCAGCACAGTTTTGTCTTGACTTCCCTCAACAAGCGGTGTGTAGTGTGCAGCTGGAGCCACCTGGCACACGCTGGCCCTGGAACACATCTGGTTGGACAGTCCCTCTTGGGAGGCTGTCACCAGTGCTGCCAGACTCCCAGGTGCTGGCACCAAGGCTGAGAAAGACTCGCTCAGCATTTACCTTGGCCTCACAGAATCCAGGGAGATCATGTGCCAATGTGGGAACAAGCCAAGCATGTAACTGCAGAGTTTAGAAACAGTTCCTTCTAAATTTCTCAGTCATCTTAAACTCATTGAGTTAGGCTTTGGATTCCAGGCTGGGACAAGAACACTCTGTTTGTGTCTAAATGGAGAGATGCACAAGAATAAGAAAGATGCACAAGAATAAACTTTCCTGACCTTGTCCCACTCTGTCTATGACAGATGGATAGAACTGGGGCAAAAAAAATTCTGCGGTACAAGCACAGGACTTTGCCCAGATTATAACCAAACTAAAAAATTGTGGAATCAGCCTGGAAGAGCCTTGCAGTCTAGTCCTTCTCCCTGCTCTGCAGCGAGATCCATTTGCTCTTCTACAAATTCTTCTAAAAAGAAGAATTCAACTTCCCTAAGAAATCCATTTTAGTACTTTTTTGTCATTATAATTTGAAAAAGTTTCCTAAACTCTTGTCTGAGGCTCCTTGCTTAAGTGTGGACTGTTTTGTCTTAGTTTATCCACAACAAAGAAAAATTGATCCCTTCTCTCTTTACATCTGCCTTGCATATACTCTAAGACTAGTATCAGGTCCCTTTTATAGCTCTGCTTTTGCTTCAGAAAAAGAACCAACAGTATTTACAGTCTTCCCCAAGCTGTTGAGCTATAAATCTGAACATTCAGGTGTCTTTGTTGCACTCCAGACATACTCCACCTCTTCAAGACCATGAAGATCTCTCAAAATCTTACTTGTCAAACTGAACCCCAGGCAGGAGGCCTTACCAGGAAAGAAGAAGTAATTGCCACCTCTCAGGCCTGAGAAGCAAATTTACAATTATACTTTGCCAAGTTTGATTTCAATGGAGCCAAAGATGTTTCTGGTACTGTAACTTCCATCCCTTCTCTTCCAGCTGTTCCCTCCGCTGGTGCCAAAATGTAAGGTAGCTGAAGACTGTAGTGTCTGGGATGGAGGTTTTATATTCTCCAAAATTCTGTAGTTTACTGCAAATAAATTAGACATGTGTGAACTGATAGATCCTCTGTCTTCTCTGAGGTGGAAAAAATCAAACACCACTATTGTGAAGATCCCAAAGGTCAGCTCAGGTTTGTGTTACTTTACAGTGAAAAGCCCACAGGGAAATAAAACCTGAACAGCTAGAAATATCTCCCCAGTTTCAAGCTCCATTTTATTTAGTCATTCCAATCAGTGCATGTTGCATCCTTGTTCCAGCAGAAATAACTCAAATAAAGAAACTATTTCAGTTAATAATTCTGCTTTTTCAATACTGTATTCATACTGAAGACTCAAAAATACCCCACAAATGAGAAATGAGAAACGAGACCACAGTGATTGATAACAGGTCTGGCACACAACTTCAGCAGAAAAGACAGGAAAATGTGTGAGAACCAAATCAGTGTCTCAAGAAAAGTCCAAATGCACATTTTCAGGCTAGCCACTCTGTTCTAGTACTTAAGTCATGTGAACCAACACTCTTCATGCTAATTCTTTCTAAACTCCAGAACTGTTGAACTAGACACCTAATCTTTTTAGAACCACACCAGAGAAATAAAAGGTTAACATTTAAAAGTTTAAGGTTTAACTGAGCTGGGGGGGTCGTACGAGGCGGGGGGGGGGGTGGGGACACTGGTATTCCCAGTCTGACAGAAAATTGAAGGTAGGAATTATGTCCCACAATCTGCCCAAAATAAAACAAAAATAAGAGTAACGCTGATGAAGTAAGCCCAGCGTTGTATGCCCGCAGTGATCCTTGAACACGGAGCATGTGAGTGCGGGGAGGGCCGGCGCTCTCCGTGTAGTGCATTAGTGCTCCATCACCTCTGCCAAAGTGAGCCATTACTTACTCAAAGTGCTCTCCTGACGGGCCCCTTCTGGGACAGCCAACCCAGCGCGTTCGGAAGAGGAGTTTGGAGGATTCTTCCCTTTTTGTTGGGCAGTCCCCTGGGTTTCCAAACCTCATGCATTATGGATAGGATCTTAATGGAGCCTGGCTGCCTAAGCGCTGCTTGCTGAGCCTTTCAGATCAAGACAGTCACTGCTGCTCTGCGCTTTCTGATTCTCCTTCCATCTTATGCAAACACAGATTTTATTTCTGTTCTATCTCTGTGAACCCCATTCAAACCCAATTCTGCTTATTACCAACAGCTTTCTTTAAGCTCTTTTCCTTCTAAGGATTCTCTAAGAGTTCAGGACAAATCAATCTGTCATGACCTGGTCTGTTGCCTTCTCTGGCTACTTAGACTGGTCCCCCAGTTTGCACAGGGAGAGCACCTCCAGCTGACTGTCACCTCCACGGCATTGTGCAACCTGCCACCATGTTGTCTCTCTGTGATCTCTGCCTGATCAAAAATGACAGTTCTTGGACATAAATGCCCTCAAATTACATCTCCCTCCTGTAACATAACACCACAATATTCTCTGTAGCACTTGCCCACAGGATGTAGCTCTATTAGTGGTCTCTCACTGGCAAATGCACCACTGATCTGACTTCAGGCAGAAAAGAACTTGCTTATGAAATATTTGTCAGTATCAATAGAAAATTAATATCCAATAACCTTTTAATGGAGAGTATGATTAGAATGAAGTTTTGTAGCTATGCTGTAATCTTCTTTAGCTAAGAAACTTGGCATGTTTTATGAAGACTATGAAACCTCACCATTGTTAGATATAGAGGAATGTGAATAGGTTCATGGCTTCTCTTACAGAAAAGAAAGGGGCAAGAGAGAAATATTTTTCTTCCACACTAAAAATCTCAGTTTTCTATGAAAAGAAAATCTTCAAGAGGGTGCAGTGAGGCTCCTCTTTTCATCTTTTCCAAATGTGGATTACTGCTGTAAAAGCAGAAAGCTGTTGTTTTGAAAACTGTCAGAGTAGCTCAATAATAGACAATAAAATTGTCCCCTCTCCACAAGCAGAGTATCTACTGCCTTCTGCTTGATGGTTACCTGTGCCTAGGCTTTCCCACAAATGCACTGAACACTCTTTTATTGTGGGCAGCATAGTTTTACAAACAATTGGAAACAGGAGGTACTCCAGATCTGGAGGAGACTCTACAATGAAAATCTTGGAAATCTGGCAGTTTGAGTAATTCTTGAACTCCTGTCCATCAATGCCAAGGCTGTTTCCAGGGAAAATGAGGACTGATGCAGACATAAGCACTCCTCTGCCCCAAGAGTTCTGTTGGGAAAAGGCTGATTCCATGTTGGAGCTGGAGAAACCAGGGGCTTTGTGCAATGATCTCAGTTGGAAGTGGGTTTGCTGACATAATATCTGCTGATGGGTAGAGTTTATTTGTAATACTCTTTGTCTTCCTTCTCCTAATGAGTTCTCCCCTGAAGGTTTCTAAATGGGGAGAGTTCCCTTTTAATCATCCCCATGTAACACGGGTAGAAACGTTCCAGGCTGTTAAACAGAAACAACATCCAGCCTTCCTTGAGCTGTTCTGCCTTTACTGTCTGGAATCGATCCATGAAGAAAGAACAGAATCAGACTAAAGTGACCAAAAAGCCATAATAGAGATATAATCTTTAATAAAAATCTTATTTTGTAGTTAGAAAGGGCGAACTCATTGGAGCAAGAATATGTCTGGTTATTTTAAGAACTGTATCGGGTCCTTGTTGAGCTTTATAACTGCCTAGCACACGCAGACAAGAACTGGCAATAAATATAATGGTATTTTATAAAGTATATATATAAAATGGTAGCAAGATAAACTGTAAAAACAGACAATAAATCTTATTTTTCACTCAACCCTGGCCACATCACTTGTGTTCTGTATGTAACCCTCCTCTCCAGGGATTTATACTATTCCAGACTCCAGGAACAGTTGGATAGACAATTGTTATTTAAAATACAGAATGGGGAAAATGTCCATGGCCTGGTTCCCATTGATTTATCTTCCTCTAGTTACACAGGCCCAGAGTGCAAGATGGATAATAGTCATTCTTGCATTAATGTTAAGATGGAAGGTCTGTTGCTTTAATTCTCAAGGACTGGATCTGGATGCCATAGCCTACCTGTCCCACTGCTGGCAGGTCCAGGGAAAGGCATAATTCCTGAGAAAGGAATTATTATTAACACAGCAACCCCGAGGCCTTTCCTTTCAGCCACGGGTTCCAGATAACCCAAACTTCCTGCTCACATAATGATGAAGACACATGGGGCCTCTGCTTTTCCCACAGGTGAAAAATAAATCTTCAGTTTAACTATGGCTGCAGCCTCTGGGCTTCAAAAGAGTTCATGTGAGTTCAAAAGAAGGTAGGAAGCTGTATTTACTATGGGGAAATCCTGAGTAAAAATAACATGTTTGTGTGCTCTTGACACATGCACAGTGAGCTTAACAGATCTGGGGGGTGCAAGATCCCCCTTTGTATCCCTCTTGCAGCACTACTCCCTGCTCTGACCCTGCTGTTGAACTGCTCAAACTGCAGATGAATGGGGAAAAAATCTTCCACTACCACACAAGAAATATAATTTTGGAGGGGGAAAAAAGAAGGCATAGACAAGATGACACACATATACAGGTTGTCTTAAGATGAGGGGATAATACACCATTTACTCCTTAGCTTAGGCAAGGTCAAATACAGGATTCCGTGGAGTTACAGATTTTTTTCTACTTCACTTCACTGGCCACTGCTGTTCCTTCCTTAAAGCTTTCAGCACTTAAAGAGCTCATATCCTTAAGGATAAGTATGACACAGGCTTACTGCTGCAATAATATTACTCCTTGGGCAAATGTTTTCACACAGGAAGAAGCATATCCATATGGTGAGATATGCTGGAATGGATGGAGCATTGGAATTGCACCTCTGGTCAGCCAGTAGAAGTTTCTCTGTGGACAAGGCCAGGAAGATTGGATCCATCATCCAGCCCCCAAAAAACAGGTAACTCACTCTTCTCTGCAGATCCAGGGGCAAAGGCAGCCTTCCAGGGCTGACTGCTTTTAAAATCATTAAGGAGTATAATTGTGTAATCTTTTGTCCAGAGAAGCTGTGTCTGACCCTGGATGCCTGGAAGTGTCCAGGGCCGGGTAGAATGGGGCTTGGAGCAAACTGGAATAGTGGAAGATGTTCCTGCCCATGGGAACCAGATTATCTTTAAGGCTCTTTCCAGCCCAAACCATCCCATGATTCTGTTATGACCTTCTGGTCTACATCCCCTATGATCACCAACAACAGAGAATCAACCAATTTCTGATGAACTCCAAACCACTGGTTTCCAGGTCTGATGAATTTTTAAATGGCATTTTAAATGATGATCAGACACAAAAGCACTTTGGAAAGCATGTAAATGAAGATGCTTTCAAACAGTTCTGTGTATTATTATTCCCTGGCAGTGTAGGTGGGTGATACTGGAATGAAGAGACTGACAGATGAGATGGACTGTCAGTTTTCCCTGTCTTGGGAAGTTCTGTGGGCTCAAAAGGCAATCAGTAAAGTCAAGCAGATGGGTAAAAAGAGGAACTGAAGCAGAAAGAGGGGAAAAAAGGAAGTTCTTTGAGCAACACTCACACATTTCCAAGGTCTCATTGCAAACCAGGACAGTGAGTTTCTTGCAGAGGGAGTTGAATTATACAACACTGAGCCATATCACTGCACTCACAAAGCTTCAGTAAATGAATTGGCTGATGAGTAAATCAGACATCAAGAGCTACTGAACACTGTCCAGGAACTCCTGCTGCTCTCTTCTTCCTATGAACACACAAATGACATAATATTGTTTGGAGTGGTCAGAAACAATCCTTATCGAATGTGAACATCACAGCCCCTTTATAGCACAGTGCCAGCACAGATTCCTTTTTTAGCCCAAAAGTGAAGAGCCTCTGCTTTTCGATCAGGACAGTTTAAATTCTATCTCCAGTTAACCACAAAGCCCCAAGTGACTCTAAGATGCAGTAGTGACATCTCTACACACCTTCAGAAGCCACAGATTGTTTCCATATTCTAATTACTACGTCTCATTACAATGAAGAAAAATAACTTATTTTTTGAGTCACAGATGCAAAGGAAGACCTTGTGGTCAAACTAAAAGGATTCAAAGAATCCAGAGGCCTAGATTTTTTTCTCCTTCCAACTCTGTTGCAGACTTATAGTGCAATAGCATTCACTTTCTTCCACTGAGTATTGGAAAACTTAACAAATCTGTGCTCATGAGCATTTTGAGGTCCTAATTTAAATGTCTTGCACTGTCACAAAATACACAAAATTGTTTACAATAATTTTTATTATCACAGATTGGAAAGTTTGGGAAGAGGAGACACTAAATTGATTCTGTAGGGCTGATTTTTTGTCTTAACTTTATTTTTAGAACATTGAGCAATTAGCAATTTAGTGTTTAAATTTCCAAAAATGTAATCCTCAATTAAATAATTGTTCTTTGAAAGAAGTTTGTAGAAGGTAATGCTCAATTCACGCAGTCCTAGTAACCTCCCAGCCTCTCTAAGGAATCAAAGCAGCCTATAAATCACAAACCTTGGTTCAGCCAGAAAAGAAAAGTGACTGGTTTGATCAACCACACCATCACGGGGTTTTCAACCTAGTGCCACATCCTTCTAATGTATTGATATTTAAATTTAATCCAGAAATAAACTGGGTACTTATGCTGACAGGAAACTCTGATTCTTCAACAACACTCTCAAGCTGCAGCATCTTCTTTGGAAACCTGGGTTTCATGTGAATACTTGACCACAGCTGGCATGATAGGGCATGTATGCCTGTGTCCAAAACTACGCATTGTGGGTGTGCTACCAGGAACAAGGTCAAGGGACGTGTCCCTTTCAGCCTGGGTACCAGCTGGCAAGTGCATCCAGGGGCAGGAGAGCTTACCTGGAGAGACACAGCAGAGCTCTTTGGAAAGGCTTTTCCATACCACATTACTCTTGGAAGTCTCTAATGGACTGTCAAGAAGGTAATGAGTTTTACTCAGAGTTTTTAAAGGCACAAAAATCACAGGGTGTGAATCTCTCACTGAACCTCTAGAGGCAGAGTCCAAATTACTGTGAGAAAACCCCCAGGTGATGCTTTGTGAAACATAAACAAATTAATTCAGAGGACTCCTCATGCCCACTCTTATCAAACGTGCTCGATGTAATAAAGGAGTTCTGCAGAACTGTGACCCACCAGCTGCAAACGGAGGTGTTTCCATATTCCAAAAATTCGGCCTCTTTGTGCAGTGGTGGGGAATCTCCAAAGGGTGAGTCACCCTCATTGAGCCGACACTTCTGCCCTAAGGAACTTAAAAACTGGCCTAACTTGTTCTTGTCAGCAACAGATGCACCACTAGCACTCTGGGGGTTCATCCTTGTTCAATCCACAGTTATCCGTCCTCAAACGGAGCTCACACTGATGTTCTGCAAAGCACAGTTAACTGCAAAGCGAGGGACGTTCTGGCGGTGACACCAGAGCTCTGCAATCTGAACCCTCCAGCAGAAACAAAAAGCAGAAACAACGCCCCTGCCTCCTGAGCTTCAGCAGGGCATGAAAAGAGCAAAGGCAGAGTTGCTTTGTTTATGGTCAAAAAATTAATTCTGTGAGGAAGGGGCTGGAGGGCATTTTAGATTTCACGTTAAAGAAACAAAGCACAGATTGACTTTTTGTAAAGGTCAAATGAAAAATTTGGTATCTTAAGGCTGCAGAGAATTTCTGCTCTCTCTTTAGTTCTGTTTACATTTATATAAAAAAGGAGAAAAATATTGTCATGTCCAACTTAACAACAGATGATCTGGCTGGGACAAAGGAAAGGGGAAAAAAAAAAAAAAGAGAGAAGGATTGCATTTGCAACGAAGTCTGGAATTTTAAATAATACTGTTTCTAGAAATGGAAGCTATTATGTTGCCCTTTCACATACTATTAATACAGGAATAAAATCAGTGCAGTTTGTACATAACCTGAAGGTTCCAGCATTTGCCACATGCTTGTGAATTAGTGGGTTATGTGCTGAAACAGGTATTTAGGATATATAATTCATCCTCTAGGCTAAAAATACATAATGTAACAAATAATACCCATATTGAAAATTATATTTTACATTCCTTTCACAAGGACTAAACTGGGTCCCATGTGAACTGACTACACAGCTTTGCTGCGATTAAAAAAAAAAAAGGAAAGAAAAATCCTGATTCTGATGTTTTCACCTGAACAAGTTTTAATCATTATGCACCAGGTAACTTTGATCCTACAGTGTGCTTTGTTCATGCCATTGCCAGATTCCTTGCTGCCTCTGTGTTCTGTGGTTCACCTCCTACATGGGAGATGAGCATCAAGCCCAAGGACACCACAGTCGGGAAGGGAAGGGAAGGGAAGGGAAGGGAAGGGAAGGGAAGGGAAGGGAAGGGAAGGGAAGGGAAGGGAAGGGAAGGGAAGGGAAGGGAAGGGAAGGGAAGGGAAGGGAAGGGAAGGGAAGGGAAGGGAAGGGAAGGGAAGGGAAGGGAAGGGAAGGGAAGGGAAGGGAAGGGAAGGGAAGGGAAGGGAAGGGAAGGGAAGGGAAGGGAAGGGAAGGGAAGGGAAGGGAAGGGAGAGGGTTGACCTGGGGGAAAAGCAGCAACAGGGATGGAAACAACAAAAATTAGCATTTTGAAACATAAAAACACAAAAAGCCTGGGCTGCCTCCTTCCCTGCAGCTCCTCAGTCCTTCCCGGTCCCTGCCACAGATATTGGGAATTTGGTGTGTTTGCTGGGAAGGAGATTACTTCCTGCCCAGGGATCACAGCCTGATTTCACACGGAGCTGAACAAGCTCTTCAAAATAGGAGTTCATCCCCCTCCATCTGCACAAGCCTTTCCTTCCAGTCCCCTTTAAATTCCCTACTCAGGGAGCCCAGCGTTGTTGGGTCTTTAATCTCCTCCTCACAGTTTCACATACAAACCTTGGCTCCAACATTTGGATAAATTTCCTGGGGTTTTTTTGGTTGTTTTGTTGGGGTTTTTTTTCCCTTAAATACTCTTTCAAAGCCAAGTTGCTGAGTGATTTGTAAAGGGGGAGAATTCCAAGAGCCTTAGTTTCTCTGCTGTTCCCAGGGCCGGTTTGGGCCAAAATAAACCCCTGCTGTGCCAGCAGCAGTTACTTACAGTCAAAGCCAGGCAGCACAGCCCTGCAGCTCCCCAGTCTGAGCCATCTCCCATTTCCCTTCAGAGATAAAGCCTCCACTGAGATTTTTCACTTCTCCAACTGCATCCCTTCCCATGTTTTCCTTGAGTCACAGAATAACCATCAGAAAAGAAAATTATGAAAAGGTAAATATTCCGCCTTGGATCCAGGGAGTCTCTGCCCAGAGTATCCTGCTTTGCAACAAAGCTTTTCCATTCCCACCCTCATTTCCCCTTCTTGGGAAAAGGTTTGTTCCCAGTTTCAGAAAGCAGTGGTTTGCACTGCGCCTTCCCTTCCACCACTTCTGTTCTCATAGAAAACTTGGATGCCTCAATCAAATTTCTGTGAAAGAATTCAAGGAACAAATGGCCACTGCTTCACCGATCGCAGGATTTCAGTCAGACAGAACTGAAATTTGACATCTGGGCAGAGCAGTCTGAGTAGGGGATATGTCCACAGTCAGTTATTACACAAAAATAATGGAATTATTTTTATCTTTTGGAATGAAGATTAATCTTGAAGTCTCAGGCACAACATAAAATCTGTTTAAACCACTATTTGGTCAAATAGAAGTTATTAAATCATTAAATATTTTTATAATAATTTTAAGAATTTTCACAATTTTTACTGCACTATTCTACCCCATTTAGTTGGATTTTCACCAGTTGTGTTCACATCCATTTTACGTAAACATTTACATCACAAATTCTGACAACTATCATGCTTGCAGAGAATGAATTTTGAATGCTTGTGAGCAAAGATCTATAGGGGAACTGTCTGAGCAATTTGATCAAGCAGCAGATATAAACAATACTGTGGCAATTAAAGTTTGGGTAATTGTCTTAATGCCATAAAACTATCCCTAAGCAAGTCTAAGAGATGTAAAATGTCCCAAACTTGAGAAAAAAATCTGTGATCATTCATACTGCAAAGACAACAAGTAACACAAAAAAACGCTGCGAATATTAAAATGGCAAATTATTCCCACTGTTGCTTAGTCAGCTTGAATACAGAGTGAGGAAATTAGAGCATGGGGGTTCCCAAGAGGTATGCCTGCAAATCTTCCGGAAAATACCTCTGTCCTTCTAGCCAGAAACACCATTTCCCTAAATTTTTTCCCAACATGTCTTTTTTTTCAACACTCCTATCCAAGTGCAGGCTTCTTCTCTCTGGAAAGGCTGGTCTGAGAAACAAAAGACCTGAGTTGCTCTAGAGTGCTGTCCCCCTTAGGAGAGAGGCGTCATTCCAATCACTTGGATTCTGAAACAGCACCGCTGCACATCACAGGCCTTCACATCCCTCAGGAATCAGGGCATGCATTTTATCCTGGTTGCAGTCCCCTCTCACTTCCACTGTGGCCCTTTTTTTCTATTTTATTCCTTCTGTATTTCTATGTGAACCTGACTTCCCATTTCCCTTGCTCATGTTCCAGCTCTCTCCCTCTCTCCCTGTGTCTCACTGTGGTGCTGGAACATGCAGCAGGAATATGATGGATGATTACCTGTCACAGCTTGTTTATTATAATTCAGACAATCAATTACACATCCCTAATGCCACTTGTCCCGCTGGAAATTTACATGCTCGGCACAGACCAATGTGAAAATGGAATCTCATTTGCCAAATGTCTTTCCGTGGGTACAGCACGATGATTACAGCCTGGTTGTTTCAACAGTTGTGTGTGTCTGACAATGTCATCACTTACTGCTTGCCACGGGTCACATTGCTCCAAGGCATTATTTATTGTGCTGTGCAGGCTCAGGCTTTCAGAGGACAAAGATATTGTTAAAGCCATAGGCTCATGGCAAGGTGGATCACACAGCAGATACAGCCCCAGCATCCAGCACCTGCCTTTGTTCCCACTGGTGGGAATCCTTGTACCCTTTCCACCTTTTTTCTCTCAAGGGTGACTTGTACTAAAGGGCTGGGGAACTTCTACACAGACAGGCAGGGTTGTTAAGGGGAAGTGCTGCTCCTGCAGTTAAATAATCACAGGACAACCAGTGATTTAATGAGAAGCAAAGAAGTGGAAAAATGAGACAAGGGGGAAAGCAAAAAGGACTCCTGAACCCCCGGCTAAAATTCTGTGCAGCAGTAGGTGCTGAACATGCTGAACCCATGAAAGGGTTAAGTGCATTTTACTAATTGAGCAGTTCTTCCATCTAGGTAGATTGGATATGGAAGATAAGATCCTCCAGCCAAGAGGATGTAGAGTGTGGACTGAGCAGCCCATCCAGTTTGAAAACAGGATTTGGTCTGAAGTAGCCAGAAATTCAGGAAGAGGAGGGAGGGTACATAAGATGTGAAGGAAGTTTCTTCTCCCTTAACAGGGGAGAAAGGCAGGGAAAGGAGGATATCTTTCCTCATTTGGAGCCAAATTTCTAACACCTTCCTGTTAACTGGAAAGAAGGAACAGGAATAGCCCCATCAAACCATGCTGTAGACTTAGGCTCACTGTTTTCTCACACACCAGTCAGCTGCTTGTCTTCACCCCTTTCTGCATAAGCCAGCCAGACTGGTTTGGGAATTGTACCTACATTTTCTGTGCTCTCAAGCACCTACAAAACGAGACATTCCTGGAAGACTCAGGTGGAGGATGGTGAGTAAACCTAACCAGACTGATTTTCTCATTGCCAGTCTCAGTTGTGGAGCTGGTTGAACATATTCAGTGTAGTCAGACTAACCACTTCACTTAGTTAAAATTATTTCAAAGCATTGAACATCTAAATGGTTAATCTAAAGGTCTGTGAGAACAAAAACATTAGCATAACCTGCAGAAAAGCCATGATATTTATTACACATAAGAGAAAAGCCTAGATTAAATAACAGGTTTCCATTCCTTCAATAACCAGGACTGACCTTGAAGAGGGATGGCTGTTCACAGTAGTTATCTTATCAAGGTGGAGGGCAGGCAGTGAAATGGTGTAGTGTTGATAGCACTTTTTAGGATCTTATGAGCCACCTACAAGTGTTTTGTCAGTCCTGTGTGCATATGAGGGCAGAGAAGAGGTCTTTCATTGTCCCTGACAAAACAAGGGCATAAGACAGTATTTAGATTTCAGACGAGGGCTGTGTTCCCTGTGTGAACAGAGGTACTAGATGGAGCTGCCTGTGATGCCAGAGGACTGGACCAATGAAGTGGGAGAACTCTCTGAAGTCTTTCTTTGTAATGATACCATTCGTTTGTCCATGGGACAAGGTTCAACGAGTCTATGTGGAGCAGATCATATTGGTTATTTATTCATATGTTAAAATCTCTGTCTCAGCAGCCCGGGAGAACTAATATTGGTTGAAAATCCCACTGAGTCAACCCAAATCATGACAAAGTTCTCTCACTCTCTCTGCATACACATATATATACTACACGCACATAAGCTCACTCACATGTATGGATGGACTAAGGCGGTTTTGCTTTTAAAAAACCTGGTTTTTAGCAGAGGATCAGCACAGTTAGTACTGAGGCTACATGTGTATCTAATTTCAAAAATGACACAAGAGCATGCGAAAGGGCTCAAATCTTTCTTACATAGCAAAAGGCTTCTGTGCTGTTGCGAGTTCTGTATGAGTTGGCATAAAAAAGTCTGTTCGGGGGCAGGGAGGAAATGGAGCAATCAAGTGTGTAAGGAGTCACTGCTGTCCGTGGAGGCAAATTCTGAAGCTGGCTGAAGTGAGTCATGTTGAAGACTCAAACTAGTTTGTCTCTTTTTCTCTCTCTCCCTTTTTTTTTTTTTTTTTTTCCTTCTTAGTACTATCTTCAGAAGGAAGCCTTAGTTACAATTTTGAAAAGAAGTAAACAAATATTAGCTCTTGTTGCTATGAAATCTCAAGTGTCAGGCAGTCAGCCTGAAAGAAGGAAGGCTTCCTCTGTTACCTTGTGTGGGGGGTGAGCAGCTGTGCTGAAGCTTTCTGAGGGAAGACTGTCATCAGCAGGTGATGGTCAGTACCTGACCAGGTGTATGGCTGTGAGGAGCAAAAGAGAGTGGCCCGTGTGCAGGGGTTGGTGGAGCAAGATCTCCAGATGGACTCTGTACAACAAGGCATGTTCTAATGAGGTACAGCACTTCCCAGACCTGGTGAAAAGTGCAGCTTGGCTTGGACAGCTGTGACTCCTGTGCCTGCTTCTGAAGCAGGACAAGGAAAGATCTTCACCAGAGTCAGTGCTTGCATTAGGACTCATGACAGTCTTTCTGGGCACGCTCTTGAGAGTGAATGATTCCTGTCACTCCAAAAACCTCTATCCATGTGACTGAGCATCTCTCTCCGCTGGCTGTGGGAGGCAGAGGAGGGGACCCCCTACTTTGCTCACAGCACTCCTAGTCCTGCTTGAGTGCACTTGGGGAGTGCTGAGGCCGGAGATATGCTGAGTCAAGCAGCTCTCCCAGCTGCTCACCAGAAACGCAGCTGTTAGGTAAAAATAACCACGGGAGCAAGGACTTGCTCTTTTCTAAAGAAAACAGAAAGATAAACACGTTGACCCACTAACTCAACAACAGCCTCCTGGAGCTACTTGATTAGAGGAAATCCCTCTTCTTGCTTCTCCACTCTGGGCCAGAGGCTGTGCTGAGTTCTGTGCCGCTTGCTGTGGGCTGTTGACAGGACAGGAGCCAGGGCCATCTCCTGTCCTGAATCCCAGCAGGAAACCTGAGCTCACTGTTGGAATGGCCAGGAGAGGTGTCAGGAAGGTGGACAGCTCCTAAGCACAACCCCATAGAGCAGCCCGTGGCCTGTATCAGGCTGTGGAATGGTATCAGTGCTGAACAAGCTGCTGTTTTCTTGTGCCTGTCTCTGGCCATCCCTGGTTGTGCAGTGGCACCTGTTCCTCTCCATGTGAACACAAGCTGTTCCCAGCACTCCAGCACAACTCCCAGATTCAGCAGCTACTTGGATAACGCCCCAACTTCTTAAAGGGCCCCAACCCCATTGCTGCTGGTTCACACAGTGACACCTCACACAGAAACAGCTCCAACAAAAGTCTGGGAGAAGGCAAAATGCAATGTGGGGGAAGCTGAGGGCTCACAAGCAAAAAAAGAATTGTATTATATTTTAGAGTGAAAAGAAATGCAAAGGTTTTGATGATCCTGAATGTGATTTGCATTGAGGCATCAGTGCATGGCAGCATTTATCAAAGTTCCCTAGGATGCAAAAAGGGTAGCAATTCCCAAAGAGGTGCACAGCCCACTCATCTATCCAGCTCTGGGCCCAGAGCTCTCCTTGGCTCAGAAATGGCCCATAAAGGTCAGTCCTGAACAACTTTAATCACATTTCCCCTCTCCCAGCCACTGAGACTCAAGCTGCCCTTTCTCTCACCGTAAGGACAGGCTACCACCTGGGGGATTTCACTTCACAGTCCTATACCTAAGTTAATTAACAGATTAATTCAGAAAGGCCCAAACTGACAGACAAACACCAAATGTCCTCCAACAAGCCCCAGAACGCATCACGTTAATGACCCTAGAAATCAAAAGGAAAAGGATAATTAAATATAGGCTGAAGAGGAGGGAGAAGACAGGAGGCAAAAAAGGAGAAAGATACAGTGGTCAGAGCCCCAAAAGGCAGAGAGCAGATATCAATTTGCATGATAGTTCTGAGAACAACAATGGGTGCCCAGAAATTCTATTTAAAGGCTGTAATATTAATTTAATGGAGAAAATATCTAATACAATTCTCAGAGAATTTTTCAATTAAATTAATATGATGGGCTTTAATGGATATCTTAAGCAGAGAGTGGGATTAACAGGAATACTGCATGAATTATACTTATACATTTTATAAAAATTGGCACACAGCCTTGTCATGCAGGGAACCTTATTCTAAACTCTGGCAGCCAGTTGTAATTCTGAACAGAATTTCCCTGCTCAGACATGAATCATTTCCTCTTGGGATTTTTATCCTTCCCGTAGTCTGGACAAGTAGCAATGTGATGAACCAGAAAGAACTGAATACAGGAACTCTTGGGGTGTTTTTTTCCCTCTTTTTACAGTGTTTAGTGAAACTGTTCTGGTCTTAGCATAGAATTTCAGAGGTGCTGCAAAACACCCAAAGTGTAATTGGCAGCAGCTCCCTACAGGAGCAAAACACCTTTTCACAGCTGAACTCTGGGGAGTCCTGTAATCACACAAAGCCCAACAGTGGGACAAGGAAGAATTTTATTGCCCATGCCACAGTAGCCTCAGCACCATGAACACAAACACCAAGGAATAAGGATTGTCGAATATTCAGCATCCAACTCTTTCCTCTACAGAACTGTCTTGACTTCCAGACAAGCTCCCCGGGCTGCAGAGCTGCAAACAAACCCTGAGCTGTGAGGAAATCAGCTGCTACATCAATAACCCATCTTTACTCATATGACAACCATTCTCATTCCCCGTGGTAACTACCCCTCATTACCATCCAGAGCCCACACTTCTGCACCCTCATCGTTAACAGCAGCCTTGGTGCCCAGCACTCTGAAGAGTTCCAAAGACTGTTGCTTTAACAGAGCATTGCTGAGGCATTCCTAAAGATCACACTGTATTTCTTACACCTGCTCTGTCCACCTGGGCATAACAGGAAACAACACAGAGATGTCTAGCTGCAAACGTGACTGTGTGACTTTTAATTGAGGCAAGAATTGCCCCAGCACTGTGTGCAGTGTGACGGGCACTTGCACGCAGGCAGTGGGACTGCTCAGAAGCCTCTCCGTGGTGTGCCAGGAGAGCCATTTGCTCTTGTGATTCCAGCTGGCTCAACACTGTATTAATTAGGGACTGCTGGCAGATAACTCCATTATAGACTTCAAAATTCAGAGTGCAGTGGAGGGAAGAATTTTGGTGAAAGCTCCAAGCATTAGGTGTTGCAGTAGAACCACTTTTAGAAGCTGGGTATGTCATACATCAGATGAGCTCAACACAGTTGTACCCTTGATCTAATGTTTTTTTAGATTATACCCACACAGCGAGCTAAATTCTATCAGAAATACCACACATACATTTCATACTTCCTCCCACAGAATCCACACAGAGAAGTATTCAACAACCTTCATAAATATTTGAATGAGAAGAGGATCCTGCAAATAAAATAGCTCTTAGTTTTATTCTCAGCCTGACTACTATACTATTGTCCCTTTAAGCAATTACTAGACAAATTTTCCGCAGCATCTTCACAGCTGGCTCTTAATTTTGGGAAACCGTTTGCTCAACTCTTCAATTTCTTCACATATAACCCCTTCTGAAGAAAGTGGGAACCAATCTGCTCTGAACATCAGGACCCAGTTCCCTCAAATTAAGCCTTGAAAAATGCTGACATTTTGAATTAGTGGCACTTTTGAGTATTAGAGAGACAACAATCAGCTTTTCTTGTAAGCCCAGTTCAATAAAATGTTACCGATTTCATAGTCATGAATCCTAATAAATATTTCTCCAAAGCAGTCTAAGATCACTGGACAGCAGGTGTTAGTGAATGCTAGATGTTATTATTTTTCTTGTGAAAATCCTATCAGCAACTCCATGCTGTGATATCCGGAAGAACAGCTTCCAATGAAGAAAAATTGCTTGTCACTTGCTGCCACGAGATGTGAGATAGTTCAAGTTAAGCAGAAGCCATATTGCTGTGTTTTCTATTTCTTTCATAAAACACAAATAAAATACCCTGTGGAAATATGTGAGCTGAAGTGACAGGCATCTCTTGAATGCTTTTAATTGCTGCCAAAAATAGTCTGAAGCTTTCACAAAGTTAGCACAGACAAAATTTCCATGGAAGGCATCAGTTCCATGTGAAAAAAAAGTTAGCTTTTGCATCAGTTAAAATAAAAACATCAATTACTCAGTTTATCTCTTCTGAAAATTCCATTTTACCTTACAACAGAAATGCGGATAATGCTGAGCTCACATCAGTGGAGAATGCAAGAAGCTCAGAATGCCATCTTCCTTCTATTGCTGTATAGTAACATCAACCCCTGCCACTAGTAGGCAGATTTTAATCATCTTCTTTTCATTATTGTTACAATAGTGCCTAATAATGTCAGTCAAGGACTAGAATCTCATTTGCTAAACTCAGCATAAAGACAAAATGCTCCCAGCACGTTCAACAGCAGACATCTTTAAAATCATGCACTCAGAGCTTCTAAACTTTCTCCCATTAATAAAAATTCAAGCTGAGTTGGCAGATTTGCTCCCCAGTCACAAAAAATTAATCTTCTCTCATTATAAGTGTAATCAGTGAAGGCTCCCAGGCAGACAGAGCTCTATCCCTGGTTGTTTGCAGTTCTGTACAGCACAGCCATGGACAAAGCTCTGGCCAAAACCTCAGTACTGGGAGCAGATCCCAGAGAGCATCTCTTGCTGCAGCACAAACCACTTCTCTTATCTCACAAAACTTGCAATTACCTTTCTCTTCCTCTCCTCATTTATCATCAGCTCTCAAAGGATCCATTTTTTGATTGTTTCCCACCCTTTCCATGACACAGAAAGGGACTAAGATACCCAGGTATTCAAGGCACTCGTGTGGAAAATTGTCACTGGCTGTTTCAGACCTGCGACCTGACCGAGATCTTCACCAGCACAGGTGACTTCTCCCAGCAGGGGCTACATCATTATCAGGTAATATTCTGGGACAGGTCCCTCTTGTTTTAGCAAGAAGGGTTTGACCTGAGGGACTACCCTGACAGTGTTTCCTAACCGCATTCTTGACAAAGACAACCCATTAACGGCTCTTTTCTGAAACAAAATGTTTAAAAAGCCAAGCAACATCCTGAGCAGCTGTAGCCCAAACGCTGCATTTCCTGAACACTTACAACTACAAGTCGGTGAATTCACAAGATGGACAGGATGCAGGATCAAGTTCCTTGTAGTTAAAATTACTATTTTTAAAAAGTTTTCTTTATTTTTTACTTTCCCAGTATCCAGAGAAAACATGCATCAACATGAAAAGAACCTATTAACAAGTCTAATGTTTCCCCCCTAAAACTACCATGATCTCACCACTTCCAAAGCCCAAAGGAAATCAAAGCACAGCTCTAGAGCACGATGATGAAGGATACAACTTAAAACCCGAAGAAAGCTGGGAAATTTCTGTGCAAAAGCTGCAAATCTGAGCTTGGAAAGGAAAGAAGCTTACAGTGAGCTGTAATAAAATTATTCCAGTCTGTAACCTGAAGAGAGAAAGCCTGCCATTCAGCAAACAGGAAATCCCAGAATTTATAGATGACCCTGTTACAAAGCAAATGTTTTGGAACAAATGGTTCTCTCCCTGGCGCCTGTTTTCCACTGGTTTCTCGCCTGCACTTTCCCCTATAATCCCAGGGCCAGAGCAGCACCGTCTGGCTGTCGCTGGTAATGGCACTTCCAGCTTCATCCACAGTCACGGGCTGGAGGGAGTGACCTGACAAGGGGACCGAGCCTGAAAGCACGTCTGGCTTTTTGCAACTATATCAGTCAACAAACTCTCCCCACTAACCTTGCATTCTTTTATTCTCATGGACCATTACCGTTGCAGCACAATTACTTTTCTACTAAATAAAGGAAGCATAGAAAAGCTCGTGTGATGTGCTGAACTTCTGTCCTCACACGTTAAATTTCACATGGTCTTCATATATGTGGCAAAGGCACGGCACCAAAAAAGGAAAAACTCCCATAATTACAACAGCTTTTTCAGCTTCTCTACTTTTCTTGTGCTTGTTATGTTTCAAAGACTCAGAGGCAGTAGATGTAAAAG